>NW_027273856.1:9922500-11287500 GCF_046630095.1 Trachinotus anak | reverse complement strand
GTCGGCGCACCTCCAGCGGACTGCTGCCGACACCTGATGCAAATGTTGATCGTTTAGGGGGATTTCATGCTCAATGAAAGAAGTCAGAGAAAAAAAAAAGTGTCAGCAGAATGGCTTTGGGAGCACATTTCAGGCCACTTTGAGTGGACTGGGATGAGTTGGTAGTGTGGCGTTTGGCGGCGGTGCTTTGTCATGTGTCCTCTTGTCAGAAATCGCTATAGTCTGCAGATTGTAGCAGGATCTGACAGGCGCGGTCAAGTGACTTTAGATATGGCGGCGTCGTTGGGACTTCCTCTGCCACAGGAAGTGTTCCTTCAAAATAAAACGACGCAAAGCTCGACGATGGTTTGCCCAGCTCCACCGTTCTGTCCTAACAGGTGAGTGGTCAAGACGAGCCACGGCACGTTTAGTTTGTTTACAAGAGCTAGAAATGTTCATGATTTCATAAAAAAACAAATCAAATGAGGTTAAGAGTAGGCCATTTCTGCTTGAGATGAGGAAAGAGTGAGGTTTAAAAGGAATAAAAATATGAATAACACAATTGGTTGGCATTAGGCACTCTCTCCTCTCAGGTTATGTTTAGGAAAGACGCCATGTGATGGTCAAAAGAAATAAAAATAGAAATAATAAAATACCCCATACAATTGGAGAGGTCAAAGGTCAACTCCAGGTTTATTTGAGCCTGTCTAATACACTCTCCCACAGCTGTTGAAAGGAGTCCTGGCTCAGCGGTGTGAGGGACCCGTTTTCGTTTTTTATCAAAAGAAAAATGATATGATTCATTGTTTTTAAATTTGTTTTTAATTGTTTTGTGTGTGTGTGTGTGTGTGTGTGTGTGTGTGTGAGAGAGAGAAAGAGACAGAGAGTGAGTGAGTGTTTGTGTGTGTGTGTGTTTGTCTGTGAGAGAGAGAGAGAGAGAGAGATATGTTGGTAAAATTCCTCATCTTTTCATCTTTTCATTATTCTAGGTTGTGGCCAGCAGCAACAAAAAGAAGCGCTGCTGAGCGTGTTGGCCCAAGATGGATAGAAAAACACAATATACATGCATCAAGTGCAAGAAATGCATGCAAAACACACAGCAAGTAACTGTGCCACTCATGTGTTGTGTAGGCTTGTATGAAAAGGCAATGTGTTCAGTGGGGCTGATGTGTTGTCTAGACTGACAGGGTTACTGTACAGAGTTGAAGAGATGGTAACTCTTGTGATTAGTGGCCCCGTGTCTCCATCTGTTGGACAAAACAAATCATTGCATCCACCTTGGGAAAAAACAGCAATCATTCAACCTGCAGTTACAGATCAGTAAAAAGCACTCATTTTAGCCTCAAAACAGCCCATGAAATTGAAATACAGTCAATTTAAGCCCAGCTCTAATGTTAGCTAAAGGCAAGAATTTGCTTGAGGTCAATGGTTTTGAGGTTTTAATGTTGTATGTTGTATATTGTATGTATTGCATGTTGCTGTTTTTTATTGGATTATAAAATGTATTCCATGCCTTTTTTTTAAAACTCTTTATGTGCCAATTAAATGTTTAATTCTCATTTATTGTGATTTTCATGATCCCAAATCAATTTGGAGGTTGTGCAGCTATCGTGTGTCCACAGCAATGAACAAAATGATTTATTGAAACCTGTGTGCTAGAAGAAAAATAAGGCCAATATATTTTTGATGTATCGGCACTGGCAACTGCTTTATATGTCACTTCTGTTGTGAAATCCTCCCTAATGAAATGTATGTAAAGCCCTGATATATTTTCTAATACATGAAATCTGAAGAAAAAACATCATCCAATGAGTTTTTTTTGTTATGGAAAGAAAAAAAAACCTCTTCAAGATAGAGAAGGACAAGGGAAAAATGTAGACATAAATTACAACAAATATGACCTAATATGAGTGGCTAGGGTTAAGATCAGCGCCTGGGGACGGCCACAGGGGGGCGTTGCTCTCTAGGGCTAGGGCTGGGGTCAGACAGAGGTAGGTATATGGGTGAATATGGCAAAGGACTCTCAGCAGTTTGACTCTCATTAGCATACTAGGCCTGTGATTGGTCAGAACAGCTGTAGCTTCTGTGGAGCAGGGCGGAGGTGTGAAACTTGGTTTCTGGGGAGGTCGGCGCACCTCCAGCGGACTGCTGCCGACACCTGATGCAAATGTTGATCGTTTAGGGGGATTTCATGCTCAATGAAAGAAGTCAGAGAAAAAAAAAAGTGTCAGCAGAATGGCTTTGGGAGCACATTTCAGGCCACTTTGAGTGGACTGGGATGAGTTGGTAGTGTGGCGTTTGGCGGCGGTGCTTTGTCATGTGTCCTCTTGTCAGAAATCGCTATAGTCTGCAGATTGTAGCAGGATCTGACAGGCGCGGTCAAGTGACTTTAGATATGGCGGCGTCGTTGGGACTTCCTCTGCCACAGGAAGTGTTCCTTCAAAATAAAACGACGCAAAGCTCGACGATGGTTTGCCCAGCTCCACCGTTCTGTCCTAACAGGTGAGTGGTCAAGACGAGCCACGGCACGTTTAGTTTGTTTACAAGAGCTAGAAATGTTCATGATTTCATAAAAAAACAAATCAAATGAGGTTAAGAGTAGGCCATTTCTGCTTGAGATGAGGAAAGAGTGAGGTTTAAAAGGAATAAAAATATGAATAACACAATTGGTTGGCATTAGGCACTCTCTCCTCTCAGGTTATGTTTAGGAAAGACGCCATGTGATGGTCAAAAGAAATAAAAATAGAAATAATAAAATACCCCATACAATTGGAGAGGTCAAAGGTCAACTCCAGGTTTATTTGAGCCTGTCTAATACACTCTCCCACAGCTGTTGAAAGGAGTCCTGGCTCAGCGGTGTGAGGGACCCGTTTTCGTTTTTTATCAAAAGAAAAATGATATGATTCATTGTTTTTAAATTTGTTTTTAATTGTTTTGTCTGTGTGTGTGTGAGAGAGAAAGAGACAGAGAGTGAGTGAGTGTTTGTGTGTGTGTGTTTGTCTGTGAGAGAGAGAGAGAGAGAGATATGTTGGTAAAATTCCTCATCTTTTCATCTTTTCATTATTCTAGGTTGTGGCCAGCAGCAACAAAAAGAAGCGCTGCTGAGCGTGTTGGCCCAAGATGGATAGAAAAACACAATATACATGCATCAAGTGCAAGAAATGCATGCAAAACACACAGCAAGTAACTGTGCCACTCATGTGTTGTGTAGGCTTGTATGAAAAGGCAATGTGTTCAGTGGGGCTGATGTGTTGTCTAGACTGACAGGGTTACTGTACAGAGTTGAAGAGATGGTAACTCTTGTGATTAGTGGCCCCGTGTCTCCATCTGTTGGACAAAACAAATCATTGCATCCACCTTGGGAAAAAACAGCAATCATTCAACCTGCAGTTACAGATCAGTAAAAAGCACTCATTTTAGCCTCAAAACAGCCCATGAAATTGAAATACAGTCAATTTAAGCCCAGCTCTAATGTTAGCTGAAGGCAAGTATTTGCTTGAGGTCAATGGTTTTGAGGTTTTAATGTTGTATGTTGTATATTGTATGTATTGCATGTTGCTGTTTTTTATTGGATTATAAAATGTATTCCATGCCTTTTTTTTAAAACTCTTTATGTGCCAATTAAATGTTTAATTCTCATTTATTGTGATTTTCATGATCCCAAATCAATTTGGAGGTTGTGCAGCTATCGTGTGTCCACAGCAATGAACAAAATGATTTATTGAAACCTGTGTGCTAGAAGAAAAATAAGGCCAATATATTTTTGATGTATCGGCACTGGCAACTGCTTTATATGTCACTTCTGTTGTGAAATCCTCCCTAATGAAATGTATGTAAAGCCCTGATATATTTTCTAATACATGAAATCTGAAAAAAAACATCATCCAATGAGTTTTTTTTGTTATGGAAAGAAAAAAAAACCTCTTCAAGATAGAGAAGGACAAGGGAAAAATGTAGAAATAAATTACAACAAATATGACCTAATATGAGTGGCTAGGGTTAAGATCAGCGCCTGGGGACGGCCACAGGGGGGCGTTGCTCTCTAGGGCTAGGGCTGGGGTCAGACAGAGGTAGGTATATGGGTGAATATGGCAAAGGACTCTCAGCAGGGTTAGGGTTAGGGTTAGGGTTAGGTATATGGGTGAATATGGCAAAGGACTCTCAGCAGTTTGACTCTCATTAGCATACTAGGCCTGTGATTGGTCAGAACAGCTGTAGCTTATGTGGAGCAGGGCGGAGGTGTGAAACTTGGTTTCTGGGGAGGTCAAAAGAAATAAAAATAGAAATAATAAAATACCCCATACAATTGGAGAGGTCAAAGGTCAACTCCAGGTTTATTTGAGCCTGTCTAATACACTCTCCCACAGCTGTTGAAAGGAGTCCTGGCTCAGCGGTGTGAGGGACCCGTTTTCGTTTTTTATCAAAAGAAAAATGATATGATTCATTGTTTTTAAATTTGTTTTTAATTGTTTTGTTTGTGTGTGTGTGAGAGAGAAAGAGACAGAGAGTGAGTGAGTGTTTGTGTGTGTGTGTGTTTGTCTGTGAGAGAGAGAGAGAGAGAGAGAGATATGCTGGTAAAATTCCTCATCTTTTCATCTTTTCATTATTCTAGGTTGTGGCCAGCAGCAACAAAAAGAAGCGCTGCTGAGCGTGTTGGCCCAAGATGGATAGAAAAACACAATATACATGCATCAAGTGCAAGAAATGCATGCAAAACACACAGCAAGTAACTGTGCCACTCATGTGTTGTGTAGGCTTGTATGAAAAGGCAATGTGTTCAGTGGGGCTGATGTGTTGTCTAGACTGACAGGGTTACTGTACAGAGTTGAAGAGATGGTAACTCTTGTGATTAGTGGCCCCGTGTCTCCATCTGTTGGACAAAACAAATCATTGCATCCACCTTGGGAAAAAACAGCAATCATTCAACCTGCAGTTACAGATCAGTAAAAAGCACTCATTTTAGCCTCAAAACAGCCCATGAAATTGAAATACAGTCAATTTAAGCCCAGCTCTAATGTTAGCTGAAGGCAAGTATTTGCTTGAGGTCAATGGTTTTGAGGTTTTAATGTTGTATGTTGTATATTGTATGTATTGCATGTTGCTGTTTTTTATTGGATTATAAAATGTATTCCATGCCTTTTTTTTAAAACTCTTTATGTGCCAATTAAATGTTTAATTCTCATTTATTGTGATTTTCATGATCCCAAATCAATTTGGAGGTTGTGCAGCTATCGTGTGTCCACAGCAATGAACAAAATGATTTATTGAAACCTGTGTGCTAGAAGAAAAATAAGGCCAATATATTTTTGATGTATCGGCACTGGCAACTGCTTTATATGTCACTTCTGTTGTGAAATCCTCCCTAATGAAATGTATGTAAAGCCCTGATATATTTTCTAATACATGAAATCTGAAGAAAAAACATCATCCAATGAGTTTTTTTTGTTATGGAAAGAAAAAAAAACCTCTTCAAGATAGAGAAGGACAAGGGAAAAATGTAGAAATAAATTACAACAAATATGACCTAATATGAGTGGCTAGGGTTAAGATCAGCGCCTGGGGACGGCCACAGGGGGGCGTTGCTCTCTAGGGCTAGGGCTGGGGTCAGACAGAGGTAGGTATATGGGTGAATATGGCAAAGGACTCTCAGCAGGGTTAGGGTTAGGGTTAGGGTTAGGTATATGGGTGAATATGGCAAAGGACTCTCAGCAGTTTGACTCTCATTAGCATACTAGGCCTGTGATTGGTCAGAACAGCTGTAGCTTATGTGGAGCAGGGCGGAGGTGTGAAACTTGGTTTCTGGGGAGGTCAAAAGAAATAAAAATAGAAATAATAAAATACCCCATACAATTGGAGAGGTCAAAGGTCAACTCCAGGTTTATTTGAGCCTGTCTAATACACTCTCCCACAGCTGTTGAAAGGAGTCCTGGCTCAGCGGTGTGAGGGACCCGTTTTCGTTTTTTATCAAAAGAAAAATGATATGATTCATTGTTTTTAAATTTGTTTTTAATTGTTTTGTGTGTGTGTGTGAGAGAGAGAAAGAGACAGAGAGTGAGTGAGTGTTTGTGTGTGTGTGTGTTTGTCTGTGAGAGAGAGAGAGAGAGAGATATGTTGGTAAAATTCCTCATCTTTTCATCTTTTCATTATTCTAGGTTGTGGCCAGCAGCAACAAAAAGAAGCGCTGCTGAGCGTGTTGGCCCAAGATGGATAGAAAAACACAATATACATGCATCAAGTGCAAGAAATGCATGCAAAACACACAGCAAGTAACTGTGCCACTCATGTGTTGTGTAGGCTTGTATGAAAAGGCAATGTGTTCAGTGGGGCTGATGTGTTGACATGGTTACTGTACAGAGTTGAAGAGATGGTAACTCTTGTGATTAGTGGCCCCGTGTCTCCATCTGTTGGACAAAACAAATCATTGCATCCACCTTGGGAAAAAACAGCAATCATTCAACCTGCAGTTACAGATCAGTAAAAAGCACTCATTTTAGCCTCAAAACAGCCCATGAAATTGAAATACAGTCAATTTAAGCCCAGCTCTAATGTTAGCTAAAGGCAAGTATTTGCTTGAGGTCAATGGTTTTGAGGTTTTAATGTTGTATGTTGTATATTGTATGTATTGCATGTTGCTGTTTTTTATTGGATTATAAAATGTATTCCATGCCTTTTTTTTTAAACTCTTTATGTGCCAATTAAATGTTTAATTCTCATTTATTGTGATTTTCATGATCCCAAATCAATTTGGAGGTTGTGCAGCTATCGTGTGTCCACAGCAATGAACAAAATGATTTATTGAAACCTGTGTGCTAGAAGAAAAATAAGGCCAATATATTTTTGATGTATCGGCACTGGCAACTGCTTTATATGTCACTTCTGTTGTGAAATCCTCCCTAATGAAATGTATGTAAAGCCCTGATATATTTTCTAATACATGAAATCTGAAGAAAAAACATCATCCAATGAGTTTTTTTTTTGTTATGGAAAGAAAAAAAAACCTCTTCAAGATAGAGAAGGACAAGGGAAAAATGTAGAAATAAATTACAACAAATATGACCTAATATGAGTGGCTCGGGTTAAGATCAGCGCCTGGGGACGGCCACAGGGGGGCGTTGCTCTCTAGGGCTAGGGCTGGGGTCAGACAGAGGTAGGTATATGGGTGAATATGGCAAAGGACTCTCAGCAGTTTGACTCTCATTAGCATACTAGGCCTGTGATTGGTCAGAACAGCTGTAGCTTATGTGGAGCAGGGCGGAGGTGTGAAACTTGGTTTCTGGGGAGGTCAAAAGAAATAAAAATAGAAATAATAAAATACCCCATACAATTGGAGAGGTCAAAGGTCGACTCCAGGTTTATTTGAGCCTGTCTAATACACTCTCCCACAGCTGTTGAAAGGAGTCCTGGCTCAGCGGTGTGAGGGACCCGTTTTCGTTTTTTATCAAAAGAAAAATGATATGATTCATTGTTTTTTAAATTTGTTTTTAATTGTTTTGTGTGTGTGTGTGTGTGTCTGTGTGTGTGTGTGAGAGAGAAAGAGACAGAGAGTGAGTGAGTGTTTGTGTGTGTGTGTGTTTGTCTGTGAGAGAGAGAGAGAGAGAGAGAGAGATATGCTGGTAAAATTCCTCATCTTTTCATCTTTTCATTATTCTAGGTTGTGGCCAGCAGCAACAAAAAGAAGCGCTGCTGAGCGTGTTGGCCCAAGATGGATAGAAAAACACAATATACATGCATCAAGTGCAAGAAATGCATGCAAAACACACAGCAAGTAACTGTGCCACTCATGTGTTGTGTAGGCTTGTATGAAAAGGCAATGTGTTCAGTGGGGCTGATGTGTTGTCTAGACTGACAGGGTTACTGTACAGAGTTGAAGAGATGGTAACTCTTGTGATTAGTGGCCCCGTGTCTCCATGTGTTGGACAAAACAAATCATTGCATCCACCTTGGGAAAAAACAGCAATCATTCAACCTGCAGTTACAGATCAGTAAAAAGCACTCATTTTAGCCTCAAAACAGCCCATGAAATTGAAATACAGTCAATTTAAGCCCAGCTCTAATGTTAGCTGAAGGCAAGTATTTGCTTGAGGTCAATGGTTTTGAGGTTTTAATGTTGTATGTTGTATATTGTATGTATTGCATGTTGCTGTTTTTTATTGGATTATAAAATGTATTCCATGCCTTTTTTTTAAAACTCTTTATGTGCCAATTAAATGTTTAATTCTCATTTATTGTGATTTTCATGATCCCAAATCAATTTGGAGGTTGTGCAGCTATCGTGTGTCCACAGCAATGAACAAAATGATTTATTGAAACCTGTGTGCTAGAAGAAAAATAAGGCCAATATATTTTTGATGTATCGGCACTGGCAACTGCTTTATATGTCACTTCTGTTGTGAAATCCTCCCTAATGAAATGTATGTAAAGCCCTGATATATTTTCTAATACATGAAATCTGAAAAAAAACATCATCCAATGAGTTTTTTTTGTTATGGAAAGAAAAAAAAACCTCTTCAAGATAGAGAAGGACAAGGGAAAAATGTAGAAATAAATTACAACAAATATGACCTAATATGAGTGGCTAGGGTTAAGATCAGCGCCTGGGGACGGCCACAGGGGGGCGTTGCTCTCTAGGGCTAGGGCTGGGGTCAGACAGAGGTAGGTATATGGGTGAATATGGCAAAGGACTCTCAGCAGGGTTAGGGTTAGGGTTAGGGTTAGGTATATGGGTGAATATGGCAAAGGACTCTCAGCAGTTTGACTCTCATTAGCATACTAGGCCTGTGATTGGTCAGAACAGCTGTAGCTTATGTGGAGCAGGGCGGAGGTGTGAAACTTGGTTTCTGGGGAGGTCAAAAGAAATAAAAATAGAAATAATAAAATACCCCATACAATTGGAGAGGTCAAAGGTCAACTCCAGGTTTATTTGAGCCTGTCTAATACACTCTCCCACAGCTGTTGAAAGGAGTCCTGGCTCAGCGGTGTGAGGGACCCGTTTTCGTTTTTTATCAAAAGAAAAATGATATGATTCATTGTTTTTAAATTTGTTTTTAATTGTTTTGTTTGTGTGTGTGTGAGAGAGAAAGAGACAGAGAGTGAGTGAGTGTTTGTGTGTGTGTGTGTTTGTCTGTGAGAGAGAGAGAGAGAGAGATATGTTGGTAAAATTCCTCATCTTTTCATCTTTTCATTATTCTAGGTTGTGGCCAGCAGCAACAAAAAGAAGCGCTGCTGAGCGTGTTGGCCCAAGATGGATAGAAAAACACAATATACATGCATCAAGTGCAAGAAATGCATGCAAAACACACAGCAAGTAACTGTGCCACTCATGTGTTGTGTAGGCTTGTATGAAAAGGCAATGTGTTCAGTGGGGCTGATGTGTTGACATGGTTACTGTACAGAGTTGAAGAGATGGTAACTCTTGTGATTAGTGGCCCCGTGTCTCCATGTGTTGGACAAAACAAATCATTGCATCCACCTTGGGAAAAAACAGCAATCATTCAACCTGCAGTTACAGATCAGTAAAAAGCACTCATTTTAGCCTCAAAACAGCCCATGAAATTGAAATACAGTCAATTTAAGCCCAGCTCTAATGTTAGCTGAAGGCAAGTATTTGCTTGAGGTCAATGGTTTTGAGGTTTTAATGTTGTATGTTGTATATTGTATGTATTGCATGTTGCTGTTTTTTATTGGATTATAAAATGTATTCCATGCCTTTTTTTTAAAACTCTTTATGTGCCAATTAAATGTTTAATTCTCATTTATTGTGATTTTCATGATCCCAAATCAATTTGGAGGTTGTGCAGCTATCGTGTGTCCACAGCAATGAACAAAATGATTTATTGAAACCTGTGTGCTAGAAGAAAAATAAGGCCAATATATTTTTGATGTATCGGCACTGGCAACTGCTTTATATGTCACTTCTGTTGTGTAATCCTCCCTAATGAAATGTATGTAAAGCCCTGATATATTTTCTAATACATGAAATCTGAAGAAAAAACATCATCCAATGAGTTTTTTTTGTTATGGAAAGAAAAAAAAACCTCTTCAAGATAGAGAAGGACAAGGGAAAAATGTAGAAATAAATTACAACAAATATGACCTAATATGAGTGGCTAGGGTTAAGATCAGCGCCTGGGGACGGCCACAGGGGGGCGTTGCTCTCCAGGGCTAGGGCTGGGGTCAGACAGAGGTAGGTATATGGGTGAATATGGCAAAGGACTCTCAGCAGTTTGACTCTCATTAGCATACTAGGCCTGTGATTGGTCAGAACAGCTGTAGCTTATGTGGAGCAGGGCGGAGGTGTGAAACTTGGTTTCTGGGGAGGTCAAAAGAAATAAAAATAGAAATAATAAAATACCCCATACAATTGGAGAGGTCAAAGGTCAACTCCAGGTTTATTTGAGCCTGTCTAATACACTCTCCCACAGCTGTTGAAAGGAGTCCTGGCTCAGCGGTGTGAGGGACCCGTTTTCGTTTTTTATCAAAAGAAAAATGATATGATTCATTGTTTTTTAAATTTGTTTTTAATTGTTTTGTGTGTGTGTGTGTGTGTGTGTCTGTGTGTGTGTGAGAGAGAAAGAGACAGAGAGTGAGTGAGTGTTTGTGTGTGTGTGTGTTTGTCTGTGAGAGAGAGAGAGAGAGAGATATGTTGGTAAAATTCCTCATCTTTTCATCTTTTCATTATTCTAGGTTGTGGCCAGCAGCAACAAAAAGAAGCGCTGCTGAGCGTGTTGGCCCAAGATGGATAGAAAAACACAATATACATGCATCAAGTGCAAGAAATGCATGCAAAACACACAGCAAGTAACTGTGCCACTCATGTGTTGTGTAGGCTTGTATGAAAAGGCAATGTGTTCAGTGGGGCTGATGTGTTGTCTAGACTGACAGGGTTACTGTACAGAGTTGAAGAGATGGTAACTCTTGTGATTAGTGGCCCCGTGTCTCCATCTGTTGGACAAAACAAATCATTGCATCCACCTTGGGAAAAAACAGCAATCATTCAACCTGCAGTTACAGATCAGTAAAAAGCACTCATTTTAGCCTCAAAACAGCCCATGAAATTGAAATACAGTCAATTTAAGCCCAGCTCTAATGTTAGCTAAAGGCAAGTATTTGCTTGAGGTCAATGGTTTTGAGGTTTTAATGTTGTATGTTGTATATTGTATGTATTGCATGTTGCTGTTTTTTATTGGATTATAAAATGTATTCCATGCCTTTTTTTTAAAACTCTTTATGTGCCAATTAAATGTTTAATTCTCATTTATTGTGATTTTCATGATCCCAAATCAATTTGGAGGTTGTGCAGCTATCGTGTGTCCACAGCAATGAACAAAATGATTTATTGAAACCTGTGTGCTAGAAGAAAAATAAGGCCAATATATTTTTGATGTATCGGCACTGGCAACTGCTTTATATGTCACTTCTGTTGTGAAATCCTCCCTAATGAAATGTATGTAAAGCCCTGATATATTTTCTAATACATGAAATCTGAAAAAAAACATCATCCAATGAGTTTTTTTTGTTATGGAAAGAAAAAAAAACCTCTTCAAGATAGAGAAGGACAAGGGAAAAATGTAGAAATAAATTACAACAAATATGACCTAATATGAGTGGCTAGGGTTAAGATCAGCGCCTGGGGACGGCCACAGGGGGGCGTTGCTCTCTAGGGCTAGGGCTGGGGTCAGACAGAGGTAGGTATATGGGTGAATATGGCAAAGGACTCTCAGCAGTTTGACTCTCATTAGCATACTAGGCCTGTGATTGGTCAGAACAGCTGTAGCTTCTGTGGAGCAGGGCGGAGGTGTGAAACTTGGTTTCTGGGGAGGTCGGCGCACCTCCAGCGGACTGCTGCCGACACCTGATGCAAATGTTGATCGTTTAGGGGGATTTCATGCTCAATGAAAGAAGTCAGAGAAAAAAAAAAGTGTCAGCAGAATGGCTTTGGGAGCACATTTCAGGCCACTTTGAGTGGACTGGGATGAGTTGGTAGTGTGGCGTTTGGCGGCGGTGCTTTGTCATGTGTCCTCTTGTCAGAAATCGCTATAGTCTGCAGATTGTAGCAGGATCTGACAGGCGCGGTCAAGTGACTTTAGATATGGCGGCGTCGTTGGGACTTCCTCTGCCACAGGAAGTGTTCCTTCAAAATAAAACGACACAAAGCTCGACGATGGTTTGCCCAGCTCCACCGTTCTGTCCTAACAGGTGAGTGGTCAAGACGAGCCACGGCACGTTTAGTTTGTTTACAAGAGCTAGAAATGTTCATGATTTCATAAAAAAACAAATCAAATGAGGTTAAGAGTAGGCCATTTCTGCTTGAGATGAGGAAAGAGTGAGGTTTAAAAGGAATAAAAATATGAATAACACAATTGGTTGGCATTAGGCACTCTCTCCTCTCAGGTTATGTTTAGGAAAGACGCCATGTGATGGTCAAAAGAAATAAAAATAGAAATAATAAAATACCCCATACAATTGGAGAGGTCAAAGGTCAACTCCAGGTTTATTTGAGCCTGTCTAATACACTCTCCCACAGCTGTTGAAAGGAGTCCTGGCTCAGCGGTGTGAGGGACCCGTTTTCGTTTTTTATCAAAAGAAAAATGATATGATTCATTGTTTTTAAATTTGTTTTTAATTGTTTTGTGTGTGTGTGTGTGTGTGTGTCTGTGTGAGAGAGAGAAAGAGACAGAGAGTGAGTGAGTGTTTGTGTGTGTGTGTTTGTCTGTGAGAGAGAGAGAGAGATATGTTGGTAAAATTCCTCATCTTTTCATCTTTTCATTATTCTAGGTTGTGGCCAGCAGCAACAAAAAGAAGCGCTGCTGAGCGTGTTGGCCCAAGATGGATAGAAAAACACAATATACATGCATCAAGTGCAAGAAATGCATGCAAAACACACAGCAAGTAACTGTGCCACTCATGTGTTGTGTAGGCTTGTATGAAAAGGCAATGTGTTCAGTGGGGCTGATGTGTTGTCTAGACTGACAGGGTTACTGTACAGAGTTGAAGAGATGGTAACTCTTGTGATTAGTGGCCCCGTGTCTCCATGTGTTGGACAAAACAAATCATTGCATCCACCTTGGGAAAAAACAGCAATCATTCAACCTGCAGTTACAGATCAGTAAAAAGCACTCATTTTAGCCTCAAAACAGCCCATGAAATTGAAATACAGTCAATTTAAGCCCAGCTCTAATGTTAGCTGAAGGCAAGTATTTGCTTGAGGTCAATGGTTTTGAGGTTTTAATGTTGTATGTTGTATATTGTATGTATTGCATGTTGCTGTTTTTTATTGGATTATAAAATGTATTCCATGCCTTTTTTTTAAAACTCTTTATGTGCCAATTAAATGTTTAATTCTCATTTATTGTGATTTTCATGATCCCAAATCAATTTGGAGGTTGTGCAGCTATCGTGTGTCCACAGCAATGAACAAAATGATTTATTGAAACCTGTGTGCTAGAAGAAAAATAAGGCCAATATATTTTTGATGTATCGGCACTGGCAACTGCTTTATATGTCACTTCTGTTGTGAAATCCTCCCTAATGAAATGTATGTAAAGCCCTGATATATTTTCTAATACATGAAATCTGAAAAAAAAACATCATCCAATGAGTTTTTTTTTTGTTATGGAAAGAAAAAAAAACCTCTTCAAGATAGAGAAGGACAAGGGAAAAATGTAGAAATAAATTACAACAAATATGACCTAATATGAGTGGCTAGGGTTAAGATCAGCGCCTGGGGACGGCCACAGGGGGGCGTTGCTCTCTAGGGCTAGGGCTGGGGTCAGACAGAGGTAGGTATATGGGTGAATATGGCAAAGGACTCTCAGCAGTTTGACTCTCATTAGCATACTAGGCCTGTGATTGGTCAGAACAGCTGTAGCTTCTGTGGAGCAGGGCGGAGGTGTGAAACTTGGTTTCTGGGGAGGTCGGCGCACCTCCAGCGGACTGCTGCCGACACCTGATGCAAATGTTGATCGTTTAGGGGGATTTCATGCTCAATGAAAGAAGTCAGAGAAAAAAAAAAGTGTCAGCAGAATGGCTTTGGGAGCACATTTCAGGCCACTTTGAGTGGACTGGGATGAGTTGGTAGTGTGGCGTTTGGCGGCGGTGCTTTGTCATGTGTCCTCTTGTCAGAAATCGCTATAGTCTGCAGATTGTAGCAGGATCTGACAGGCGCGGTCAAGTGACTTTAGATATGGCGGCGTCGTTGGGACTTCCTCTGCCACAGGAAGTGTTCCTTCAAAATAAAACGACGCAAAGCTCGACGATGGTTTGCCCAGCTCCACCGTTCTGTCCTAACAGGTGAGTGGTCAAGACGAGCCACGGCACGTTTAGTTTGTTTACAAGAGCTAGAAATGTTCATGATTTCATAAAAAAACAAATCAAATGAGGTTAAGAGTAGGCCATTTCTGCTTGAGATGAGGAAAGAGTGAGGTTTAAAAGGAATAAAAATATGAATAACACAATTGGTTGGCATTAGGCACTCTCTCCTCTCAGGTTATGTTTAGGAAAGACGCCATGTGATGGTCAAAAGAAATAAAAATAGAAATAATAAAATACCCCATACAATTGGAGAGGTCAAAGGTCAACTCCAGGTTTATTTGAGCCTGTCTAATACACTCTCCCACAGCTGTTGAAAGGAGTCCTGGCTCAGCGGTGTGAGGGACCCGTTTTCGTTTTTTATCAAAAGAAAAATGATATGATTCATTGTTTTTTAAATTTGTTTTTAATTGTTTTGTGTGTGTGTGTGTGTCTGTGTGTGTGTGAGAGAGAAAGAGACAGAGAGTGAGTGAGTGTTTGTGTGTGTGTGTTTGTCTGTGAGAGAGAGAGAGAGAGAGATATGTTGGTAAAATTCCTCATCTTTTCATCTTTTCATTATTCTAGGTTGTGGCCAGCAGCAACAAAAAGAAGCGCTGCTGAGCGTGTTGGCCCAAGATGGATAGAAAAACACAATATACATGCATCAAGTGCAAGAAATGCATGCAAAACACACAGCAAGTAACTGTGCCACTCATGTGTTGTGTAGGCTTGTATGAAAAGGCAATGTGTTCAGTGGGGCTGATGTGTTGTCTAGACTGACAGGGTTACTGTACAGAGTTGAAGAGATGGTAACTCTTGTGATTAGTGGCCCCGTGTCTCCATCTGTTGGACAAAACAAATCATTGCATCCACCTTGGGAAAAAACAGCAATCATTCAACCTGCAGTTACAGATCAGTAAAAAGCACTCATTTTAGCCTCAAAACAGCCCATGAAATTGAAATACAGTCAATTTAAGCCCAGCTCTAATGTTAGCTGAAGGCAAGGTTCCCTGAAAGCAAGTATTTGCTTGAGGTCAATGGTTTTGAGGTTTTAATGTTGTATGTTGTATGTATTGCATGTTGCTGTTTTTTATTGGATTATAAAATGTATTCCATGCCTTTTTTTTAAAACTCTTTATGTGCCAATTAAATGTTTAATTCTCATTTATTGTGATTTTCATGATCCCAAATCAATTTGGAGGTTGTGCAGCTATCGTGTGTCCACAGCAATGAACAAAATGATTTATTGAAACCTGTGTGCTAGAAGAAAAATAAGGCCAATATATTTTTGATGTATCGGCACTGGCAACTGCTTTATATGTCACTTCTGTTGTGAAATCCTCCCTAATGAAATGTATGTAAAGCCCTGATATATTTTCTAATACATGAAATCTGAAGAAAAAACATCATCCAATGAGTTTTTTTTGTTATGGAAAGAAAAAAAAACCTCTTCAAGATAGAGAAGGACAAGGGAAAAATGTAGAAATAAATTACAACAAATATGACCTAATATGAGTGGCTAGGGTTAAGATCAGCGCCTGGGGACGGCCACAGGGGGGCGTTGCTCTCTAGGGCTAGGGCTGGGGTCAGACAGAGGTAGGTATATGGGTGAATATGGCAAAGGACTCTCAGCAGTTTGACTCTCATTAGCATACTAGGCCTGTGATTGGTCAGAACAGCTGTAGCTTCTGTGGAGCAGGGCGGAGGTGTGAAACTTGGTTTCTGGGGAGGTCGGCGCACCTCCAGCGGACTGCTGCCGACACCTGATGCAAATGTTGATCGTTTAGGGGGATTTCATGCTCAATGAAAGAAGTCAGAGAAAAAAAAAAGTGTCAGCAGAATGGCTTTGGGAGCACATTTCAGGCCACTTTGAGTGGACTGGGATGAGTTGGTAGTGTGGCGTTTGGCGGCGGTGCTTTGTCATGTGTCCTCTTGTCAGAAATCGCTATAGTCTGCAGATTGTAGCAGGATCTGACAGGCGCGGTCAAGTGACTTTAGATATGGCGGCGTCGTTGGGACTTCCTCTGCCACAGGAAGTGTTCCTTCAAAATAAAACGACGCAAAGCTCGACGATGGTTTGCCCAGCTCCACCGTTCTGTCCTAACAGGTGAGTGGTCAAGACGAGCCACGGCACGTTTAGTTTGTTTACAAGAGCTAGAAATGTTCATGATTTCATAAAAAAACAAATCAAATGAGGTTAAGAGTAGGCCATTTCTGCTTGAGATGAGGAAAGAGTGAGGTTTAAAAGGAATAAAAATATGAATAACACAATTGGTTGGCATTAGGCACTCTCTCCTCTCAGGTTATGTTTAGGAAAGACGCCATGTGATGGTCAAAAGAAATAAAAATAGAAATAATAAAATACCCCATACAATTGGAGAGGTCAAAGGTCAACTCCAGGTTTATTTGAGCCTGTCTAATACACTCTCCCACAGCTGTTGAAAGGAGTCCTGGCTCAGCGGTGTGAGGGACCCGTTTTCGTTTTTTATCAAAAGAAAAATGATATGATTCATTGTTTTTTAAATTTGTTTTTAATTGTTTTGTGTGTGTGTGTGTGTCTGTGTGTGTGTGAGAGAGAAAGAGACAGAGAGTGAGTGAGTGTTTGTGTGTGTGTGTTTGTCTGTGAGAGAGAGAGAGAGAGAGATATGTTGGTAAAATTCCACATCTTTTCATCTTTTCATTATTCTAGGTTGTGGCCAGCAGCAACAAAAAGAAGCGTTGCTGAGCGTGTTGGCCCAAGATGGATAGAAAAACACAATATACATGCATCAAGTGCAAGAAATGCATGCAAAACACACAGCAAGTAACTGTGCCACTCATGTGTTGTGTAGGCTTGTATGAAAAGGCAATGTGTTCAGTGGGGCTGATGTGTTGTCTAGACTGACAGGGTTACTGTACAGAGTTGAAGAGATGGTAACTCTTGTGATTAGTGGCCCCGTGTCTCCATCTGTTGGACAAAACAAATCATTGCATCCACCTTGGGAAAAAACAGCAATCATTCAACCTGCAGTTACAGATCAGTAAAAAGCACTCATTTTAGCCTCAAAACAGCCCATGAAATTGAAATACAGTCAATTTAAGCCCAGCTCTAATGTTAGCTGAAGGCAAGTATTTGCTTGAGGTCAATGGTTTTGAGGTTTTAATGTTGTATGTTGTATATTGTATGTATTGCATGTTGCTGTTTTTTATTGGATTATAAAATGTATTCCATGCCTTTTTTTTAAAACTCTTTATGTGCCAATTAAATGTTTAATTCTCATTTATTGTGATTTTCATGATCCCAAATCAATTTGGAGGTTGTGCAGCTATCGTGTGTCCACAGCAATGAACAAAATGATTTATTGAAACCTGTGTGCTAGAAGAAAAATAAGGCCAATATATTTTTGATGTATCGGCACTGGCAACTGCTTTATATGTCACTTCTGTTGTGAAATCCTCCCTAATGAAATGTATGTAAAGCCCTGATATATTTTCTAATACATGAAATCTGAAGAAAAAACATCATCCAATGAGTTTTTTTTGTTATGGAAAGAAAAAAAAACCTCTTCAAGATAGAGAAGGACAAGGGAAAAATGTAGAAATAAATTACAACAAATATGACCTAATATGAGTGGCTAGGGTTAAGATCAGCGCCTGGGGACGGCCACAGGGGGGCGTTGCTCTCTAGGGCTAGGGCTGGGGTCAGACAGAGGTAGGTATATGGGTGAATATGGCAAAGGACTCTCAGCAGGGTTAGGGTTAGGGTTAGGGTTAGGTATATGGGTGAATATGGCAAAGGACTCTCAGCAGTTTGACTCTCATTAGCATACTAGGCCTGTGATTGGTCAGAACAGCTGTAGCTTATGTGGAGCAGGGCGGAGGTGTGAAACTTGGTTTCTGGGGAGGTCAAAAGAAATAAAAATAGAAATAATAAAATACCCCATACAATTGGAGAGGTCAAAGGTCAACTCCAGGTTTATTTGAGCCTGTCTAATACACTCTCCCACAGCTGTTGAAAGGAGTCCTGGCTCAGCGGTGTGAGGGACCCGTTTTCGTTTTTTATCAAAAGAAAAATGATATGATTCATTGTTTTTAAATTTGTTTTTAATTGTTTTGTGTGTGTGTGTGTGTCTGTGTGTGTGTGAGAGAGAGAAAGAGACAGAGAGTGAGTGAGTGTTTGTGTGTGTGTGTGTTTGTCTGTGAGAGAGAGAGAGAGAGAGATATGTTGGTAAAATTCCTCATCTTTTCATCTTTTCATTATTCTAGGTTGTGGCCAGCAGCAACAAAAAGAAGCGCTGCTGAGCGTGTTGGCCCAAGATGGATAGAAAAACACAATATACATGCATCAAGTGCAAGAAATGCATGCAAAACACACAGCAAGTAACTGTGCCACTCATGTGTTGTGTAGGCTTGTATGAAAAGGCAATGTGTTCAGTGGGGCTGATGTGTTGACATGGTTACTGTACAGAGTTGAAGAGATGGTAACTCTTGTGATTAGTGGCCCCGTGTCTCCATCTGTTGGACAAAACAAATCATTGCATCCACCTTGGGAAAAAACAGCAATCATTCAACCTGCAGTTACAGATCAGTAAAAAGCACTCATTTTAGCCTCAAAACAGCCCATGAAATTGAAATACAGTCAATTTAAGCCCAGCTCTAATGTTAGCTAAAGGCAAGTATTTGCTTGAGGTCAATGGTTTTGAGGTTTTAATGTTGTATGTTGTATATTGTATGTATTGCATGTTGCTGTTTTTTATTGGATTATAAAATGTATTCCATGCCTTTTTTTTTAAACTCTTTATGTGCCAATTAAATGTTTAATTCTCATTTATTGTGATTTTCATGATCCCAAATCAATTTGGAGGTTGTGCAGCTATCGTGTGTCCACAGCAATGAACAAAATGATTTATTGAAACCTGTGTGCTAGAAGAAAAATAAGGCCAATATATTTTTGATGTATCGGCACTGGCAACTGCTTTATATGTCACTTCTGTTGTGAAATCCTCCCTAATGAAATGTATGTAAAGCCCTGATATATTTTCTAATACATGAAATCTGAAGAAAAAACATCATCCAATGAGTTTTTTTTGTTATGGAAAGAAAAAAAAACCTCTTCAAGATAGAGAAGGACAAGGGAAAAATGTAGAAATAAATTACAACAAATATGACCTAATATGAGTGGCTAGGGTTAAGATCAGCGCCTGGGGACGGCCACAGGGGGGCGTTGCTCTCTAGGGCTAGGGCTGGGGTCAGACAGAGGTAGGTATATGGGTGAATATGGCAAAGGACTCTCAGCAGTTTGACTCTCATTAGCATACTAGGCCTGTGATTGGTCAGAACAGCTGTAGCTTCTGTGGAGCAGGGCGGAGGTGTGAAACTTGGTTTCTGGGGAGGTCGGCGCACCTCCAGCGGACTGCTGCCGACACCTGATGCAAATGTTGATCGTTTAGGGGGATTTCATGCTCAATGAAAGAAGTCAGAGAAAAAAAAAAGTGTCAGCAGAATGGCTTTGGGAGCACATTTCAGGCCACTTTGAGTGGACTGGGATGAGTTGGTAGTGTGGCGTTTGGCGGCGGTGCTTTGTCATGTGTCCTCTTGTCAGAAATCGCTATAGTCTGCAGATTGTAGCAGGATCTGACAGGCGCGGTCAAGTGACTTTAGATATGGCGGCGTCGTTGGGACTTCCTCTGCCACAGGAAGTGTTCCTTCAAAATAAAACGACACAAAGCTCGACGATGGTTTGCCCAGCTCCACCGTTCTGTCCTAACAGGTGAGTGGTCAAGACGAGCCACGGCACGTTTAGTTTGTTTACAAGAGCTAGAAATGTTCATGATTTCATAAAAAAACAAATCAAATGAGGTTAAGAGTAGGCCATTTCTGCTTGAGATGAGGAAAGAGTGAGGTTTAAAAGGAATAAAAATATGAATAACACAATTGGTTGGCATTAGGCACTCTCTCCTCTCAGGTTATGTTTAGGAAAGACGCCATGTGATGGTCAAAAGAAATAAAAATAGAAATAATAAAATACCCCATACAATTGGAGAGGTCAAAGGTCAACTCCAGGTTTATTTGAGCCTGTCTAATACACTCTCCCACAGCTGTTGAAAGGAGTCCTGGCTCAGCGGTGTGAGGGACCCGTTTTCGTTTTTTATCAAAAGAAAAATGATATGATTCATTGTTTTTAAATTTGTTTTTAATTGTTTTGTGTGTGTGTGTGTGTGTGTGTCTGTGTGAGAGAGAGAAAGAGACAGAGAGTGAGTGAGTGTTTGTGTGTGTGTGTTTGTCTGTGAGAGAGAGAGAGAGATATGTTGGTAAAATTCCTCATCTTTTCATCTTTTCATTATTCTAGGTTGTGGCCAGCAGCAACAAAAAGAAGCGCTGCTGAGCGTGTTGGCCCAAGATGGATAGAAAAACACAATATACATGCATCAAGTGCAAGAAATGCATGCAAAACACACAGCAAGTAACTGTGCCACTCATGTGTTGTGTAGGCTTGTATGAAAAGGCAATGTGTTCAGTGGGGCTGATGTGTTGTCTAGACTGACAGGGTTACTGTACAGAGTTGAAGAGATGGTAACTCTTGTGATTAGTGGCCCCGTGTCTCCATGTGTTGGACAAAACAAATCATTGCATCCACCTTGGGAAAAAACAGCAATCATTCAACCTGCAGTTACAGATCAGTAAAAAGCACTCATTTTAGCCTCAAAACAGCCCATGAAATTGAAATACAGTCAATTTAAGCCCAGCTCTAATGTTAGCTGAAGGCAAGTATTTGCTTGAGGTCAATGGTTTTGAGGTTTTAATGTTGTATGTTGTATATTGTATGTATTGCATGTTGCTGTTTTTTATTGGATTATAAAATGTATTCCATGCCTTTTTTTTAAAACTCTTTATGTGCCAATTAAATGTTTAATTCTCATTTATTGTGATTTTCATGATCCCAAATCAATTTGGAGGTTGTGCAGCTATCGTGTGTCCACAGCAATGAACAAAATGATTTATTGAAACCTGTGTGCTAGAAGAAAAATAAGGCCAATATATTTTTGATGTATCGGCACTGGCAACTGCTTTATATGTCACTTCTGTTGTGAAATCCTCCCTAATGAAATGTATGTAAAGCCCTGATATATTTTCTAATACATGAAATCTGAAAAAAAAACATCATCCAATGAGTTTTTTTTTTGTTATGGAAAGAAAAAAAAACCTCTTCAAGATAGAGAAGGACAAGGGAAAAATGTAGAAATAAATTACAACAAATATGACCTAATATGAGTGGCTAGGGTTAAGATCAGCGCCTGGGGACGGCCACAGGGGGGCGTTGCTCTCTAGGGCTAGGGCTGGGGTCAGACAGAGGTAGGTATATGGGTGAATATGGCAAAGGACTCTCAGCAGTTTGACTCTCATTAGCATACTAGGCCTGTGATTGGTCAGAACAGCTGTAGCTTCTGTGGAGCAGGGCGGAGGTGTGAAACTTGGTTTCTGGGGAGGTCGGCGCACCTCCAGCGGACTGCTGCCGACACCTGATGCAAATGTTGATCGTTTAGGGGGATTTCATGCTCAATGAAAGAAGTCAGAGAAAAAAAAAAGTGTCAGCAGAATGGCTTTGGGAGCACATTTCAGGCCACTTTGAGTGGACTGGGATGAGTTGGTAGTGTGGCGTTTGGCGGCGGTGCTTTGTCATGTGTCCTCTTGTCAGAAATCGCTATAGTCTGCAGATTGTAGCAGGATCTGACAGGCGCGGTCAAGTGACTTTAGATATGGCGGCGTCGTTGGGACTTCCTCTGCCACAGGAAGTGTTCCTTCAAAATAAAACGACGCAAAGCTCGACGATGGTTTGCCCAGCTCCACCGTTCTGTCCTAACAGGTGAGTGGTCAAGACGAGCCACGGCACGTTTAGTTTGTTTACAAGAGCTAGAAATGTTCATGATTTCATAAAAAAACAAATCAAATGAGGTTAAGAGTAGGCCATTTCTGCTTGAGATGAGGAAAGAGTGAGGTTTAAAAGGAATAAAAATATGAATAACACAATTGGTTGGCATTAGGCACTCTCTCCTCTCAGGTTATGTTTAGGAAAGACGCCATGTGATGGTCAAAAGAAATAAAAATAGAAATAATAAAATACCCCATACAATTGGAGAGGTCAAAGGTCAACTCCAGGTTTATTTGAGCCTGTCTAATACACTCTCCCACAGCTGTTGAAAGGAGTCCTGGCTCAGCGGTGTGAGGGACCCGTTTTCGTTTTTTATCAAAAGAAAAATGATATGATTCATTGTTTTTTAAATTTGTTTTTAATTGTTTTGTGTGTGTGTGTGTGTCTGTGTGTGTGTGAGAGAGAAAGAGACAGAGAGTGAGTGAGTGTTTGTGTGTGTGTGTTTGTCTGTGAGAGAGAGAGAGAGAGAGATATGTTGGTAAAATTCCTCATCTTTTCATCTTTTCATTATTCTAGGTTGTGGCCAGCAGCAACAAAAAGAAGCGCTGCTGAGCGTGTTGGCCCAAGATGGATAGAAAAACACAATATACATGCATCAAGTGCAAGAAATGCATGCAAAACACACAGCAAGTAACTGTGCCACTCATGTGTTGTGTAGGCTTGTATGAAAAGGCAATGTGTTCAGTGGGGCTGATGTGTTGTCTAGACTGACAGGGTTACTGTACAGAGTTGAAGAGATGGTAACTCTTGTGATTAGTGGCCCCGTGTCTCCATCTGTTGGACAAAACAAATCATTGCATCCACCTTGGGAAAAAACAGCAATCATTCAACCTGCAGTTACAGATCAGTAAAAAGCACTCATTTTAGCCTCAAAACAGCCCATGAAATTGAAATACAGTCAATTTAAGCCCAGCTCTAATGTTAGCTGAAGGCAAGGTTCCCTGAAAGCAAGTATTTGCTTGAGGTCAATGGTTTTGAGGTTTTAATGTTGTATGTTGTATGTATTGCATGTTGCTGTTTTTTATTGGATTATAAAATGTATTCCATGCCTTTTTTTTAAAACTCTTTATGTGCCAATTAAATGTTTAATTCTCATTTATTGTGATTTTCATGATCCCAAATCAATTTGGAGGTTGTGCAGCTATCGTGTGTCCACAGCAATGAACAAAATGATTTATTGAAACCTGTGTGCTAGAAGAAAAATAAGGCCAATATATTTTTGATGTATCGGCACTGGCAACTGCTTTATATGTCACTTCTGTTGTGAAATCCTCCCTAATGAAATGTATGTAAAGCCCTGATATATTTTCTAATACATGAAATCTGAAGAAAAAACATCATCCAATGAGTTTTTTTTGTTATGGAAAGAAAAAAAAACCTCTTCAAGATAGAGAAGGACAAGGGAAAAATGTAGAAATAAATTACAACAAATATGACCTAATATGAGTGGCTAGGGTTAAGATCAGCGCCTGGGGACGGCCACAGGGGGGCGTTGCTCTCTAGGGCTAGGGCTGGGGTCAGACAGAGGTAGGTATATGGGTGAATATGGCAAAGGACTCTCAGCAGTTTGACTCTCATTAGCATACTAGGCCTGTGATTGGTCAGAACAGCTGTAGCTTCTGTGGAGCAGGGCGGAGGTGTGAAACTTGGTTTCTGGGGAGGTCGGCGCACCTCCAGCGGACTGCTGCCGACACCTGATGCAAATGTTGATCGTTTAGGGGGATTTCATGCTCAATGAAAGAAGTCAGAGAAAAAAAAAAGTGTCAGCAGAATGGCTTTGGGAGCACATTTCAGGCCACTTTGAGTGGACTGGGATGAGTTGGTAGTGTGGCGTTTGGCGGCGGTGCTTTGTCATGTGTCCTCTTGTCAGAAATCGCTATAGTCTGCAGATTGTAGCAGGATCTGACAGGCGCGGTCAAGTGACTTTAGATATGGCGGCGTCGTTGGGACTTCCTCTGCCACAGGAAGTGTTCCTTCAAAATAAAACGACGCAAAGCTCGACGATGGTTTGCCCAGCTCCACCGTTCTGTCCTAACAGGTGAGTGGTCAAGACGAGCCACGGCACGTTTAGTTTGTTTACAAGAGCTAGAAATGTTCATGATTTCATAAAAAAACAAATCAAATGAGGTTAAGAGTAGGCCATTTCTGCTTGAGATGAGGAAAGAGTGAGGTTTAAAAGGAATAAAAATATGAATAACACAATTGGTTGGCATTAGGCACTCTCTCCTCTCAGGTTATGTTTAGGAAAGACGCCATGTGATGGTCAAAAGAAATAAAAATAGAAATAATAAAATACCCCATACAATTGGAGAGGTCAAAGGTCAACTCCAGGTTTATTTGAGCCTGTCTAATACACTCTCCCACAGCTGTTGAAAGGAGTCCTGGCTCAGCGGTGTGAGGGACCCGTTTTCGTTTTTTATCAAAAGAAAAATGATATGATTCATTGTTTTTTAAATTTGTTTTTAATTGTTTTGTGTGTGTGTGTGTGTCTGTGTGTGTGTGAGAGAGAAAGAGACAGAGAGTGAGTGAGTGTTTGTGTGTGTGTGTTTGTCTGTGAGAGAGAGAGAGAGAGAGATATGTTGGTAAAATTCCACATCTTTTCATCTTTTCATTATTCTAGGTTGTGGCCAGCAGCAACAAAAAGAAGCGTTGCTGAGCGTGTTGGCCCAAGATGGATAGAAAAACACAATATACATGCATCAAGTGCAAGAAATGCATGCAAAACACACAGCAAGTAACTGTGCCACTCATGTGTTGTGTAGGCTTGTATGAAAAGGCAATGTGTTCAGTGGGGCTGATGTGTTGACATGGTTACTGTACAGAGTTGAAGAGATGGTAACTCTTGTGATTAGTGGCCCCGTGTCTCCATCTGTTGGACAAAACAAATCATTGCATCCACCTTGGGAAAAAACAGCAATCATTCAACCTGCAGTTACAGATCAGTAAAAAGCACTCATTTTAGCCTCAAAACAGCCCATGAAATTGAAATACAGTCAATTTAAGCCCAGCTCTAATGTTAGCTAAAGGCAAGTATTTGCTTGAGGTCAATGGTTTTGAGGTTTTAATGTTGTATGTTGTATATTGTATGTATTGCATGTTGCTGTTTTTTATTGGATTATAAAATGTATTCCATGCCTTTTTTTTTAAACTCTTTATGTGCCAATTAAATGTTTAATTCTCATTTATTGTGATTTTCATGATCCCAAATCAATTTGGAGGTTGTGCAGCTATCGTGTGTCCACAGCAATGAACAAAATGATTTATTGAAACCTGTGTGCTAGAAGAAAAATAAGGCCAATATATTTTTGATGTATCGGCACTGGCAACTGCTTTATATGTCACTTCTGTTGTGAAATCCTCCCTAATGAAATGTATGTAAAGCCCTGATATATTTTCTAATACATGAAATCTGAAGAAAAAACATCATCCAATGAGTTTTTTTTGTTATGGAAAGAAAAAAAAACCTCTTCAAGATAGAGAAGGACAAGGGAAAAATGTAGACATAAATTACAACAAATATGACCTAATATGAGTGGCTAGGGTTAAGATCAGCGCCTGGGGACGGCCACAGGGGGGCGTTGCTCTCTAGGGCTAGGGCTGGGGTCAGACAGAGGTAGGTATATGGGTGAATATGGCAAAGGACTCTCAGCAGTTTGACTCTCATTAGCATACTAGGCCTGTGATTGGTCAGAACAGCTGTAGCTTCTGTGGAGCAGGGCGGAGGTGTGAAACTTGGTTTCTGGGGAGGTCGGCGCACCTCCAGCGGACTGCTGCCGACACCTGATGCAAATGTTGATCGTTTAGGGGGATTTCATGCTCAATGAAAGAAGTCAGAGAAAAAAAAAAGTGTCAGCAGAATGGCTTTGGGAGCACATTTCAGGCCACTTTGAGTGGACTGGGATGAGTTGGTAGTGTGGCGTTTGGCGGCGGTGCTTTGTCATGTGTCCTCTTGTCAGAAATCGCTATAGTCTGCAGATTGTAGCAGGATCTGACAGGCGCGGTCAAGTGACTTTAGATATGGCGGCGTCGTTGGGACTTCCTCTGCCACAGGAAGTGTTCCTTCAAAATAAAACGACGCAAAGCTCGACGATGGTTTGCCCAGCTCCACCGTTCTGTCCTAACAGGTGAGTGGTCAAGACGAGCCACGGCACGTTTAGTTTGTTTACAAGAGCTAGAAATGTTCATGATTTCATAAAAAAACAAATCAAATGAGGTTAAGAGTAGGCCATTTCTGCTTGAGATGAGGAAAGAGTGAGGTTTAAAAGGAATAAAAATATGAATAACACAATTGGTTGGCATTAGGCACTCTCTCCTCTCAGGTTATGTTTAGGAAAGACGCCATGTGATGGTCAAAAGAAATAAAAATAGAAATAATAAAATACCCCATACAATTGGAGAGGTCAAAGGTCAACTCCAGGTTTATTTGAGCCTGTCTAATACACTCTCCCACAGCTGTTGAAAGGAGTCCTGGCTCAGCGGTGTGAGGGACCCGTTTTCGTTTTTTATCAAAAGAAAAATGATATGATTCATTGTTTTTAAATTTGTTTTTAATTGTTTTGTCTGTGTGTGTGTGAGAGAGAAAGAGACAGAGAGTGAGTGAGTGTTTGTGTGTGTGTGTTTGTCTGTGAGAGAGAGAGAGAGAGAGATATGTTGGTAAAATTCCTCATCTTTTCATCTTTTCATTATTCTAGGTTGTGGCCAGCAGCAACAAAAAGAAGCGCTGCTGAGCGTGTTGGCCCAAGATGGATAGAAAAACACAATATACATGCATCAAGTGCAAGAAATGCATGCAAAACACACAGCAAGTAACTGTGCCACTCATGTGTTGTGTAGGCTTGTATGAAAAGGCAATGTGTTCAGTGGGGCTGATGTGTTGTCTAGACTGACAGGGTTACTGTACAGAGTTGAAGAGATGGTAACTCTTGTGATTAGTGGCCCCGTGTCTCCATCTGTTGGACAAAACAAATCATTGCATCCACCTTGGGAAAAAACAGCAATCATTCAACCTGCAGTTACAGATCAGTAAAAAGCACTCATTTTAGCCTCAAAACAGCCCATGAAATTGAAATACAGTCAATTTAAGCCCAGCTCTAATGTTAGCTGAAGGCAAGTATTTGCTTGAGGTCAATGGTTTTGAGGTTTTAATGTTGTATGTTGTATATTGTATGTATTGCATGTTGCTGTTTTTTATTGGATTATAAAATGTATTCCATGCCTTTTTTTTAAAACTCTTTATGTGCCAATTAAATGTTTAATTCTCATTTATTGTGATTTTCATGATCCCAAATCAATTTGGAGGTTGTGCAGCTATCGTGTGTCCACAGCAATGAACAAAATGATTTATTGAAACCTGTGTGCTAGAAGAAAAATAAGGCCAATATATTTTTGATGTATCGGCACTGGCAACTGCTTTATATGTCACTTCTGTTGTGAAATCCTCCCTAATGAAATGTATGTAAAGCCCTGATATATTTTCTAATACATGAAATCTGAAAAAAAACATCATCCAATGAGTTTTTTTTGTTATGGAAAGAAAAAAAAACCTCTTCAAGATAGAGAAGGACAAGGGAAAAATGTAGAAATAAATTACAACAAATATGACCTAATATGAGTGGCTAGGGTTAAGATCAGCGCCTGGGGACGGCCACAGGGGGGCGTTGCTCTCTAGGGCTAGGGCTGGGGTCAGACAGAGGTAGGTATATGGGTGAATATGGCAAAGGACTCTCAGCAGGGTTAGGGTTAGGGTTAGGGTTAGGTATATGGGTGAATATGGCAAAGGACTCTCAGCAGTTTGACTCTCATTAGCATACTAGGCCTGTGATTGGTCAGAACAGCTGTAGCTTATGTGGAGCAGGGCGGAGGTGTGAAACTTGGTTTCTGGGGAGGTCAAAAGAAATAAAAATAGAAATAATAAAATACCCCATACAATTGGAGAGGTCAAAGGTCAACTCCAGGTTTATTTGAGCCTGTCTAATACACTCTCCCACAGCTGTTGAAAGGAGTCCTGGCTCAGCGGTGTGAGGGACCCGTTTTCGTTTTTTATCAAAAGAAAAATGATATGATTCATTGTTTTTAAATTTGTTTTTAATTGTTTTGTTTGTGTGTGTGTGAGAGAGAAAGAGACAGAGAGTGAGTGAGTGTTTGTGTGTGTGTGTGTTTGTCTGTGAGAGAGAGAGAGAGAGAGAGAGATATGCTGGTAAAATTCCTCATCTTTTCATCTTTTCATTATTCTAGGTTGTGGCCAGCAGCAACAAAAAGAAGCGCTGCTGAGCGTGTTGGCCCAAGATGGATAGAAAAACACAATATACATGCATCAAGTGCAAGAAATGCATGCAAAACACACAGCAAGTAACTGTGCCACTCATGTGTTGTGTAGGCTTGTATGAAAAGGCAATGTGTTCAGTGGGGCTGATGTGTTGTCTAGACTGACAGGGTTACTGTACAGAGTTGAAGAGATGGTAACTCTTGTGATTAGTGGCCCCGTGTCTCCATCTGTTGGACAAAACAAATCATTGCATCCACCTTGGGAAAAAACAGCAATCATTCAACCTGCAGTTACAGATCAGTAAAAAGCACTCATTTTAGCCTCAAAACAGCCCATGAAATTGAAATACAGTCAATTTAAGCCCAGCTCTAATGTTAGCTGAAGGCAAGTATTTGCTTGAGGTCAATGGTTTTGAGGTTTTAATGTTGTATGTTGTATATTGTATGTATTGCATGTTGCTGTTTTTTATTGGATTATAAAATGTATTCCATGCCTTTTTTTTAAAACTCTTTATGTGCCAATTAAATGTTTAATTCTCATTTATTGTGATTTTCATGATCCCAAATCAATTTGGAGGTTGTGCAGCTATCGTGTGTCCACAGCAATGAACAAAATGATTTATTGAAACCTGTGTGCTAGAAGAAAAATAAGGCCAATATATTTTTGATGTATCGGCACTGGCAACTGCTTTATATGTCACTTCTGTTGTGAAATCCTCCCTAATGAAATGTATGTAAAGCCCTGATATATTTTCTAATACATGAAATCTGAAGAAAAAACATCATCCAATGAGTTTTTTTTGTTATGGAAAGAAAAAAAAACCTCTTCAAGATAGAGAAGGACAAGGGAAAAATGTAGAAATAAATTACAACAAATATGACCTAATATGAGTGGCTAGGGTTAAGATCAGCGCCTGGGGACGGCCACAGGGGGGCGTTGCTCTCTAGGGCTAGGGCTGGGGTCAGACAGAGGTAGGTATATGGGTGAATATGGCAAAGGACTCTCAGCAGGGTTAGGGTTAGGGTTAGGGTTAGGTATATGGGTGAATATGGCAAAGGACTCTCAGCAGTTTGACTCTCATTAGCATACTAGGCCTGTGATTGGTCAGAACAGCTGTAGCTTATGTGGAGCAGGGCGGAGGTGTGAAACTTGGTTTCTGGGGAGGTCAAAAGAAATAAAAATAGAAATAATAAAATACCCCATACAATTGGAGAGGTCAAAGGTCAACTCCAGGTTTATTTGAGCCTGTCTAATACACTCTCCCACAGCTGTTGAAAGGAGTCCTGGCTCAGCGGTGTGAGGGACCCGTTTTCGTTTTTTATCAAAAGAAAAATGATATGATTCATTGTTTTTAAATTTGTTTTTAATTGTTTTGTGTGTGTGTGTGAGAGAGAGAAAGAGACAGAGAGTGAGTGAGTGTTTGTGTGTGTGTGTGTTTGTCTGTGAGAGAGAGAGAGAGAGAGATATGTTGGTAAAATTCCTCATCTTTTCATCTTTTCATTATTCTAGGTTGTGGCCAGCAGCAACAAAAAGAAGCGCTGCTGAGCGTGTTGGCCCAAGATGGATAGAAAAACACAATATACATGCATCAAGTGCAAGAAATGCATGCAAAACACACAGCAAGTAACTGTGCCACTCATGTGTTGTGTAGGCTTGTATGAAAAGGCAATGTGTTCAGTGGGGCTGATGTGTTGACATGGTTACTGTACAGAGTTGAAGAGATGGTAACTCTTGTGATTAGTGGCCCCGTGTCTCCATCTGTTGGACAAAACAAATCATTGCATCCACCTTGGGAAAAAACAGCAATCATTCAACCTGCAGTTACAGATCAGTAAAAAGCACTCATTTTAGCCTCAAAACAGCCCATGAAATTGAAATACAGTCAATTTAAGCCCAGCTCTAATGTTAGCTAAAGGCAAGTATTTGCTTGAGGTCAATGGTTTTGAGGTTTTAATGTTGTATGTTGTATATTGTATGTATTGCATGTTGCTGTTTTTTATTGGATTATAAAATGTATTCCATGCCTTTTTTTTTAAACTCTTTATGTGCCAATTAAATGTTTAATTCTCATTTATTGTGATTTTCATGATCCCAAATCAATTTGGAGGTTGTGCAGCTATCGTGTGTCCACAGCAATGAACAAAATGATTTATTGAAACCTGTGTGCTAGAAGAAAAATAAGGCCAATATATTTTTGATGTATCGGCACTGGCAACTGCTTTATATGTCACTTCTGTTGTGAAATCCTCCCTAATGAAATGTATGTAAAGCCCTGATATATTTTCTAATACATGAAATCTGAAGAAAAAACATCATCCAATGAGTTTTTTTTTTGTTATGGAAAGAAAAAAAAACCTCTTCAAGATAGAGAAGGACAAGGGAAAAATGTAGAAATAAATTACAACAAATATGACCTAATATGAGTGGCTCGGGTTAAGATCAGCGCCTGGGGACGGCCACAGGGGGGCGTTGCTCTCTAGGGCTAGGGCTGGGGTCAGACAGAGGTAGGTATATGGGTGAATATGGCAAAGGACTCTCAGCAGTTTGACTCTCATTAGCATACTAGGCCTGTGATTGGTCAGAACAGCTGTAGCTTATGTGGAGCAGGGCGGAGGTGTGAAACTTGGTTTCTGGGGAGGTCAAAAGAAATAAAAATAGAAATAATAAAATACCCCATACAATTGGAGAGGTCAAAGGTCGACTCCAGGTTTATTTGAGCCTGTCTAATACACTCTCCCACAGCTGTTGAAAGGAGTCCTGGCTCAGCGGTGTGAGGGACCCGTTTTCGTTTTTTATCAAAAGAAAAATGATATGATTCATTGTTTTTTAAATTTGTTTTTAATTGTTTTGTGTGTGTGTGTGTGTGTCTGTGTGTGTGTGTGAGAGAGAAAGAGACAGAGAGTGAGTGAGTGTTTGTGTGTGTGTGTGTTTGTCTGTGAGAGAGAGAGAGAGAGAGAGAGAGATATGCTGGTAAAATTCCTCATCTTTTCATCTTTTCATTATTCTAGGTTGTGGCCAGCAGCAACAAAAAGAAGCGCTGCTGAGCGTGTTGGCCCAAGATGGATAGAAAAACACAATATACATGCATCAAGTGCAAGAAATGCATGCAAAACACACAGCAAGTAACTGTGCCACTCATGTGTTGTGTAGGCTTGTATGAAAAGGCAATGTGTTCAGTGGGGCTGATGTGTTGTCTAGACTGACAGGGTTACTGTACAGAGTTGAAGAGATGGTAACTCTTGTGATTAGTGGCCCCGTGTCTCCATGTGTTGGACAAAACAAATCATTGCATCCACCTTGGGAAAAAACAGCAATCATTCAACCTGCAGTTACAGATCAGTAAAAAGCACTCATTTTAGCCTCAAAACAGCCCATGAAATTGAAATACAGTCAATTTAAGCCCAGCTCTAATGTTAGCTGAAGGCAAGTATTTGCTTGAGGTCAATGGTTTTGAGGTTTTAATGTTGTATGTTGTATATTGTATGTATTGCATGTTGCTGTTTTTTATTGGATTATAAAATGTATTCCATGCCTTTTTTTTAAAACTCTTTATGTGCCAATTAAATGTTTAATTCTCATTTATTGTGATTTTCATGATCCCAAATCAATTTGGAGGTTGTGCAGCTATCGTGTGTCCACAGCAATGAACAAAATGATTTATTGAAACCTGTGTGCTAGAAGAAAAATAAGGCCAATATATTTTTGATGTATCGGCACTGGCAACTGCTTTATATGTCACTTCTGTTGTGAAATCCTCCCTAATGAAATGTATGTAAAGCCCTGATATATTTTCTAATACATGAAATCTGAAAAAAAACATCATCCAATGAGTTTTTTTTGTTATGGAAAGAAAAAAAAACCTCTTCAAGATAGAGAAGGACAAGGGAAAAATGTAGAAATAAATTACAACAAATATGACCTAATATGAGTGGCTAGGGTTAAGATCAGCGCCTGGGGACGGCCACAGGGGGGCGTTGCTCTCTAGGGCTAGGGCTGGGGTCAGACAGAGGTAGGTATATGGGTGAATATGGCAAAGGACTCTCAGCAGGGTTAGGGTTAGGGTTAGGGTTAGGTATATGGGTGAATATGGCAAAGGACTCTCAGCAGTTTGACTCTCATTAGCATACTAGGCCTGTGATTGGTCAGAACAGCTGTAGCTTATGTGGAGCAGGGCGGAGGTGTGAAACTTGGTTTCTGGGGAGGTCAAAAGAAATAAAAATAGAAATAATAAAATACCCCATACAATTGGAGAGGTCAAAGGTCAACTCCAGGTTTATTTGAGCCTGTCTAATACACTCTCCCACAGCTGTTGAAAGGAGTCCTGGCTCAGCGGTGTGAGGGACCCGTTTTCGTTTTTTATCAAAAGAAAAATGATATGATTCATTGTTTTTAAATTTGTTTTTAATTGTTTTGTTTGTGTGTGTGTGAGAGAGAAAGAGACAGAGAGTGAGTGAGTGTTTGTGTGTGTGTGTGTTTGTCTGTGAGAGAGAGAGAGAGAGAGATATGTTGGTAAAATTCCTCATCTTTTCATCTTTTCATTATTCTAGGTTGTGGCCAGCAGCAACAAAAAGAAGCGCTGCTGAGCGTGTTGGCCCAAGATGGATAGAAAAACACAATATACATGCATCAAGTGCAAGAAATGCATGCAAAACACACAGCAAGTAACTGTGCCACTCATGTGTTGTGTAGGCTTGTATGAAAAGGCAATGTGTTCAGTGGGGCTGATGTGTTGACATGGTTACTGTACAGAGTTGAAGAGATGGTAACTCTTGTGATTAGTGGCCCCGTGTCTCCATGTGTTGGACAAAACAAATCATTGCATCCACCTTGGGAAAAAACAGCAATCATTCAACCTGCAGTTACAGATCAGTAAAAAGCACTCATTTTAGCCTCAAAACAGCCCATGAAATTGAAATACAGTCAATTTAAGCCCAGCTCTAATGTTAGCTGAAGGCAAGTATTTGCTTGAGGTCAATGGTTTTGAGGTTTTAATGTTGTATGTTGTATATTGTATGTATTGCATGTTGCTGTTTTTTATTGGATTATAAAATGTATTCCATGCCTTTTTTTTAAAACTCTTTATGTGCCAATTAAATGTTTAATTCTCATTTATTGTGATTTTCATGATTCCCAAATCAATTTGGAGGTTGTGCAGCTATCGTGTGTCCACAGCAATGAACAAAATGATTTATTGAAACCTGTGTGCTAGAAGAAAAATAAGGCCAATATATTTTTGATGTATCGGCACTGGCAACTGCTTTATATGTCACTTCTGTTGTGTAATCCTCCCTAATGAAATGTATGTAAAGCCCTGATATATTTTCTAATACATGAAATCTGAAGAAAAAACATCATCCAATGAGTTTTTTTTTGTTATGGAAAGAAAAAAAAACCTCTTCAAGATAGAGAAGGACAAGGGAAAAATGTAGAAATAAATTACAACAAATATGACCTAATATGAGTGGCTAGGGTTAAGATCAGCGCCTGGGGACGGCCACAGGGGGGCGTTGCTCTCCAGGGCTAGGGCTGGGGTCAGACAGAGGTAGGTATATGGGTGAATATGGCAAAGGACTCTCAGCAGTTTGACTCTCATTAGCATACTAGGCCTGTGATTGGTCAGAACAGCTGTAGCTTATGTGGAGCAGGGCGGAGGTGTGAAACTTGGTTTCTGGGGAGGTCAAAAGAAATAAAAATAGAAATAATAAAATACCCCATACAATTGGAGAGGTCAAAGGTCAACTCCAGGTTTATTTGAGCCTGTCTAATACACTCTCCCACAGCTGTTGAAAGGAGTCCTGGCTCAGCGGTGTGAGGGACCCGTTTTCGTTTTTTATCAAAAGAAAAATGATATGATTCATTGTTTTTTAAATTTGTTTTTAATTGTTTTGTGTGTGTGTGTGTGTGTGTGTCTGTGTGTGTGTGAGAGAGAAAGAGACAGAGAGTGAGTGAGTGTTTGTGTGTGTGTGTGTTTGTCTGTGAGAGAGAGAGAGAGAGAGATATGTTGGTAAAATTCCTCATCTTTTCATCTTTTCATTATTCTAGGTTGTGGCCAGCAGCAACAAAAAGAAGCGCTGCTGAGCGTGTTGGCCCAAGATGGATAGAAAAACACAATATACATGCATCAAGTGCAAGAAATGCATGCAAAACACACAGCAAGTAACTGTGCCACTCATGTGTTGTGTAGGCTTGTATGAAAAGGCAATGTGTTCAGTGGGGCTGATGTGTTGTCTAGACTGACAGGGTTACTGTACAGAGTTGAAGAGATGGTAACTCTTGTGATTAGTGGCCCCGTGTCTCCATCTGTTGGACAAAACAAATCATTGCATCCACCTTGGGAAAAAACAGCAATCATTCAACCTGCAGTTACAGATCAGTAAAAAGCACTCATTTTAGCCTCAAAACAGCCCATGAAATTGAAATACAGTCAATTTAAGCCCAGCTCTAATGTTAGCTAAAGGCAAGTATTTCCTTGAGGTCAATGGTTTTGAGGTTTTAATGTTGTATGTTGTATATTGTATGTATTGCATGTTGCTGTTTTTTATTGGATTATAAAATGTATTCCATGCCTTTTTTTTAAAACTCTTTATGTGCCAATTAAATGTTTAATTCTCATTTATTGTGATTTTCATGATCCCAAATCAATTTGGAGGTTGTGCAGCTATCGTGTGTCCACAGCAATGAACAAAATGATTTATTGAAACCTGTGTGCTAGAAGAAAAATAAGGCCAATATATTTTTGATGTATCGGCACTGGCAACTGCTTTATATGTCATATCTGTTGTGAAATCCTCCCTAATGAAATGTATGTAAAGCCCTGATATATTTTCTAATACATGAAATCTGAAGAAAAAACATCATCCAATGAGTTTTTTTTTGTTATGGAAAGAAAAAAAAACCTCTTCAAGATAGAGAAGGACAAGGGAAAAATGTAGAAATAAATTACAACAAATATGAACCTAATATGAGTGGCTAGGGTTAAGATCAGCGCCTGGGGACGGCCACAGGGGGGCGTTGCTCTCTAGGGCTAGGGCTAGGGTCAGACAGAGGTAGGTATATGGGTGAATATGGCAAAGGACTCTCAGCAGGGTTAGGGTTAGGGTTAGGGTTAGGTATATGGGTGAATATGGCAAAGGACTCTCAGCAGTTTGACTCTCATTAGCATACTAGGCCTGTGATTGGTCAGAACAGCTGTAGCTTATGTGGAGCAGGGCGGAGGTGTGAAACTTGGTTTCTGGGGAGGTCAAAAGAAATAAAAATAGAAATAATAAAATACCCCATACAATTGGAGAGGTCAAAGGTCAACTCCAGGTTTATTTGAGCCTGTCTAATACACTCTCCCACAGCTGTTGAAAGGAGTCCTGGCTCAGCGGTGTGAGGGACCCGTTTTCGTTTTTTATCAAAAGAAAAATGATATGATTCATTGTTTTTTAAATGTGTTTTTAATTGTTTTGTGTGTGTGTGTGTGTGTGTGTGTGTGTGTGTGAGAGAGAAAGAGACAGAGAGTGAGTGAGTGTTTGTGTGTGTGTGTGTTTGTCTGTGAGAGAGAGAGAGAGAGAGATATGTTGGTAAAATTCCTCATCTTTTCATCTTTTCATTATTCTAGGTTGTGGCCAGCAGCAACAAAAAGAAGCGCTGCTGAGCGTGTTGGCCCAAGATGGATAGAAAAACACAATATACATGCATCAAGTGCAAGAAATGCATGCAAAACACACAGCAAGTAACTGTGCCACTCATGTGTTGTGTAGGCTTGTATGAAAAGGCAATGTGTTCAGTGGGGCTGATGTGTTGTCTAGACTGACAGGGTTACTGTACAGAGTTGAAGAGATGGTAACTCTTGTGATTAGTGGCCCCGTGTCTCCATCTGTTGGACAAAACAAATCATTGCATCCACCTTGGGAAAAAACAGCAATCATTCAACCTGCAGTTACAGATCAGTAAAAAGCACTCATTTTAGCCTCAAAACAGCCCATGAAATTGAAATACAGTCAATTTAAGCCCAGCTCTAATGTTAGCTGAAGGCAAGGTTCCCTGAAAGCAAGTATTTGCTTGAGGTCAATGGTTTTGAGGTTTTAATGTTGTATGTTGTATATTGTATGTATTGCATGTTGCTGTTTTTTATTGGATTATAAAATGTATTCCATGCCTTTTTTTTAAAACTCTTTATGTGCCAATTAAATGTTTAATTCTCATTTATTGTGATTTTCATGATCCCAAATCAATTTGGAGGTTGTGCAGCTATCGTGTGTCCACAGCAATGAACAAAATGATTTATTGAAACCTGTGTGCTAGAAGAAAAATAAGGCCAATATATTTTTGATGTATCGGCACTGGCAACTGCTTTATATGTCACTTCTGTTGTGAAATCCTCCCTAATGAAATGTATATAAAGCCCTGATATATTTTCTAATACATGAAATCTGAAGAAAAAACATCATCCAATGAGTTTTTTTTGTTATGGAAAGAAAAAAAAACCTCTTCAAGATAGAGAAGGACAAGGGAAAAATGTAGAAATAAATTACAACAAATATGACCTAATATGAGTGGCTCGGGTTAAGATCAGCGCCTGGGGACGGCCACAGGGGGGCGTTGCTCTCTAGGGCTAGGGCTGGGGTCAGACAGAGGTAGGTATATGGGTGAATATGGCAAAGGACTCTCAGCAGGGTTAGGGTTAGGGTTAGGGTTAGGTATATGGGTGAATATGGCAAAGGACTCTCAGCAGTTTGACTCTCATTAGCATACTAGGCCTGTGATTGGTCAGAACAGCTGTAGCTTATGTGGAGCAGGGCGGAGGTGTGAAACTTGGTTTCTGGGGAGGTCAAAAGAAATAAAAATAGAAATAATAAAATACCCCATACAATTGGAGAGGTCAAAGGTCAACTCCAGGTTTATTTGAGCCTGTCTAATACACTCTCCCACAGCTGTTGAAAGGAGTCCTGGCTCAGCGGTGTGAGGGACCCGTTTTCGTTTTTTATCAAAAGAAAAATGATATGATTCATTGTTTTTTAAATTTGTTTTTAATTGTTTTGTGTGTGTGTGTGTGTGTGTGTGTGTGTGTGAGAGAGAAAGAGACAGAGAGTGAGTGAGTGTTTGTGTGTGTGTGTTTGTCTGTGAGAGAGAGAGAGAGAGAGATATGTTGGTAAAATTCCTCATCTTTTCATCTTTTCATTATTCTAGGTTGTGGCCAGCAGCAACAAAAAGAAGCGCTGCTGAGCGTGTTGGCCCAAGATGGATAGAAAAACACAATATACATGCATCAAGTGCAAGAAATGCATGCAAAACACACAGCAAGTAACTGTGCCACTCATGTGTTGTGTAGGCTTGTATGAAAAGGCAATGTGTTCAGTGGGGCTGATGTGTTGACATGGTTACTGTACAGAGTTGAAGAGATGGTAACTCTTGTGATTAGTGGCCCCGTGTCTCCATCTGTTGGACAAAACAAATCATTGCATCCACCTTGGGAAAAAACAGCAATCATTCAACCTGCAGTTACAGATCAGTAAAAAGCACTCATTTTAGCCTCAAAACAGCCCATGAAATTGAAATACAGTCAATTTAAGCCCAGCTCTAATGTTAGCTAAAGGCAAGTATTTCCTTGAGGTCAATGGTTTTGAGGTTTTAATGTTGTATGTTGTATATTGTATGTATTGCATGTTGCTGTTTTTTATTGGATTATAAAATGTATTCCATGCCTTTTTTTTAAAACTCTTTATGTGCCAATTAAATGTTTAATTCTCATTTATTGTGATTTTCATGATCCCAAATCAATTTGGAGGTTGTGCAGCTATCGTGTGTCCACAGCAATGAACAAAATGATTTATTGAAACCTGTGTGCTAGAAGAAAAATAAGGCCAATATATTTTTGATGTATCGGCACTGGCAACTGCTTTATATGTCACTTCTGTTGTGAAATCCTCCCTAATGAAATGTATATAAAGCCCTGATATATTTTCTAATACATGAAATCTGAAGAAAAAACATCATCCAATGAGTTTTTTTTTGTTATGGAAAGAAAAAAAAACCTCTTCAAGATAGAGAAGGACAAGGGAAAAATGTAGAAATAAATTACAACAAATATGAACCTAATATGAGTGGCTAGGGTTAAGATCAGCGCCTGGGGACGGCCACAGGGGGGCGTTGCTCTCTAGGGCTAGGGCTAGGGTCAGACAGAGGTAGGTATATGGGTGAATATGGCAAAGGACTCTCAGCAGGGTTAGGGTTAGGGTTAGGGTTAGGTATATGGGTGAATATGGCAAAGGACTCTCAGCAGTTTGACTCTCATTAGCATACTAGGCCTGTGATTGGTCAGAACAGCTGTAGCTTATGTGGAGCAGGGCGGAGGTGTGAAACTTGGTTTCTGGGGAGGTCAAAAGAAATAAAAATAGAAATAATAAAATACCCCATACAATTGGAGAGGTCAAAGGTCAACTCCAGGTTTATTTGAGCCTGTCTAATACACTCTCCCACAGCTGTTGAAAGGAGTCCTGGCTCAGCGGTGTGAGGGACCCGTTTTCGTTTTTTATCAAAAGAAAAATGATATGATTCATTGTTTTTTAAATGTGTTTTTAATTGTTTTGTGTGTGTGTGTGTGTGTGTGTGTGTGTGTGTGAGAGAGAAAGAGACAGAGAGTGAGTGAGTGTTTGTGTGTGTGTGTGTTTGTCTGTGAGAGAGAGAGAGAGAGAGATATGTTGGTAAAATTCCTCATCTTTTCATCTTTTCATTATTCTAGGTTGTGGCCAGCAGCAACAAAAAGAAGCGCTGCTGAGCGTGTTGGCCCAAGATGGATAGAAAAACACAATATACATGCATCAAGTGCAAGAAATGCATGCAAAACACACAGCAAGTAACTGTGCCACTCATGTGTTGTGTAGGCTTGTATGAAAAGGCAATGTGTTCAGTGGGGCTGATGTGTTGTCTAGACTGACAGGGTTACTGTACAGAGTTGAAGAGATGGTAACTCTTGTGATTAGTGGCCCCGTGTCTCCATCTGTTGGACAAAACAAATCATTGCATCCACCTTGGGAAAAAACAGCAATCATTCAACCTGCAGTTACAGATCAGTAAAAAGCACTCATTTTAGCCTCAAAACAGCCCATGAAATTGAAATACAGTCAATTTAAGCCCAGCTCTAATGTTAGCTGAAGGCAAGGTTCCCTGAAAGCAAGTATTTGCTTGAGGTCAATGGTTTTGAGGTTTTAATGTTGTATGTTGTATATTGTATGTATTGCATGTTGCTGTTTTTTATTGGATTATAAAATGTATTCCATGCCTTTTTTTTAAAACTCTTTATGTGCCAATTAAATGTTTAATTCTCATTTATTGTGATTTTCATGATCCCAAATCAATTTGGAGGTTGTGCAGCTATCGTGTGTCCACAGCAATGAACAAAATGATTTATTGAAACCTGTGTGCTAGAAGAAAAATAAGGCCAATATATTTTTGATGTATCGGCACTGGCAACTGCTTTATATGTCACTTCTGTTGTGAAATCCTCCCTAATGAAATGTATATAAAGCCCTGATATATTTTCTAATACATGAAATCTGAAGAAAAAACATCATCCAATGAGTTTTTTTTGTTATGGAAAGAAAAAAAAACCTCTTCAAGATAGAGAAGGACAAGGGAAAAATGTAGAAATAAATTACAACAAATATGACCTAATATGAGTGGCTAGGGTTAAGATCAGCGCCTGGGGACGGCCACAGGGGGGCGTTGCTCTCTAGGGCTAGGGCTGGGGTCAGACAGAGGTAGGTATATGGGTGAATATGGCAAAGGACTCTCAGCAGTTTGACTCTCATTAGCATACTAGGCCTGTGATTGGTCAGAACAGCTGTAGCTTATGTGGAGCAGGGCGGAGGTGTGAAACTTGGTTTCTGGGGAGGTCAAAAGAAATAAAAATAGAAATAATAAAATACCCCATACAATTGGAGAGGTCAAAGGTCAACTCCAGGTTTATTTGAGCCTGTCTAATACACTCTCCCACAGCTGTTGAAAGGAGTCCTGGCTCAGCGGTGTGAGGGACCCGTTTTCGTTTTTTATCAAAAGAAAAATGATATGATTCATTGTTTTTAAATTTGTTTTTAATTGTTTTGTGTGTGTGTGTGTGTGTGTGAGAGAGAAAGAGACAGAGAGTGAGTGAGTGTTTGTGTGTGTGTGTTTGTCTGTGAGAGAGAGAGAGAGAGAGATATGTTGGTAAAATTCCTCATCTTTTCATCTTTTCATTATTCTAGGTTGTGGCCAGCAGCAACAAAAAGAAGCGCTGCTGAGCGTGTTGGCCCAAGATGGATAGAAAAACACAATATACATGCATCAAGTGCAAGAAATGCATGCAAAACACACAGCAAGTAACTGTGCCACTCATGTGTTGTGTAGGCTTGTATGAAAAGGCAATGTGTTCAGTGGGGCTGATGTGTTGTCTAGACTGACAGGGTTACTGTACAGAGTTGAAGAGATGGTAACTCTTGTGATTAGTGGCCCCGTGTCTCCATCTGTTGGACAAAACAAATCATTGCATCCACCTTGGGAAAAAACAGCAATCATTCAACCTGCAGTTACAGATCAGTAAAAAGCACTCATTTTAGCCTCAAAACAGCCCATGAAATTGAAATACAGTCAATTTAAGCCCAGCTCTAATGTTAGCTGAAGGCAAGTATTTGCTTGAGGTCAATGGTTTTGAGGTTTTAATGTTGTATGTTGTATATTGTATGTATTGCATGTTGCTGTTTTTTATTGGATTATAAAATGTATTCCATGCCTTTTTTTTTAAAACTCTTTATGTGCCAATTAAATGTTTAATTCTCATTTATTGTGATTTTCATGATCCCAAATCAATTTGGAGGTTGTGCAGCTATCGTGTGTCCACAGCAATGAACAAAATGATTTATTGAAACCTGTGTGCTAGAAGAAAAATAAGGCCAATATATTTTTGATGTATCGGCACTGGCAACTGCTTTATATGTCACTTCTGTTGTGAAATCCTCCCTAATGAAATGTATGTAAAGCCCTGATATATTTTCTAATACATGAAATCTGAAGAAAAAACATCATCCAATGAGTTTTTTTTGTTATGGAAAGAAAAAAAAACCTCTTCAAGATAGAGAAGGACAAGGGAAAAATGTAGACATAAATTACAACAAATATGACCTAATATGAGTGGCTAGGGTTAAGATCAGCGCCTGGGGACGGCCACAGGGGGGCGTTGCTCTCTAGGGCTAGGGCTGGGGTCAGACAGAGGTAGGTATATGGGTGAATATGGCAAAGGACTCTCAGCAGTTTGACTCTCATTAGCATACTAGGCCTGTGATTGGTCAGAACAGCTGTAGCTTATGTGGAGCAGGGCGGAGGTGTGAAACTTGGTTTCTGGGGAGGTCAAAAGAAATAAAAATAGAAATAATAAAATACCCCATACAATTGGAGAGGTCAAAGGTCGACTCCAGGTTTATTTGAGCCTGTCTAATACACTCTCCCACAGCTGTTGAAAGGAGTCCTGGCTCAGCGGTGTGAGGGACCCGTTTTCGTTTTTTATCAAAAGAAAAATGATATGATTCATTGTTTTTTAAATTTGTTTTTAATTGTTTTGTGTGTGTGTGTGTGTGTCTGTGTGTGTGTGTGAGAGAGAAAGAGACAGAGAGTGAGTGAGTGTTTGTGTGTGTGTGTGTTTGTCTGTGAGAGAGAGAGAGAGAGAGAGAGAGATATGCTGGTAAAATTCCTCATCTTTTCATCTTTTCATTATTCTAGGTTGTGGCCAGCAGCAACAAAAAGAAGCGCTGCTGAGCGTGTTGGCCCAAGATGGATAGAAAAACACAATATACATGCATCAAGTGCAAGAAATGCATGCAAAACACACAGCAAGTAACTGTGCCACTCATGTGTTGTGTAGGCTTGTATGAAAAGGCAATGTGTTCAGTGGGGCTGATGTGTTGTCTAGACTGACAGGGTTACTGTACAGAGTTGAAGAGATGGTAACTCTTGTGATTAGTGGCCCCGTGTCTCCATCTGTTGGACAAAACAAATCATTGCATCCACCTTGGGAAAAAACAGCAATCATTCAACCTGCAGTTACAGATCAGTAAAAAGCACTCATTTTAGCCTCAAAACAGCCCATGAAATTGAAATACAGTCAATTTAAGCCCAGCTCTAATGTTAGCTGAAGGCAAGTATTTGCTTGAGGTCAATGGTTTTGAGGTTTTAATGTTGTATGTTGTATATTGTATGTATTGCATGTTGCTGTTTTTTATTGGATTATAAAATGTATTCCATGCCTTTTTTTTAAAACTCTTTATGTGCCAATTAAATGTTTAATTCTCATTTATTGTGATTTTCATGATCCCAAATCAATTTGGAGGTTGTGCAGCTATCGTGTGTCCACAGCAATGAACAAAATGATTTATTGAAACCTGTGTGCTAGAAGAAAAATAAGGCCAATATATTTTTGATGTATCGGCACTGGCAACTGCTTTATATGTCACTTCTGTTGTGAAATCCTCCCTAATGAAATGTATGTAAAGCCCTGATATATTTTCTAATACATGAAATCTGAAGAAAAAACATCATCCAATGAGTTTTTTTTGTTATGGAAAGAAAAAAAAACCTCTTCAAGATAGAGAAGGACAAGGGAAAAATGTAGAAATAAATTACAACAAATATGACCTAATATGAGTGGCTAGGGTTAAGATCAGCGCCTGGGGACGGCCACAGGGGGGCGTTGCTCTCTAGGGCTCGGGCTGGGGTCAGACAGAGGTAGGTATATGGGTGAATATGGCAAAGGACTCTCAGCAGGGTTAGGGTTAGGGTTAGGGTTAGGTATATGGGTGAATATGGCAAAGGACTCTCAGCAGTTTGACTCTCATTAGCATACTAGGCCTGTGATTGGTCAGAACAGCTGTAGCTTATGTGGAGCAGGGCGGAGGTGTGAAACTTGGTTTCTGGGGAGGTCAAAAGAAATAAAAATAGAAATAATAAAATACCCCATACAATTGGAGAGGTCAAAGGTCAACTCCAGGTTTATTTGAGCCTGTCTAATACACTCTCCCACAGCTGTTGAAAGGAGTCCTGGCTCAGCGGTGTGAGGGACCCGTTTTCGTTTTTTATCAAAAGAAAAATGATATGATTCATTGTTTTTAAATTTGTTTTTAATTGTTTTGTGTGTGTGTGTGTGAGAGAGAAAGAGACAGAGAGTGAGTGAGTGTTTGTGTGTGTGTGTGTTTGTCTGTGAGAGAGAGAGAGAGAGAGATATGTTGGTAAAATTCCTCATCTTTTCATCTTTTCATTATTCTAGGTTGTGGCCAGCAGCAACAAAAAGAAGCGCTGCTGAGCGTGTTGGCCCAAGATGGATAGAAAAACACAATATACATGCATCAAGTGCAAGAAATGCATGCAAAACACACAGCAAGTAACTGTGCCACTCATGTGTTGTGTAGGCTTGTATGAAAAGGCAATGTGTTCAGTGGGGCTGATGTGTTGACATGGTTACTGTACAGAGTTGAAGAGATGGTAACTCTTGTGATTAGTGGCCCCGTGTCTCCATCTGTTGGACAAAACAAATCATTGCATCCACCTTGGGAAAAAACAGCAATCATTCAACCTGCAGTTACAGATCAGTAAAAAGCACTCATTTTAGCCTCAAAACAGCCCATGAAATTGAAATACAGTCAATTTAAGCCCAGCTCTAATGTTAGCTGAAGGCAAGTATTTGCTTGAGGTCAATGGTTTTGAGGTTTTAATGTTGTATGTTGTATATTGTATGTATTGCATGTTGCTGTTTTTTATTGGATTATAAAATGTATTCCATGCCTTTTTTTTAAAACTCTTTATGTGCCAATTAAATGTTTAATTCTCATTTATTGTGATTTTCATGATCCCAAATCAATTTGGAGGTTGTGCAGCTATCGTGTGTCCACAGCAATGAACAAAATGATTTATTGAAACCTGTGTGCTAGAAGAAAAATAAGGCCAATATATTTTTGATGTATCGGCACTGGCAACTGCTTTATATGTCACTTCTGTTGTGTAATCCTCCCTAATGAAATGTATGTAAAGCCCTGATATATTTTCTAATACATGAAATCTGAAGAAAAAACATCATCCAATGAGTTTTTTTTTGTTATGGAAAGAAAAAAAAACCTCTTCAAGATAGAGAAGGACAAGGGAAAAATGTAGAAATAAATTACAACAAATATGACCTAATATGAGTGGCTAGGGTTAAGATCAGCGCCTGGGGACGGCCACAGGGGGGCGTTGCTCTCCAGGGCTAGGGCTGGGGTCAGACAGAGGTAGGTATATGGGTGAATATGGCAAAGGACTCTCAGCAGTTTGACTCTCATTAGCATACTAGGCCTGTGATTGGTCAGAACAGCTGTAGCTTATGTGGAGCAGGGCGGAGGTGTGAAACTTGGTTTCTGGGGAGGTCAAAAGAAATAAAAATAGAAATAATAAAATACCCCATACAATTGGAGAGGTCAAAGGTCAACTCCAGGTTTATTTGAGCCTGTCTAATACACTCTCCCACAGCTGTTGAAAGGAGTCCTGGCTCAGCGGTGTGAGGGACCCGTTTTCGTTTTTTATCAAAAGAAAAATGATATGATTCATTGTTTTTTAAATTTGTTTTTAATTGTTTTGTGTGTGTGTGTGTGTGTGTGTCTGTGTGTGTGTGAGAGAGAAAGAGACAGAGAGTGAGTGAGTGTTTGTGTGTGTGTGTGTTTGTCTGTGTGAGAGAGAGAGAGAGAGATATGTTGGTAAAATTCCTCATCTTTTCATCTTTTCATTATTCTAGGTTGTGGCCAGCAGCAACAAAAAGAAGCGCTGCTGAGCGTGTTGGCCCAAGATGGATAGAAAAACACAATATACATGCATCAAGTGCAAGAAATGCATGCAAAACACACAGCAAGTAACTGTGCCACTCATGTGTTGTGTAGGCTTGTATGAAAAGGCAATGTGTTCAGTGGGGCTGATGTGTTGTCTAGACTGACAGGGTTACTGTACAGAGTTGAAGAGATGGTAACTCTTGTGATTAGTGGCCCCGTGTCTCCATCTGTTGGACAAAACAAATCATTGCATCCACCTTGGGAAAAAACCGCAATCATTCAACCTGCAGTTACAGATCAGTAAAAAGCACTCATTTTAGCCTCAAAACAGCCCATGAAATTGAAATACAGTCAATTTAAGCCCAGCTCTAATGTTAGCTGAAGGCAAGAATTTGCTTGAGGTCAATGGTTTTGAGGTTTTAATGTTGTATGTTGTATATTGTATGTATTGCATGTTGCTGTTTTTTATTGGATTATAAAATGTATTCCATGCCTTTTTTTTAAAACTCTTTATGTGCCAATTAAATGTTTAATTCTCATTTATTGTGATTTTCATGATCCCAAATCAATTTGGAGGTTGTGCAGCTATCGTGTGTCCACAGCAATGAACAAAATGATTTATTGAAACCTGTGTGCTAGAAGAAAAATAAGGCCAATATATTTTTGATGTATCGGCACTGGCAACTGCTTTATATGTCACTTCTGTTGTGAAATCCTCCCTAATGAAATGTATGTAAAGCCCTGATATATTTTCTAATACATGAAATCTGAAGAAAAAACATCATCCAATGAGTTTTTTTTGTTATGGAAAGAAAAAAAAACCTCTTCAAGATAGAGAAGGACAAGGGAAAAATGTAGAAATAAATTACAACAAATATGACCTAATATGAGTGGCTCGGGTTAAGATCAGCGCCTGGGGACGGCCACAGGGGGGCGTTGCTCTCTAGGGCTAGGGCTGGGGTCAGACAGAGGTAGGTATATGGGTGAATATGGCAAAGGACTCTCAGCAGTTTGACTCTCATTAGCATACTAGGCCTGTGATTGGTCAGAACAGCTGTAGCTTCTGTGGAGCAGGGCGGAGGTGTGAAACTTGGTTTCTGGGGAGGTCGGCGCACCTCCAGCGGACTGCTGCCGACACCTGATGCAAATGTTGATCGTTTAGGGGGATTTCATGCTCAATGAAAGAAGTCAGAGAAAAAAAAAAGTGTCAGCAGAATGGCTTTGGGAGCACATTTCAGGCCACTTTGAGTGGACTGGGATGAGTTGGTAGTGTGGCGTTTGGCGGCGGTGCTTTGTCATGTGTCCTCTTGTCAGAAATCGCTATAGTCTGCAGATTGTAGCAGGATCTGACAGGCGCGGTCAAGTGACTTTAGATATGGCGGCGTCGTTGGGACTTCCTCTGCCACAGGAAGTGTTCCTTCAAAATAAAACGACGCAAAGCTCGACGATGGTTTGCCCAGCTCCACCGTTCTGTCCTAACAGGTGAGTGGTCAAGACGAGCCACGGCACGTTTAGTTTGTTTACAAGAGCTAGAAATGTTCATGATTTCATAAAAAAACAAATCAAATGAGGTTAAGAGTAGGCCATTTCTGCTTGAGATGAGGAAAGAGTGAGGTTTAAAAGGAATAAAAATATGAATAACACAATTGGTTGGCATTAGGCACTCTCTCCTCTCAGGTTATGTTTAGGAAAGACGCCATGTGATGGTCAAAAGAAATAAAAATAGAAATAATAAAATACCCCATACAATTGGAGAGGTCAAAGGTCAACTCCAGGTTTATTTGAGCCTGTCTAATACACTCTCCCACAGCTGTTGAAAGGAGTCCTGGCTCAGCGGTGTGAGGGACCTGTTTTCGTTTTTTATCAAAAGAAAAATGATATGATTCATTGTTTTTTAAATTTGTTTTTAATTGTTTTGTGTGTGTGTGTGTGTCTGTGTGTGTGTGAGAGAGAAAGAGACAGAGAGTGAGTGAGTGTTTGTGTGTGTGTGTGTTTGTCTGTGAGAGAGAGAGAGAGAGAGAGATATGTTGGTAAAATTCCTCATCTTTTCATCTTTTCATTATTCTAGGTTGTGGCCAGCAGCAACAAAAAGAAGCGCTGCTGAGCGTGTTGGCCCAAGATGGATAGAAAAACACAATATACATGCATCAAGTGCAAGAAATGCATGCAAAACACACAGCAAGTAACTGTGCCACTCATGTGTTGTGTAGGCTTGTATGAAAAGGCAATGTGTTCAGTGGGGCTGATGTGTTGTCTAGACTGACAGGGTTACTGTACAGAGTTGAAGAGATGGTAACTCTTGTGATTAGTGGCCCCGTGTCTCCATCTGTTGGACAAAACAAATCATTGCATCCACCTTGGGAAAAAACAGCAATCATTCAACCTGCAGTTACAGATCAGTAAAAAGCACTCATTTTAGCCTCAAAACAGCCCATGAAATTGAAATACAGTCAATTTAAGCCCAGCTCTAATGTTAGCTGAAGGCAAGTATTTGCTTGAAGTCAATGGTTTTGACGTTTTAATGTTGTATGTTGTATATTGTATGTATTGCATGTTGCTGTTTTTTATTGGATTATAAAATGTATTCCATGCCTTTTTTTTTAAAACTCTTTATGTGCCAATTAAATGTTTAATTCTCATTTATTGTGATTTTCATGATCCCAAATCAATTTGGAGGTTGTGCAGCTATCGTGTGTCCACAGCAATGAACAAAATGATTTATTGAAACCTGTGTGCTAGAAGAAAAATAAGGCCAATATATTTTTGATGTATCGGCACTGGCAACTGCTTTATATGTCACTTCTGTTGTGAAATCCTCCCTAATGAAATGTATGTAAAGCCCTGATATATTTTCTAATACATGAAATCTGAAGAAAAAACATCATCCAATGAGTTTTTTTTTTGTTATGGAAAGAAAAAAAAACCTCTTCAAGATAGAGAAGGACAAGGGAAAAATGTAGAAATAAATTACAACAAATATGACCTAATATGAGTGGCTCGGGTTAAGATCAGCGCCTGGGGACGGCCACAGGGGGGCGTTGCTCTCTAGGGCTAGGGCTGGGGTCAGACAGAGGTAGGTATATGGGTGAATATGGCAAAGGACTCTCAGCAGTTTGACTCTCATTAGCATACTAGGCCTGTGATTGGTCAGAACAGCTGTAGCTTATGTGGAGCAGGGCGGAGGTGTGAAACTTGGTTTCTGGGGAGGTCAAAAGAAATAAAAATAGAAATAATAAAATACCCCATACAATTGGAGAGGTCAAAGGTCAACTCCAGGTTTATTTGAGCCTGTCTAATACACTCTCCCACAGCTGTTGAAAGGAGTCCTGGCTCAGCGGTGTGAGGGACCCGTTTTCGTTTTTTATCAAAAGAAAAATGATATGATTCATTGTTTTTAAATTTGTTTTTAATTGTTTTGTGTGTGTGTGTGTGTGTGTGTGTGTGTGTGTGTGTGAGAGAGAAAGAGACAGAGAGTGAGTGAGTGTTTGTGTGTGTGTGTGTTTGTCTGTGAGAGAGAGAGAGAGAGAGAGATATGTTGGTAAAATTCCTCATCTTTTCATCTTTTCATTATTCTAGGTTGTGGCCAGCAGCAACAAAAAGAAGCGCTGCTGAGCGTGTTGGCCCAAGATGGATAGAAAAACACAATATACATGCATCAAGTGCAAGAAATGCATGCAAAACACACAGCAAGTAACTGTGCCACTCATGTGTTGTGTAGGCTTGTATGAAAAGGCAATGTGTTCAGTGGGGCTGATGTGTTGTCTAGACTGACAGGGTTACTGTACAGAGTTGAAGAGATGGTAACTCTTGTGATTAGTGGCCCCGTGTCTCCATCTGTTGGACAAAACAAATCATTGCATCCACCTTGGGAAAAAACAGCAATCATTCAACCTGCAGTTACAGATCAGTAAAAAGCACTCATTTTAGCCTCAAAACAGCCCATGAAATTGAAATACAGTCAATTTAAGCCCAGCTCTAATGTTAGCTGAAGGCAAGAATTTGCTTGAGGTCAATGGTTTTGAGGTTTTAATGTTGTATGTTGTATATTGTATGTATTGCATGTTGCTGTTTTTTATTGGATTATAAAATGTATTCCATGCCTTTTTTTTAAAACTCTTTATGTGCCAATTAAATGTTTAATTCTCATTTATTGTGATTTTCATGATCCCAAATCAATTTGGAGGTTGTGCAGCTATCGTGTGTCCACAGCAATGAATAAAATGATTTATTGAAACCTGTGTGCTAGAAGAAAAATAAGGCCAATATATTTTTGATGTATCGGCACTGGCAACTGCTTTATATGTCACTTCTGTTGTGAAATCCTCCCTAATGAAATGTATGTAAAGCCCTGATATATTTTCTAATACATGAAATCTGAAGAAAAAACATCATCCAATGAGTTTTTTTTGTTATGGAAAGAAAAAAAAACCTCTTCAAGATAGAGAAGGACAAGGGAAAAATGTAGAAATAAATTACAACAAATATGACCTAATATGAGTGGCTCGGGTTAAGATCAGCGCCTGGGGACGGCCACAGGGGGGCGTTGCTCTCTAGGGCTAGGGCTGGGGTCAGACAGAGGTAGGTATATGGGTGAATATGGCAAAGGACTCTCAGCAGTTTGACTCTCATTAGCATACTAGGCCTGTGATTGGTCAGAACAGCTGTAGCTTATGTGGAGCAGGGCGGAGGTGTGAAACTTGGTTTCTGGGGAGGTCGGCGCACCTCCAGCGGACTGCTGCCGACACCTGATGCAAATGTTGATCGTTTAGGGGGATTTCATGCTCAATGAAAGAAGTCAGAGAAAAAAAAAAGTGTCAGCAGAATGGCTTTGGGAGCACATTTCAGGCCACTTTGAGTGGACTGGGATGAGTTGGTAGTGTGGCGTTTGGCGGCGGTGCTTTGTCATGTGTCCTCTTGTCAGAAATCGCTATAGTCTGCAGATTGTAGCAGGATCTGACAGGCGCGGTCAAGTGACTTTAGATATGGCGGCGTCGTTGGGACTTCCTCTGCCACAGGAAGTGTTCCTTCAAAATAAAACGACGCAAAGCTCGACGATGGTTTGCCCAGCTCCACCGTTCTGTCCTAACAGGTGAGTGGTCAAGACGAGCCACGGCACGTTTAGTTTGTTTACAAGAGCTAGAAATGTTCATGATTTCATAAAAAAACAAATCAAATGAGGTTAAGAGTAGGCCATTTCTGCTTGAGATGAGGAAAGAGTGAGGTTTAAAAGGAATAAAAATATGAATAACACAATTGGTTGGCATTAGGCACTCTCTCCTCTCAGGTTATGTTTAGGAAAGACGCCATGTGATGGTCAAAAGAAATAAAAATAGAAATAATAAAATACCCCATACAATTGGAGAGGTCAAAGGTCAACTCCAGGTTTATTTGAGCCTGTCTAATACACTCTCCCACAGCTGTTGAAAGGAGTCCTGGCTCAGCGGTGTGAGGGACCCGTTTTCGTTTTTTATCAAAAGAAAAATGATATGATTCATTGTTTTTTAAATTTGTTTTTAATTGTTTTGTGTGTGTGTGTGTGTGTGTGTCTGTGTGTGTGTGAGAGAGAAAGAGACAGAGAGTGAGTGAGTGTTTGTGTGTGTGTGTGTTTGTCTGTGAGAGAGAGAGAGAGAGAGATATGCTGGTAAAATTCCTCATCTTTTCATCTTTTCATTATTCTAGGTTGTGGCCAGCAGCAACAAAAAGAAGCGCTGCTGAGCGTGTTGGCCCAAGATGGATAGAAAAACACAATATACATGCATCAAGTGCAAGAAATGCATGCAAAACACACAGCAAGTAACTGTGCCACTCATGTGTTGTGTAGGCTTGTATGAAAAGGCAATGTGTTCAGTGGGGCTGATGTGTTGTCTAGACTGACAGGGTTACTGTACAGAGTTGAAGAGATGGTAACTCTTGTGATTAGTGGCCCCGTGTCTCCATCTGTTGGACAAAACAAATCATTGCATCCACCTTGGGAAAAAACAGCAATCATTCAACCTGCAGTTACAGATCAGTAAAAAGCACTCATTTTAGCCTCAAAACAGCCCATGAAATTGAAATACAGTCAATTTAAGCCCAGCTCTAATGTTAGCTGAAGGCAAGTATTTGCTTGAGGTCAATGGTTTTGAGGTTTTAATGTTGTATGTTGTATATTGTATGTATTGCATGTTGCTGTTTTTTATTGGATTATAAAATGTATTCCATGCCTTTTTTTTTAAAACTCTTTATGTGCCAATTAAATGTTTAATTCTCATTTATTGTGATTTTCATGATCCCAAATCAATTTGGAGGTTGTGCAGCTATCGTGTGTCCACAGCAATGAACAAAATGATTTATTGAAACCTGTGTGCTAGAAGAAAAATAAGGCCAATATATTTTTGATGTATCGGCACTGGCAACTGCTTTATATGTCACTTCTGTTGTGAAATCCTCCCTAATGAAATGTATGTAAAGCCCTGATATATTTTCTAATACATGAAATCTGAAGAAAAAACATCATCCAATGAGTTTTTTTTGTTATGGAAAGAAAAAAAAACCTCTTCAAGATAGAGAAGGACAAGGGAAAAATGTAGACATAAATTACAACAAATATGACCTAATATGAGTGGCTAGGGTTAAGATCAGCGCCTGGGGACGGCCACAGGGGGGCGTTGCTCTCTAGGGCTAGGGCTGGGGTCAGACAGAGGTAGGTATATGGGTGAATATGGCAAAGGACTCTCAGCAGTTTGACTCTCATTAGCATACTAGGCCTGTGATTGGTCAGAACAGCTGTAGCTTATGTGGAGCAGGGCGGAGGTGTGAAACTTGGTTTCTGGGGAGGTCAAAAGAAATAAAAATAGAAATAATAAAATACCCCATACAATTGGAGAGGTCAAAGGTCGACTCCAGGTTTATTTGAGCCTGTCTAATACACTCTCCCACAGCTGTTGAAAGGAGTCCTGGCTCAGCGGTGTGAGGGACCCGTTTTCGTTTTTTATCAAAAGAAAAATGATATGATTCATTGTTTTTTAAATTTGTTTTTAATTGTTTTGTGTGTGTGTGTGTGTGTCTGTGTGTGTGTGTGAGAGAGAAAGAGACAGAGAGTGAGTGAGTGTTTGTGTGTGTGTGTGTTTGTCTGTGAGAGAGAGAGAGAGAGAGAGAGAGATATGCTGGTAAAATTCCTCATCTTTTCATCTTTTCATTATTCTAGGTTGTGGCCAGCAGCAACAAAAAGAAGCGCTGCTGAGCGTGTTGGCCCAAGATGGATAGAAAAACACAATATACATGCATCAAGTGCAAGAAATGCATGCAAAACACACAGCAAGTAACTGTGCCACTCATGTGTTGTGTAGGCTTGTATGAAAAGGCAATGTGTTCAGTGGGGCTGATGTGTTGTCTAGACTGACAGGGTTACTGTACAGAGTTGAAGAGATGGTAACTCTTGTGATTAGTGGCCCCGTGTCTCCATCTGTTGGACAAAACAAATCATTGCATCCACCTTGGGAAAAAACAGCAATCATTCAACCTGCAGTTACAGATCAGTAAAAAGCACTCATTTTAGCCTCAAAACAGCCCATGAAATTGAAATACAGTCAATTTAAGCCCAGCTCTAATGTTAGCTGAAGGCAAGTATTTGCTTGAGGTCAATGGTTTTGAGGTTTTAATGTTGTATGTTGTATATTGTATGTATTGCATGTTGCTGTTTTTTATTGGATTATAAAATGTATTCCATGCCTTTTTTTTAAAACTCTTTATGTGCCAATTAAATGTTTAATTCTCATTTATTGTGATTTTCATGATCCCAAATCAATTTGGAGGTTGTGCAGCTATCGTGTGTCCACAGCAATGAACAAAATGATTTATTGAAACCTGTGTGCTAGAAGAAAAATAAGGCCAATATATTTTTGATGTATCGGCACTGGCAACTGCTTTATATGTCACTTCTGTTGTGAAATCCTCCCTAATGAAATGTATGTAAAGCCCTGATATATTTTCTAATACATGAAATCTGAAGAAAAAACATCATCCAATGAGTTTTTTTTGTTATGGAAAGAAAAAAAAACCTCTTCAAGATAGAGAAGGACAAGGGAAAAATGTAGAAATAAATTACAACAAATATGACCTAATATGAGTGGCTAGGGTTAAGATCAGCGCCTGGGGACGGCCACAGGGGGGCGTTGCTCTCTAGGGCTAGGGCTGGGGTCAGACAGAGGTAGGTATATGGGTGAATATGGCAAAGGACTCTCAGCAGGGTTAGGGTTAGGGTTAGGGTTAGGTATATGGGTGAATATGGCAAAGGACTCTCAGCAGTTTGACTCTCATTAGCATACTAGGCCTGTGATTGGTCAGAACAGCTGTAGCTTATGTGGAGCAGGGCGGAGGTGTGAAACTTGGTTTCTGGGGAGGTCAAAAGAAATAAAAATAGAAATAATAAAATACCCCATACAATTGGAGAGGTCAAAGGTCAACTCCAGGTTTATTTGAGCCTGTCTAATACACTCTCCCACAGCTGTTGAAAGGAGTCCTGGCTCAGCGGTGTGAGGGACCCGTTTTCGTTTTTTATCAAAAGAAAAATGATATGATTCATTGTTTTTAAATTTGTTTTTAATTGTTTTGTGTGTGTGTGTGTGAGAGAGAAAGAGACAGAGAGTGAGTGAGTGTTTGTGTGTGTGTGTGTTTGTCTGTGAGAGAGAGAGAGAGAGAGATATGTTGGTAAAATTCCTCATCTTTTCATCTTTTCATTATTCTAGGTTGTGGCCAGCAGCAACAAAAAGAAGCGCTGCTGAGCGTGTTGGCCCAAGATGGATAGAAAAACACAATATACATGCATCAAGTGCAAGAAATGCATGCAAAACACACAGCAAGTAACTGTGCCACTCATGTGTTGTGTAGGCTTGTATGAAAAGGCAATGTGTTCAGTGGGGCTGATGTGTTGACATGGTTACTGTACAGAGTTGAAGAGATGGTAACTCTTGTGATTAGTGGCCCCGTGTCTCCATCTGTTGGACAAAACAAATCATTGCATCCACCTTGGGAAAAAACAGCAATCATTCAACCTGCAGTTACAGATCAGTAAAAAGCACTCATTTTAGCCTCAAAACAGCCCATGAAATTGAAATACAGTCAATTTAAGCCCAGCTCTAATGTTAGCTGAAGGCAAGTATTTGCTTGAGGTCAATGGTTTTGAGGTTTTAATGTTGTATGTTGTATATTGTATGTATTGCATGTTGCTGTTTTTTATTGGATTATAAAATGTATTCCATGCCTTTTTTTTAAAACTCTTTATGTGCCAATTAAATGTTTAATTCTCATTTATTGTGATTTTCATGATCCCAAATCAATTTGGAGGTTGTGCAGCTATCGTGTGTCCACAGCAATGAACAAAATGATTTATTGAAACCTGTGTGCTAGAAGAAAAATAAGGCCAATATATTTTTGATGTATCGGCACTGGCAACTGCTTTATATGTCACTTCTGTTGTGTAATCCTCCCTAATGAAATGTATGTAAAGCCCTGATATATTTTCTAATACATGAAATCTGAAGAAAAAACATCATCCAATGAGTTTTTTTTGTTATGGAAAGAAAAAAAAACCTCTTCAAGATAGAGAAGGACAAGGGAAAAATGTAGAAATAAATTACAACAAATATGACCTAATATGAGTGGCTCGGGTTAAGATCAGCGCCTGGGGACGGCCACAGGGGGGCGTTGCTCTCCAGGGCTAGGGCTGGGGTCAGACAGAGGTAGGTATATGGGTGAATATGGCAAAGGACTCTCAGCAGTTTGACTCTCATTAGCATACTAGGCCTGTGATTGGTCAGAACAGCTGTAGCTTATGTGGAGCAGGGCGGAGGTGTGAAACTTGGTTTCTGGGGAGGTCAAAAGAAATAAAAATAGAAATAATAAAATACCCCATACAATTGGAGAGGTCAAAGGTCAACTCCAGGTTTATTTGAGCCTGTCTAATACACTCTCCCACAGCTGTTGAAAGGAGTCCTGGCTCAGCGGTGTGAGGGACCCGTTTTCGTTTTTTATCAAAAGAAAAATGATATGATTCATTGTTTTTTAAATTTGTTTTTAATTGTTTTGTGTGTGTGTGTGTGTGTGTGTGTGTGTGTGTGTGAGAGAGAAAGAGACAGAGAGTGAGTGAGTGTTTGTGTGTGTGTGTGTTTGTCTGTGAGAGAGAGAGAGAGAGAGATATGTTGGTAAAATTCCTCATCTTTTCATCTTTTCATTATTCTAGGTTGTGGCCAGCAGCAACAAAAAGAAGCGCTGCTGAGCGTGTTGGCCCAAGATGGATAGAAAAACACAATATACATGCATCAAGTGCAAGAAATGCATGCAAAACACACAGCAAGTAACTGTGCCACTCATGTGTTGTGTAGGCTTGTATGAAAAGGCAATGTGTTCAGTGGGGCTGATGTGTTGTCTAGACTGACAGGGTTACTGTACAGAGTTGAAGAGATGGTAACTCTTGTGATTAGTGGCCCCGTGTCTCCATCTGTTGGACAAAACAAATCATTGCATCCACCTTGGGAAAAAACAGCAATCATTCAACCTGCAGTTACAGATCAGTAAAAAGCACTCATTTTAGCCTCAAAACAGCCCATGAAATTGAAATACAGTCAATTTAAGCCCAGCTCTAATGTTAGCTGAAGGCAAGAATTTGCTTGAGGTCAATGGTTTTGAGGTTTTAATGTTGTATGTTGTATATTGTATGTATTGCATGTTGCTGTTTTTTATTGGATTATAAAATGTATTCCATGCCTTTTTTTTTAAAACTCTTTATGTGCCAATTAAATGTTTAATTCTCATTTATTGTGATTTTCATGATCCCAAATCAATTTGGAGGTTGTGCAGCTATCGTGTGTCCACAGCAATGAACAAAATGATTTATTGAAACCTGTGTGCTAGAAGAAAAATAAGGCCAATATATTTTTGATGTATCGGCACTGGCAACTGCTTTATATGTCACTTCTGTTGTGAAATCCTCCCTAATGAAATGTATGTAAAGCCCTGATATATTTTCTAATACATGAAATCTGAAGAAAAAACATCATCCAATGAGTTTTTTTTGTTATGGAAAGAAAAAAAAACCTCTTCAAGATAGAGAAGGACAAGGGAAAAATGTAGACATAAATTACAACAAATATGACCTAATATGAGTGGCTAGGGTTAAGATCAGCGCCTGGGGACGGCCACAGGGGGGCGTTGCTCTCTAGGGCTAGGGCTGGGGTCAGACAGAGGTAGGTATATGGGTGAATATGGCAAAGGACTCTCAGCAGTTTGACTCTCATTAGCATACTAGGCCTGTGATTGGTCAGAACAGCTGTAGCTTCTGTGGAGCAGGGCGGAGGTGTGAAACTTGGTTTCTGGGGAGGTCGGCGCACCTCCAGCGGACTGCTGCCGACACCTGATGCAAATGTTGATCGTTTAGGGGGATTTCATGCTCAATGAAAGAAGTCAGAGAAAAAAAAAAGTGTCAGCAGAATGGCTTTGGGAGCACATTTCAGGCCACTTTGAGTGGACTGGGATGAGTTGGTAGTGTGGCGTTTGGCGGCGGTGCTTTGTCATGTGTCCTCTTGTCAGAAATCGCTATAGTCTGCAGATTGTAGCAGGATCTGACAGGCGCGGTCAAGTGACTTTAGATATGGCGGCGTCGTTGGGACTTCCTCTGCCACAGGAAGTGTTCCTTCAAAATAAAACGACGCAAAGCTCGACGATGGTTTGCCCAGCTCCACCGTTCTGTCCTAACAGGTGAGTGGTCAAGACGAGCCACGGCACGTTTAGTTTGTTTACAAGAGCTAGAAATGTTCATGATTTCATAAAAAAACAAATCAAATGAGGTTAAGAGTAGGCCATTTCTGCTTGAGATGAGGAAAGAGTGAGGTTTAAAAGGAATAAAAATATGAATAACACAATTGGTTGGCATGAGGCACTCTCTCCTCTCAGGTTATGTTTAGGAAAGACGCCATGTGATGGTCAAAAGAAATAAAAATAGAAATAATAAAATACCCCATACAATTGGAGAGGTCAAAGGTCAACTCCAGGTTTATTTGAGCCTGTCTAATACACTCTCCCACAGCTGTTGAAAGGAGTCCTGGCTCAGCGGTGTGAGGGACCCGTTTTCGTTTTTTATCAAAAGAAAAATGATATGATTCATTGTTTTTTAAATTTGTTTTTAATTGTTTTGTGTGTGTGTGTGTGTGTGTGTCTGTGTGTGTGTGAGAGAGAAAGAGACAGAGAGTGAGTGAGTGTTTGTGTGTGTGTGTGTTTGTCTGTGAGAGAGAGAGAGAGAGAGATATGCTGGTAAAATTCCTCATCTTTTCATCTTTTCATTATTCTAGGTTGTGGCCAGCAGCAACAAAAAGAAGCGCTGCTGAGCGTGTTGGCCCAAGATGGATAGAAAAACACAATATACATGCATCAAGTGCAAGAAATGCATGCAAAACACACAGCAAGTAACTGTGCCACTCATGTGTTGTGTAGGCTTGTATGAAAAGGCAATGTGTTCAGTGGGGCTGATGTGTTGTCTAGACTGACAGGGTTACTGTACAGAGTTGAAGAGATGGTAACTCTTGTGATTAGTGGCCCCGTGTCTCCATCTGTTGGACAAAACAAATCATTGCATCCACCTTGGGAAAAAACAGCAATCATTCAACCTGCAGTTACAGATCAGTAAAAAGCACTCATTTTAGCCTCAAAACAGCCCATGAAATTGAAATACAGTCAATTTAAGCCCAGCTCTAATGTTAGCTGAAGGCAAGTATTTGCTTGAAGTCAATGGTTTTGAGGTTTTAATGTTGTATGTTGTATATTGTATGTATTGCATGTTGCTGTTTTTTATTGGATTATAAAATGTATTCCATGCCTTTTTTTTTAAAACTCTTTATGTGCCAATTAAATGTTTAATTCTCATTTATTGTGATTTTCATGATCCCAAATCAATTTGGAGGTTGTGCAGCTATCGTGTGTCCACAGCAATGAACAAAATGATTTATTGAAACCTGTGTGCTAGAAGAAAAATAAGGCCAATATATTTTTGATGTATCGGCACTGGCAACTGCTTTATATGTCACTTCTGTTGTGAAATCCTCCCTAATGAAATGTATGTAAAGCCCTGATATATTTTCTAATACATGAAATCTGAAGAAAAAACATCATCCAATGAGTTTTTTTTTTGTTATGGAAAGAAAAAAAAACCTCTTCAAGATAGAGAAGGACAAGGGAAAAATGTAGAAATAAATTACAACAAATATGACCTAATATGAGTGGCTCGGGTTAAGATCAGCGCCTGGGGACGGCCACAGGGGGGCGTTGCTCTCTAGGGCTAGGGCTGGGGTCAGACAGAGGTAGGTATATGGGTGAATATGGCAAAGGACTCTCAGCAGTTTGACTCTCATTAGCATACTAGGCCTGTGATTGGTCAGAACAGCTGTAGCTTATGTGGAGCAGGGCGGAGGTGTGAAACTTGGTTTCTGGGGAGGTCAAAAGAAATAAAAATAGAAATAATAAAATACCCCATACAATTGGAGAGGTCAAAGGTCAACTCCAGGTTTATTTGAGCCTGTCTAATACACTCTCCCACAGCTGTTGAAAGGAGTCCTGGCTCAGCGGTGTGAGGGACCCGTTTTCGTTTTTTATCAAAAGAAAAATGATATGATTCATTGTTTTTAAATTTGTTTTTAATTGTTTTGTGTGTGTGTGTGTGTGTGTGTGTGTGTGTGTGTGTGAGAGAGAAAGAGACAGAGAGTGAGTGAGTGTTTGTGTGTGTGTGTGTTTGTCTGTGAGAGAGAGAGAGAGAGAGAGATATGTTGGTAAAATTCCTCATCTTTTCATCTTTTCATTATTCTAGGTTGTGGCCAGCAGCAACAAAAAGAAGCGCTGCTGAGCGTGTTGGCCCAAGATGGATAGAAAAACACAATATACATGCATCAAGTGCAAGAAATGCATGCAAAACACACAGCAAGTAACTGTGCCACTCATGTGTTGTGTAGGCTTGTATGAAAAGGCAATGTGTTCAGTGGGGCTGATGTGTTGTCTAGACTGACAGGGTTACTGTACAGAGTTGAAGAGATGGTAACTCTTGTGATTAGTGGCCCCGTGTCTCCATCTGTTGGACAAAACAAATCATTGCATCCACCTTGGGAAAAAACAGCAATCATTCAACCTGCAGTTACAGATCAGTAAAAAGCACTCATTTTAGCCTCAAAACAGCCTGATTGACTGTATTTCAATTTCATGGGCTGTTTTGAGGCTAAAATGAGTGCTTTTTACTGATCTGTAACTGCAGGTTGAATGATTGCTGTTTTTTCCCAAGGTGGATGCAATGATTTGTTTTGTCCAACAGATGGAGACACGGGGCCACTAATCACAAGAGTTACCATCTCTTCAACTCTGTACAGTAACCCTGTCAGTCTAGACAACACATCAGCCCCACTGAACACATTGCCTTTTCATACAAGCCTACACAACACATGAGTGGCACAGTTACTTGCTGTGTGTTTTGCATGCATTTCTTGCACTTGATGCATGTATATTGTGTTTTTCTATCCATCTTGGGCCAACACGCTCAGCAGCGCTTCTTTTTGTTGCTGCTGGCCACAACCTAGAATAATGAAAAGATGAAAAGATGAGGAATTTTACCAGCATATCTCTCTCTCTCTCTCTCTCACAGACAAACACACACACACACAAACACTCACTCACTCTCTGTCTCTTTCTCTCTCACACACACACAGACACACACACACACACACACACAAAACAATTAAAAACAAATTTAAAAAACAATGAATCATATCATTTTTCTTTTGATAAAAAACGAAAACGGGTCCCTCACACCGCTGAGCCAGGACTCCTTTCAACAGCTGTGGGAGAGTGTATTAGACAGGCTCAAATAAACCTGGAGTTGACCTTTGACCTCTCCAATTGTATGGGGTATTTTATTATTTCTATTTTTATTTCTTTTGACTTCCCCAGAAACCAAGTTTCACACCTCCGCCCTGCTCCACAGAAGCTACAGCTGTTCTGACCAATCACAGGCCTAGTATGCTAATGAGAGTCAAACTGCTGAGAGTCCTTTGCCATATTCACCCATATACCTACCTCTGTCTGACCCCAGCCCTAGCCCTAGAGAGCAACGCCCCCCTGTGGCCGTCCCCAGGCGCTGATCTTAACCCTAGCCACTCATATTAGGTCATATTTGTTGTAATTTATTTCTACATTTTTCCCTTGTCCTTCTCTATCTTGAAGAGGTTTTTTTTTCTTTCCATAACAAAAAAAACTCATTGGATGATGTTTTTTCTTCAGATTTCATGTATTAGAAAATATATCAGGGCTTTACATACATTTCATTAGGGAGGATTTCACAACAGAAGTGACATATAAAGCAGTTGCCAGTGCCGATACATCAAAAATATATTGGCCTTATTTTTCTTCTAGCACACAGGTTTCAATAAATCATTTTGTTCATTGCTGTGGACACACGATAGCTGCACAACCTCCAAATTGATTTGGGATCATGAAAATCACAATAAATGAGAATTAAACATTTAATTGGCACATAAAGAGTTTTAAAAAAAAAGGCATGGAATACATTTTATAATCCAATAAAAAACAGCAACATGCAATACATACAATATACAACATACAACATTAAAACCTCAAAACCATTGACTTCAAGCAAATACTTGCCTTCAGCTAACATTAGAGCTGGGCTTAAATTGACTGTATTTCAATTTCATGGGCTGTTTTGAGGCTAAAATGAGTGCTTTTTACTGATCTGTAACTGCAGGTTGAATGATTGCTGTTTTTTCCCAAGGTGGATGCAATGATTTGTTTTGTCCAACAGATGGAGACACGGGGCCACTAATCACAAGAGTTACCATCTCTTCAACTCTGTACAGTAACCCTGTCAGTCTAGACAACACATCAGCCCCACTGAACACATTGCCTTTTCATACAAGCCTACACAACACATGAGTGGCACAGTTACTTGCTGTGTGTTTTGCATGCATTTCTTGCACTTGATGCATGTATATTGTGTTTTTCTATCCATCTTGGGCCAACACGCTCAGCAGCGCTTCTTTTTGTTGCTGCTGGCCACAACCTAGAATAATGAAAAGATGAAAAGATGAGGAATTTTACCAGCATATCTCTCTCTCTCTCTCTCTCACAGACAAACACACACACACACAAACACTCACTCACTCTCTGTCTCTTTCTCTCTCACACACACACAGACACACACACACACACACACACAAAACAATTAAAAACAAATTTAAAAAACAATGAATCATATCATTTTTCTTTTGATAAAAAACGAAAACGGGTCCCTCACACCGCTGAGCCAGGACTCCTTTCAACAGCTGTGGGAGAGTGTATTAGACAGGCTCAAATAAACCTGGAGTTGACCTTTGACCTCTCCAATTGTATGGGGTATTTTATTATTTCTATTTTTATTTCTTTTGACCATCACATGGCGTCTTTCCTAAACATAACCTGAGAGGAGAGAGTGCCTAATGCCAACCAATTGTGTTATTCATATTTTTATTCCTTTTAAACCTCACTCTTTCCTCATCTCAAGCAGAAATGGCCTACTCTTAACCTCATTTGATTTGTTTTTTTATGAAATCATGAACATTTCTAGCTCTTGTAAACAAACTAAACGTGCCGTGGCTCGTCTTGACCACTCACCTGTTAGGACAGAACGGTGGAGCTGGGCAAACCATCGTCGAGCTTTGCGTCGTTTTATTTTGAAGGAACACTTCCTGTGGCAGAGGAAGTCCCAACGACGCCGCCATATCTAAAGTCACTTGACCGCGCCTGTCAGATCCTGCTACAATCTGCAGACTATAGCGATTTCTGACAAGAGGACACATGACAAAGCACCGCCGCCAAACGCCACACTACCAACTCATCCCAGTCCACTCAAAGTGGCCTGAAATGTGCTCCCAAAGCCATTCTGCTGACACTTTTTTTTTTCTCTGACTTCTTTCATTGAGCATGAAATCCCCCTAAACGATCAACATTTGCATCAGGTGTCGGCAGCAGTCCGCTGGAGGTGCGCCGACCTCCCCAGAAACCAAGTTTCACACCTCCGCCCTGCTCCACAGAAGCTACAGCTGTTCTGACCAATCACAGGCCTAGTATGCTAATGAGAGTCAAACTGCTGAGAGTCCTTTGCCATATTCACCCATATACCTACCTCTGTCTGACCCCAGCCCTAGCCCTAGAGAGCAACGCCCCCCTGTGGCCGTCCCCAGGCGCTGATCTTAACCCTAGCCACTCATATTAGGTCATATTTGTTGTAATTTATTTCTACATTTTTCCCTTGTCCTTCTCTATCTTGAAGAGGTTTTTTTTTCTTTCCATAACAAAAAAAACTCATTGGATGATGTTTTTTCTTCAGATTTCATGTATTAGAAAATATATCAGGGCTTTACATACATTTCATTAGGGAGGATTTCACAACAGAAGTGACATATAAAGCAGTTGCCAGTGCCGATACATCAAAAATATATTGGCCTTATTTTTCTTCTAGCACACAGGTTTCAATAAATCATTTTGTTCATTGCTGTGGACACACGATAGCTGCACAACCTCCAAATTGATTTGGGATCATGAAAATCACAATAAATGAGAATTAAACATTTAATTGGCACATAAAGAGTTTTAAAAAAAAGGCATGGAATACATTTTATAATCCAATAAAAAACAGCAACATGCAATACATACAATATACAACATACAACATTAAAACCTCAAAACCATTGACCTCAAGCAAATACTTGCCTTCAGCTAACATTAGAGCTGGGCTTAAATTGACTGTATTTCAATTTCATGGGCTGTTTTGAGGCTAAAATGAGTGCTTTTTACTGATCTGTAACTGCAGGTTGAATGATTGCTGTTTTTTCCCAAGGTGGATGCAATGATTTGTTTTGTCCAACAGATGGAGACACGGGGCCACTAATCACAAGAGTTACCATCTCTTCAACTCTGTACAGTAACCCTGTCAGTCTAGACAACACATCAGCCCCACTGAACACATTGCCTTTTCATACAAGCCTACACAACACATGAGTGGCACAGTTACTTGCTGTGTGTTTTGCATGCATTTCTTGCACTTGATGCATGTATATTGTGTTTTTCTATCCATCTTGGGCCAACACGCTCAGCAGCGCTTCTTTTTGTTGCTGCTGGCCACAACCTAGAATAATGAAAAGATGAAAAGATGAGGAATTTTACCAACATATCTGTCTCTCTCTCTCTCTCACAGACAAACACACACACACAAACACTCACTCACTCTCTGTCTCTTTCTCTCTCTCACACACACACACAGACACACACACACACACACAAAACAATTAAAAACAAATTTAAAAAACAATGAATCATATCATTTTTCTTTTGATAAAAAACGAAAACGGGTCCCTCACACCGCTGAGCCAGGACTCCTTTCAACAGCTGTGGGAGAGTGTATTAGACAGGCTCAAATAAACCTGGAGTTGACCTTTGACCTCTCCAATTGTATGGGGTATTTTATTATTTCTATTTTTATTTCTTTTGACCATCACATGGCGTCTTTCCTAAACATAACCTGAGAGGAGAGAGTGCCTAATGCCAACCAATTGTGTTATTCATATTTTTATTCCTTTTAAACCTCACTCTTTCCTCATCTCAAGCAGAAATGGCCTACTCTTAACCTCATTTGATTTGTTTTTTTATGAAATCATGAACATTTCTAGCTCTTGTAAACAAACTAAACGTGCCGTGGCTCGTCTTGACCACTCACCTGTTAGGACAGAACGGTGGAGCTGGGCAAACCATCGTCGAGCTTTGCGTCGTTTTATTTTGAAGGAACACTTCCTGTGGCAGAGGAAGTCCCAACGACGCCGCCATATCTAAAGTCACTTGACCGCGCCTGTCAGATCCTGCTACAATCTGCAGACTATAGCGATTTCTGACAAGAGGACACATGACAAAGCACCGCCGCCAAACGCCACACTACCAACTCATCCCAGTCCACTCAAAGTGGCCTGAAATGTGCTCCCAAAGCCATTCTGCTGACACTTTTTTTTTTCTCTGACTTCTTTCATTGAGCATGAAATCCCCCTAAACGATCAACATTTGCATCAGGTGTCGGCAGCAGTCCGCTGGAGGTGCGCCGACCTCCCCAGAAACCAAGTTTCACACCTCCGCCCTGCTCCACAGAAGCTACAGCTGTTCTGACCAATCACAGGCCTAGTATGCTAATGAGAGTCAAACTGCTGAGAGTCCTTTGCCATATTCACCCATATACCTACCTCTGTCTGACCCCAGCCCTAGCCCTAGAGAGCAACGCCCCCCTGTGGCCGTCCCCAGGCGCTGATCTTAACCCTAGCCACTCATATTAGGTCATATTTGTTGTAATTTATTTCTACATTTTTCCCTTGTCCTTCTCTATCTTGAAGAGGGTTTTTTTTCTTTCCATAACAAAAAAAACTCATTGGATGATGTTTTTTCTTCAGATTTCATGTATTAGAAAATATATCAGGGCTTTATATACATTTCATTAGGGAGGATTTCACAACAGAAGTGACATATAAAGCAGTTGCCAGTGCCGATACATCAAAAATATATTGGCCTTATTTTTCTTCTAGCACACAGGTTTCAATAAATCATTTTGTTCATTGCTGTGGACACACGATAGCTGCACAACCTCCAAATTGATTTGGGATCATGAAAATCACAATAAATGAGAATTAAACATTTAATTGGCACATAAAGAGTTTTAAAAAAAAGGCATGGAATACATTTTATAATCCAATAAAAAACAGCAACATGCAATACATACAATATACAACATACAACATTAAAACCTCAAAACCATTGACCTCAAGCAAATACTTGCTTTCAGGGAACCTTGCCTTCAGCTAACATTAGAGCTGGGCTTAAATTGACTGTATTTCAATTTCATGGGCTGTTTTGAGGCTAAAATGAGTGCTTTTTACTGATCTGTAACTGCAGGTTGAATGATTGCTGTTTTTTCCCAAGGTGGATGCAATGATTTGTTTTGTCCAACACATGGAGACACGGGGCCACTAATCACAAGAGTTACCATCTCTTCAACTCTGTACAGTAACCCTGTCAGTCTAGACAACACATCAGCCCCACTGAACACATTGCCTTTTCATACAAGCCTACACAACACATGAGTGGCACAGTTACTTGCTGTGTGTTTTGCATGCATTTCTTGCACTTGATGCATGTATATTGTGTTTTTCTATCCATCTTGGGCCAACACGCTCAGCAGCGCTTCTTTTTGTTGCTGCTGGCCACAACCTAGAATAATGAAAAGATGAAAAGATGAGGAATTTTACCAACATATCTGTCTCTCTCTCTCTCTCTCTCTCACAGACAAACACACACACACAAACACTCACTCACTCTCTGTCTCTTTCTCTCTCTCACACACACACACAGACACACACACACACACACAAAACAATTAAAAACAAATTTAAAAAACAATGAATCATATCATTTTTCTTTTGATAAAAAACGAAAACGGGTCCCTCACACCGCTGAGCCAGGACTCCTTTCAACAGCTGTGGGAGAGTGTATTAGACAGGCTCAAATAAACCTGGAGTTGACCTTTGACCTCTCCAATTGTATGGGGTATTTTATTATTTCTATTTTTATTTCTTTTGACCTCCCCAGAAACCAAGTTTCACACCTCCGCCCTGCTCCACATAAGCTACAGCTGTTCTGACCAATCACAGGCCTAGTATGCTAATGAGAGTCAAACTGCTGAGAGTCCTTTGCCATATTCACCCATATACCTAACCCTAACCCTAACCCTAACCCTGCTGAGAGTCCTTTGCCATATTCACCCATATACCTACCTCTGTCTGACCCCAGCCCGAGCCCTAGAGAGCAACGCCCCCCTGTGGCCGTCCCCAGGCGCTGATCTTAACCCTAGCCACTCATATTAGGTCATATTTGTTGTAATTTATTTCTACATTTTTCCCTTGTCCTTCTCTATCTTGAAGAGGTTTTTTTTTCTTTCCATAACAAAAAAAACTCATTGGATGATGTTTTTTCTTCAGATTTCATGTATTAGAAAATATATCAGGGCTTTACATACATTTCATTAGGGAGGATTTCACAACAGAAGTGACATATAAAGCAGTTGCCAGTGCCGATACATCAAAAATATATTGGCCTTATTTTTCTTCTAGCACACAGGTTTCAATAAATCATTTTGTTCATTGCTGTGGACACACGATAGCTGCACAACCTCCAAATTGATTTGGGATCATGAAAATCACAATAAATGAGAATTAAACATTTAATTGGCACATAAAGAGTTTTAAAAAAAAGGCATGGAATACATTTTATAATCCAATAAAAAACAGCAACATGCAATACATACAATATACAACATACAACATTAAAACCTCAAAACCATTGACCTCAAGCAAATACTTGCCTTCAGCTAACATTAGAGCTGGGCTTAAATTGACTGTATTTCAATTTCATGGGCTGTTTTGAGGCTAAAATGAGTGCTTTTTACTGATCTGTAACTGCAGGTTGAATGATTGCTGTTTTTTCCCAAGGTGGATGCAATGATTTGTTTTGTCCAACAGATGGAGACACGGGGCCACTAATCACAAGAGTTACCATCTCTTCAACTCTGTACAGTAACCCTGTCAGTCTAGACAACACATCAGCCCCACTGAACACATTGCCTTTTCATACAAGCCTACACAACACATGAGTGGCACAGTTACTTGCTGTGTGTTTTGCATGCATTTCTTGCACTTGATGCATGTATATTGTGTTTTTCTATCCATCTTGGGCCAACACGCTCAGCAGCGCTTCTTTTTGTTGCTGCTGGCCACAACCTAGAATAATGAAAAGATGAAAAGATGAGGAATTTTACCAACATATCTGTCTCTCTCTCTCTCTCACAGACAAACACACACACACAAACACTCACTCACTCTCTGTCTCTTTCTCTCTCTCACACACACACACAGACACACACACACACACACAAAACAATTAAAAACAAATTTAAAAAACAATGAATCATATCATTTTTCTTTTGATAAAAAACGAAAACGGGTCCCTCACACCGCTGAGCCAGGACTCCTTTCAACAGCTGTGGGAGAGTGTATTAGACAGGCTCAAATAAACCTGGAGTTGACCTTTGACCTCTCCAATTGTATGGGGTATTTTATTATTTCTATTTTTATTTCTTTTGACCTCCCCAGAAACCAAGTTTCACACCTCCGCCCTGCTCCACATAAGCTACAGCTGTTCTGACCAATCACAGGCCTAGTATGCTAATGAGAGTCAAACTGCTGAGAGTCCTTTGCCATATTCACCCATATACCTAACCCTAACCCTAACCCTAACCCTGCTGAGAGTCCTTTGCCATATTCACCCATATACCTACCTCTGTCTGACCCCAGCCCGAGCCCTAGAGAGCAACGCCCCCCTGTGGCCGTCCCCAGGCGCTGATCTTAACCCTAGCCACTCATATTAGGTCATATTTGTTGTAATTTATTTCTACATTTTTCCCTTGTCCTTCTCTATCTTGAAGAGGTTTTTTTTTCTTTCCATAACAAAAAAAACTCATTGGATGATGTTTTTTCTTCAGATTTCATGTATTAGAAAATATATCAGGGCTTTACATACATTTCATTAGGGAGGATTTCACAACAGAAGTGACATATAAAGCAGTTGCCAGTGCCGATACATCAAAAATATATTGGCCTTATTTTTCTTCTAGCACACAGGTTTCAATAAATCATTTTGTTCATTGCTGTGGACACACGATAGCTGCACAACCTCCAAATTGATTTGGGATCATGAAAATCACAATAAATGAGAATTAAACATTTAATTGGCACATAAAGAGTTTTAAAAAAAAGGCATGGAATACATTTTATAATCCAATAAAAAACAGCAACATGCAATACATACAATATACAACATACAACATTAAAACCTCAAAACCATTGACCTCAAGCAAATACTTGCTTTCAGGGAACCTTGCCTTCAGCTAACATTAGAGCTGGGCTTAAATTGACTGTATTTCAATTTCATGGGCTGTTTTGAGGCTAAAATGAGTGCTTTTTACTGATCTGTAACTGCAGGTTGAATGATTGCTGTTTTTTCCCAAGGTGGATGCAATGATTTGTTTTGTCCAACAGATGGAGACACGGGGCCACTAATCACAAGAGTTACCATCTCTTCAACTCTGTACAGTAACCCTGTCAGTCTAGACAACACATCAGCCCCACTGAACACATTGCCTTTTCATACAAGCCTACACAACACATGAGTGGCACAGTTACTTGCTGTGTGTTTTGCATGCATTTCTTGCACTTGATGCATGTATATTGTGTTTTTCTATCCATCTTGGGCCAACACGCTCAGCAGCGCTTCTTTTTGTTGCTGCTGGCCACAACCTAGAATAATGAAAAGATGAAAAGATGAGGAATTTTACCAACATATCTCTCTCTCTCTCTCTCTCACAGACAAACACACACACACAAACACTCACTCACTCTCTGTCTCTTTCTCTCTCTCACACACACAGACACACACACACACACACACACACAAAACAATTAAAAACAAATTTAAAAAACAATGAATCATATCATTTTTCTTTTGATAAAAAACGAAAACGGGTCCCTCACACCGCTGAGCCAGGACTCCTTTCAACAGCTGTGGGAGAGTGTATTAGACAGGCTCAAATAAACCTGGAGTTGACCTTTGACCTCTCCAATTGTATGGGGTATTTTATTATTTCTATTTTTATTTCTTTTGACCATCACATGGCGTCTTTCCTAAACATAACCTGAGAGGAGAGAGTGCCTAATGCCAACCAATTGTGTTATTCATATTTTTATTCCTTTTAAACCTCACTCTTTCCTCATCTCAAGCAGAAATGGCCTACTCTTAACCTCATTTGATTTGTTTTTTTATGAAATCATGAACATTTCTAGCTCTTGTAAACAAACTAAACGTGCCGTGGCTCGTCTTGACCACTCACCTGTTAGGACAGAACGGTGGAGCTGGGCAAACCATCGTCGAGCTTTGCGTCGTTTTATTTTGAAGGAACACTTCCTGTGGCAGAGGAAGTCCCAACGACGCCGCCATATCTAAAGTCACTTGACCGCGCCTGTCAGATCCTGCTACAATCTGCAGACTATAGCGATTTCTGACAAGAGGACACATGACAAAGCACCGCCGCCAAACGCCACACTACCAACTCATCCCAGTCCACTCAAAGTGACCTGAAATGTGCTCCCAAAGCCATTCTGCTGACACTTTTTTTTTTCTCTGACTTCTTTCATTGAGCATGAAATCCCCCTAAACGATCAACATTTGCATCAGGTGTCGGCAGCAGTCCGCTGGAGGTGCGCCGACCTCCCCAGAAACCAAGTTTCACACCTCCGCCCTGCTCCACAGAAGCTACAGCTGTTCTGACCAATCACAGGCCTAGTATGCTAATGAGAGTCAAACTGCTGAGAGTCCTTTGCCATATTCACCCATATACCTACCTCTGTCTGACCCCAGCCCTAGCCCTAGAGAGCAACGCCCCCCTGTGGCCGTCCCCAGGCGCTGATCTTAACCCTAGCCACTCATATTAGGTCATATTTGTTGTAATTTATTTCTACATTTTTCCCTTGTCCTTCTCTATCTTGAAGAGGGTTTTTTTTCTTTCCATAACAAAAAAAACTCATTGGATGATGTTTTTTCTTCAGATTTCATGTATTAGAAAATATATCAGGGCTTTATATACATTTCATTAGGGAGGATTTCACAACAGAAGTGACATATAAAGCAGTTGCCAGTGCCGATACATCAAAAATATATTGGCCTTATTTTTCTTCTAGCACACAGGTTTCAATAAATCATTTTGTTCATTGCTGTGGACACACGATAGCTGCACAACCTCCAAATTGATTTGGGATCATGAAAATCACAATAAATGAGAATTAAACATTTAATTGGCACATAAAGAGTTTTAAAAAAAAGGCATGGAATACATTTTATAATCCAATAAAAAACAGCAACATGCAATACATACAATATACAACATACAACATTAAAACCTCAAAACCATTGACCTCAAGCAAATACTTGCCTTCAGCTAACATTAGAGCTGGGCTTAAATTGACTGTATTTCAATTTCATGGGCTGTTTTGAGGCTAAAATGAGTGCTTTTTACTGATCTGTAACTGCAGGTTGAATGATTGCTGTTTTTTCCCAAGGTGGATGCAATGATTTGTTTTGTCCAACACATGGAGACACGGGGCCACTAATCACAAGAGTTACCATCTCTTCAACTCTGTACAGTAACCCTGTCAGTCTAGACAACACATCAGCCCCACTGAACACATTGCCTTTTCATACAAGCCTACACAACACATGAGTGGCACAGTTACTTGCTGTGTGTTTTGCATGCATTTCTTGCACTTGATGCATGTATATTGTGTTTTTCTATCCATCTTGGGCCAACACGCTCAGCAGCGCTTCTTTTTGTTGCTGCTGGCCACAACCTAGAATAATGAAAAGATGAAAAGATGAGGAATTTTACCAACATATCTGTCTCTCTCTCTCTCTCACAGACAAACACACACACACAAACACTCACTCACTCTCTGTCTCTTTCTCTCTCTCACACACACACACAGACACACACACACACACACAAAACAATTAAAAACAAATTTAAAAAACAATGAATCATATCATTTTTCTTTTGATAAAAAACGAAAACAGGTCCCTCACACCGCTGAGCCAGGACTCCTTTCAACAGCTGTGGGAGAGTGTATTAGACAGGCTCAAATAAACCTGGAGTTGACCTTTGACCTCTCCAATTGTATGGGGTATTTTATTATTTCTATTTTTATTTCTTTTGACCATCACATGGCGTCTTTCCTAAACATAACCTGAGAGGAGAGAGTGCCTAATGCCAACCAATTGTGTTATTCATATTTTTATTCCTTTTAAACCTCACTCTTTCCTCATCTCAAGCAGAAATGGCCTACTCTTAACCTCATTTGATTTGTTTTTTTATGAAATCATGAACATTTCTAGCTCTTGTAAACAAACTAAACGTGCCGTGGCTCGTCTTGACCACTCACCTGTTAGGACAGAACGGTGGAGCTGGGCAAACCATCGTCGAGCTTTGCGTCGTTTTATTTTGAAGGAACACTTCCTGTGGCAGAGGAAGTCCGAACGACGCCGCCATATCTAAAGTCACTTGACCGCGCCTGTCAGATCCTGCTACAATCTGCAGACTATAGCGATTTCTGACAAGAGGACACATGACAAAGCACCGCCGCCAAACGCCACACTACCAACTCATCCCAGTCCACTCAAAGTGGCCTGAAATGTGCTCCCAAAGCCATTCTGCTGACACTTTTTTTTTATTTGACTTCTTTCATTGAGCATGAAATCCCCCTAAACGATCAACATTTGCATCAGGTGTCGGCAGCAGTCCGCTGGAGGTGCGCCGACCTCCCCAGAAACCAAGTTTCACACCTCCGCCCTGCTCCACAGAAGCTACAGCTGTTCTGACCAATCACAGGCCTAGTATGCTAATGAGAGTCAAACTGCTGAGAGTCCTTTGCCATATTCACCCATATACCTACCTCTGTCTGACCCTAGCCCTAGAGAGCAACGCCCCCCTGTGGCCGTCCCCAGGCGCTGATCTTAACCCTAGCCACTCATATTAGGTCATATTTGTGGTAATTTATTTCTACATTTTTCCCTTGTCCTTCTCTATCTTGAAGAGGTTTTTTTTTCTTTCCATAACAAAAAAAAAAAAAAAACTCATTGGATTGATGTTTTTTTTTCTGATTTCATGTATTAGAAAATATAGCAGGACACTTCGCTCTCTAAATGCAGGTCTACTTGTGGTTCCCAGAGTTTGTAAGAGTAGAATGGGGGGCAGAGCCTTCAGCTATCAGGCTCCTCTCCTGTGGAACCAGCTCCCAGTGTGGGTTCAGGAGGCAGACCCCCTCTCTGCCTTTAAGACCAGGCTTAAAACTGTCCTTTCTCTTTCTCTCTCTCTCTCTCTCTCTCTCTCTCTCTCTCTCTCGATGACTTCATGCCATTAACTTTGTATTTTTCTTCTCTCCCGTAGTTTGTGCTTCTCCTCTCTCTCCCTCTCTCTGTCCTCATTCTGCAGGTCTCTCTGCCTCGGGAGCAGCAGGATCCAGATCCACCACTACTCATCTTTACTATTAACCACTGTTACCTGTCATTATTATTGATAACACCATGACCTACACAGCTGTTCCTGGTCTTTCTCTCTCTCTCTTTTCTGCTTTCGGCCATTGCAGAATATTCCACTTCTTTGCTTTAAAAAACTCCTGGGTTGCTTTTGCAGTATGTTTTGGATCATTGTCCATCTGTACTGTGAAGTGCCGTCCAATCAACTTTGCTGCATTTGGCTGAATCTGAGTAGAAAGTATATCCCTATACACTTCAGAATTCATCCGGCTGCTTCTGTCTTTTGTCACATCATCAATAAACACAAGTGACCCAGTGCCATTGGAAGCCATGCATGCCCATGCCATCACACTGCCTCCACCATGTTTTACAGAAGATGTGGTGTGCTTTGGATCATGAGCTGTTCCAATTCTTCTCCAGACTTTCTTCTTCCCATCATTCTGGTACAGGTTGATCTTAGTCTCATCTGTCCAAAGAATGCTGTTGTTCCAGAACTGGGCTGGCTTCTTCAGGTGTTTTTTGGCAAAGTCAATTCTGGCCTTTCTATTTTTGAGGCTGATTAATGATTTGCACCTTGTGGTGAATCCTTTGTATTTACTCTCATGAAGTCTTCTCTTTATATGGTAGACTCAGATACTGATACACCTACTTCCTGGAGTGTGTTCTTCACTTGAGTGGATGTTGTGAAGGGGTTTTTCTTCACCATGGAAAGGATTCTGTGATCATCCACCACTGTTGCCTTCCATGGACGTCCAGGCCTTTTTGAGTTCCCAAGCTCACCAGTGCACTCTTTTTTTCTCAGAATGTACCAAACTGTTGATTTGGCCACTCCTAACATTTCTGCTATCTCTCTGATGGATTTCTTCTTTTTTTTCAGCCTCAGGATGGTCTGTTTCACCTCCATTGAGAGCTCTTTTGACCACATGTTGTGTGTTCACAGCAACAGCTTCCAAATGGAAACACCACACCTGGAATCAACTCCAGACCTTTTAACTGCTTAATTGATGACAGGTTTTTTTTTTTTGCAGCCTTCTGAGTCAATTGTCCAATTACTTTTGGTCCCTTGAAAAAGAGGCAGCTACGTATTAAAGAGCTGTAATTCCTTGCTCCAATTTGGATGTGAATACTCTCAAATTACAGCTGAGAGTCTGCACTTTAAGCCCATATAGATTATGTAATTGTATCCTGAATATGTTTTCATAAACAGCTAAAATTACAAAACTTGTGTCACTGTCCAAATATTTCTGGGCCTAACTGTATATTGGGTTTTCACGGTCAGTATTTTAGGTTTTGGTGTTGTTATATCGTATGTATTGTATATTGTTGTTTTTATTGTATTATAAAATGTATTCCATGCCCTTTTTAACTCTTTATATGCCAATTAAATATTTAATTCTCATTTATTGTGATTTTAATGTTTTAATTTTTTTTAACCCTTTTCAATACAAATGAATTCCTGTAATGATAGTGGGTGTTAACAGAAGGTGCACCCCTGTTCATGTTCTTTCTTTGTTTTGCCTTAAAGTGCGGTCTCAGTAAAGTTCACCTGCTTTCTTCAATCCTGAAAAATGGCTTCCCAGAAGTAAATTGAGATGCAGTTTTATTTCCATTTCTTTCCTCTTTCCTTACACAGCAGCAGCAGCTCCCTTTAACCCAGAAGAACACATGGGAGGACAAATAAATGATTTCTAACAAAAAATACTTACCCAGGAACTGTGGATTAGGACCACTCTGTTCTGCTGCCCTCTGACTTTTGCATTCTTCGTCGTTTCCAACATGTCTTCCTGATTTACCTTTGCCCGTATTTACTTCTGAACTGGGACCATGGCTTATTTTAATACTGATCCTCACTATGATCAAGAATGAAAGACAGAATTTCAAAGAACAACATAAATCTGTCAATCAAACATCAGCTCACATAGTTGAGACTGGATTTTACTCACTATCAACATGTGTGAACAAACAGGTGACAGACAACAACTGCATCCTCTCTCAGGTGAGATTAAAATGGTCCTTTACCAGAACAAATAATATAATAATAAATGACTGAGACTGAGCTGGTGTTGAATTTTTTTTATTTTATTTAAGAACATTTAATTAAAAAAAAAAAACACAAGAATGAATAAATGAATGAATTTGAACTGTTTACAACATAAAATCAGACAAATCTAATAAAACAAAAGGAAAAATACAGGTGTGTGGTCCACTGACCTCAAAAAAAGAACATAATGTGTATAAAAAATGAACAAAATGAAACTTACCACTCTGAACTATATACAAAAAACACACAAACATACTGAGAGGTATGTCCAGACTCAGCAGGGTTGCAGTATTGACCTGAAACACAAAGAAAACAGGGCCTGGGTTAGGGTCAGAGGTCAGATCATGCCTTTAGGAAGACGTTTCACCTCTCATCCAAGAGCTTCATCAGTTCTTTCTTGCACCTGACCAGGCTGGGACTGGTCCAGTTCCTTTCGATTTAAAACTCCTTTGAGATACTATGACCTGGACAAATGAGAATATTCACAGGCTATATTTTGAGTTGTTTTGTTCTGGCATTTTAATCTTTTAAACACCAGAGGTTAACAAGAGCAACATGAAAAATATCTACACTTGCTCCTAGTACCAATAACAAGCACTATAACAGCTTTATACCAGGGTGTGATGTCATAGAAAGGGGCGGGGCTTGTTGTAACTTGTTGATAGTGAGTAAAATGCACCACATGGGCTGAATGGAGGAGGATATTCTCCAAGTCTCGAATATGTGAGCTGATGTTTGATTGACAGATTTATGTTGTTCTTTGAAATTCTGTCTTCCATTCTTGATCATGGTGAGGATCAGTATTAAAATAAGTCATGGCCCCAGTTCAGAAGTAAATCAGATTCTTTCTAAACAGCCAGGATGTATGAAATGAAACAGGACAAATATGGCTTTTTAAATAAAATAAAATATTAATAATTATTTTCCTCCTGTTCCTCCTCTCCATGTAACAAGATGGTGGAGGTGATGGAGGTTGATAAGGAGGTGGAGGTGATAAAGGAGGTGGAGCGGGTCGGGGGACGTCCTCACTGTCCTGTAAAATGGTACAATACAAAGCTGACATGGGAAAACCACAGTGTAGAAACACAGGTTTCACAGAATACAAACAAACTCAGGTGAGACAACACAGATGAGTGAATTAATTTAAGGTGGACTTACAGGTGGTCCCCACTGCCCCCGATCTCATCTCTCATCTGCCTGGGGGGCTGTCATCTGACATTGTGACCTGTCAGTGAGAACAAGAAGTAAAGACAACAGCTGATAAATGGATCAGATGGTTCTTGTCTTTGTTAGAAATCATTCAGTTATCCTTCATGGTGTTCATGGCCAAGCAGAGTTCTCAGTGACAGCTGTAACTTGACCATTACCTAAGTTACACCAGTCACTAAGCACTTCACTGACTGTCACACCCTGACATGTGCCGCAGCAGCAGCAGCAGCAGCAGCAGCAGCAGCAGCAGCAGCAGCAGCAGCAGCAGCAGCAGCAGCAGCAGCAGCCTTTAACCCAGAAGAAAGTATAATTACAGTCCATGGTTGTCCACTGCTGTGAGACATCATTAGCTGTGAATGAGAAGAAAAAGAGATGTCATCTTATTTAGCTTTTGTTCCGGGTGTTTCCTTTGACTTTGTCTGATTTTGTTACAGATTTTACAGGTTTTGTTAGCTTTGAAGGTTTGTGTTTGTTGGAAAGTACAAAATGTGAGCGTTAATTTGATGTATGATGTCAATAATTCTGATTTTTCCAGCACAATATACGAGACTGTTTTTGATCACTTACAAAAGGTCCCGCTGCAGCACTGACTGCACTTCATTGGGTTTACCAAACACAGTGTGATGTCAGAGAAAGGGGCGGGGCTTGTTGTAACTTGTTGATAGTGAGTGAAATGCAGCACATGGGCTGAATGGAGGAGGATTTTCTCTTTTCTCTGCAAAGCGGCTGTGACGCAAGGCGCGTATGTAACGTGTATTTAATCCAAGATGTTCGAAGCTTTCATTTGATGTTCAGCATTCTTTACTTGAAGCAGGTAAGGAGTAAATAAAACAAGGTAAGTAAACAGTTCTCTGTTCAGTGTTCAGTGTTTTTATTTAGATTTTGTTTTCATTACATTCATAGAAGGTTGGATCTAAGGTTTATTTTGATATTTCACTCAACTAAATCAGACAATGCTAGACTGAAAGAAGAGGCTAAATTTAAAGGCATGATTTGACCTCTGACCCGTCCCTGTTTTCCTTGTGTTTCAGGTCCATACTGGAACCCTGCTGCCTGCCACAACCCTGGCCCTTTTTTCTGTCAGAGCACCAAACAGCCAAAGATGAATTTGTCTGAGCTGAGTCAGAACCTACCTCTTAGTCAGGACTCCCTCACTGGGGACTGTCACCTCCCCCCTACCTCCACCCTTTATTAAATTGTGGTGAGTTTGTGTGTTTTTAAGTTTAATTTCATTCATTTTTGTGTGTGTGTTTACTAGCTAGCACCGGGGCGGTGCTAGCAGTAGCTAACAGTAAAACAATACACAACAATGCAATAAAACTAAAGACAATGCCATTATGGTCTAAAGTAAACATTATTGTGTCTCGGACATAGACTGTAAAAACAGGTCGTATCTACCGTTTTTAATTGCTGGTTTGTGCACTGCCCAGCAGGCATATCAAGTGATGAAAATCAAACACATCTTCAGTATTGCAGGTGCATGCCGGGTCCGGCTAATACGGTAAATGTTGAAATGTCCTGCGTGGATCCTCCAGCGGTGACTTGGGAGTTTACTGAGGAGTGTTTCACCGTCAGTGAGGGTGTGAGTGGACAGTCTCATTCAGCTCTAATGTTCAACATGTTGAGGAGCGCAGTAGGACAGAGGCTGAGTGGACGCTGACATCAACATGACTCTAACTCTAACCTGGAGCACACTGTGGAGGACTTTGCAGTGCATGAGGCACAAAATGACGTCCAGACAGGTGAGAACAATAAAACTGTTACTCTCCCTCCCGAGGGACGTCAACAATCACTGCGTTGCCTAGCAACATGTTGATTTGCGTGCATGTGCCATAACAAAGTCCTTCTAGGTTTTGCCTTATGTCAGTGGTTATACCAGGAGTGTAAAAATGCTGCCTCTCTTGCTTTCATATGTGTGTTTGCTGATAATTCTATAAGAAATGTAAGACTGATTAATTTATGTGACTTAATAATATTTGTTGCACACACCATGTTGTCCATAGTTCTTTTTATTTCTTGTCTGTCATTTTTGTTAAACTGTCTGAGCTTTCTCACTTTGATGGTTTATTCTAGTGAGGCTACTCTGAAAAAAAAGGTTGTTTATTTATAAATGATAGTTTATTGTGTGAATGAAGGTTCTGTCTGTAGAAATGCAATTTATTAAATCAGACATTAATTAACCGATCTCTCTCAATTTATCACAGGAATTTGTGACTGCACTGTCTGCCTTCTGACCACAAGAGTGTCCTGCCAAACTTCACCAACTGCACCTGAGTCTGCTCTCAAACCACATTCACCACAGTCACTGCAAGTAAGAGGGGTCATCAGCCTCTATTAGGTTCATGATTTGAATGTTTCTTTGTATTTTATTTTCTGCTTGACCTGTAGGTGGCCAGCCTAAAACGCTGAATGTCTGCTAAATATTTCTCTTGATTTTGTTCGGTGGAGAGATGTGGAGCTGTAAGGAGTGTAGTGTATCTCTGTCTGGTAGATATGAGCTGCTGAAACATTTTAGACTACAGCACCGCCAGAGGCAGCGTTACCCATGCCCACACTCAAACTGTCCGTGTACTTTTAAAACATGGAATGCTTTGCACATGCATTTAAGTAGAATCCACCCTAAACGAAACTCTCAGGAGCTGCTGGAATTGTCAACATTCAGTTGTCATTTGTGCTCTTGTCACAATCTTCCGACAGAGGAGGATTATTTTGTACACATTGGCACTCATCTGAGGAGTAATGAAACTGTGACTTGTATGTTTTGGGGTTGCAGTTTTCAAACAAATATATATGGAACATTTCACTCACACAAGAACAGGAAACACAACCCACACACATTGAAAGATTTCAAGCCAGGTGTCATTACAAGTACTGAAGTTTCACAAGAATCCTCTGATAATCCTGAGGAAGATTCATGTGACCACAATAACTCGGCAGTTGAAGCAGACAGTGCATGTTCAGGTAGTGACGTGCATGTAACTAAGAACTTGTCCAAAGTAATTGAGCAAAATGTTGCTGCAGCACTGCTCAAGTTAGAGCATTTTGCACACGTGCCAGGCACAAAGATGAACGAGTTCTTAGAAGAACTGCACTACTTGTTAAGTTCAGCAACATTGCCCCTCTCCATGAACATTCTTGAAGGTGTTTTTCAGAAACCTAGTCCCACAACGGATAAGTCTGTGATAACAGAAGTAGCCACAGCTCTCTGTGCATCTAACACTATCTGTAGTGCAACAATGCAATTTTAAGCACAAAATAAAAAAAAGTTTCCATTGTGCTGTCAACAGTTAGGATTGCTTAAAAATGCATGTTCTATCAACCTAGCCAGCAAAAAATGGGCAACTGGACTGTGTTATAAAAGAAGAAACGTTTACTGCAGGAATCACTCATGAACAGCATCCTATATCATGGTAGGGAAAAGCATTCTGGGTAGAAAACCACACAGCATTGTGGGTAATGTAGTATTGAACTTGTATTTTTTTTATTGAATAATCAAATCAAACAGATTACATCCAACTAGGCAACTATCCAGATTCAAACAATATTCAAATGATAACTTTAAAGTGCTTAAACTCGAACAATAAACATTAAGTTGCAAAAGTGTATATTGAAAACAAATGGCTTTTAATGTTGTGACCTCCTCATCCACTCTGCTGTTTGGTTGAGATAGTGTTTCTGAAAGCTCTTTTGTTGTTTTACATATTCTCTAGTCTGCAGACTGACAGCATTGATGTGAGACGAGAATGCATCCTCAAAGTACATGTGTCTACTTGAACGAAGATCCAGAGAAGCTGGTGAGGGAATACTTGGTATGTTAATTTACCGTATCTACCTACCTACCTTCACTAAGGGGATGATCAAAGTTGGAATAGATGGGGGTTCCTCTTGGTACCAATTGGCTTTAAACTTCAGAAAAGATAAGGCCTTAAAACATTGTGAAATGAACCTACTTGCCTACTGCATTGCATAAAGACACCAGGTATGTACACTACAGGCCAAAAGTTTGGAAGCAAGATCAAATTTGTAGAAAAAAGATCATAGTTTCATTGGTATACTTTGCAACAAAATAAACATGATTATTATATAAAGAGTCACTTATCAGAATACATTTTTACTGTAGGTATTTGGGTTTTTCTTGCTTAGACTTTGCTTTCTTCAAGGTAACCTCCTCTGGCTTTAACAACAGCATGGCACATACGAGGCATTCGTTCCACAAGTTTTTTAAGGTATGTGACAGGAATTGTTTTCCAAGCTTTCTTAAGTTCATCAGTGAGAGACTGCTGATTCGTGGGACGCACTTTTCTGACTGATTGATCCAATTTGTCCCACACAAGCTCAATTGGAGAGAGGTCTGGAGACTGAGGGGGCCAAACCATCTTTCGAAGAACACCTTCCTCTTCTTTTTTGTCTAGGTTACCCCGACAGAGCTTGGAATAATGCTTAGGGTCATTATCTTGCTGCAAAACAAACTTTTGCGCACAAGTCTTAGTCCAGATGGAACTGCATGATACTGGAGGATGGAGTGGTACTGTTCCTTCTTGACGATATCCTTTACCTCAAACAAATCTCCTACTCTATCACCTGCAAAACATCCCCATAGTAGTGTTTTTTTGCCTTCAGACCAGCCTTTCTCAAATGTCTTTTCACATTCATCAGAGATATGGGTTTTGACCTTGTCATGTTGATTTCCTTCCTCATTTGTGGTGCTGTTTTTTGCCGATCTCTCTTACTGGCAATGATATGTTTATCCTCTGCTTTTGTAGTAACCCGCTTTCTTTCAGACCTTTTTCTATCATCATAACTTCCAGTTTCCTTTAGTCTCTTCAGGGTGTAGTGAACTCCTTTGTTGGACACCATTAGGCATTTTGCAGTTTCTCTTTCAGTGTATCCTTCTTTCCCTTAATGTACAAATCTGTACTCTTGTTTCTTTACTCAGCTGTTTCTTTCTAGCCATTTCTGTGGTAGTTTGTCAGAGATATGAACACAGTTGAGATTTATTGGGATTTTTGTATGCAAACCCTCAAAAGCCAAAGAGCTAAAGTGAATAATGCAAACTTTCTTTTCTTTTGTTAACATTTATTCAGTAATGGTCTGGTAACATCAATGTATCCCTAAAGGTAAATTGAGGAAAATGGTGCATATCAATGAAAGCATAGTCTGATCATGCAGTAAATACATCCCAGAATCCAAAGAACTCATACTGGTTTTTAAGAAAGGCATTGTGAATAGACACTTGAAGTTGCTTCCAAATGTTTGGCCTGTATTGCCCTTGCTTCCAAACTATTGGCCTGTAGTGTACTTACAAAATAATGTCTGCATATGTAACACACCCGGCTGCACTGGGCATGTATACAGATAATAAATTCCTGTAAACCAGGAGAAAATGATGAGGTGAAGACACTGGCTGCCGTTTGCCTGGTCAGTCCTGCTAGAATGGCAAACTTACAGCAGCTACGTTATCCCCCCAGTGCCATTACCATCAGCCCTGTGCTGCTAGGAGTTATACATAGTCAGTACTAAAATGTCACTTATTTTTGCATTGTTATATTCTTTCCTATTAAAACAAAAGCTGTTAGAACTTCATAAACACTGATGGTTCAGGACAGACTCAAGGCTTTCCAAATAGTTCAATTTCAGGTATGTTTTTTAACTTTTGTTCTGGTGTGTTTGTGATTTTGTAAATGTCACAAACACAAACATTTTCCAGATTTTTCCAGCATGAAATACAAGACTATTTTTGATCACTTGCCCACACAAGGTCCCGCTGCACCACTGACAACACTAGAGGGTTTCTGCTTTCTTGTCATTAATGTCATTTTGAATTTTATTCAACCTAAGTTTTTTCTGTCTGATCTGAGACACTATTATTCCACAGGCTGATGAATAAAACACGTCTGTACATTAAGAAGACATGCTTGCAATTACCAAAAATGCAAAGGTGAAAGGTCAGCAGAAGCTCTGTGATGTTAAAGGGCCACACAGCACCTCCATAAGACCTCCACAGCCACACACATGCTTCTCCTCCCCTGTATTAGAGCTCCAGCACCCAGGCTTATGACTCAGCCACTGGCCCTGTGATTTTAAAGAACTGCAAAGCACCTCCACAGAAGCTCCACAGACACACACATTCTGCATTGTTTTTATATCACCACATGTCTCAACCCCCTCATTTGGAAAGATTTCACCTTAAAATGTATCTCTTTTTTTTTCAACTTACTTTTAGAAGTGAAAGTTTTAATTTGGTGTGTAATGTTTAAACACTGGATCAGGTTTACAACTCCAACATGTTGATAGTGAGTTAAATGCAACATACAGTCAGGTCCATAAATATTGGGACATTGACACAATTCTCATCTTTTTGGCTCTAAACACCACCACAATGGATTTGAAATGAAACGATCAAGATGTACTTTAACTGCAGACTTTCAGCTTTAATTTGAAGGTATTTACATCCAAATCAGGGTTAGGGTTAGGGTTAGAATGGTGTAAGAATTACAACAGTTTGTATTTGTGCCTCCCACTTTTTAAGGGACCAAAAGTAATGGGACAATTGGCTGCTCGGCTGTTCCATGGCCAGGTGTGTGTTATTCCCTCATTATCCCATTTACAAGGAGCAGATAAAAGGTCTAGAGTTCATTTCAAGTGTGCTATTTGCATTTGGAATCTGTTGCTGTCAACTCTCAATATGAGATCCAAAGAGCTGTCACTATCAGTGAAGCAAGCCATCATTAGGCTGAAAGATCAAAACAAACCCATCAGAGAGATAGCAAAAACATTAGGTATGGCCAAATCAACAGTTTGGAACATTCTTAAAAAGAAAGAACGCACCGGTGAGCTCAGCAACACCAAAAGACCTGGAAGACCACGGAAAACAACTGTGGTGGATGACCGAAGAATTCTTTCCCTGGTGAAGAAAAACCCCTTCACAACAGTTGGCCAGATCAAAAACACTCTCCAGGGGGTAGGTGTATGTGTGTCAAAGTCAACAATCAAGAGAAGACTTCACCAGAGTGAATACAGAGGGTTCAACCACAAGATGTAAACCACTGGTGAACCTCAAAAACAGGAAGGCCAGATTAGAGTTTGCCAAACAACATCTAAAAAAGTCTTTACAGTTATGGAACAACATCCTATGGACAGATGAGACAAAGATCAACTTGTACCAGAGTGATGGGAAGAGAAGAGTATGAAGAAGGAAAAGAAACGCTCATGATGCAAAACATACCACCTCATCAGTGAAGCATGGTGGTGGTAGTGTCATGGCGTGGGCATGTGTAGCTGCCAATGGAACTGGTTCCCTTGTATTTATTGATGATGTGACTGCTGACAAAAGCAGCAGGATGAATTCCGAAGTGTTTTGGGCAATATTATCTGCTCATATTCAGCCAATTCAGACATTTTTTTTCCCAAGATGGCGCCGTTCTAAGTGGCAGCTTGTTGCAGCGGCTCCTTTGTTTTTGTTTTTGTACTTTCTTGTACTTTCTTTTTTATTTCCGTCCTGTCCACGGGTACATTTTCTGTCAGTCATTGTCAAATCACTAGAGACAATGACTTTTCTCTTTTTTTTAAACTTTTCTGGCCGTCTTTTGGCTGCTGTTGGCTGCTGTTTGGCTGCTGTTGGCTACTGTTTGGCTGCTGTTGGCTGCTGTTGGCTGCTGTTGGCTACTGTTGGCTACTGTTGGCTGCTGTTGGCTACTGTTGGCTGCTGTTGGCTGCTGTTGGCTACTGTTGGCTACTGTTGGCTGCTGTTGGCTACTGTTGGCTACTGTTGGCTGCTGTTTGGCTGCTGTTGGCTACTGTTTGGCTGCTGTTGGCTACTGTTGGCTGCTGTTGGCTGCTGTTTGGCTGCTGTTGGCTACTGTTGGCTGCTGTTGGCTGCTGTTGGCTACTGTTGGCTACTGTTGGCTGCTGTTGGCTGCTGTTTGGCTGCTGTTGGCTACTGTTGGCTGCTGTTGGCTGCTGTTGGCTACTGTTGGCTGCTGTTGGCTGCTGTTTGGCTGCTGTTGGCTGCTGTTGGCTACTGTTTGGCTGCTGTTGGCTGCTGTTTGGCTGCTGTTGGCTGCTGTTGGCTGCTGTTGGCATCCATAGCAACGGAGGGTAACAGACGCGACGGTGCCGGCATTGTTAACTTTCGGGCCCAGCTGATCGCGCTGTGCAAACCTGAGCTGCTGCCCGAAGCGAGGCCAGTGATCCCGGAGGAGCTGCGGAGGAGGCGCCGGGGGTGCAGAGCTGGAGCCAAGCTGAGGGCGAAGAAGAGGAGATGTCGCCCAGCTGTACCGGCGATTATCATGGGGACGTGAGGTCTCTGGGGAATAAGACGGACGAGCTCGCCGCGCTGGTTAACACTCAGAGGGAATACCGGGAGTGCAGTGTGTTGTGTTTCACTGAGACATGGCTGCACTCGCACATCCCGGACCACAGCGTGGCGGTACCCGGCTTCAGCACTGTTCGGGCGGGCAGGGACGTTGTTAGCAGCGGGAGGAGGAAGGGAGGAGGGATTGCACTGTACGTGAGCGAGAAGTGGTGTAATCCCGGACATGTGCACGTGAAGGAACGTCTCTGTAGCCCGGACATTGAACTGCTGGCTGTGGGAATGCGGCCGTATTATCTGCCACGGGCGCTCACGTCCGCCATTGTTATTGCTGTTTACCTCCCCCCAACAGCCGATGAAGTGACTGTCTGTGACGTCATCACCTCCACCGTTACACGGGTTCAGACCCCAATGCCTTCACCATCATAACTGGGGACTTCAACCATGTCACACTGGACAGGCTACTACCAGCTTTCCACCAGTATGTTGACTGCCCCACCAGAGACAATAAAACTCTGGATCTGCTGTATGCCAACACCAGTGGTGCAGACAACACCACAGCCCTTCATGTGTAAATAGTGTAAATACACTCTCAGCCCTAACAGCCCTTATTGTGCCCTTATTGAAATATTGTACATTCTTTTTTGTTACTTTCTGTATCGTATTGTATATATTGTAAGTTATGCTGCTGCTGCAACGCAACAATTTCCCAGTTTGGGATCATTAAAGTCATTTGATTTGATTGGATTTCACTTGCTGAAGACAAAACTGAAGGGAAAATGCCCCAAGAACAAGCAGGAACTGAAGACAGTTGCAGTAGAGGCCTGGCAGAGCATCACCAGGGATGAAACCCAGCGTCTGGTAATGTCTATGCGTTCCAGACTTCAGGCTGTAATTGACTGCAAAGGATTTGCAACCAAGTATTAAAAAGTGAAAGTTTGATTTATGATTGTTAATTTGTCCCATTACTTTTGGTCCCTTAAAAAGTGGGAGGCACATATAGAAACTGTTGTAATTCCTACACCGTTCACCTGATTTGGATGTAAATACCTTCAAATTAAAGTTGAAAGTCTGCAGTTAAAGCACATCTTGTTCGTTTCATTTCAAATCCATTGTGGTGGTGTTTAGAACCAAAAGATGATAATTTTGTTGATGTCCCAATATTTATGGACCTGACTGTATGGGGTGAATGGAGGAGGACTTTCTCCCAGTCTCAACTATGACTGATTCAGCTTCTTTTTTCTTCAGTCTGACTTTCGTTCTTGATCAGGGTCAGGATCAGCGTTTGCCACGATAAGTCATAGTCCCAGTTCAGAAGAAAACTGAAGAAGAGTCCTTACACTATTCCTGGCTGAGGGAAACAATTTGTTTCTGTGTAACAACAGGGCTGATCTTTGTACATTTGAAAGACATGTTCGACATTGCCAAGAATACAAAGGTCAGAGGCCAGCAGAAAAGACAGGTCATCAACTGAGTTCCTGTGTCAGCTCTGGTGTGTTTGTTTGATTTTGTAAATGTAACACAAACATTTCAGCTAAGAGCATCGAGGGGGCGCCGAGAGGCAGGGGCTGGGACAGACGGTTTCTGCTTTCTTGTCATTACTGTCATCATGAAGTTTATTCAACCTAAGTTTTTTCTGTCTGGTCTGAGACACTGTGATTCCACAGGCTGATTAATAAAAAAAGTCTGTACATTAAGATTTGCCAAAAATGCTAAGGTCAAAGGTCAGCAGAAAAGAGAGGCCATAAACCTGAGTTCTTGTGTCAACTACCAGACAAAATACTCCATGTGTTTGTGGTGTAGTATAAACCACAAATGTCAGTGAAGTTCTGAAAGACAGCTGTCTGTAACCAACTGTCACAGCCTGAGGCACACAGAGCATGAGCAGGCAGCCTTTAACCCAAACAAAAGATGTGGCTGCAGCCATATTAGCATGTGTGTGGTGAGAGGTGAGGTTGGAGGGTGAGCAGGTAACATTTGTGGAGGTCAGTGTAGAAAACAGACAGAAGGGGATCTATAAAGAGATGAGATTTTAAATCATGTGAAACAAAGACACAGATCAGTTTTAAACACATCCACTCAAATTGAGATTTTATTTTTGAAAATAAGAGTTTATCATATAAAGTCAGCAAACTATATGCACAGTGTAGACAAGTGTTCATATAACAACCCAAACCCAAGTCTGACACTTTAACATATCCACTTTGTTTTTGAGATTTTAGATTTTAGACAATAAAAGAAGTTCATCAACAATACTCATCATTAAAGCAAGCAAACTATGAACAAATGTCCACCAAATGTATCTTTACATTAATACAAATATAAACAGAGCAACAAATGTCCTCGTAGTCTTGGTCACAGATGAGTTTTGCCTCTTCCTGGATGGTCGGGGTCATGAACCAGCCTCAGCTTGGAGCTCATCACAGGATTGGAGTCCATCATTGAGAGTGGGGGTGAAGATGCAGATCACATGAAAACAGAGGACACATCTTAGTATTAGCCTCAGTCACAAATATTAAACAAAGCAGTGGTGAGTAAACCGTGTGTCACTTATGTTCGCTTATGTTGCCATGGCGCTGCGGATGGCTGCCTCTGTGTTTTGGTGCGCACTCTTTTGCCTTATTTTCTTTGTAAATTCAGTTGTCTGCCTTGGTTTCCGGAGCTCTTTCACCAGAGAAGAGTTCATTAACATAAGAGAAACAACTCCAGTGGATTTTTTTCCCCATCTTTCTCGACTCACCTGTGGAATTGTTGGACATTTTGGTCAAAGGTGCACTGACCGTTGCTCTCGCAGTGAAACGCCAGAGGAGAGAAAAAAGTGCCAGTGCTGTGGTGCGTCTCCACCAGCGCGCACTCTGCACACCGCTCCCAGGTATCTTTCTCTCCAACGTGCGTTCACTGCCCAACAAGCTGGATGAACTTCAGCTACTGTTGCAGAAGAACAGAGACTTTTCTTCATCTTCCGTTCTGTGCTTCACGGAGACGTGGCTGTGTGGATCGATCCAGACTCTGCGCTGGAGATGGCCGGCTTCCAACTCTTCAGTCCGGCAAAATGAAAGGTGGAGGAATGTGTTTTTATGAAAACAGTGGCTGGTGCAAAGACGTGACAGTGATCCTGCAGCACTGTTCTCCTGACCTGGAGACTTTCATCATAAACTGCAGGCCCTTCTACTCCCCCCGTGAGTTCACTTCATTCATTCTGGTCGGTGTTTACATCCCACCACAGGCCACAGCAGATACTGTGTGGAGTGGACCAACCCGGACTCCGTAGTTATTGTCCTTGGTGACTTTAACAAAGGTGACCTCAGCCACGAACCGCCCAAATACAGATAGTTTGTTAATTGCCCGACCAGAGAGGGGAACACTCTGGACCACTGTTACACCACAATCAGTGGTGCTTATCACGCCGTCCCCCGGGCTGCACTGGGCCACTCTGACCATGTCATGGTCCACCTGATTCCCACATACAGGCAGAAACTAAAACTGTGTAAACCTGCTGTGAGGACATCGAAGCAGTGGAGCAGTGATGCCATAGAGGATCTGCGGGCATGTTTGGACTGCACTAACTGGGAGGTGTTCAGTCTGGATGAGTTCACAGAGGCTGTGACGTCATACATCAGCTTCTGTGAGGACTGCTGTATCCCATCACGTACAAGGGTGAGTTATAACAATGACAAACCCTGGTTCACAGCTAAGCTCAGTCAGCTCAGGAGGCAAAAGGAGGAAGCTTTCAGGAGTGGGGACAGGGACAGGTTTAAAGAGTCCAAGTACAGGTTTAGCAAAGCGGTGAGAGAAGCTAAACGACTGTACTCTGAGAAACTTCAGCTCCAGTTCTCAGCCAACGACTCTGCTTCTGTCTGGAAAGGGCTCAGACAGATCACTAACTACAAACCTAAACCCCCCCACTCCACTAACGACTTCCGTCTGGCCAACGGCTGCCGCTTTGAAAGACAATGGGACAGGCCTGACACCAACCCCCGTGAGTCCAGCCACCACCTCCAGACCACCAGCTTCTCCTCGCCCACTTCAGCAAGGGCCCTGGCACTTCCACAACGAGCCACATCAGAACCGCCCCCCTCCTCCCCTACCAAAGGAACGTCTCTTTCTATCCTGGAGAGAGATGTCAACAGGCTTTTTAAGAAGCAGAACCCCCGCAAAGCAGCCGGTCCTGACTCTGTCTCTCCATCATCCCTGAAGCACTGTGCTGATCAGCTGTCTCCGGTGTTCACGGACATCTTCAACACCTCACTGGAGACCTGCCACGTGCTAGCCTGCTTCAAATCCTCCACCATCATCCCTGTACCCAAAAAACCAAGGCCCACGGGACTAAATGACTACAGACCCATTGCCCTGACCTCTGTGGTCATGAAATCATTTGAACGCCTTGGTCAGAAACAACACTTGTGTGATTTTTGTGAAGCTTTTCAGTTTCTGAGGTTTGCAGACATGAAACACTAATTTTAAAGCACAGTCAACTGAAAATGACTCAGTGTGAGTGAAAAGTGGTCAGAATCAACACTATTGTGTTTATCGTGAAGCTTTTCAGTTTCTGAGGTTTGCAGGAATGACACACAAATTTTAGAAAAAAGTCAACTGAAAACCACTCAGTGTGAGTGAATACTGGTCAGAATCAGCACTTCTGTGTTTTTTGTCAAGCTTTTCAGTTTGTGGGGTCTGCAGGAATGAAACAACTGAAAATGACTCAGTGTGATTGAATCGTGGTCCGAATCAACGCTTGTGTGATGTTTGTGACACTTTTCAGTTTCTGAAGTTTGCAGGAATGAAACAAGCAACACTGAGGCAACTGGGAAGTGTCCCGGTGCTCCTCAAGGGCTGCCCACCACAAGCTCCCACAGAGGACTCATGAACGCTCTGGTCCGGACCACGTCTGAGACCGGCAACGCTGAAAAGCGACAAACGTCACAGACGCGTGTCCTCTCTGGGAGTGTGGAATGAGACCTATGGCAGAAATAACACCCATGGTTTCCGGAGCTCTTTCACCAGAGAAGAGCTCATTAACATCATCACTTGTTACTTTGCCCCATTCAGGCCTGGAGTGCATTTGTGTTCTCTGGTTTCTAACATAACAGTGTGTTTTATGTGAAGCTTTTCAGTTTCTGAGGTTTGCAGACATGAAACAGTAATTTTAAAGCACAGTCAACTGAAAATGACTCAGTGTGAGTGAAAAGTGGTCAGAATCAACACTATTGTGTTTATCGTGAAGCTTTTCAGTTTCTGAGGTTTGCAGGAATGACACACAAATTTTATAAAAAAGTCAACTGAAAACCACTCAGTGTCAGTGAATACTGGTCAGAATCAGCACTTATGTGTTTTTTGTCACGCTTTTCAGTTTGTGAGGTCTGCAAGCCTGAAACAACTGAAAATGACTCAGTGTGATTGAATCGTGGTCAGAATCAACGCTTGTGTGATGTTTGTGAAACTTTTCAGTTTCTGAAGTTTGCAGGAATGAAACAAGCAACAATGAGGCAACTGGGAAGTGTCCCAAGCTCCCACAGAGGACTCATGAACGCTCTGGTCCGGACCACGTCTGAGACCGGCAACGCTGAAAAGCGACAAACGTCACAGACGCGTGTCCTCTCTGGGAGTGTGGAATGAGACCTATGGCAGAAACGGCTCCTATTTAAAATCTTCCGAGGGTTGAAGTAGTCATATCGAATGTGACGTCACCAAGCCAGGGACGTATCAAAGGAGGATCCCGCTCATTTTGCTTTGAAGTCGAGGCTTTGCTGCTGTGTGCTTTATTCTGTTTCAGGTCCAGTGTTACAGCGATTCCCTTTGCCATGTGTTGAGCCAGCCGTGTGGTGACTGCGCAATAATGAGGCAGGAGAGACATTGACTGCCACTGCTGTTTTGTTTCCTTGTGGTTTATGTAGTTGTTTTTATTTGTGATTGTATTATTGGTCTTTTGGTTTCTCTCGGCTGTGGCAATCATTGTTTTTCCCCAGTCAATTGAACACTATAGATCATTGTAACTGCCTCATGGCAGTAATTGTGGCTTTTACGCACGCTCCTTCCGCCTCTAGAATCATGTCAATACCAAAATGACGCCCAACATAATGATCAAATGATTTTCACTTTCACTGATTCTTGCTCAAGCATATGTTTCAGCAGCAAAGTGGATCTACGGGACGCTTCGATAAAGCCAATCACAGCAGCTCCTCTCATCAGGAACAGACAGTTTAACGAGCCAACACTTCAGCAGGAAACCTCCCTCCACAGACAAAAGTATACGTTTAAGTATAAGTTGAGCTCCTGAGGTCCTGGCCGTATTATTGACTTGTAAGTGTTTTTCCCCTGTGTTTTTTGTGTAAGAGTGTATGCTCTGTTTTTGCGAGGAGCTTTGCGTTCCGAGGACCCGCAGGCTGTCGCGTGAGTTGGATGGGACACCAACAGGGAGCAGGCCCGTGTCGCGGCGCAGGCCAAGGCAACACTCAACACTGAGGCAACTGGGAAGTGTCCCGGTGCTCCTCAAGGGCTGCCCACCACAAGCTCCCACAGAGGACTCATGAACGCTCTGGTCCGGACCACGTCTGAGACCGGCAACGCTGAAAAGCGACAAACGTCACAGACGCGTGTCCTCTCTGGGAGTGTGGAATGAGACCTATGGCAGAAATAACACCCATGGTTTCCGGAGCTCTTTCACCAGAGAAGAGCTCATTAACATCATCACTTGTTACTTTGCCCCATTCAGGCCTGGAGTGCATTTGTGTTCTCTGGTTTCTAACATAACAGTGTGTTTTATGTGAAGCTTTTCAGTTTCTGAGGTTTGCAGGCATGAAACAGTCATTTTAAAGCACAGTCAACTGAAAATGACTCAGTGTGAGTGAAAAGTGGTCAGAATCAACACTATTGTGTTTATCGTGAAGCTTTTCAGTTTCTGAGGTTTGCAGGAATGACACACAAATTTTAGAAAAAAGTCAACTGAAAACCACTCAGTGTGAGAGAATACTGGTCAGAATCAGCACTTATGTGTTTTTTGTCAAGCTTTTCAGTTTGTGAGGTCTGCAGGCCTGAAACAACTGAAAATGACTCAGTGTGATTGAATCGTGGTCCGAATCAACGCTTGTGTGATGTTTGTGAAACTTTTCAGTTTCTGAAGTTTGCAGGAATGAAACAAGCAACAATGAGGCAACTGGGAAGTGTCCCAAGCTCCCACAGAGGACTCATGAACGCTCTGGTCCGGACCACGTCTGAGACCGGCAACGCTGAAAAGCGACAAACGTCACAGACGCGTGTCCTCTCTGGGAGTGTGGAATGAGACCTATGGCAGAAACGGATCCTATTTAAAATCTTCCGAGGGTGAAGTAGTCATATCGAATGTGACGTCACCAAGCCAGGGACGTATCAAAGGAGGATCCCGCTCATTTTGCTTTGAAGTCGAGGCTTTGCTGCTGTGTGCTTTATTCTGTTTCAGGTCCAGTGTTACAGCGATTCCCTTTGCCATGTGTTGAGCCAGCCGTGTGGTGACTGCGCAATAATGAGGCAGGAGAGACATTGACTGCCACTGCTGTTTTGTTTCCTTGTGGTTTATGTAGTTGTTTTTATTTGTGATTGTATTATTAGTCTTTTGGTTTCTCTCGGCTGTGGCAATCATTGTTTTTCCCCAGTCAATTGAACACTATAGATCATTGTAACTGCCTCATGGCAGTAATTGTGGCTTTTACGCACGCTCCTTCCGCCTCTAGAATCATGTCAATACCAAAATGACGCCCAACATAATGATTTCATGTAATGATCAAATGATTTTCACTTTCACTGATTCTTGCTCAAGCATATGTTTCAGCAGCAAAGTGGATCTACGGGACGCTTCGATAAAGCCAATCACAGCAGCTCCTCTCATCAGGAACAGACAGTTTAACGAGCCAACACTTCAGCAGGAAACCTCCCTCCACAGACAAAAGTATACGTTTAAGTATAAGTTGAGCTCCTGAGGTCCTGGCCGTATGATTGACTTGTAAGTGTTTTTCCCCTGTGTTTTTTGTGTAAGAGTGTATGCTCTGTTTTTGCGAGGAGCTTTGCGTTCCGAGGACCCGCAGGCTGTCGTGTGAGTTGGATGGGACACCAACAGGGAGCAGGCCCGTGTCGCGGCGCAGGCCAAGGCAACACTCAACACTGAGGCAACTGGGAAGTGTCCCGGTGCTCCTCAAGGGCTGCCCACCACAAGCTCCCACAGAGGACTCATGAACGCTCTGGTCCGGACCACGTCTGAGACCGGCAACGCTGAAAAGCGACAAACGTCACAGACGCGTGTCCTCTCTGGGAGTGTGGAATGAGACCTATGGCAGAAACGGCTCCTATTTAAAATCTTCCGAGGGTTGAAGTAGTCATATCGAATGTGACGTCACCAAGCCAGGGACGTATCAAAGGAGGATCCCGCTCATTTTGCTTTGTAGTCGAGGCTTTGCTGCTGTGTGCTTTATTCTGTTTCAGGTCCAGTGTTACAGCGATTCCCTTTGCCATGTGTTGAGCCAGCCGTGTGGTGACTGCGCAATAATGAGGCAGGAGAGACATTGACTGCCACTGCTGTTTTGTTTCCTTGTGGTTTATGTAGTTGTTTTTATTTGTGATTGTATTATTAGTCTTTTGGTTTCTCTCGGCTGTGGCAATCATTGTTTTTCCCCAGTCAATTGAACACTATAGATCATTGTAACTGCCTCATGGCAGTAATTGTGGCTTTTACGCACGCTCCTTCCGCCTCTAGAATCATGTCAATACCAAAATGACGCCCAACATAATGATCAAATGATTTTCACTTTTAACTGATTCTTGCTCAAGCATATGTTTCAGCAGCAAAGTGGATCTACGGGACGCTTCGATAAAGCCAATCACAGCAGCTCCTTTCATCAGGAACAGACAGTTTAACGAGCCAACACTTCAGCAGGAAACCTCCCTCCACAGACAAAAGTATACGTTTAAGTATAAGTTGAGCTCCTGAGGTCCTGGCCGTATTATTGACTTGTAAGTGTTTTTCCCCTGTGTTTTTTGTGTAAGAGTGTATGCTCTGTTTTTGCGAGGAGCTTTGCGTTCCGAGGACCCGCAGGCTGTCGCGTGAGTTGGATGGGACACCAACAGGGAGCAGGCCCGTGTCGCGGCGCAGGCCAAGGCAACACTCAACACTGAGGCAACTGGGAAGTGTCCCGGTGCTCCTCAAGGGCTGCCCACCACAAGCTCCCACAGAGGACTCATGAACGCTCTGGTCCGGACCACGTCTGAGACCGGCAACGCTGAAAAGCGACAAACGTCACAGACGCGTGTCCTCTCTGGGAGTGTGGAATGAGACCTATGGCAGAAATAACACCCATGGTTTCCGGAGCTCTTTCACCAGAGAAGAGCTCATTAACATCATCACTTGTTACTTTGCCCCATTCAGGCCTGGAGTGCATTTGTGTTCTCTGGTTTCTAACATAACAGTGTGTTTTATGTGAAGCTTTTCAGTTTCTGAGGTTTGCAGGCATGAAACAGTCATTTTAAAGCACAGTCAACTGAAAATGACTCAGTGTGAGTGAAAAGTGGTCAGAATCAACACTATTGTGTTTATCGTGAAGCTTTTCAGTTTCTGAGGTTTGCAGGAATGACACACAAATTTTAGAAAAAAGTCAACTGAAAACCACTCAGTGTGAGTGAATACTGGTCAGAATCAGCACTTATGTGTTTTTTGTCAAGCTTTTCAGTTTGTGAGGTCTGCAGGCCTGAAACAACTGAAAATGACTCAGTGTGATTGAATCGTGGTCAGAATCAACGCTTGTGTGATGTTTGTGACACTTTTCAGTTTCTGAAGTTTGCAGGAATGAAACAAGCAACAATGAGGCAACTGGGAAGTGTCCCAAGCTCCCACAGAGGACTCATGAACGCTCTGGTCCGGACCACGTCTGAGACCGGCAACGCTGAAAAGCGACAAACGTCACAGACGCGTGTCCTCTCTGGGAGTGTGGAATGAGACCTATGGCAGAAACGGCTCCTATTTAAAATCTTCCCAAGGTGAAGTAGTCATATCGAATGTGAAGTCACCAAGCCAGGGACGTATCAAAGGAGGATCCCGCTCATTTTGCTTTGAAGTCGAGGCTTTGCTGCTGTGTGCTTTATTCTGTTTCAGGTCCAGTGTTACAGCGATTCCCTTTGCCATGTGTTGAGCCAGCCGTGTGGTGACTGCGCAATAATGAGGCAGGAGAGACATTGACTGCCACTGCTGTTTTGTTTCCTTGTGGTTTATGTAGTTGTTTTTATTTGTGATTGTATTATTAGTCTTTTGGTTTCTCTCGGCTGTGGCAATCATTGTTTTTCCCCAGTCAATTGAACACTATAGATCATTGTAACTGCCTCATGGCAGTAATTGTGGCTTTTACGCACGCTCCTTCCGCCTCTAGAATCATGTCAATACCAAAATGACGCCCAACATAATGATCAAATGATTTTCACTTTTAACTGATTCTTGCTCAAGCATATGTTTCAGCAGCAAAGTGGATCTACGGGACGCTTCGATAAAGCCAATCACAGCAGCTCCTCTCATCAGGAACAGACAGTTTAACGAGCCAACACTTCAGCAGGAAACCTCCCTCCACAGACAAAAGTATACGTTTAAGTATAAGTTGAGCTCCTGAGGTCCTGGCCGTATTATTGACTTGTAAGTGTTTTTCCCCTGTGTTTTTTGTGTAAGAGTGTATGCTCTGTTTTTGCGAGGAGCTTTGCGTTCCGAGGACCCGCAGGCTGTCGCGTGAGTTGGATGGGACACCAACAGGGAGCAGGCCCGTGTCGCGGCGCAGGCCAAGGCAACACTCAACACTGAGGCAACTGGGAAGTGTCCCGGTGCTCCTCAAGGGCTGCCCACCACAAGCTCCCACAGAGGACTCATGAACGCTCTGGTCCGGACCACGTCTGAGACCGGCAACGCTGAAAAGCGACAAACGTCACAGACGCGTGTCCTCTCTGGGAGTGTGGAATGAGACCTATGGCAGAAATAACACCCATGGTTTCCGGAGCTCTTTCACCAGAGAAGAGCTCATTAACATCATCACTTGTTACTTTGCCCCATTCAGGCCTGGAGTGCATTTGTGTTCTCTGGTTTCTAACATAACAGTGTGTTTTATGTGAAGCTTTTCAGTTTCTGAGGTTTGCAGGCATGAAACAGTCATTTTAAAGCACAGTCAACTGAAAATGACTCAGTGTGAGTGAAAAGTGGTCAGAATCAACACTATTGTGTTTATCGTGAAGCTTTTCAGTTTCTGAGGTTTGCAGGAATGACACACAAATTTTAGAAAAAAGTCAACTGAAAACCACTCAGTGTGAGTGAATACTGGTCAGAATCAGCACTTCTGTGTTTTTTGTCAAGCTTTTCAGTTTGTGGGGTCTGCAGGAATGAAACAACTGAAAATGACTCAGTGTGATTGAATCGTGGTCCGAATCAACGCTTGTGTGATGTTTGTGACACTTTTCAGTTTCTGAAGTTTGCAGGAATGAAACAAGCAACACTGAGGCAACTGGGAAGTGTCCCGGTGCTCCTCAAGGGCTGCCCACCACAAGCTCCCACAGAGGACTCATGAACGCTCTGGTCCGGACCACGTCTGAGACCGGCAACGCTGAAAAGCGACAAACGTCACAGACGCGTGTCCTCTCTGGGAGTGTGGAATGAGACCTATGGCAGAAATAACACCCATGGTTTCCGGAGCTCTTTCACCAGAGAAGAGCTCATTAACATCATCACTTGTTACTTTGCCCCATTCAGGCCTGGAGTGCATTTGTGTTCTCTGGTTTCTAACATAACAGTGTGTTTTATGTGAAGCTTTTCAGTTTCTGAGGTTTGCAGACATGAAACAGTAATTTTAAAGCACAGTCAACTGAAAATGACTCAGTGTGAGTGAAAAGTGGTCAGAATCAACACTATTGTGTTTATCGTGAAGCTTTTCAGTTTCTGAGGTTTGCAGGAATGACACACAAATTTTATAAAAAAGTCAACTGAAAACCACTCAGTGTCAGTGAATACTGGTCAGAATCAGCACTTATGTGTTTTTTGTCACGCTTTTCAGTTTGTGAGGTCTGCAAGCCTGAAACAACTGAAAATGACTCAGTGTGATTGAATCGTGGTCAGAATCAACGCTTGTGTGATGTTTGTGAAACTTTTCAGTTTCTGAAGTTTGCAGGAATGAAACAAGCAACAATGAGGCAACTGGGAAGTGTCCCAAGCTCCCACAGAGGACTCATGAACGCTCTGGTCCGGACCACGTCTGAGACCGGCAACGCTGAAAAGCGACAAACGTCACAGACGCGTGTCCTCTCTGGGAGTGTGGAATGAGACCTATGGCAGAAACGGCTCCTATTTAAAATCTTCCGAGGGTTGAAGTAGTCATATCGAATGTGACGTCACCAAGCCAGGGACGTATCAAAGGAGGATCCCGCTCATTTTGCTTTGAAGTCGAGGCTTTGCTGCTGTGTGCTTTATTCTGTTTCAGGTCCAGTGTTACAGCGATTCCCTTTGCCATGTGTTGAGCCAGCCGTGTGGTGACTGCGCAATAATGAGGCAGGAGAGACATTGACTGCCACTGCTGTTTTGTTTCCTTGTGGTTTATGTAGTTGTTTTTATTTGTGATTGTATTATTGGTCTTTTGGTTTCTCTCGGCTGTGGCAATCATTGTTTTTCCCCAGTCAATTGAACACTATAGATCATTGTAACTGCCTCATGGCAGTAATTGTGGCTTTTACGCACGCTCCTTCCGCCTCTAGAATCATGTCAATACCAAAATGACGCCCAACATAATGATCAAATGATTTTCACTTTCACTGATTCTTGCTCAAGCATATGTTTCAGCAGCAAAGTGGATCTACGGGACGCTTCGATAAAGCCAATCACAGCAGCTCCTCTCATCAGGAACAGACAGTTTAACGAGCCAACACTTCAGCAGGAAACCTCCCTCCACAGACAAAAGTATACGTTTAAGTATAAGTTGAGCTCCTGAGGTCCTGGCCGTATTATTGACTTGTAAGTGTTTTTCCCCTGTGTTTTTTGTGTAAGAGTGTATGCTCTGTTTTTGCGAGGAGCTTTGCGTTCCGAGGACCCGCAGGCTGTCGCGTGAGTTGGATGGGACACCAACAGGGAGCAGGCCCGTGTCGCGGCGCAGGCCAAGGCAACACTCAACACTGAGGCAACTGGGAAGTGTCCCGGTGCTCCTCAAGGGCTGCCCACCACAAGCTCCCACAGAGGACTCATGAACGCTCTGGTCCGGACCACGTCTGAGACCGGCAACGCTGAAAAGCGACAAACGTCACAGACGCGTGTCCTCTCTGGGAGTGTGGAATGAGACCTATGGCAGAAATAACACCCATGGTTTCCGGAGCTCTTTCACCAGAGAAGAGCTCATTAACATCATCACTTGTTACTTTGCCCCATTCAGGCCTGGAGTGCATTTGTGTTCTCTGGTTTCTAACATAACAGTGTGTTTTATGTGAAGCTTTTCAGTTTCTGAGGTTTGCAGGCATGAAACAGTCATTTTAAAGCACAGTCAACTGAAAATGACTCAGTGTGAGTGAAAAGTGGTCAGAATCAACACTATTGTGTTTATCGTGAAGCTTTTCAGTTTCTGAGGTTTGCAGGAATGACACACAAATTTTAGAAAAAAGTCAACTGAAAACCACTCAGTGTGAGAGAATACTGGTCAGAATCAGCACTTATGTGTTTTTTGTCAAGCTTTTCAGTTTGTGAGGTCTGCAGGCCTGAAACAACTGAAAATGACTCAGTGTGATTGAATCGTGGTCCGAATCAACGCTTGTGTGATGTTTGTGAAACTTTTCAGTTTCTGAAGTTTGCAGGAATGAAACAAGCAACAATGAGGCAACTGGGAAGTGTCCCAAGCTCCCACAGAGGACTCATGAACGCTCTGGTCCGGACCACGTCTGAGACCGGCAACGCTGAAAAGCGACAAACGTCACAGACGCGTGTCCTCTCTGGGAGTGTGGAATGAGACCTATGGCAGAAACGGATCCTATTTAAAATCTTCCGAGGGTGAAGTAGTCATATCGAATGTGACGTCACCAAGCCAGGGACGTATCAAAGGAGGATCCCGCTCATTTTGCTTTGAAGTCGAGGCTTTGCTGCTGTGTGCTTTATTCTGTTTCAGGTCCAGTGTTACAGCGATTCCCTTTGCCATGTGTTGAGCCAGCCGTGTGGTGACTGCGCAATAATGAGGCAGGAGAGACATTGACTGCCACTGCTGTTTTGTTTCCTTGTGGTTTATGTAGTTGTTTTTATTTGTGATTGTATTATTAGTCTTTTGGTTTCTCTCGGCTGTGGCAATCATTGTTTTTCCCCAGTCAATTGAACACTATAGATCATTGTAACTGCCTCATGGCAGTAATTGTGGCTTTTACGCACGCTCCTTCCGCCTCTAGAATCATGTCAATACCAAAATGACGCCCAACATAATGATTTCATGTAATGATCAAATGATTTTCACTTTCACTGATTCTTGCTCAAGCATATGTTTCAGCAGCAAAGTGGATCTACGGGACGCTTCGATAAAGCCAATCACAGCAGCTCCTCTCATCAGGAACAGACAGTTTAACGAGCCAACACTTCAGCAGGAAACCTCCCTCCACAGACAAAAGTATACGTTTAAGTATAAGTTGAGCTCCTGAGGTCCTGGCCGTATGATTGACTTGTAAGTGTTTTTCCCCTGTGTTTTTTGTGTAAGAGTGTATGCTCTGTTTTTGCGAGGAGCTTTGCGTTCCGAGGACCCGCAGGCTGTCGTGTGAGTTGGATGGGACACCAACAGGGAGCAGGCCCGTGTCGCGGCGCAGGCCAAGGCAACACTCAACACTGAGGCAACTGGGAAGTGTCCCGGTGCTCCTCAAGGGCTGCCCACCACAAGCTCCCACAGAGGACTCATGAACGCTCTGGTCCGGACCACGTCTGAGACCGGCAACGCTGAAAAGCGACAAACGTCACAGACGCGTGTCCTCTCTGGGAGTGTGGAATGAGACCTATGGCAGAAACGGCTCCTATTTAAAATCTTCCGAGGGTTGAAGTAGTCATATCGAATGTGACGTCACCAAGCCAGGGACGTATCAAAGGAGGATCCCGCTCATTTTGCTTTGTAGTCGAGGCTTTGCTGCTGTGTGCTTTATTCTGTTTCAGGTCCAGTGTTACAGCGATTCCCTTTGCCATGTGTTGAGCCAGCCGTGTGGTGACTGCGCAATAATGAGGCAGGAGAGACATTGACTGCCACTGCTGTTTTGTTTCCTTGTGGTTTATGTAGTTGTTTTTATTTGTGATTGTATTATTAGTCTTTTGGTTTCTCTCGGCTGTGGCAATCATTGTTTTTCCCCAGTCAATTGAACACTATAGATCATTGTAACTGCCTCATGGCAGTAATTGTGGCTTTTACGCACGCTCCTTCCGCCTCTAGAATCATGTCAATACCAAAATGACGCCCAACATAATGATCAAATGATTTTCACTTTTAACTGATTCTTGCTCAAGCATATGTTTCAGCAGCAAAGTGGATCTACGGGACGCTTCGATAAAGCCAATCACAGCAGCTCCTTTCATCAGGAACAGACAGTTTAACGAGCCAACACTTCAGCAGGAAACCTCCCTCCACAGACAAAAGTATACGTTTAAGTATAAGTTGAGCTCCTGAGGTCCTGGCCGTATTATTGACTTGTAAGTGTTTTTCCCCTGTGTTTTTTGTGTAAGAGTGTATGCTCTGTTTTTGCGAGGAGCTTTGCGTTCCGAGGACCCGCAGGCTGTCGCGTGAGTTGGATGGGACACCAACAGGGAGCAGGCCCGTGTCGCGGCGCAGGCCAAGGCAACACTCAACACTGAGGCAACTGGGAAGTGTCCCGGTGCTCCTCAAGGGCTGCCCACCACAAGCTCCCACAGAGGACTCATGAACGCTCTGGTCCGGACCACGTCTGAGACCGGCAACGCTGAAAAGCGACAAACGTCACAGACGCGTGTCCTCTCTGGGAGTGTGGAATGAGACCTATGGCAGAAATAACACCCATGGTTTCCGGAGCTCTTTCACCAGAGAAGAGCTCATTAACATCATCACTTGTTACTTTGCCCCATTCAGGCCTGGAGTGCATTTGTGTTCTCTGGTTTCTAACATAACAGTGTGTTTTATGTGAAGCTTTTCAGTTTCTGAGGTTTGCAGGCATGAAACAGTCATTTTAAAGCACAGTCAACTGAAAATGACTCAGTGTGAGTGAAAAGTGGTCAGAATCAACACTATTGTGTTTATCGTGAAGCTTTTCAGTTTCTGAGGTTTGCAGGAATGACACACAAATTTTAGAAAAAAGTCAACTGAAAACCACTCAGTGTGAGTGAATACTGGTCAGAATCAGCACTTATGTGTTTTTTGTCAAGCTTTTCAGTTTGTGAGGTCTGCAGGCCTGAAACAACTGAAAATGACTCAGTGTGATTGAATCGTGGTCAGAATCAACGCTTGTGTGATGTTTGTGACACTTTTCAGTTTCTGAAGTTTGCAGGAATGAAACAAGCAACAATGAGGCAACTGGGAAGTGTCCCAAGCTCCCACAGAGGACTCATGAACGCTCTGGTCCGGACCACGTCTGAGACCGGCAACGCTGAAAAGCGACAAACGTCACAGACGCGTGTCCTCTCTGGGAGTGTGGAATGAGACCTATGGCAGAAACGGCTCCTATTTAAAATCTTCCCAAGGTGAAGTAGTCATATCGAATGTGAAGTCACCAAGCCAGGGACGTATCAAAGGAGGATCCCGCTCATTTTGCTTTGAAGTCGAGGCTTTGCTGCTGTGTGCTTTATTCTGTTTCAGGTCCAGTGTTACAGCGATTCCCTTTGCCATGTGTTGAGCCAGCCGTGTGGTGACTGCGCAATAATGAGGCAGGAGAGACATTGACTGCCACTGCTGTTTTGTTTCCTTGTGGTTTATGTAGTTGTTTTTATTTGTGATTGTATTATTAGTCTTTTGGTTTCTCTCGGCTGTGGCAATCATTGTTTTTCCCCAGTCAATTGAACACTATAGATCATTGTAACTGCCTCATGGCAGTAATTGTGGCTTTTACGCACGCTCCTTCCGCCTCTAGAATCATGTCAATACCAAAATGACGCCCAACATAATGATCAAATGATTTTCACTTTTAACTGATTCTTGCTCAAGCATATGTTTCAGCAGCAAAGTGGATCTACGGGACGCTTCGATAAAGCCAATCACAGCAGCTCCTCTCATCAGGAACAGACAGTTTAACGAGCCAACACTTCAGCAGGAAACCTCCCTCCACAGACAAAAGTATACGTTTAAGTATAAGTTGAGCTCCTGAGGTCCTGGCCGTATTATTGACTTGTAAGTGTTTTTCCCCTGTGTTTTTTGTGTAAGAGTGTATGCTCTGTTTTTGCGAGGAGCTTTGCGTTCCGAGGACCCGCAGGCTGTCGCGTGAGTTGGATGGGACACCAACAGGGAGCAGGCCCGTGTCGCGGCGCAGGCCAAGGCAACACTCAACACTGAGGCAACTGGGAAGTGTCCCGGTGCTCCTCAAGGGCTGCCCACCACAAGCTCCCACAGAGGACTCATGAACGCTCTGGTCCGGACCACGTCTGAGACCGGCAACGCTGAAAAGCGACAAACGTCACAGACGCGTGTCCTCTCTGGGAGTGTGGAATGAGACCTATGGCAGAAATAACACCCATGGTTTCCGGAGCTCTTTCACCAGAGAAGAGCTCATTAACATCATCACTTGTTACTTTGCCCCATTCAGGCCTGGAGTGCATTTGTGTTCTCTGGTTTCTAACATAACAGTGTGTTTTATGTGAAGCTTTTCAGTTTCTGAGGTTTGCAGGCATGAAACAGTCATTTTAAAGCACAGTCAACTGAAAATGACTCAGTGTGAGTGAAAAGTGGTCAGAATCAACACTATTGTGTTTATCGTGAAGCTTTTCAGTTTCTGAGGTTTGCAGGAATGACACACAAATTTTAGAAAAAAGTCAACTGAAAACCACTCAGTGTGAGTGAATACTGGTCAGAATCAGCACTTATGTGTTTTTTGTCAAGCTTTTCAGTTTGTGAGGTCTGCAGGCCTGAAACAACTGAAAATGACTCAGTGTGATTGAATCGTGGTCAGAATCAACGCTTGTGTGATGTTTGTGACACTTTTCAGTTTCTGAAGTTTGCAGGAATGAAACAAGCAACAATGAGGCAACTGGGAAGTGTCCCAAGCTCCCACAGAGGACTCATGAACGCTCTGGTCCGGACCACGTCTGAGACCGGCAACGCTGAAAAGCGACAAACGTCACAGACGCGTGTCCTCTCTGGGAGTGTGGAATGAGACCTATGGCAGAAACGGCTCCTATTTAAAATCTTCCCAAGGTGAAGTAGTCATATCGAATGTGAAGTCACCAAGCCAGGGACGTATCAAAGGAGGATCCCGCTCATTTTGCTTTGAAGTCGAGGCTTTGCTGCTGTGTGCTTTATTCTGTTTCAGGTCCAGTGTTACAGCGATTCCCTTTGCCATGTGTTGAGCCAGCCGTGTGGTGACTGCGCAATAATGAGGCAGGAGAGACATTGACTGCCACTGCTGTTTTGTTTCCTTGTGGTTTATGTAGTTGTTTTTATTTGTGATTGTATTATTAGTCTTTTGGTTTCTCTCGGCTGTGGCAATCATTGTTTTTCCCCAGTCAATTGAACACTATAGATCATTGTAACTGCCTCATGGCAGTAATTGTGGCTTTTACGCACGCTCCTTCCGCCTCTAGAATCATGTCAATACCAAAATGACGCCCAACATAATGATCAAATGATTTTCACTTTTAACTGATTCTTGCTCAAGCATATGTTTCAGCAGCAAAGTGGATCTACGGGACGCTTCGATAAAGCCAATCACAGCAGCTCCTCTCATCAGGAACAGACAGTTTAACGAGCCAACACTTCAGCAGGAAACCTCCCTCCACAGACAAAAGTATACGTTTAAGTATAAGTTGAGCTCCTGAGGTCCTGGCCGTATTATTGACTTGTAAGTGTTTTTCCCCTGTGTTTTTTGTGTAAGAGTGTATGCTCTGTTTTTGCGAGGAGCTTTGCGTTCCGAGGACCCGCAGGCTGTCGCGTGAGTTGGATGGGACACCAACAGGGAGCAGGCCCGTGTCGCGGCGCAGGCCAAGGCAACACTCAACACTGAGGCAACTGGGAAGTGTCCCGGTGCTCCTCAAGGGCTGCCCACCACAAGCTCCCACAGAGGACTCATGAACGCTCTGGTCCGGACCACGTCTGAGACCGGCAACGCTGAAAAGCGACAAACGTCACAGACGCGTGTCCTCTCTGGGAGTGTGGAATGAGACCTATGGCAGAAACGGCTCCTATTTAAAATCTTCCGAGGGTTGAAGTAGTCATATCGAATGTGACGTCACCAAGCCAGGGACGTATCAAAGGAGGATCCCGCTCATTTTGCTTTGAAGTCGAGGCTTTGCTGCTGTGTGCTTTATTCTGTTTCAGGTCCAGTGTTACAGCGATTCCCTTTGCCATGTGTTGAGCCAGCCGTGTGGTGACTGCGCAATAATGAGGCAGGAGAGACATTGACTGCCACTGCTGTTTTGTTTCCTTGTGGTTTATGTAGTTGTTTTTATTTGTGATTGTATTATTAGTCTTTTGGTTTCTCTCGGCTGTGGCAATCATTGTTTTTCCCCAGTCAATTGAACACTATAGATCATTGTAACTGCCTCATGGCAGTAATTGTGGCTTTTACGCACGCTCCTTCCGCCTCTAGAATCATGTCAATACCAAAATGACGCCCAACATAATGATCAAATGATTTTCACTTTCACTGATTCTTGCTCAAGCATATGTTTCAGCAGCAAAGTGGATCTACGGGACGCTTCGATAAAGCCAATCACAGCAGCTCCTCTCATCAGGAACAGACAGTTTAACGAGCCAACACTTCAGCAGGAAACCTCCCTCCACAGACAAAAGTATACGTTTAAGTATAAGTTGAGCTCCTGAGGTCCTGGCCGTATTATTGACTTGTAAGTGTTTTTCCCCTGTGTTTTTTGTGTAAGAGTGTATGCTCTGTTTTTGCGAGGAGCTTTGCGTTCCGAGGACCCGCAGGCTGTCGCGTGAGTTGGATGGGACACCAACAGGGAGCAGGCCCGTGTCGCGGCGCAGGCCAAGGCAACACTCAACACTGAGGCAACTGGGAAGTGTCCCGGTGCTCCTCAAGGGCTGCCCACCACAAGCTCCCACAGAGGACTCATGAACGCTCTGGTCCGGACCACGTCTGAGACCGGCAACGCTGAAAAGCGACAAACGTCACAGACGCGTGTCCTCTCTGGGAGTGTGGAATGAGACCTATGGCAGAAATAACACCCATGGTTTCCGGAGCTCTTTCACCAGAGAAGAGCTCATTAACATCATCACTTGTTACTTTGCCCCATTCAGGCCTGGAGTGCATTTGTGTTCTCTGGTTTCTAACATAACAGTGTGTTTTATGTGAAGCTTTTCAGTTTCTGAGGTTTGCAGGCATGAAACAGTCATTTTAAAGCACAGTCAACTGAAAATGACTCAGTGTGAGTGAAAAGTGGTCAGAATCAACACTATTGTGTTTATCGTGAAGCTTTTCAGTTTCTGAGGTTTGCAGGAATGACACACAAATTTTAGAAAAAAGTCAACTGAAAACCACTCAGTGTGAGTGAATACTGGTCAGAATCAGCACTTATGTGTTTTTTGTCAAGCTTTTCAGTTTGTGAGGACTTCAGGCCTGAAACAACTGAAAATGACTCAGTGTGATTGAATCGTGGTCAGAATCAACGCTTGTGTGATGTTTGTGAAACTTTTCAGTTTCTGAAGTTTGCAGGAATGAAACAAGCAACAATGAGGCAACTGGGAAGTGTCCCAAGCTCCCACAGAGGACTCATGAACGCTCTGGTCCGGACCACGTCTGAGACCGGCAACGCTGAAAAGCGACAAACGTCACAGACGCGTGTCCTCTCTGGGAGTGTGGAATGAGACCTATGGCAGAAACGGCTCCTATTTAAAATCTTCCGAGGGTGAAGTAGTCATATCGAATGTGACGTCACCAAGCCAGGGACGTATCAAAGGAGGATCCCGCTCATTTTGCTTTGAAGTCGAGGCTTTGCTGCTGTGTGCTTTATTCTGTTTCAGGTCCAGTGTTACAGCGATTCCCTTTGCCATGTGTTGAGCCAGCCGTGTGGTGACTGCGCAATAATGAGGCAGGAGAGACATTGACTGCCACTGCTGTTTTGTTTCCTTGTGGTTTATGTAGTTGTTTTTATTTGTGATTGTATTATTAGTCTTTTGGTTTCTCTCGGCTGTGGCAATCATTGTTTTTCCCCAGTCAATTGAACATCATAGATCATTGTAACTGCCTCATGGCAGTAATTGTGGCTTTTACGCACGCTCCTTCCGCCTCTAGAATCATGTCAATACCAAAATGACGCCCAACATAATGATTTCATGTAATGATCAAATGATTTTCACTTTCACTGATTCTTGCTCAAGCATATGTTTCAGCAGCAAAGTGGATCTACGGGACGCTTCGATAAAGCCAATCACAGCAGCTCCTCTCATCAGGAACAGACAGTTTAACGAGCCAACACTTCAGCAGGAAACCTCCCTCCACAGACAAAAGTATACGTTTAAGTATAAGTTGAGCTCCTGAGGTCCTGGCCGTATGATTGACTTGTAAGTGTTTTTCCCCTGTGTTTTTTGTGTAAGAGTGTATGCTCTGTTTTTGCGAGGAGCTTTGCGTTCCGAGGACCCGCAGGCTGTCGTGTGAGTTGGATGGGACACCAACAGGGAGCAGGCCCGTGTCGCGGCGCAGGCCAAGGCAACACTCAACACTGAGGCAACTGGGAAGTGTCCCGGTGCTCCTCAAGGGCTGCCCACCACAAGCTCCCACAGAGGACTCATGAACGCTCTGGTCCGGACCACGTCTGAGACCGGCAACGCTGAAAAGCGACAAACGTCACAGACGCGTGTCCTCTCTGGGAGTGTGGAATGAGACCTATGGCAGAAACGGCTCCTATTTAAAATCTTCCGAGGGTTGAAGTAGTCATATCGAATGTGACGTCACCAAGCCAGGGACGTATCAAAGGAGGATCCCGCTCATTTTGCTTTGAAGTCGAGGCTTTGCTGCTGTGTGCTTTATTCTGTTTCAGGTCCAGTGTTACAGCGATTCCCTTTGCCATGTGTTGAGCCAGCCGTGTGGTGACTGCGCAATAATGAGGCAGGAGAGACATTGACTGCCACTGCTGTTTTGTTTCCTTGTGGTTTATGTAGTTGTTTTTATTTGTGATTGTATTATTAGTCTTTTGGTTTCTCTCGGCTGTGGCAATCATTGTTTTTCCCCAGTCAATTGAACACTATAGATCATTGTAACTGCCTCATGGCAGTAATTGTGGCTTTTACGCACGCTCCTTCCGCCTCTAGAATCATGTCAATACCAAAATGACGCCCAACATAATGATCAAATGATTTTCACTTTCACTGATTCTTGCTCAAGCATATGTTTCAGCAGCAAAGTGGATCTACGGGACGCTTCGATAAAGCCAATCACAGCAGCTCCTCTCATCAGGAACAGACAGTTTAACGAGCCAACACTTCAGCAGGAAACCTCCCTCCACAGACAAAAGTATACGTTTAAGTATAAGTTGAGCTCCTGAGGTCCTGGCCGTATTATTGACTTGTAAGTGTTTTTCCCCTGTGTTTTTTGTGTAAGAGTGTATGCTCTGTTTTTGCGAGGAGCTTTGCGTTCCGAGGACCCGCAGGCTGTCGTGTGAGTTGGATGGGACACCAACAGGGAGCAGGCCCGTGTCGCGGCGCAGGCCAAGGCAACACTCAACACTGAGGCAACTGGGAAGTGTCCCGGTGCTCCTCAAGGGCTGCCCACCACAAGCTCCCACAGAGGACTCATGAACGCTCTGGTCCGGACCACGTCTGAGACCGGCAACGCTGAAAAGCGACAAACGTCACAGACGCGTGTCCTCTCTGGGAGTGTGGAATGAGACCTATGGCAGAAACGGCTCCTATTTAAAATCTTCCGAGGGTGAAGTAGTCATATCGAATGTGACGTCACCAAGCCAGGGACGTATCAAAGGAGGATCCCGCTCATTTTGCTTTGAAGTCGAGGCTTTGCTGCTGTGTGCTTTATTCTGTTTCAGGTCCAGTGTTACAGCGATTCCCTTTGCCATGTGTTGAGCCAGCCGTGTGGTGACTGCGCAATAATGAGGCAGGAGAGACATTGACTGCCACTGCTGTTTTGTTTCCTTGTGGTTTATGTAGTTGTTTTTATTTGTGATTGTATTATTAGTCTTTTGGTTTCTCTCGGCTGTGGCAATCATTGTTTTTCCCCAGTCAATTGAACACTATAGATCATTGTAACTGCCTCATGGCAGTAATTGTGGCTTTTACGCACGCTCCTTCCGCCTCTAAAATCATGTCAATACCAAAATGACGCCCAACATAATGATCAAATGATTTTCACTTTTAACTGATTCTTGCTCAAGCATATGTTTCAGCAGCAAAGTGGATCTACGGGACGCTTCGATAAAGCCAATCACAGCAGCTCCTCTCATCAGGAACAGACAGTTTAACGAGCCAACACTTCAGCAGGAAACCTCCCTCCACAGACAAAAGTATACGTTTAAGTATAAGTTGAGCTCCTGAGGTCCTGGCCGTATTATTGACTTGTAAGTGTTTTTCCCCTGTGTTTTTTGTGTAAGAGTGAATGCTCTGTTTTTGCGAGGAGCTTTGCGTTCCGAGGACCCGCAGGCTGTCGCGTGAGTTGGATGGGACACCAACAGGGAGCAGGCCCGTGTCGCGGCGCAGGCCAAGGCAACACTCAACACTGAGGCAACTGGGAAGTGTCCCGGTGCTCCTCAAGGGCTGCCCACCACAAGCTCCCACAGAGGACTCATGAACGCTCTGGTCCGGACCACGTCTGAGACCGGCAACGCTGAAAAGCGACAAACGTCACAGACGCGTGTCCTCTCTGGGAGTGTGGAATGAGACCTATGGCAGAAATAACACCCATGGTTTCCGGAGCTCTTTCACCAGAGAAGAGCTCATTAACATCATCACTTGTTACTTTGCCCCATTCAGGCCTGGAGTGCATTTGTGTTCTCTGGTTTCTAACATAACAGTGTGTTTTATGTGAAGCTTTTCAGTTTCTGAGGTTTGCAGGCATGAAACAGTAATTTTAAAGCACAGTCAACTGAAAATGACTCAGTGTGAGTGAAAAGTGGTCAGAATCAACACTATTGTGTTTATCGTGAAGCTTTTCAGTTTCTGAGGTTTGCAGGAATGACACACAAATTTTAGAAAAAAGTCAACTGAAAACCACTCAGTGTCAGTGAATACTGGTCAGAATCAGCACTTATGTGTTTTTTGTCAAGCTTTTCAGTTTGTTAGGTCTGCAGGCCTGAAACAACTGAAAATGACTCAGTGTGATTGAATCGTGGTCAGAATCAACGCTTGTGTGATGTTTGTGAAACTTTTCAGTTTCTGAAGTTTGCAGGAATGAAACAAGCAACAATGAGGCAACTGGGAAGTGTCCCAAGCTCCCACAGAGGACTCATGAACGCTCTGGTCCGGACCACGTCTGAGACCGGCAACGCTGAAAAGCGACAAACGTCACAGACGCGTGTCCTCTCTGGGAGTGTGGAATGAGACCTATGGCAGAAACGGCTCCTATTTAAAATCTTCCGAGGGTGAAGTAGTCATATCGAATGTGACGTCACCAAGCCAGGGACGTATCAAAGGAGGATCCCGCTCATTTTGCTTTGAAGTCGAGGCTTTGCTGCTGTGTGCTTTATTCTGTTTCAGGTCCAGTGTTACAGCGATTCCCTTTGCCATGTGTTGAGCCAGCCGTGTGGTGACTGCGCAATAATGAGGCAGGAGAGACATTGACTGCCACTGCTGTTTTGTTTCCTTGTGGTTTATGTAGTTGTTTTTATTTGTGATTGTATTATTAGTCTTTTGGTTTCTCTCGGCTGTGGCAATCATTGTTTTTCCCCAGTCAATTGAACATCATAGATCATTGTAACTGCCTCATGGCAGTAATTGTGGCTTTTACGCACGCTCCTTCCGCCTCTAGAATCATGTCAATACCAAAATGACGCCCAACATAATGATTTCATGTAATGATCAAATGATTTTCACTTTCACTGATTCTTGCTCAAGCATATGTTTCAGCAGCAAAGTGGATCTACGGGACGCTTCGATAAAGCCAATCACAGCAGCTCCTCTCATCAGGAACAGACAGTTTAACGAGCCAACACTTCAGCAGGAAACCTCCCTCCACAGACAAAAGTATACGTTTAAGTATAAGTTGAGCTCCTGAGGTCCTGGCCGTATGATTGACTTGTAAGTGTTTTTCCCCTGTGTTTTTTGTGTAAGAGTGTATGCTCTGTTTTTGCGAGGAGCTTTGCGTTCCGAGGACCCGCAGGCTGTCGCGTGAGTTGGATGGGACACCAACAGGGAGCAGGCCCGTGTCGCGGCGCAGGCCAAGGCAACACTCAACACTGAGGCAACTGGGAAGTGTCCCGGTGCTCCTCAAGGGCTGCCCACCACAAGCTCCCACAGAGGACTCATGAACGCTCTGGTCCGGACCACGTCTGAGACCGGCAACGCTGAAAAGCGACAAACGTCACAGACGCGTGTCCTCTCTGGGAGTGTGGAATGAGACCTATGGCAGAAACGGCTCCTATTTAAAATCTTCCGAGGGTTGAAGTAGTCATATCGAATGTGACGTCACCAAGCCAGGGACGTATCAAAGGAGGATCCCGCTCATTTTGCTTTGAAGTCGAGGCTTTGCTGCTGTGTGCTTTATTCTGTTTCAGGTCCAGTGTTACAGCGATTCCCTTTGCCATGTGTTGAGCCAGCCGTGTGGTGACTGCGCAATAATGAGGCAGGAGAGACATTGACTGCCACTGCTGTTTTGTTTCCTTGTGGTTTATGTAGTTGTTTTTATTTGTGATTGTATTATTAGTCTTTTGGTTTCTCTCGGCTGTGGCAATCATTGTTTTTCCCCAGTCAATTGAACACTATAGATCATTGTAACTGCCTCATGGCAGTAATTGTGGCTTTTACGCACGCTCCTTCCGCCTCTAGAATCATGTCAATACCAAAATGACGCCCAACATAATGATCAAATGATTTTCACTTTCACTGATTCTTGCTCAAGCATATGTTTCAGCAGCAAAGTGGATCTACGGGACGCTTCGATAAAGCCAATCACAGCAGCTCCTCTCATCAGGAACAGACAGTTTAACGAGCCAACACTTCAGCAGGAAACCTCCCTCCACAGACAAAAGTATACGTTTAAGTATAAGTTGAGCTCCTGAGGTCCTGGCCGTATTATTGACTTGTAAGTGTTTTTCCCCTGTGTTTTTTGTGTAAGAGTGTATGCTCTGTTTTTGCGAGGAGCTTTGCGTTCCGAGGACCCGCAGGCTGTCGTGTGAGTTGGATGGGACACCAACAGGGAGCAGGCCCGTGTCGCGGCGCAGGCCAAGGCAACACTCAACACTGAGGCAACTGGGAAGTGTCCCGGTGCTCCTCAAGGGCTGCCCACCACAAGCTCCCACAGAGGACTCATGAACGCTCTGGTCCGGACCACGTCTGAGACCGGCAACGCTGAAAAGCGACAAACGTCACAGACGCGTGTCCTCTCTGGGAGTGTGGAATGAAACCTATGGCAGAAATAACACCCATGGTTTCCGGAGCTCTTTCACCAGAGAAGAGCTCATTAACATCATCACTTGTTACTTTGCCCCATTCAGGCCTGGAGTGCATTTGTGTTCTCTGGTTTCTAACATAACAGTGTGTTTTATGTGAAGCTTTTCAGTTTCTGAGGTTTGCAGGCATGAAACAGTAATTTTAAAGCACAGTCAACTGAAAATGACTCAGTGTGAGTGAAAAGTGGTCAGAATCAACACTATTGTGTTTATCGTGAAGCTTTTCAGTTTCTGAGGTTTGCAGGAATGACACACACATTTTAGAAAAAAGTCAACTGAAAACCACTCAGTGTCAGTGAATACTGGTCAGAATCAGCACTTATGTGTTTTTTGTCAAGCTTTTCAGTTTGTTAGGTCTGCAGGCCTGAAACAACTGAAAATGACTCAGTGTGATTGAATCGTGGTCAGAATCAACGCTTGTGTGATGTTTGTGAAACTTTTCAGTTTCTGAAGTTTGCAGGAATGAAACAAGCAACAATGAGGCAACTGGGAAGTGTCCCAAGCTCCCACAGAGGACTCATGAACGCTCTGGTCCGGACCACGTCTGAGACCGGCAACGCTGAAAAGCGACAAACGTCACAGACGCGTGTCCTCTCTGGGAGTGTGGAATGAGACCTATGGCAGAAACGGCTCCTATTTAAAATCTTCCGAGGGTGAAGTAGTCATATCGAATGTGACGTCACCAAGCCAGGGACGTATCAAAGGAGGATCCCGCTCATTTTGCTTTGAAGTCGAGGCTTTGCTGCTGTGTGCTTTATTCTGTTTCAGGTCCAGTGTTACAGCGATTCCCTTTGCCATGTGTTGAGCCAGCCGTGTGGTGACTGCGCAATAATGAGGCAGGAGAGACATTGACTGCCACTGCTGTTTTGTTTCCTTGTGGTTTATGTAGTTGTTTTTATTTGTGATTGTATTATTAGTCTTTTGGTTTCTCTCGGCTGTGGCAATCATTGTTTTTCCCCAGTCAATTGAACATCATAGATCATTGTAACTGCCTCATGGCAGTAATTGTGGCTTTTACGCACGCTCCTTCCGCCTCTAGAATCATGTCAATACCAAAATGACGCCCAACATAATGATTTCATGTAATGATCAAATGATTTTCACTTTCACTGATTCTTGCTCAAGCATATGTTTCAGCAGCAAAGTGGATCTACGGGACGCTTCGATAAAGCCAATCACAGCAGCTCCTCTCATCAGGAACAGACAGTTTAACGAGCCAACACTTCAGCAGGAAACCTCCCTCCACAGACAAAAGTATACGTTTAAGTATAAGTTGAGCTCCTGAGGTCCTGGCCGTATTATTGACTTGTAAGTGTTTTTCCCCTGTGTTTTTTGTGTAAGAGTGTATGCTCTGTTTTTGCGAGGAGCTTTGCGTTCCGAGGACCCGCAGGCTGTCGTGTGAGTTGGATGGGACACCAACAGGGAGCAGGCCCGTGTCGCGGCGCAGGCCAAGGCAACACTCAACACTGAGGCAACTGGGAAGTGTCCCGGTGCTCCTCAAGGGCTGCCCACCACAAGCTCCCACAGAGGACTCATGAACGCTCTGGTCCGGACCACGTCTGAGACCGGCAACGCTGAAAAGCGACAAACGTCACAGACGCGTGTCCTCTCTGGGAGTGTGGAATGAGACCTATGGCAGAAACGGCTCCTATTTAAAATCTTCCGAGGGTGAAGTAGTCATATCGAATGTGACGTCACCAAGCCAGGGACGTATCAAAGGAGGATCCCGCTCATTTTGCTTTGAAGTCGAGGCTTTGCTGCTGTGTGCTTTATTCTGTTTCAGGTCCAGTGTTACAGCGATTCCCTTTGCCATGTGTTGAGCCAGCCGTGTGGTGACTGCGCAATAATGAGGCAGGAGAGACATTGACTGCCACTGCTGTTTTGTTTCCTTGTGGTTTATGTAGTTGTTTTTATTTGTGATTGTATTATTAGTCTTTTGGTTTCTCTCGGCTGTGGCAATCATTGTTTTTCCCCAGTCAATTGAACACTATAGATCATTGTAACTGCCTCATGGCAGTAATTGTGGCTTTTACGCACGCTCCTTCCGCCTCTAGAATCATGTCAATACCAAAATGACGCCCAACATAATGATCAAATGATTTTCACTTTCACTGATTCTTGCTCAAGCATATGTTTCAGCAGCAAAGTGGATCTACGGGACGCTTCGATAAAGCCAATCACAGCAGCTCCTCTCATCAGGAACAGACAGTTTAACGAGCCAACACTTCAGCAGGAAACCTCCCTCCACAGACAAAAGTATACGTTTAAGTATAAGTTGAGCTCCTGAGGTCCTGGCCGTATTATTGACTTGTAAGTGTTTTTCCCCTGTGTTTTTTGTGTAAGAGTGTATGCTCTGTTTTTGCGAGGAGCTTTGCGTTCCGAGGACCCGCAGGCTGTCGCGTGAGTTGGATGGGACACCAACAGGGAGCAGGCCCGTGTCGCGGCGCAGGCCAAGGCAACACTCAACACTGAGGCAACTGGGAAGTGTCCCGGTGCTCCTCAAGGGCTGCCCACCACAAGCTCCCACAGAGGACTCATGAACGCTCTGGTCCGGACCACGTCTGAGACCGGCAACGCTGAAAAGCGACAAACGTCACAGACGCGTGTCCTCTCTGGGAGTGTGGAATGAGACCTATGGCAGAAATAACACCCATGGTTTCCGGAGCTCTTTCACCAGAGAAGAGCTCATTAACATCATCACTTGTTACTTTGCCCCATTCAGGCCTGGAGTGCATTTGTGTTCTCTGGTTTCTAACATAACAGTGTGTTTTATGTGAAGCTTTTCAGTTTCTGAGGTTTGCAGGCATGAAACAGTAATTTTAAAGCACAGTCAACTGAAAATGACTCAGTGTGAGTGAAAAGTGGTCAGAATCAACACTATTGTGTTTATCGTGAAGCTTTTCAGTTTCTGAGGTTTGCAGGAATGACACACAAATTTTAGAAAAAAGTCAACTGAAAACCACTCAGTGTCAGTGAATACTGGTCAGAATCAGCACTTATGTGTTTTTTGTCAAGCTTTTCAGTTTGTTAGGTCTGCAGGCCTGAAACAACTGAAAATGACTCAGTGTGATTGAATCGTGGTCAGAATCAACGCTTGTGTGATGTTTGTGAAACTTTTCAGTTTCTGAAGTTTGCAGGAATGAAACAAGCAACAATGAGGCAACTGGGAAGTGTCCCAAGCTCCCACAGAGGACTCATGAACGCTCTGGTCCGGACCACGTCTGAGACCGGCAACGCTGAAAAGCGACAAACGTCACAGACGCGTGTCCTCTCTGGGAGTGTGGAATGAGACCTATGGCAGAAACGGCTCCTATTTAAAATCTTCCGAGGGTGAAGTAGTCATATCGAATGTGACGTCACCAAGCCAGGGACGTATCAAAGGAGGATCCCGCTCATTTTGCTTTGAAGTCGAGGCTTTGCTGCTGTGTGCTTTATTCTGTTTCAGGTCCAGTGTTACAGCGATTCCCTTTGCCATGTGTTGAGCCAGCCGTGTGGTGACTGCGCAATAATGAGGCAGGAGAGACATTGACTGCCACTGCTGTTTTGTTTCCTTGTGGTTTATGTAGTTGTTTTTATTTGTGATTGTATTATTAGTCTTTTGGTTTCTCTCGGCTGTGGCAATCATTGTTTTTCCCCAGTCAATTGAACATCATAGATCATTGTAACTGCCTCATGGCAGTAATTGTGGCTTTTACGCACGCTCCTTCCGCCTCTAGAATCATGTCAATACCAAAATGACGCCCAACATAATGATTTCATGTAATGATCAAATGATTTTCACTTTCACTGATTCTTGCTCAAGCATATGTTTCAGCAGCAAAGTGGATCTACGGGACGCTTCGATAAAGCCAATCACAGCAGCTCCTCTCATCAGGAACAGACAGTTTAACGAGCCAACACTTCAGCAGGAAACCTCCCTCCACAGACAAAAGTATACGTTTAAGTATAAGTTGAGCTCCTGAGGTCCTGGCCGTATTATTGACTTGTAAGTGTTTTTCCCCTGTGTTTTTTGTGTAAGAGTGTATGCTCTGTTTTTGCGAGGAGCTTTGCGTTCCGAGGACCCGCAGGCTGTCGTGTGAGTTGGATGGGACACCAACAGGGAGCAGGCCCGTGTCGCGGCGCAGGCCAAGGCAACACTCAACACTGAGGCAACTGGGAAGTGTCCCGGTGCTCCTCAAGGGCTGCCCACCACAAGCTCCCACAGAGGACTCATGAACGCTCTGGTCCGGACCACGTCTGAGACCGGCAACGCTGAAAAGCGACAAACGTCACAGACGCGTGTCCTCTCTGGGAGTGTGGAATGAGACCTATGGCAGAAACGGCTCCTATTTAAAATCTTCCGTGGGTGAAGTAGTCATATCGAATGTGACGTCACCAAGCCAGGGACGTATCAAAGGAGGATCCCGCTCATTTTGCTTTGAAGTCGAGGCTTTGCTGCTGTGTGCTTTATTCTGTTTCAGGTCCAGTGTTACAGCGATTCCCTTTGCCATGTGTTGAGCCAGCCGTGTGGTGACTGCGCAATAATGAGGCAGGAGAGACATTGACTGCCACTGCTGTTTTGTTTCCTTGTGGTTTATGTAGTTGTTTTTATTTGTGATTGTATTATTAGTCTTTTGGTTTCTCTCGGCTGTGGCAATCATTGTTTTTCCCCAGTCAATTGAACACTATAGATCATTGTAACTGCCTCATGGCAGTAATTGTGGCTTTTACGCACGCTCCTTCCGCCTCTAGAATCATGTCAATACCAAAATGACGCCCAACATAATGATTTCATGTAATGATCAAATGATTTTCACTTTCACTGATTCTTGCTCAAGCATATGTTTCAGCAGCAAAGTGGATCTACGGGACGCTTCGATAAAGCCAATCACAGCAGCTCCTCTCATCAGGAACAGACAGTTTAACGAGCCAACACTTCAGCAGGAAACCTCCCTCCACAGACAAAAGTATACGTTTAAGTATAAGTTGAGCTCCTGAGGTCCTGGCCGTATTATTGACTTGTAAGTGTTTTTCCCCTGTGTTTTTTGTGTAAGAGTGTATGCTCTGTTTTTGCGAGGAGCTTTGCGTTCCGAGGACCCGCAGGCTGTCGTGTGAGTTGGATGGGACACCAACAGGGAGCAGGCCCGTGTCGCGGCGCAGGCCAAGGCAACACTCAACACTGAGGCAACTGGGAAGTGTCCCGGTGCTCCTCAAGGGCTGCCCACCACAAGCTCCCACAGAGGACTCATGAACGCTCTGGTCCGGACCACGTCTGAGACCGGCAACGCTGAAAAGCGACAAACGTCACAGACGCGTGTCCTCTCTGGGAGTGTGGAATGAGACCTATGGCAGAAACGGCTCCTATTTAAAATCTTCCGAGGGTGAAGTAGTCATATCGAATGTGACGTCACCAAGCCAGGGACGTATCAAAGGAGGATCCCGCTCATTTTGCTTTGAAGTCGAGGCTTTGCTGCTGTGTGCTTTATTCTGTTTCAGGTCCAGTGTTACAGCGATTCCCTTTGCCATGTGTTGAGCCAGCCGTGTGGTGACTGCGCAATAATGAGGCAGGAGAGACATTGACTGCCACTGCTGTTTTGTTTCCTTGTGGTTTATGTAGTTGTTTTTATTTGTGATTGTATTATTAGTCTTTTGGTTTCTCTCGGCTGTGGCAATCATTGTTTTTCCCCAGTCAATTGAACACTATAGATCATTGTAACTGCCTCATGGCAGTAATTGTGGCTTTTACGCACGCTCCTTCCGCCTCTAGAATCATGTCAATACCAAAATGACGCCCAACATAATGATCAAATGATTTTCACTTTCACTGATTCTTGCTCAAGCATATGTTTCAGCAGCAAAGTGGATCTACGGGACGCTTCGATAAAGCCAATCACAGCAGCTCCTCTCATCAGGAACAGACAGTTTAACGAGCCAACACTTCAGCAGGAAACCTCCCTCCACAGACAAAAGTATACGTTTAAGTATAAGTTGAGCTCCTGAGGTCCTGGCCGTATTATTGACTTGTAAGTGTTTTTCCCCTGTGTTTTTTGTGTAAGAGTGTATGCTCTGTTTTTGCGAGGAGCTTTGCGTTCCGAGGACCCGCAGGCTGTCGCGTGAGTTGGATGGGACACCAACAGGGAGCAGGCCCGTGTCGCGGCGCAGGCCAAGGCAACACTCAACACTGAGGCAACTGGGAAGTGTCCCGGTGCTCCTCAAGGGCTGCCCACCACAAGCTCCCACAGAGGACTCATGAACGCTCTGGTCCGGACCACGTCTGAGACCGGCAACGCTGAAAAGCGACAAACGTCACAGACGCGTGTCCTCTCTGGGAGTGTGGAATGAGACCTATGGCAGAAATAACACCCATGGTTTCCGGAGCTCTTTCACCAGAGAAGAGCTCATTAACATCATCACTTGTTACTTTGCCCCATTCAGGCCTGGAGTGCATTTGTGTTCTCTGGTTTCTAACATAACAGTGTGTTTTATGTGAAGCTTTTCAGTTTCTGAGGTTTGCAGGCATGAAACAGTCATTTTAAAGCACAGTCAATTGAAAATGACTCAGTGTGAGTGAAAAGTGGTCAGAATCAACACTATTGTGTTTATCGTGAAGCTTTTCAGTTTCTGAGGTTTGCAGGAATGACACACAAATTTTAGAAAAAAGTCAACTGAAAACCACTCAGTGTCAGTGAATACTGGTCAGAATCAGCACTTATGTGTTTTTTGTCAAGCTTTTCAGTTTGTTAGGTCTGCAGGCCTGAAACAACTGAAAATGACTCAGTGTGATTGAATCGTGGTCAGAATCAACGCTTGTGTGATGTTTGTGAAACTTTTCAGTTTCTGAAGTTTGCAGGAATGAAACAAGCAACAATGAGGCAACTGGGAAGTGTCCCAAGCTCCCACAGAGGACTCATGAACGCTCTGGTCCGGACCACGTCTGAGACCGGCAACGCTGAAAAGCGACAAACGTCACAGACGCGTGTCCTCTCTGGGAGTGTGGAATGAGACCTATGGCAGAAACGGCTCCTATTTAAAATCTTCCGAGGGTGAAGTAGTCATATCGAATGTGACGTCACCAAGCCAGGGACGTATCAAAGGAGGATCCCGCTCATTTTGCTTTGAAGTCGAGGCTTTGCTGCTGTGTGCTTTATTCTGTTTCAGGTCCAGTGTTACAGCGATTCCCTTTGCCATGTGTTGAGCCAGCCGTGTGGTGACTGCGCAATAATGAGGCAGGAGAGACATTGACTGCCACTGCTGTTTTGTTTCCTTGTGGTTTATGTAGTTGTTTTTATTTGTGATTGTATTATTAGTCTTTTGGTTTCTCTCGGCTGTGGCAATCATTGTTTTTCCCCAGTCAATTGAACATCATAGATCATTGTAACTGCCTCATGGCAGTAATTGTGGCTTTTACGCACGCTCCTTCCGCCTCTAGAATCATGTCAATACCAAAATGACGCCCAACATAATGATTTCATGTAATGATCAAATGATTTTCACTTTCACTGATTCTTGCTCAAGCATATGTTTCAGCAGCAAAGTGGATCTACGGGACGCTTCGATAAAGCCAATCACAGCAGCTCCTCTCATCAGGAACAGACAGTTTAACGAGCCAACACTTCAGCAGGAAACCTCCCTCCACAGACAAAAGTATACGTTTAAGTATAAGTTGAGCTCCTGAGGTCCTGGCCGTATTATTGACTTGTAAGTGTTTTTCCCCTGTGTTTTTTGTGTAAGAGTGTATGCTCTGTTTTTGCGAGGAGCTTTGCGTTCCGAGGACCCGCAGGCTGTCGCGTGAGTTGGATGGGACACCAACAGGGAGCAGGCCCGTGTCGCGGCGCAGGCCAAGGCAACACTCAACACTGAGGCAACTGGGAAGTGTCCCGGTGCTCCTCAAGGGCTGCCCACCACAAGCTCCCACAGAGGACTCATGAACGCTCTGGTCCGGACCACGTCTGAGACCGGCAACGCTGAAAAGCGACAAACGTCACAGACGCGTGTCCTCTCTGGGAGTGTGGAATGAGACCTATGGCAGAAACGGCTCCTATTTAAAATCTTCCGTGGGTGAAGTAGTCATATCGAATGTGACGTCACCAAGCCAGGGACGTATCAAAGGAGGATCCCGCTCATTTTGCTTTGAAGTCGAGGCTTTGCTGCTGTGTGCTTTATTCTGTTTCAGGTCCAGTGTTACAGCGATTCCCTTTGCCATGTGTTGAGCCAGCCGTGTGGTGACTGCGCAATAATGAGGCAGGAGAGACATTGACTGCCACTGCTGTTTTGTTTCCTTGTGGTTTATGTAGTTGTTTTTATTTGTGATTGTATTATTAGTCTTTTGGTTTCTCTCGGCTGTGGCAATCATTGTTTTTCCCCAGTCAATTGAACACTATAGATCATTGTAACTGCCTCATGGCAGTAATTGTGGCTTTTACGCACGCTCCTTCCGCCTCTAGAATCATGTCAATACCAAAATGACGCCCAACATAATGATTTCATGTAATGATCAAATGATTTTCACTTTCACTGATTCTTGCTCAAGCATATGTTTCAGCAGCAAAGTGGATCTACGGGACGCTTCGATAAAGCCAATCACAGCAGCTCCTCTCATCAGGAACAGACAGTTTAACGAGCCAACACTTCAGCAGGAAACCTCCCTCCACAGACAAAAGTATACGTTTAAGTATAAGTTGAGCTCCTGAGGTCCTGGCCGTATGATTGACTTGTAAGTGTTTTTCCCCTGTGTTTTTTGTGTAAGAGTGTATGCTCTGTTTTTGCGAGGAGCTTTGCGTTCCGAGGACCCGCAGGCTGTCGTGTGAGTTGGATGGGACACCAACAGGGAGCAGGCCCGTGTCGCGGCGCAGGCCAAGGCAACACTCAACACTGAGGCAACTGGGAAGTGTCCCGGTGCTCCTCAAGGGCTGCCCACCACAAGCTCCCACAGAGGACTCATGAACGCTCTGGTCCGGACCACGTCTGAGACCGGCAACGCTGAAAAGCGACAAACGTCACAGACGCGTGTCCTCTCTGGGAGTGTGGAATGAGACCTATGGCAGAAACGGCTCCTATTTAAAATCTTCCGAGGGTGAAGTAGTCATATCGAATGTGACGTCACCAAGCCAGGGACGTATCAAAGGAGGATCCCGCTCATTTTGCTTTGAAGTCGAGGCTTTGCTGCTGTGTGCTTTATTCTGTTTCAGGTCCAGTGTTACAGCGATTCCCTTTGCCATGTGTTGAGCCAGCCGTGTGGTGACTGCGCAATAATGAGGCAGGAGAGACATTGACTGCCACTGCTGTTTTGTTTCCTTGTGGTTTATGTAGTTGTTTTTATTTGTGATTGTATTATTAGTCTTTTGGTTTCTCTCGGCTGTGGCAATCATTGTTTTTCCCCAGTCAATTGAACACTATAGATCATTGTAACTGCCTCATGGCAGTAATTGTGGCTTTTACGCACGCTCCTTCCGCCTCTAGAATCATGTCAATACCAAAATGACGCCCAACATAATGATTTCATGTAATGATCAAATGATTTTCACTTTCACTGATTCTTGCTCAAGCATATGTTTCAGCAGCAAAGTGGATCTACGGGACGCTTCGATAAAGCCAATCACAGCAGCTCCTCTCATCAGGAACAGACAGTTTAACGAGCCAACACTTCAGCAGGAAACCTCCCTCCACAGACAAAAGTATACGTTTAAGTATAAGTTGAGCTCCTGAGGTCCTGGCCGTATTATTGACTTGTAAGTGTTTTTCCCCTGTGTTTTTTGTGTAAGAGTGTATGCTCTGTTTTTGCGAGGAGCTTTGCGTTCCGAGGACCCGCAGGCTGTCGTGTGAGTTGGATGGGACACCAACAGGGAGCAGGCCCGTGTCGCGGCGCAGGCCAAGGCAACACTCAACACTGAGGCAACTGGGAAGTGTCCCGGTGCTCCTCAAGGGCTGCCCACCACAAGCTCCCACAGAGGACTCATGAACGCTCTGGTCCGGACCACGTCTGAGACCGGCAACGCTGAAAAGCGACAAACGTCACAGACGCGTGTCCTCTCTGGGAGTGTGGAATGAGACCTATGGCAGAAACGGCTCCTATTTAAAATCTTCCGAGGGTGAAGTAGTCATATCGAATGTGACGTCACCAAGCCAGGGACGTATCAAAGGAGGATCGCGCTCATTTTGCTTTGAAGTCGAGGCTTTGCTGCTGTGTGCTTTATTCTGTTTCAGGTCCAGTGTTACAGCGATTCCCTTTGCCATGTGTTGAGCCAGCCGTGTGGTGACTGCGCAATAATGAGGCAGGAGAGACATTGACTGCCACTGCTGTTTTGTTTCCTTGTGGTTTATGTAGTTGTTTTTATTTGTGATTGTATTATTAGTCTTTTGGTTTCTCTCGGCTGTGGCAATCATTGTTTTTCCCCAGTCAATTGAACACTATAGATCATTGTAACTGCCTCATGGCAGTAATTGTGGCTTTTACGCACGCTCCTTCCGCCTCTAGAATCATGTCAATACCAAAATGACGCCCAACATAATGATCAAATGATTTTCACTTTCACTGATTCTTGCTCAAGCATATGTTTCAGCAGCAAAGTGGATCTACGGGACGCTTCGATAAAGCCAATCACAGCAGCTCCTCTCATCAGGAACAGACAGTTTAACGAGCCAACACTTCAGCAGGAAACCTCCCTCCACAGACAAAAGTATACGTTTAAGTATAAGTTGAGCTCCTGAGGTCCTGGCCGTATTATTGACTTGTAAGTGTTTTTCCCCTGTGTTTTTTGTGTAAGAGTGTATGCTCTGTTTTTGCGAGGAGCTTTGCGTTCCGAGGACCCGCAGGCTGTCGTGTGAGTTGGATGGGACACCAACAGGGAGCAGGCCCGTGTCGCGGCGCAGGCCAAGGCAACACTCAACACTGAGGCAACTGGGAAGTGTCCCGGTGCTCCTCAAGGGCTGCCCACCACAAGCTCCCACAGAGGACTCATGAACGCTCTGGTCCGGACCACGTCTGAGACCGGCAACGCTGAAAAGCGACAAACGTCACAGACGCGTGTCCTCTCTGGGAGTGTGGAATGAGACCTATGGCAGAAACGGCTCCTATTTAAAATCTTCCGAGGGTGAAGTAGTCATATCGAATGTGACGTCACCAAGCCAGGGACGTATCAAAGGAGGATCCCGCTCATTTTGCTTTGAAGTCGAGGCTTTGCTGCTGTGTGCTTTATTCTGTTTCAGGTCCAGTGTTACAGCGATTCCCTTTGCCATGTGTTGAGCCAGCCGTGTGGTGACTGCGCAATAATGAGGCAGGAGAGACATTGACTGCCACTGCTGTTTTGTTTCCTTGTGGTTTATGTAGTTGTTTTTATTTGTGATTGTATTATTAGTCTTTTGGTTTCTCTCGGCTGTGGCAATCATTGTTTTTCCCCAGTCAATTGAACACTATAGATCATTGTAACTGCCTCATGGCAGTAATTGTGGCTTTTACGCACGCTCCTTCCGCCTCTAGAATCATGTCAATACCAAAATGACGCCCAACATAATGATCAAATGATTTTCACTTTCACTGATTCTTGCTCAAGCATATGTTTCAGCAGCAAAGTGGATCTACGGGACGCTTCGATAAAGCCAATCACAGCAGCTCCTCTCATCAGGAACAGACAGTTTAACGAGCCAACACTTCAGCAGGAAACCTCCCTCCACAGACAAAAGTATACGTTTAAGTATAAGTTGAGCTCCTGAGGTCCTGGCCGTATTATTGACTTGTAAGTGTTTTTCCCCTGTGTTTTTTGTGTAAGAGTGTATGCTCTGTTTTTGCGAGGAGCTTTGCGTTCCGAGGACCCGCAGGCTGTCGCGTGAGTTGGATGGGACACCAACAGGGAGCAGGCCCGTGTCGCGGCGCAGGCCAAGGCAACACTCAACACTGAGGCAACTGGGAAGTGTCCCGGTGCTCCTCAAGGGCTGCCCACCACAAGCTCCCACAGAGGACTCATGAACGCTCTGGTCCGGACCACGTCTGAGACCGGCAACGCTGAAAAGCGACAAACGTCACAGACGCGTGTCCTCTCTGGGAGTGTGGAATGAGACCTATGGCAGAAATAACACCCATGGTTTCCGGAGCTCTTTCACCAGAGAAGAGCTCATTAACATCATCACTTGTTACTTTGCCCCATTCAGGCCTGGAGTGCATTTGTGTTCTCTGGTTTCTAACATAACAGTGTGTTTTATGTGAAGCTTTTCAGTTTCTGAGGTTTGCAGGCATGAAACAGTAATTTTAAAGCACAGTCAACTGAAAATGACTCAGTGTGAGTGAAAAGTGGTCAGAATCAACACTATTGTGTTTATCGTGAAGCTTTTCAGTTTCTGAGGTTTGCAGGAATGACACACAAATTTTAGAAAAAAGTCAACTGAAAACCACTCAGTGTCAGTGAATACTGGTCAGAATCAGCACTTATGTGTTTTTTGTCAAGCTTTTCAGTTTGTTAGGTCTGCAGGCCTGAAACAACTGAAAATGACTCAGTGTGATTGAATCGTGGTCAGAATCAACGCTTGTGTGATGTTTGTGAAACTTTTCAGTTTCTGAAGTTTGCAGGAATGAAACAAGCAACAATGAGGCAACTGGGAAGTGTCCCAAGCTCCCACAGAGGACTCATGAACGCTCTGGTCCGGACCACGTCTGAGACCGGCAACGCTGAAAAGCGACAAACGTCACAGACGCGTGTCCTCTCTGGGAGTGTGGAATGAGACCTATGGCAGAAACGGCTCCTATTTAAAATCTTCCGAGGGTTGAAGTAGTCATATCGAATGTGACGTCACCAAGCCAGGGACGTATCAAAGGAGGATCCCGCTCATTTTGCTTTGAAGTCGAGGCTTTGCTGCTGTGTGCTTTATTCTGTTTCAGGTCCAGTGTTACAGCGATTCCCTTTGCCATGTGTTGAGCCAGCCGTGTGGTGACTGCGCAATAATGAGGCAGGAGAGACATTGACTGCCACTGCTGTTTTGTTTCCTTGTGGTTTATGTAGTTGTTTTTATTTGTGATTGTATTATTAGTCTTTTGGTTTCTCTCGGCTGTGGCAATCATTGTTTTTCCCCAGTCAATTGAACACTATAGATCATTGTAACTGCCTCATGGCAGTAATTGTGGCTTTTACGCACGCTCCTTCCGCCTCTAGAATCATGTCAATACCAAAATGACGCCCAACATAATGATCAAATGATTTTCACTTTCACTGATTCTTGCTCAAGCATATGTTTCAGCAGCAAAGTGGATCTACGGGACGCTTCGATAAAGCCAATCACAGCAGCTCCTCTCATCAGGAACAGACAGTTTAACGAGCCAACACTTCAGCAGGAAACCTCCCTCCACAGACAAAAGTATACGTTTAAGTATAAGTTGAGCTCCTGAGGTCCTGGCCGTATTATTGACTTGTAAGTGTTTTTCCCCTGTGTTTTTTGTGTAAGAGTGTATGCTCTGTTTTTGCGAGGAGCTTTGCGTTCCGAGGACCCGCAGGCTGTCGTGTGAGTTGGATGGGACACCAACAGGGAGCAGGCCCGTGTCGCGGCGCAGGCCAAGGCAACACTCAACACTGAGGCAACTGGGAAGTGTCCCGGTGCTCCTCAAGGGCTGCCCACCACAAGCTCCCACAGAGGACTCATGAACGCTCTGGTCCGGACCACGTCTGAGACCGGCAACGCTGAAAAGCGACAAACGTCACAGACGCGTGTCCTCTCTGGGAGTGTGGAATGAGACCTATGGCAGAAACGGCTCCTATTTAAAATCTTCCGTGGGTGAAGTAGTCATATCGAATGTGACGTCACCAAGCCAGGGACGTATCAAAGGAGGATCCCGCTCATTTTGCTTTGAAGTCGAGGCTTTGCTGCTGTGTGCTTTATTCTGTTTCAGGTCCAGTGTTACAGCGATTCCCTTTGCCATGTGTTGAGCCAGCCGTGTGGTGACTGCGCAATAATGAGGCAGGAGAGACATTGACTGCCACTGCTGTTTTGTTTCCTTGTGGTTTATGTAGTTGTTTTTATTTGTGATTGTATTATTAGTCTTTTGGTTTCTCTCGGCTGTGGCAATCATTGTTTTTCCCCAGTCAATTGAACACTATAGATCATTGTAACTGCCTCATGGCAGTAATTGTGGCTTTTACGCACGCTCCTTCCGCCTCTAGAATCATGTCAATACCAAAATGACGCCCAACATAATGATCAAATGATTTTCACTTTCACTGATTCTTGCTCAAGCATATGTTTCAGCAGCAAAGTGGATCTACGGGACGCTTCGATAAAGCCAATCACAGCAGCTCCTCTCATCAGGAACAGACAGTTTAACGAGCCAACACTTCAGCAGGAAACCTCCCTCCACAGACAAAAGTATACGTTTAAGTATAAGTTGAGCTCCTGAGGTCCTGGCCGTATTATTGACTTGTAAGTGTTTTTCCCCTGTGTTTTTTGTGTAAGAGTGTATGCTCTGTTTTTGCGAGGAGCTTTGCGTTCCGAGGACCCGCAGGCTGTCGTGTGAGTTGGATGGGACACCAACAGGGAGCAGGCCCGTGTCGCGGCGCAGGCCAAGGCAACACTCAACACTGAGGCAACTGGGAAGTGTCCCGGTGCTCCTCAAGGGCTGCCCACCACAAGCTCCCACAGAGGACTCATGAACGCTCTGGTCCGGACCACGTCTGAGACCGGCAACGCTGAAAAGCGACAAACGTCACAGACGCGTGTCCTCTCTGGGAGTGTGGAATGAGACCTATGGCAGAAATAACACCCATGGTTTCCGGAGCTCTTTCACCAGAGAAGAGCTCATTAACATCATCACTTGTTACTTTGCCCCATTCAGGCCTGGAGTGCATTTGTGTTCTCTGGTTTCTAACATAACAGTGTGTTTTATGTGAAGCTTTTCAGTTTCTGAGGTTTGCAGGCATGAAACAGTAATTTTAAAGCACAGTCAACTGAAAATGACTCAGTGTGAGTGAAAAGTGGTCAGAATCAACACTATTGTGTTTATCGTGAAGCTTTTCAGTTTCTGAGGTTTGCAGGAATGACACACAAATTTTAGAAAAAAGTCAACTGAAAACCACTCAGTGTCAGTGAATACTGGTCAGAATCAGCACTTATGTGTTTTTTGTCAAGCTTTTCAGTTTGTTAGGTCTGCAGGCCTGAAACAACTGGAAATGACTCAGTGTGACTGAATCGTGGTCCGAATCAACGCTTGTGTGATGTTTGTGAAACTTTTCAGTTTCTGAAGTTTGCAGGAATGAAACAAGCAACAATGAGGCAACTGGGAAGTGTCCCAAGCTCCCACAGAGGACTCATGAACGCTCTGGTCCGGACCACGTCTGAGACCGGCAACGCTGAAAAGCGACAAACGTCACAGACGCGTGTCCTCTCTGGGAGTGTGGAATGAGACCTATGGCAGAAACGGATCCTATTTAAAATCTTCCGAGGGTGAAGTAGTCATATCGAATGTGACGTCACCAAGCCAGGGACGTATCAAAGGAGGATCCCGCTCATTTTGCTTTGAAGTCGAGGCTTTGCTGCTGTGTGCTTTATTCTGTTTCAGGTCCAGTGTTACAGCGATTCCCTTTGCCATGTGTTGAGCCAGCCGTGTGGTGACTGCGCAATAATGAGGCAGGAGAGACATTGACTGCCACTGCTGTTTTGTTTCCTTGTGGTTTATGTAGTTGTTTTTATTTGTGATTGTATTATTAGTCTTTTGGTTTCTCTCGGCTGTGGCAATCATTGTTTTTCCCCAGTCAATTGAACATCATAGATCATTGTAACTGCCTCATGGCAGTAATTGTGGCTTTTACGCACGCTCCTTCCGCCTCTAGAATCATGTCAATACCAAAATGACGCCCAACATAATGATTTCATGTAATGATCAAATGATTTTCACTTTCACTGATTCTTGCTCAAGCATATGTTTCAGCAGCAAAGTGGATCTACGGGACGCTTCGATAAAGCCAATCACAGCAGCTCCTCTCATCAGGAACAGACAGTTTAACGAGCCAACACTTCAGCAGGAAACCTCCCTCCACAGACAAAAGTATACGTTTAAGTATAAGTTGAGCTCCTGAGGTCCTGGCCGTATGATTGACTTGTAAGTGTTTTTCCCCTGTGTTTTTTGTGTAAGAGTGTATGCTCTGTTTTTGCGAGGAGCTTTGCGTTCCGAGGACCCGCAGGCTGTCGCGTGAGTTGGATGGGACACCAACAGGGAGCAGGCCCGTGTCGCGGCGCAGGCCAAGGCAACACTCAACACTGAGGCAACTGGGAAGTGTCCCGGTGCTCCTCAAGGGCTGCCCACCACAAGCTCCCACAGAGGACTCATGAACGCTCTGGTCCGGACCACGTCTGAGACCGGCAACGCTGAAAAGCGACAAACGTCACAGACGCGTGTCCTCTCTGGGAGTGTGGAATGAGACCTATGGCAGAAATAACACCCATGGTTTCCGGAGCTCTTTCACCAGAGAAGAGCTCATTAACATCATCACTTGTTACTTTGCCCCATTCAGGTCTGGAGTGCATTTGTGTTCTCTGGTTTCTAACATAACAGTGTGTTTTATGTGAAGCTTTTCAGTTTCTGAGGTTTGCAGGCATGAAACAGTCATTTTAAAGCACAGTCAACTGAAAATGACTCAGTGTGAGTGAAAAGTGGTCAGAATCAACACTATTGTGTTTATCGTGAAGCTTTTCAGTTTCTGAGGTTTGCAGGAATGACACACAAATTTTAGAAAAAAGTCAACTGAAAACCACTCAGTGTGAGTGAATACTGGTCAGAATCAGCACTTCTGTGTTTTTTGTCAAGCTTTTCAGTTTGTGAGGACTGCAGGCCTGAAACAACTGAAAATGCCTCAGTGTGATTGAATCGTGATCAGAATCAACGCTTGTGTGATGTTTGTGACACTTTTCAGTTTCTGAAGTTTGCAGGAATGAAACAAGCAACAATGAGGCAACTGGGAAGTGTCCCAAGCTCCCACAGAGGACTCATGAACGCTCTGGTCCGGACCACGTCTGAGACCGGCAACGCTGAAAAGCGACAAACGTCACAGACGCGTGTCCTCTCTGGGAGTGTGGAATGAGACCTATGGCAGAAACGGCTCCTATTTAAAATCTTCCCAAGGTGAAGTAGTCATATCGAATGTGACGTCACCAAGCAGGGACGTATCAAAGGAGGATCCCGCTCATTTTGCTTTGAGGTCGAGGCTTTGCTGCTGTGTGCTTTATTCTGTTTCAGGTCCAGTGTTACAGCGATTCCCTTTGCCATGTGTTGAGCCAGCCGTGTGGTGACTGCGCAATAATGAGGCAGGAGAGACATTGACTGCCACTGCTGTTTTGTTTCCTTGTGGTTTATGTAGTTGTTTTTATTTGTGATTGTATTATTAGTCTTTTGGTTTCTCTCGGCTGTGGCAATCATTGTTTTTCCCCAGTCAATTGAACACTATAGATCATTGTAACTGCCTCATGGCAGTAATTGTGGCTTTTACGCACGCTCCTTCCGCCTCTAGAATCATGTCAATACCAAAATGACGCCCAACATAATGATTTCATGTAATGATCAAATGATTTTCACTTTCACTGATTCTTGCTCAAGCATATGTTTCAGCAGCAAAGTGGATCTACGGGACGCTTCGATAAAGCCAATCACAGCAGCTCCTCTCATCAGGAACAGACAGTTTAACGAGCCAACACTTCAGCAGGAAACCTCCCTCCACAGACAAAAGTATACGTTTAAGTATAAGTTGAGCTCCTGAGGTCCTGGCCGTATTATTGACTTGTAAGTGTTTTTCCCCTGTGTTTTTTGTGTAAGAGTGTATGCTCTGTTTTTGCGAGGAGCTTTGCGTTCCGAGGACCCGCAGGCTGTCGTGTGAGTTGGATGGGACACCAACAGGGAGCAGGCCCGTGTCGCGGCGCAGGCCAAGGCAACACTCAACACTGAGGCAACTGGGAAGTGTCCCGGTGCTCCTCAAGGGCTGCCCACCACAAGCTCCCACAGAGGACTCATGAACGCTCTGGTCCGGACCACGTCTGAGACCGGCAACGCTGAAAAGCGACAAACGTCACAGACGCGTGTCCTCTCTGGGAGTGTGGAATGAGACCTATGGCAGAAACGGCTCCTATTTAAAATCTTCCGAGGGTGAAGTAGTCATATCGAATGTGACGTCACCAAGCCAGGGACGTATCAAAGGAGGATCCCGCTCATTTTGCTTTGAAGTCGAGGCTTTGCTGCTGTGTGCTTTATTCTGTTTCAGGTCCAGTGTTACAGCGATTCCCTTTGCCATGTGTTGAGCCAGCCGTGTGGTGACTGCGCAATAATGAGGCAGGAGAGACATTGACTGCCACTGCTGTTTTGTTTCCTTGTGGTTTATGTAGTTGTTTTTATTTGTGATTGTATTATTAGTCTTTTGGTTTCTCTCGGCTGTGGCAATCATTGTTTTTCCCCAGTCAATTGAACACTATAGATCATTGTAACTGCCTCATGGCAGTAATTGTGGCTTTTACGCACGCTCCTTCCGCCTCTAGAATCATGTCAATACCAAAATGACGCCCAACATAATGATTTCATGTAATGATCAAATGATTTTCACTTTCACTGATTCTTGCTCAAGCATATGTTTCAGCAGCAAAGTGGATCTACGGGACGCTTCGATAAAGCCAATCACAGCAGCTCCTCTCATCAGGAACAGACAGTTTAACGAGCCAACACTTCAGCAGGAAACCTCCCTCCACAGACAAAAGTATACGTTTAAGTATAAGTTGAGCTCCTGAGGTCCTGGCCGTATTATTGACTTGTAAGTGTTTTTCCCCTGTGTTTTTTGTGTAAGAGTGTATGCTCTGTTTTTGCGAGGAGCTTTGCGTTCCGAGGACCCGCAGGCTGTCGTGTGAGTTGGATGGGACACCAACAGGGAGCAGGCCCGTGTCGCGGCGCAGGCCAAGGCAACACTCAACACTGAGGCAACTGGGAAGTGTCCCGGTGCTCCTCAAGGGCTGCCCACCACAAGCTCCCACAGAGGACTCATGAACGCTCTGGTCCGGACCACGTCTGAGACCGGCAACGCTGAAAAGCGACAAACGTCACAGACGCGTGTCCTCTCTGGGAGTGTGGAATGAGACCTATGGCAGAAACGGCTCCTATTTAAAATCTTCCGAGGGTGAAGTAGTCATATCGAATGTGACGTCACCAAGCCAGGGACGTATCAAAGGAGGATCCCGCTCATTTTGCTTTGAAGTCGAGGCTTTGCTGCTGTGTGCTTTATTCTGTTTCAGGTCCAGTGTTACAGCGATTCCCTTTGCCATGTGTTGAGCCAGCCGTGTGGTGACTGCGCAATAATGAGGCAGGAGAGACATTGACTGCCACTGCTGTTTTGTTTCCTTGTGGTTTATGTAGTTGTTTTTATTTGTGATTGTATTATTAGTCTTTTGGTTTCTCTCGGCTGTGGCAATCATTGTTTTTCCCCAGTCAATTGAACACTATAGATCATTGTAACTGCCTCATGGCAGTAATTGTGGCTTTTACGCACGCTCCTTCCGCCTCTAGAATCATGTCAATACCAAAATGACGCCCAACATAATGATCAAATGATTTTCACTTTCACTGATTCTTGCTCAAGCATATGTTTCAGCAGCAAAGTGGATCTACGGGACGCTTCGATAAAGCCAATCACAGCAGCTCCTCTCATCAGGAACAGACAGTTTAACGAGCCAACACTTCAGCAGGAAACCTCCCTCCACAGACAAAAGTATACGTTTAAGTATAAGTTGAGCTCCTGAGGTCCTGGCCGTATTATTGACTTGTAAGTGTTTTTCCCCTGTGTTTTTTGTGTAAGAGTGTATGCTCTGTTTTTGCGAGGAGCTTTGCGTTCCGAGGACCCGCAGGCTGTCGTGTGAGTTGGATGGGACACCAACAGGGAGCAGGCCCGTGTCGCGGCGCAGGCCAAGGCAACACTCAACACTGAGGCAACTGGGAAGTGTCCCGGTGCTCCTCAAGGGCTGCCCACCACAAGCTCCCACAGAGGACTCATGAACGCTCTGGTCCGGACCACGTCTGAGACCGGCAACGCTGAAAAGCGACAAACGTCACAGACGCGTGTCCTCTCTGGGAGTGTGGAATGAGACCTATGGCAGAAACGGCTCCTATTTAAAATCTTCCGAGGGTGAAGTAGTCATATCGAATGTGACGTCACCAAGCCAGGGACGTATCAAAGGAGGATCCCGCTCATTTTGCTTTGAAGTCGAGGCTTTGCTGCTGTGTGCTTTATTCTGTTTCAGGTCCAGTGTTACAGCGATTCCCTTTGCCATGTGTTGAGCCAGCCGTGTGGTGACTGCGCAATAATGAGGCAGGAGAGACATTGACTGCCACTGCTGTTTTGTTTCCTTGTGGTTTATGTAGTTGTTTTTATTTGTGATTGTATTATTAGTCTTTTGGTTTCTCTCGGCTGTGGCAATCATTGTTTTTCCCCAGTCAATTGAACACTATAGATCATTGTAACTGCCTCATGGCAGTAATTGTGGCTTTTACGCACGCTCCTTCCGCCTCTAGAATCATGTCAATACCAAAATGACGCCCAACATAATGATCAAATGATTTTCACTTTCACTGATTCTTGCTCAAGCATATGTTTCAGCAGCAAAGTGGATCTACGGGACGCTTCGATAAAGCCAATCACAGCAGCTCCTCTCATCAGGAACAGACAGTTTAACGAGCCAACACTTCAGCAGGAAACCTCCCTCCACAGACAAAAGTATACGTTTAAGTATAAGTTGAGCTCCTGAGGTCCTGGCCGTATTATTGACTTGTAAGTGTTTTTCCCCTGTGTTTTTTGTGTAAGAGTGTATGCTCTGTTTTTGCGAGGAGCTTTGCGTTCCGAGGACCCGCAGGCTGTCGTGTGAGTTGGATGGGACACCAACAGGGAGCAGGCCCGTGTCGCGGCGCAGGCCAAGGCAACACTCAACACTGAGGCAACTGGGAAGTGTCCCGGTGCTCCTCAAGGGCTGCCCACCACAAGCTCCCACAGAGGACTCATGAACGCTCTGGTCCGGACCACGTCTGAGACCGGCAACGCTGAAAAGCGACAAACGTCACAGACGCGTGTCCTCTCTGGGAGTGTGGAATGAGACCTATGGCAGAAACGGCTCCTATTTAAAATCTTCCGAGGGTGAAGTAGTCATATCGAATGTGACGTCACCAAGCCAGGGACGTATCAAAGGAGGATCCCGCTCATTTTGCTTTGAAGTCGAGGCTTTGCTGCTGTGTGCTTTATTCTGTTTCAGGTCCAGTGTTACAGCGATTCCCTTTGCCATGTGTTGAGCCAGCCGTGTGGTGACTGCGCAATAATGAGGCAGGAGAGACATTGACTGCCACTGCTGTTTTGTTTCCTTGTGGTTTATGTAGTTGTTTTTATTTGTGATTGTATTATTAGTCTTTTGGTTTCTCTCGGCTGTGGCAATCATTGTTTTTCCCCAGTCAATTGAACACTATAGATCATTGTAACTGCCTCATGGCAGTAATTGTGGCTTTTACGCACGCTCCTTCCGCCTCTAGAATCATGTCAATACCAAAATGACGCCCAACATAATGATCAAATGATTTTCACTTTCACTGATTCTTGCTCAAGCATATGTTTCAGCAGCAAAGTGGATCTACGGGACGCTTCGATAAAGCCAATCACAGCAGCTCCTCTCATCAGGAACAGACAGTTTAACGAGCCAACACTTCAGCAGGAAACCTCCCTCCACAGACAAAAGTATACGTTTAAGTATAAGTTGAGCTCCTGAGGTCCTGGCCGTATTATTGACTTGTAAGTGTTTTTCCCCTGTGTTTTTTGTGTAAGAGTGTATGCTCTGTTTTTGCGAGGAGCTTTGCGTTCCGAGGACCCGCAGGCTGTCGCGTGAGTTGGATGGGACACCAACAGGGAGCAGGCCCGTGTCGCGGCGCAGGCCAAGGCAACACTCAACACTGAGGCAACTGGGAAGTGTCCCGGTGCTCCTCAAGGGCTGCCCACCACAAGCTCCCACAGAGGACTCATGAACGCTCTGGTCCGGACCACGTCTGAGACCGGCAACGCTGAAAAGCGACAAACGTCACAGACGCGTGTCCTCTCTGGGAGTGTGGAATGAGACCTATGGCAGAAATAACACCCATGGTTTCCGGAGCTCTTTCACCAGAGAAGAGCTCATTAACATCATCACTTGTTACTTTGCCCCATTCAGGCCTGGAGTGCATTTGTGTTCTCTGGTTTCTAACATAACAGTGTGTTTTATGTGAAGCTTTTCAGTTTCTGAGGTTTGCAGGCATGAAACAGTAATTTTAAAGCACAGTCAACTGAAAATGACTCAGTGTGAGTGAAAAGTGGTCAGAATCAACACTATTGTGTTTATCGTGAAGCTTTTCAGTTTCTGAGGTTTGCAGGAATGACACACAAATTTTAGAAAAAAGTCAACTGAAAACCACTCAGTGTCAGTGAATACTGGTCAGAATCAGCACTTATGTGTTTTTTGTCAAGCTTTTCAGTTTGTTAGGTCTGCAGGCCTGAAACAACTGAAAATGACTCAGTGTGATTGAATCGTGGTCAGAATCAACGCTTGTGTGATGTTTGTGAAACTTTTCAGTTTCTGAAGTTTGCAGGAATGAAACAAGCAACAATGAGGCAACTGGGAAGTGTCCCAAGCTCCCACAGAGGACTCATGAACGCTCTGGTCCGGACCACGTCTGAGACCGGCAACGCTGAAAAGCGACAAACGTCACAGACGCGTGTCCTCTCTGGGAGTGTGGAATGAGACCTATGGCAGAAACGGCTCCTATTTAAAATCTTCCGAGGGTGAAGTAGTCATATCGAATGTGACGTCACCAAGCCAGGGACGTATCAAAGGAGGATCCCGCTCATTTTGCTTTGAAGTCGAGGCTTTGCTGCTGTGTGCTTTATTCTGTTTCAGGTCCAGTGTTACAGCGATTCCCTTTGCCATGTGTTGAGCCAGCCGTGTGGTGACTGCGCAATAATGAGGCAGGAGAGACATTGACTGCCACTGCTGTTTTGTTTCCTTGTGGTTTATGTAGTTGTTTTTATTTGTGATTGTATTATTAGTCTTTTGGTTTCTCTCGGCTGTGGCAATCATTGTTTTTCCCCAGTCAATTGAACACTATAGATCATTGTAACTGCCTCATGGCAGTAATTGTGGCTTTTACGCACGCTCCTTCCGCCTCTAGAATCATGTCAATACCAAAATGACGCCCAACATAATGATTTCATGTAATGATCAAATGATTTTCACTTTCACTGATTCTTGCTCAAGCATATGTTTCAGCAGCAAAGTGGATCTACGGGACGCTTCGATAAAGCCAATCACAGCAGCTCCTCTCATCAGGAACAGACAGTTTAACGAGCCAACACGTCAGCAGGAAACCTCCCTCCACAGACAAAAGTATACGTTTAAGTATAAGTTGAGCTCCTGAGGTCCTGGCCGTATGATTGACTTGTAAGTGTTTTTCCCCTGTGTTTTTTGTGTAAGAGTGTATGCTCTGTTTTTGCGAGGAGCTTTGCGTTCCGAGGACCCGCAGGCTGTCGCGTGAGTTGGATGGGACACCAACAGGGAGCAGGCCCGTGTCGCGGCGCAGGCCAAGGCAACACTCAACACTGAGGCAACTGGGAAGTGTCCCGGTGCTCCTCAAGGGCTGCCCACCACAAGCTCCCACAGAGGACTCATGAACGCTCTGGTCCGGACCACGTCTGAGACCGGCAACGCTGAAAAGCGACAAACGTCACAGACGCGTGTCCTCTCTGGGAGTGTGGAATGAGACCTATGGCAGAAATAACACCCATGGTTTCCGGAGCTCTTTCACCAGAGAAGAGCTCATTAACATCATCACTTGTTACTTTGCCCCATTCAGGCTTGGAGTGCATTTGTGTTCTCTGGTTTCTAACATAACAGTGTGTTTTATGTGAAGCTTTTCAGTTTCTGAGGTTTGCAGGCATGAAACAGTCATTTTAAAGCACAGTCAACTGAAAATGACTCAGTGTGAGTGAAAAGTGGTCAGAATCAACACTATTGTGTTTATCGTGAAGCTTTTCAGTTTCTGAGGTTTGCAGGAATGACACACAAATTTTAGAAAAAAGTCAACTGAAAACCACTCAGTGTCAGTGAATACTGGTCAGAATCAGCACTTATGTGTTTTTTGTCACGCTTTTCAGTTTGTGAGGTCTGCAGGCCTGAAACAACTGAAAATGACTCAGTGTGATTGAATCGTGGTCAGAATCAACGCTTGTGTGATGTTTGTGACACTTTTCAGTTTCTGAAGTTTGCAGGAATGAAACAATCAACAATGAGGCAACTGGGAAGTGTCCCAAACTCCCACAGAGGACTCATGAACGCTCTGGTCCGGACCACGTCTGAGACCGGCAACGCTGAAAAGCGACAAACGTCACAGACGCGTGTCCTCTCTGGGAGTGTGGAATGAGACCTATGGCAGAAACGGCTCCTATTTAAAATCTTCCCAAGGTGAAGTAGTCATATCGAATGTGACGTCACCAAGCCAGGGACGTATCAAAGGAGGATCCCGCTCATTTTGCTTTGAAGTCGAGGCTTTGCTGCTGTGTGCTTTATTCTGTTTCAGGTCCAGTGTTACAGCGATTCCCTTTGCCATGTGTTGAGCCAGCCGTGTGGTGACTGCGCAATAATGAGGCAGGAGAGACATTGACTGCCACTGCTGTTTTGTTTCCTTGTGGTTTATGTAGTTGTTTTTATTTGTGATTGTATTATTAGTCTTTTGGTTTCTCTCGGCTGTGGCAATCATTGTTTTTCCCCAGTCAATTGAACACTATAGATCATTGTAACTGCCTCATGGCAGTAATTGTGGCTTTTACGCACGCTCCTTCCGCCTCTAGAATCATGTCAATACCAAAATGACGCCCAACATAATGATCAAATGATTTTCACTTTTAACTGATTCTTGCTCAAGCATATGTTTCAGCAGCAAAGTGGATCTACGGGACGCTTCGATAAAGCCAATCACAGCAGCTCCTCTCATCAGGAACAGACAGTTTAACGAGCCAACACTTCAGCAGGAAACCTCCCTCCACAGACAAAAGTATACGTTTAAATATAAGTTGAGCTCCTGAGGTCCTGGCCGTATTATTGACTTGTAAGTGTTTTTCCCCTGTGTTTTTTGTGTAAGAGTGTATGCTCTGTTTTTGCGAGGAGCTTTGCGTTCCGAGGACCCGCAGGCTGTCGCGTGAGTTGGATGGGACACCAACAGGGAGCAGGCCCGTGTCGCGGCGCAGGCCAAGGCAACACTCAACACTGAGGCAACTGGGAAGTGTCCCGGTGCTCCTCAAGGGCTGCCCACCACAAGCTCCCACAGAGGACTCATGAACGCTCTGGTCCGGACCACGTCTGAGACCGGCAACGCTGAAAAGCGACAAACGTCACAGACGCGTGTCCTCTCTGGGAGTGTGGAATGAGACCTATGGCAGAAATAACACCCATGGTTTCCGGAGCTCTTTCACCAGAGAAGAGCTCATTAACATCATCACTTGTTACTTTGCCCCATTCAGGCCTGGAGTGCATTTGTGTTCTCTGGTTTCTAACATAACAGTGTGTTTTATGTGAAGCTTTTCAGTTTCTGAGGTTTGCAGGCATGAAACAGTCATTTTAAAGCACAGTCAACTGAAAATGACTCAGTGTGAGTGAAAAGTGGTCAGAATCAACACTATTGTGTTTATCGTGAAGCTTTTCAGTTTCTGAGGTTTGCAGGAATGACACACAAATTTTAGAAAAAAGTCAACTGAAAACCACTCAGTGTGAGTGAATACTGGTCAGAATCAGCACTTATGTGTTTTTTGTCAAGCTTTTCAGTTTGTGAGGTCTGCAGGCCTGAAACAACTGAAAATGACTCAGTGTGATTGAATCGTGGTCAGAATCAACGCTTGTGTGATGTTTGTGACACTTTTCAGTTTCTGAAGTTTGCAGGAATGAAACAAGCAACAATGAGGCAACTGGGAAGTGTCCCAAGCTCCCACAGAGGACTCATGAACGCTCTGGTCCGGACCACGTCTGAGACCGGCAACGCTGAAAAGCGACAAACGTCACAGACGCGTGTCCTCTCTGGGAGTGTGGAATGAGACCTATGGCAGAAACGGCTCCTATTTAAAATCTTCCGAGGGTGAAGTAGTCATATCGAATGTGACGTCACCAAGCCAGGGACGTATCAAAGGAGGATCCCGCTCATTTTGCTTTGAAGTCGAGGCTTTGCTGCTGTGTGCTTTATTCTGTTTCAGGTCCAGTGTTACAGCGATTCCCTTTGCCATGTGTTGAGCCAGCCGTGTGGTGACTGCGCAATAATGAGGCAGGAGAGACATTGACTGCCACTGCTGTTTTGTTTCCTTGTGGTTTATGTAGTTGTTTTTATTTGTGATTGTATTATTAGTCTTTTGGTTTCTCTCGGCTGTGGCAATCATTGTTTTTCCCCAGTCAATTGAACACTATAGATCATTGTAACTGCCTCATGGCAGTAATTGTGGCTTTTACGCACGCTCCTTCCGCCTCTAGAATCATGTCAATACCAAAATGACGCCCAACATAATGATCAAATGATTTTCACTTTCACTGATTCTTGCTCAAGCATATGTTTCAGCAGCAAAGTGGATCTACGGGACGCTTCGATAAAGCCAATCACAGCAGCTCCTCTCATCAGGAACAGACAGTTTAACGAGCCAACACTTCAGCAGGAAACCTCCCTCCACAGACAAAAGTATACGTTTAAGTATAAGTTGAGCTCCTGAGGTCCTGGCCGTATTATTGACTTGTAAGTGTTTTTCCCCTGTGTTTTTTGTGTAGGAGTGTATGCTCTGTTTTTGCGAGGAGCTTTGCGTTCCGAGGACCCGCAGGCTGTCGCGTGAGTTGGATGGGACACCAACAGGGAGCAGGCCCGTGTCGCGGCGCAGGCCAAGGCAACACTCAACACTGAGGCAACTGGGAAGTGTCCCGGTGCTCCTCAAGGGCTGCCCACCACAAGCTCCCACAGAGGACTCATGAACGCTCTGGTCCGGACCACGTCTGAGACCGGCAACGCTGAAAAGCGACAAACGTCACAGACGCGTGTCCTCTCTGGGAGTGTGGAATGAGACCTATGGCAGAAATAACACCCATGGTTTCCGGAGCTCTTTCACCAGAGAAGAGCTCATTAACATCATCACTTGTTACTTTGCCCCATTCAGGCTTGGAGTGCATTTGTGTTCTCTGGTTTCTAACATAACAGTGTGTTTTATGTGAAGCTTTTCAGTTTCTGAGGTTTGCAGGCATGAAACAGTCATTTTAAAGCACAGTCAACTGAAAACCACTCAGTGTCAGTGAATACTGGTCAGAATCAGCACTTATGTGTTTTTTGTCACGCTTTTCAGTTTGTGAGGTCTGCAGGCCTGAAACAACTGAAAATGACTCAGTGTGATTGAATCGTGGTCAGAATCAACGCTTGTGTGATGTTTGTGACACTTTTCAGTTTCTGAAGTTTGCAGGAATGAAACAATCAACAATGAGGCAACTGGGAAGTGTCCCAAGCTCCCACAGAGGACTCATGAACGCTCTGGTCCGGACCACGTCTGAGACCGGCAACGCTGAAAAGCGACAAACGTCACAGACGCGTGTCCTCTCTGGGAGTGTGGAATGAGACCTATGGCAGAAACGGCTCCTATTTAAAATCTTCCCAAGGTGAAGTAGTCATATCGAATGTGACGTCACCAAGCCAGGGACGTATCAAAGGAGGATCCCGCTCATTTTGCTTTGAAGTCGAGGCTTTGCTGCTGTGTGCTTTATTCTGTTTCAGGTCCAGTGTTACAGCGATTCCCTTTGCCATGTGTTGAGCCAGCCGTGTGGTGACTGCGCAATAATGAGGCAGGAGAGACATTGACTGCCACTGCTGTTTTGTTTCCTTGTGGTTTATGTAGTTGTTTTTATTTGTGATTGTATTATTAGTCTTTTGGTTTCTCTCGGCTGTGGCAATCATTGTTTTTCCCCAGTCAATTGAACACTATAGATCATTGTAACTGCCTCATGGCAGTAATTGTGGCTTTTACGCACGCTCCTTCCGCCTCTAGAATCATGTCAATACCAAAATGACGCCCAACATAATGATCAAATGATTTTCACTTTTAACTGATTCTTGCTCAAGCATATGTTTCAGCAGCAAAGTGGATCTACGGGACGCTTCGATAAAGCCAATCACAGCAGCTCCTCTCATCAGGAACAGACAGTTTAACGAGCCAACACTTCAGCAGGAAACCTCCCTCCACAGACAAAAGTATACGTTTAAATATAAGTTGAGCTCCTGAGGTCCTGGCCGTATTATTGACTTGTAAGTGTTTTTCCCCTGTGTTTTTTGTGTAAGAGTGTATGCTCTGTTTTTGCGAGGAGCTTTGCGTTCCGAGGACCCGCAGGCTGTCGCGTGAGTTGGATGGGACACCAACAGGGAGCAGGCCCGTGTCGCGGCGCAGGCCAAGGCAACACTCAACACTGAGGCAACTGGGAAGTGTCCCGGTGCTCCTCAAGGGCTGCCCACCACAAGCTCCCACAGAGGACTCATGAACGCTCTGGTCCGGACCACGTCTGAGACCGGCAACGCTGAAAAGCGACAAACGTCACAGACGCGTGTCCTCTCTGGGAGTGTGGAATGAGACCTATGGCAGAAACGGCTCCTATTTAAAATCTTCCCAAGGTGAAGTAGTCATATCGAATGTGACGTCACCAAGCCAGGGACGTATCAAAGGAGGATCCCGCTCATTTTGCTTTGAAGTCGAGGCTTTGCTGCTGTGTGCTTTATTCTGTTTCAGGTCCAGTGTTACAGCGATTCCCTTTGCCATGTGTTGAGCCAGCCGTGTGGTGACTGCGCAATAATGAGGCAGGAGAGACATTGACTGCCACTGCTGTTTTGTTTCCTTGTGGTTTATGTAGTTGTTTTTATTTGTGATTGTATTATTAGTCTTTTGGTTTCTCTCGGCTGTGGCAATCATTGTTTTTCCCCAGTCAATTGAACACTATAGATCATTGTAACTGCCTCATGGCAGTAATTGTGGCTTTTACGCACGCTCCTTCCGCCTCTAGAATCATGTCAATACCAAAATGACGCCCAACATAATGATCAAATGATTTTCACTTTTAACTGATTCTTGCTCAAGCATATGTTTCAGCAGCAAAGTGGATCTACGGGACGCTTCGATAAAGCCAATCACAGCAGCTCCTCTCATCAGGAACAGACAGTTTAACGAGCCAACACTTCAGCAGGAAACCTCCCTCCACAGACAAAAGTATACGTTTAAATATAAGTTGAGCTCCTGAGGTCCTGGCCGTATTATTGACTTGTAAGTGTTTTTCCCCTGTGTTTTTTGTGTAAGAGTGTATGCTCTGTTTTTGCGAGGAGCTTTGCGTTCCGAGGACCCGCAGGCTGTCGCGTGAGTTGGATGGGACACCAACAGGGAGCAGGCCCGTGTCGCGGCGCAGGCCAAGGCAACACTCAACACTGAGGCAACTGGGAAGTGTCCCGGTGCTCCTCAAGGGCTGCCCACCACAAGCTCCCACAGAGGACTCATGAACGCTCTGGTCCGGACCACGTCTGAGACCGGCAACGCTGAAAAGCGACAAACGTCACAGACGCGTGTCCTCTCTGGGAGTGTGGAATGAGACCTATGGCAGAAATAACACCCATGGTTTCCGGAGCTCTTTCACCAGAGAAGAGCTCATTAACATCATCACTTGTTACTTTGCCCCATTCAGGCCTGGAGTGCATTTGTGTTCTCTGGTTTCTAACATAACAGTGTGTTTTATGTGAAGCTTTTCAGTTTCTGAGGTTTGCAGGCATGAAACAGTCATTTTAAAGCACAGTCAACTGAAAACCACTCAGTGTCAGTGAATACTGGTCAGAATCAGCACTTATGTGTTTTTTGTCACGCTTTTCAGTTTGTGAGGTCTGCAGGCCTGAAACAACTGAAAATGACTCAGTGTGATTGAATCGTGGTCAGAATCAACGCTTGTGTGATGTTTGTGACACTTTTCAGTTTCTGAAGTTTGCAGGAATGAAACAATCAACAATGAGGCAACTGGGAAGTGTCCCAAGCTCCCACAGAGGACTCATGAACGCTCTGGTCCGGACCACGTCTGAGACCGGCAACGCTGAAAAGCGACAAACGTCACAGACGCGTGTCCTCTCTGGGAGTGTGGAATGAGACCTATGGCAGAAACGGCTCCTATTTAAAATCTTCCCAAGGTGAAGTAGTCATATCGAATGTGACGTCACCAAGCCAGGGACGTATCAAAGGAGGATCCCGCTCATTTTGCTTTGAAGTCGAGGCTTTGCTGCTGTGTGCTTTATTCTGTTTCAGGTCCAGTGTTACAGCGATTCCCTTTGCCATGTGTTGAGCCAGCCGTGTGGTGACTGCGCAATAATGAGGCAGGAGAGACATTGACTGCCACTGCTGTTTTGTTTCCTTGTGGTTTATGTAGTTGTTTTTATTTGTGATTGTATTATTAGTCTTTTGGTTTCTCTCGGCTGTGGCAATCATTGTTTTTCCCCAGTCAATTGAACACTATAGATCATTGTAACTGCCTCATGGCAGTAATTGTGGCTTTTACGCACGCTCCTTCCGCCTCTAGAATCATGTCAATACCAAAATGACGCCCAACATAATGATCAAATGATTTTCACTTTCACTGATTCTTGCTCAAGCATATGTTTCAGCAGCAAAGTGGATCTACGGGACGCTTCGATAAAGCCAATCACAGCAGCTCCTCTCATCAGGAACAGACAGTTTAACGAGCCAACACTTCAGCAGGAAACCTCCCTCCACAGACAAAAGTATACGTTTAAATATAAGTTGAGCTCCTGAGGTCCTGGCCGTATTATTGACTTGTAAGTGTTTTTCCCCTGTGTTTTTTGTGTAAGAGTGTATGCTCTGTTTTTGCGAGGAGCTTTGCGTTCCGAGGACCCGCAGGCTGTCGCGTGAGTTGGATGGGACACCAACAGGGAGCAGGCCCGTGTCGCGGCGCAGGCCAAGGCAACACTCAACACTGAGGCAACTGGGAAGTGTCCCGGTGCTCCTCAAGGGCTGGCCACCACAAGCTCCCACAGAGGACTCATGAACGCTCTGGTCCGGACCACGTCTGAGACCGGCAACGCTGAAAAGCGACAAACGTCACAGACGCGTGTCCTCTCTGGGAGTGTGGAATGAGACCTATGGCAGAAATAACACCCATGGTTTCCGGAGCTCTTTCACCAGAGAAGAGCTCATTAACATCATCACTTGTTACTTTGCCCCATTCAGGCCTGGAGTGCATTTGTGTTCTCTGGTTTCTAACATAACAGTGTGTTTTATGTGAAGCTTTTCAGTTTCTGAGGTTTGCAGGCATGAAACAGTCATTTTAAAGCACAGTCAACTGAAAACCACTCAGTGTCAGTGAATACTGGTCAGAATCAGCACTTATGTGTTTTTTGTCACGCTTTTCAGTTTGTGAGGTCTGCAGGCCTGAAACAACTGAAAATGACTCAGTGTGATTGAATCGTGGTCAGAATCAACGCTTGTGTGATGTTTGTGACACTTTTCAGTTTCTGAAGTTTGCAGGAATGAAACAATCAACAATGAGGCAACTGGGAAGTGTCCCAAGCTCCCACAGAGGACTCATGAACGCTCTGGTCCGGACCACGTCTGAGACCGGCAACGCTGAAAAGCGACAAACGTCACAGACGCGTGTCCTCTCTGGGAGTGTGGAATGAGACCTATGGCAGAAACGGCTCCTATTTAAAATCTTCCCAAGGTGAAGTAGTCATATCGAATGTGACGTCACCAAGCCAGGGACGTATCAAAGGAGGATCCCGCTCATTTTGCTTTGAAGTCGAGGCTTTGCTGCTGTGTGCTTTATTCTGTTTCAGGTCCAGTGTTACAGCGATTCCCTTTGCCATGTGTTGAGCCAGCCGTGTGGTGACTGCGCAATAATGAGGCAGGAGAGACATTGACTGCCACTGCTGTTTTGTTTCCTTGTGGTTTATGTAGTTGTTTTTATTTGTGATTGTATTATTAGTCTTTTGGTTTCTCTCGGCTGTGGCAATCATTGTTTTTCCCCAGTCAATTGAACACTATAGATCATTGTAACTGCCTCATGGCAGTAATTGTGGCTTTTACGCACGCTCCTTCCGCCTCTAGAATCATGTCAATACCAAAATGACGCCCAACATAATGATCAAATGATTTTCACTTTTAACTGATTCTTGCTCAAGCATATGTTTCAGCAGCAAAGTGGATCTACGGGACGCTTCGATAAAGCCAATCACAGCAGCTCCTCTCATCAGGAACAGACAGTTTAACGAGCCAACACTTCAGCAGGAAACCTCCCTCCACAGACAAAAGTATACGTTTAAATATAAGTTGAGCTCCTGAGGTCCTGGCCGTATTATTGACTTGTAAGTGTTTTTCCCCTGTGTTTTTTGTGTAAGAGTGTATGCTCTGTTTTTGCGAGGAGCTTTGCGTTCCGAGGACCCGCAGGCTGTCGCGTGAGTTGGATGGGACACCAACAGGGAGCAGGCCCGTGTCGCGGCGCAGGCCAAGGCAACACTCAACACTGAGGCAACTGGGAAGTGTCCCGGTGCTCCTCAAGGGCTGCCCACCACAAGCTCCCACAGAGGACTCATGAACGCTCTGGTCCGGACCACGTCTGAGACCGGCAACGCTGAAAAGCGACAAACGTCACAGACGCGTGTCCTCTCTGGGAGTGTGGAATGAGACCTATGGCAGAAATAACACCCATGGTTTCCGGAGCTCTTTCACCAGAGAAGAGCTCATTAACATCATCACTTGTTACTTTGCCCCATTCAGGCCTGGAGTGCATTTGTGTTCTCTGGTTTCTAACATAACAGTGTGTTTTATGTGAAGCTTTTCAGTTTCTGAGGTTTGCAGGCATGAAACAGTCATTTTAAAGCACAGTCAACTGAAAATGACTCAGTGTGAGTGAAAAGTGGTCAGAATCAACACTATTGTGTTTATCGTGAAGCTTTTCAGTTTCTGAGGTTTGCAGGAATGACACACAAATTTTAGAAAAAAGTCAACTGAAAACCACTCAGTGTGAGTGAATACTGGTCAGAATCAGCACTTATGTGTTTTTTGTCAAGCTTTTCAGTTTGTGAGGTCTGCAGGCCTGAAACAACTGAAAATGACTCAGTGTGATTGAATCGTGGTCAGAATCAACGCTTGTGTGATGTTTGTGACACTTTTCAGTTTCTGAAGTTTGCAGGAATGAAACAAGCAACAATGAGGCAACTGGGAAGTGTCCCAAGCTCCCACAGAGGACTCATGAACGCTCTGGTCCGGACCACGTCTGAGACCGGCAACGCTGAAAAGCGACAAACGTCACAGACGCGTGTCCTCTCTGGGAGTGTGGAATGAGACCTATGGCAGAAACGGCTCCTATTTAAAATCTTCCCAAGGTGAAGTAGTCATATCGAATGTGACGTCACCAAGCCAGGGACGTATCAAAGGAGGATCCCGCTCATTTTGCTTTGAAGTCGAGGCTTTGCTGCTGTGTGCTTTATTCTGTTTCAGGTCCAGTGTTACAGCGATTCCCTTTGCCATGTGTTGAGCCAGCCGTGTGGTGACTGCGCAATAATGAGGCAGGAGAGACATTGACTGCCACTGCTGTTTTGTTTCCTTGTGGTTTATGTAGTTGTTTTTATTTGTGATTGTATTATTAGTCTTTTGGTTTCTCTCGGCTGTGGCAATCATTGTTTTTCCCCAGTCAATTGAACACTATAGATCATTGTAACTGCCTCATGGCAGTAATTGTGGCTTTTACGCACGCTCCTTCCGCCTCTAGAATCATGTCAATACCAAAATGACGCCCAACATAATGATCAAATGATTTTCACTTTTAACTGATTCTTGCTCAAGCATATGTTTCAGCAGCAAAGTGGATCTACGGGACGCTTCGATAAAGCCAATCACAGCAGCTCCTCTCATCAGGAACAGACAGTTTAACGAGCCAACACTTCAGCAGGAAACCTCCCTCCACAGACAAAAGTATACGTTTAAATATAAGTTGAGCTCCTGAGGTCCTGGCCGTATTATTGACTTGTAAGTGTTTTTCCCCTGTGTTTTTTGTGTAAGAGTGTATGCTCTGTTTTTGCGAGGAGCTTTGCGTTCCGAGGACCCGCAGGCTGTCGCGTGAGTTGGATGGGACACCAACAGGGAGCAGGCCCGTGTCGCGGCGCAGGCCAAGGCAACACTCAACACTGAGGCAACTGGGAAGTGTCCCGGTGCTCCTCAAGGGCTGCCCACCACAAGCTCCCACAGAGGACTCATGAACGCTCTGGTCCGGACCACGTCTGAGACCGGCAACGCTGAAAAGCGACAAACGTCACAGACGCGTGTCCTCTCTGGGAGTGTGGAATGAGACCTATGGCAGAAACGGCTCCTATTTAAAATCTTCCGAGGGTGAAGTAGTCATATCGAATGTGACGTCACCAAGCCAGGGACGTATCAAAGGAGGATCCCGCTCATTTTGCTTTGAAGTCGAGGCTTTGCTGCTGTGTGCTTTATTCTGTTTCAGGTCCAGTGTTACAGCGATTCCCTTTGCCATGTGTTGAGCCAGCCGTGTGGTGACTGCGCAATAATGAGGCAGGAGAGACATTGACTGCCACTGCTGTTTTGTTTCCTTGTGGTTTATGTAGTTGTTTTTATTTGTGATTGTATTATTAGTCTTTTGGTTTCTCTCGGCTGTGGCAATCATTGTTTTTCCCCAGTCAATTGAACACTATAGATCATTGTAACTGCCTCATGGCAGTAATTGTGGCTTTTACGCACGCTCCTTCCGCCTCTAGAATCATGTCAATACCAAAATGACGCCCAACATAATGATCAAATGATTTTCACTTTTAACTGATTCTTGCTCAAGCATATGTTTCAGCAGCAAAGTGGATCTACGGGACGCTTCGATAAAGCCAATCACAGCAGCTCCTCTCATCAGGAACAGACAGTTTAACGAGCCAACACTTCAGCAGGAAACCTCCCTCCACAGACAAAAGTATACGTTTAAATATAAGTTGAGCTCCTGAGGTCCTGGCCGTATTATTGACTTGTAAGTGTTTTTCCCCTGTGTTTTTTGTGTAAGAGTGTATGCTCTGTTTTTGCGAGGAGCTTTGCGTTCCGAGGACCCGCAGGCTGTCGCGTGAGTTGGATGGGACACCAACAGGGAGCAGGCCCGTGTCGCGGCGCAGGCCAAGGCAACACTCAACACTGAGGCAACTGGGAAGTGTCCCGGTGCTCCTCAAGGGCTGCCCACCACAAGCTCCCACAGAGGACTCATGAACGCTCTGGTCCGGACCACGTCTGAGACCGGCAACGCTGAAAAGCGACAAACGTCACAGACGCGTGTCCTCTCTGGGAGTGTGGAATGAGACCTATGGCAGAAATAACACCCATGGTTTCCGGAGCTCTTTCACCAGAGAAGAGCTCATTAACATCATCACTTGTTACTTTGCCCCATTCAGGCCTGGAGTGCATTTGTGTTCTCTGGTTTCTAACATAACAGTGTGTTTTATGTGAAGCTTTTCAGTTTCTGAGGTTTGCAGGCATGAAACAGTCATTTTAAAGCACAGTCAACTGAAAACCACTCAGTGTCAGTGAATACTGGTCAGAATCAGCACTTATGTGTTTTTTGTCACGCTTTTCAGTTTGTGAGGTCTGCAGGCCTGAAACAACTGAAAATGACTCAGTGTGATTGAATCGTGGTCAGAATCAACGCTTGTGTGATGTTTGTGACACTTTTCAGTTTCTGAAGTTTGCAGGAATGAAACAATCAACAATGAGGCAACTGGGAAGTGTCCCAAGCTCCCACAGAGGACTCATGAACGCTCTGGTCCGGACCACGTCTGAGACCGGCAACGCTGAAAAGCGACAAACGTCACAGACGCGTGTCCTCTCTGGGAGTGTGGAATGAGACCTATGGCAGAAACGGCTCCTATTTAAAATCTTCCCAAGGTGAAGTAGTCATATCGAATGTGACGTCACCAAGCCAGGGACGTATCAAAGGAGGATCCCGCTCATTTTGCTTTGAAGTCGAGGCTTTGCTGCTGTGTGCTTTATTCTGTTTCAGGTCCAGTGTTACAGCGATTCCCTTTGCCATGTGTTGAGCCAGCCGTGTGGTGACTGCGCAATAATGAGGCAGGAGAGACATTGACTGCCACTGCTGTTTTGTTTCCTTGTGGTTTATGTAGTTGTTTTTATTTGTGATTGTATTATTAGTCTTTTGGTTTCTCTCGGCTGTGGCAATCATTGTTTTTCCCCAGTCAATTGAACACTATAGATCATTGTAACTGCCTCATGGCAGTAATTGTGGCTTTTACGCACGCTCCTTCCGCCTCTAGAATCATGTCAATACCAAAATGACGCCCAACATAATGATCAAATGATTTTCACTTTTAACTGATTCTTGCTCAAGCATATGTTTCAGCAGCAAAGTGGATTCTATGGGACGCTTCGATAAAGCCAATCACAGCAGCTCCTCTCATCAGGAACAGACAGTTTAACGAGCCAACACTTCAGCAGGAAACCTCCCTCCACAGACAAAAGTATACGTTTAAATATAAGTTGAGCTCCTGAGGTCCTGGCCGTATTATTGACTTGTAAGTGTTTTTCCCCTGTGTTTTTTGTGTAAGAGTGTATGCTCTGTTTTTGCGAGGAGCTTTGCGTTCCGAGGACCCGCAGGCTGTCGCGTGAGTTGGATGGGACACCAACAGGGAGCAGGCCCGTGTCGCGGCGCAGGCCAAGGCAACACTCAACACTGAGGCAACTGGGAAGTGTCCCGGTGCTCCTCAAGGGCTGCCCACCACAAGCTCCCACAGAGGACTCATGAACGCTCTGGTCCGGACCACGTCTGAGACCGGCAACGCTGAAAAGCGACAAACGTCACAGACGCGTGTCCTCTCTGGGAGTGTGGAATGAGACCTATGGCAGAAACGGCTCCTATTTAAAATCTTCCCAAGGTGAAGTAGTCATATCGAATGTGACGTCACCAAGCCAGGGACGTATCAAAGGAGGATCCCGCTCATTTTGCTTTGAAGTCGAGGCTTTGCTGCTGTGTGCTTTATTCTGTTTCAGGTCCAGTGTTACAGCGATTCCCTTTGCCATGTGTTGAGCCAGCCGTGTGGTGACTGCGCAATAATGAGGCAGGAGAGACATTGACTGCCACTGCTGTTTTGTTTCCTTGTGGTTTATGTAGTTGTTTTTATTTGTGATTGTATTATTAGTCTTTTGGTTTCTCTCGGCTGTGGCAATCATTGTTTTTCCCCAGTCAATTGAACACTATAGATCATTGTAACTGCCTCATGGCAGTAATTGTGGCTTTTACGCACGCTCCTTCCGCCTCTAGAATCATGTCAATACCAAAATGACGCCCAACATAATGATCAAATGATTTTCACTTTTAACTGATTCTTGCTCAAGCATATGTTTCAGCAGCAAAGTGGATCTACGGGACGCTTCGATAAAGCCAATCACAGCAGCTCCTCTCATCAGGAACAGACAGTTTAACGAGCCAACACTTCAGCAGGAAACCTCCCTCCACAGACAAAAGTATACGTTTAAATATAAGTTGAGCTCCTGAGGTCCTGGCCGTATTATTGACTTGTAAGTGTTTTTCCCCTGTGTTTTTTGTGTAAGAGTGTATGCTCTGTTTTTGCGAGGAGCTTTGCGTTCCGAGGACCCGCAGGCTGTCGCGTGAGTTGGATGGGACACCAACAGGGAGCAGGCCCGTGTCGCGGCGCAGGCCAAGGCAACACTCAACACTGAGGCAACTGGGAAGTGTCCCGGTGCTCCTCAAGGGCTGCCCACCACAAGCTCCCACAGAGGACTCATGAACGCTCTGGTCCGGACCACGTCTGAGACCGGCAACGCTGAAAAGCGACAAACGTCACAGACGCGTGTCCTCTCTGGGAGTGTGGAATGAGACCTATGGCAGAAATAACACCCATGGTTTCCGGAGCTCTTTCACCAGAGAAGAGCTCATTAACATCATCACTTGTTACTTTGCCCCATTCAGGCCTGGAGTGCATTTGTGTTCTCTGGTTTCTAACATAACAGTGTGTTTTATGTGAAGCTTTTCAGTTTCTGAGGTTTGCAGGCATGAAACAGTCATTTTAAAGCACAGTCAACTGAAAATGACTCAGTGTGAGTGAAAAGTGGTCAGAATCAACACTATTGTGTTTATCGTGAAGCTTTTCAGTTTCTGAGGTTTGCAGGAATGACACACAAATTTTAGAAAAAAGTCAACTGAAAACCACTCAGTGTGAGTGAATACTGGTCAGAATCAGCACTTATGTGTTTTTTGTCAAGCTTTTCAGTTTGTGAGGTCTGCAGGCCTGAAACAACTGAAAATGACTCAGTGTGATTGAATCGTGGTCAGAATCAACGCTTGTGTGATGTTTGTGACACTTTTCAGTTTCTGAAGTTTGCAGGAATGAAACAAGCAACAATGAGGCAACTGGGAAGTGTCCCAAGCTCCCACAGAGGACTCATGAACGCTCTGGTCCGGACCACGTCTGAGACCGGCAACGCTGAAAAGCGACAAACGTCACAGACGCGTGTCCTCTCTGGGAGTGTGGAATGAGACCTATGGCAGAAACGGCTCCTATTTAAAATCTTCCTAGGGTGAAGTAGTCATATCGAATGTGACGTCACCAAGCCAGGGACGTATCAAAGGAGGATCCCGCTCATTTTGCTTTGAAGTCGAGGCTTTGCTGCTGTGTGCTTTATTCTGTTTCAGGTCCAGTGTTACAGCGATTCCCTTTGCCATGTGTTGAGCCAGCCGTGTGGTGACTGCGCAATAATGAGGCAGGAGAGACATTGACTGCCACTGCTGTTTTGTTTCCTTGTGGTTTATGTAGTTGTTTTTATTTGTGATTGTATTATTAGTCTTTTGGTTTCTCTCGGCTGTGGCAATCATTGTTTTTCCCCAGTCAATTGAACATCATAGATCATTGTAACTGCCTCATGGCAGTAATTGTGGCTTTTACGCACGCTCCTTCCGCCTCTAGAATCATGTCAATACCAAAATGACGCCCAACATAATGATTTCATGTAATGATCAAATGATTTTCACTTTCACTGATTCTTGCTCAAGCATATGTTTCAGCAGCAAAGTGGATCTACGGGACGCTTCGATAAAGCCAATCACAGCAGCTCCTCTCATCAGGAACAGACAGTTTAACGAGCCAACACTTCAGCAGGAAACCTCCCTCCACAGACAAAAGTATACGTTTAAGTATAAGTTGAGCTCCTGAGGTCCTGGCCGTATGATTGACTTGTAAGTGTTTTTCCCCTGTGTTTTTTGTGTAAGAGTGTATGCTCTGTTTTTGCGAGGAGCTTTGCGTTCCGAGGACCCGCAGGCTGTCGCGTGAGTTGGATGGGACACCAACAGGGAGCAGGCCCGTGTCGCGGCGCAGGCCAAGGCAACACTCAACACTGAGGCAACTGGGAAGTGTCCCGGTGCTCCTCAAGGGCTGCCCACCACAAGCTCCCACAGAGGACTCATGAACGCTCTGGTCCGGACCACGTCTGAGACCGGCAACGCTGAAAAGCGACAAACGTCACAGACGCGTGTCCTCTCTGGGAGTGTGGAATGAGACCTATGGCAGAAACGGCTCCTATTTAAAATCTTCCGAGGGTTGAAGTAGTCATATCGAATGTGACGTCACCAAGCCAGGGACGTATCAAAGGAGGATCCCGCTCATTTTGCTTTGAAGTCGAGGCTTTGCTGCTGTGTGCTTTATTCTGTTTCAGGTCCAGTGTTACAGCGATTCCCTTTGCCATGTGTTGAGCCAGCCGTGTGGTGACTGCGCAATAATGAGGCAGGAGAGACATTGACTGCCACTGCTGTTTTGTTTCCTTGTGGTTTATGTAGTTGTTTTTATTTGTGATTGTATTATTAGTCTTTTGGTTTCTCTCGGCTGTGGCAATCATTGTTTTTCCCCAGTCAATTGAACACTATAGATCATTGTAACTGCCTCATGGCAGTAATTGTGGCTTTTACGCACGCTCCTTCCGCCTCTAGAATCATGTCAATACCAAAATGACGCCCAACATAATGATCAAATGATTTTCACTTTCACTGATTCTTGCTCAAGCATATGTTTCAGCAGCAAAGTGGATCTACGGGACGCTTCGATAAAGCCAATCACAGCAGCTCCTCTCATCAGGAACAGACAGTTTAACGAGCCAACACTTCAGCAGGAAACCTCCCTCCACAGACAAAAGTATACGTTTAAGTATAAGTTGAGCTCCTGAGGTCCTGGCCGTATTATTGACTTGTAAGTGTTTTTCCCCTGTGTTTTTTGTGTAAGAGTGTATGCTCTGTTTTTGCGAGGAGCTTTGCGTTCCGAGGACCCGCAGGCTGTCGTGTGAGTTGGATGGGACACCAACAGGGAGCAGGCCCGTGTCGCGGCGCAGGCCAAGGCAACACTCAACACTGAGGCAACTGGGAAGTGTCCCGGTGCTCCTCAAGGGCTGCCCACCACAAGCTCCCACAGAGGACTCATGAACGCTCTGGTCCGGACCACGTCTGAGACCGGCAACGCTGAAAAGCGACAAACGTCACAGACGCGTGTCCTCTCTGGGAGTGTGGAATGAGACCTATGGCAGAAACGGCTCCTATTTAAAATCTTCCGAGGGTGAAGTAGTCATATCGAATGTGACGTCACCAAGCCAGGGACGTATCAAAGGAGGATCCCGCTCATTTTGCTTTGAAGTCGAGGCTTTGCTGCTGTGTGCTTTATTCTGTTTCAGGTCCAGTGTTACAGCGATTCCCTTTGCCATGTGTTGAGCCAGCCGTGTGGTGACTGCGCAATAATGAGGCAGGAGAGACATTGACTGCCACTGCTGTTTTGTTTCCTTGTGGTTTATGTAGTTGTTTTTATTTGTGATTGTATTATTAGTCTTTTGGTTTCTCTCGGCTGTGGCAATCATTGTTTTTCCCCAGTCAATTGAACACTATAGATCATTGTAACTGCCTCATGGCAGTAATTGTGGCTTTTACGCACGCTCCTTCCGCCTCTAGAATCATGTCAATACCAAAATGACGCCCAACATAATGATCAAATGATTTTCACTTTCACTGATTCTTGCTCAAGCATATGTTTCAGCAGCAAAGTGGATCTACGGGACGCTTCGATAAAGCCAATCACAGCAGCTCCTCTCATCAGGAACAGACAGTTTAACGAGCCAACACTTCAGCAGGAAACCTCCCTCCACAGACAAAAGTATACGTTTAAGTATAAGTTGAGCTCCTGAGGTCCTGGCCGTATTATTGACTTGTAAGTGTTTTTCCCCTGTGTTTTTTGTGTAAGAGTGTATGCTCTGTTTTTGCGAGGAGCTTTGCGTTCCGAGGACCCGCAGGCTGTCGTGTGAGTTGGATGGGACACCAACAGGGAGCAGGCCCGTGTCGCGGCGCAGGCCAAGGCAACACTCAACACTGAGGCAACTGGGAAGTGTCCCGGTGCTCCTCAAGGGCTGCCCACCACAAGCTCCCACAGAGGACTCATGAACGCTCTGGTCCGGACCACGTCTGAGACCGGCAACGCTGAAAAGCGACAAACGTCACAGACGCGTGTCCTCTCTGGGAGTGTGGAATGAGACCTATGGCAGAAATAACACCCATGGTTTCCGGAGCTCTTTCACCAGAGAAGAGCTCATTAACATCATCACTTGTTACTTTGCCCCATTCAGGCCTGGAGTGCATTTGTGTTCTCTGGTTTCTAACATAACAGTGTGTTTTATGTGAAGCTTTTCAGTTTCTGAGGTTTGCAGGCATGAAACAGTCATTTTAAAGCACAGTCAACTGAAAATGACTCAGTGTGAGTGAAAAGTGGTCAGAATCAACACTATTGTGTTTATCGTGAAGCTTTTCAGTTTCTGAGGTTTGCAGGAATGACACACAAATTTTAGAAAAAAGTCAACTGAAAACCACTCAGTGTCAGTGAATACTGGTCAGAATCAGCACTTATGTGTTTTTTGTCAAGCTTTTCAGTTTGTTAGGTCTGCAGGCCTGAAACAACTGGAAATGACTCAGTGTGACTGAATCGTGGTCCGAATCAACGCTTGTGTGATGTTTGTGAAACTTTTCAGTTTCTGAAGTTTGCAGGAATGAAACAAGCAACAATGAGGCAACTGGGAAGTGTCCCAAGCTCCCACAGAGGACTCATGAACGCTCTGGTCCGGACCACGTCTGAGACCGGCAACGCTGAAAAGCGACAAACGTCACAGACGCGTGTCCTCTCTGGGAGTGTGGAATGAGACCTATGGCAGAAACGGCTCCTATTTAAAATCTTCCGAGGGTGAAGTAGTCATATCGAATGTGACGTCACCAAGCCAGGGACGTATCAAAGGAGGATCCCGCTCATTTTGCTTTGAAGTCGAGGCTTTGCTGCTGTGTGCTTTATTCTGTTTCAGGTCCAGTGTTACAGCGATTCCCTTTGCCATGTGTTGAGCCAGCCGTGTGGTGACTGCGCAATAATGAGGCAGGAGAGACATTGACTGCCACTGCTGTTTTGTTTCCTTGTGGTTTATGTAGTTGTTTTTATTTGTGATTGTATTATTAGTCTTTTGGTTTCTCTCGGCTGTGGCAATCATTGTTTTTCCCCAGTCAATTGAACATCATAGATCATTGTAACTGCCTCATGGCAGTAATTGTGGCTTTTACGCACGCTCCTTCCGCCTCTAGAATCATGTCAATACCAAAATGACGCCCAACATAATGATTTCATGTAATGATCAAATGATTTTCACTTTCACTGATTCTTGCTCAAGCATATGTTTCAGCAGCAAAGTGGATCTACGGGACGCTTCGATAAAGCCAATCACAGCAGCTCCTCTCATCAGGAACAGACAGTTTAACGAGCCAACACTTCAGCAGGAAACCTCCCTCCACAGACAAAAGTATACGTTTAAGTATAAGTTGAGCTCCTGAGGTCCTGGCCGTATTATTGACTTGTAAGTGTTTTTCCCCTGTGTTTTTTGTGTAAGAGTGTATGCTCTGTTTTTGCGAGGAGCTTTGCGTTCCGAGGACCCGCAGGCTGTCGTGTGAGTTGGATGGGACACCAACAGGGAGCAGGCCCGTGTCGCGGCGCAGGCCAAGGCAACACTCAACACTGAGGCAACTGGGAAGTGTCCCGGTGCTCCTCAAGGGCTGCCCACCACAAGCTCCCACAGAGGACTCATGAACGCTCTGGTCCGGACCACGTCTGAGACCGGCAACGCTGAAAAGCGACAAACGTCACAGACGCGTGTCCTCTCTGGGAGTGTGGAATGAGACCTATGGCAGAAACGGCTCCTATTTAAAATCTTCCGTGGGTGAAGTAGTCATATCGAATGTGACGTCACCAAGCCAGGGACGTATCAAAGGAGGATCCCGCTCATTTTGCTTTGAAGTCGAGGCTTTGCTGCTGTGTGCTTTATTCTGTTTCAGGTCCAGTGTTACAGCGATTCCCTTTGCCATGTGTTGAGCCAGCCGTGTGGTGACTGCGCAATAATGAGGCAGGAGAGACATTGACTGCCACTGCTGTTTTGTTTCCTTGTGGTTTATGTAGTTGTTTTTATTTGTGATTGTATTATTAGTCTTTTGGTTTCTCTCGGCTGTGGCAATCATTGTTTTTCCCCAGTCAATTGAACACTATAGATCATTGTAACTGCTTCATTGCAGTAATTGTGGCTTTTACGCACGCTCCTTCCGCCTCTAGAATCATGTCAATACCAAAATGACGCCCAACATAATGATCAAATGATTTTCACTTTCACTGATTCTTGCTCAAGCATATGTTTCAGCAGCAAAGTGGATCTACGGGACGCTTCGATAAAGCCAATCACAGCAGCTCCTCTCATCAGGAACAGACAGTTTAACGAGCCAACACTTCAGCAGGAAACCTCCCTCCACAGACAAAAGTATACGTTTAAGTATAAGTTGAGCTCCTGAGGTCCTGGCCGTATTATTGACTTGTAAGTGTTTTTCCCCTGTGTTTTTTGTGTAAGAGTGTATGCTCTGTTTTTGCGAGGAGCTTTGCGTTCCGAGGACCCGCAGGCTGTCGTGTGAGTTGGATGGGACACCAACAGGGAGCAGGCCCGTGTCGCGGCGCAGGCCAAGGCAACACTCAACACTGAGGCAACTGGGAAGTGTCCCGGTGCTCCTCAAGGGCTGCCCACCACAAGCTCCCACAGAGGACTCATGAACGCTCTGGTCCGGACCACGTCTGAGACCGGCAACGCTGAAAAGCGACAAACGTCACAGACGCGTGTCCTCTCTGGGAGTGTGGAATGAGACCTATGGCAGAAATAACACCCATGGTTTCCGGAGCTCTTTCACCAGAGAAGAGCTCATTAACATCATCACTTGTTACTTTGCCCCATTCAGGCCTGGAGTGCATTTGTGTTCTCTGGTTTCTAACATAACAGTGTGTTTTATGTGAAGCTTTTCAGTTTCTGAGGTTTGCAGGCATGAAACAGTAATTTTAAAGCACAGTCAACTGAAAATGACTCAGTGTGAGTGAAAAGTGGTCAGAATCAACACTATTGTGTTTATCGTGAAGCTTTTCAGTTTCTGAGGTTTGCAGGAATGACACACAAATTTTAGAAAAAAGTCAACTGAAAACCACTCAGTGTCAGTGAATACTGGTCAGAATCAGCACTTATGTGTTTTTTGTCAAGCTTTTCAGTTTGTTAGGTCTGCAGGCCTGAAACAACTGGAAATGACTCAGTGTGACTGAATCGTGGTCCGAATCAACGCTTGTGTGATGTTTGTGAAACTTTTCAGTTTCTGAAGTTTGCAGGAATGAAACAAGCAACAATGAGGCAACTGGGAAGTGTCCCAAGCTCCCACAGAGGACTCATGAACGCTCTGGTCCGGACCACGTCTGAGACCGGCAACGCTGAAAAGCGACAAACGTCACAGACGCGTGTCCTCTCTGGGAGTGTGGAATGAGACCTATGGCAGAAACGGATCCTATTTAAAATCTTCCGAGGGTGAAGTAGTCATATCGAATGTGACGTCACCAAGCCAGGGACGTATCAAAGGAGGATCCCGCTCATTTTGCTTTGAAGTCGAGGCTTTGCTGCTGTGTGCTTTATTCTGTTTCAGGTCCAGTGTTACAGCGATTCCCTTTGCCATGTGTTGAGCCAGCCGTGTGGTGACTGCGCAATAATGAGGCAGGAGAGACATTGACTGCCACTGCTGTTTTGTTTCCTTGTGGTTTATGTAGTTGTTTTTATTTGTGATTGTATTATTAGTCTTTTGGTTTCTCTCGGCTGTGGCAATCATTGTTTTTCCCCAGTCAATTGAACATCATAGATCATTGTAACTGCCTCATGGCAGTAATTGTGGCTTTTACGCACGCTCCTTCCGCCTCTAGAATCATGTCAATACCAAAATGACGCCCAACATAATGATTTCATGTAATGATCAAATGATTTTCACTTTCACTGATTCTTGCTCAAGCATATGTTTCAGCAGCAAAGTGGATCTACGGGACGCTTCGATAAAGCCAATCACAGCAGCTCCTCTCATCAGGAACAGACAGTTTAACGAGCCAACACTTCAGCAGGAAACCTCCCTCCACAGACAAAAGTATACGTTTAAGTATAAGTTGAGCTCCTGAGGTCCTGGCCGTATTATTGACTTGTAAGTGTTTTTCCCCTGTGTTTTTTGTGTAAGAGTGTATGCTCTGTTTTTGCGAGGAGCTTTGCGTTCCGAGGACCCGCAGGCTGTCGTGTGAGTTGGATGGGACACCAACAGGGAGCAGGCCCGTGTCGCGGCGCAGGCCAAGGCAACACTCAACACTGAGGCAACTGGGAAGTGTCCCGGTGCTCCTCAAGGGCTGCCCACCACAAGCTCCCACAGAGGACTCATGAACGCTCTGGTCCGGACCACGTCTGAGACCGGCAACGCTGAAAAGCGACAAACGTCACAGACGCGTGTCCTCTCTGGGAGTGTGGAATGAGACCTATGGCAGAAATAACACCCATGGTTTCCGGAGCTCTTTCACCAGAGAAGAGCTCATTAACATCATCACTTGTTACTTTGCCCCATTCAGGCCTGGAGTGCATTTGTGTTCTCTGGTTTCTAACATAACAGTGTGTTTTATGTGAAGCTTTTCAGTTTCTGAGGTTTGCAGGCATGAAACAGTCATTTTAAAGCACAGTCAACTGAAAATGACTCAGTGTGAGTGAAAAGTGGTCAGAAGCAACACTATTGTGTTTATCGTGAAGCTTTTCAGTTTCTGAGGTTTGCAGGAATGACACACAAATTTTAGAAAAAAGTCAACTGAAAACCACTCAGTGTCAGTGAATACTGGTCAGAATCAGCACTTATGTGTTTTTTGTCAAGCTTTTCAGTTTGTTAGGTCTGCAGGCCTGAAACAACTGAAAATGACTCAGTGTGATTGAATCGTGGTCAGAATCAACGCTTGTGTGATGTTTGTGAAACTTTTCAGTTTCTGAAGTTTGCAGGAATGAAACAAGCAACAATGAGGCAACTGGGAAGTGTCCCAAGCTCCCACAGAGGACTCATGAACGCTCTGGTCCGGACCACGTCTGAGACCGGCAACGCTGAAAAGCGACAAACGTCACAGACGCGTGTCCTCTCTGGGAGTGTGGAATGAGACCTATGGCAGAAACGGCTCCTATTTAAAATCTTCCGAGGGTTGAAGTAGTCATATCGAATGTGACGTCACCAAGCCAGGGACGTATCAAAGGAGGATCCCGCTCATTTTGCTTTGAAGTCGAGGCTTTGCTGCTGTGTGCTTTATTCTGTTTCAGGTCCAGTGTTACAGCGATTCCCTTTGCCATGTGTTGAGCCAGCCGTGTGGTGACTGCGCAATAATGAGGCAGGAGAGACATTGACTGCCACTGCTGTTTTGTTTCCTTGTGGTTTATGTAGTTGTTTTTATTTGTGATTGTATTATTAGTCTTTTGGTTTCTCTCGGCTGTGGCAATCATTGTTTTTCCCCAGTCAATTGAACACTATAGATCATTGTAACTGCCTCATGGCAGTAATTGTGGCTTTTACGCACGCTCCTTCCGCCTCTAGAATCATGTCAATACCAAAATGACGCCCAACATAATGATCAAATGATTTTCACTTTCACTGATTCTTGCTCAAGCATATGTTTCAGCAGCAAAGTGGATCTACGGGACGCTTCGATAAAGCCAATCACAGCAGCTCCTCTCATCAGGAACAGACAGTTTAACGAGCCAACACTTCAGCAGGAAACCTCCCTCCACAGACAAAAGTATACGTTTAAGTATAAGTTGAGCTCCTGAGGTCCTGGCCGTATTATTGACTTGTAAGTGTTTTTCCCCTGTGTTTTTTGTGTAAGAGTGTATGCTCTGTTTTTGCGAGGAGCTTTGCGTTCCGAGGACCCGCAGGCTGTCGTGTGAGTTGGATGGGACACCAACAGGGAGCAGGCCCGTGTCGCGGCGCAGGCCAAGGCAACACTCAACACTGAGGCAACTGGGAAGTGTCCCGGTGCTCCTCAAGGGCTGCCCACCACAAGCTCCCACAGAGGACTCATGAACGCTCTGGTCCGGACCACGTCTGAGACCGGCAACGCTGAAAAGCGACAAACGTCACAGACGCGTGTCCTCTCTGGGAGTGTGGAATGAGACCTATGGCAGAAACGGCTCCTATTTAAAATCTTCCGAGGGTGAAGTAGTCATATCGAATGTGACGTCACCAAGCCAGGGACGTATCAAAGGAGGATCCCGCTCATTTTGCTTTGAAGTCGAGGCTTTGCTGCTGTGTGCTTTATTCTGTTTCAGGTCCAGTGTTACAGCGATTCCCTTTGCCATGTGTTGAGCCAGCCCTGTGGTGACTGCGCAATAATGAGGCAGGAGAGACATTGACTGCCACTGCTGTTTTGTTTCCTTGTGGTTTATGTAGTTGTTTTTATTTGTGATTGTATTATTAGTCTTTTGGTTTCTCTCGGCTGTGGCAATCATTGTTTTTCCCCAGTCAATTGAACACTATAGATCATTGTAACTGCCTCATGGCAGTAATTGTGGCTTTTACGCACGCTCCTTCCGCCTCTAGAATCATGTCAATACCAAAATGACGCCCAACATAATGATCAAATGATTTTCACTTTCACTGATTCTTGCTCAAGCATATGTTTCAGCAGCAAAGTGGATCTACGGGACGCTTCGATAAAGCCAATCACAGCAGCTCCTCTCATCAGGAACAGACAGTTTAACGAGCCAACACTTCAGCAGGAAACCTCCCTCCACAGACAAAAGTATACGTTTAAGTATAAGTTGAGCTCCTGAGGTCCTGGCCGTATTATTGACTTGTAAGTGTTTTTCCCCTGTGTTTTTTGTGTAAGAGTGTATGCTCTGTTTTTGCGAGGAGCTTTGCGTTCCGAGGACCCGCAGGCTGTCGTGTGAGTTGGATGGGACACCAACAGGGAGCAGGCCCGTGTCGCGGCGCAGGCCAAGGCAACACTCAACACTGAGGCAACTGGGAAGTGTCCCGGTGCTCCTCAAGGGCTGCCCACCACAAGCTCCCACAGAGGACTCATGAACGCTCTGGTCCGGACCACGTCTGAGACCGGCAACGCTGAAAAGCGACAAACGTCACAGACGCGTGTCCTCTCTGGGAGTGTGGAATGAGACCTATGGCAGAAATAACACCCATGGTTTCCGGAGCTCTTTCACCAGAGAAGAGCTCATTAACATCATCACTTGTTACTTTGCCCCATTCAGGCCTGGAGTGCATTTGTGTTCTCTGGTTTCTAACATAACAGTGTGTTTTATGTGAAGCTTTTCAGTTTCTGAGGTTTGCAGGCATGAAACAGTCATTTTAAAGCACAGTCAACTGAAAATGACTCAGTGTGAGTGAAAAGTGGTCAGAATCAACACTATTGTGTTTATCGTGAAGCTTTTCAGTTTCTGAGGTTTGCAGGAATGACACACAAATTTTAGAAAAAAGTCAACTGAAAACCACTCAGTGTGAGTGAATACTGGTCAGAATCAGCACTTATGTGTTTTTTGTCACGCTTTTCAGTTTGTGAGGTCTGCAGGCCTGAAACAACTGAAAATGACTCAGTGTGATTGAATCGTGGTCAGAATCAACGCTTGTGTGATGTTTGTGACACTTTTCAGTTTCTGAAGTTTGCAGGAATGAAACAAGCAACAATGAGGCAACTGGGAAGTGTCCCAAGCTCCCACAGAGGACTCATGAACGCTCTGGTCCGGACCACGTCTGAGACCGGCAACGCTGAAAAGCGACAAACGTCACAGACGCGTGTCCTCTCTGGGTGTGTGGAATGAGACCTATGGCAGAAACGGCTCCTATTTAAAATCTTCCCAAGGTGAAGTAGTCATATCGAATGTGACGTCACCAAGCCAGGGACGTATCAAAGGAGGATCCCGCTCATTTTGCTTTGAAGTCGAGGCTTTGCTGCTGTGTGCTTTATTCTGTTTCAGGTCCAGTGTTACAGCGATTCCCTTTGCCATGTGTTGAGCCAGCCGTGTGGTGACTGCGCAATAATGAGGCAGGAGAGACATTGACTGCCACTGCTGTTTTGTTTCCTTGTGGTTTATGTAGTTGTTTTTATTTGTGATTGTATTATTAGTCTTTTGGTTTCTCTCGGCTGTGGCAATCATTGTTTTTCCCCAGTCAATTGAACACTATAGATCATTGTAACTGCCTCATGGCAGTAATTGTGGCTTTTACGCACGCTCCTTCCGCCTCTAGAATCATGTCAATACCAAAATGACGCCCAACATAATGATCAAATGATTTTCACTTTTAACTGATTCTTGCTCAAGCATATGTTTCAGCAGCAAAGTGGATCTACGGGACGCTTCGATAAAGCCAATCACAGCAGCTCCTCTCATCAGGAACAGACAGTTTAACGAGCCAACACTTCAGCAGGAAACCTCCCTCCACAGACAAAAGTATACGTTTAAGTATAAGTTGAGCTCCTGAGGTCCTGGCCGTATTATTGACTTGTAAGTGTTTTTCCCCTGTGTTTTTTGTGTAAGAGTGTATGCTCTGTTTTTGCGAGGAGCTTTGCGTTCCGAGGACCCGCAGGCTGTCGCGTGAGTTGGATGGGACACCAACAGGGAGCAGGCCCGTGTCGCGGCGCAGGCCAAGGCAACACTCAACACTGAGGCAACTGGGAAGTGTCCCGGTGCTCCTCAAGGGCTGCCCACCACAAGCTCCCACAGAGGACTCATGAACGCTCTGGTCCGGACCACGTCTGAGACCGGCAACGCTGAAAAGCGACAAACGTCACAGACGCGTGTCCTCTCTGGGAGTGTGGAATGAGACCTATGGCAGAAATAACACCCATGGTTTCCGGAGCTCTTTCACCAGAGAAGAGCTCATTAACATCATCACTTGTTACTTTGCCCCATTCAGGCCTGGAGTGCATTTGTGTTCTCTGGTTTCTAACATAACAGTGTGTTTTATGTGAAGCTTTTCAGTTTCTGAGGTTTGCAGGCATGAAACAGTCATTTTAAAGCACAGTCAACTGAAAATGACTCAGTGTGAGTGAAAAGTGGTCAGAATCAACACTATTGTGTTTATCGTGAAGCTTTTCAGTTTCTGAGGTTTGCAGGAATGACACACAAATTTTAGAAAAAAGTCAACTGAAAACCACTCAGTGTGAGTGAATACTGGTCAGAATCAGCACTTATGTGTTTTTTGTCACGCTTTTCAGTTTGTGAGGTCTGCAGGAATGAAACAACTGAAAATGACTCAGTGTGATTGAATCGTGGTCAGAATCAACGCTTGTGTGATGTTTGTGACACTTTTCAGTTTCTGAAGTTTGCAGGAATGAAACAAGCAACAATGAGGCAACTGGGAAGTGTCCCAAGCTCCCACAGAGGACTCATGAACGCTCTGGTCCGGACCACGTCTGAGACCGGCAACGCTGAAAAGCGACAAACGTCACAGACGCGTGTCCTCTCTGGGAGTGTGGAATGAGACCTATGGCAGAAACGGCTCCTATTTAAAATCTTCCCAAGGTGAAGTAGTCATATCGAATGTGATGTCACCAAGCCAGGGACGTATCAAAGGAGGATCCCGCTCATTTTGCTTTGAAGTCGAGGCTTTGCTGCTGTGTGCTTTATTCTGTTTCAGGTCCAGTGTTACAGCGATTCCCTTTGCCATGTGTTGAGCCAGCCGTGTGGTGACTGCGCAATAATGAGGCAGGAGAGACATTGACTGCCACTGCTGTTTTGTTTCCTTGTGGTTTATGTAGTTGTTTTTATTTGTGATTGTATTATTAGTCTTTTGGTTTCTCTCGGCTGTGGCAATCATTGTTTTTCCCCAGTCAATTGAACACTATAGATCATTGTAACTGCCTCATGGCAGTAATTGTGGCTTTTACGCACGCTCCTTCCGCCTCTAGAATCATGTCAATACCAAAATGACGCCCAACATAATGATCAAATGATTTTCACTTTTAACTGATTCTTGCTCAAGCATATGTTTCAGCAGCAAAGTGGATCTACGGGACGCTTCGATAAAGCCAATCACAGCAGCTCCTTTCATCAGGAACAGACAGTTTAACGAGCCAACACTTCAGCAGGAAACCTCCCTCCACAGACAAAAGTATACGTTTAAGTATAAGTTGAGCTCCTGAGGTCCTGGCCGTATTATTGACTTGTAAGTGTTTTTCCCCTGTGTTTTTTGTGTAAGAGTGTATGCTCTGTTTTTGCGAGGAGCTTTGCGTTCCGAGGACCCGCAGGCTGTCGCGTGAGTTGGATGGGACACCAACAGGGAGCAGGCCCGTGTCGCGGCGCAGGCCAAGGCAACACTCAACACTGAGGCAACTGGGAAGTGTCCCGGTGCTCCTCAAGGGCTGCCCACCACAAGCTCCCACAGAGGACTCATGAACGCTCTGGTCCGGACCACGTCTGAGACCGGCAACGCTGAAAAGCGACAAACGTCACAGACGCGTGTCCTCTCTGGGTGTGTGGAATGAGACCTATGGCAGAAACGGCTCCTATTTAAAATCTTCCCAAGGTGAAGTAGTCATATCGAATGTGACGTCACCAAGCCAGGGACGTATCAAAGGAGGATCCCGCTCATTTTGCTTTGAAGTCGAGGCTTTGCTGCTGTGTGCTTTATTCTGTTTCAGGTCCAGTGTTACAGCGATTCCCTTTGCCATGTGTTGAGCCAGCCGTGTGGTGACTGCGCAATAATGAGGCAGGAGAGACATTGACTGCCACTGCTGTTTTGTTTCCTTGTGGTTTATGTAGTTGTTTTTATTTGTGATTGTATTATTAGTCTTTTGGTTTCTCTCGGCTGTGGCAATCATTGTTTTTCCCCAGTCAATTGAACACTATAGATCATTGTAACTGCCTCATGGCAGTAATTGTGGCTTTTACGCACGCTCCTTCCGCCTCTAGAATCATGTCAATACCAAAATGACGCCCAACATAATGATCAAATGATTTTCACTTTTAACTGATTCTTGCTCAAGCATATGTTTCAGCAGCAAAGTGGATCTACGGGACGCTTCGATAAAGCCAATCACAGCAGCTCCTCTCATCAGGAACAGACAGTTTAACGAGCCAACACTTCAGCAGGAAACCTCCCTCCACAGACAAAAGTATACGTTTAAGTATAAGTTGAGCTCCTGAGGTCCTGGCCGTATTATTGACTTGTAAGTGTTTTTCCCCTGTGTTTTTTGTGTAAGAGTGTATGCTCTGTTTTTGCGAGGAGCTTTGCGTTCCGAGGACCCGCAGGCTGTCGCGTGAGTTGGATGGGACACCAACAGGGAGCAGGCCCGTGTCGCGGCGCAGGCCAAGGCAACACTCAACACTGAGGCAACTGGGAAGTGTCCCGGTGCTCCTCAAGGGCTGCCCACCACAAGCTCCCACAGAGGACTCATGAACGCTCTGGTCCGGACCACGTCTGAGACCGGCAACGCTGAAAAGCGACAAACGTCACAGACGCGTGTCCTCTCTGGGAGTGTGGAATGAGACCTATGGCAGAAATAACACCCATGGTTTCCGGAGCTCTTTCACCAGAGAAGAGCTCATTAACATCATCACTTGTTACTTTGCCCCATTCAGGCCTGGAGTGCATTTGTGTTCTCTGGTTTCTAACATAACAGTGTGTTTTATGTGAAGCTTTTCAGTTTCTGAGGTTTGCAGGCATGAAACAGTCATTTTAAAGCACAGTCAACTGAAAATGACTCAGTGTGAGTGAAAAGTGGTCAGAATCAACACTATTGTGTTTATCGTGAAGCTTTTCAGTTTCTGAGGTTTGCAGGAATGACACACAAATTTTAGAAAAAAGTCAACTGAAAACCACTCAGTGTGAGTGAATACTGGTCAGAATCAGCACTTATGTGTTTTTTGTCACGCTTTTCAGTTTGTGAGGTCTGCAGGCCTGAAACAACTGAAAATGACTCAGTGTGACTGAATCGTGGTCAGAATCAACGCTTGTGTGATGTTTGTGAAACTTTTCAGTTTCTGAAGTTTGCAGGAATGAAACAATCAACAATGAGGCAACTGGGAAGTGTCCCAAGCTCCCACAGAGGACTCATGAACGCTCTGGTCCGGACCACGTCTGAGACCGGCAACGCTGAAAAGCGACAAACGTCACAGACGCGTGTCCTCTCTGGGAGTGTGGAATGAGACCTATGGCAGAAACGGCTCCTATTTAAAATCTTCCCAAGGTGAAGTAGTCATATCGAATGTGACGTCACCAAGCCAGGGACGTATCAAAGGAGGATCCCGCTCATTTTGCTTTGAAGTCGAGGCTTTGCTGCTGTGTGCTTTATTCTGTTTCAGGTCCAGTGTTACAGCGATTCCCTTTGCCATGTGTTGAGCCAGCCGTGTGGTGACTGCGCAATAATGAGGCAGGAGAGACATTGACTGCCACTGCTGTTTTGTTTCCTTGTGGTTTATGTAGTTGTTTTTATTTGTGATTGTATTATTAGTCTTTTGGTTTCTCTCGGCTGTGGCAATCATTGTTTTTCCCCAGTCAATTGAACACTATAGATCATTGTAACTGCCTCATGGCAGTAATTGTGGCTTTTACGCACGCTCCTTCCGCCTCTAGAATCATGTCAATACCAAAATGACACCCAACATAATGATTTCATGTAATGATCAAATGATTTTCACTTTCACTGATTCTTGCTCAAGCTTATGTTTCAGCAGCAAAGTGGATCTACGGGACGCTTCGATAAAGCCAATCACAGCAGCTCCTCTCATCAGGAACAGACAGTTTAACGAGCCAACACTTCAGCAGGAAACCTCCCTCCACAGACAAAAGTATACGTTTAAGTATAAGTTGAGCTCCTGAGGTCCTGGCCGTATTATTGACTTGTAAGTGTTTTTCCCCTGTGTTTTTTGTGTAAGAGTGTATGCTCTGTTTTTGCGAGGAGCTTTGCGTTCCGAGGACCCGCAGGCTGTCGCGTGAGTTGGATGGGACACCAACAGGGAGCAGGCCCGTGTCGCGGCGCAGGCCAAGGCAACACTCAACACTGAGGCAACTGGGAAGTGTCCCGGTGCTCCTCAAGGGCTGCCCACCACAAGCTCCCACAGAGGACTCATGAACGCTCTGGTCCGGACCACGTCTGAGACCGGCAACGCTGAAAAGCGACAAACGTCACAGACGCGTGTCCTCTCTGGGAGTGTGGAATGAGACCTATGGCAGAAATAACACCCATGGTTTCCGGAGCTCTTTCACCAGAGAAGAGCTCATTAACATCATCACTTGTTACTTTGCCCCATTCAGGCCTGGAGTGCATTTGTGTTCTCTGGTTTCTAACATAACAGTGTGTTTTATGTGAAGCTTTTCAGTTTCTGAGGTTTGCAGGCATGAAACAGTCATTTTAAAGCACAGTCAACTGAAAATGACTCAGTGTGAGTGAAAAGTGGTCAGAATCAACACTATTGTGTTTATCGTGAAGCTTTTCAGTTTCTGAGGTTTGCAGGAATGACACACAAATTTTAGAAAAAAGTCAACTGAAAACCACTCAGTGTGAGTGAATACTGGTCAGAATCAGCACTTATGTGTTTTTTGTCACGCTTTTCAGTTTGTGAGGTCTGCAGGCCTGAAACAACTGAAAATGACTCAGTGTGACTGAATCGTGGTCAGAATCAACGCTTGTGTGATGTTTGTGAAACTTTTCAGTTTCTGAAGTTTGCAGGAATGAAACAATCAACAATGAGGCAACTGGGAAGTGTCCCAAGCTCCCACAGAGGACTCATGAACGCTCTGGTCCGGACCACGTCTGAGACCGGCAACGCTGAAAAGCGACAAACGTCACAGACGCGTGTCCTCTCTGGGAGTGTGGAATGAGACCTATGGCAGAAACGGCTCCTATTTAAAATCTTCCCAAGGTGAAGTAGTCATATCGAATGTGATGTCACCAAGCCAGGGACGTATCAAAGGAGGATCCCGCTCATTTTGCTTTGAAGTCGAGGCTTTGCTGCTGTGTGCTTTATTCTGTTTCAGGTCCAGTGTTACAGCGATTCCCTTTGCCATGTGTTGAGCCAGCCGTGTGGTGACTGCGCAATAATGAGGCAGGAGAGACATTGACTGCCACTGCTGTTTTGTTTCCTTGTGGTTTATGTAGTTGTTTTTATTTGTGATTGTATTATTAGTCTTTTGGTTTCTCTCGGCTGTGGCAATCATTGTTTTTCCCCAGTCAATTGAACACTATAGATCATTGTAACTGCCTCATGGCAGTAATTGTGGCTTTTACGCACGCTCCTTCCGCCTCTAGAATCATGTCAATACCAAAATGACGCCCAACATAATGATCAAATGATTTTCACTTTTAACTGATTCTTGCTCAAGCATATGTTTCAGCAGCAAAGTGGATCTACGGGACGCTTCGATAAAGCCAATCACAGCAGCTCCTTTCATCAGGAACAGACAGTTTAACGAGCCAACACTTCAGCAGGAAACCTCCCTCCACAGACAAAAGTATACGTTTAAGTATAAGTTGAGCTCCTGAGGTCCTGGCCGTATTATTGACTTGTAAGTGTTTTTCCCCTGTGTTTTTTGTGTAAGAGTGTATGCTCTGTTTTTGCGAGGAGCTTTGCGTTCCGAGGACCCGCAGGCTGTCGCGTGAGTTGGATGGGACACCAACAGGGAGCAGGCCCGTGTCGCGGCGCAGGCCAAGGCAACACTCAACACTGAGGCAACTGGGAAGTGTCCCGGTGCTCCTCAAGGGCTGCCCACCACAAGCTCCCACAGAGGACTCATGAACGCTCTGGTCCGGACCACGTCTGAGACCGGCAACGCTGAAAAGCGACAAACGTCACAGACGCGTGTCCTCTCTGGGAGTGTGGAATGAGACCTATGGCAGAAATAACACCCATGGTTTCCGGAGCTCTTTCACCAGAGAAGAGCTCATTAACATCATCACTTGTTACTTTGCCCCATTCAGGCCTGGAGTGCATTTGTGTTCTCTGGTTTCTAACATAACAGTGTGTTTTATGTGAAGCTTTTCAGTTTCTGAGGTTTGCAGGCATGAAACAGTCATTTTAAAGCACAGTCAACTGAAAATGACTCAGTGTGAGTGAAAAGTGGTCAGAATCAACACTATTGTGTTTATCGTGAAGCTTTTCAGTTTCTGAGGTTTGCAGGAATGACACACAAATTTTAGAAAAAAGTCAACTGAAAACCACTCAGTGTGAGTGAATACTGGTCAGAATCAGCACTTATGTGTTTTTTGTCACGCTTTTCAGTTTGTGAGGTCTGCAGGCCTGAAACAACTGAAAATGACTCAGTGTGACTGAATCGTGGTCAGAATCAACGCTTGTGTGATGTTTGTGAAACTTTTCAGTTTCTGAAGTTTGCAGGAATGAAACAATCAACAATGAGGCAACTGGGAAGTGTCCCAAGCTCCCACAGAGGACTCATGAACGCTCTGGTCCGGACCACGTCTGAGACCGGCAACGCTGAAAAGCGACAAACGTCACAGACGCGTGTCCTCTCTGGGAGTGTGGAATGAGACCTATGGCAGAAACGGCTCCTATTTAAAATCTTCCCAAGGTGAAGTAGTCATATCGAATGTGACGTCACCAAGCCAGGGACGTATCAAAGGAGGATCCCGCTCATTTTGCTTTGAAGTCGAGGCTTTGCTGCTGTGTGCTTTATTCTGTTTCAGGTCCAGTGTTACAGCGATTCCCTTTGCCATGTGTTGAGCCAGCCGTGTGGTGACTGCGCAATAATGAGGCAGGAGAGACATTGACTGCCACTGCTGTTTTGTTTCCTTGTGGTTTATGTAGTTGTTTTTATTTGTGATTGTATTATTAGTCTTTTGGTTTCTCTCGGCTGTGGCAATCATTGTTTTTCCCCAGTCAATTGAACACTATAGATCATTGTAACTGCCTCATGGCAGTAATTGTGGCTTTTACGCACGCTCCTTCCGCCTCTAGAATCATGTCAATACCAAAATGACACCCAACATAATGATTTCATGTAATGATCAAATGATTTTCACTTTCACTGATTCTTGCTCAAGCTTATGTTTCAGCAGCAAAGTGGATCTACGGGACGCTTCGATAAAGCCAATCACAGCAGCTCCTCTCATCAGGAACAGACAGTTTAACGAGCCAACACTTCAGCAGGAAACCTCCCTCCACAGACAAAAGTATACGTTTAAGTATAAGTTGAGCTCCTGAGGTCCTGGCCGTATTATTGACTTGTAAGTGTTTTTCCCCTGTGTTTTTTGTGTAAGAGTGTATGCTCTGTTTTTGCGAGGAGCTTTGCGTTCCGAGGACCCGCAGGCTGTCGCGTGAGTTGGATGGGACACCAACAGGGAGCAGGCCCGTGTCGCGGCGCAGGCCAAGGCAACACTCAACACTGAGGCAACTGGGAAGTGTCCCGGTGCTCCTCAAGGGCTGCCCACCACAAGCTCCCACAGAGGACTCATGAACGCTCTGGTCCGGACCACGTCTGAGACCGGCAACGCTGAAAAGCGACAAACGTCACAGACGCGTGTCCTCTCTGGGAGTGTGGAATGAGACCTATGGCAGAAATAACACCCATGGTTTCCGGAGCTCTTTCACCAGAGAAGAGCTCATTAACATCATCACTTGTTACTTTGCCCCATTCAGGCCTGGAGTGCATTTGTGTTCTCTGGTTTCTAACATAACAGTGTGTTTTATGTGAAGCTTTTCAGTTTCTGAGGTTTGCAGGCATGAAACAGTAATTTTAAAGCACAGTCAACTGAAAATGACTCAGTGTGAGTGAAAAGTGGTCAGAATCAACACTATTGTGTTTATCGTGAAGCTTTTCAGTTTCTGAGGTTTGCAGGAATGACACACAAATTTTAGAAAAAAGTCAACTGAAAACCACTCAGTGTGAGTGAATACTGGTCAGAATCAGCACTTATGTGTTTTTTGTCACGCTTTTCAGTTTGTGAGGTCTGCAGGCCTGAAACAACTGAAAATGACTCAGTGTGATTGAATCGTGGTCAGAATCAACGCTTGTGTGATGTTTGTGACACTTTTCAGTTTCTGAAGTTTGCAGGAATGAAACAAGCAACAATGAGGCAACTGGGAAGTGTCCCAAGCTCCCACAGAGGACTCATGAACGCTCTGGTCCGGACCACGTCTGAGACCGGCAACGCTGAAAAGCGACAAACGTCACAGACGCGTGTCCTCTCTGGGAGTGTGGAATGAGACCTATGGCAGAAACGGCTCCTATTTAAAATCTTCCGAGGGTGAAGTAGTCATATCGAATGTGACGTCACCAAGCCAGGGACGTATCAAAGGAGGATCCCGCTCATTTTGCTTTGAAGTCGAGGCTTTGCTGCTGTGTGCTTTATTCTGTTTCAGGTCCAGTGTTACAGCGATTCCCTTTGCCATGTGTTGAGCCAGCCGTGTGGTGACTGCGCAATAATGAGGCAGGAGAGACATTGACTGCCACTGCTGTTTTGTTTCCTTGTGGTTTATGTAGTTGTTTTTATTTGTGATTGTATTATTAGTCTTTTGGTTTCTCTCGGCTGTGGCAATCATTGTTTTTCCCCAGTCAATTGAACACTATAGATCATTGTAACTGCCTCATGGCAGTAATTGTGGCTTTTACGCACGCTCCTTCCGCCTCTAGAATCATGTCAATACCAAAATGACGCCCAACATAATGATCAAATGATTTTCACTGTTAACTGATTCTTGCTAAAGCATATGTTTCAGCAGCAAAGTGGATCTACGGGACGCTTCGATAAAGCCAATCACAGCAGCTCCTTTCATCAGGAACAGACAGTTTAACGAGCCAACACTTCAGCAGGAAACCTCCCTCCACAGACAAAAGTATACGTTTAAGTATAAGTTGAGCTCCTGAGGTCCTGGCCGTATTATTGACTTGTAAGTGTTTTTCCCCTGTGGTTTTTGTGTAAGAGTGTATGCTCTGTTTTTGCGAGGAGCTTTGCGTTCCGAGGACCCGCAGGCTGTCGCGTGAGTTGGATGGGACACCAACAGGGAGCAGGCCCGTGTCGCGGCGCAGGCCAAGGCAACACTCAACACTGAGGCAACTGGGAAGTGTCCCGGTGCTCCTCAAGGGCTGCCCACCACAAGCTCCCACAGAGGACTCATGAACGCTCTGGTCCGGACCACGTCTGAGACCGGCAACGCTGAAAAGCGACAAACGTCACAGACGCGTGTCCTCTCTGGGAGTGTGGAATGAGACCTATGGCAGAAATAACACCCATGGTTTCCGGAGCTCTTTCACCAGAGAAGAGCTCATTAACATCATCACTTGTTACTTTGCCCCATTCAGGCCTGGAGTGCATTTGTGTTCTCTGGTTTCTAACATAACAGTGTGTTTTATGTGAAGCTTTTCAGTTTCTGAGGTTTGCAGGCATGAAACAGTCATTTTAAAGCACAGTCAACTGAAAATGACTCAGTGTGAGTGAAAAGTGGTCAGAATCAACACTATTGTGTTTATCGTGAAGCTTTTCAGTTTCTGAGGTTTGCAGGAATGACACACAAATTTTAGAAAAAAGTCAACTGAAAACCACTCAGTGTCAGTGAATACTGGTCAGAATCAGCACTTATGTGTTTTTTGTCACGCTTTTCAGTTTGTGAGGTCTGCAGGCCTGAAACAACTGAAAATGACTCAGTGTGACTGAATCGTGGTCAGAATCAACGCTTGTGTGATGTTTGTGAAACTTTTCAGTTTCTGAAGTTTGCAGGAATGAAACAATCAACAATGAGGCAACTGGGAAGTGTCCCAAGCTCCCACAGAGGACTCATGAACGCTCTGGTCCGGACCACGTCTGAGACCGGCAACGCTGAAAAGCGACAAACGTCACAGACGCGTGTCCTCTCTGGGAGTGTGGAATGAGACCTATGGCAGAAACGGCTCCTATTTAAAATCTTCCCAAGGTGAAGTAGTCATATCGAATGTGATGTCACCAAGCCAGGGACGTATCAAAGGAGGATCCCGCTCATTTTGCTTTGAAGTCGAGGCTTTGCTGCTGTGTGCTTTATTCTGTTTCAGGTCCAGTGTTACAGCGATTCCCTTTGCCATGTGTTGAGCCAGCCGTGTGGTGACTGCGCAATAATGAGGCAGGAGAGACATTGACTGCCACTGCTGTTTTGTTTCCTTGTGGTTTATGTAGTTGTTTTTATTTGTGATTGTATTATTAGTCTTTTGGTTTCTCTCGGCTGTGGCAATCATTGTTTTTCCCCAGTCAATTGAACACTATAGATCATTGTAACTGCCTCATGGCAGTAATTGTGGCTTTTACGCACGCTCCTTCCGCCTCTAGAATCATGTCAATACCAAAATGACGCCCAACATAATGATCAAATGATTTTCACTTTTAACTGATTCTTGCTCAAGCATATGTTTCAGCAGCAAAGTGGATCTACGGGACGCTTCGATAAAGCCAATCACAGCAGCTCCTTTCATCAGGAACAGACAGTTTAACGAGCCAACACTTCAGCAGGAAACCTCCCTCCACAGACAAAAGTATACGTTTAAGTATAAGTTGAGCTCCTGAGGTCCTGGCCGTATTATTGACTTGTAAGTGTTTTTCCCCTGTGTTTTTTGTGTAAGAGTGTATGCTCTGTTTTTGCGAGGAGCTTTGCGTTCCGAGGACCCGCAGGCTGTCGCGTGAGTTGGATGGGACACCAACAGGGAGCAGGCCCGTGTCGCGGCGCAGGCCAAGGCAACACTCAACACTGAGGCAACTGGGAAGTGTCCCGGTGCTCCTCAAGGGCTGCCCACCACAAGCTCCCACAGAGGACTCATGAACGCTCTGGTCCGGACCACGTCTGAGACCGGCAACGCTGAAAAGCGACAAACGTCACAGACGCGTGTCCTCTCTGGGAGTGTGGAATGAGACCTATGGCAGAAATAACACCCATGGTTTCCGGAGCTCTTTCACCAGAGAAGAGCTCATTAACATCATCACTTGTTACTTTGCCCCATTCAGGCCTGGAGTGCATTTGTGTTCTCTGGTTTCTAACATAACAGTGTGTTTTATGTGAAGCTTTTCAGTTTCTGAGGTTTGCAGGCATGAAACAGTCATTTTAAAGCACAGTCAACTGAAAATGACTCAGTGTGAGTGAAAAGTGGTCAGAATCAACACTATTGTGTTTATCGTGAAGCTTTTCAGTTTCTGAGGTTTGCAGGAATGACACACAAATTTTAGAAAAAAGTCAACTGAAAACCACTCAGTGTGAGTGAATACTGGTCAGAATCAGCACTTATGTGTTTTTTGTCACGCTTTTCAGTTTGTGAGGTCTGCAGGCCTGAAACAACTGAAAATGACTCAGTGTGACTGAATCGTGGTCAGAATCAACGCTTGTGTGATGTTTGTGAAACTTTTCAGTTTCTGAAGTTTGCAGGAATGAAACAATCAACAATGAGGCAACTGGGAAGTGTCCCAAGCTCCCACAGAGGACTCATGAACGCTCTGGTCCGGACCACGTCTGAGACCGGCAACGCTGAAAAGCGACAAACGTCACAGACGCGTGTCCTCTCTGGGAGTGTGGAATGAGACCTATGGCAGAAACGGCTCCTATTTAAAATCTTCCCAAGGTGAAGTAGTCATATCGAATGTGACGTCACCAAGCCAGGGACGTATCAAAGGAGGATCCCGCTCATTTTGCTTTGAAGTCGAGGCTTTGCTGCTGTGTGCTTTATTCTGTTTCAGGTCCAGTGTTACAGCGATTCCCTTTGCCATGTGTTGAGCCAGCCGTGTGGTGACTGCGCAATAATGAGGCAGGAGAGACATTGACTGCCACTGCTGTTTTGTTTCCTTGTGGTTTATGTAGTTGTTTTTATTTGTGATTGTATTATTAGTCTTTTGGTTTCTCTCGGCTGTGGCAATCATTGTTTTTCCCCAGTCAATTGAACACTATAGATCATTGTAACTGCCTCATGGCAGTAATTGTGGCTTTTACGCACGCTCCTTCCGCCTCTAGAATCATGTCAATACCAAAATGACACCCAACATAATGATTTCATGTAATGATCAAATGATTTTCACTTTCACTGATTCTTGCTCAAGCTTATGTTTCAGCAGCAAAGTGGATCTACGGGACGCTTCGATAAAGCCAATCACAGCAGCTCCTCTCATCAGGAACAGACAGTTTAACGAGCCAACACTTCAGCAGGAAACCTCCCTCCACAGACAAAAGTATACGTTTAAGTATAAGTTGAGCTCCTGAGGTCCTGGCCGTATTATTGACTTGTAAGTGTTTTTCCCCTGTGTTTTTTGTGTAAGAGTGTATGCTCTGTTTTTGCGAGGAGCTTTGCGTTCCGAGGACCCGCAGGCTGTCGCGTGAGTTGGATGGGACACCAACAGGGAGCAGGCCCGTGTCGCGGCGCAGGCCAAGGCAACACTCAACACTGAGGCAACTGGGAAGTGTCCCGGTGCTCCTCAAGGGCTGCCCACCACAAGCTCCCACAGAGGACTCATGAACGCTCTGGTCCGGACCACGTCTGAGACCGGCAACGCTGAAAAGCGACAAACGTCACAGACGCGTGTCCTCTCTGGGAGTGTGGAATGAGACCTATGGCAGAAATAACACCCATGGTTTCCGGAGCTCTTTCACCAGAGAAGAGCTCATTAACATCATCACTTGTTACTTTGCCCCATTCAGGCCTGGAGTGCATTTGTGTTCTCTGGTTTCTAACATAACAGTGTGTTTTATGTGAAGCTTTTCAGTTTCTGAGGTTTGCAGGCATGAAACAGTCATTTTAAAGCACAGTCAACTGAAAATGACTCAGTGTGAGTGAAAAGTGGTCAGAATCAACACTATTGTGTTTATCGTGAAGCTTTTCAGTTTCTGAGGTTTGCAGGAATGACACACAAATTTTAGAAAAAAGTCAACTGAAAACCACTCAGTGTGAGTGAATACTGGTCAGAATCAGCACTTATGTGTTTTTTGTCACGCTTTTCAGTTTGTGAGGTCTGCAGGAATGAAACAACTGAAAATGACTCAGTGTGATTGAATCGTGGTCAGAATCAACGCTTGTGTGATGTTTGTGACACTTTTCAGTTTCTGAAGTTTGCAGGAATGAAACAAGCAACAATGAGGCAACTGGGAAGTGTCCCAAGCTCCCACAGAGGACTCATGAACGCTCTGGTCCGGACCACGTCTGAGACCGGCAACGCTGAAAAGCGACAAACGTCACAGACGCGTGTCCTCTCTGGGAGTGTGGAATGAGACCTATGGCAGAAACGGCTCCTATTTAAAATCTTCCCAAGGTGAAGTAGTCATATCGAATGTGAAGTCACCAAGCCAGGGACGTATCAAAGGAGGATCCCGCTCATTTTGCTTTGAAGTCGAGGCTTTGCTGCTGTGTGCTTTATTCTGTTTCAGGTCCAGTGTTACAGCGATTCCCTTTGCCATGTGTTGAGCCAGCCGTGTGGTGACTGCGCAATAATGAGGCAGGAGAGACATTGACTGCCACTGCTGTTTTGTTTCCTTGTGGTTTATGTAGTTGTTTTTATTTGTGATTGTATTATTAGTCTTTTGGTTTCTCTCGGCTGTGGCAATCATTGTTTTTCCCCAGTCAATTGAACACTATAGATCATTGTAACTGCCTCATGGCAGTAATTGTGGCTTTTACGCACGCTCCTTCCGCCTCTAGAATCATGTCAATACCAAAATGACGCCCAACATAATGATCAAATGATTTTCACTTTTAACTGATTCTTGCTCAAGCATATGTTTCAGCAGCAAAGTGGATCTACGGGACGCTTCGATAAAGCCAATCACAGCAGCTCCTCTCATCAGGAACAGACAGTTTAACGAGCCAACACTTCAGCAGGAAACCTCCCTCCACAGACAAAAGTATACGTTTAAGTATAAGTTGAGCTCCTGAGGTCCTGGCCGTATTATTGACTTGTAAGTGTTTTTCCCCTGTGTTTTTTGTGTAAGAGTGTATGCTCTGTTTTTGCGAGGAGCTTTGCGTTCCGAGGACCCGCAGGCTGTCGCGTGAGTTGGATGGGACACCAACAGGGAGCAGGCCCGTGTCGCGGCGCAGGCCAAGGCAACACTCAACACTGAGGCAACTGGGAAGTGTCCCGGTGCTCCTCAAGGGCTGCCCACCACAAGCTCCCACAGAGGACTCATGAACGCTCTGGTCCGGACCACGTCTGAGACCGGCAACGCTGAAAAGCGACAAACGTCACAGACGCGTGTCCTCTCTGGGAGTGTGGAATGAGACCTATGGCAGAAATAACACCCATGGTTTCCGGAGCTCTTTCACCAGAGAAGAGCTCATTAACATCATCACTTGTTACTTTGCCCCATTCAGGCCTGGAGTGCATTTGTGTTCTCTGGTTTCTAACATAACAGTGTGTTTTATGTGAAGCTTTTCAGTTTCTGAGGTTTGCAGGCATGAAACAGTCATTTTAAAGCACAGTCAACTGAAAATGACTCAGTGTGAGTGAAAAGTGGTCAGAATCAACACTATTGTGTTTATCGTGAAGCTTTTCAGTTTCTGAGGTTTGCAGGAATGACACACAAATTTTAGAAAAAAGTCAACTGAAAACCACTCAGTGTGAGTGAATACTGGTCAGAATCAGCACTTATGTGTTTTTTGTCACGCTTTTCAGTTTGTGAGGTCTGCAGGAATGAAACAACTGAAAATGACTCAGTGTGATTGAATCGTGGTCAGAATCAACGCTTGTGTGATGTTTGTGACACTTTTCAGTTTCTGAAGTTTGCAGGAATGAAACAAGCAACAATGAGGCAACTGGGAAGTGTCCCAAGCTCCCACAGAGGACTCATGAACGCTCTGGTCCGGACCACGTCTGAGACCGGCAACGCTGAAAAGCGACAAACGTCACAGACGCGTGTCCTCTCTGGGAGTGTGGAATGAGACCTATGGCAGAAACGGCTCCTATTTAAAATCTTCCCAAGGTGAAGTAGTCATATCGAATGTGACGTCACCAAGCCAGGGACGTATCAAAGGAGGATCCCGCTCATTTTGCTTTGAAGTCGAGGCTTTGCTGCTGTGTGCTTTATTCTGTTTCAGGTCCAGTGTTACAGCGATTCCCTTTGCCATGTGTTGAGCCAGCCGTGTGGTGACTGCGCAATAATGAGGCAGGAGAGACATTGACTGCCACTGCTGTTTTGTTTCCTTGTGGTTTATGTAGTTGTTTTTATTTGTGATTGTATTATTAGTCTTTTGGTTTCTCTCGGCTGTGGCAATCATTGTTTTTCCCCAGTCAATTGAACACTATAGATCATTGTAACTGCCTCATGGCAGTAATTGTGGCTTTTACGCACGCTCCTTCCGCCTCTAGAATCATGTCAATACCAAAATGACGCCCAACATAATGATCAAATGATTTTCACTTTTAACTGATTCTTGCTCAAGCATATGTTTCAGCAGCAAAGTGGATCTACGGGACGCTTCGATAAAGCCAATCACAGCAGCTCCTTTCATCAGGAACAGACAGTTTAACGAGCCAACACTTCAGCAGGAAACCTCCCTCCACAGACAAAAGTATACGTTTAAGTATAAGTTGAGCTCCTGAGGTCCTGGCCGTATTATTGACTTGTAAGTGTTTTTCCCCTGTGTTTTTTGTGTAAGAGTGTATGCTCTGTTTTTGCGAGGAGCTTTGCCTTCCGAGGACCCGCAGGCTGTCGCGTGAGTTGGATGGGACACCAACAGGGAGCAGGCCCGTGTCGCGGCGCAGGCCAAGGCAACACTCAACACTGAGGCAACTGGGAAGTGTCCCGGTGCTCCTCAAGGGCTGCCCACCACAAGCTCCCACAGAGGACTCATGAACGCTCTGGTCCGGACCACGTCTGAGACCGGCAACGCTGAAAAGCGACAAACGTCACAGACGCGTGTCCTCTCTGGGAGTGTGGAATGAGACCTATGGCAGAAATAACACCCATGGTTTCCGGAGCTCTTTCACCAGAGAAGAGCTCATTAACATCATCACTTGTTACTTTGCCCCATTCAGGCCTGGAGTGCATTTGTGTTCTCTGGTTTCTAACATAACAGTGTGTTTTATGTGAAGCTTTTCAGTTTCTGAGGTTTGCAGGCATGAAACAGTCATTTTAAAGCACAGTCAACTGAAAATGACTCAGTGTGAGTGAAAAGTGGTCAGAATCAACACTATTGTGTTTATCGTGAAGCTTTTCAGTTTCTGAGGTTTGCAGGAATGACACACAAATTTTAGAAAAAAGTCAACTGAAAACCACTCAGTGTGAGTGAATACTGGTCAGAATCAGCACTTATGTGTTTTTTGTCACGCTTTTCAGTTTGTGAGGTCTGCAGGCCTGAAACAACTGAAAATGACTCAGTGTGACTGAATCGTGGTCAGAATCAACGCTTGTGTGATGTTTGTGAAACTTTTCAGTTTCTGAAGTTTGCAGGAATGAAACAATCAACAATGAGGCAACTGGGAAGTGTCCCAAGCTCCCACAGAGGACTCATGAACGCTCTGGTCCGGACCACGTCTGAGACCGGCAACGCTGAAAAGCGACAAACGTCACAGACGCGTGTCCTCTCTGGGAGTGTGGAATGAGACCTATGGCAGAAACGGCTCCTATTTAAAATCTTCCCAAGGTGAAGTAGTCATATCGAATGTGAAGTCACCAAGCCAGGGACGTATCAAAGGAGGATCCCGCTCATTTTGCTTTGAAGTCGAGGCTTTGCTGCTGTGTGCTTTATTCTGTTTCAGGTCCAGTGTTACAGCGATTCCCTTTGCCATGTGTTGAGCCAGCCGTGTGGTGACTGCGCAATAATGAGGCAGGAGAGACATTGACTGCCACTGCTGTTTTGTTTCCTTGTGGTTTATGTAGTTGTTTTTATTTGTGATTGTATTATTAGTCTTTTGGTTTCTCTCGGCTGTGGCAATCATTGTTTTTCCCCAGTCAATTGAACACTATAGATCATTGTAACTGCCTCATGGCAGTAATTGTGGCTTTTACGCACGCTCCTTCCGCCTCTAGAATCATGTCAATACCAAAATGACACCCAACATAATGATTTCATGTAATGATCAAATGATTTTCACTTTCACTGATTCTTGCTCAAGCTTATGTTTCAGCAGCAAAGTGGATCTACGGGACGCTTCGATAAAGCCAATCACAGCAGCTCCTCTCATCAGGAACAGACAGTTTAACGAGCCAACACTTCAGCAGGAAACCTCCCTCCACAGACAAAAGTATACGTTTAAGTATAAGTTGAGCTCCTGAGGTCCTGGCCGTATTATTGACTTGTAAGTGTTTTTCCCCTGTGTTTTTTGTGTAAGAGTGTATGCTCTGTTTTTGCGAGGAGCTTTGCGTTCCGAGGACCCGCAGGCTGTCGCGTGAGTTGGATGGGACACCAACAGGGAGCAGGCCCGTGTCGCGGCGCAGGCCAAGGCAACACTCAACACTGAGGCAACTGGGAAGTGTCCCGGTGCTCCTCAAGGGCTGCCCACCACAAGCTCCCACAGAGGACTCATGAACGCTCTGGTCCGGACCACGTCTGAGACCGGCAACGCTGAAAAGCGACAAACGTCACAGACGCGTGTCCTCTCTGGGAGTGTGGAATGAGACCTATGGCAGAAATAACACCCATGGTTTCCGGAGCTCTTTCACCAGAGAAGAGCTCATTAACATCATCACTTGTTACTTTGCCCCATTCAGGCCTGGAGTGCATTTGTGTTCTCTGGTTTCTAACATAACAGTGTGTTTTATGTGAAGCTTTTCAGTTTCTGAGGTTTGCAGGCATGAAACAGTCATTTTAAAGCACAGTCAACTGAAAATGACTCAGTGTGAGTGAAAAGTGGTCAGAATCAACACTATTGTGTTTATCGTGAAGCTTTTCAGTTTCTGAGGTTTGCAGGAATGACACACAAATTTTAGAAAAAAGTCAACTGAAAACCACTCAGTGTGAGTGAATACTGGTCAGAATCAGCACTTATGTGTTTTTTGTCACGCTTTTCAGTTTGTGAGGTCTGCAGGCCTGAAACAACTGAAAATGACTCAGTGTGACTGAATCGTGGTCAGAATCAACGCTTGTGTGATGTTTGTGAAACTTTTCAGTTTCTGAAGTTTGCAGGAATGAAACAATCAACAATGAGGCAACTGGGAAGTGTCCCAAGCTCCCACAGAGGACTCATGAACGCTCTGGTCCGGACCACGTCTGAGACCGGCAACGCTGAAAAGCGACAAACGTCACAGACGCGTGTCCTCTCTGGGAGTGTGGAATGAGACCTATGGCAGAAACGGCTCCTATTTAAAATCTTCCCAAGGTGAAGTAGTCATATCGAATGTGACGTCACCAAGCCAGGGACGTATCAAAGGAGGATCCCGCTCATTTTGCTTTGAAGTCGAGGCTTTGCTGCTGTGTGCTTTATTCTGTTTCAGGTCCAGTGTTACAGCGATTCCCTTTGCCATGTGTTGAGCCAGCCGTGTGGTGACTGCGCAATAATGAGGCAGGAGAGACATTGACTGCCACTGCTGTTTTGTTTCCTTGTGGTTTATGTAGTTGTTTTTATTTGTGATTGTATTATTAGTCTTTTGGTTTCTCTCGGCTGTGGCAATCATTGTTTTTCCCCAGTCAATTGAACACTATAGATCATTGTAACTGCCTCATGGCAGTAATTGTGGCTTTTACGCACGCTCCTTCCGCCTCTAGAATCATGTCAATACCAAAATGACACCCAACATAATGATTTCATGTAATGATCAAATGATTTTCACTTTCACTGATTCTTGCTCAAGCTTATGTTTCAGCAGCAAAGTGGATCTACGGGACGCTTCGATAAAGCCAATCACAGCAGCTCCTTTCATCAGGAACAGACAGTTTAACGAGCCAACACTTCAGCAGGAAACCTCCCTCCACAGACAAAAGTATACGTTTAAGTATAAGTTGAGCTCCTGAGGTCCTGGCCGTATTATTGACTTGTAAGTGTTTTTCCCCTGTGTTTTTTGTGTAAGAGTGTATGCTCTGTTTTTGCGAGGAGCTTTGCGTTCCGAGGACCCGCAGGCTGTCGCGTGAGTTGGATGGGACACCAACAGGGAGCAGGCCCGTGTCGCGGCGCAGGCCAAGGCAACACTCAACACTGAGGCAACTGGGAAGTGTCCCGGTGCTCCTCAAGGGCTGCCCACCACAAGCTCCCACAGAGGACTCATGAACGCTCTGGTCCGGACCACGTCTGAGACCGGCAACGCTGAAAAGCGACAAACGTCACAGACGCGTGTCCTCTCTGGGAGTGTGGAATGAGACCTATGGCAGAAATAACACCCATGGTTTCCGGAGCTCTTTCACCAGAGAAGAGCTCATTAACATCATCACTTGTTACTTTGCCCCATTCAGGCCTGGAGTGCATTTGTGTTCTCTGGTTTCTAACATAACAGTGTGTTTTATGTGAAGCTTTTCAGTTTCTGAGGTTTGCAGGCATGAAACAGTCATTTTAAAGCACAGTCAACTGAAAATGACTCAGTGTGAGTGAAAAGTGGTCAGAATCAACACTATTGTGTTTATCGTGAAGCTTTTCAGTTTCTGAGGTTTGCAGGAATGACACACAAATTTTAGAAAAAAGTCAACTGAAAACCACTCAGTGTGAGTGAATACTGGTCAGAATCAGCACTTATGTGTTTTTTGTCACGCTTTTCAGTTTGTGAGGTCTGCAGGCCTGAAACAACTGAAAATGACTCAGTGTGATTGAATCGTGGTCAGAATCAACGCTTGTGTGATGTTTGTGACACTTTTCAGTTTCTGAAGTTTGCAGGAATGAAACAAGCAACAATGAGGCAACTGGGAAGTGTCCCAAGCTCCCACAGAGGACTCATGAACGCTCTGGTCCGGACCACGTCTGAGACCGGCAACGCTGAAAAGCGACAAACGTCACAGACGCGTGTCCTCTCTGGGAGTGTGGAATGAGACCTATGGCAGAAACGGCTCCTATTTAAAATCTTCCCAAGGTGAAGTAGTCATATCGAATGTGACGTCACCAAGCCAGGGACGTATCAAAGGAGGATCCCGCTCATTTTGCTTTGAAGTCGAGGCTTTGCTGCTGTGTGCTTTATTCTGTTTCAGGTCCAGTGTTACAGCGATTCCCTTTGCCATGTGTTGAGCCAGCCGTGTGGTGACTGCGCAATAATGAGGCAGGAGAGACATTGACTGCCACTGCTGTTTTGTTTCCTTGTGGTTTATGTAGTTGTTTTTATTTGTGATTGTATTATTAGTCTTTTGGTTTCTCTCGGCTGTGGCAATCATTGTTTTTCCCCAGTCAATTGAACACTATAGATCATTGTAACTGCCTCATGGCAGTAATTGTGGCTTTTACGCACGCTCCTTCCGCCTCTAGAATCATGTCAATACCAAAATGACGCCCAACATAATGATCAAATGATTTTCACTTTTAACTGATTCTTGCTCAAGCATATGTTTCAGCAGCAAAGTGGATCTACGGGACGCTTCGATAAAGCCAATCACAGCAGCTCCTCTCATCAGGAACAGACAGTTTAACGAGCCAACACTTCAGCAGGAAACCTCCCTCCACAGACAAAAGTATACGTTTAAGTATAAGTTGAGCTCCTGAGGTCCTGGCCGTATTATTGACTTGTAAGTGTTTTTCCCCTGTGTTTTTTGTGTAAGAGTGTATGCTCTGTTTTTGCGAGGAGCTTTGCGTTCCGAGGACCCGCAGGCTGTCGCGTGAGTTGGATGGGACACCAACAGGGAGCAGGCCCGTGTCGCGGCGCAGGCCAAGGCAACACTCAACACTGAGGCAACTGGGAAGTGTCCCGGTGCTCCTCAAGGGCTGCCCACCACAAGCTCCCACAGAGGACTCATGAACGCTCTGGTCCGGACCACGTCTGAGACCGGCAACGCTGAAAAGCGACAAACGTCACAGACGCGTGTCCTCTCTGGGAGTGTGGAATGAGACCTATGGCAGAAATAACACCCATGGTTTCCGGAGCTCTTTCACCAGAGAAGAGCTCATTAACATCATCACTTGTTACTTTGCCCCATTCAGGCCTGGAGTGCATTTGTGTTCTCTGGTTTCTAACATAACAGTGTGTTTTATGTGAAGCTTTTCAGTTTCTGAGGTTTGCAGGCATGAAACAGTCATTTTAAAGCACAGTCAACTGAAAATGACTCAGTGTGAGTGAAAAGTGGTCAGAATCAACACTATTGTGTTTATCGTGAAGCTTTTCAGTTTCTGAGGTTTGCAGGAATGACACACAAATTTTAGAAAAAAGTCAACTGAAAACCACTCAGTGTGAGTGAATACTGGTCAGAATCAGCACTTATGTGTTTTTTGTCACGCTTTTCAGTTTGTGAGGTCTGCAGGAATGAAACAACTGAAAATGACTCAGTGTGATTGAATCGTGGTCAGAATCAACGCTTGTGTGATGTTTGTGACACTTTTCAGTTTCTGAAGTTTGCAGGAATGAAACAAGCAACAATGAGGCAACTGGGAAGTGTCCCAAGCTCCCACAGAGGACTCATGAACGCTCTGGTCCGGACCACGTCTGAGACCGGCAACGCTGAAAAGCGACAAACGTCACAGACGCGTGTCCTCTCTGGGAGTGTGGAATGAGACCTATGGCAGAAACGGCTCCTATTTAAAATCTTCCCAAGGTGAAGTAGTCATATCGAATGTGAAGTCACCAAGCCAGGGACGTATCAAAGGAGGATCCCGCTCATTTTGCTTTGAAGTCGAGGCTTTGCTGCTGTGTGCTTTATTCTGTTTCAGGTCCAGTGTTACAGCGATTCCCTTTGCCATGTGTTGAGCCAGCCGTGTGGTGACTGCGCAATAATGAGGCAGGAGAGACATTGACTGCCACTGCTGTTTTGTTTCCTTGTGGTTTATGTAGTTGTTTTTATTTGTGATTGTATTATTAGTCTTTTGGTTTCTCTCGGCTGTGGCAATCATTGTTTTTCCCCAGTCAATTGAACACTATAGATCATTGTAACTGCCTCATGGCAGTAATTGTGGCTTTTACGCACGCTCCTTCCGCCTCTAGAATCATGTCAATACCAAAATGACACCCAACATAATGATTTCATGTAATGATCAAATGATTTTCACTTTCACTGATTCTTGCTCAAGCTTATGTTTCAGCAGCAAAGTGGATCTACGGGACGCTTCGATAAAGCCAATCACAGCAGCTCCTCTCATCAGGAACAGACAGTTTAACGAGCCAACACTTCAGCAGGAAACCTCCCTCCACAGACAAAAGTATACGTTTAAGTATAAGTTGAGCTCCTGAGGTCCTGGCCGTATTATTGACTTGTAAGTGTTTTTCCCCTGTGTTTTTTGTGTAAGAGTGTATGCTCTGTTTTTGCGAGGAGCTTTGCGTTCCGAGGACCCGCAGGCTGTCGCGTGAGTTGGATGGGACACCAACAGGGAGCAGGCCCGTGTCGCGGCGCAGGCCAAGGCAACACTCAACACTGAGGCAACTGGGAAGTGTCCCGGTGCTCCTCAAGGGCTGCCCACCACAAGCTCCCACAGAGGACTCATGAACGCTCTGGTCCGGACCACGTCTGAGACCGGCAACGCTGAAAAGCGACAAACGTCACAGACGCGTGTCCTCTCTGGGAGTGTGGAATGAGACCTATGGCAGAAATAACACCCATGGTTTCCGGAGCTCTTTCACCAGAGAAGAGCTCATTAACATCATCACTTGTTACTTTGCCCCATTCAGGCCTGGAGTGCATTTGTGTTCTCTGGTTTCTAACATAACAGTGTGTTTTATGTGAAGCTTTTCAGTTTCTGAGGTTTGCAGGCATGAAACAGTCATTTTAAAGCACAGTCAACTGAAAATGACTCAGTGTGAGTGAAAAGTGGTCAGAATCAACACTATTGTGTTTATCGTGAAGCTTTTCAGTTTCTGAGGTTTGCAGGAATGACACACAAATTTTAGAAAAAAGTCAACTGAAAACCACTCAGTGTGAGTGAATACTGGTCAGAATCAGCACTTATGTGTTTTTTGTCACGCTTTTCAGTTTGTGAGGTCTGCAGGCCTGAAACAACTGAAAATGACTCAGTGTGATTGAATCGTGGTCAGAATCAACGCTTGTGTGATGTTTGTGACACTTTTCAGTTTCTGAAGTTTGCAGGAATGAAACAAGCAACAATGAGGCAACTGGGAAGTGTCCCAAGCTCCCACAGAGGACTCATGAACGCTCTGGTCCGGACCACGTCTGAGACCGGCAACGCTGAAAAGCGACAAACGTCACAGACGCGTGTCCTCTCTGGGTGTGTGGAATGAGACCTATGGCAGAAACGGCTCCTATTTAAAATCTTCCCAAGGTGAAGTAGTCATATCGAATGTGACGTCACCAAGCCAGGGACGTATCAAAGGAGGATCCCGCTCATTTTGCTTTGAAGTCGAGGCTTTGCTGCTGTGTGCTTTATTCTGTTTCAGGTCCAGTGTTACAGCGATTCCCTTTGCCATGTGTTGAGCCAGCCGTGTGGTGACTGCGCAATAATGAGGCAGGAGAGACATTGACTGCCACTGCTGTTTTGTTTCCTTGTGGTTTATGTAGTTGTTTTTATTTGTGATTGTATTATTAGTCTTTTGGTTTCTCTCGGCTGTGGCAATCATTGTTTTTCCCCAGTCAATTGAACACTATAGATCATTGTAACTGCCTCATGGCAGTAATTGTGGCTTTTACGCACGCTCCTTCCGCCTCTAGAATCATGTCAATACCAAAATGACGCCCAACATAATGATCAAATGATTTTCACTTTTAACTGATTCTTGCTCAAGCATATGTTTCAGCAGCAAAGTGGATCTACGGGACGCTTCGATAAAGCAAATCACAGCAGCTCCTCTCATCAGGAACAGACAGTTTAACGAGCCAACACTTCAGCAGGAAACCTCCCTCCACAGACAAAAGTATACGTTTAAGTATAAGTTGAGCTCCTGAGGTCCTGGCCGTATTATTGACTTGTAAGTGTTTTTCCCCTGTGTTTTTTGTGTAAGAGTGTATGCTCTGTTTTTGCGAGGAGCTTTGCGTTCCGAGGACCCGCAGGCTGTCGCGTGAGTTGGATGGGACACCAACAGGGAGCAGGCCCGTGTCGCGGCGCAGGCCAAGGCAACACTCAACACTGAGGCAACTGGGAAGTGTCCCGGTGCTCCTCAAGGGCTGCCCACCACAAGCTCCCACAGAGGACTCATGAACGCTCTGGTCCGGACCACGTCTGAGACCGGCAACGCTGAAAAGCGACAAACGTCACAGACGCGTGTCCTCTCTGGGAGTGTGGAATGAGACCTATGGCAGAAATAACACCCATGGTTTCCGGAGCTCTTTCACCAGAGAAGAGCTCATTAACATCATCACTTGTTACTTTGCCCCATTCAGGCCTGGAGTGCATTTGTGTTCTCTGGTTTCTAACATAACAGTGTGTTTTATGTGAAGCTTTTCAGTTTCTGTGGTTTGCAGGCATGAAACAGTCATTTTAAAGCACAGTCAACTGAAAATGACTCAGTGTGAGTGAAAAGTGGTCAGAATCAACACTATTGTGTTTATCGTGAAGCTTTTCAGTTTCTGAGGTTTGCAGGAATGACACACAAATTTTAGAAAAAAGTCAACTGAAAACCACTCAGTGTGAGTGAATACTGGTCAGAATCAGCACTTATGTGTTTTTTGTCAAGCTTTTCAGTTTGTGAGGTCTGCAGGCCTGAAACAACTGAAAATGACTCAGTGTGATTGAATCGTGGTCAGAATCAACGCTTGTGTGATGTTTGTGACACTTTTCAGTTTCTGAAGTTTGCAGGAATGAAACAAGCAACAATGAGGCAACTGGGAAGTGTCCCAAGCTCCCACAGAGGACTCATGAACGCTCTGGTCCGGACCACGTCTGAGACCGGCAACGCTGAAAAGCGACAAACGTCACAGACGCGTGTCCTCTCTGGGTGTGTGGAATGAGACCTATGGCAGAAACGGCTCCTATTTAAAATCTTCCCAAGGTGAAGTAGTCATATCGAATGTGACGTCACCAAGCCAGGGACGTATCAAAGGAGGATCCCGCTCATTTTGCTTTGAAGTCGAGGCTTTGCTGCTGTGTGCTTTATTCTGTTTCAGGTCCAGTGTTACAGCGATTCCCTTTGCCATGTGTTGAGCCAGCCGTGTGGTGACTGCGCAATAATGAGGCAGGAGAGACATTGACTGCCACTGCTGTTTTGTTTCCTTGTGGTTTATGTAGTTGTTTTTATTTGTGATTGTATTATTAGTCTTTTGGTTTCTCTCGGCTGTGGCAATCATTGTTTTTCCCCAGTCAATTGAACACTATAGATCATTGTAACTGCCTCATGGCAGTAATTGTGGCTTTTACGCACGCTCCTTCCGCCTCTAGAATCATGTCAATACCAAAATGACGCCCAACATAATGATCAAATGATTTTCACTTTTAACTGATTCTTGCTCAAGCATATGTTTCAGCAGCAAAGTGGATCTACGGGACGCTTCGATAAAGCCAATCACAGCAGCTCCTCTCATCAGGAACAGACAGTTTAACGAGCCAACACTTCAGCAGGAAACCTCCCTCCACAGACAAAAGTATACGTTTAAGTATAAGTTGAGCTCCTGAGGTCCTGGCCGTATTATTGACTTGTAAGTGTTTTTCCCCTGTGTTTTTTGTGTAAGAGTGTATGCTCTGTTTTTGCGAGGAGCTTTGCGTTCCGAGGACCCGCAGGCTGTCGCGTGAGTTGGATGGGACACCAACAGGGAGCAGGCCCGTGTCGCGGCGCAGGCCAAGGCAACACTCAACACTGAGGCAACTGGGAAGTGTCCCGGTGCTCCTCAAGGGCTGCCCACCACAAGCTCCCACAGAGGACTCATGAACGCTCTGGTCCGGACCACGTCTGAGACCGGCAACGCTGAAAAGCGACAAACGTCACAGACGCGTGTCCTCTCTGGGAGTGTGGAATGAGACCTATGGCAGAAATAACACCCATGGTTTCCGGAGCTCTTTCACCAGAGAAGAGCTCATTAACATCATCACTTGTTACTTTGCCCCATTCAGGCCTGGAGTGCATTTGTGTTCTCTGGTTTCTAACATAACAGTGTGTTTTATGTGAAGCTTTTCAGTTTCTGAGGTTTGCAGGCATGAAACAGTCATTTTAAAGCACAGTCAACTGAAAATGACTCAGTGTGAGTGAAAAGTGGTCAGAATCAACACTATTGTGTTTATCGTGAAGCTTTTCAGTTTCTGAGGTTTGCAGGAATGACACACAAATTTTAGAAAAAAGTCAACTGAAAACCACTCAGTGTGAGTGAATACTGGTCAGAATCAGCACTTATGTGTTTTTTGTCACGCTTTTCAGTTTGTGAGGTCTGCAGGCCTGAAACAACTGAAAATGACTCAGTGTGACTGAATCGTGGTCAGAATCAACGCTTGTGTGATGTTTGTGAAACTTTTCAGTTTCTGAAGTTTGCAGGAATGAAACAATCAACAATGAGGCAACTGGGAAGTGTCCCAAGCTCCCACAGAGGACTCATGAACGCTCTGGTCCGGACCACGTCTGAGACCGGCAACGCTGAAAAGCGACAAACGTCACAGACGCGTGTCCTCTCTGGGAGTGTGGAATGAGACCTATGGCAGAAACGGCTCCTATTTAAAATCTTCCCAAGGTGAAGTAGTCATATCGAATGTGACGTCACCAAGCCAGGGACGTATCAAAGGAGGATCCCGCTCATTTTGCTTTGAAGTCGAGGCTTTGCTGCTGTGTGCTTTATTCTGTTTCAGGTCCAGTGTTACAGCGATTCCCTTTGCCATGTGTTGAGCCAGCCGTGTGGTGACTGCGCAATAATGAGGCAGGAGAGACATTGACTGCCACTGCTGTTTTGTTTCCTTGTGGTTTATGTAGTTGTTTTTATTTGTGATTGTATTATTAGTCTTTTGGTTTCTCTCGGCTGTGGCAATCATTGTTTTTCCCCAGTCAATTGAACACTATAGATCATTGTAACTGCCTCATGGCAGTAATTGTGGCTTTTACGCACGCTCCTTCCGCCTCTAGAATCATGTCAATACCAAAATGACGCCCAACATAATGATCAAATGATTTTCACTTTTAACTGATTCTTGCTCAAGCATATGTTTCAGCAGCAAAGTGGATCTACGGGACGCTTCGATAAAGCCAATCACAGCAGCTCCTCTCATCAGGAACAGACAGTTTAACGAGCCAACACTTCAGCAGGAAACCTCCCTCCACAGACAAAAGTATACGTTTAAGTATAAGTTGAGCTCCTGAGGTCCTGGCCGTATTATTGACTTGTAAGTGTTTTTCCCCTGTGTTTTTTGTGTAAGAGTGTATGCTCTGTTTTTGCGAGGAGCTTTGCGTTCCGAGGACCCGCAGGCTGTCGCGTGAGTTGGATGGGACACCAACAGGGAGCAGGCCCGTGTCGCGGCGCAGGCCAAGGCAACACTCAACACTGAGGCAACTGGGAAGTGTCCCGGTGCTCCTCAAGGGCTGCCCACCACAAGCTCCCACAGAGGACTCATGAACGCTCTGGTCCGGACCACGTCTGAGACCGGCAACGCTGAAAAGCGACAAACGTCACAGACGCGTGTCCTCTCTGGGAGTGTGGAATGAGACCTATGGCAGAAATAACACCCATGGTTTCCGGAGCTCTTTCACCAGAGAAGAGCTCATTAACATCATCACTTGTTACTTTGCCCCATTCAGGCCTGGAGTGCATTTGTGTTCTCTGGTTTCTAACATAACAGTGTGTTTTATGTGAAGCTTTTCAGTTTCTGAGGTTTGCAGGCATGAAACAGTCATTTTAAAGCACAGTCAACTGAAAATGACTCAGTGTGAGTGAAAAGTGGTCAGAATCAACACTATTGTGTTTATCGTGAAGCTTTTCAGTTTCTGAGGTTTGCAGGAATGACACACAAATTTTAGAAAAAAGTCAACTGAAAACCACTCAGTGTGAGTGAATACTGGTCAGAATCAGCACTTATGTGTTTTTTGTCACGCTTTTCAGTTTGTGAGGTCTGCAGGCCTGAAACAACTGAAAATGACTCAGTGTGACTGAATCGTGGTCAGAATCAACGCTTGTGTGATGTTTGTGAAACTTTTCAGTTTCTGAAGTTTGCAGGAATGAAACAATCAACAATGAGGCAACTGGGAAGTGTCCCAAGCTCCCACAGAGGACTCATGAACGCTCTGGTCCGGACCACGTCTGAGACCGGCAACGCTGAAAAGCGACAAACGTCACAGACGCGTGTCCTCTCTGGGAGTGTGGAATGAGACCTATGGCAGAAACGGCTCCTATTTAAAATCTTCCCAAGGTGAAGTAGTCATATCGAATGTGACGTCACCAAGCCAGGGACGTATCAAAGGAGGATCCCGCTCATTTTGCTTTGAAGTCGAGGCTTTGCTGCTGTGTGCTTTATTCTGTTTCAGGTCCAGTGTTACAGCGATTCCCTTTGCCATGTGTTGAGCCAGCCGTGTGGTGACTGCGCAATAATGAGGCAGGAGAGACATTGACTGCCACTGCTGTTTTGTTTCCTTGTGGTTTATGTAGTTGTTTTTATTTGTGATTGTATTATTAGTCTTTTGGTTTCTCTCGGCTGTGGCAATCATTGTTTTTCCCCAGTCAATTGAACACTATAGATCATTGTAACTGCCTCATGGCAGTAATTGTGGCTTTTACGCACGCTCCTTCCGCCTCTAGAATCATGTCAATACCAAAATGACACCCAACATAATGATTTCATGTAATGATCAAATGATTTTCACTTTCACTGATTCTTGCTCAAGCTTATGTTTCAGCAGCAAAGTGGATCTACGGGACGCTTCGATAAAGCCAATCACAGCAGCTCCTCTCATCAGGAACAGACAGTTTAACGAGCCAACACTTCAGCAGGAAACCTCCCTCCACAGACAAAAGTATACGTTTAAGTATAAGTTGAGCTCCTGAGGTCCTGGCCGTATTATTGACTTGTAAGTGTTTTTCCCCTGTGTTTTTTGTGTAAGAGTGTATGCTCTGTTTTTGCGAGGAGCTTTGCGTTCCGAGGACCCGCAGGCTGTCGCGTGAGTTGGATGGGACACCAACAGGGAGCAGGCCCGTGTCGCGGCGCAGGCCAAGGCAACACTCAACACTGAGGCAACTGGGAAGTGTCCCGGTGCTCCTCAAGGGCTGCCCACCACAAGCTCCCACAGAGGACTCATGAACGCTCTGGTCCGGACCACGTCTGAGACCGGCAACGCTGAAAAGCGACAAACGTCACAGACGCGTGTCCTCTCTGGGAGTGTGGAATGAGACCTATGGCAGAAATAACACCCATGGTTTCCGGAGCTCTTTCACCAGAGAAGAGCTCATTAACATCATCACTTGTTACTTTGCCCCATTCAGGCCTGGAGTGCATTTGTGTTCTCTGGTTTCTAACATAACAGTGTGTTTTATGTGAAGCTTTTCAGTTTCTGAGGTTTGCAGGCATGAAACAGTCATTTTAAAGCACAGTCAACTGAAAATGACTCAGTGTGAGTGAAAAGTGGTCAGAATCAACACTATTGTGTTTATCGTGAAGCTTTTCAGTTTCTGAGGTTTGCAGGAATGACACACAAATTTTAGAAAAAAGTCAACTGAAAACCACTCAGTGTGAGTGAATACTGGTCAGAATCAGCACTTATGTGTTTTTTGTCACGCTTTTCAGTTTGTGAGGTCTGCAGGCCTGAAACAACTGAAAATGACTCAGTGTGATTGAATCGTGGTCAGAATCAACGCTTGTGTGATGTTTGTGACACTTTTCAGTTTCTGAAGTTTGCAGGAATGAAACAAGCAACAATGAGGCAACTGGGAAGTGTCCCAAGCTCCCACAGAGGACTCATGAACGCTCTGGTCCGGACCACGTCTGAGACCGGCAACGCTGAAAAGCGACAAACGTCACAGACGCGTGTCCTCTCTGGGTGTGTGGAATGAGACCTATGGCAGAAACGGCTCCTATTTAAAATCTTCCCAAGGTGAAGTAGTCATATCGAATGTGACGTCACCAAGCCAGGGACGTATCAAAGGAGGATCCCGCTCATTTTGCTTTGAAGTCGAGGCTTTGCTGCTGTGTGCTTTATTCTGTTTCAGGTCCAGTGTTACAGCGATTCCCTTTGCCATGTGTTGAGCCAGCCGTGTGGTGACTGCGCAATAATGAGGCAGGAGAGACATTGACTGCCACTGCTGTTTTGTTTCCTTGTGGTTTATGTAGTTGTTTTTATTTGTGATTGTATTATTAGTCTTTTGGTTTCTCTCGGCTGTGGCAATCATTGTTTTTCCCCAGTCAATTGAACACTATAGATCATTGTAACTGCCTCATGGCAGTAATTGTGGCTTTTACGCACGCTCCTTCCGCCTCTAGAATCATGTCAATACCAAAATGACACCCAACATAATGATTTCATGTAATGATCAAATGATTTTCACTTTCACTGATTCTTGCTCAAGCTTATGTTTCAGCAGCAAAGTGGATCTACGGGACGCTTCGATAAAGCCAATCACAGCAGCTCCTTTCATCAGGAACAGACAGTTTAACGAGCCAACACTTCAGCAGGAAACCTCCCTCCACAGACAAAAGTATACGTTTAAGTATAAGTTGAGCTCCTGAGGTCCTGGCCGTATTATTGACTTGTAAGTGTTTTTCCCCTGTGTTTTTTGTGTAAGAGTGTATGCTCTGTTTTTGCGAGGAGCTTTGCGTTCCGAGGACCCGCAGGCTGTCGCGTGAGTTGGATGGGACACCAACAGGGAGCAGGCCCGTGTCGCGGCGCAGGCCAAGGCAACACTCAACACTGAGGCAACTGGGAAGTGTCCCGGTGCTCCTCAAGGGCTGCCCACCACAAGCTCCCACAGAGGACTCATGAACGCTCTGGTCCGGACCACGTCTGAGACCGGCAACGCTGAAAAGCGACAAACGTCACAGACGCGTGTCCTCTCTGGGAGTGTGGAATGAGACCTATGGCAGAAATAACACCCATGGTTTCCGGAGCTCTTTCACCAGAGAAGAGCTCATTAACATCATCACTTGTTACTTTGCCCCATTCAGGCCTGGAGTGCATTTGTGTTCTCTGGTTTCTAACATAACAGTGTGTTTTATGTGAAGCTTTTCAGTTTCTGAGGTTTGCAGGCATGAAACAGTCATTTTAAAGCACAGTCAACTGAAAATGACTCAGTGTGAGTGAAAAGTGGTCAGAATCAACACTATTGTGTTTATCGTGAAGCTTTTCAGTTTCTGAGGTTTGCAGGAATGACACACAAATTTTAGAAAAAAGTCAACTGAAAACCACTCAGTGTGAGTGAATACTGGTCAGAATCAGCACTTATGTGTTTTTTGTCACGCTTTTCAGTTTGTGAGGTCTGCAGGCCTGAAACAACTGAAAATGACTCAGTGTGATTGAATCGTGGTCAGAATCAACGCTTGTGTGATGTTTGTGACACTTTTCAGTTTCTGAAGTTTGCAGGAATGAAACAAGCAACAATGAGGCAACTGGGAAGTGTCCCAAGCTCCCACAGAGGACTCATGAACGCTCTGGTCCGGACCACGTCTGAGACCGGCAACGCTGAAAAGCGACAAACGTCACAGACGCGTGTCCTCTCTGGGAGTGTGGAATGAGACCTATGGCAGAAACGGCTCCTATTTAAAATCTTCCCAAGGTGAAGTAGTCATATCGAATGTGACGTCACCAAGCCAGGGACGTATCAAAGGAGGATCCCGCTCATTTTGCTTTGAAGTCGAGGCTTTGCTGCTGTGTGCTTTATTCTGTTTCAGGTCCAGTGTTACAGCGATTCCCTTTGCCATGTGTTGAGCCAGCCGTGTGGTGACTGCGCAATAATGAGGCAGGAGAGACATTGACTGCCACTGCTGTTTTGTTTCCTTGTGGTTTATGTAGTTGTTTTTATTTGTGATTGTATTATTAGTCTTTTGGTTTCTCTCGGCTGTGGCAATCATTGTTTTTCCCCAGTCAATTGAACACTATAGATCATTGTAACTGCCTCATGGCAGTAATTGTGGCTTTTACGCACGCTCCTTCCGCCTCTAGAATCATGTCAATACCAAAATGACGCCCAACATAATGATCAAATGATTTTCACTTTTAACTGATTCTTGCTCAAGCATATGTTTCAGCAGCAAAGTGGATCTACGGGACGCTTCGATAAAGCCAATCACAGCAGCTCCTCTCATCAGGAACAGACAGTTTAACGAGCCAACACTTCAGCAGGAAACCTCCCTCCACAGACAAAAGTATACGTTTAAGTATAAGTTGAGCTCCTGAGGTCCTGGCCGTATTATTGACTTGTAAGTGTTTTTCCCCTGTGTTTTTTGTGTAAGAGTGTATGCTCTGTTTTTGCGAGGAGCTTTGCGTTCCGAGGACCCGCAGGCTGTCGCGTGAGTTGGATGGGACACCAACAGGGAGCAGGCCCGTGTCGCGGCGCAGGCCAAGGCAACACTCAACACTGAGGCAACTGGGAAGTGTCCCGGTGCTCCTCAAGGGCTGCCCACCACAAGCTCCCACAGAGGACTCATGAACGCTCTGGTCCGGACCACGTCTGAGACCGGCAACGCTGAAAAGCGACAAACGTCACAGACGCGTGTCCTCTCTGGGAGTGTGGAATGAGACCTATGGCAGAAATAACACCCATGGTTTCCGGAGCTCTTTCACCAGAGAAGAGCTCATTAACATCATCACTTGTTACTTTGCCCCATTCAGGCCTGGAGTGCATTTGTGTTCTCTGGTTTCTAACATAACAGTGTGTTTTATGTGAAGCTTTTCAGTTTCTGAGGTTTGCAGGCATGAAACAGTCATTTTAAAGCACAGTCAACTGAAAATGACTCAGTGTGAGTGAAAAGTGGTCAGAATCAACACTATTGTGTTTATCGTGAAGCTTTTCAGTTTCTGAGGTTTGCAGGAATGACACACAAATTTTAGAAAAAAGTCAACTGAAAACCACTCAGTGTGAGTGAATACTGGTCAGAATCAGCACTTATGTGTTTTTTGTCACGCTTTTCAGTTTGTGAGGTCTGCAGGCCTGAAACAACTGAAAATGACTCAGTGTGACTGAATCGTGGTCAGAATCAACGCTTGTGTGATGTTTGTGAAACTTTTCAGTTTCTGAAGTTTGCAGGAATGAAACAATCAACAATGAGGCAACTGGGAAGTGTCCCAAGCTCCCACAGAGGACTCATGAACGCTCTGGTCCGGACCACGTCTGAGACCGGCAACGCTGAAAAGCGACAAACGTCACAGACGCGTGTCCTCTCTGGGAGTGTGGAATGAGACCTATGGCAGAAACGGCTCCTATTTAAAATCTTCCGAGGGTGAAGTAGTCATATCGAATGTGACGTCACCAAGCCAGGGACGTATCAAAGGAGGATCCCGCTCATTTTGCTTTGAAGTCGAGGCTTTGCTGCTGTGTGCTTTATTCTGTTTCAGGTCCAGTGTTACAGCGATTCCCTTTGCCATGTGTTGAGCCAGCCGTGTGGTGACTGCGCAATAATGAGGCAGGAGAGACATTGACTGCCACTGCTGTTTTGTTTCCTTGTGGTTTATGTAGTTGTTTTTATTTGTGATTGTATTATTAGTCTTTTGGTTTCTCTCGGCTGTGGCAATCATTGTTTTTCCCCAGTCAATTGAACACTATAGATCATTGTAACTGCCTCATGGCAGTAATTGTGGCTTTTACGCACGCTCCTTCCGCCTCTAGAATCATGTCAATACCAAAATGACGCCCAACATAATGATCAAATGATTTTCACTTTTAACTGATTCTTGCTCAAGCATATGTTTCAGCAGCAAAGTGGATCTACGGGACGCTTCGATAAAGCAAATCACAGCAGCTCCTCTCATCAGGAACAGACAGTTTAACGAGCCAACACTTCAGCAGGAAACCTCCCTCCACAGACAAAAGTATACGTTTAAGTATAAGTTGAGCTCCTGAGGTCCTGGCCGTATTATTGACTTGTAAGTGTTTTTCCCCTGTGTTTTTTGTGTAAGAGTGTATGCTCTGTTTTTGCGAGGAGCTTTGCGTTCCGAGGACCCGCAGGCTGTCGCGTGAGTTGGATGGGACACCAACAGGGAGCAGGCCCGTGTCGCGGCGCAGGCCAAGGCAACACTCAACACTGAGGCAACTGGGAAGTGTCCCGGTGCTCCTCAAGGGCTGCCCACCACAAGCTCCCACAGAGGACTCATGAACGCTCTGGTCCGGACCACGTCTGAGACCGGCAACGCTGAAAAGCGACAAACGTCACAGACGCGTGTCCTCTCTGGGAGTGTGGAATGAGACCTATGGCAGAAATAACACCCATGGTTTCCGGAGCTCTTTCACCAGAGAAGAGCTCATTAACATCATCACTTGTTACTTTGCCCCATTCAGGCCTGGAGTGCATTTGTGTTCTCTGGTTTCTAACATAACAGTGTGTTTTATGTGAAGCTTTTCAGTTTCTGAGGTTTGCAGGCATGAAACAGTCATTTTAAAGCACAGTCAACTGAAAATGACTCAGTGTGAGTGAAAAGTGGTCAGAATCAACACTATTGTGTTTATCGTGAAGCTTTTCAGTTTCTGAGGTTTGCAGGAATGACACACAAATTTTAGAAAAAAGTCAACTGAAAACCACTCAGTGTGAGTGAATACTGGTCAGAATCAGCACTTATGTGTTTTTTGTCACGCTTTTCAGTTTGTGAGGTCTGCAGGCCTGAAACAACTGAAAATGACTCAGTGTGATTGAATCGTGGTCAGAATCAACGCTTGTGTGATGTTTGTGACACTTTTCAGTTTCTGAAGTTTGCAGGAATGAAACAAGCAACAATGAGGCAACTGGGAAGTGTCCCAAGCTCCCACAGAGGACTCATGAACGCTCTGGTCCGGACCACGTCTGAGACCGGCAACGCTGAAAAGCGACAAACGTCACAGACGCGTGTCCTCTCTGGGTGTGTGGAATGAGACCTATGGCAGAAACGGCTCCTATTTAAAATCTTCCCAAGGTGAAGTAGTCATATCGAATGTGACGTCACCAAGCCAGGGACGTATCAAAGGAGGATCCCGCTCATTTTGCTTTGAAGTCGAGGCTTTGCTGCTGTGTGCTTTATTCTGTTTCAGGTCCAGTGTTACAGCGATTCCCTTTGCCATGTGTTGAGCCAGCCGTGTGGTGACTGCGCAATAATGAGGCAGGAGAGACATTGACTGCCACTGCTGTTTTGTTTCCTTGTGGTTTATGTAGTTGTTTTTATTTGTGATTGTATTATTAGTCTTTTGGTTTCTCTCGGCTGTGGCAATCATTGTTTTTCCCCAGTCAATTGAACACTATAGATCATTGTAACTGCCTCATGGCAGTAATTGTGGCTTTTACGCACGCTCCTTCCGCCTCTAGAATCATGTCAATACCAAAATGACGCCCAACATAATGATCAAATGATTTTCACTTTTAACTGATTCTTGCTCAAGCATATGTTTCAGCAGCAAAGTGGATCTACGGGACGCTTCGATAAAGCCAATCACAGCAGCTCCTCTCATCAGGAACAGACAGTTTAACGAGCCAACACTTCAGCAGGAAACCTCCCTCCACAGACAAAAGTATACGTTTAAGTATAAGTTGAGCTCCTGAGGTCCTGGCCGTATTATTGACTTGTAAGTGTTTTTCCCCTGTGTTTTTTGTGTAAGAGTGTATGCTCTGTTTTTGCGAGGAGCTTTGCGTTCCGAGGACCCGCAGGCTGTCGCGTGAGTTGGATGGGACACCAACAGGGAGCAGGCCCGTGTCGCGGCGCAGGCCAAGGCAACACTCAACACTGAGGCAACTGGGAAGTGTCCCGGTGCTCCTCAAGGGCTGCCCACCACAAGCTCCCACAGAGGACTCATGAACGCTCTGGTCCGGACCACGTCTGAGACCGGCAACGCTGAAAAGCGACAAACGTCACAGACGCGTGTCCTCTCTGGGAGTGTGGAATGAGACCTATGGCAGAAATAACACCCATGGTTTCCGGAGCTCTTTCACCAGAGAAGAGCTCATTAACATCATCACTTGTTACTTTGCCCCATTCAGGCCTGGAGTGCATTTGTGTTCTCTGGTTTCTAACATAACAGTGTGTTTTATGTGAAGCTTTTCAGTTTCTGAGGTTTGCAGGCATGAAACAGTCATTTTAAAGCACAGTCAACTGAAAATGACTCAGTGTGAGTGAAAAGTGGTCAGAATCAACACTATTGTGTTTATCGTGAAGCTTTTCAGTTTCTGAGGTTTGCAGGAATGACACACAAATTTTAGAAAAAAGTCAACTGAAAACCACTCAGTGTGAGTGAATACTGGTCAGAATCAGCACTTATGTGTTTTTTGTCACGCTTTTCAGTTTGTGAGGTCTGCAGGCCTGAAACAACTGAAAATGACTCAGTGTGACTGAATCGTGGTCAGAATCAACGCTTGTGTGATGTTTGTGAAACTTTTCAGTTTCTGAAGTTTGCAGGAATGAAACAATCAACAATGAGGCAACTGGGAAGTGTCCCAAGCTCCCACAGAGGACTCATGAACGCTCTGGTCCGGACCACGTCTGAGACCGGCAACGCTGAAAAGCGACAAACGTCACAGACGCGTGTCCTCTCTGGGAGTGTGGAATGAGACCTATGGCAGAAACGGCTCCTATTTAAAATCTTCCCAAGGTGAAGTAGTCATATCGAATGTGACGTCACCAAGCCAGGGACGTATCAAAGGAGGATCCCGCTCATTTTGCTTTGAAGTCGAGGCTTTGCTGCTGTGTGCTTTATTCTGTTTCAGGTCCAGTGTTACAGCGATTCCCTTTGCCATGTGTTGAGCCAGCCGTGTGGTGACTGCGCAATAATGAGGCAGGAGAGACATTGACTGCCACTGCTGTTTTGTTTCCTTGTGGTTTATGTAGTTGTTTTTATTTGTGATTGTATTATTAGTCTTTTGGTTTCTCTCGGCTGTGGCAATCATTGTTTTTCCCCAGTCAATTGAACACTATAGATCATTGTAACTGCCTCATGGCAGTAATTGTGGCTTTTACGCACGCTCCTTCCGCCTCTAGAATCATGTCAATACCAAAATGACACCCAACATAATGATTTCATGTAATGATCAAATGATTTTCACTTTCACTGATTCTTGCTCAAGCTTATGTTTCAGCAGCAAAGTGGATCTACGGGACGCTTCGATAAAGCCAATCACAGCAGCTCCTCTCATCAGGAACAGACAGTTTAACGAGCCAACACTTCAGCAGGAAACCTCCCTCCACAGACAAAAGTATACGTTTAAGTATAAGTTGAGCTCCTGAGGTCCTGGCCGTATTATTGACTTGTAAGTGTTTTTCCCCTGTGTTTTTTGTGTAAGAGTGTATGCTCTGTTTTTGCGAGGAGCTTTGCGTTCCGAGGACCCGCAGGCTGTCGCGTGAGTTGGATGGGACACCAACAGGGAGCAGGCCCGTGTCGCGGCGCAGGCCAAGGCAACACTCAACACTGAGGCAACTGGGAAGTGTCCCGGTGCTCCTCAAGGGCTGCCCACCACAAGCTCCCACAGAGGACTCATGAACGCTCTGGTCCGGACCACGTCTGAGACCGGCAACGCTGAAAAGCGACAAACGTCACAGACGCGTGTCCTCTCTGGGAGTGTGGAATGAGACCTATGGCAGAAATAACACCCATGGTTTCCGGAGCTCTTTCACCAGAGAAGAGCTCATTAACATCATCACTTGTTACTTTGCCCCATTCAGGCCTGGAGTGCATTTGTGTTCTCTGGTTTCTAACATAACAGTGTGTTTTATGTGAAGCTTTTCAGTTTCTGAGGTTTGCAGGCATGAAACAGTCATTTTAAAGCACAGTCAACTGAAAATGACTCAGTGTGAGTGAAAAGTGGTCAGAATCAACACTATTGTGTTTATCGTGAAGCTTTTCAGTTTCTGAGGTTTGCAGGAATGACACACAAATTTTAGAAAAAAGTCAACTGAAAACCACTCAGTGTGAGTGAATACTGGTCAGAATCAGCACTTATGTGTTTTTTGTCACGCTTTTCAGTTTGTGAGGTCTGCAGGCCTGAAACAACTGAAAATGACTCAGTGTGATTGAATCGTGGTCAGAATCAACGCTTGTGTGATGTTTGTGACACTTTTCAGTTTCTGAAGTTTGCAGGAATGAAACAAGCAACAATGAGGCAACTGGGAAGTGTCCCAAGCTCCCACAGAGGACTCATGAACGCTCTGGTCCGGACCACGTCTGAGACCGGCAACGCTGAAAAGCGACAAACGTCACAGACGCGTGTCCTCTCTGGGTGTGTGGAATGAGACCTATGGCAGAAACGGCTCCTATTTAAAATCTTCCCAAGGTGAAGTAGTCATATCGAATGTGACGTCACCAAGCCAGGGACGTATCAAAGGAGGATCCCGCTCATTTTGCTTTGAAGTCGAGGCTTTGCTGCTGTGTGCTTTATTCTGTTTCAGGTCCAGTGTTACAGCGATTCCCTTTGCCATGTGTTGAGCCAGCCGTGTGGTGACTGCGCAATAATGAGGCAGGAGAGACATTGACTGCCACTGCTGTTTTGTTTCCTTGTGGTTTATGTAGTTGTTTTTATTTGTGATTGTATTATTAGTCTTTTGGTTTCTCTCGGCTGTGGCAATCATTGTTTTTCCCCAGTCAATTGAACACTATAGATCATTGTAACTGCCTCATGGCAGTAATTGTGGCTTTTACGCACGCTCCTTCCGCCTCTAGAATCATGTCAATACCAAAATGACGCCCAACATAATGATCAAATGATTTTCACTTTTAACTGATTCTTGCTCAAGCATATGTTTCAGCAGCAAAGTGGATCTACGGGACGCTTCGATAAAGCCAATCACAGCAGCTCCTCTCATCAGGAACAGACAGTTTAACGAGCCAACACTTCAGCAGGAAACCTCCCTCCACAGACAAAAGTATACGTTTAAGTATAAGTTGAGCTCCTGAGGTCCTGGCCGTATTATTGACTTGTAAGTGTTTTTCCCCTGTGTTTTTTGTGTAAGAGTGTATGCTCTGTTTTTGCGAGGAGCTTTGCGTTCCGAGGACCCGCAGGCTGTCGCGTGAGTTGGATGGGACACCAACAGGGAGCAGGCCCGTGTCGCGGCGCAGGCCAAGGCAACACTCAACACTGAGGCAACTGGGAAGTGTCCCGGTGCTCCTCAAGGGCTGCCCACCACAAGCTCCCACAGAGGACTCATGAACGCTCTGGTCCGGACCACGTCTGAGACCGGCAACGCTGAAAAGCGACAAACGTCACAGACGCGTGTCCTCTCTGGGAGTGTGGAATGAGACCTATGGCAGAAATAACACCCATGGTTTCCGGAGCTCTTTCACCAGAGAAGAGCTCATTAACATCATCACTTGTTACTTTGCCCCATTCAGGCCTGGAGTGCATTTGTGTTCTCTGGTTTCTAACATAACAGTGTGTTTTATGTGAAGCTTTTCAGTTTCTGAGGTTTGCAGGCATGAAACAGTCATTTTAAAGCACAGTCAACTGAAAATGACTCAGTGTGAGTGAAAAGTGGTCAGAATCAACACTATTGTGTTTATCGTGAAGCTTTTCAGTTTCTGAGGTTTGCAGGAATGACACACAAATTTTAGAAAAAAGTCAACTGAAAACCACTCAGTGTGAGTGAATACTGGTCAGAATCAGCACTTATGTGTTTTTTGTCACGCTTTTCAGTTTGTGAGGTCTGCAGGAATGAAACAACTGAAAATGACTCAGTGTGATTGAATCGTGGTCAGAATCAACGCTTGTGTGATGTTTGTGACACTTTTCAGTTTCTGAAGTTTGCAGGAATGAAACAAGCAACAATGAGGCAACTGGGAAGTGTCCCAAGCTCCCACAGAGGACTCATGAACGCTCTGGTCCGGACCACGTCTGAGACCGGCAACGCTGAAAAGCGACAAACGTCACAGACGCGTGTCCTCTCTGGGAGTGTGGAATGAGACCTATGGCAGAAACGGCTCCTATTTAAAATCTTCCCAAGGTGAAGTAGTCATATCGAATGTGATGTCACCAAGCCAGGGACGTATCAAAGGAGGATCCCGCTCATTTTGCTTTGAAGTCGAGGCTTTGCTGCTGTGTGCTTTATTCTGTTTCAGGTCCAGTGTTACAGCGATTCCCTTTGCCATGTGTTGAGCCAGCCGTGTGGTGACTGCGCAATAATGAGGCAGGAGAGACATTGACTGCCACTGCTGTTTTGTTTCCTTGTGGTTTATGTAGTTGTTTTTATTTGTGATTGTATTATTAGTCTTTTGGTTTCTCTCGGCTGTGGCAATCATTGTTTTTCCCCAGTCAATTGAACACTATAGATCATTGTAACTGCCTCATGGCAGTAATTGTGGCTTTTACGCACGCTCCTTCCGCCTCTAGAATCATGTCAATACCAAAATGACGCCCAACATAATGATCAAATGATTTTCACTTTTAACTGATTCTTGCTCAAGCATATGTTTCAGCAGCAAAGTGGATCTACGGGACGCTTCGATAAAGCCAATCACAGCAGCTCCTTTCATCAGGAACAGACAGTTTAACGAGCCAACACTTCAGCAGGAAACCTCCCTCCACAGACAAAAGTATACGTTTAAGTATAAGTTGAGCTCCTGAGGTCCTGGCCGTATTATTGACTTGTAAGTGTTTTTCCCCTGTGTTTTTTGTGTAAGAGTGTATGCTCTGTTTTTGCGAGGAGCTTTGCGTTCCGAGGACCCGCAGGCTGTCGCGTGAGTTGGATGGGACACCAACAGGGAGCAGGCCCGTGTCGCGGCGCAGGCCAAGGCAACACTCAACACTGAGGCAACTGGGAAGTGTCCCGGTGCTCCTCAAGGGCTGCCCACCACAAGCTCCCACAGAGGACTCATGAACGCTCTGGTCCGGACCACGTCTGAGACCGGCAACGCTGAAAAGCGACAAACGTCACAGACGCGTGTCCTCTCTGGGAGTGTGGAATGAGACCTATGGCAGAAATAACACCCATGGTTTCCGGAGCTCTTTCACCAGAGAAGAGCTCATTAACATCATCACTTGTTACTTTGCCCCATTCAGGCCTGGAGTGCATTTGTGTTCTCTGGTTTCTAACATAACAGTGTGTTTTATGTGAAGCTTTTCAGTTTCTGAGGTTTGCAGGCATGAAACAGTCATTTTAAAGCACAGTCAACTGAAAATGACTCAGTGTGAGTGAAAAGTGGTCAGAATCAACACTATTGTGTTTATCGTGAAGCTTTTCAGTTTCTGAGGTTTGCAGGAATGACACACAAATTTTAGAAAAAAGTCAACTGAAAACCACTCAGTGTGAGTGAATACTGGTCAGAATCAGCACTTATGTGTTTTTTGTCACGCTTTTCAGTTTGTGAGGTCTGCAGGCCTGAAACAACTGAAAATGACTCAGTGTGACTGAATCGTGGTCAGAATCAACGCTTGTGTGATGTTTGTGAAACTTTTCAGTTTCTGAAGTTTGCAGGAATGAAACAATCAACAATGAGGCAACTGGGAAGTGTCCCAAGCTCCCACAGAGGACTCATGAACGCTCTGGTCCGGACCACGTCTGAGACCGGCAACGCTGAAAAGCGACAAACGTCACAGACGCGTGTCCTCTCTGGGAGTGTGGAATGAGACCTATGGCAGAAACGGCTCCTATTTAAAATCTTCCCAAGGTGAAGTAGTCATATCGAATGTGACGTCACCAAGCCAGGGACGTATCAAAGGAGGATCCCGCTCATTTTGCTTTGAAGTCGAGGCTTTGCTGCTGTGTGCTTTATTCTGTTTCAGGTCCAGTGTTACAGCGATTCCCTTTGCCATGTGTTGAGCCAGCCGTGTGGTGACTGCGCAATAATGAGGCAGGAGAGACATTGACTGCCACTGCTGTTTTGTTTCCTTGTGGTTTATGTAGTTGTTTTTATTTGTGATTGTATTATTAGTCTTTTGGTTTCTCTCGGCTGTGGCAATCATTGTTTTTCCCCAGTCAATTGAACACTATAGATCATTGTAACTGCCTCATGGCAGTAATTGTGGCTTTTACGCACGCTCCTTCCGCCTCTAGAATCATGTCAATACCAAAATGACACCCAACATAATGATTTCATGTAATGATCAAATGATTTTCACTTTCACTGATTCTTGCTCAAGCTTATGTTTCAGCAGCAAAGTGGATCTACGGGACGCTTCGATAAAGCCAATCACAGCAGCTCCTCTCATCAGGAACAGACAGTTTAACGAGCCAACACTTCAGCAGGAAACCTCCCTCCACAGACAAAAGTATACGTTTAAGTATAAGTTGAGCTCCTGAGGTCCTGGCCGTATTATTGACTTGTAAGTGTTTTTCCCCTGTGTTTTTTGTGTAAGAGTGTATGCTCTGTTTTTGCGAGGAGCTTTGCGTTCCGAGGACCCGCAGGCTGTCGCGTGAGTTGGATGGGACACCAACAGGGAGCAGGCCCGTGTCGCGGCGCAGGCCAAGGCAACACTCAACACTGAGGCAACTGGGAAGTGTCCCGGTGCTCCTCAAGGGCTGCCCACCACAAGCTCCCACAGAGGACTCATGAACGCTCTGGTCCGGACCACGTCTGAGACCGGCAACGCTGAAAAGCGACAAACGTCACAGACGCGTGTCCTCTCTGGGAGTGTGGAATGAGACCTATGGCAGAAATAACACCCATGGTTTCCGGAGCTCTTTCACCAGAGAAGAGCTCATTAACATCATCACTTGTTACTTTGCCCCATTCAGGCCTGGAGTTCATTTGTGTTCTCTGGTTTCTAACATAACAGTGTGTTTTATGTGAAGCTTTTCAGTTTCTGAGGTTTGCAGGCATGAAACAGTCATTTTAAAGCACAGTCAACTGAAAATGACTCAGTGTGAGTGAAAAGTGGTCAGAATCAACACTATTGTGTTTATCGTGAAGCTTTTCAGTTTCTGAGGTTTGCAGGAATGACACACAAATTTTAGAAAAAAGTCAACTGAAAACCACTCAGTGTGAGTGAATACTGGTCAGAATCAGCACTTATGTGTTTTTTGTCACGCTTTTCAGTTTGTGAGGTCTGCAGGCCTGAAACAACTGAAAATGACTCAGTGTGATTGAATCGTGGTCAGAATCAACGCTTGTGTGATGTTTGTGACACTTTTCAGTTTCTGAAGTTTGCAGGAATGAAACAAGCAACAATGAGGCAACTGGGAAGTGTCCCAAGCTCCCACAGAGGACTCATGAACGCTCTGGTCCGGACCACGTCTGAGACCGGCAACGCTGAAAAGCGACAAACGTCACAGACGCGTGTCCTCTCTGGGTGTGTGGAATGAGACCTATGGCAGAAACGGCTCCTATTTAAAATCTTCCCAAGGTGAAGTAGTCATATCGAATGTGACGTCACCAAGCCAGGGACGTATCAAAGGAGGATCCCGCTCATTTTGCTTTGAAGTCGAGGCTTTGCTGCTGTGTGCTTTATTCTGTTTCAGGTCCAGTGTTACAGCGATTCCCTTTGCCATGTGTTGAGCCAGCCGTGTGGTGACTGCGCAATAATGAGGCAGGAGAGACATTGACTGCCACTGCTGTTTTGTTTCCTTGTGGTTTATGTAGTTGTTTTTATTTGTGATTGTATTATTAGTCTTTTGGTTTCTCTCGGCTGTGGCAATCATTGTTTTTCCCCAGTCAATTGAACACTATAGATCATTGTAACTGCCTCATGGCAGTAATTGTGGCTTTTACGCACGCTCCTTCCGCCTCTAGAATCATGTCAATACCAAAATGACGCCCAACATAATGATCAAATGATTTTCACTTTTAACTGATTCTTGCTCAAGCATATGTTTCAGCAGCAAAGTGGATCTACGGGACGCTTCGATAAAGCCAATCACAGCAGCTCCTCTCATCAGGAACAGACAGTTTAACGAGCCAACACTTCAGCAGGAAACCTCCCTCCACAGACAAAAGTATACGTTTAAGTATAAGTTGAGCTCCTGAGGTCCTGGCCGTATTATTGACTTGTAAGTGTTTTTCCCCTGTGTTTTTTGTGTAAGAGTGTATGCTCTGTTTTTGCGAGGAGCTTTGCGTTCCGAGGACCCGCAGGCTGTCGCGTGAGTTGGATGGGACACCAACAGGGAGCAGGCCCGTGTCGCGGCGCAGGCCAAGGCAACACTCAACACTGAGGCAACTGGGAAGTGTCCCGGTGCTCCTCAAGGGCTGCCCACCACAAGCTCCCACAGAGGACTCATGAACGCTCTGGTCCGGACCACGTCTGAGACCGGCAACGCTGAAAAGCGACAAACGTCACAGACGCGTGTCCTCTCTGGGAGTGTGGAATGAGACCTATGGCAGAAATAACACCCATGGTTTCCGGAGCTCTTTCACCAGAGAAGAGCTCATTAACATCATCACTTGTTACTTTGCCCCATTCAGGCCTGGAGTGCATTTGTGTTCTCTGGTTTCTAACATAACAGTGTGTTTTATGTGAAGCTTTTCAGTTTCTGAGGTTTGCAGGCATGAAACAGTCATTTTAAAGCACAGTCAACTGAAAATGACTCAGTGTGAGTGAAAAGTGGTCAGAATCAACACTATTGTGTTTATCGTGAAGCTTTTCAGTTTCTGAGGTTTGCAGGAATGACACACAAATTTTAGAAAAAAGTCAACTGAAAACCACTCAGTGTGAGTGAATACTGGTCAGAATCAGCACTTATGTGTTTTTTGTCACGCTTTTCAGTTTGTGAGGTCTGCAGGAATGAAACAACTGAAAATGACTCAGTGTGATTGAATCGTGGTCAGAATCAACGCTTGTGTGATGTTTGTGACACTTTTCAGTTTCTGAAGTTTGCAGGAATGAAACAAGCAACAATGAGGCAACTGGGAAGTGTCCCAAGCTCCCACAGAGGACTCATGAACGCTCTGGTCCGGACCACGTCTGAGACCGGCAACGCTGAAAAGCGACAAACGTCACAGACGCGTGTCCTCTCTGGGAGTGTGGAATGAGACCTATGGCAGAAACGGCTCCTATTTAAAATCTTCCCAAGGTGAAGTAGTCATATCGAATGTGAAGTCACCAAGCCAGGGACGTATCAAAGGAGGATCCCGCTCATTTTGCTTTGAAGTCGAGGCTTTGCTGCTGTGTGCTTTATTCTGTTTCAGGTCCAGTGTTACAGCGATTCCCTTTGCCATGTGTTGAGCCAGCCGTGTGGTGACTGCGCAATAATGAGGCAGGAGAGACATTGACTGCCACTGCTGTTTTGTTTCCTTGTGGTTTATGTAGTTGTTTTTATTTGTGATTGTATTATTAGTCTTTTGGTTTCTCTCGGCTGTGGCAATCATTGTTTTTCCCCAGTCAATTGAACACTATAGATCATTGTAACTGCCTCATGGCAGTAATTGTGGCTTTTACGCACGCTCCTTCCGCCTCTAGAATCATGTCAATACCAAAATGACGCCCAACATAATGATCAAATGATTTTCACTTTTAACTGATTCTTGCTCAAGCATATGTTTCAGCAGCAAAGTGGATCTACGGGACGCTTCGATAAAGCCAATCACAGCAGCTCCTTTCATCAGGAACAGACAGTTTAACGAGCCAACACTTCAGCAGGAAACCTCCCTCCACAGACAAAAGTATACGTTTAAGTATAAGTTGAGCTCCTGAGGTCCTGGCCGTATTATTGACTTGTAAGTGTTTTTCCCCTGTGTTTTTTGTGTAAGAGTGTATGCTCTGTTTTTGCGAGGAGCTTTGCGTTCCGAGGACCCGCAGGCTGTCGCGTGAGTTGGATGGGACACCAACAGGGAGCAGGCCCGTGTCGCGGCGCAGGCCAAGGCAACACTCAACACTGAGGCAACTGGGAAGTGTCCCGGTGCTCCTCAAGGGCTGCCCACCACAAGCTCCCACAGAGGACTCATGAACGCTCTGGTCCGGACCACGTCTGAGACCGGCAACGCTGAAAAGCGACAAACGTCACAGACGCGTGTCCTCTCTGGGAGTGTGGAATGAGACCTATGGCAGAAACGGCTCCTATTTAAAATCTTCCCAAGGTGAAGTAGTCATATCGAATGTGACGTCACCAAGCCAGGGACGTATCAAAGGAGGATCCCGCTCATTTTGCTTTGAAGTCGAGGCTTTGCTGCTGTGTGCTTTATTCTGTTTCAGGTCCAGTGTTACAGCGATTCCCTTTGCCATGTGTTGAGCCAGCCGTGTGGTGACTGCGCAATAATGAGGCAGGAGAGACATTGACTGCCACTGCTGTTTTGTTTCCTTGTGGTTTATGTAGTTGTTTTTATTTGTGATTGTATTATTAGTCTTTTGGTTTCTCTCGGCTGTGGCAATCATTGTTTTTCCCCAGTCAATTGAACACTATAGATCATTGTAACTGCCTCATGGCAGTAATTGTGGCTTTTACGCACGCTCCTTCCGCCTCTAGAATCATGTCAATACCAAAATGACGCCCAACATAATGATCAAATGATTTTCACTTTTAACTGATTCTTGCTCAAGCATATGTTTCAGCAGCAAAGTGGATCTACGGGACGCTTCGATAAAGCCAATCACAGCAGCTCCTCTCATCAGGAACAGACAGTTTAACGAGCCAACACTTCAGCAGGAAACCTCCCTCCACAGACAAAAGTATACGTTTAAGTATAAGTTGAGCTCCTGAGGTCCTGGCCGTATTATTGACTTGTAAGTGTTTTTCCCCTGTGTTTTTTGTGTAAGAGTGTATGCTCTGTTTTTGCGAGGAGCTTTGCGTTCCGAGGACCCGCAGGCTGTCGCGTGAGTTGGATGGGACACCAACAGGGAGCAGGCCCGTGTCGCGGCGCAGGCCAAGGCAACACTCAACACTGAGGCAACTGGGAAGTGTCCCGGTGCTCCTCAAGGGCTGCCCACCACAAGCTCCCACAGAGGACTCATGAACGCTCTGGTCCGGACCACGTCTGAGACCGGCAACGCTGAAAAGCGACAAACGTCACAGACGCGTGTCCTCTCTGGGAGTGTGGAATGAGACCTATGGCAGAAATAACACCCATGGTTTCCGGAGCTCTTTCACCAGAGAAGAGCTCATTAACATCATCACTTGTTACTTTGCCCCATTCAGGCCTGGAGTGCATTTGTGTTCTCTGGTTTCTAACATAACAGTGTGTTTTATGTGAAGCTTTTCAGTTTCTGAGGTTTGCAGGCATGAAACAGTCATTTTAAAGCACAGTCAACTGAAAATGACTCAGTGTGAGTGAAAAGTGGTCAGAATCAACACTATTGTGTTTATCGTGAAGCTTTTCAGTTTCTGAGGTTTGCAGGAATGACACACAAATTTTAGAAAAAAGTCAACTGAAAACCACTCAGTGTGAGTGAATACTGGTCAGAATCAGCACTTATGTGTTTTTTGTCACGCTTTTCAGTTTGTGAGGTCTGCAGGAATGAAACAACTGAAAATGACTCAGTGTGATTGAATCGTGGTCAGAATCAACGCTTGTGTGATGTTTGTGAAACTTTTCAGTTTCTGAAGTTTGCAGGAATGAAACAATCAACAATGAGGCAACTGGGAAGTGTCCCAAGCTCCCACAGAGGACTCATGAACGCTCTGGTCCGGACCACGTCTGAGACCGGCAACGCTGAAAAGCGACAAACGTCACAGACGCGTGTCCTCTCTGGGAGTGTGGAATGAGACCTATGGCAGAAACGGCTCCTATTTAAAATCTTCCGAGGGTGAAGTAGTCATATCGAATGTGACGTCACCAAGCCAGGGACGGATCAAAGGAGGATCCCGCTCATTTTGCTTTGAAGTCGAGGCTTTGCTGCTGTGTGCTTTATTCTGTTTCAGGTCCAGTGTTACAGCGATTCCCTTTGCCATGTGTTGAGCCAGCCGTGTGGTGACTGCACAATAATGAGGCAGGAGAGACATTGACTGCCACTGCTGTTTTGTTTCCTTGTGGTTTATGTAGTTGTTTTTATTTGTGATTGTATTATTGGTCTTTTGGTTTCTCTCGGCTGTGGCAATCATTGTTTTTCCCCAGTCAATTGAACACTATAGATCATTGTAACTGCCTCATGGCAGTAATTGTGGCTTTTACGCACGCTCCTTCCGCCTCTAGAATCATGTCAATACCAAAATGACGCCCAACATAATGATCAAATGATTTTCACTTTTAACTGATTCTTGCTCAAGCATATGTTTCAGCAGCAAAGTGGATCTACGGGACGCTTCGATAAAGCCAATCACAGCAGCTCCTTTCATCAGGAACAGACAGTTTAACGAGCCAACACTTCAGCAGGAAACCTCCCTCCACAGACAAAAGTATACGTTTAAGTATAAGTTGAGCTCCTGAGGTCCTGGCCGTATTATTGACTTGTAAGTGTTTTTCCCCTGTGTTTTTTGTGTAAGAGTGTATGCTCTGTTTTTGCGAGGAGCTTTGCGTTCCGAGGACCCGCAGGCTGTCGCGTGAGTTGGATGGGACACCAACAGGGAGCAGGCCCGTGTCGCGGCGCAGGCCAAGGCAACACTCAACACTGAGGCAACTGGGAAGTGTCCCGGTGCTCCTCAAGGGCTGCCCACCACAAGCTCCCACAGAGGACTCATGAACGCTCTGGTCCGGACCACGTCTGAGACCGGCAACGCTGAAAAGCGACAAACGTCACAGACGCGTGTCCTCTCTGGGAGTGTGGAATGAGACCTATGGCAGAAATAACACCCATGGTTTCCGGAGCTCTTTCACCAGAGAAGAGCTCATTAACATCATCACTTGTTACTTTGCCCCATTCAGGCCTGGAGTGCATTTGTGTTCTCTGGTTTCTAACATAACAGTGTGTTTTATGTGAAGCTTTTCAGTTTCTGAGGTTTGCAGGCATGAAACAGTCATTTTAAAGCACAGTCAACTGAAAATGACTCAGTGTGAGTGAAAAGTGGTCAGAATCAACACTATTGTGTTTATCGTGAAGCTTTTCAGTTTCTGAGGTTTGCAGGAATGACACACAAATTTTAGAAAAAAGTCAACTGAAAACCACTCAGTGTGAGTGAATACTGGTCAGAATCAGCACTTATGTGTTTTTTGTCACGCTTTTCAGTTTGTGAGGTCTGCAGGAATGAAACAACTGAAAATGACTCAGTGTGATTGAATCGTGGTCAGAATCAACGCTTGTGTGATGTTTGTGACACTTTTCAGTTTCTGAAGTTTGCAGGAATGAAACAAGCAACAATGAGGCAACTGGGAAGTGTCCCAAGCTCCCACAGAGGACTCATGAACGCTCTGGTCCGGACCACGTCTGAGACCGGCAACGCTGAAAAGCGACAAACGTCACAGACGCGTGTCCTCTCTGGGAGTGTGGAATGAGACCTATGGCAGAAACGGCTCCTATTTAAAATCTTCCCAAGGTGAAGTAGTCATATCGAATGTGATGTCACCAAGCCAGGGACGTATCAAAGGAGGATCCCGCTCATTTTGCTTTGAAGTCGAGGCTTTGCTGCTGTGTGCTTTATTCTGTTTCAGGTCCAGTGTTACAGCGATTCCCTTTGCCATGTGTTGAGCCAGCCGTGTGGTGACTGCACAATAATGAGGCAGGAGAGACATTGACTGCCACTGCTGTTTTGTTTCCTTGTGGTTTATGTAGTTGTTTTTATTTGTGATTGTATTATTGGTCTTTTGGTTTCTCTCGGCTGTGGCAATCATTGTTTTTCCCCAGTCAATTGAACACTATAGATCATTGTAACTGCCTCATGGCAGTAATTGTGGCTTTTACGCACGCTCCTTCCGCCTCTAGAATCATGTCAATACCAAAATGACGCCCAACATAATGATCAAATGATTTTCACTTTTAACTGATTCTTGCTCAAGCATATGTTTCAGCAGCAAAGTGGATCTACGGGACGCTTCGATAAAGCCAATCACAGCAGCTCCTTTCATCAGGAACAGACAGTTTAACGAGCCAACACTTCAGCAGGAAACCTCCCTCCACAGACAAAAGTATACGTTTAAGTATAAGTTGAGCTCCTGAGGTCCTGGCCGTATTATTGACTTGTAAGTGTTTTTCCCCTGTGTTTTTTGTGTAAGAGTGTATGCTCTGTTTTTGCGAGGAGCTTTGCGTTCCGAGGACCCGCAGGCTGTCGCGTGAGTTGGATGGGACACCAACAGGGAGCAGGCCCGTGTCGCGGCGCAGGCCAAGGCAACACTCAACACTGAGGCAACTGGGAAGTGTCCCGGTGCTCCTCAAGGGCTGCCCACCACAAGCTCCCACAGAGGACTCATGAACGCTCTGGTCCGGACCACGTCTGAGACCGGCAACGCTGAAAAGCGACAAACGTCACAGACGCGTGTCCTCTCTGGGAGTGTGGAATGAGACCTATGGCAGAAACGGCTCCTATTTAAAATCTTCCCAAGGTGAAGTAGTCATATCGAATGTGAAGTCACCAAGCCAGGGACGTATCAAAGGAGGATCCCGCTCATTTTGCTTTGAAGTCGAGGCTTTGCTGCTGTGTGCTTTATTCTGTTTCAGGTCCAGTGTTACAGCGATTCCCTTTGCCATGTGTTGAGCCAGCCGTGTGGTGACTGCGCAATAATGAGGCAGGAGAGACATTGACTGCCACTGCTGTTTTGTTTCCTTGTGGTTTATGTAGTTGTTTTTATTTGTGATTGTATTATTAGTCTTTTGGTTTCTCTCGGCTGTGGCAATCATTGTTTTTCCCCAGTCAATTGAACACTATAGATCATTGTAACTGCCTCATGGCAGTAATTGTGGCTTTTACGCACGCTCCTTCCGCCTCTAGAGTCATGTCAATACCAAAATGACGCCCAACATAATGATCAAATGATTTTCACTTTTAACTGATTCTTGCTCAAGCATATGTTTCAGCAGCAAAGTGGATCTACGGGACGCTTCGATAAAGCCAATCACAGCAGCTCCTCTCATCAGGAACAGACAGTTTAACGAGCCAACACTTCAGCAGGAAACCTCCCTCCACAGACAAAAGTATACGTTTAAGTATAAGTTGAGCTCCTGAGGTCCTGGCCGTATTATTGACTTGTAAGTGTTTTTCCCCTGTGTTTTTTGTGTAAGAGTGTATGCTCTGTTTTTGCGAGGAGCTTTGCGTTCCGAGGACCCGCAGGCTGTCGCGTGAGTTGGATGGGACACCAACAGGGAGCAGGCCCGTGTCGCGGCGCAGGCCAAGGCAACACTCAACACTGAGGCAACTGGGAAGTGTCCCGGTGCTCCTCAAGGGCTGCCCACCACAAGCTCCCACAGAGGACTCATGAACGCTCTGGTCCGGACCACGTCTGAGACCGGCAACGCTGAAAAGCGACAAACGTCACAGACGCGTGTCCTCTCTGGGAGTGTGGAATGAGACCTATGGCAGAAATAACACCCATGGTTTCCGGAGCTCTTTCACCAGAGAAGAGCTCATTAACATCATCACTTGTTACTTTGCCCCATTCAGGCCTGGAGTGCATTTGTGTTCTCTGGTTTCTAACATAACAGTGTGTTTTATGTGAAGCTTTTCAGTTTCTGAGGTTTGCAGGCATGAAACAGTCATTTTAAAGCACAGTCAACTGAAAATGACTCAGTGTGAGTGAAAAGTGGTCAGAATCAACACTATTGTGTTTATCGTGAAGCTTTTCAGTTTCTGAGGTTTGCAGGAATGACACACAAATTTTAGAAAAAAGTCAACTGAAAACCACTCAGTGTGAGTGAATACTGGTCAGAATCAGCACTTATGTGTTTTTTGTCACGCTTTTCAGTTTGTGAGGTCTGCAGGAATGAAACAACTGAAAATGACTCAGTGTGATTGAATCGTGGTCAGAATCAACGCTTGTGTGATGTTTGTGACACTTTTCAGTTTCTGAAGTTTGCAGGAATGAAACAAGCAACAATGAGGCAACTGGGAAGTGTCCCAAGCTCCCACAGAGGACTCATGAACGCTCTGGTCCGGACCACGTCTGAGACCGGCAACGCTGAAAAGCGACAAACGTCACAGACGCGTGTCCTCTCTGGGAGTGTGGAATGAGACCTATGGCAGAAACGGCTCCTATTTAAAATCTTCCCAAGGTGAAGTAGTCATATCGAATGTGACGTCACCAAGCCAGGGACGTATCAAAGGAGGATCCCGCTCATTTTGCTTTGAAGTCGAGGCTTTGCTGCTGTGTGCTTTATTCTGTTTCAGGTCCAGTGTTACAGCGATTCCCTTTGCCATGTGTTGAGCCAGCCGTGTGGTGACTGCGCAATAATGAGGCAGGAGAGACATTGACTGCCACTGCTGTTTTGTTTCCTTGTGGTTTATGTAGTTGTTTTTATTTGTGATTGTATTATTAGTCTTTTGGTTTCTCTCGGCTGTGGCAATCATTGTTTTTCCCCAGTCAATTGAACACTATAGATCATTGTAACTGCCTCATGGCAGTAATTGTGGCTTTTACGCACGCTCCTTCCGCCTCTAGAATCATGTCAATACCAAAATGACGCCCAACATAATGATCAAATGATTTTCACTTTTAACTGATTCTTGCTCAAGCATATGTTTCAGCAGCAAAGTGGATCTACGGGACGCTTCGATAAAGCCAATCACAGCAGCTCCTCTCATCAGGAACAGACAGTTTAACGAGCCAACACTTCAGCAGGAAACCTCCCTCCACAGACAAAAGTATACGTTTAAGTATAAGTTGAGCTCCTGAGGTCCTGGCCGTATGATTGACTTGTAAGTGTTTTTCCCCTGTGTTTTTTGTGTAAGAGTGTATGCTCTGTTTTTGCGAGGAGCTTTGCGTTCCGAGGACCCGCAGGCTGTCGCGTGAGTTGGATGGGACACCAACAGGGAGCAGGCCCGTGTCGCGGCGCAGGCCAAGGCAACACTCAACACTGAGGCAACTGGGAAGTGTCCCGGTGCTCCTCAAGGGCTGCCCACCACAAGCTCCCACAGAGGACTCATGAACGCTCTGGTCCGGACCACGTCTGAGACCGGCAACGCTGAAAAGCGACAAACGTCACAGACGCGTGTCCTCTCTGGGAGTGTGGAATGAGACCTATGGCAGAAATAACACCCATGGTTTCCGGAGCTCTTTCACCAGAGAAGAGCTCATTAACATCATCACTTGTTACTTTGCCCCATTCAGGCCTGGAGTGCATTTGTGTTCTCTGGTTTCTAACATAACAGTGTGTTTTATGTGAAGCTTTTCAGTTTCTGAGGTTTGCAGGCATGAAACAGTCATTTTAAAGCACAGTCAACTGAAAATGACTCAGTGTGAGTGAAAAGTGGTCAGAATCAACACTATTGTGTTTATCGTGAAGCTTTTCAGTTTCTGAGGTTTGCAGGAATGACACACAAATTTTAGAAAAAAGTCAACTGAAAACCACTCAGTGTGAGTGAATACTGGTCAGAATCAGCACTTATGTGTTTTTTGTCACGCTTTTCAGTTTGTGAGGTCTGCAGGCCTGAAACAACTGAAAATGACTCAGTGTGATTGAATCGTGGTCAGAATCAACGCTTGTGTGATGTTTGTGACACTTTTCAGTTTCTGAAGTTTGCAGGAATGAAACAAGCAACAATGAGGCAACTGGGAAGTGTCCCAAGCTCCCACAGAGGACTCATGAACGCTCTGGTCCGGACCACGTCTGAGACCGGCAACGCTGAAAAGCGACAAACGTCACAGACGCGTGTCCTCTCTGGGTGTGTGGAATGAGACCTATGGCAGAAACGGCTCCTATTTAAAATCTTCCGAGGGTGAAGTAGTCATATCGAATGTGACGTCACCAAGCCAGGGATCAAAGGAGGATCCCGCTCATTTTGCTTTGAAGTCGAGGCTTTGCTGCTGTGTGCTTTATTCTGTTTCAGGTCCAGTGTTACAGCGATTCCCTTTGCCATGTGTTGAGCCAGCCGTGTGGTGACTGCGCAATAATGAGGCAGGAGAGACATTGACTGCCACTGCTGTTTTGTTTCCTTGTGGTTTATGTAGTTGTTTTTATTTGTGATTGTATTATTAGTCTTTTGGTTTCTCTCGGCTGTGGCAATCATTGTTTTTCCCCAGTCAATTGAACACTATAGATCATTGTAACTGCCTCATGGCAGTAATTGTGGCTTTTACGCACGCTCCTTCCGCCTCTAGAATCATGTCAATACCAAAATGACGCCCAACATAATGATCAAATGATTTTCACTTTTAACTGATTCTTGCTCAAGCATATGTTTCAGCAGCAAAGTGGATCTACGGGACGCTTCGATAAAGCCAATCACAGCAGCTCCTCTCATCAGGAACAGACAGTTTAACGAGCCAACACTTCAGCAGGAAACCTCCCTCCACAGACAAAAGTATACGTTTAAGTATAAGTTGAGCTCCTGAGGTCCTGGCCGTATTATTGACTTGTAAGTGTTTTTCCCCTGTGTTTTTTGTGTAAGAGTGTATGCTCTGTTTTTGCGAGGAGCTTTGCGTTCCGAGGACCCGCAGGCTGTCGCGTGAGTTGGATGGGACACCAACAGGGAGCAGGCCCGTGTCGCGGCGCAGGCCAAGGCAACACTCAACACTGAGGCAACTGGGAAGTGTCCCGGTGCTCCTCAAGGGCTGCCCACCACAAGCTCCCACAGAGGACTCATGAACGCTCTGGTCCGGACCACGTCTGAGACCGGCAACGCTGAAAAGCGACAAACGTCACAGACGCGTGTCCTCTCTGGGAGTGTGGAATGAGACCTATGGCAGAAATAACACCCATGGTTTCCGGAGCTCTTTCACCAGAGAAGAGCTCATTAACATCATCACTTGTTACTTTGCCCCATTCAGGCCTGGAGTGCATTTGTGTTCTCTGGTTTCTAACATAACAGTGTGTTTTATGTGAAGCTTTTCAGTTTCTGAGGTTTGCAGGCATGAAACAGTCATTTTAAAGCACAGTCAACTGAAAATGACTCAGTGTGAGTGAAAAGTGGTCAGAATCAACACTATTGTGTTTATCGTGAAGCTTTTCAGTTTCTGAGGTTTGCAGGAATGACACACAAATTTTAGAAAAAAGTCAACTGAAAACCACTCAGTGTGAGTGAATACTGGTCAGAATCAGCACTTATGTGTTTTTTGTCACGCTTTTCAGTTTGTGAGGTCTGCAGGAATGAAACAACTGAAAATGACTCAGTGTGATTGAATCGTGGTCAGAATCAACGCTTGTGTGATGTTTGTGACACTTTTCAGTTTCTGAAGTTTGCAGGAATGAAACAAGCAACAATGAGGCAACTGGGAAGTGTCCCAAGCTCCCACAGAGGACTCATGAACGCTCTGGTCCGGACCACGTCTGAGACCGGCAACGCTGAAAAGCGACAAACGTCACAGACGCGTGTCCTCTCTGGGAGTGTGGAATGAGACCTATGGCAGAAACGGCTCCTATTTAAAATCTTCCCAAGGTGAAGTAGTCATATCGAATGTGACGTCACCAAGCCAGGGACGTATCAAAGGAGGATCCCGCTCATTTTGCTTTGAAGTCGAGGCTTTGCTGCTGTGTGCTTTATTCTGTTTCAGGTCCAGTGTTACAGCGATTCCCTTTGCCATGTGTTGAGCCAGCCGTGTGGTGACTGCACAATAATGAGGCAGGAGAGACATTGACTGCCACTGCTGTTTTGTTTCCTTGTGGTTTATGTAGTTGTTTTTATTTGTGATTGTATTATTGGTCTTTTGGTTTCTCTCGGCTGTGGCAATCATTGTTTTTCCCCAGTCAATTGAACACTATAGATCATTGTAACTGCCTCATGGCAGTAATTGTGGCTTTTACGCACGCTCCTTCCGCCTCTAGAATCATGTCAATACCAAAATGACACCCAACATAATGATTTCATGTAATGATCAAATGATTTTCACTTTCACTGATTCTTGCTCAAGCTTATGTTTCAGCAGCAAAGTGGATCTACGGGACGCTTCGATAAAGCCAATCACAGCAGCTCCTCTCATCAGGAACAGACAGTTTAACGAGCCAACACTTCAGCAGGAAACCTCCCTCCACAGACAAAAGTATACGTTTAAGTATAAGTTGAGCTCCTGAGGTCCTGGCCGTATTATTGACTTGTAAGTGTTTTTCCCCTGTGTTTTTTGTGTAAGAGTGTATGCTCTGTTTTTGCGAGGAGCTTTGCGTTCCGAGGACCCGCAGGCTGTCGCGTGAGTTGGATGGGACACCAACAGGGAGCAGGCCCGTGTCGCGGCGCAGGCCAAGGCAACACTCAACACTGAGGCAACTGGGAAGTGTCCCGGTGCTCCTCAAGGGCTGCCCACCACAAGCTCCCACAGAGGACTCATGAACGCTCTGGTCCGGACCACGTCTGAGACCGGCAACGCTGAAAAGCGACAAACGTCACAGACGCGTGTCCTCTCTGGGAGTGTGGAATGAGACCTATGGCAGAAATAACACCCATGGTTTCCGGAGCTCTTTCACCAGAGAAGAGCTCATTAACATCATCACTTGTTACTTTGCCCCATTCAGGCCTGGAGTGCATTTGTGTTCTCTGGTTTCTAACATAACAGTGTGTTTTATGTGAAGCTTTTCAGTTTCTGAGGTTTGCAGGCATGAAACAGTCATTTTAAAGCACAGTCAACTGAAAATGACTCAGTGTGAGTGAAAAGTGGTCAGAATCAACACTATTGTGTTTATCGTGAAGCTTTTCAGTTTCTGAGGTTTGCAGGAATGACACACAAATTTTAGAAAAAAGTCAACTGAAAACCACTCAGTGTGAGTGAATACTGGTCAGAATCAGCACTTATGTGTTTTTTGTCACGCTTTTCAGTTTGTGAGGTCTGCAGGCCTGAAACAACTGAAAATGACTCAGTGTGATTGAATCGTGGTCAGAATCAACGCTTGTGTGATGTTTGTGACACTTTTCAGTTTCTGAAGTTTGCAGGAATGAAACAAGCAACAATGAGGCAACTGGGAAGTGTCCCAAGCTCCCACAGAGGACTCATGAACGCTCTGGTCCGGACCACGTCTGAGACCGGCAACGCTGAAAAGCGACAAACGTCACAGACGCGTGTCCTCTCTGGGTGTGTGGAATGAGACCTATGGCAGAAACGGCTCCTATTTAAAATCTTCCCAAGGTGAAGTAGTCATATCGAATGTGACGTCACCAAGCCAGGGACGTATCAAAGGAGGATCCCGCTCATTTTGCTTTGAAGTCGAGGCTTTGCTGCTGTGTGCTTTATTCTGTTTCAGGTCCAGTGTTACAGCGATTCCCTTTGCCATGTGTTGAGCCAGCCGTGTGGTGACTGCGCAATAATGAGGCAGGAGAGACATTGACTGCCACTGCTGTTTTGTTTCCTTGTGGTTTATGTAGTTGTTTTTATTTGTGATTGTATTATTAGTCTTTTGGTTTCTCTCGGCTGTGGCAATCATTGTTTTTCCCCAGTCAATTGAACACTATAGATCATTGTAACTGCCTCATGGCAGTAATTGTGGCTTTTACGCACGCTCCTTCCGCCTCTAGAATCATGTCAATACCAAAATGACGCCCAACATAATGATCAAATGATTTTCACTTTTAACTGATTCTTGCTCAAGCATATGTTTCAGCAGCAAAGTGGATCTACGGGACGCTTCGATAAAGCCAATCACAGCAGCTCCTCTCATCAGGAACAGACAGTTTAACGAGCCAACACTTCAGCAGGAAACCTCCCTCCACAGACAAAAGTATACGTTTAAGTATAAGTTGAGCTCCTGAGGTCCTGGCCGTATTATTGACTTGTAAGTGTTTTTCCCCTGTGTTTTTTGTGTAAGAGTGTATGCTCTGTTTTTGCGAGGAGCTTTGCGTTCCGAGGACCCGCAGGCTGTCGCGTGAGTTGGATGGGACACCAACAGGGAGCAGGCCCGTGTCGCGGCGCAGGCCAAGGCAACACTCAACACTGAGGCAACTGGGAAGTGTCCCGGTGCTCCTCAAGGGCTGCCCACCACAAGCTCCCACAGAGGACTCATGAACGCTCTGGTCCGGACCACGTCTGAGACCGGCAACGCTGAAAAGCGACAAACGTCACAGACGCGTGTCCTCTCTGGGAGTGTGGAATGAGACCTATGGCAGAAATAACACCCATGGTTTCCGGAGCTCTTTCACCAGAGAAGAGCTCATTAACATCATCACTTGTTACTTTGCCCCATTCAGGCCTGGAGTGCATTTGTGTTCTCTGGTTTCTAACATAACAGTGTGTTTTATGTGAAGCTTTTCAGTTTCTGAGGTTTGCAGGCATGAAACAGTCATTTTAAAGCACAGTCAACTGAAAATGACTCAGTGTGAGTGAAAAGTGGTCAGAATCAACACTATTGTGTTTATCGTGAAGCTTTTCAGTTTCTGAGGTTTGCAGGAATGACACACAAATTTTAGAAAAAAGTCAACTGAAAACCACTCAGTGTGAGTGAATACTGGTCAGAATCAGCACTTATGTGTTTTTTGTCACGCTTTTCAGTTTGTGAGGTCTGCAGGAATGAAACAACTGAAAATGACTCAGTGTGATTGAATCGTGGTCAGAATCAACGCTTGTGTGATGTTTGTGACACTTTTCAGTTTCTGAAGTTTGCAGGAATGAAACAAGCAACAATGAGGCAACTGGGAAGTGTCCCAAGCTCCCACAGAGGACTCATGAACGCTCTGGTCCGGACCACGTCTGAGACCGGCAACGCTGAAAAGCGACAAACGTCACAGACGCGTGTCCTCTCTGGGAGTGTGGAATGAGACCTATGGCAGAAACGGCTCCTATTTAAAATCTTCCCAAGGTGAAGTAGTCATATCGAATGTGATGTCACCAAGCCAGGGACGTATCAAAGGAGGATCCCGCTCATTTTGCTTTGAAGTCGAGGCTTTGCTGCTGTGTGCTTTATTCTGTTTCAGGTCCAGTGTTACAGCGATTCCCTTTGCCATGTGTTGAGCCAGCCGTGTGGTGACTGCGCAATAATGAGGCAGGAGAGACATTGACTGCCACTGCTGTTTTGTTTCCTTGTGGTTTATGTAGTTGTTTTTATTTGTGATTGTATTATTAGTCTTTTGGTTTCTCTCGGCTGTGGCAATCATTGTTTTTCCCCAGTCAATTGAACACTATAGATCATTGTAACTGCCTCATGGCAGTAATTGTGGCTTTTACGCACGCTCCTTCCGCCTCTAGAATCATGTCAATACCAAAATGACGCCCAACATAATGATCAAATGATTTTCACTTTTAACTGATTCTTGCTCAAGCATATGTTTCAGCAGCAAAGTGGATCTACGGGACGCTTCGATAAAGCCAATCACAGCAGCTCCTTTCATCAGGAACAGACAGTTTAACGAGCCAACACTTCAGCAGGAAACCTCCCTCCACAGACAAAAGTATACGTTTAAGTATAAGTTGAGCTCCTGAGGTCCTGGCCGTATTATTGACTTGTAAGTGTTTTTCCCCTGTGTTTTTTGTGTAAGAGTGTATGCTCTGTTTTTGCGAGGAGCTTTGCGTTCCGAGGACCCGCAGGCTGTCGCGTGAGTTGGATGGGACACCAACAGGGAGCAGGCCCGTGTCGCGGCGCAGGCCAAGGCAACACTCAACACTGAGGCAACTGGGAAGTGTCCCGGTGCTCCTCAAGGGCTGCCCACCACAAGCTCCCACAGAGGACTCATGAACGCTCTGGTCCGGACCACGTCTGAGACCGGCAACGCTGAAAAGCGACAAACGTCACAGACGCGTGTCCTCTCTGGGAGTGTGGAATGAGACCTATGGCAGAAACGGCTCCTATTTAAAATCTTCCCAAGGTGAAGTAGTCATATCGAATGTGAAGTCACCAAGCCAGGGACGTATCAAAGGAGGATCCCGCTCATTTTGCTTTGAAGTCGAGGCTTTGCTGCTGTGTGCTTTATTCTGTTTCAGGTCCAGTGTTACAGCGATTCCCTTTGCCATGTGTTGAGCCAGCCGTGTGGTGACTGCGCAATAATGAGGCAGGAGAGACATTGACTGCCACTGCTGTTTTGTTTCCTTGTGGTTTATGTAGTTGTTTTTATTTGTGATTGTATTATTAGTCTTTTGGTTTCTCTCGGCTGTGGCAATCATTGTTTTTCCCCAGTCAATTGAACACTATAGATCATTGTAACTGCCTCATGGCAGTAATTGTGGCTTTTACGCACGCTCCTTCCGCCTCTAGAATCATGTCAATACCAAAATGACGCCCAACATAATGATCAAATGATTTTCACTTTTAACTGATTCTTGCTCAAGCATATGTTTCAGCAGCAAAGTGGATCTACGGGACGCTTCGATAAAGCCAATCACAGCAGCTCCTCTCATCAGGAACAGACAGTTTAACGAGCCAACACTTCAGCAGGAAACCTCCCTCCACAGACAAAAGTATACGTTTAAGTATAAGTTGAGCTCCTGAGGTCCTGGCCGTATTATTGACTTGTAAGTGTTTTTCCCCTGTGTTTTTTGTGTAAGAGTGTATGCTCTGTTTTTGCGAGGAGCTTTGCGTTCCGAGGACCCGCAGGCTGTCGCGTGAGTTGGATGGGACACCAACAGGGAGCAGGCCCGTGTCGCGGCGCAGGCCAAGGCAACACTCAACACTGAGGCAACTGGGAAGTGTCCCGGTGCTCCTCAAGGGCTGCCCACCACAAGCTCCCACAGAGGACTCATGAACGCTCTGGTCCGGACCACGTCTGAGACCGGCAACGCTGAAAAGCGACAAACGTCACAGACGCGTGTCCTCTCTGGGAGTGTGGAATGAGACCTATGGCAGAAATAACACCCATGGTTTCCGGAGCTCTTTCACCAGAGAAGAGCTCATTAACATCATCACTTGTTACTTTGCCCCATTCAGGCCTGGAGTGCATTTGTGTTCTCTGGTTTCTAACATAACAGTGTGTTTTATGTGAAGCTTTTCAGTTTCTGAGGTTTGCAGGCATGAAACAGTCATTTTAAAGCACAGTCAACTGAAAATGACTCAGTGTGAGTGAAAAGTGGTCAGAATCAACACTATTGTGTTTATCGTGAAGCTTTTCAGTTTCTGAGGTTTGCAGGAATGACACACAAATTTTAGAAAAAAGTCAACTGAAAACCACTCAGTGTGAGTGAATACTGGTCAGAATCAGCACTTATGTGTTTTTTGTCACGCTTTTCAGTTTGTGAGGTCTGCAGGAATGAAACAACTGAAAATGACTCAGTGTGATTGAATCGTGGTCAGAATCAACGCTTGTGTGATGTTTGTGACACTTTTCAGTTTCTGAAGTTTGCAGGAATGAAACAAGCAACAATGAGGCAACTGGGAAGTGTCCCAAGCTCCCACAGAGGACTCATGAACGCTCTGGTCCGGACCACGTCTGAGACCGGCAACGCTGAAAAGCGACAAACGTCACAGACGCGTGTCCTCTCTGGGAGTGTGGAATGAGACCTATGGCAGAAACGGCTCCTATTTAAAATCTTCCCAAGGTGAAGTAGTCATATCGAATGTGATGTCACCAAGCCAGGGACGTATCAAAGGAGGATCCCGCTCATTTTGCTTTGAAGTCGAGGCTTTGCTGCTGTGTGCTTTATTCTGTTTCAGGTCCAGTGTTACAGCGATTCCCTTTGCCATGTGTTGAGCCAGCCGTGTGGTGACTGCGCAATAATGAGGCAGGAGAGACATTGACTGCCACTGCTGTTTTGTTTCCTTGTGGTTTATGTAGTTGTTTTTATTTGTGATTGTATTATTAGTCTTTTGGTTTCTCTCGGCTGTGGCAATCATTGTTTTTCCCCAGTCAATTGAACACTATAGATCATTGTAACTGCCTCATGGCAGTAATTGTGGCTTTTACGCACGCTCCTTCCGCCTCTAGAATCATGTCAATACCAAAATGACGCCCAACATAATGATTTCATGTAATGATCAAATGATTTTCACTTTCCCTGATTCTTGCTCAAGCATATGTTTCAGCAGCAAAGTGGATCTACGGGACGCTTCGATAAAGCCAATCACAGCAGCTCCTTTCATCAGGAACAGACAGTTTAACGAGCCAACACTTCAGCAGGAAACCTCCCTCCACAGACAAAAGTATACGTTTAAGTATAAGTTGAGCTCCTGAGGTCCTGGCCGTGTTATTGACTTGTAAGTGTTTTTCCCCTGTGTTTTTTGTGTAAGAGTGTATGCTCTGTTTTTGCGAGGAGCTTTGCGTTCCGAGGACCCGCAGGCTGTCGTGTGAGTTGGATGGGACACCAACAGGGAGCAGGCCCGTGTCGCGGCGCAGGCCAAGGCAACACTCAACACTGAGGCAACTGGGAAGTGTCCCGGTGCTCCTCAAGGGCTGCCCACCACAAGCTCCCACAGAGGACTCATGAACGCTCTGGTCCGGACCACGTCTGAGACCGGCAACGCTGAAAAGCGACAAACGTCACAGACGCGTGTCCTCTCTGGGAGTGTGGAATGAGACCTATGGCAGAAACGGCTCCTATTTAAAATCTTCCGAGGGTGAAGTAGTCATATCGAATGTGACGTCACCAAGCCAGGGACGTATCAAAGGAGGATCCCGCTCATTTTGCTTTGAAGTCGAGGCTTTGCTGCTGTGTGCTTTATTCTGTTTCAGGTCCAGTGTTACAGCGATTCCCTTTGCCATGTGTTGAGCCAGCCGTGTGGTGACTGCGCAATAATGAGGCAGGAGAGACATTGACTGCCACTGCTGTTTTGTTTCCTTGTGGTTTATGTAGTTGTTTTTATTTGTGATTGTATTATTAGTCTTTTGGTTTCTCTCGGCTGTGGCAATCATTGTTTTTCCCCAGTCAATTGAACACTATAGATCATTGTAACTGCCTCATGGCAGTAATTGTGGCTTTTACGCACGCTCCTTCCGCCTCTAGAATCATGTCAATACCAAAATGACGCCCAACATAATGATCAAATGATTTTCACTTTCACTGATTCTTGCTCAAGCATATGTTTCAGCAGCAAAGTGGATCAACGGGACGCTTCGATAAAGCCAATCACAGCAGCTCCTCTCATCAGGAACAGACAGTTTAACGAGCCAACACTTCAGCAGGAAACCTCCCTCCACAGACAAAAGTATACGTTTAAGTATAAGTTGAGCTCCTGAGGTCCTGGCCGTATTATTGACTTGTAAGTGTTTTTCCCCTGTGTTTTTTGTGTAAGAGTGTATGCTCTGTTTTTGCGAGGAGCTTTGCGTTCCGAGGACCCGCAGGCTGTCGTGTGAGTTGGATGGGACACCAACAGGGAGCAGGCCCGTGTCGCGGCGCAGGCCAAGGCAACACTCAACACTGAGGCAACTGGGAAGTGTCCCGGTGCTCCTCAAGGGCTGCCCACCACAAGCTCCCACAGAGGACTCATGAACGCTCTGGTCCGGACCACGTCTGAGACCGGCAACGCTGAAAAGCGACAAACGTCACAGACGCGTGTCCTCTCTGGGAGTGTGGAATGAGACCTATGGCAGAAATAACACCCATGGTTTCCGGAGCTCTTTCACCAGAGAAGAGCTCATTAACATCATCACTTGTTACTTTGCCCCATTCGGGCCTGGAGTGCATTTGTGTTCTCTGGTTTCTAACATAACAGTGTGTTTTATGTGAAGCTTTTCAGTTTCTGAGGTTTGCAGGCATGAAACAGTCATTTTAAAGCACAGTCAACTGAAAATGACTCAGTGTGAGTGAAAAGTGGTCAGAATCAACACTATTGTGTTTATCGTGAAGCTTTTCAGTTTCTGAGGTTTGCAGGAATGACACACAAATTTTAGAAAAAAGTCAACTGAAAACCACTCAGTGTGAGAGAATACTGGTCAGAATCAGCACTTATGTGTTTTTTGTCACGCTTTTCAGTTTGTGAGGTCTGCAAGCCTGAAACAACTGAAAATGACTCAGTGTGATTGAATCGTGGTCCGAATCAACGCTTTTGTGATGTTTGTGAAACTTTTCAGTTTCTGAAGTTTGCAGGAATGAAACAAGCAACAATGAGGCAACTGGGAAGTGTCCCAAGCTCCCACAGAGGACTCATGAACGCTCTGGTCCGGACCACGTCTGAGACCGGCAACGCTGAAAAGCGACAAACGTCACAGACGCGTGTCCTCTCTGGGAGTGTGGAATGAGACCTATGGCAGAAACGGCTCCTATTTAAAATCTTCCGAGGGTGAAGTAGTCATATCGAATGTGACGTCACCAAGCCAGGGACGTATCAAAGGAGGATCCCGCTCATTTTGCTTTGAAGTCGAGGCTTTGCTGCTGTGTGCTTTATTCTGTTTCAGGTCCAGTGTTACAGCGATTCCCTTTGCCATGTGTTGAGCCAGCCGTGTGGTGACTGCGCAATAATGAGGCAGGAGAGACATTGACTGCCACTGCTGTTTTGTTTCCTTGTGGTTTATGTAGTTGTTTTTATTTGTGATTGTATTATTAGTCTTTTGGTTTCTCTCGGCTGTGGCAATCATTGTTTTTCCCCAGTCAATTGAACACTATAGATCATTGTAACTGCCTCATGGCAGTAATTGTGGCTTTTACGCACGCTCCTTCCGCCTCTAGAATCATGTCAATACCAAAATGACGCCCAACATAATGATCAAATGATTTTCACTTTTAACTGATTCTTGCTCAAGCATATGTTTCAGCAGCAAAGTGGATCAACTGGACGCTTCGATAAAGCCAATCACAGCAGCTCCTCTCATCAGGAACAGACAGTTTAACGAGCCAACACTTCAGCAGGAAACCTCCCTCCACAGACAAAAGTATACGTTTAAGTATAAGTTGAGCTCCTGAGGTCCTGGCCGTATTATTGACTTGTAAGTGTTTTTCCCCTGTGTTTTTTGTGTAAGAGTGTATGCTCTGTTTTTGCGAGGAGCTTTTGCGTTCCGAGGACCCGCAGGCTGTCGCGTGAGTTGGATGGGACACCAACAGGGAGCAGGCCCGTGTCGCGGCGCAGGCCAAGGCAACACTCAACACTGAGGCAACTGGGAAGTGTCCCGGTGCTCCTCAAGGGCTGCCCACCACAAGCTCCCACAGAGGACTCATGAACGCTCTGGTCCGGACCACGTCTGAGACCGGCAACGCTGAAAAGCGACAAACGTCACAGACGCGTGTCCTCTCTGGGAGTGTGGAATGAGACCTATGGCAGAAACGGCTCCTATTTAAAATCTTCCCAAGGTGAAGTAGTCATATCGAATGTGACGTCACCAAGCCAGGGACGTATCAAAGGAGGATCCCGCTCATTTTGCTTTGAAGTCGAGGCTTTGCTGCTGTGTGCTTTATTCTGTTTCAGGTCCAGTGTTACAGCGATTCCCTTTGCCATGTGTTGAGCCAGCCGTGTGGTGACTGCGCAATAATGAGGCAGGAGAGACATTGACTGCCACTGCTGTTTTGTTTCCTTGTGGTTTATGTAGTTGTTTTTATTTGTGATTGTATTATTAGTCTTTTGGTTTCTCTCGGCTGTGGCAATCATTGTTTTTCCCCAGTCAATTGAACACTATAGATCATTGTAACTGCCTCATGGCAGTAATTGTGGCTTTTACGCACGCTCCTTCCGCCTCTAGAATCATGTCAATACCAAAATGACGCCCAACATAATGATCAAATGATTTTCACTTTTAACTGATTCTTGCTCAAGCATATGTTTCAGCAGCAAAGTGGATCTACGGGACGCTTCGATAAAGCCAATCACAGCAGCTCCTCTCATCAGGAACAGACAGTTTAACGAGCCAACACTTCAGCAGGAAACCTCCCTCCACAGACAAAAGTATACGTTTAAGTATAAGTTGAGCTCCTGAGGTCCTGGCCGTATGATTGACTTGTAAGTGTTTTTCCCCTGTGTTTTTTGTGTAAGAGTGTATGCTCTGTTTTTGCGAGGAGCTTTGCGTTCCGAGGACCCGCAGGCTGTCGCGTGAGTTGGATGGGACACCAACAGGGAGCAGGCCCGTGTCGCGGCGCAGGCCAAGGCAACACTCAACACTGAGGCAACTGGGAAGTGTCCCGGTGCTCCTCAAGGGCTGCCCACCACAAGCTCCCACAGAGGACTCATGAACGCTCTGGTCCGGACCACGTCTGAGACCGGCAACGCTGAAAAGCGACAAACGTCACAGACGCGTGTCCTCTCTGGGAGTGTGGAATGAGACCTATGGCAGAAATAACACCCATGGTTTCCGGAGCTCTTTCACCAGAGAAGAGCTCATTAACATCATCACTTGTTACTTTGCCCCATTCAGGCCTGGAGTGCATTTGTGTTCTCTGGTTTCTAACATAACAGTGTGTTTTATGTGAAGCTTTTCAGTTTCTGAGGTTTGCAGGCATGAAACAGTCATTTTAAAGCACAGTCAACTGAAAATGACTCAGTGTGAGTGAAAAGTGGTCAGAATCAACACTATTGTGTTTATCGTGAAGCTTTTCAGTTTCTGAGGTTTGCAGGAATGACACACAAATTTTAGAAAAAAGTCAACTGAAAACCACTCAGTGTGAGTGAATACTGGTCAGAATCAGCACTTATGTGTTTTTTGTCACGCTTTTCAGTTTGTGAGGTCTGCAGGAATGAAACAACTGAAAATGACTCAGTGTGATTGAATCGTGGTCAGAATCAACGCTTGTGTGATGTTTGTGACACTTTTCAGTTTCTGAAGTTTGCAGGAATGAAACAAGCAACAATGAGGCAACTGGGAAGTGTCCCAAGCTCCCACAGAGGACTCATGAACGCTCTGGTCCGGACCACGTCTGAGACCGGCAACGCTGAAAAGCGACAAACGTCACAGACGCGTGTCCTCTCTGGGAGTGTGGAATGAGACCTATGGCAGAAACGGCTCCTATTTAAAATCTTCCGAGGGTGAAGTAGTCATATCGAATGTGACGTCACCAAGCCAGGGATCAAAGGAGGATCCCGCTCATTTTGCTTTGAAGTCGAGGCTTTGCTGCTGTGTGCTTTATTCTGTTTCAGGTCCAGTGTTACAGCGATTCCCTTTGCCATGTGTTGAGCCAGCCGTGTGGTGACTGCGCAATAATGAGGCAGGAGAGACATTGACTGCCACTGCTGTTTTGTTTCCTTGTGGTTTATGTAGTTGTTTTTATTTGTGATTGTATTATTAGTCTTTTGGTTTCTCTCGGCTGTGGCAATCATTGTTTTTCCCCAGTCAATTGAACACTATAGATCATTGTAACTGCCTCATGGCAGTAATTGTGGCTTTTACGCACGCTCCTTCCGCCTCTAGAATCATGTCAATACCAAAATGACGCCCAACATAATGATCAAATGATTTTCACTTTTAACTGATTCTTGCTCAAGCTTATGTTTCAGCAGCAAAGTGGATCTACGGGACGCTTCGATAAAGCCAATCACAGCAGCTCCTTTCATCAGGAACAGACAGTTTAACGAGCCAACACTTCAGCAGGAAACCTCCCTCCACAGACAAAAGTATACGTTTAAGTATAAGTTGAGCTCCTGAGGTCCTGGCCGTATTATTGACTTGTAAGTGTTTTTCCCCTGTGTTTTTTGTGTAAGAGTGTATGCTCTGTTTTTGCGAGGAGCTTTGCGTTCCGAGGACCCGCAGGCTGTCGCGTGAGTTGGATGGGACACCAACAGGGAGCAGGCCCGTGTCGCGGCGCAGGCCAAGGCAACACTCAACACTGAGGCAACTGGGAAGTGTCCCGGTGCTCCTCAAGGGCTGCCCACCACAAGCTCCCACAGAGGACTCATGAACGCTCTGGTCCGGACCACGTCTGAGACCGGCAACGCTGAAAAGCGACAAACGTCACAGACGCGTGTCCTCTCTGGGAGTGTGGAATGAGACCTATGGCAGAAATAACACCCATGGTTTCCGGAGCTCTTTCACCAGAGAAGAGCTCATTAACATCATCACTTGTTACTTTGCCCCATTCAGGCCTGGAGTGCATTTGTGTTCTCTGGTTTCTAACATAACAGTGTGTTTTATGTGAAGCTTTTCAGTTTCTGAGGTTTGCAGGCATGAAACAGTCATTTTAAAGCACAGTCAACTGAAAATGACTCAGTGTGAGTGAAAAGTGGTCAGAATCAACACTATTGTGTTTATCGTGAAGCTTTTCAGTTTCTGAGGTTTGCAGGAATGACACACAAATTTTAGAAAAAAGTCAACTGAAAACCACTCAGTGTGAGTGAATACTGGTCAGAATCAGCACTTATGTGTTTTTTGTCAAGCTTTTCAGTTTATGAGGTCTGCAGGAATGAAACAACTGAAAATGACTCAGTGTGATTGAATCGTGGTCAGAATCAACGCTTGTGTGATGTTTGTGACACTTTTCAGTTTCTGAAGTTTGCAGGAATGAAACAAGCAACAATGAGGCAACTGGGAAGTGTCCCAAGCTCCCACAGAGGACTCATGAACGCTCTGGTCCGGACCACGTCTGAGACCGGCAACGCTGAAAAGCGACAAACGTCACAGACGCGTGTCCTCTCTGGGAGTGTGGAATGAGACCTATGGCAGAAACGGCTCCTATTTAAAATCTTCCGAGGGTGAAGTAGTCATATCGAATGTGACGTCACCAAGCCAGGGACGTATCAAAGGAGGATCCCGCTCATTTTGCTTTGAAGTCGAGGCTTTGCTGCTGTGTGCTTTATTCTGTTTCAGGTCCAGTGTTACAGCGATTCCCTTTGCCATGTGTTGAGCCAGCCGTGTGGTGACTGCGCAATAATGAGGCAGGAGAGACATTGACTGCCACTGCTGTTTTGTTTCCTTGTGGTTTATGTAGTTGTTTTTATTTGTGATTGTATTATTAGTCTTTTGGTTTCTCTCGGCTGTGGCAATCATTGTTTTTCCCCAGTCAATTGAACACTATAGATCATTGTAACTGCCTCATGGCAGTAATTGTGGCTTTTACGCACGCTCCTTCCGCCTCTAGAATCATGTCAATACCAAAATGACGCCCAACATAATGATCAAATGATTTTCACTTTTAACTGATTCTTGCTCAAGCATATGTTTCAGCAGCAAAGTGGATCTACGGGACGCTTCGATAAAGCCAATCACAGCAGCTCCTTTCATCAGGAACAGACAGTTTAACGAGCCAACACTTCAGCAGGAAACCTCCCTCCACAGACAAAAGTATACGTTTAAGTATAAGTTGAGCTCCTGAGGTCCTGGCCGTATTATTGACTTGTAAGTGTTTTTCCCCTGTGGTTTTTGTGTAAGAGTGTATGCTCTGTTTTTGCGAGGAGCTTTGCGTTCCGAGGACCCGCAGGCTGTCGCGTGAGTTGGATGGGACACCAACAGGGAGCAGGCCCGTGTCGCGGCGCAGGCCAAGGCAACACTCAACACTGAGGCAACTGGGAAGTGTCCCGGTGCTCCTCAAGGGCTGCCCACCACAAGCTCCCACAGAGGACTCATGAACGCTCTGGTCCGGACCACGTCTGAGACCGGCAACGCTGAAAAGCGACAAACGTCACAGACGCGTGTCCTCTCTGGGAGTGTGGAATGAGACCTATGGCAGAAATAACACCCATGGTTTCCGGAGCTCTTTCACCAGAGAAGAGCTCATTAACATCATCACTTGTTACTTTGCCCCATTCAGGCCTGGAGTGCATTTGTGTTCTCTGGTTTCTAACATAACAGTGTGTTTTATGTGAAGCTTTTCAGTTTCTGAGGTTTGCAGGCATGAAACAGTCATTTTAAAGCACAGTCAACTGAAAATGACTCAGTGTGAGTGAAAAGTGGTCAGAATCAACACTATTGTGTTTATCGTGAAGCTTTTCAGTTTCTGAGGTTTGCAGGAATGACACACAAATTTTAGAAAAAAGTCAACTGAAAACCACTCAGTGTGAGTGAATACTGGTCAGAATCAGCACTTATGTGTTTTTTGTCACGCTTTTCAGTTTGTGAGGTCTGCAGGCCTGAAACAACTGAAAATGACTCAGTGTGATTGAATCGTGGTCAGAATCAACGCTTGTGTGATGTTTGTGACACTTTTCAGTTTCTGAAGTTTGCAGGAATGAAACAAGCAACAATGAGGCAACTGGGAAGTGTCCCAAGCTCCCACAGAGGACTCATGAACGCTCTGGTCCGGACCACGTCTGAGACCGGCAACGCTGAAAAGCGACAAACGTCACAGACGCGTGTCCTCTCTGGGTGTGTGGAATGAGACCTATGGCAGAAACGGCTCCTATTTAAAATCTTCCCAAGGTGAAGTAGTCATATCGAATGTGACGTCACCAAGCCAGGGACGTATCAAAGGAGGATCCCGCTCATTTTGCTTTGAAGTCGAGGCTTTGCTGCTGTGTGCTTTATTCTGTTTCAGGTCCAGTGTTACAGCGATTCCCTTTGCCATGTGTTGAGCCAGCCGTGTGGTGACTGCGCAATAATGAGGCAGGAGAGACATTGACTGCCACTGCTGTTTTGTTTCCTTGTGGTTTATGTAGTTGTTTTTATTTGTGATTGTATTATTAGTCTTTTGGTTTCTCTCGGCTGTGGCAATCATTGTTTTTCCCCAGTCAATTGAACACTATAGATCATTGTAACTGCCTCATGGCAGTAATTGTGGCTTTTACGCACGCTCCTTCCGCCTCTAGAATCATGTCAATACCAAAATGACGCCCAACATAATGATCAAATGATTTTCACTTTTAACTGATTCTTGCTCAAGCATATGTTTCAGCAGCAAAGTGGATCTACGGGACGCTTCGATAAAGCCAATCACAGCAGCTCCTCTCATCAGGAACAGACAGTTTAACGAGCCAACACTTCAGCAGGAAACCTCCCTCCACAGACAAAAGTATACGTTTAAGTATAAGTTGAGCTCCTGAGGTCCTGGCCGTATTATTGACTTGTAAGTGTTTTTCCCCTGTGTTTTTTGTGTAAGAGTGTATGCTCTGTTTTTGCGAGGAGCTTTGCGTTCCGAGGACCCGCAGGCTGTCGCGTGAGTTGGATGGGACACCAACAGGGAGCAGGCCCGTGTCGCGGCGCAGGCCAAGGCAACACTCAACACTGAGGCAACTGGGAAGTGTCCCGGTGCTCCTCAAGGGCTGCCCACCACAAGCTCCCACAGAGGACTCATGAACGCTCTGGTCCGGACCACGTCTGAGACCGGCAACGCTGAAAAGCGACAAACGTCACAGACGCGTGTCCTCTCTGGGAGTGTGGAATGAGACCTATGGCAGAAATAACACCCATGGTTTCCGGAGCTCTTTCACCAGAGAAGAGCTCATTAACATCATCACTTGTTACTTTGCCCCATTCAGGCCTGGAGTGCATTTGTGTTCTCTGGTTTCTAACATAACAGTGTGTTTTATGTGAAGCTTTTCAGTTTCTGAGGTTTGCAGGCATGAAACAGTCATTTTAAAGCACAGTCAACTGAAAATGACTCAGTGTGAGTGAAAAGTGGTCAGAATCAACACTATTGTGTTTATCGTGAAGCTTTTCAGTTTCTGAGGTTTGCAGGAATGACACACAAATTTTAGAAAAAAGTCAACTGAAAACCACTCAGTGTGAGTGAATACTGGTCAGAATCAGCACTTATGTGTTTTTTGTCAAGCTTTTCAGTTTGTGAGGTCTGCAGGAATGAAACAACTGAAAATGACTCAGTGTGATTGAATCGTGGTCAGAATCAACGCTTGTGTGATGTTTGTGACACTTTTCAGTTTCTGAAGTTTGCAGGAATGAAACAAGCAACAATGAGGCAACTGGGAAGTGTCCCAAGCTCCCACAGAGGACTCATGAACGCTCTGGTCCGGACCACGTCTGAGACCGGCAACGCTGAAAAGCGACAAACGTCACAGACGCGTGTCCTCTCTGGGAGTGTGGAATGAGACCTATGGCAGAAACGGCTCCTATTTAAAATCTTCCCAAGGTGAAGTAGTCATATCGAATGTGATGTCACCAAGCCAGGGACGTATCAAAGGAGGATCCCGCTCATTTTGCTTTGAAGTCGAGGCTTTGCTGCTGTGTGCTTTATTCTGTTTCAGGTCCAGTGTTACAGCGATTCCCTTTGCCATGTGTTGAGCCAGCCGTGTGGTGACTGCGCAATAATGAGGCAGGAGAGACATTGACTGCCACTGCTGTTTTGTTTCCTTGTGGTTTATGTAGTTGTTTTTATTTGTGATTGTATTATTAGTCTTTTGGTTTCTCTCGGCTGTGGCAATCATTGTTTTTCCCCAGTCAATTGAACACTATAGATCATTGTAACTGCCTCATGGCAGTAATTGTGGCTTTTACGCACGCTCCTTCCGCCTCTAGAATCATGTCAATACCAAAATGACGCCCAACATAATGATCAAATGATTTTCACTTTCACTGATTCTTGCTCAAGCATATGTTTCAGCAGCAAAGTGGATCTACGGGACGCTTCGATAAAGCCAATCACAGCAGCTCCTCTCATCAGGAACAGACAGTTTAACGAGCCAACACTTCAGCAGGAAACCTCCCTCCACAGACAAAAGTATACGTTTAAGTATAAGTTGAGCTCCTGAGGTCCTGCCCGTATTATTGACTTGTAAGTGTTTTTCCCCTGTGTTTTTTGTGTAAGAGTGTATGCTCTGTTTTTGCGAGGAGCTTTGCGTTCCGAGGACCCGCAGGCTGTCGTGTGAGTTGGATGGGACACCAACAGGGAGCAGGCCCGTGTCGCGGCGCAGGCCAAGGCAACACTCAACACTGAGGCAACTGGGAAGTGTCCCGGTGCTCCTCAAGGGCTGCCCACCACAAGCTCCCACAGAGGACTCATGAACGCTCTGGTCCGGACCACGTCTGAGACCGGCAACGCTGAAAAGCGACAAACGTCACAGACGCGTGTCCTCTCTGGGAGTGTGGAATGAGACCTATGGCAGAAACGGCTCCTATTTAAAATCTTCCGAGGGTGAAGTAGTCATATCGAATGTGACGTCACCAAGCCAGGGACGTATCAAAGGAGGATCCCGCTCATTTTGCTTTGAAGTCGAGGCTTTGCTGCTGTGTGCTTTATTCTGTTTCAGGTCCAGTGTTACAGCGATTCCCTTTGCCATGTGTTGAGCCAGCCCTGTGGTGACTGCGCAATAATGAGGCAGGAGAGACATTGACTGCCACTGCTGTTTTGTTTCCTTGTGGTTTATGTAGTTGTTTTTATTTGTGATTGTATTATTAGTCTTTTGGTTTCTCTCGGCTGTGGCAATCATTGTTTTTCCCCAGTCAATTGAACACTATAGATCATTGTAACTGCCTCATGGCAGTAATTGTGGCTTTTACGCACGCTCCTTCCGCCTCTAGAATCATGTCAATACCAAAATGACGCCCAACATAATGATCAAATGATTTTCACTTTCACTGATTCTTGCTCAAGCATATGTTTCAGCAGCAAAGTGGATCTACGGGACGCTTCGATAAAGCCAATCACAGCAGCTCCTCTCATCAGGAACAGACAGTTTAACGAGCCAACACTTCAGCAGGAAACCTCCCTCCACAGACAAAAGTATACGTTTAAGTATAAGTTGAGCTCCTGAGGTCCTGGCCGTATTATTGACTTGTAAGTGTTTTTCCCCTGTGTTTTTTGTGTAAGAGTGTATGCTCTGTTTTTGCGAGGAGCTTTGCGTTCCGAGGACCCGCAGGCTGTCGTGTGAGTTGGATGGGACACCAACAGGGAGCAGGCCCGTGTCGCGGCGCAGGCCAAGGCAACACTCAACACTGAGGCAACTGGGAAGTGTCCCGGTGCTCCTCAAGGGCTGCCCACCACAAGCTCCCACAGAGGACTCATGAACGCTCTGGTCCGGACCACGTCTGAGACCGGCAACGCTGAAAAGCGACAAACGTCACAGACGCGTGTCCTCTCTGGGAGTGTGGAATGAGACCTATGGCAGAAATAACACCCATGGTTTCCGGAGCTCTTTCACCAGAGAAGAGCTCATTAACATCATCACTTGTTACTTTGCCCCATTCAGGCCTGGAGTGCATTTGTGTTCTCTGGTTTCTAACATAACAGTGTGTTTTATGTGAAGCTTTTCAGTTTCTGAGGTTTGCAGGCATGAAACAGTCATTTTAAAGCACAGTCAACTGAAAATGACTCAGTGTGAGTGAAAAGTGGTCAGAATCAACACTATTGTGTTTATCGTGAAGCTTTTCAGTTTCTGAGGTTTGCAGGAATGACACACAAATTTTAGAAAAAAGTCAACTGAAAACCACTCAGTGTGAGTGAATACTGGTCAGAATCAGCACTTATGTGTTTTTTGTCACGCTTTTCAGTTTGTGAGGTCTGCAGGCCTGAAACAACTGAAAATGACTCAGTGTGATTGAATCGTGGTCAGAATCAACGCTTGTGTGATGTTTGTGACACTTTTCAGTTTCTGAAGTTTGCAGGAATGAAACAAGCAACAATGAGGCAACTGGGAAGTGTCCCAAGCTCCCACAGAGGACTCATGAACGCTCTGGTCCGGACCACGTCTGAGACCGGCAACGCTGAAAAGCGACAAACGTCACAGACGCGTGTCCTCTCTGGGAGTGTGGAATGAGACCTATGGCAGAAACGGCTCCTATTTAAAATCTTCCCAAGGTGAAGTAGTCATATCGAATGTGACGTCACCAAGCCAGGGACGTATCAAAGGAGGATCCCGCTCATTTTGCTTTGAAGTCGAGGCTTTGCTGCTGTGTGCTTTATTCTGTTTCAGGTCCAGTGTTACAGCGATTCCCTTTGCCATGTGTTGAGCCAGCCGTGTGGTGACTGCGCAATAATGAGGCAGGAGAGACATTGACTGCCACTGCTGTTTTGTTTCCTTGTGGTTTATGTAGTTGTTTTTATTTGTGATTGTATTATTAGTCTTTTGGTTTCTCTCGGCTGTGGCAATCATTGTTTTTCCCCAGTCAATTGAACACTATAGATCATTGTAACTGCCTCATGGCAGTAATTGTGGCTTTTACGCACGCTCCTTCCGCCTCTAGAATCATGTCAATACCAAAATGACGCCCAACATAATGATCAAATGATTTTCACTTTTAACTGATTCTTGCTCAAGCATATGTTTCAGCAGCAAAGTGGATCTACGGGACGCTTCGATAAAGCCAATCACAGCAGCTCCTCTCATCAGGAACAGACAGTTTAACGAGCCAACACTTCAGCAGGAAACCTCCCTCCACAGACAAAAGTATACGTTTAAGTATAAGTTGAGCTCCTGAGGTCCTGGCCGTATTATTGACTTGTAAGTGTTTTTCCCCTGTGTTTTTTGTGTAAGAGTGTATGCTCTGTTTTTGCGAGGAGCTTTGCGTTCCGAGGACCCGCAGGCTGTCGCGTGAGTTGGATGGGACACCAACAGGGAGCAGGCCCGTGTCGCGGCGCAGGCCAAGGCAACACTCAACACTGAGGCAACTGGGAAGTGTCCCGGTGCTCCTCAAGGGCTGCCCACCACAAGCTCCCACAGAGGACTCATGAACGCTCTGGTCCGGACCACGTCTGAGACCGGCAACGCTGAAAAGCGACAAACGTCACAGACGCGTGTCCTCTCTGGGAGTGTGGAATGAGACCTATGGCAGAAATAACACCCATGGTTTCCGGAGCTCTTTCACCAGAGAAGAGCTCATTAACATCATCACTTGTTACTTTGCCCCATTCAGGCCTGGAGTGCATTTGTGTTCTCTGGTTTCTAACATAACAGTGTGTTTTATGTGAAGCTTTTCAGTTTCTGAGGTTTGCAGGCATGAAACAGTCATTTTAAAGCACAGTCAACTGAAAATGACTCAGTGTGAGTGAAAAGTGGTCAGAATCAACACTATTGTGTTTATCGTGAAGCTTTTCAGTTTCTGAGGTTTGCAGGAATGACACACAAATTTTAGAAAAAAGTCAACTGAAAACCACTCAGTGTGAGTGAATACTGGTCAGAATCAGCACTTATGTGTTTTTTGTCACGCTTTTCAGTTTGTGAGGTCTGCAGGAATGAAACAACTGAAAATGACTCAGTGTGATTGAATCGTGGTCAGAATCAACGCTTGTGTGATGTTTGTGACACTTTTCAGTTTCTGAAGTTTGCAGGAATGAAACAAGCAACAATGAGGCAACTGGGAAGTGTCCCAAGCTCCCACAGAGGACTCATGAACGCTCTGGTCCGGACCACGTCTGAGACCGGCAACGCTGAAAAGCGACAAACGTCACAGACGCGTGTCCTCTCTGGGAGTGTGGAATGAGACCTATGGCAGAAACGGCTCCTATTTAAAATCTTCCCAAGGTGAAGTAGTCATATCGAATGTGACGTCACCAAGCCAGGGACGTATCAAAGGAGGATCCCGCTCATTTTGCTTTGAAGTCGAGGCTTTGCTGCTGTGTGCTTTATTCTGTTTCAGGTCCAGTGTTACAGCGATTCCCTTTGCCATGTGTTGAGCCAGCCGTGTGGTGACTGCGCAATAATGAGGCAGGAGAGACATTGACTGCCACTGCTGTTTTGTTTCCTTGTGGTTTATGTAGTTGTTTTTATTTGTGATTGTATTATTAGTCTTTTGGTTTCTCTCGGCTGTGGCAATCATTGTTTTTCCCCAGTCAATTGAACACTATAGATCATTGTAACTGCCTCATGGCAGTAATTGTGGCTTTTACGCACGCTCCTTCCGCCTCTAGAATCATGTCAATACCAAAATGACGCCCAACATAATGATCAAATGATTTTCACTTTTAACTGATTCTTGCTCAAGCATATGTTTCAGCAGCAAAGTGGATCTACGGGACGCTTCGATAAAGCCAATCACAGCAGCTCCTTTCATCAGGAACAGACAGTTTAACGAGCCAACACTTCAGCAGGAAACCTCCCTCCACAGACAAAAGTATACGTTTAAGTATAAGTTGAGCTCCTGAGGTCCTGGCCGTATTATTGACTTGTAAGTGTTTTTCCCCTGTGTTTTTTGTGTAAGAGTGTATGCTCTGTTTTTGCGAGGAGCTTTGCGTTCCGAGGACCCGCAGGCTGTCGCGTGAGTTGGATGGGACACCAACAGGGAGCAGGCCCGTGTCGCGGCGCAGGCCAAGGCAACACTCAACACTGAGGCAACTGGGAAGTGTCCCGGTGCTCCTCAAGGGCTGCCCACCACAAGCTCCCACAGAGGACTCATGAACGCTCTGGTCCGGACCACGTCTGAGACCGGCAACGCTGAAAAGCGACAAACGTCACAGACGCGTGTCCTCTCTGGGTGTGTGGAATGAGACCTATGGCAGAAACGGCTCCTATTTAAAATCTTCCCAAGGTGAAGTAGTCATATCGAATGTGACGTCACCAAGCCAGGGACGTATCAAAGGAGGATCCCGCTCATTTTGCTTTGAAGTCGAGGCTTTGCTGCTGTGTGCTTTATTCTGTTTCAGGTCCAGTGTTACAGCGATTCCCTTTGCCATGTGTTGAGCCAGCCGTGTGGTGACTGCGCAATAATGAGGCAGGAGAGACATTGACTGCCACTGCTGTTTTGTTTCCTTGTGGTTTATGTAGTTGTTTTTATTTGTGATTGTATTATTAGTCTTTTGGTTTCTCTCGGCTGTGGCAATCATTGTTTTTCCCCAGTCAATTGAACACTATAGATCATTGTAACTGCCTCATGGCAGTAATTGTGGCTTTTACGCACGCTCCTTCCGCCTCTAGAATCATGTCAATACCAAAATGACGCCCAACATAATGATCAAATGATTTTCACTTTTAACTGATTCTTGCTCAAGCATATGTTTCAGCAGCAAAGTGGATCTACGGGACGCTTCGATAAAGCCAATCACAGCAGCTCCTCTCATCAGGAACAGACAGTTTAACGAGCCAACACTTCAGCAGGAAACCTCCCTCCACAGACAAAAGTATACGTTTAAGTATAAGTTGAGCTCCTGAGGTCCTGGCCGTATTATTGACTTGTAAGTGTTTTTCCCCTGTGTTTTTTGTGTAAGAGTGTATGCTCTGTTTTTGCGAGGAGCTTTGCGTTCCGAGGACCCGCAGGCTGTCGCGTGAGTTGGATGGGACACCAACAGGGAGCAGGCCCGTGTCGCGGCGCAGGCCAAGGCAACACTCAACACTGAGGCAACTGGGAAGTGTCCCGGTGCTCCTCAAGGGCTGCCCACCACAAGCTCCCACAGAGGACTCATGAACGCTCTGGTCCGGACCACGTCTGAGACCGGCAACGCTGAAAAGCGACAAACGTCACAGACGCGTGTCCTCTCTGGGAGTGTGGAATGAGACCTATGGCAGAAATAACACCCATGGTTTCCGGAGCTCTTTCACCAGAGAAGAGCTCATTAACATCATCACTTGTTACTTTGCCCCATTCAGGCCTGGAGTGCATTTGTGTTCTCTGGTTTCTAACATAACAGTGTGTTTTATGTGAAGCTTTTCAGTTTCTGAGGTTTGCAGGCATGAAACAGTCATTTTAAAGCACAGTCAACTGAAAATGACTCAGTGTGAGTGAAAAGTGGTCAGAATCAACACTATTGTGTTTATCGTGAAGCTTTTCAGTTTCTGAGGTTTGCAGGAATGACACACAAATTTTAGAAAAAAGTCAACTGAAAACCACTCAGTGTGAGTGAATACTGGTCAGAATCAGCACTTATGTGTTTTTTGTCACGCTTTTCAGTTTGTGAGGTCTGCAGGCCTGAAACAACTGAAAATGACTCAGTGTGACTGAATCGTGGTCAGAATCAACGCTTGTGTGATGTTTGTGAAACTTTTCAGTTTCTGAAGTTTGCAGGAATGAAACAATCAACAATGAGGCAACTGGGAAGTGTCCCAAGCTCCCACAGAGGACTCATGAACGCTCTGGTCCGGACCACGTCTGAGACCGGCAACGCTGAAAAGCGACAAACGTCACAGACGCGTGTCCTCTCTGGGAGTGTGGAATGAGACCTATGGCAGAAACGGCTCCTATTTAAAATCTTCCCAAGGTGAAGTAGTCATATCGAATGTGAAGTCACCAAGCCAGGGACGTATCAAAGGAGGATCCCGCTCATTTTGCTTTGAAGTCGAGGCTTTGCTGCTGTGTGCTTTATTCTGTTTCAGGTCCAGTGTTACAGCGATTCCCTTTGCCATGTGTTGAGCCAGCCGTGTGGTGACTGCGCAATAATGAGGCAGGAGAGACATTGACTGCCACTGCTGTTTTGTTTCCTTGTGGTTTATGTAGTTGTTTTTATTTGTGATTGTATTATTAGTCTTTTGGTTTCTCTCGGCTGTGGCAATCATTGTTTTTCCCCAGTCAATTGAACACTATAGATCATTGTAACTGCCTCATGGCAGTAATTGTGGCTTTTACGCACGCTCCTTCCGCCTCTAGAATCATGTCAATACCAAAATGACACCCAACATAATGATTTCATGTAATGATCAAATGATTTTCACTTTCACTGATTCTTGCTCAAGCTTATGTTTCAGCAGCAAAGTGGATCTACGGGACGCTTCGATAAAGCCAATCACAGCAGCTCCTCTCATCAGGAACAGACAGTTTAACGAGCCAACACTTCAGCAGGAAACCTCCCTCCACAGACAAAAGTATACGTTTAAGTATAAGTTGAGCTCCTGAGGTCCTGGCCGTATTATTGACTTGTAAGTGTTTTTCCCCTGTGTTTTTTGTGTAAGAGTGTATGCTCTGTTTTTGCGAGGAGCTTTGCGTTCCGAGGACCCGCAGGCTGTCGCGTGAGTTGGATGGGACACCAACAGGGAGCAGGCCCGTGTCGCGGCGCAGGCCAAGGCAACACTCAACACTGAGGCAACTGGGAAGTGTCCCGGTGCTCCTCAAGGGCTGCCCACCACAAGCTCCCACAGAGGACTCATGAACGCTCTGGTCCGGACCACGTCTGAGACCGGCAACGCTGAAAAGCGACAAACGTCACAGACGCGTGTCCTCTCTGGGAGTGTGGAATGAGACCTATGGCAGAAATAACACCCATGGTTTCCGGAGCTCTTTCACCAGAGAAGAGCTCATTAACATCATCACTTGTTACTTTGCCCCATTCAGGCCTGGAGTGCATTTGTGTTCTCTGGTTTCTAACATAACAGTGTGTTTTATGTGAAGCTTTTCAGTTTCTGAGGTTTGCAGGCATGAAACAGTCATTTTAAAGCACAGTCAACTGAAAATGACTCAGTGTGAGTGAAAAGTGGTCAGAATCAACACTATTGTGTTTATCGTGAAGCTTTTCAGTTTCTGAGGTTTGCAGGAATGACACACAAATTTTAGAAAAAAGTCAACTGAAAACCACTCAGTGTCAGTGAATACTGGTCAGAATCAGCACTTATGTGTTTTTTGTCACGCTTTTCAGTTTGTGAGGTCTGCAGGCCTGAAACAACTGAAAATGACTCAGTGTGATTGAATCGTGGTCAGAATCAACGCTTGTGTGATGTTTGTGAAACTTTTCAGTTTCTGAAGTTTGCAGGAATGAAACAATCAACAATGAGGCAACTGGGAAGTGTCCCAAGCTCCCACAGAGGACTCATGAACGCTCTGGTCCGGACCACGTCTGAGACCGGCAACGCTGAAAAGCGACAAACGTCACAGACGCGTGTCCTCTCTGGGAGTGTGGAATGAGACCTATGGCAGAAACGGCTCCTATTTAAAATCTTCCCAAGGTGAAGTAGTCATATCGAATGTGATGTCACCAAGCCAGGGACGTATCAAAGGAGGATCCCGCTCATTTTGCTTTGAAGTCGAGGCTTTGCTGCTGTGTGCTTTATTCTGTTTCAGGTCCAGTGTTACAGCGATTCCCTTTGCCATGTGTTGAGCCAGCCGTGTGGTGACTGCGCAATAATGAGGCAGGAGAGACATTGACTGCCACTGCTGTTTTGTTTCCTTGTGGTTTATGTAGTTGTTTTTATTTGTGATTGTATTATTAGTCTTTTGGTTTCTCTCGGCTGTGGCAATCATTGTTTTTCCCCAGTCAATTGAACACTATAGATCATTGTAACTGCCTCATGGCAGTAATTGTGGCTTTTACGCACGCTCCTTCCGCCTCTAGAATCATGTCAATACCAAAATGACGCCCAACATAATGATCAAATGATTTTCACTTTTAACTGATTCTTGCTCAAGCATATGTTTCAGCAGCAAAGTGGATCTACGGGACGCTTCGATAAAGCCAATCACAGCAGCTCCTCTCATCAGGAACAGACAGTTTAACGAGCCAACACTTCAGCAGGAAACCTCCCTCCACAGACAAAAGTATACGTTTAAGTATAAGTTGAGCTCCTGAGGTCCTGGCCGTATTATTGACTTGTAAGTGTTTTTCCCCTGTGTTTTTTGTGTAAGAGTGTATGCTCTGTTTTTGCGAGGAGCTTTGCGTTCCGAGGACCCGCAGGCTGTCGCGTGAGTTGGATGGGACACCAACAGGGAGCAGGCCCGTGTCGCGGCGCAGGCCAAGGCAACACTCAACACTGAGGCAACTGGGAAGTGTCCCGGTGCTCCTCAAGGGCTGCCCACCACAAGCTCCCACAGAGGACTCATGAACGCTCTGGTCCGGACCACGTCTGAGACCGGCAACGCTGAAAAGCGACAAACGTCACAGACGCGTGTCCTCTCTGGGAGTGTGGAATGAGACCTATGGCAGAAATAACACCCATGGTTTCCGGAGCTCTTTCACCAGAGAAGAGCTCATTAACATCATCACTTGTTACTTTGCCCCATTCAGGCCTGGAGTGCATTTGTGTTCTCTGGTTTCTAACATAACAGTGTGTTTTATGTGAAGCTTTTCAGTTTCTGAGGTTTGCAGGCATGAAACAGTCATTTTAAAGCACAGTCAACTGAAAATGACTCAGTGTGAGTGAAAAGTGGTCAGAATCAACACTATTGTGTTTATCGTGAAGCTTTTCAGTTTCTGAGGTTTGCAGGAATGACACACAAATTTTAGAAAAAAGTCAACTGAAAACCACTCAGTGTGAGTGAATACTGGTCAGAATCAGCACTTATGTGTTTTTTGTCACGCTTTTCAGTTTGTGAGGTCTGCAGGAATGAAACAACTGAAAATGACTCAGTGTGATTGAATCGTGGTCAGAATCAACGCTTGTGTGATGTTTGTGACACTTTTCAGTTTCTAAAGTTTGCAGGAATGAAACAAGCAACAATGAGGCAACTGGGAAGTGTCCCAAGCTCCCACAGAGGACTCATGAACGCTCTGGTCCGGACCACGTCTGAGACCGGCAACGCTGAAAAGCGACAAACGTCACAGACGCGTGTCCTCTCTGGGAGTGTGGAATGAGACCTATGGCAGAAACGGCTCCTATTTAAAATCTTCCCAAGGTGAAGTAGTCATATCGAATGTGATGTCACCAAGCCAGGGACGTATCAAAGGAGGATCCCGCTCATTTTGCTTTGAAGTCGAGGCTTTGCTGCTGTGTGCTTTATTCTGTTTCAGGTCCAGTGTTACAGCGATTCCCTTTGCCATGTGTTGAGCCAGCCGTGTGGTGACTGCGCAATAATGAGGCAGGAGAGACATTGACTGCCACTGCTGTTTTGTTTCCTTGTGGTTTATGTAGTTGTTTTTATTTGTGATTGTATTATTAGTCTTTTGGTTTCTCTCGGCTGTGGCAATCATTGTTTTTCCCCAGTCAATTGAACACTATAGATCATTGTAACTGCCTCATGGCAGTAATTGTGGCTTTTACGCACGCTCCTTCCGCCTCTAGAATCATGTCAATACCAAAATGACGCCCAACATAATGATCAAATGATTTTCACTTTTAACTGATTCTTGCTCAAGCATATGTTTCAGCAGCAAAGTGGATCTACGGGACGCTTCGATAAAGCCAATCACAGCAGCTCCTTTCATCAGGAACAGACAGTTTAACGAGCCAACACTTCAGCAGGAAACCTCCCTCCACAGACAAAAGTATACGTTTAAGTATAAGTTGAGCTCCTGAGGTCCTGGCCGTATTATTGACTTGTAAGTGTTTTTCCCCTGTGTTTTTTGTGTAAGAGTGTATGCTCTGTTTTTGCGAGGAGCTTTGCGTTCCGAGGACCCGCAGGCTGTCGCGTGAGTTGGATGGGACACCAACAGGGAGCAGGCCCGTGTCGCGGCGCAGGCCAAGGCAACACTCAACACTGAGGCAACTGGGAAGTGTCCCGGTGCTCCTCAAGGGCTGCCCACCACAAGCTCCCACAGAGGACTCATGAACGCTCTGGTCCGGACCACGTCTGAGACCGGCAACGCTGAAAAGCGACAAACGTCACAGACGCGTGTCCTCTCTGGGAGTGTGGAATGAGACCTATGGCAGAAATAACACCCATGGTTTCCGGAGCTCTTTCACCAGAGAAGAGCTCATTAACATCATCACTTGTTACTTTGCCCCATTCAGGCCTGGAGTGCATTTGTGTTCTCTGGTTTCTAACATAACAGTGTGTTTTATGTGAAGCTTTTCAGTTTCTGAGGTTTGCAGGCATGAAACAGTCATTTTAAAGCACAGTCAACTGAAAATGACTCAGTGTGAGTGAAAAGTGGTCAGAATCAACACTATTGTGTTTATCGTGAAGCTTTTCAGTTTCTGAGGTTTGCAGGAATGACACACAAATTTTAGAAAAAAGTCAACTGAAAACCACTCAGTGTGAGTGAATACTGGTCAGAATCAGCACTTATGTGTTTTTTGTCACGCTTTTCAGTTTGTGAGGTCTGCAGGCCTGAAACAACTGAAAATGACTCAGTGTGACTGAATCGTGGTCAGAATCAACGCTTGTGTGATGTTTGTGAAACTTTTCAGTTTCTGAAGTTTGCAGGAATGAAACAATCAACAATGAGGCAACTGGGAAGTGTCCCAAGCTCCCACAGAGGACTCATGAACGCTCTGGTCCGGACCACGTCTGAGACCGGCAACGCTGAAAAGCGACAAACGTCACAGACGCGTGTCCTCTCTGGGAGTGTGGAATGAGACCTATGGCAGAAACGGCTCCTATTTAAAATCTTCCCAAGGTGAAGTAGTCATATCGAATGTGAAGTCACCAAGCCAGGGACGTATCAAAGGAGGATCCCGCTCATTTTGCTTTGAAGTCGAGGCTTTGCTGCTGTGTGCTTTATTCTGTTTCAGGTCCAGTGTTACAGCGATTCCCTTTGCCATGTGTTGAGCCAGCCGTGTGGTGACTGCGCAATAATGAGGCAGGAGAGACATTGACTGCCACTGCTGTTTTGTTTCCTTGTGGTTTATGTAGTTGTTTTTATTTGTGATTGTATTATTAGTCTTTTGGTTTCTCTCGGCTGTGGCAATCATTGTTTTTCCCCAGTCAATTGAACACTATAGATCATTGTAACTGCCTCATGGCAGTAATTGTGGCTTTTACGCACGCTCCTTCCGCCTCTAGAATCATGTCAATACCAAAATGACACCCAACATAATGATTTCATGTAATGATCAAATGATTTTCACTTTCACTGATTCTTGCTCAAGCTTATGTTTCAGCAGCAAAGTGGATCTACGGGACGCTTCGATAAAGCCAATCACAGCAGCTCCTCTCATCAGGAACAGACAGTTTAACGAGCCAACACTTCAGCAGGAAACCTCCCTCCACAGACAAAAGTATACGTTTAAGTATAAGTTGAGCTCCTGAGGTCCTGGCCGTATTATTGACTTGTAAGTGTTTTTCCCCTGTGTTTTTTGTGTAAGAGTGTATGCTCTGTTTTTGCGAGGAGCTTTGCGTTCCGAGGACCCGCAGGCTGTCGCGTGAGTTGGATGGGACACCAACAGGGAGCAGGCCCGTGTCGCGGCGCAGGCCAAGGCAACACTCAACACTGAGGCAACTGGGAAGTGTCCCGGTGCTCCTCAAGGGCTGCCCACCACAAGCTCCCACAGAGGACTCATGAACGCTCTGGTCCGGACCACGTCTGAGACCGGCAACGCTGAAAAGCGACAAACGTCACAGACGCGTGTCCTCTCTGGGAGTGTGGAATGAGACCTATGGCAGAAATAACACCCATGGTTTCCGGAGCTCTTTCACCAGAGAAGAGCTCATTAACATCATCACTTGTTACTTTGCCCCATTCAGGCCTGGAGTGCATTTGTGTTCTCTGGTTTCTAACATAACAGTGTGTTTTATGTGAAGCTTTTCAGTTTCTGAGGTTTGCAGGCATGAAACAGTCATTTTAAAGCACAGTCAACTGAAAATGACTCAGTGTGAGTGAAAAGTGGTCAGAATCAACACTATTGTGTTTATCGTGAAGCTTTTCAGTTTCTGAGGTTTGCAGGAATGACACACAAATTTTAGAAAAAAGTCAACTGAAAACCACTCAGTGTGAGTGAATACTGGTCAGAATCAGCACTTATGTGTTTTTTGTCACGCTTTTCAGTTTGTGAGGTCTGCAGGCCTGAAACAACTGAAAATGACTCAGTGTGATTGAATCGTGGTCAGAATCAACGCTTGTGTGATGTTTGTGACACTTTTCAGTTTCTGAAGTTTGCAGGAATGAAACAAGCAACAATGAGGCAACTGGGAAGTGTCCCAAGCTCCCACAGAGGACTCATGAACGCTCTGGTCCGGACCACGTCTGAGACCGGCAACGCTGAAAAGCGACAAACGTCACAGACGCGTGTCCTCTCTGGGAGTGTGGAATGAGACCTATGGCAGAAACGGCTCCTATTTAAAATCTTCCCAAGGTGAAGTAGTCATATCGAATGTGACGTCACCAAGCCAGGGACGTATCAAAGGAGGATCCCGCTCATTTTGCTTTGAAGTCGAGGCTTTGCTGCTGTGTGCTTTATTCTGTTTCAGGTCCAGTGTTACAGCGATTCCCTTTGCCATGTGTTGAGCCAGCCGTGTGGTGACTGCGCAATAATGAGGCAGGAGAGACATTGACTGCCACTGCTGTTTTGTTTCCTTGTGGTTTATGTAGTTGTTTTTATTTGTGATTGTATTATTAGTCTTTTGGTTTCTCTCGGCTGTGGCAATCATTGTTTTTCCCCAGTCAATTGAACACTATAGATCATTGTAACTGCCTCATGGCAGTAATTGTGGCTTTTACGCACGCTCCTTCCGCCTCTAGAATCATGTCAATACCAAAATGACGCCCAACATAATGATCAAATGATTTTCACTTTTAACTGATTCTTGCTCAAGCATATGTTTCAGCAGCAAAGTGGATCTACGGGACGCTTCGATAAAGCCAATCACAGCAGCTCCTCTCATCAGGAACAGACAGTTTAACGAGCCAACACTTCAGCAGGAAACCTCCCTCCACAGACAAAAGTATACGTTTAAGTATAAGTTGAGCTCCTGAGGTCCTGGCCGTATTATTGACTTGTAAGTGTTTTTCCCCTGTGTTTTTTGTGTAAGAGTGTATGCTCTGTTTTTGCGAGGAGCTTTGCGTTCCGAGGACCCGCAGGCTGTCGCGTGAGTTGGATGGGACACCAACAGGGAGCAGGCCCGTGTCGCGGCGCAGGCCAAGGCAACACTCAACACTGAGGCAACTGGGAAGTGTCCCGGTGCTCCTCAAGGGCTGCCCACCACAAGCTCCCACAGAGGACTCATGAACGCTCTGGTCCGGACCACGTCTGAGACCGGCAACGCTGAAAAGCGACAAACGTCACAGACGCGTGTCCTCTCTGGGAGTGTGGAATGAGACCTATGGCAGAAATAACACCCATGGTTTCCGGAGCTCTTTCACCAGAGAAGAGCTCATTAACATCATCACTTGTTACTTTGCCCCATTCAGGCCTGGAGTGCATTTGTGTTCTCTGGTTTCTAACATAACAGTGTGTTTTATGTGAAGCTTTTCAGTTTCTGAGGTTTGCAGGCATGAAACAGTCATTTTAAAGCACAGTCAACTGAAAATGACTCAGTGTGAGTGAAAAGTGGTCAGAATCAACACTATTGTGTTTATCGTGAAGCTTTTCAGTTTCTGAGGTTTGCAGGAATGACACAAATTTTAGAAAAAAGTCAACTGAAAACCACTCAGTGTGAGTGAATACTGGTCAGAATCAGCACTTATGTGTTTTTTGTCACGCTTTTCAGTTTGTGAGGTCTGCAGGCCTGAAACAACTGAAAATGACTCAGTGTGACTGAATCGTGGTCAGAATCAACGCTTGTGTGATGTTTGTGAAACTTTTCAGTTTCTGAAGTTTGCAGGAATGAAACAATCAACAATGAGGCAACTGGGAAGTGTCCCAAGCTCCCACAGAGGACTCATGAACGCTCTGGTCCGGACCACGTCTGAGACCGGCAACGCTGAAAAGCGACAAACGTCACAGACGCGTGTCCTCTCTGGGAGTGTGGAATGAGACCTATGGCAGAAACGGCTCCTATTTAAAATCTTCCCAAGGTGAAGTAGTCATATCGAATGTGACGTCACCAAGCCAGGGACGTATCAAAGGAGGATCCCGCTCATTTTGCTTTGAAGTCGAGGCTTTGCTGCTGTGTGCTTTATTCTGTTTCAGGTCCAGTGTTACAGCGATTCCCTTTGCCATGTGTTGAGCCAGCCGTGTGGTGACTGCGCAATAATGAGGCAGGAGAGACATTGACTGCCACTGCTGTTTTGTTTCCTTGTGGTTTATGTAGTTGTTTTTATTTGTGATTGTATTATTAGTCTTTTGGTTTCTCTCGGCTGTGGCAATCATTGTTTTTCCCCAGTCAATTGAACACTATAGATCATTGTAACTGCCTCATGGCAGTAATTGTGGCTTTTACGCACGCTCCTTCCGCCTCTAGAATCATGTCAATACCAAAATGACACCCAACATAATGATTTCATGTAATGATCAAATGATTTTCACTTTCACTGATTCTTGCTCAAGCTTATGTTTCAGCAGCAAAGTGGATCTACGGGACGCTTCGATAAAGCCAATCACAGCAGCTCCTCTCATCAGGAACAGACAGTTTAACGAGCCAACACTTCAGCAGGAAACCTCCCTCCACAGACAAAAGTATACGTTTAAGTATAAGTTGAGCTCCTGAGGTCCTGGCCGTATTATTGACTTGTAAGTGTTTTTCCCCTGTGTTTTTTGTGTAAGAGTGTATGCTCTGTTTTTGCGAGGAGCTTTGCGTTCCGAGGACCCGCAGGCTGTCGCGTGAGTTGGATGGGACACCAACAGGGAGCAGGCCCGTGTCGCGGCGCAGGCCAAGGCAACACTCAACACTGAGGCAACTGGGAAGTGTCCCGGTGCTCCTCAAGGGCTGCCCACCACAAGCTCCCACAGAGGACTCATGAACGCTCTGGTCCGGACCACGTCTGAGACCGGCAACGCTGAAAAGCGACAAACGTCACAGACGCGTGTCCTCTCTGGGAGTGTGGAATGAGACCTATGGCAGAAATAACACCCATGGTTTCCGGAGCTCTTTCACCAGAGAAGAGCTCATTAACATCATCACTTGTTACTTTGCCCCATTCAGGCCTGGAGTGCATTTGTGTTCTCTGGTTTCTAACATAACAGTGTGTTTTATGTGAAGCTTTTCAGTTTCTGAGGTTTGCAGGCATGAAACAGTCATTTTAAAGCACAGTCAACTGAAAATGACTCAGTGTGAGTGAAAAGTGGTCAGAATCAACACTATTGTGTTTATCGTGAAGCTTATCAGTTTCTGAGGTTTGCAGGAATGACACACAAATTTTAGAAAAAAGTCAACTGAAAACCACTCAGTGTGAGTGAATACTGGTCAGAATCAGCACTTATGTGTTTTTTGTCACGCTTTTCAGTTTGTGAGGTCTGCAGGCCTGAAACAACTGAAAATGACTCAGTGTGATTGAATCGTGGTCAGAATCAACGCTTGTGTGATGTTTGTGACACTTTTCAGTTTCTGAAGTTTGCAGGAATGAAACAAGCAACAATGAGGCAACTGGGAAGTGTCCCAAGCTCCCACAGAGGACTCATGAACGCTCTGGTCCGGACCACGTCTGAGACCGGCAACGCTGAAAAGCGACAAACGTCACAGACGCGTGTCCTCTCTGGGTGTGTGGAATGAGACCTATGGCAGAAACGGCTCCTATTTAAAATCTTCCCAAGGTGAAGTAGTCATATCGAATGTGACGTCACCAAGCCAGGGACGTATCAAAGGAGGATCCCGCTCATTTTGCTTTGAAGTCGAGGCTTTGCTGCTGTGTGCTTTATTCTGTTTCAGGTCCAGTGTTACAGCGATTCCCTTTGCCATGTGTTGAGCCAGCCGTGTGGTGACTGCGCAATAATGAGGCAGGAGAGACATTGACTGCCACTGCTGTTTTGTTTCCTTGTGGTTTATGTAGTTGTTTTTATTTGTGATTGTATTATTAGTCTTTTGGTTTCTCTCGGCTGTGGCAATCATTGTTTTTCCCCAGTCAATTGAACACTATAGATCATTGTAACTGCCTCATGGCAGTAATTGTGGCTTTTACGCACGCTCCTTCCGCCTCTAGAATCATGTCAATACCAAAATGACGCCCAACATAATGATCAAATGATTTTCACTTTTAACTGATTCTTGCTCAAGCATATGTTTCAGCAGCAAAGTGGATCTACGGGACGCTTCGATAAAGCCAATCACAGCAGCTCCTCTCATCAGGAACAGACAGTTTAACGAGCCAACACTTCAGCAGGAAACCTCCCTCCACAGACAAAAGTATACGTTTAAGTATAAGTTGAGCTCCTGAGGTCCTGGCCGTATTATTGACTTGTAAGTGTTTTTCCCCTGTGTTTTTTGTGTAAGAGTGTATGCTCTGTTTTTGCGAGGAGCTTTGCGTTCCGAGGACCCGCAGGCTGTCGCGTGAGTTGGATGGGACACCAACAGGGAGCAGGCCCGTGTCGCGGCGCAGGCCAAGGCAACACTCAACACTGAGGCAACTGGGAAGTGTCCCGGTGCTCCTCAAGGGCTGCCCACCACAAGCTCCCACAGAGGACTCATGAACGCTCTGGTCCGGACCACGTCTGAGACCGGCAACGCTGAAAAGCGACAAACGTCACAGACGCGTGTCCTCTCTGGGAGTGTGGAATGAGACCTATGGCAGAAATAACACCCATGGTTTCCGGAGCTCTTTCACCAGAGAAGAGCTCATTAACATCATCACTTGTTACTTTGCCCCATTCAGGCCTGGAGTGCATTTGTGTTCTCTGGTTTCTAACATAACAGTGTGTTTTATGTGAAGCTTTTCAGTTTCTGAGGTTTGCAGGCATGAAACAGTCATTTTAAAGCACAGTCAACTGAAAATGACTCAGTGTGAGTGAAAAGTGGTCAGAATCAACACTATTGTGTTTATCGTGAAGCTTTTCAGTTTCTGAGGTTTGCAGGAATGACACACAAATTTTAGAAAAAAGTCAACTGAAAACCACTCAGTGTGAGTGAATACTGGTCAGAATCAGCACTTATGTGTTTTTTGTCACGCTTTTCAGTTTGTGAGGTCTGCAGGCCTGAAACAACTGAAAATGACTCAGTGTGACTGAATCGTGGTCAGAATCAACGCTTGTGTGATGTTTGTGAAACTTTTCAGTTTCTGAAGTTTGCAGGAATGAAACAATCAACAATGAGGCAACTGGGAAGTGTCCCAAGCTCCCACAGAGGACTCATGAACGCTCTGGTCCGGACCACGTCTGAGACCGGCAACGCTGAAAAGCGACAAACGTCACAGACGCGTGTCCTCTCTGGGAGTGTGGAATGAGACCTATGGCAGAAACGGCTCCTATTTAAAATCTTCCCAAGGTGAAGTAGTCATATCGAATGTGACGTCACCAAGCCAGGGACGTATCAAAGGAGGATCCCGCTCATTTTGCTTTGAAGTCGAGGCTTTGCTGCTGTGTGCTTTATTCTGTTTCAGGTCCAGTGTTACAGCGATTCCCTTTGCCATGTGTTGAGCCAGCCGTGTGGTGACTGCGCAATAATGAGGCAGGAGAGACATTGACTGCCACTGCTGTTTTGTTTCCTTGTGGTTTATGTAGTTGTTTTTATTTGTGATTGTATTATTAGTCTTTTGGTTTCTCTCGGCTGTGGCAATCATTGTTTTTCCCCAGTCAATTGAACACTATAGATCATTGTAACTGCCTCATGGCAGTAATTGTGGCTTTTACGCACGCTCCTTCCGCCTCTAGAATCATGTCAATACCAAAATGACACCCAACATAATGATTTCATGTAATGATCAAATGATTTTCACTTTCACTGATTCTTGCTCAAGCTTATGTTTCAGCAGCAAAGTGGATCTACGGGACGCTTCGATAAAGCCAATCACAGCAGCTCCTCTCATCAGGAACAGACAGTTTAACGAGCCAACACTTCAGCAGGAAACCTCCCTCCACAGACAAAAGTATACGTTTAAGTATAAGTTGAGCTCCTGAGGTCCTGGCCGTATTATTGACTTGTAAGTGTTTTTCCCCTGTGTTTTTTGTGTAAGAGTGTATGCTCTGTTTTTGCGAGGAGCTTTGCGTTCCGAGGACCCGCAGGCTGTCGCGTGAGTTGGATGGGACACCAACAGGGAGCAGGCCCGTGTCGCGGCGCAGGCCAAGGCAACACTCAACACTGAGGCAACTGGGAAGTGTCCCGGTGCTCCTCAAGGGCTGCCCACCACAAGCTCCCACAGAGGACTCATGAACGCTCTGGTCCGGACCACGTCTGAGACCGGCAACGCTGAAAAGCGACAAACGTCACAGACGCGTGTCCTCTCTGGGAGTGTGGAATGAGACCTATGGCAGAAATAACACCCATGGTTTCCGGAGCTCTTTCACCAGAGAAGAGCTCATTAACATCATCACTTGTTACTTTGCCCCATTCAGGCCTGGAGTGCATTTGTGTTCTCTGGTTTCTAACATAACAGTGTGTTTTATGTGAAGCTTTTCAGTTTCTGAGGTTTGCAGGCATGAAACAGTCATTTTAAAGCACAGTCAACTGAAAATGACTCAGTGTGAGTGAAAAGTGGTCAGAATCAACACTATTGTGTTTATCGTGAAGCTTTTCAGTTTCTGAGGTTTGCAGGAATGACACACAAATTTTAGAAAAAAGTCAACTGAAAACCACTCAGTGTGAGTGAATACTGGTCAGAATCAGCACTTATGTGTTTTTTGTCACGCTTTTCAGTTTGTGAGGTCTGCAGGCCTGAAACAACTGAAAATGACTCAGTGTGATTGAATCGTGGTCAGAATCAACGCTTGTGTGATGTTTGTGACACTTTTCAGTTTCTGAAGTTTGCAGGAATGAAACAAGCAACAATGAGGCAACTGGGAAGTGTCCCAAGCTCCCACAGAGGACTCATGAACGCTCTGGTCCGGACCACGTCTGAGACCGGCAACGCTGAAAAGCGACAAACGTCACAGACGCGTGTCCTCTCTGGGTGTGTGGAATGAGACCTATGGCAGAAACGGCTCCTATTTAAAATCTTCCCAAGGTGAAGTAGTCATATCGAATGTGACGTCACCAAGCCAGGAACGTATCAAAGGAGGATCCCGCTCATTTTGCTTTGAAGTCGAGGCTTTGCTGCTGTGTGCTTTATTCTGTTTCAGGTCCAGTGTTACAGCGATTCCCTTTGCCATGTGTTGAGCCAGCCGTGTGGTGACTGCGCAATAATGAGGCAGGAGAGACATTGACTGCCACTGCTGTTTTGTTTCCTTGTGGTTTATGTAGTTGTTTTTATTTGTGATTGTATTATTAGTCTTTTGGTTTCTCTCGGCTGTGGCAATCATTGTTTTTCCCCAGTCAATTGAACACTATAGATCATTGTAACTGCCTCATGGCAGTAATTGTGGCTTTTACGCACGCTCCTTCCGCCTCTAGAATCATGTCAATACCAAAATGACGCCCAACATAATGATCAAATGATTTTCACTTTTAACTGATTCTTGCTCAAGCATATGTTTCAGCAGCAAAGTGGATCTACGGGACGCTTCGATAAAGCCAATCACAGCAGCTCCTCTCATCAGGAACAGACAGTTTAACGAGCCAACACTTCAGCAGGAAACCTCCCTCCACAGACAAAAGTATACGTTTAAGTATAAGTTGAGCTCCTGAGGTCCTGGCCGTATTATTGACTTGTAAGTGTTTTTCCCCTGTGTTTTTTGTGTAAGAGTGTATGCTCTGTTTTTGCGAGGAGCTTTGCGTTCCGAGGACCCGCAGGCTGTCGCGTGAGTTGGATGGGACACCAACAGGGAGCAGGCCCGTGTCGCGGCGCAGGCCAAGGCAACACTCAACACTGAGGCAACTGGGAAGTGTCCCGGTGCTCCTCAAGGGCTGCCCACCACAAGCTCCCACAGAGGACTCATGAACGCTCTGGTCCGGACCACGTCTGAGACCGGCAACGCTGAAAAGCGACAAACGTCACAGACGCGTGTCCTCTCTGGGAGTGTGGAATGAGACCTATGGCAGAAATAACACCCATGGTTTCCGGAGCTCTTTCACCAGAGAAGAGCTCATTAACATCATCACTTGTTACTTTGCCCCATTCAGGCCTGGAGTGCATTTGTGTTCTCTGGTTTCTAACATAACAGTGTGTTTTATGTGAAGCTTTTCAGTTTCTGAGGTTTGCAGGCATGAAACAGTCATTTTAAAGCACAGTCAACTGAAAATGACTCAGTGTGAGTGAAAAGTGGTCAGAATCAACACTATTGTGTTTATCGTGAAGCTTTTCAGTTTCTGAGGTTTGCAGGAATGACACACAAATTTTAGAAAAAAGTCAACTGAAAACCACTCAGTGTGAGTGAATACTGGTCAGAATCAGCACTTATGTGTTTTTTGTCACGCTTTTCAGTTTGTGAGGTCTGCAGGAATGAAACAACTGAAAATGACTCAGTGTGATTGAATCGTGGTCAGAATCAACGCTTGTGTGATGTTTGTGACACTTTTCAGTTTCTGAAGTTTGCAGGAATGAAACAAGCAACAATGAGGCAACTGGGAAGTGTCCCAAGCTCCCACAGAGGACTCATGAACGCTCTGGTCCGGACCACGTCTGAGACCGGCAACGCTGAAAAGCGACAAACGTCACAGACGCGTGTCCTCTCTGGGAGTGTGGAATGAGACCTATGGCAGAAACGGCTCCTATTTAAAATCTTCCCAAGGTGAAGTAGTCATATCGAATGTGATGTCACCAAGCCAGGGACGTATCAAAGGAGGATCCCGCTCATTTTGCTTTGAAGTCGAGGCTTTGCTGCTGTGTGCTTTATTCTGTTTCAGGTCCAGTGTTACAGCGATTCCCTTTGCCATGTGTTGAGCCAGCCGTGTGGTGACTGCGCAATAATGAGGCAGGAGAGACATTGACTGCCACTGCTGTTTTGTTTCCTTGTGGTTTATGTAGTTGTTTTTATTTGTGATTGTATTATTAGTCTTTTGGTTTCTCTCGGCTGTGGCAATCATTGTTTTTCCCCAGTCAATTGAACACTATAGATCATTGTAACTGCCTCATGGCAGTAATTGTGGCTTTTACGCACGCTCCTTCCGCCTCTAGAATCATGTCAATACCAAAATGACGCCCAACATAATGATCAAATGATTTTCACTTTTAACTGATTCTTGCTCAAGCATATGTTTCAGCAGCAAAGTGGATCTACGGGACGCTTCGATAAAGCCAATCACAGCAGCTCCTTTCATCAGGAACAGACAGTTTAACGAGCCAACACTTCAGCAGGAAACCTCCCTCCACAGACAAAAGTATACGTTTAAGTATAAGTTGAGCTCCTGAGGTCCTGGCCGTATTATTGACTTGTAAGTGTTTTTCCCCTGTGTTTTTTGTGTAAGAGTGTATGCTCTGTTTTTGCGAGGAGCTTTGCGTTCCGAGGACCCGCAGGCTGTCGCGTGAGTTGGATGGGACACCAACAGGGAGCAGGCCCGTGTCGCGGCGCAGGCCAAGGCAACACTCAACACTGAGGCAACTGGGAAGTGTCCCGGTGCTCCTCAAGGGCTGCCCACCACAAGCTCCCACAGAGGACTCATGAACGCTCTGGTCCGGACCACGTCTGAGACCGGCAACGCTGAAAAGCGACAAACGTCACAGACGCGTGTCCTCTCTGGGAGTGTGGAATGAGACCTATGGCAGAAATAACACCCATGGTTTCCGGAGCTCTTTCACCAGAGAAGAGCTCATTAACATCATCACTTGTTACTTTGCCCCATTCAGGCCTGGAGTGCATTTGTGTTCTCTGGTTTCTAACATAACAGTGTGTTTTATGTGAAGCTTTTCAGTTTCTGAGGTTTGCAGGCATGAAACAGTCATTTTAAAGCACAGTCAACTGAAAATGACTCAGTGTGAGTGAAAAGTGGTCAGAATCAACACTATTGTGTTTATCGTGAAGCTTTTCAGTTTCTGAGGTTTGCAGGAATGACACACAAATTTTAGAAAAAAGTCAACTGAAAACCACTCAGTGTGAGTGAATACTGGTCAGAATCAGCACTTATGTGTTTTTTGTCACGCTTTTCAGTTTGTGAGGTCTGCAGGCCTGAAACAACTGAAAATGACTCAGTGTGACTGAATCGTGGTCAGAATCAACGCTTGTGTGATGTTTGTGAAACTTTTCAGTTTCTGAAGTTTGCAGGAATGAAACAATCAACAATGAGGCAACTGGGAAGTGTCCCAAGCTCCCACAGAGGACTCATGAACGCTCTGGTCCGGACCACGTCTGAGACCGGCAACGCTGAAAAGCGACAAACGTCACAGACGCGTGTCCTCTCTGGGAGTGTGGAATGAGACCTATGGCAGAAACGGCTCCTATTTAAAATCTTCCCAAGGTGAAGTAGTCATATCGAATGTGACGTCACCAAGCCAGGGACGTATCAAAGGAGGATCCCGCTCATTTTGCTTTGAAGTCGAGGCTTTGCTGCTGTGTGCTTTATTCTGTTTCAGGTCCAGTGTTACAGCGATTCCCTTTGCCATGTGTTGAGCCAGCCGTGTGGTGACTGCGCAATAATGAGGCAGGAGAGACATTGACTGCCACTGCTGTTTTGTTTCCTTGTGGTTTATGTAGTTGTTTTTATTTGTGATTGTATTATTAGTCTTTTGGTTTCTCTCGGCTGTGGCAATCATTGTTTTTCCCCAGTCAATTGAACACTATAGATCATTGTAACTGCCTCATGGCAGTAATTGTGGCTTTTACGCACGCTCCTTCCGCCTCTAGAATCATGTCAATACCAAAATGACACCCAACATAATGATTTCATGTAATGATCAAATGATTTTCACTTTCACTGATTCTTGCTCAAGCTTATGTTTCAGCAGCAAAGTGGATCTACGGGACGCTTCGATAAAGCCAATCACAGCAGCTCCTCTCATCAGGAACAGACAGTTTAACGAGCCAACACTTCAGCAGGAAACCTCCCTCCACAGACAAAAGTATACGTTTAAGTATAAGTTGAGCTCCTGAGGTCCTGGCCGTATTATTGACTTGTAAGTGTTTTTCCCCTGTGTTTTTTGTGTAAGAGTGTATGCTCTGTTTTTGCGAGGAGCTTTGCGTTCCGAGGACCCGCAGGCTGTCGCGTGAGTTGGATGGGACACCAACAGGGAGCAGGCCCGTGTCGCGGCGCAGGCCAAGGCAACACTCAACACTGAGGCAACTGGGAAGTGTCCCGGTGCTCCTCAAGGGCTGCCCACCACAAGCTCCCACAGAGGACTCATGAACGCTCTGGTCCGGACCACGTCTGAGACCGGCAACGCTGAAAAGCGACAAACGTCACAGACGCGTGTCCTCTCTGGGAGTGTGGAATGAGACCTATGGCAGAAACGGCTCCTATTTAAAATCTTCCCAAGGTGAAGTAGTCATATCGAATGTGACGTCACCAAGCCAGGGACGTATCAAAGGAGGATCCCGCTCATTTTGCTTTGAAGTCGAGGCTTTGCTGCTGTGTGCTTTATTCTGTTTCAGGTCCAGTGTTACAGCGATTCCCTTTGCCATGTGTTGAGCCAGCCGTGTGGTGACTGCGCAATAATGAGGCAGGAGAGACATTGACTGCCACTGCTGTTTTGTTTCCTTGTGGTTTATGTAGTTGTTTTTATTTGTGATTGTATTATTAGTCTTTTGGTTTCTCTCGGCTGTGGCAATCATTGTTTTTCCCCAGTCAATTGAACACTATAGATCATTGTAACTGCCTCATGGCAGTAATTGTGGCTTTTACGCACGCTCCTTCCGCCTCTAGAATCATGTCAATACCAAAATGACACCCAACATAATGATTTCATGTAATGATCAAATGATTTTCACTTTCACTGATTCTTGCTCAAGCTTATGTTTCAGCAGCAAAGTGGATCTACGGGACGCTTCGATAAAGCCAATCACAGCAGCTCCTCTCATCAGGAACAGACAGTTTAACGAGCCAACACTTCAGCAGGAAACCTCCCTCCACAGACAAAAGTATACGTTTAAGTATAAGTTGAGCTCCTGAGGTCCTGGCCGTATTATTGACTTGTAAGTGTTTTTCCCCTGTGTTTTTTGTGTAAGAGTGTATGCTCTGTTTTTGCGAGGAGCTTTGCGTTCCGAGGACCCGCAGGCTGTCGCGTGAGTTGGATGGGACACCAACAGGGAGCAGGCCCGTGTCGCGGCGCAGGCCAAGGCAACACTCAACACTGAGGCAACTGGGAAGTGTCCCGGTGCTCCTCAAGGGCTGCCCACCACAAGCTCCCACAGAGGACTCATGAACGCTCTGGTCCGGACCACGTCTGAGACCGGCAACGCTGAAAAGCGACAAACGTCACAGACGCGTGTCCTCTCTGGGAGTGTGGAATGAGACCTATGGCAGAAATAACACCCATGGTTTCCGGAGCTCTTTCACCAGAGAAGAGCTCATTAACATCATCACTTGTTACTTTGCCCCATTCAGGCCTGGAGTGCATTTGTGTTCTCTGGTTTCTAACATAACAGTGTGTTTTATGTGAAGCTTTTCAGTTTCTGAGGTTTGCAGGCATGAAACAGTCATTTTAAAGCACAGTCAACTGAAAATGACTCAGTGTGAGTGAAAAGTGGTCAGAATCAACACTATTGTGTTTATCGTGAAGCTTTTCAGTTTCTGAGGTTTGCAGGAATGACACACAAATTTTAGAAAAAAGTCAACTGAAAACCACTCAGTGTGAGTGAATACTGGTCAGAATCAGCACTTATGTGTTTTTTGTCACGCTTTTCAGTTTGTGAGGTCTGCAGGAATGAAACAACTGAAAATGACTCAGTGTGATTGAATCGTGGTCAGAATCAACGCTTGTGTGATGTTTGTGACACTTTTCAGTTTCTGAAGTTTGCAGGAATGAAACAAGCAACAATGAGGCAACTGGGAAGTGTCCCAAGCTCCCACAGAGGACTCATGAACGCTCTGGTCCGGACCACGTCTGAGACCGGCAACGCTGAAAAGCGACAAACGTCACAGACGCGTGTCCTCTCTGGGAGTGTGGAATGAGACCTATGGCAGAAACGGCTCCTATTTAAAATCTTCCCAAGGTGAAGTAGTCATATCGAATGTGATGTCACCAAGCCAGGGACGTATCAAAGGAGGATCCCGCTCATTTTGCTTTGAAGTCGAGGCTTTGCTGCTGTGTGCTTTATTCTGTTTCAGGTCCAGTGTTACAGCGATTCCCTTTGCCATGTGTTGAGCCAGCCGTGTGGTGACTGCGCAATAATGAGGCAGGAGAGACATTGACTGCCACTGCTGTTTTGTTTCCTTGTGGTTTATGTAGTTGTTTTTATTTGTGATTGTATTATTAGTCTTTTGGTTTCTCTCGGCTGTGGCAATCATTGTTTTTCCCCAGTCAATTGAACACTATAGATCATTGTAACTGCCTCATGGCAGTAATTGTGGCTTTTACGCACGCTCCTTCCGCCTCTAGAATCATGTCAATACCAAAATGACGCCCAACATAATGATCAAATGATTTTCACTTTTAACTGATTCTTGCTCAAGCATATGTTTCAGCAGCAAAGTGGATCTACGGGACGCTTCGATAAAGCCAATCACAGCAGCTCCTTTCATCAGGAACAGACAGTTTAACGAGCCAACACTTCAGCAGGAAACCTCCCTCCACAGACAAAAGTATACGTTTAAGTATAAGTTGAGCTCCTGAGGTCCTGGCCGTATTATTGACTTGTAAGTGTTTTTCCCCTGTGTTTTTTGTGTAAGAGTGTATGCTCTGTTTTTGCGAGGAGCTTTGCGTTCCGAGGACCCGCAGGCTGTCGCGTGAGTTGGATGGGACACCAACAGGGAGCAGGCCCGTGTCGCGGCGCAGGCCAAGGCAACACTCAACACTGAGGCAACTGGGAAGTGTCCCGGTGCTCCTCAAGGGCTGCCCACCACAAGCTCCCACAGAGGACTCATGAACGCTCTGGTCCGGACCACGTCTGAGACCGGCAACGCTGAAAAGCGACAAACGTCACAGACGCGTGTCCTCTCTGGGAGTGTGGAATGAGACCTATGGCAGAAATAACACCCATGGTTTCCGGAGCTCTTTCACCAGAGAAGAGCTCATTAACATCATCACTTGTTACTTTGCCCCATTCAGGCCTGGAGTGCATTTGTGTTCTCTGGTTTCTAACATAACAGTGTGTTTTATGTGAAGCTTTTCAGTTTCTGAGGTTTGCAGGCATGAAACAGTCATTTTAAAGCACAGTCAACTGAAAATGACTCAGTGTGAGTGAAAAGTGGTCAGAATCAACACTATTGTGTTTATCGTGAAGCTTTTCAGTTTCTGAGGTTTGCAGGAATGACACACAAATTTTAGAAAAAAGTCAACTGAAAACCACTCAGTGTGAGTGAATACTGGTCAGAATCAGCACTTATGTGTTTTTTGTCACGCTTTTCAGTTTGTGAGGTCTGCAGGCCTGAAACAACTGAAAATGACTCAGTGTGACTGAATCGTGGTCAGAATCAACGCTTGTGTGATGTTTGTGAAACTTTTCAGTTTCTGAAGTTTGCAGGAATGAAACAATCAACAATGAGGCAACTGGGAAGTGTCCCAAGCTCCCACAGAGGACTCATGAACGCTCTGGTCCGGACCACGTCTGAGACCGGCAACGCTGAAAAGCGACAAACGTCACAGACGCGTGTCCTCTCTGGGAGTGTGGAATGAGACCTATGGCAGAAACGGCTCCTATTTAAAATCTTCCCAAGGTGAAGTAGTCATATCGAATGTGACGTCACCAAGCCAGGGACGTATCAAAGGAGGATCCCGCTCATTTTGCTTTGAAGTCGAGGCTTTGCTGCTGTGTGCTTTATTCTGTTTCAGGTCCAGTGTTACAGCGATTCCCTTTGCCATGTGTTGAGCCAGCCGTGTGGTGACTGCGCAATAATGAGGCAGGAGAGACATTGACTGCCACTGCTGTTTTGTTTCCTTGTGGTTTATGTAGTTGTTTTTATTTGTGATTGTATTATTAGTCTTTTGGTTTCTCTCGGCTGTGGCAATCATTGTTTTTCCCCAGTCAATTGAACACTATAGATCATTGTAACTGCCTCATGGCAGTAATTGTGGCTTTTACGCACGCTCCTTCCGCCTCTAGAATCATGTCAATACCAAAATGACACCCAACATAATGATTTCATGTAATGATCAAATGATTTTCACTTTCACTGATTCTTGCTCAAGCTTATGTTTCAGCAGCAAAGTGGATCTACGGGACGCTTCGATAAAGCCAATCACAGCAGCTCCTCTCATCAGGAACAGACAGTTTAACGAGCCAACACTTCAGCAGGAAACCTCCCTCCACAGACAAAAGTATACGTTTAAGTATAAGTTGAGCTCCTGAGGTCCTGGCCGTATTATTGACTTGTAAGTGTTTTTCCCCTGTGTTTTTTGTGTAAGAGTGTATGCTCTGTTTTTGCGAGGAGCTTTGCGTTCCGAGGACCCGCAGGCTGTCGCGTGAGTTGGATGGGACACCAACAGGGAGCAGGCCCGTGTCGCGGCGCAGGCCAAGGCAACACTCAACACTGAGGCAACTGGGAAGTGTCCCGGTGCTCCTCAAGGGCTGCCCACCACAAGCTCCCACAGAGGACTCATGAACGCTCTGGTCCGGACCACGTCTGAGACCGGCAACGCTGAAAAGCGACAAACGTCACAGACGCGTGTCCTCTCTGGGAGTGTGGAATGAGACCTATGGCAGAAACGGCTCCTATTTAAAATCTTCCCAAGGTGAAGTAGTCATATCGAATGTGACGTCACCAAGCCAGGGACGTATCAAAGGAGGATCCCGCTCATTTTGCTTTGAAGTCGAGGCTTTGCTGCTGTGTGCTTTATTCTGTTTCAGGTCCAGTGTTACAGCGATTCCCTTTGCCATGTGTTGAGCCAGCCGTGTGGTGACTGCGCAATAATGAGGCAGGAGAGACATTGACTGCCACTGCTGTTTTGTTTCCTTGTGGTTTATGTAGTTGTTTTTATTTGTGATTGTATTATTAGTCTTTTGGTTTCTCTCGGCTGTGGCAATCATTGTTTTTCCCCAGTCAATTGAACACTATAGATCATTGTAACTGCCTCATGGCAGTAATTGTGGCTTTTACGCACGCTCCTTCCGCCTCTAGAATCATGTCAATACCAAAATGACACCCAACATAATGATTTCATGTAATGATCAAATGATTTTCACTTTCACTGATTCTTGCTCAAGCTTATGTTTCAGCAGCAAAGTGGATCTACGGGACGCTTCGATAAAGCCAATCACAGCAGCTCCTCTCATCAGGAACAGACAGTTTAACGAGCCAACACTTCAGCAGGAAACCTCCCTCCACAGACAAAAGTATACGTTTAAGTATAAGTTGAGCTCCTGAGGTCCTGGCCGTATTATTGACTTGTAAGTGTTTTTCCCCTGTGTTTTTTGTGTAAGAGTGTATGCTCTGTTTTTGCGAGGAGCTTTGCGTTCCGAGGACCCGCAGGCTGTCGCGTGAGTTGGATGGGACACCAACAGGGAGCAGGCCCGTGTCGCGGCGCAGGCCAAGGCAACACTCAACACTGAGGCAACTGGGAAGTGTCCCGGTGCTCCTCAAGGGCTGCCCACCACAAGCTCCCACAGAGGACTCATGAACGCTCTGGTCCGGACCACGTCTGAGACCGGCAACGCTGAAAAGCGACAAACGTCACAGACGCGTGTCCTCTCTGGGAGTGTGGAATGAGACCTATGGCAGAAATAACACCCATGGTTTCCGGAGCTCTTTCACCAGAGAAGAGCTCATTAACATCATCACTTGTTACTTTGCCCCATTCAGGCCTGGAGTTCATTTGTGTTCTCTGGTTTCTAACATAACAGTGTGTTTTATGTGAAGCTTTTCAGTTTCTGAGGTTTGCAGGCATGAAACAGTCATTTTAAAGCACAGTCAACTGAAAATGACTCAGTGTGAGTGAAAAGTGGTCAGAATCAACACTATTGTGTTTATCGTGAAGCTTTTCAGTTTCTGAGGTTTGCAGGAATGACACACAAATTTTAGAAAAAAGTCAACTGAAAACCACTCAGTGTGAGAGAATACTGGTCAGAATCAGCACTTATGTGTTTTTTGTCACGCTTTTCAGTTTGTGAGGTCTGCAGGCCTGAAACAACTGAAAATGACTCAGTGTGATTGAATCGTGGTCAGAATCAACGCTTGTGTGATGTTTGTGACACTTTTCAGTTTCTGAAGTTTGCAGGAATGAAACAAGCAACAATGAGGCAACTGGGAAGTGTCCCAAGCTCCCACAGAGGACTCATGAACGCTCTGGTCCGGACCACGTCTGAGACCGGCAACGCTGAAAAGCGACAAACGTCACAGACGCGTGTCCTCTCTGGGTGTGTGGAATGAGACCTATGGCAGAAACGGCTCCTATTTAAAATCTTCCCAAGGTGAAGTAGTCATATCGAATGTGACGTCACCAAGCCAGGGACGTATCAAAGGAGGATCCCGCTCATTTTGCTTTGAAGTCGAGGCTTTGCTGCTGTGTGCTTTATTCTGTTTCAGGTCCAGTGTTACAGCGATTCCCTTTGCCATGTGTTGAGCCAGCCGTGTGGTGACTGCGCAATAATGAGGCAGGAGAGACATTGACTGCCACTGCTGTTTTGTTTCCTTGTGGTTTATGTAGTTGTTTTTATTTGTGATTGTATTATTAGTCTTTTGGTTTCTCTCGGCTGTGGCAATCATTGTTTTTCCCCAGTCAATTGAACACTATAGATCATTGTAACTGCCTCATGGCAGTAATTGTGGCTTTTACGCACGCTCCTTCCGCCTCTAGAATCATGTCAATACCAAAATGACGCCCAACATAATGATCAAATGATTTTCACTTTTAACTGATTCTTGCTCAAGCATATGTTTCAGCAGCAAAGTGGATCTACGGGACGCTTCGATAAAGCCAATCACAGCAGCTCCTCTCATCAGGAACAGACAGTTTAACGAGCCAACACTTCAGCAGGAAACCTCCCTCCACAGACAAAAGTATACGTTTAAGTATAAGTTGAGCTCCTGAGGTCCTGGCCGTATTATTGACTTGTAAGTGTTTTTCCCCTGTGTTTTTTGTGTAAGAGTGTATGCTCTGTTTTTGCGAGGAGCTTTGCGTTCCGAGGACCCGCAGGCTGTCGCGTGAGTTGGATGGGACACCAACAGGGAGCAGGCCCGTGTCGCGGCGCAGGCCAAGGCAACACTCAACACTGAGGCAACTGGGAAGTGTCCCGGTGCTCCTCAAGGGCTGCCCACCACAAGCTCCCACAGAGGACTCATGAACGCTCTGGTCCGGACCACGTCTGAGACCGGCAACGCTGAAAAGCGACAAACGTCACAGACGCGTGTCCTCTCTGGGAGTGTGGAATGAGACCTATGGCAGAAATAACACCCATGGTTTCCGGAGCTCTTTCACCAGAGAAGAGCTCATTAACATCATCACTTGTTACTTTGCCCCATTCAGGCCTGGAGTGCATTTGTGTTCTCTGGTTTCTAACATAACAGTGTGTTTTATGTGAAGCTTTTCAGTTTCTGAGGTTTGCAGGCATGAAACAGTCATTTTAAAGCACAGTCAACTGAAAATGACTCAGTGTGAGTGAAAAGTGGTCAGAATCAACACTATTGTGTTTATCGTGAAGCTTTTCAGTTTCTGAGGTTTGCAGGAATGACACACAAATTTTAGAAAAAAGTCAACTGAAAACCACTCAGTGTGAGTGAATACTGGTCAGAATCAGCACTTATGTGTTTTTTGTCACGCTTTTCAGTTTGTGAGGTCTGCAGGAATGAAACAACTGAAAATGACTCAGTGTGATTGAATCGTGGTCAGAATCAACGCTTGTGTGATGTTTGTGACACTTTTCAGTTTCTGAAGTTTGCAGGAATGAAACAAGCAACAATGAGGCAACTGGGAAGTGTCCCAAGCTCCCACAGAGGACTCATGAACGCTCTGGTCCGGACCACGTCTGAGACCGGCAACGCTGAAAAGCGACAAACGTCACAGACGCGTGTCCTCTCTGGGAGTGTGGAATGAGACCTATGGCAGAAACGGCTCCTATTTAAAATCTTCCCAAGGTGAAGTAGTCATATCGAATGTGAAGTCACCAAGCCAGGGACGTATCAAAGGAGGATCCCGCTCATTTTGCTTTGAAGTCGAGGCTTTGCTGCTGTGTGCTTTATTCTGTTTCAGGTCCAGTGTTACAGCGATTCCCTTTGCCATGTGTTGAGCCAGCCGTGTGGTGACTGCGCAATAATGAGGCAGGAGAGACATTGACTGCCACTGCTGTTTTGTTTCCTTGTGGTTTATGTAGTTGTTTTTATTTGTGATTGTATTATTAGTCTTTTGGTTTCTCTCGGCTGTGGCAATCATTGTTTTTCCCCAGTCAATTGAACACTATAGATCATTGTAACTGCCTCATGGCAGTAATTGTGGCTTTTACGCACGCTCCTTCCGCCTCTAGAATCATGTCAATACCAAAATGACGCCCAACATAATGATCAAATGATTTTCACTTTTAACTGATTCTTGCTCAAGCATATGTTTCAGCAGCAAAGTGGATCTACGGGACGCTTCGATAAAGCCAATCACAGCAGCTCCTTTCATCAGGAACAGACAGTTTAACGAGCCAACACTTCAGCAGGAAACCTCCCTCCACAGACAAAAGTATACGTTTAAGTATAAGTTGAGCTCCTGAGGTCCTGGCCGTATTATTGACTTGTAAGTGTTTTTCCCCTGTGTTTTTTGTGTAAGAGTGTATGCTCTGTTTTTGCGAGGAGCTTTGCGTTCCGAGGACCCGCAGGCTGTCGCGTGAGTTGGATGGGACACCAACAGGGAGCAGGCCCGTGTCGCGGCGCAGGCCAAGGCAACACTCAACACTGAGGCAACTGGGAAGTGTCCCGGTGCTCCTCAAGGGCTGCCCACCACAAGCTCCCACAGAGGACTCATGAACGCTCTGGTCCGGACCACGTCTGAGACCGGCAACGCTGAAAAGCGACAAACGTCACAGACGCGTGTCCTCTCTGGGAGTGTGGAATGAGACCTATGGCAGAAATAACACCCATGGTTTCCGGAGCTCTTTCACCAGAGAAGAGCTCATTAACATCATCACTTGTTACTTTGCCCCATTCAGGCCTGGAGTGCATTTGTGTTCTCTGGTTTCTAACATAACAGTGTGTTTTATGTGAAGCTTTTCAGTTTCTGAGGTTTGCAGGCATGAAACAGTCATTTTAAAGCACAGTCAACTGAAAATGACTCAGTGTGAGTGAAAAGTGGTCAGAATCAACACTATTGTGTTTATCGTGAAGCTTTTCAGTTTCTGAGGTTTGCAGGAATGACACACAAATTTTAGAAAAAAGTCAACTGAAAACCACTCAGTGTGAGTGAATACTGGTCAGAATCAGCACTTATGTGTTTTTTGTCACGCTTTTCAGTTTGTGAGGTCTGCAGGAATGAAACAACTGAAAATGACTCAGTGTGATTGAATCGTGGTCAGAATCAACGCTTGTGTGATGTTTGTGAAACTTTTCAGTTTCTGAAGTTTGCAGGAATGAAACAATCAACAATGAGGCAACTGGGAAGTGTCCCAAGCTCCCACAGAGGACTCATGAACGCTCTGGTCCGGACCACGTCTGAGACCGGCAACGCTGAAAAGCGACAAACGTCACAGACGCGTGTCCTCTCTGGGAGTGTGGAATGAGACCTATGGCAGAAACGGCTCCTATTTAAAATCTTCCGAGGGTGAAGTAGTCATATCGAATGTGACGTCACCAAGCCAGGGACGGATCAAAGGAGGATCCCGCTCATTTTGCTTTGAAGTCGAGGCTTTGCTGCTGTGTGCTTTATTCTGTTTCAGGTCCAGTGTTACAGCGATTCCCTTTGCCATGTGTTGAGCCAGCCGTGTGGTGACTGCACAATAATGAGGCAGGAGAGACATTGACTGCCACTGCTGTTTTGTTTCCTTGTGGTTTATGTAGTTGTTTTTATTTGTGATTGTATTATTGGTCTTTTGGTTTCTCTCGGCTGTGGCAATCATTGTTTTTCCCCAGTCAATTGAACACTATAGATCATTGTAACTGCCTCATGGCAGTAATTGTGGCTTTTACGCACGCTCCTTCCGCCTCTAGAATCATGTCAATACCAAAATGACGCCCAACATAATGATCAAATGATTTTCACTTTTAACTGATTCTTGCTCAAGCATATGTTTCAGCAGCAAAGTGGATCTACGGGACGCTTCGATAAAGCCAATCACAGCAGCTCCTTTCATCAGGAACAGACAGTTTAACGAGCCAACACTTCAGCAGGAAACCTCCCTCCACAGACAAAAGTATACGTTTAAGTATAAGTTGAGCTCCTGAGGTCCTGGCCGTATTATTGACTTGTAAGTGTTTTTCCCCTGTGTTTTTTGTGTAAGAGTGTATGCTCTGTTTTTGCGAGGAGCTTTGCGTTCCGAGGACCCGCAGGCTGTCGCGTGAGTTGGATGGGACACCAACAGGGAGCAGGCCCGTGTCGCGGCGCAGGCCAAGGCAACACTCAACACTGAGGCAACTGGGAAGTGTCCCGGTGCTCCTCAAGGGCTGCCCACCACAAGCTCCCACAGAGGACTCATGAACGCTCTGGTCCGGACCACGTCTGAGACCGGCAACGCTGAAAAGCGACAAACGTCACAGACGCGTGTCCTCTCTGGGAGTGTGGAATGAGACCTATGGCAGAAACGGCTCCTATTTAAAATCTTCCCAAGGTGAAGTAGTCATATCGAATGTGAAGTCACCAAGCCAGGGACGTATCAAAGGAGGATCCCGCTCATTTTGCTTTGAAGTCGAGGCTTTGCTGCTGTGTGCTTTATTCTGTTTCAGGTCCAGTGTTACAGCGATTCCCTTTGCCATGTGTTGAGCCAGCCGTGTGGTGACTGCGCAATAATGAGGCAGGAGAGACATTGACTGCCACTGCTGTTTTGTTTCCTTGTGGTTTATGTAGTTGTTTTTATTTGTGATTGTATTATTAGTCTTTTGGTTTCTCTCGGCTGTGGCAATCATTGTTTTTCCCCAGTCAATTGAACACTATAGATCATTGTAACTGCCTCATGGCAGTAATTGTGGCTTTTACGCACGCTCCTTCCGCCTCTAGAGTCATGTCAATACCAAAATGACGCCCAACATAATGATCAAATGATTTTCACTTTTAACTGATTCTTGCTCAAGCATATGTTTCAGCAGCAAAGTGGATCTACGGGACGCTTCGATAAAGCCAATCACAGCAGCTCCTCTCATCAGGAACAGACAGTTTAACGAGCCAACACTTCAGCAGGAAACCTCCCTCCACAGACAAAAGTATACGTTTAAGTATAAGTTGAGCTCCTGAGGTCCTGGCCGTATTATTGACTTGTAAGTGTTTTTCCCCTGTGTTTTTTGTGTAAGAGTGTATGCTCTGTTTTTGCGAGGAGCTTTGCGTTCCGAGGACCCGCAGGCTGTCGCGTGAGTTGGATGGGACACCAACAGGGAGCAGGCCCGTGTCGCGGCGCAGGCCAAGGCAACACTCAACACTGAGGCAACTGGGAAGTGTCCCGGTGCTCCTCAAGGGCTGCCCACCACAAGCTCCCACAGAGGACTCATGAACGCTCTGGTCCGGACCACGTCTGAGACCGGCAACGCTGAAAAGCGACAAACGTCACAGACGCGTGTCCTCTCTGGGAGTGTGGAATGAGACCTATGGCAGAAATAACACCCATGGTTTCCGGAGCTCTTTCACCAGAGAAGAGCTCATTAACATCATCACTTGTTACTTTGCCCCATTCAGGCCTGGAGTGCATTTGTGTTCTCTGGTTTCTAACATAACAGTGTGTTTTATGTGAAGCTTTTCAGTTTCTGAGGTTTGCAGGCATGAAACAGTCATTTTAAAGCACAGTCAACTGAAAATGACTCAGTGTGAGTGAAAAGTGGTCAGAATCAACACTATTGTGTTTATCGTGAAGCTTTTCAGTTTCTGAGGTTTGCAGGAATGACACACAAATTTTAGAAAAAAGTCAACTGAAAACCACTCAGTGTGAGTGAATACTGGTCAGAATCAGCACTTATGTGTTTTTTGTCACGCTTTTCAGTTTGTGAGGTCTGCAGGAATGAAACAACTGAAAATGACTCAGTGTGATTGAATCGTGGTCAGAATCAACGCTTGTGTGATGTTTGTGACACTTTTCAGTTTCTGAAGTTTGCAGGAATGAAACAAGCAACAATGAGGCAACTGGGAAGTGTCCCAAGCTCCCACAGAGGACTCATGAACGCTCTGGTCCGGACCACGTCTGAGACCGGCAACGCTGAAAAGCGACAAACGTCACAGACGCGTGTCCTCTCTGGGAGTGTGGAATGAGACCTATGGCAGAAACGGCTCCTATTTAAAATCTTCCCAAGGTGAAGTAGTCATATCGAATGTGATGTCACCAAGCCAGGGACGTATCAAAGGAGGATCCCGCTCATTTTGCTTTGAAGTCGAGGCTTTGCTGCTGTGTGCTTTATTCTGTTTCAGGTCCAGTGTTACAGCGATTCCCTTTGCCATGTGTTGAGCCAGCCGTGTGGTGACTGCGCAATAATGAGGCAGGAGAGACATTGACTGCCACTGCTGTTTTGTTTCCTTGTGGTTTATGTAGTTGTTTTTATTTGTGATTGTATTATTAGTCTTTTGGTTTCTCTCGGCTGTGGCAATCATTGTTTTTCCCCAGTCAATTGAACACTATAGATCATTGTAACTGCCTCATGGCAGTAATTGTGGCTTTTACGCACGCTCCTTCCGCCTCTAGAATCATGTCAATACCAAAATGACGCCCAACATAATGATCAAATGATTTTCACTTTTAACTGATTCTTGCTCAAGCATATGTTTCAGCAGCAAAGTGGATCTACGGGACGCTTCGATAAAGCCAATCACAGCAGCTCCTTTCATCAGGAACAGACAGTTTAACGAGCCAACACTTCAGCAGGAAACCTCCCTCCACAGACAAAAGTATACGTTTAAGTATAAGTTGAGCTCCTGAGGTCCTGGCCGTATTATTGACTTGTAAGTGTTTTTCCCCTGTGTTTTTTGTGTAAGAGTGTATGCTCTGTTTTTGCGAGGAGCTTTGCGTTCCGAGGACCCGCAGGCTGTCGCGTGAGTTGGATGGGACACCAACAGGGAGCAGGCCCGTGTCGCGGCGCAGGCCAAGGCAACACTCAACACTGAGGCAACTGGGAAGTGTCCCGGTGCTCCTCAAGGGCTGCCCACCACAAGCTCCCACAGAGGACTCATGAACGCTCTGGTCCGGACCACGTCTGAGACCGGCAACGCTGAAAAGCGACAAACGTCACAGACGCGTGTCCTCTCTGGGAGTGTGGAATGAGACCTATGGCAGAAACGGCTCCTATTTAAAATCTTCCCAAGGTGAAGTAGTCATATCGAATGTGAAGTCACCAAGCCAGGGACGTATCAAAGGAGGATCCCGCTCATTTTGCTTTGAAGTCGAGGCTTTGCTGCTGTGTGCTTTATTCTGTTTCAGGTCCAGTGTTACAGCGATTCCCTTTGCCATGTGTTGAGCCAGCCGTGTGGTGACTGCGCAATAATGAGGCAGGAGAGACATTGACTGCCACTGCTGTTTTGTTTCCTTGTGGTTTATGTAGTTGTTTTTATTTGTGATTGTATTATTAGTCTTTTGGTTTCTCTCGGCTGTGGCAATCATTGTTTTTCCCCAGTCAATTGAACACTATAGATCATTGTAACTGCCTCATGGCAGTAATTGTGGCTTTTACGCACGCTCCTTCCGCCTCTAGAATCATGTCAATACCAAAATGACGCCCAACATAATGATCAAATGATTTTCACTTTTAACTGATTCTTGCTCAAGCATATGTTTCAGCAGCAAAGTGGATCTACGGGACGCTTCGATAAAGCCAATCACAGCAGCTCCTCTCATCAGGAACAGACAGTTTAACGAGCCAACACTTCAGCAGGAAACCTCCCTCCACAGACAAAAGTATACGTTTAAGTATAAGTTGAGCTCCTGAGGTCCTGGCCGTATTATTGACTTGTAAGTGTTTTTCCCCTGTGTTTTTTGTGTAAGAGTGTATGCTCTGTTTTTGCGAGGAGCTTTGCGTTCCGAGGACCCGCAGGCTGTCGCGTGAGTTGGATGGGACACCAACAGGGAGCAGGCCCGTGTCGCGGCGCAGGCCAAGGCAACACTCAACACTGAGGCAACTGGGAAGTGTCCCGGTGCTCCTCAAGGGCTGCCCACCACAAGCTCCCACAGAGGACTCATGAACGCTCTGGTCCGGACCACGTCTGAGACCGGCAACGCTGAAAAGCGACAAACGTCACAGACGCGTGTCCTCTCTGGGAGTGTGGAATGAGACCTATGGCAGAAATAACACCCATGGTTTCCGGAGCTCTTTCACCAGAGAAGAGCTCATTAACATCATCACTTGTTACTTTGCCCCATTCAGGCCTGGAGTGCATTTGTGTTCTCTGGTTTCTAACATAACAGTGTGTTTTATGTGAAGCTTTTCAGTTTCTGAGGTTTGCAGGCATGAAACAGTCATTTTAAAGCACAGTCAACTGAAAATGACTCAGTGTGAGTGAAAAGTGGTCAGAATCAACACTATTGTGTTTATCGTGAAGCTTTTCAGTTTCTGAGGTTTGCAGGAATGACACACAAATTTTAGAAAAAAGTCAACTGAAAACCACTCAGTGTGAGTGAATACTGGTCAGAATCAGCACTTATGTGTTTTTTGTCACGCTTTTCAGTTTGTGAGGTCTGCAGGAATGAAACAACTGAAAATGACTCAGTGTGATTGAATCGTGGTCAGAATCAACGCTTGTGTGATGTTTGTGACACTTTTCAGTTTCTGAAGTTTGCAGGAATGAAACAAGCAACAATGAGGCAACTGGGAAGTGTCCCAAGCTCCCACAGAGGACTCATGAACGCTCTGGTCCGGACCACGTCTGAGACCGGCAACGCTGAAAAGCGACAAACGTCACAGACGCGTGTCCTCTCTGGGAGTGTGGAATGAGACCTATGGCAGAAACGGCTCCTATTTAAAATCTTCCGAGGGTGAAGTAGTCATATCGAATGTGACGTCACCAAGCCAGGGACCTATCAAAGGAGGATCCCGCTCATTTTGCTTTGAAGTCGAGGCTTTGCTGCTGTGTGCTTTATTCTGTTTCAGGTCCAGTGTTACAGCGATTCCCTTTGCCATGTGTTGAGCCAGCCGTGTGGTGACTGCGCAATAATGAGGCAGGAGAGACATTGACTGCCACTGCTGTTTTGTTTCCTTGTGGTTTATGTAGTTGTTTTTATTTGTGATTGTATTATTAGTCTTTTGGTTTCTCTCGGCTGTGGCAATCATTGTTTTTCCCCAGTCAATTGAACACTATAGATCATTGTAACTGCCTCATGGCAGTAATTGTGGCTTTTACGCACGCTCCTTCCGCCTCTAGAATCATGTCAATACCAAAATGACGCCCAACATAATGATTTCATGTAATGATCAAATGATTTTCACTTTCCCTGATTCTTGCTCAAGCATATGTTTCAGCAGCAAAGTGGATCTACGGGACGCTTCGATAAAGCCAATCACAGCAGCTCCTTTCATCAGGAACAGACAGTTTAACGAGCCAACACTTCAGCAGGAAACCTCCCTCCACAGACAAAAGTATACGTTTAAGTATAAGTTGAGCTCCTGAGGTCCTGGCCGTGTTATTGACTTGTAAGTGTTTTTCCCCTGTGTTTTTTGTGTAAGAGTGTATGCTCTGTTTTTGCGAGGAGCTTTGCGTTCCGAGGACCCGCAGGCTGTCGTGTGAGTTGGATGGGACACCAACAGGGAGCAGGCCCGTGTCGCGGCGCAGGCCAAGGCAACACTCAACACTGAGGCAACTGGGAAGTGTCCCGGTGCTCCTCAAGGGCTGCCCACCACAAGCTCCCACAGAGGACTCATGAACGCTCTGGTCCGGACCACGTCTGAGACCGGCAACGCTGAAAAGCGACAAACGTCACAGACGCGTGTCCTCTCTGGGAGTGTGGAATGAGACCTATGGCAGAAACGGCTCCTATTTAAAATCTTCCGAGGGTGAAGTAGTCATATCGAATGTGACGTCACCAAGCCAGGGACGTATCAAAGGAGGATCCCGCTCATTTTGCTTTGAAGTCGAGGCTTTGCTGCTGTGTGCTTTATTCTGTTTCAGGTCCAGTGTTACAGCGATTCCCTTTGCCATGTGTTGAGCCAGCCGTGTGGTGACTGCGCAATAATGAGGCAGGAGAGACATTGACTGCCACTGCTGTTTTGTTTCCTTGTGGTTTATGTAGTTGTTTTTATTTGTGATTGTATTATTAGTCTTTTGGTTTCTCTCGGCTGTGGCAATCATTGTTTTTCCCCAGTCAATTGAACACTATAGATCATTGTAACTGCCTCATGGCAGTAATTGTGGCTTTTACGCACGCTCCTTCCGCCTCTAGAATCATGTCAATACCAAAATGACGCCCAACATAATGATCAAATGATTTTCACTTTCACTGATTCTTGCTCAAGCATATGTTTCAGCAGCAAAGTGGATCAACGGGACGCTTCGATAAAGCCAATCACAGCAGCTCCTCTCATCAGGAACAGACAGTTTAACGAGCCAACACTTCAGCAGGAAACCTCCCTCCACAGACAAAAGTATACGTTTAAGTATAAGTTGAGCTCCTGAGGTCCTGGCCGTATTATTGACTTGTAAGTGTTTTTCCCCTGTGTTTTTTGTGTAAGAGTGTATGCTCTGTTTTTGCGAGGAGCTTTGCGTTCCGAGGACCCGCAGGCTGTCGTGTGAGTTGGATGGGACACCAACAGGGAGCAGGCCCGTGTCGCGGCGCAGGCCAAGGCAACACTCAACACTGAGGCAACTGGGAAGTGTCCCGGTGCTCCTCAAGGGCTGCCCACCACAAGCTCCCACAGAGGACTCATGAACGCTCTGGTCCGGACCACGTCTGAGACCGGCAACGCTGAAAAGCGACAAACGTCACAGACGCGTGTCCTCTCTGGGAGTGTGGAATGAGACCTATGGCAGAAACGGCTCCTATTTAAAATCTTCCCAAGGTGAAGTAGTCATATCGAATGTGACGTCACCAAGCCAGGGACGTATCAAAGGAGGATCCCGCTCATTTTGCTTTGAAGTCGAGGCTTTGCTGCTGTGTGCTTTATTCTGTTTCAGGTCCAGTGTTACAGCGATTCCCTTTGCCATGTGTTGAGCCAGCCGTGTGGTGACTGCGCAATAATGAGGCAGGAGAGACATTGACTGCCACTGCTGTTTTGTTTCCTTGTGGTTTATGTAGTTGTTTTTATTTGTGATTGTATTATTAGTCTTTTGGTTTCTCTCGGCTGTGGCAATCATTGTTTTTCCCCAGTCAATTGAACACTATAGATCATTGTAACTGCCTCATGGCAGTAATTGTGGCTTTTACGCACGCTCCTTCCGCCTCTAGAATCATGTCAATACCAAAATGACGCCCAACATAATGATCAAATGATTTTCACTTTTAACTGATTCTTGCTCAAGCATATGTTTCAGCAGCAAAGTGGATCTACGGGACGCTTCGATAAAGCCAATCACAGCAGCTCCTCTCATCAGGAACAGACAGTTTAACGAGCCAACACTTCAGCAGGAAACCTCCCTCCACAGACAAAAGTATACGTTTAAGTATAAGTTGAGCTCCTGAGGTCCTGGCCGTATGATTGACTTGTAAGTGTTTTTCCCCTGTGTTTTTTGTGTAAGAGTGTATGCTCTGTTTTTGCGAGGAGCTTTGCGTTCCGAGGACCCGCAGGCTGTCGCGTGAGTTGGATGGGACACCAACAGGGAGCAGGCCCGTGTCGCGGCGCAGGCCAAGGCAACACTCAACACTGAGGCAACTGGGAAGTGTCCCGGTGCTCCTCAAGGGCTGCCCACCACAAGCTCCCACAGAGGACTCATGAACGCTCTGGTCCGGACCACGTCTGAGACCGGCAACGCTGAAAAGCGACAAACGTCACAGACGCGTGTCCTCTCTGGGAGTGTGGAATGAGACCTATGGCAGAAATAACACCCATGGTTTCCGGAGCTCTTTCACCAGAGAAGAGCTCATTAACATCATCACTTGTTACTTTGCCCCATTCAGGCCTGGAGTGCATTTGTGTTCTCTGGTTTCTAACATAACAGTGTGTTTTATGTGAAGCTTTTCAGTTTCTGAGGTTTGCAGGCATGAAACAGTCATTTTAAAGCACAGTCAACTGAAAATGACTCAGTGTGAGTGAAAAGTGGTCAGAATCAACACTATTGTGTTTATCGTGAAGCTTTTCAGTTTCTGAGGTTTGCAGGAATGACACACAAATTTTAGAAAAAAGTCAACTGAAAACCACTCAGTGTGAGTGAATACTGGTCAGAATCAGCACTTATGTGTTTTTTGTCACGCTTTTCAGTTTGTGAGGTCTGCAGGAATGAAACAACTGAAAATGACTCAGTGTGATTGAATCGTGGTCAGAATCAACGCTTGTGTGATGTTTGTGACACTTTTCAGTTTCTGAAGTTTGCAGGAATGAAACAAGCAACAATGAGGCAACTGGGAAGTGTCCCAAGCTCCCACAGAGGACTCATGAACGCTCTGGTCCGGACCACGTCTGAGACCGGCAACGCTGAAAAGCGACAAACGTCACAGACGCGTGTCCTCTCTGGGAGTGTGGAATGAGACCTATGGCAGAAACGGCTCCTATTTAAAATCTTCCGAGGGTGAAGTAGTCATATCGAATGTGACGTCACCAAGCCAGGGATCAAAGGAGGATCCCGCTCATTTTGCTTTGAAGTCGAGGCTTTGCTGCTGTGTGCTTTATTCTGTTTCAGGTCCAGTGTTACAGCGATTCCCTTTGCCATGTGTTGAGCCAGCCGTGTGGTGACTGCGCAATAATGAGGCAGGAGAGACATTGACTGCCACTGCTGTTTTGTTTCCTTGTGGTTTATGTAGTTGTTTTTATTTGTGATTGTATTATTAGTCTTTTGGTTTCTCTCGGCTGTGGCAATCATTGTTTTTCCCCAGTCAATTGAACACTATAGATCATTGTAACTGCCTCATGGCAGTAATTGTGGCTTTTACGCACGCTCCTTCCGCCTCTAGAATCATGTCAATACCAAAATGACGCCCAACATAATGATCAAATGATTTTCACTTTTAACTGATTCTTGCTCAAGCTTATGTTTCAGCAGCAAAGTGGATCTACGGGACGCTTCGATAAAGCCAATCACAGCAGCTCCTTTCATCAGGAACAGACAGTTTAACGAGCCAACACTTCAGCAGGAAACCTCCCTCCACAGACAAAAGTATACGTTTAAGTATAAGTTGAGCTCCTGAGGTCCTGGCCGTATTATTGACTTGTAAGTGTTTTTCCCCTGTGTTTTTTGTGTAAGAGTGTATGCTCTGTTTTTGCGAGGAGCTTTGCGTTCCGAGGACCCGCAGGCTGTCGCGTGAGTTGGATGGGACACCAACAGGGAGCAGGCCCGTGTCGCGGCGCAGGCCAAGGCAACACTCAACACTGAGGCAACTGGGAAGTGTCCCGGTGCTCCTCAAGGGCTGCCCACCACAAGCTCCCACAGAGGACTCATGAACGCTCTGGTCCGGACCACGTCTGAGACCGGCAACGCTGAAAAGCGACAAACGTCACAGACGCGTGTCCTCTCTGGGAGTGTGGAATGAGACCTATGGCAGAAACGGCTCCTATTTAAAATCTTCCCAAGGTGAAGTAGTCATATCGAATGTGAAGTCACCAAGCCAGGGACGTATCAAAGGAGGATCCCGCTCATTTTGCTTTGAAGTCGAGGCTTTGCTGCTGTGTGCTTTATTCTGTTTCAGGTCCAGTGTTACAGCGATTCCCTTTGCCATGTGTTGAGCCAGCCGTGTGGTGACTGCGCAATAATGAGGCAGGAGAGACATTGACTGCCACTGCTGTTTTGTTTCCTTGTGGTTTATGTAGTTGTTTTTATTTGTGATTGTATTATTAGTCTTTTGGTTTCTCTCGGCTGTGGCAATCATTGTTTTTCCCCAGTCAATTGAACACTATAGATCATTGTAACTGCCTCATGGCAGTAATTGTGGCTTTTACGCACGCTCCTTCCGCCTCTAGAATCATGTCAATACCAAAATGACGCCCAACATAATGATCAAATGATTTTCACTTTTAACTGATTCTTGCTCAAGCATATGTTTCAGCAGCAAAGTGGATCTACGGGACGCTTCGATAAAGCCAATCACAGCAGCTCCTCTCATCAGGAACAGACAGTTTAACGAGCCAACACTTCAGCAGGAAACCTCCCTCCACAGACAAAAGTATACGTTTAAGTATAAGTTGAGCTCCTGAGGTCCTGGCCGTATTATTGACTTGTAAGTGTTTTTCCCCTGTGTTTTTTGTGTAAGAGTGTATGCTCTGTTTTTGCGAGGAGCTTTGCGTTCCGAGGACCCGCAGGCTGTCGCGTGAGTTGGATGGGACACCAACAGGGAGCAGGCCCGTGTCGCGGCGCAGGCCAAGGCAACACTCAACACTGAGGCAACTGGGAAGTGTCCCGGTGCTCCTCAAGGGCTGCCCACCACAAGCTCCCACAGAGGACTCATGAACGCTCTGGTCCGGACCACGTCTGAGACCGGCAACGCTGAAAAGCGACAAACGTCACAGACGCGTGTCCTCTCTGGGAGTGTGGAATGAGACCTATGGCAGAAATAACACCCATGGTTTCCGGAGCTCTTTCACCAGAGAAGAGCTCATTAACATCATCACTTGTTACTTTGCCCCATTCAGGCCTGGAGTGCATTTGTGTTCTCTGGTTTCTAACATAACAGTGTGTTTTATGTGAAGCTTTTCAGTTTCTGAGGTTTGCAGGCATGAAACAGTCATTTTAAAGCACAGTCAACTGAAAATGACTCAGTGTGAGTGAAAAGTGGTCAGAATCAACACTATTGTGTTTATCGTGAAGCTTTTCAGTTTCTGAGGTTTGCAGGAATGACACACAAATTTTAGAAAAAAGTCAACTGAAAACCACTCAGTGTGAGTGAATACTGGTCAGAATCAGCACTTATGTGTTTTTTGTCACGCTTTTCAGTTTATGAGGTCTGCAGGAATGAAACAACTGAAAATGACTCAGTGTGATTGAATCGTGGTCAGAATCAACGCTTGTGTGATGTTTGTGACACTTTTCAGTTTCTGAAGTTTGCAGGAATGAAACAAGCAACAATGAGGCAACTGGGAAGTGTCCCAAGCTCCCACAGAGGACTCATGAACGCTCTGGTCCGGACCACGTCTGAGACCGGCAACGCTGAAAAGCGACAAACGTCACAGACGCGTGTCCTCTCTGGGAGTGTGGAATGAGACCTATGGCAGAAACGGCTCCTATTTAAAATCTTCCGAGGGTGAAGTAGTCATATCGAATGTGACGTCACCAAGCCAGGGACGTATCAAAGGAGGATCCCGCTCATTTTGCTTTGAAGTCGAGGCTTTGCTGCTGTGTGCTTTATTCTGTTTCAGGTCCAGTGTTACAGCGATTCCCTTTGCCATGTGTTGAGCCAGCCGTGTGGTGACTGCGCAATAATGAGGCAGGAGAGACATTGACTGCCACTGCTGTTTTGTTTCCTTGTGGTTTATGTAGTTGTTTTTATTTGTGATTGTATTATTAGTCTTTTGGTTTCTCTCGGCTGTGGCAATCATTGTTTTTCCCCAGTCAATTGAACACTATAGATCATTGTAACTGCCTCATGGCAGTAATTGTGGCTTTTACGCACGCTCCTTCCGCCTCTAGAATCATGTCAATACCAAAATGACGCCCAACATAATGATCAAATGATTTTCACTTTTAACTGATTCTTGCTCAAGCATATGTTTCAGCAGCAAAGTGGATCTACGGGACGCTTCGATAAAGCCAATCACAGCAGCTCCTTTCATCAGGAACAGACAGTTTAACGAGCCAACACTTCAGCAGGAAACCTCCCTCCACAGACAAAAGTATACGTTTAAGTATAAGTTGAGCTCCTGAGGTCCTGGCCGTATTATTGACTTGTAAGTGTTTTTCCCCTGTGGTTTTTGTGTAAGAGTGTATGCTCTGTTTTTGCGAGGAGCTTTGCGTTCCGAGGACCCGCAGGCTGTCGCGTGAGTTGGATGGGACACCAACAGGGAGCAGGCCCGTGTCGCGGCGCAGGCCAAGGCAACACTCAACACTGAGGCAACTGGGAAGTGTCCCGGTGCTCCTCAAGGGCTGCCCACCACAAGCTCCCACAGAGGACTCATGAACGCTCTGGTCCGGACCACGTCTGAGACCGGCAACGCTGAAAAGCGACAAACGTCACAGACGCGTGTCCTCTCTGGGAGTGTGGAATGAGACCTATGGCAGAAATAACACCCATGGTTTCCGGAGCTCTTTCACCAGAGAAGAGCTCATTAACATCATCACTTGTTACTTTGCCCCATTCAGGCCTGGAGTGCATTTGTGTTCTCTGGTTTCTAACATAACAGTGTGTTTTATGTGAAGCTTTTCAGTTTCTGAGGTTTGCAGGCATGAAACAGTCATTTTAAAGCACAGTCAACTGAAAATGACTCAGTGTGAGTGAAAAGTGGTCAGAATCAACACTATTGTGTTTATCGTGAAGCTTTTCAGTTTCTGAGGTTTGCAGGAATGACACACAAATTTTAGAAAAAAGTCAACTGAAAACCACTCAGTGTGAGTGAATACTGGTCAGAATCAGCACTTATGTGTTTTTTGTCACGCTTTTCAGTTTGTGAGGTCTGCAGGCCTGAAACAACTGAAAATGACTCAGTGTGATTGAATCGTGGTCAGAATCAACGCTTGTGTGATGTTTGTGACACTTTTCAGTTTCTGAAGTTTGCAGGAATGAAACAAGCAACAATGAGGCAACTGGGAAGTGTCCCAAGCTCCCACAGAGGACTCATGAACGCTCTGGTCCGGACCACGTCTGAGACCGGCAACGCTGAAAAGCGACAAACGTCACAGACGCGTGTCCTCTCTGGGTGTGTGGAATGAGACCTATGGCAGAAACGGCTCCTATTTAAAATCTTCCCAAGGTGAAGTAGTCATATCGAATGTGACGTCACCAAGCCAGGGACGTATCAAAGGAGGATCCCGCTCATTTTGCTTTGAAGTCGAGGCTTTGCTGCTGTGTGCTTTATTCTGTTTCAGGTCCAGTGTTACAGCGATTCCCTTTGCCATGTGTTGAGCCAGCCGTGTGGTGACTGCGCAATAATGAGGCAGGAGAGACATTGACTGCCACTGCTGTTTTGTTTCCTTGTGGTTTATGTAGTTGTTTTTATTTGTGATTGTATTATTAGTCTTTTGGTTTCTCTCGGCTGTGGCAATCATTGTTTTTCCCCAGTCAATTGAACACTATAGATCATTGTAACTGCCTCATGGCAGTAATTGTGGCTTTTACGCACGCTCCTTCCGCCTCTAGAATCATGTCAATACCAAAATGACGCCCAACATAATGATCAAATGATTTTCACTTTTAACTGATTCTTGCTCAAGCATATGTTTCAGCAGCAAAGTGGATCTACGGGACGCTTCGATAAAGCCAATCACAGCAGCTCCTCTCATCAGGAACAGACAGTTTAACGAGCCAACACTTCAGCAGGAAACCTCCCTCCACAGACAAAAGTATACGTTTAAGTATAAGTTGAGCTCCTGAGGTCCTGGCCGTATTATTGACTTGTAAGTGTTTTTCCCCTGTGTTTTTTGTGTAAGAGTGTATGCTCTGTTTTTGCGAGGAGCTTTGCGTTCCGAGGACCCGCAGGCTGTCGCGTGAGTTGGATGGGACACCAACAGGGAGCAGGCCCGTGTCGCGGCGCAGGCCAAGGCAACACTCAACACTGAGGCAACTGGGAAGTGTCCCGGTGCTCCTCAAGGGCTGCCCACCACAAGCTCCCACAGAGGACTCATGAACGCTCTGGTCCGGACCACGTCTGAGACCGGCAACGCTGAAAAGCGACAAACGTCACAGACGCGTGTCCTCTCTGGGAGTGTGGAATGAGACCTATGGCAGAAACGGCTCCTATTTAAAATCTTCCCAAGGTGAAGTAGTCATATCGAATGTGATGTCACCAAGCCAGGGACGTATCAAAGGAGGATCCCGCTCATTTTGCTTTGAAGTCGAGGCTTTGCTGCTGTGTGCTTTATTCTGTTTCAGGTCCAGTGTTACAGCGATTCCCTTTGCCATGTGTTGAGCCAGCCGTGTGGTGACTGCGCAATAATGAGGCAGGAGAGACATTGACTGCCACTGCTGTTTTGTTTCCTTGTGGTTTATGTAGTTGTTTTTATTTGTGATTGTATTATTAGTCTTTTGGTTTCTCTCGGCTGTGGCAATCATTGTTTTTCCCCAGTCAATTGAACACTATAGATCATTGTAACTGCCTCATGGCAGTAATTGTGGCTTTTACGCACGCTCCTTCCGCCTCTAGAATCATGTCAATACCAAAATGACGCCCAACATAATGATCAAATGATTTTCACTTTCACTGATTCTTGCTCAAGCATATGTTTCAGCAGCAAAGTGGATCTACGGGACGCTTCGATAAAGCCAATCACAGCAGCTCCTCTCATCAGGAACAGACAGTTTAACGAGCCAACACTTCAGCAGGAAACCTCCCTCCACAGACAAAAGTATACGTTTAAGTATAAGTTGAGCTCCTGAGGTCCTGGCCGTATTATTGACTTGTAAGTGTTTTTCCCCTGTGTTTTTTGTGTAGGAGTGTATGCTCTGTTTTTGCGAGGAGCTTTGCGTTCCGAGGACCCGCAGGCTGTCGCGTGAGTTGGATGGGACACCAACAGGGAGCAGGCCCGTGTCGCGGCGCAGGCCAAGGCAACACTCAACACTGAGGCAACTGGGAAGTGTCCCGGTGCTCCTCAAGGGCTGCCCACCACAAGCTCCCACAGAGGACTCATGAACGCTCTGGTCCGGACCACGTCTGAGACCGGCAACGCTGAAAAGCGACAAACGTCACAGACGCGTGTCCTCTCTGGGAGTGTGGAATGAGACCTATGGCAGAAATAACACCCATGGTTTCCGGAGCTCTTTCACCAGAGAAGAGCTCATTAACATCATCACTTGTTACTTTGCCCCATTCAGGCCTGGAGTGCATTTGTGTTCTCTGGTTTCTAACATAACAGTGTGTTTTATGTGAAGCTTTTCAGTTTCTGAGGTTTGCAGGCATGAAACAGTCATTTTAAAGCACAGTCAACTGAAAATGACTCAGTGTGAGTGAAAAGTGGTCAGAATCAACACTATTGTGTTTATCGTGAAGCTTTTCAGTTTCTGAGGTTTGCAGGAATGACACACAAATTTTAGAAAAAAGTCAACTGAAAACCACTCAGTGTGAGTGAATACTGGTCAGAATCAGCACTTATGTGTTTTTTGTCACGCTTTTCAGTTTGTGAGGTCTGCAGGCCTGAAACAACTGAAAATGACTCAGTGTGATTGAATCGTGGTCAGAATCAACGCTTGTGTGATGTTTGTGACACTTTTCAGTTTCTGAAGTTTGCAGGAATGAAACAATCAACAATGAGGCAACTGGGAAGTGTCCCAAGCTCCCACAGAGGACTCATGAACGCTCTGGTCCGGACCACGTCTGAGACCGGCAACGCTGAAAAGCGACAAACGTCACAGACGCGTGTCCTCTCTGGGAGTGTGGAATGAGACCTATGGCAGAAACGGCTCCTATTTAAAATCTTCCCAAGGTGAAGTAGTCATATCGAATGTGACGTCACCAAGCCAGGGACGTATCAAAGGAGGATCCCGCTCATTTTGCTTTGTAGTCGAGGCTTTGCTGCTGTGTGCTTTATTCTGTTTCAGGTCCAGTGTTACAGCGATTCCCTTTGCCATGTGTTGAGCCAGCCGTGTGGTGACTGCGCAATAATGAGGCAGGAGAGACATTGACTGCCACTGCTGTTTTGTTTCCTTGTGGTTTATGTAGTTGTTTTTATTTGTGATTGTATTATTAGTCTTTTGGTTTCTCTCGGCTGTGGCAATCATTGTTTTTCCCCAGTCAATTGAACACTATAGATCATTGTAACTGCCTCATGGCAGTAATTGTGGCTTTTACGCACGCTCCTTCCGCCTCTAGAATCATGTCAATACCAAAATGACGCCCAACATAATGATCAAATGATTTTCACTTTTAACTGATTCTTGCTCAAGCATATGTTTCAGCAGCAAAGTGGATCTACGGGACGCTTCGATAAAGCCAATCACAGCAGCTCCTTTCATCAGGAACAGACAGTTTAACGAGCCAACACTTCAGCAGGAAACCTCCCTCCACAGACAAAAGTATACGTTTAAGTATAAGTTGAGCTCCTGAGGTCCTGGCCGTATTATTGACTTGTAAGTGTTTTTCCCCTGTGTTTTTTGTGTAAGAGTGTATGCTCTGTTTTTGCGAGGAGCTTTGCGTTCCGAGGACCCGCAGGCTGTCGCGTGAGTTGGATGGGACACCAACAGGGAGCAGGCCCGTGTCGCGGCGCAGGCCAAGGCAACACTCAACACTGAGGCAACTGGGAAGTGTCCCGGTGCTCCTCAAGGGCTGCCCACCACAAGCTCCCACAGAGGACTCATGAACGCTCTGGTCCGGACCACGTCTGAGACCGGCAACGCTGAAAAGCGACAAACGTCACAGACGCGTGTCCTCTCTGGGAGTGTGGAATGAGACCTATGGCAGAAATAACACCCATGGTTTCCGGAGCTCTTTCACCAGAGAAGAGCTCATTAACATCATCACTTGTTACTTTGCCCCATTCAGGCCTGGAGTGCATTTGTGTTCTCTGGTTTCTAACATAACAGTGTGTTTTATGTGAAGCTTTTCAGTTTCTGAGGTTTGCAGGCATGAAACAGTCATTTTAAAGCACAGTCAACTGAAAATGACTCAGTGTGAGTGAAAAGTGGTCAGAATCAACACTATTGTGTTTATCGTGAAGCTTTTCAGTTTCTGAGGTTTGCAGGAATGACACACAAATTTTAGAAAAAAGTCAACTGAAAACCACTCAGTGTCAGTGAATACTGGTCAGAATCAGCACTTCTGTGTTTTTTGTCAAGCTTTTCAGTTTGTGAGGTCTGCAGGCCTGAAACAACTGAAAATGACTCAGTGTGATTGAATCGTGGTCAGAATCAACGCTTGTGTGATGTTTGTGAAACTTTTCAGTTTCTGAAGTTTGCAGGAATGAAACAAGCAACAATGATGCAACTGGGAAGTGTCCCAAGCTCCCACAGAGGACTCATGAACGCTCTGGTCCGGACCACGTCTGAGACCGGCAACGCTGAAAAGCGACAAACGTCACAGACGCGTGTCCTCTCTGGGAGTGTGGAATGAGACCTATGGCAGAAATAACACCCATGGTTTCCGGAGCTCTTTCACCAGAGAAGAGCTCATTAACATCATCACTTGTTACTTTGCCCCATTCAGGCCTGGAGTGCATTTGTGTTCTCTGGTTTCTAACATAACAGTGTGTTTTATGTGAAGCTTTTCAGTTTCTGAGGTTTGCAGGCATGAAACAGTAATTTTAAAGCACAGTCAACTGAAAATGACTCAGTGTGAGTGAAAAGTGGTCAGAATCAACACTATTGTGTTTATCGTGAAGCTTTTCAGTTTCTGAGGTTTGCAGGAATGACACACAAATTTTAGAAAAAAGTCAACTGAAAACCACTCAGTGTCAGTGAATACTGGTCAGAATCAGCACTTATGTGTTTTTTGTCAAGCTTTTCAGTTTGTGAGGTCTGCAGGCCTGAAACAACTGAAAATGACTCAGTGTGATTGAATCGTGGTCAGAATCAACGCTTGTGTGATGTTTGTGAAACTTTTCAGTTTCTGAAGTTTGCAGGAATGAAACAAGCAACAATGAGGCAACTGGGAAGTGTCCCAAGCTCCCACAGAGGACTCATGAACGCTCTGGTCCGGACCACGTCTGAGACCGGCAACGCTGAAAAGCGACAAACGTCACAGACGCGTGTCCTCTCTGGGAGTGTGGAATGAGACCTATGGCAGAAACGGCTCCTATTTAAAATCTTCCGAGGGTGAAGTAGTCATATCGAATGTGACGTCACCAAGCCAGGGACGTATCAAAGGAGGATCCCGCTCATTTTGCTTTGAAGTCGAGGCTTTGCTGCTGTGTGCTTTATTCTGTTTCAGGTCCAGTGTTACAGCGATTCCCTTTGCCATGTGTTGAGCCAGCCGTGTGGTGACTGCGCAATAATGAGGCAGGAGAGACATTGACTGCCACTGCTGTTTTGTTTCCTTGTGGTTTATGTAGTTGTTTTTATTTGTGATTGTATTATTGGTCTTTTGGTTTCTCTCGGCTGTGGCAATCATTGTTTTTCCCCAGTCAATTGAACATCATAGATCATTGTAACTGCCTCATGGCAGTAATTGTGGTTTTTACGCACGCTCCTTCCGCCTCTAGAATCATGTCAATACCAAAATGACACCCAACATAATGATCAAATGATTTTCACTTTCACTGATTCTTGCTCAAGCATATGTTTCAGCAGCAAAGTGGATCTACGGGACGCTTCGATAAAGCCAATCACAGCAGCTCCTCTCATCAGGAACAGACAGTTTAACGAGCCAACACTTCAGCAGGAAACCTCCCTCCACAGACAAAAGTATACGTTTAAGTATAAGTTGAGCTCCTGAGGTCCTGGCCGTATTATTGACTTGTAAGTGTTTTTCCCCTGTGTTTTTTGTGTAAGAGTGTATGCTCTGTTTTTGCGAGGAGCTTTGCGTTCCGAGGACCCGCAGGCTGTCGCGTGAGTTGGATGGGACACCAACAGGGATCAGGCCCGTGTCGCGGCGCAGGCCAAGGCAACACTCAACACTGAGGCAACTGGGAAGTGTCCCGGTGCTCCTCAAGGGCTGCCCACCACAAGCTCCCACAGAGGACTCATGAACGCTCTGGTCCGGACCACGTCTGAGACCGGCAACGCTGAAAAGCGACAAACGTCACAGACGCGTGTCCTCTCTGGGAGTGTGGAATGAGACCTATGGCAGAAATAACACCCATGGTTTCCGGAGCTCTTTCACCAGAGAAGAGCTCATTAACATCATCACTTGTAACTTTGCCCCATTCAGGCCTGGAGTGCATTTGTGTTCTCTGGTTTCTAACATAACAGTGTGTTTTATGTGAAGCTTTTCAGTTTCTGAGGTTTGCAGACATGAAACAGTAATTTTAAAGCACAGTCAACTGAAAATGACTCAGTGTGAGTGAAAAGTGGTCAGAATCAACACTATTGTGTTTATCGTGAAGCTTTTCAGTTTCTGAGGTTTGCAGGAATGACACACAAATTTTAGAAAAAAGTCAACTGAAAACCACTCAGTGTCAGTGAATACTGGTCAGAATCAGCACTTCTGTGTTTTTTGTCAAGCTTTTCAGTTTGTGAGGTCTGCAGGCCTGAAACAACTGAAAATGACTCAGTGTGATTGAATCGTGGTCAGAATCAACGCTTGTGTGATGTTTGTGAAACTTTTCAGTTTCTGAAGTTTGCAGGAATGAAACAAGCAACAATGAGGCAACTGGGAAGTGTCCCAAGCTCCCACAGAGGACTCATGAACGCTCTGGTCCGGACCACGTCTGAGACCGGCAACGCTGAAAAGCGACAAACGTCACAGACGCGTGTCCTCTCTGGGAGTGTGGAATGAGACCTATGGCAGAAACGGCTCCTATTTAAAATCTTCCGAGGGTGAAGTAGTCATATCGAATGTGACGTCACCAAGCCAGGGACGTATCAAAGGAGGATCCCGCTCATTTTGCTTTGAAGTCGAGGCTTTGCTGCTGTGTGCTTTATTCTGTTTCAGGTCCAGTGTTACAGCGATTCCCTTTGCCATGTGTTGAGCCAGCCGTGTGGTGACTGCGCAATAATGAGGCAGGAGAGACATTGACTGCCACTGCTGTTTTGTTTCCTTGTGGTTTATGTAGTTGTTTTTATTTGTGATTGTATTATTAGTCTTTTGGTTTCTCTCGGCTGTGGCAATCATTGTTTTTCCCCAGTCAATTGAACACTATAGATCATTGTAACTGCCTCATGGCAGTAATTGTGGCTTTTACGCACGCTCCTTCCGCCTCTAGAATCATGTCAATACCAAAATGACGCCCAACATAATGATCAAATGATTTTCACTTTCACTGATTCTTGCTCAAGCATATGTTTCAGCAGCAAAGTGGATCTACGGGACGCTTCGATAAAGCCAATCACAGCAGCTCCTCTCATCAGGAACAGACAGTTTAACGAGCCAACACTTCAGCAGGAAACCTCCCTCCACAGACAAAAGTATACGTTTAAGTATAAGTTGAGCTCCTGAGGTCCTGGCCGTATTATTGACTTGTAAGTGTTTTTCCCCTGTGTTTTTTGTGTAAGAGTGTATGCTCTGTTTTTGCGAGGAGCTTTGCGTTCCGAGGACCCGCAGGCTGTCGTGTGAGTTGGATGGGACACCAACAGGGAGCAGGCCCGTGTCGCGGCGCAGGCCAAGGCAACACTCAACACTGAGGCAACTGGGAAGTGTCCCGGTGCTCCTCAAGGGCTGCCCACCACAAGCTCCCACAGAGGACTCATGAACGCTCTGGTCCGGACCACGTCTGAGACCGGCAACGCTGAAAAGCGACAAACGTCACAGACGCGTGTCCTCTCTGGGAGTGTGGAATGAGACCTATGGCAGAAATAACACCCATGGTTTCCGGAGCTCTTTCACCAGAGAAGAGCTCATTAACATCATCACTTGTTACTTTGCCCCATTCAGGCCTGGAGTGCATTTGTGTTCTCTGGTTTCTAACATAACAGTGTGTTTTATGTGAAGCTTTTCAGTTTCTGAGGTTTGCAGGCATGAAACAGTAATTTTAAAGCACAGTCAACTGAAAATGACTCAGTGTGAGTGAAAAGTGGTCAGAATCAACACTATTGTGTTTATCGTGAAGCTTTTCAGTTTCTGAGGTTTGCAGGAATGACACACAAATTTTAGAAAAAAGTCAACTGAAAACCACTCAGTGTGAGTGAATACTGGTCAGAATCAGCACTTCTGTGTTTTTTGTCAAGCTTTTCAGTTTGTGGGGTCTGCAGGAATGAAACAACTGAAAATGACTCAGTGTGATTGAATCGTGGTCCGAATCAACGCTTGTGTGATGTTTGTGACACTTTTCAGTTTCTGAAGTTTGCAGGAATGAAACAAGCAACACTGAGGCAACTGGGAAGTGTCCCGGTGCTCCTCAAGGGCTGCCCACCACAAGCTCCCACAGAGGACTCATGAACGCTCTGGTCCGGACCACGTCTGAGACCGGCAACGCTGAAAAGCGACAAACGTCACAGACGCGTGTCCTCTCTGGGAGTGTGGAATGAGACCTATGGCAGAAATAACACCCATGGTTTCCGGAGCTCTTTCACCAGAGAAGAGCTCATTAACATCATCACTTGTTACTTTGCCCCATTCAGGCCTGGAGTGCATTTGTGTTCTCTGGTTTCTAACATAACAGTGTGTTTTATGTGAAGCTTTTCAGTTTCTGAGGTTTGCAGGCATGAAACAGTAATTTTAAAGCACAGTCAACTGAAAATGACTCAGTGTGAGTGAAAAGTGGTCAGAATCAACACTATTGTGTTTATCGTGAAGCTTTTCAGTTTCTGAGGTTTGCAGGAATGACACACAAATTTTAGAAAAAAGTCAACTGAAAACCACTCAGTGTGAGAGAATACTGGTCAGAATCAGCACTTCTGTGTTTTTTGTCAAGCTTTTCAGTTTGTGAGGTCTGCAAGCCTGAAACAACTGAAAATGACTCAGTGTGATTGAATCGTGGTCAGAATCAACGCTTGTGTGATGTTTGTGAAACTTTTCAGTTTCTGAAGTTTGCAGGAATGAAACAAGCAACAATGATGCAACTGGGAAGTGTCCCAAGCTCCCACAGAGGACTCATGAACGCTCTGGTCCGGACCACGTCTGAGACCGGCAACGCTGAAAAGCGACAAACGTCACAGACGCGTGTCCTCTCTGGGAGTGTGGAATGAGACCTATGGCAGAAACGGCTCCTATTTAAAATCTTCCGAGGGTGAAGTAGTCATATCGAATGTGACGTCACCAAGCCAGGGACGTATCAAAGGAGGATCCCGCTCATTTTGCTTTGAAGTCGAGGCTTTGCTGCTGTGTGCTTTATTCTGTTTCAGGTCCAGTGTTACAGCGATTCCCTTTGCCATGTGTTGAGCCAGCCGTGTGGTGACTGCGCAATAATGAGGCAGGAGAGACATTGACTGCCACTGCTGTTTTGTTTCCTTGTGGTTTATGTAGTTGTTTTTATTTGTGATTGTATTATTAGTCTTTTGGTTTCTCTCGGCTGTGGCAATCATTGTTTTTCCCCAGTCAATTGAACATCATAGATCATTGTAACTGCCTCATGGCAGTAATTGTGGCTTTTACGCACGCTCCTTCCGCCTCTAGAATCATGTCAATACCAAAATGACGCCCAACATAATGATTTCATGTAATGATCAAATGATTTTCACTTTCACTGATTCTTGCTCAAGCATATGTTTCATCAGCAAAGTGGATCTACGGGACGCTTCGATAAAGCCAATCACAGCAGCTCCTCTCATCAGGAACAGACAGTTTAACGAGCCAACACTTCAGCAGGAAACCTCCCTCCACAGACAAAAGTATACGTTTAAGTATAAGTTGAGCTCCTGAGGTCCTGGCCGTATTATTGACTTGTAAGTGTTTTTCCCCTGTGTTTTTTGTGTAAGAGTGTATGCTCTGTTTTTGCGAGGAGCTTTGCGTTCCGAGGACCCGCAGGCTGTCGTGTGAGTTGGATGGGACACCAACAGCGAGCAGGCCCGTGTCGCGGCGCAGGCCAAGGCAACACTCAACACTGAGGCAACTGGGAAGTGTCCCGGTGCTCCTCAAGGGCTGCCCACCACAAGCTCCCACAGAGGACTCATGAACGCTCTGGTCCGGACCACGTCTGAGACCGGCAACGCTGAAAAGCGACAAACGTCACAGACGCGTGTCCTCTCTGGGAGTGTGGAATGAGACCTATGGCAGAAACGGCTCCTATTTAAAATCTTCCGAGGGTGAAGTAGTCATATCGAATGTGACGTCACCAAGCCAGGGACGTATCAAAGGAGGATCCCGCTCATTTTGCTTTGAAGTCGAGGCTTTGCTGCTGTGTGCTTTATTCTGTTTCAGGTCCAGTGTTACAGCGATTCCCTTTGCCATGTGTTGAGCCAGCCGTGTGGTGACTGCGCAATAATGAGGCAGGAGAGACATTGACTGCCACTGCTGTTTTGTTTCCTTGTGGTTTATGTAGTTGTTTTTATTTGTGATTGTATTATTAGTCTTTTGGTTTCTCTCGGCTGTGGCAATCATTGTTTTTCCCCAGTCAATTGAACATCATAGATCATTGTAACTGCCTCATGGCAGTAATTGTGGCTTTTACGCACGCTCCTTCCGCCTCTAGAATCATGTCAATACCAAAATGACGCCCAACATAATGATTTCATGTAATGATCAAATGATTTTCACTTTCACTGATTCTTGCTCAAGCATATGTTTCAGCAGCAAAGTGGATCTACGGGACGCTTCGATAAAGCCAATCACAGCAGCTCCTCTCATCAGGAACAGACAGTTTAACGAGCCAACACTTCAGCAGGAAACCTCCCTCCACAGACAAAAGTATACGTTTAAGTATAAGTTGAGCTCCTGAGGTCCTGGCCGTATTATTGACTTGTAAGTGTTTTTCCCCTGTGTTTTTTGTGTAAGAGTGTATGCTCTGTTTTTGCGAGGAGCTTTGCGTTCCGAGGACCCGCAGGCTGTCGTGTGAGTTGGATGGGACACCAACAGGGAGCAGGCCCGTGTCGCGGCGCAGGCCAAGGCAACACTCAACACTGAGGCAACTGGGAAGTGTCCCGGTGCTCCTCAAGGGCTGCCCACCACAAGCTCCCACAGAGGACTCATGAACGCTCTGGTCCGGACCACGTCTGAGACCGGCAACGCTGAAAAGCGACAAACGTCACAGACGCGTGTCCTCTCTGGGAGTGTGGAATGAGACCTATGGCAGAAACGGCTCCTATTTAAAATCTTCCGAGGGTGAAGTAGTCATATCGAATGTGACGTCACCAAGCCAGGGACGTATCAAAGGAGGATCCCGCTCATTTTGCTTTGAAGTCGAGGCTTTGCTGCTGTGTGCTTTATTCTGTTTCAGGTCCAGTGTTACAGCGATTCCCTTTGCCATGTGTTGAGCCAGCCGTGTGGTGACTGCGCAATAATGAGGCAGGAGAGACATTGACTGCCACTGCTGTTTTGTTTCCTTGTGGTTTATGTAGTTGTTTTTATTTGTGATTGTATTATTAGTCTTTTGGTTTCTCTCGGCTGTGGCAATCATTGTTTTTCCCCAGTCAATTGAACACTATAGATCATTGTAACTGCCTCATGGCAGTAATTGTGGCTTTTACGCACGCTCCTTCCGCCTCTAGAATCATGTCAATACCAAAATGACGCCCAACATAATGATCAAATGATTTTCACTTTCACTGATTCTTGCTCAAGCATATGTTTCAGCAGCAAAGTGGATCTACGGGACGCTTCGATAAAGCCAATCACAGCAGCTCCTCTCATCAGGAACAGACAGTTTAACGAGCCAACACTTCAGCAGGAAACCTCCCTCCACAGACAAAAGTATACGTTTAAGTATAAGTTGAGCTCCTGAGGTCCTGGCCGTATTATTGACTTGTAAGTGTTTTTCCCCTGTGTTTTTTGTGTAAGAGTGTATGCTCTGTTTTTGCGAGGAGCTTTGCGTTCCGAGGACCCGCAGGCTGTCGCGTGAGTTGGATGGGACACCAACAGGGAGCAGGCCCGTGTCGCGGCGCAGGCCAAGGCAACACTCAACACTGAGGCAACTGGGAAGTGTCCCGGTGCTCCTCAAGGGCTGCCCACCACAAGCTCCCACAGAGGACTCATGAACGCTCTGGTCCGGACCACGTCTGAGACCGGCAACGCTGAAAAGCGACAAACGTCACAGACGCGTGTCCTCTCTGGGAGTGTGGAATGAGACCTATGGCAGAAATAACACCCATGGTTTCCGGAGCTCTTTCACCAGAGAAGAGCTCATTAACATCATCACTTGTTACTTTGCCCCATTCAGGCCTGGAGTGCATTTGTGTTCTCTGGTTTCTAACATAACAGTGTGTTTTATGTGAAGCTTTTCAGTTTCTGAGGTTTGCAGGCATGAAACAGTCATTTTAAAGCACAGTCAACTGAAAATGACTCAGTGTGAGTGAAAAGTGGTCAGAATCAACACTATTGTGTTTATCGTGAAGCTTTTCAGTTTCTGAGGTTTGCAGGAATGACACACAAATTTTAGAAAAAAGTCAACTGAAAACCACTCAGTGTCAGTGAATACTGGTCAGAATCAGCACTTCTGTGTTTTTTGTCAAGCTTTTCAGTTTGTGAGGTCTGCAGGCCTGAAACAACTGAAAATGACTCAGTGTGATTGAATCGTGGTCCGAATCAACGCTTGTGTGATGTTTGTGAAACTTTTCAGTTTCTGAAGTTTGCAGGAATGAAACAAGCAACAATGAGGCAACTGGGAAGTGTCCCAAGCTCCCACAGAGGACTCATGAACGCTCTGGTCCGGACCACGTCTGAGACCGGCAACGCTGAAAAGCGACAAACGTCACAGACGCGTGTCCTCTCTGGGAGTGTGGAATGAGACCTATGGCAGAAACGGCTCCTATTTAAAATCTTCCGAGGGTTGAAGTAGTCATATCGAATGTGACGTCACCAAGCCAGGGACGTATCAAAGGAGGATCCCGCTCATTTTGCTTTGAAGTCGAGGCTTTGCTGCTGTGTGCTTTATTCTGTTTCAGGTCCAGTGTTACAGCGATTCCCTTTGCCATGTGTTGAGCCAGCCGTGTGGTGACTGCGCAATAATGAGGCAGGAGAGACATTGACTGCCACTGCTGTTTTGTTTCCTTGTGGTTTATGTAGTTGTTTTTATTTGTGATTGTATTATTAGTCTTTTGGTTTCTCTCGGCTGTGGCAATCATTGTTTTTCCCCAGTCAATTGAACACTATAGATCATTGTAACTGCCTCATGGCAGTAATTGTGGCTTTTACGCACGCTCCTTCCGCCTCTAGAATCATGTCAATACCAAAATGACGCCCAACATAATGATCAAATGATTTTCACTTTCACTGATTCTTGCTCAAGCATATGTTTCAGCAGCAAAGTGGATCTACGGGACGCTTCGATAAAGCCAATCACAGCAGCTCCTCTCATCAGGAACAGACAGTTTAACGAGCCAACACTTCAGCAGGAAACCTCCCTCCACAGACAAAAGTATACGTTTAAGTATAAGTTGAGCTCCTGAGGTCCTGGCCGTATGATTGACTTGTAAGTGTTTTTCCCCTGTGTTTTTTGTGTAAGAGTGTATGCTCTGTTTTTGCGAGGAGCTTTGCGTTCCGAGGACCCGCAGGCTGTCGTGTGAGTTGGATGGGACACCAACAGGGAGCAGGCCCGTGTCGCGGCGCAGGCCAAGGCAACACTCAACACTGAGGCAACTGGGAAGTGTCCCGGTGCTCCTCAAGGGCTGCCCACCACAAGCTCCCACAGAGGACTCATGAACGCTCTGGTCCGGACCACGTCTGAGACCGGCAACGCTGAAAAGCGACAAACGTCACAGACGCGTGTCCTCTCTGGGAGTGTGGAATGAGACCTATGGCAGAAATAACACCCATGGTTTCCGGAGCTCTTTCACCAGAGAAGAGCTCATTAACATCATCACTTGTTACTTTGCCCCATTCAGGCCTGGAGTGCATTTGTGTTCTCTGGTTTCTAACATAACAGTGTGTTTTATGTGAAGCTTTTCAGTTTCTGAGGTTTGCAGGCATGAAACAGTCATTTTAAAGCACAGTCAACTGAAAATGACTCAGTGTGAGTGAAAAGTGGTCAGAATCAACACTATTGTGTTTATCGTGAAGCTTTTCAGTTTCTGAGGTTTGCAGGAATGACACACAAATTTTAGAAAAAAGTCAACTGAAAACCACTCAGTGTGAGAGAATACTGGTCAGAATCAGCACTTATGTGTTTTTTGTCAAGCTTTTCAGTTTGTTAGGTCTGCAGGCCTGAAACAACTGAAAATGACTCAGTGTGATTGAATCGTGGTCAGAATCAACGCTTGTGTGATGTTTGTGAAACTTTTCAGTTTCTGAAGTTTGCAGGAATGAAACAAGCAACAATGAGGCAACTGGGAAGTGTCCCAAGCTCCCACAGAGGACTCATGAACGCTCTGGTCCGGACCACGTCTGAGACCGGCAACGCTGAAAAGCGACAAACGTCACAGACGCGTGTCCTCTCTGGGAGTGTGGAATGAGACCTATGGCAGAAACGGCTCCTATTTAAAATCTTCCGAGGGTGAAGTAGTCATATCGAATGTGACGTCACCAAGCCAGGGACGTATCAAAGGAGGATCCCGCTCATTTTGCTTTGAAGTCGAGGCTTTGCTGCTGTGTGCTTTATTCTGTTTCAGGTCCAGTGTTACAGCGATTCCCTTTGCCATGTGTTGAGCCAGCCGTGTGGTGACTGCGCAATAATGAGGCAGGAGAGACATTGACTGCCACTGCTGTTTTGTTTCCTTGTGGTTTATGTAGTTGTTTTTATTTGTGATTGTATTATTAGTCTTTTGGTTTCTCTCGGCTGTGGCAATCATTGTTTTTCCCCAGTCAATTGAACATCATAGATCATTGTAACTGCCTCATGGCAGTAATTGTGGCTTTTACGCACGCTCCTTCCGCCTCTAGAATCATGTCAATACCAAAATGACGCCCAACATAATGATCAAATGATTTTCACTTTCACTGATTCTTGCTCAAGCATATGTTTCAGCAGCAAAGTGGATCTACGGGACGCTTCGATAAAGCCAATCACAGCAGCTCCTCTCATCAGGAACAGACAGTTTAACGAGCCAACACTTCAGCAGGAAACCTCCCTCCACAGACAAAAGTATACGTTTAAGTATAAGTTGAGCTCCTGAGGTCCTGGCCGTATGATTGACTTGTAAGTGTTTTTCCCCTGTGTTTTTTGTGTAAGAGTGTATGCTCTGTTTTTGCGAGGAGCTTTGCGTTCCGAGGACCCGCAGGCTGTCGTGTGAGTTGGATGGGACACCAACAGGGAGCAGGCCCGTGTCGCGGCGCAGGCCAAGGCAACACTCAACACTGAGGCAACTGGGAAGTGTCCCGGTGCTCCTCAAGGGCTGCCCACCACAAGCTCCCACAGAGGACTCATGAACGCTCTGGTCCGGACCACGTCTGAGACCGGCAACGCTGAAAAGCGACAAACGTCACAGACGCGTGTCCTCTCTGGGAGTGTGGAATGAGACCTATGGCAGAAATAACACCCATGGTTTCCGGAGCTCTTTCACCAGAGAAGAGCTCATTAACATCATCACTTGTTACTTTGCCCCATTCAGGCCTGGAGTGCATTTGTGTTCTCTGGTTTCTAACATAACAGTGTGTTTTATGTGAAGCTTTTCAGTTTCTGAGGTTTGCAGGCATGAAACAGTAATTTTAAAGCACAGTCAACTGAAAATGACTCAGTGTGAGTGAAAAGTGGTCAGAATCAACACTATTGTGTTTATCGTGAAGCTTTTCAGTTTCTGAGGTTTGCAGGAATGACACACAAATTTTAGAAAAAAGTCAACTGAAAACCACTCAGTGTCAGTGAATACTGGTCAGAATCAGCACTTATGTGTTTTTTGTCAAGCTTTTCAGTTTGTTAGGTCTGCAGGCCTGAAACAACTGAAAATGACTCAGTGTGATTGAATCGTGGTCCGAATCAACGCTTGTGTGATGTTTGTGAAACTTTTCAGTTTCTGAAGTTTGCAGGAATGAAACAAGCAACAATGAGGCAACTGGGAAGTGTCCCAAGCTCCCACAGAGGACTCATGAACGCTCTGGTCCGGACCACGTCTGAGACCGGCAACGCTGAAAAGCGACAAACGTCACAGACGCGTGTCCTCTCTGGGAGTGTGGAATGAGACCTATGGCAGAAACGGCTCCTATTTAAAATCTTCCGAGGGTTGAAGTAGTCATATCGAATGTGACGTCACCAAGCCAGGGACGTATCAAAGGAGGATCCCGCTCATTTTGCTTTGAAGTCGAGGCTTTGCTGCTGTGTGCTTTATTCTGTTTCAGGTCCAGTGTTACAGCGATTCCCTTTGCCATGTGTTGAGCCAGCCGTGTGGTGACTGCGCAATAATGAGGCAGGAGAGACATTGACTGCCACTGCTGTTTTGTTTCCTTGTGGTTTATGTAGTTGTTTTTATTTGTGATTGTATTATTAGTCTTTTGGTTTCTCTCGGCTGTGGCAATCATTGTTTTTCCCCAGTCAATTGAACACTATAGATCATTGTAACTGCCTCATGGCAGTAATTGTGGCTTTTACGCACGCTCCTTCCGCCTCTAGAATCATGTCAATACCAAAATGACGCCCAACATAATGATCAAATGATTTTCACTTTCACTGATTCTTGCTCAAGCATATGTTTCAGCAGCAAAGTGGATCTACGGGACGCTTCGATAAAGCCAATCACAGCAGCTCCTCTCATCAGGAACAGACAGTTTAACGAGCCAACACTTCAGCAGGAAACCTCCCTCCACAGACAAAAGTATACGTTTAAGTATAAGTTGAGCTCCTGAGGTCCTGGCCGTATTATTGACTTGTAAGTGTTTTTCCCCTGTGTTTTTTGTGTAAGAGTGTATGCTCTGTTTTTGCGAGGAGCTTTGCGTTCCGAGGACCCGCAGGCTGTCGTGTGAGTTGGATGGGACACCAACAGGGAGCAGGCCCGTGTCGCGGCGCAGGCCAAGGCAACACTCAACACTGAGGCAACTGGGAAGTGTCCCGGTGCTCCTCAAGGGCTGCCCACCACAAGCTCCCACAGAGGACTCATGAACGCTCTGGTCCGGACCACGTCTGAGACCGGCAACGCTGAAAAGCGACAAACGTCACAGACGCGTGTCCTCTCTGGGAGTGTGGAATGAGACCTATGGCAGAAACGGCTCCTATTTAAAATCTTCCGAGGGTGAAGTAGTCATATCGAATGTGACGTCACCAAGCCAGGGACGTATCAAAGGAGGATCCCGCTCATTTTGCTTTGAAGTCGAGGCTTTGCTGCTGTGTGCTTTATTCTGTTTCAGGTCCAGTGTTACAGCGATTCCCTTTGCCATGTGTTGAGCCAGCCGTGTGGTGACTGCGCAATAATGAGGCAGGAGAGACATTGACTGCCACTGCTGTTTTGTTTCCTTGTGGTTTATGTAGTTGTTTTTATTTGTGATTGTATTATTAGTCTTTTGGTTTCTCTCGGCTGTGGCAATCATTGTTTTTCCCCAGTCAATTGAACATCATAGATCATTGTAACTGCCTCATGGCAGTAATTGTGGCTTTTACGCACGCTCCTTCCGCCTCTAGAATCATGTCAATACCAAAATGACGCCCAACATAATGATTTCATGTAATGATCAAATGATTTTCACTTTCACTGATTCTTGCTCAAGCATATGTTTCAGCAGCAAAGTGGATCTACGGGACGCTTCGATAAAGCCAATCACAGCAGCTCCTCTCATCAGGAACAGACAGTTTAACGAGCCAACACTTCAGCAGGAAACCTCCCTCCACAGACAAAAGTATACGTTTAAGTATAAGTTGAGCTCCTGAGGTCCTGGCCGTATTATTGACTTGTAAGTGTTTTTCCCCTGTGTTTTTTGTGTAAGAGTGTATGCTCTGTTTTTGCGAGGAGCTTTGCGTTCCGAGGACCCGCAGGCTGTCGCGTGAGTTGGATGGGACACCAACAGGGAGCAGGCCCGTGTCGCGGCGCAGGCCAAGGCAACACTCAACACTGAGGCAACTGGGAAGTGTCCCGGTGCTCCTCAAGGGCTGCCCACCACAAGCTCCCACAGAGGACTCATGAACGCTCTGGTCCGGACCACGTCTGAGACCGGCAACGCTGAAAAGCGACAAACGTCACAGACGCGTGTCCTCTCTGGGAGTGTGGAATGAGACCTATGGCAGAAACGGCTCCTATTTAAAATCTTCCGAGGGTGAAGTAGTCATATCGAATGTGACGTCACCAAGCCAGGGACGTATCAAAGGAGGATCCCGCTCATTTTGCTTTGAAGTCGAGGCTTTGCTGCTGTGTGCTTTATTCTGTTTCAGGTCCAGTGTTACAGCGATTCCCTTTGCCATGTGTTGAGCCAGCCGTGTGGTGACTGCGCAATAATGAGGCAGGAGAGACATTGACTGCCACTGCTGTTTTGTTTCCTTGTGGTTTATGTAGTTGTTTTTATTTGTGATTGTATTATTAGTCTTTTGGTTTCTCTCGGCTGTGGCAATCATTGTTTTTCCCCAGTCAATTGAACATCATAGATCATTGTAACTGCCTCATGGCAGTAATTGTGGCTTTTACGCACGCTCCTTCCGCCTCTAGAATCATGTCAATACCAAAATGACGCCCAACATAATGATCAAATGATTTTCACTTTTAACTGATTCTTGCTCAAGCATATGTTTCAGCAGCAAAGTGGATCTACGGGACGCTTCGATAAAGCCAATCACAGCAGCTCCTCTCATCAGGAACAGACAGTTTAACGAGCCAACACTTCAGCAGGAAACCTCCCTCCACAGACAAAAGTATACGTTTAAGTATAAGTTGAGCTCCTGAGGTCCTGGCCGTATGATTGACTTGTAAGTGTTTTTCCCCTGTGTTTTTTGTGTAAGAGTGTATGCTCTGTTTTTGCGAGGAGCTTTGCGTTCCGAGGACCCGCAGGCTGTCGCGTGAGTTGGATGGGACACCAACAGGGAGCAGGCCCGTGTCGCGGCGCAGGCCAAGGCAACACTCAACACTGAGGCAACTGGGAAGTGTCCCGGTGCTCCTCAAGGGCTGCCCACCACAAGCTCCCACAGAGGACTCATGAACGCTCTGGTCCGGACCACGTCTGAGACCGGCAACGCTGAAAAGCGACAAACGTCACAGACGCGTGTCCTCTCTGGGAGTGTGGAATGAGACCTATGGCAGAAATAACACCCATGGTTTCCGGAGCTCTTTCACCAGAGAAGAGCTCATTAACATCATCACTTGTTACTTTGCCCCATTCAGGCCTGGAGTGCATTTGTGTTCTCTGGTTTCTAACATAACAGTGTGTTTTATGTGAAGCTTTTCAGTTTCTGAGGTTTGCAGGCATGAAACAGTCATTTTAAAGCACAGTCAACTGAAAATGACTCAGTGTGAGTGAAAAGTGGTCAGAATCAACACTATTGTGTTTATCGTGAAGCTTTTCAGTTTCTGAGGTTTGCAGGAATGACACACAAATTTTAGAAAAAAGTCAACTGAAAACCACTCAGTGTCAGTGAATACTGGTCAGAATCAGCACTTATGTGTTTTTTGTCACGCTTTTCAGTTTGTGAGGTCTGCAGGCCTGAAACAACTGAAAATGACTCAGTGTGACTGAATCGTGGTCCGAATCAACGCTTGTGTGATGTTTGTGAAACTTTTCAGTTTCTGAAGTTTGCAGGAATGAAACAAGCAACAATGAGGCAACTGGGAAGTGTCCCAAGCTCCCACAGAGGACTCATGAACGCTCTGGTCCGGACCACGTCTGAGACCGGCAACGCTGAAAAGCGACAAACGTCACAGACGCGTGTCCTCTCTGGGAGTGTGGAATGAGACCTATGGCAGAAACGGATCCTATTTAAAATCTTCCGAGGGTGAAGTAGTCATATCGAATGTGACGTCACCAAGCCAGGGACGTATCAAAGGAGGATCCCGCTCATTTTGCTTTGAAGTCGAGGCTTTGCTGCTGTGTGCTTTATTCTGTTTCAGGTCCAGTGTTACAGCGATTCCCTTTGCCATGTGTTGAGCCAGCCGTGTGGTGACTGCGCAATAATGAGGCAGGAGAGACATTGACTGCCACTGCTGTTTTGTTTCCTTGTGGTTTATGTAGTTGTTTTTATTTGTGATTGTATTATTAGTCTTTTGGTTTCTCTCGGCTGTGGCAATCATTGTTTTTCCCCAGTCAATTGAACATCATAGATCATTGTAACTGCCTCATGGCAGTAATTGTGGCTTTTACGCACGCTCCTTCCGCCTCTAGAATCATGTCAATACCAAAATGACGCCCAACATAATGATTTCATGTAATGATCAAATGATTTTCACTTTCACTGATTCTTGCTCAAGCATATGTTTCAGCAGCAAAGTGGATCTACGGGACGCTTCGATAAAGCCAATCACAGCAGCTCCTCTCATCAGGAACAGACAGTTTAACGAGCCAACACTTCAGCAGGAAACCTCCCTCCACAGACAAAAGTATACGTTTAAGTATAAGTTGAGCTCCTGAGGTCCTGGCCGTATGATTGACTTGTAAGTGTTTTTCCCCTGTGTTTTTTGTGTAAGAGTGTATGCTCTGTTTTTGCGAGGAGCTTTGCGTTCCGAGGACCCGCAGGCTGTCGTGTGAGTTGGATGGGACACCAACAGGGAGCAGGCCCGTGTCGCGGCGCAGGCCAAGGCAACACTCAACACTGAGGCAACTGGGAAGTGTCCCGGTGCTCCTCAAGGGCTGCCCACCACAAGCTCCCACAGAGGACTCATGAACGCTCTGGTCCGGACCACGTCTGAGACCGGCAACGCTGAAAAGCGACAAACGTCACAGACGCGTGTCCTCTCTGGGAGTGTGGAATGAGACCTATGGCAGAAACGGCTCCTATTTAAAATCTTCCGAGGGTGAAGTAGTCATATCGAATGTGACGTCACCAAGCCAGGGACGTATCAAAGGAGGATCCCGCTCATTTTGCTTTGAAGTCGAGGCTTTGCTGCTGTGTGCTTTATTCTGTTTCAGGTCCAGTGTTACAGCGATTCCCTTTGCCATGTGTTGAGCCAGCCGTGTGGTGACTGCGCAATAATGAGGCAGGAGAGACATTGACTGCCACTGCTGTTTTGTTTCCTTGTGGTTTATGTAGTTGTTTTTATTTGTGATTGTATTATTAGTCTTTTGGTTTCTCTCGGCTGTGGCAATCATTGTTTTTCCCCAGTCAATTGAACATCATAGATCATTGTAACTGCCTCATGGCAGTAATTGTGGCTTTTACGCACGCTCCTTCCGCCTCTAGAATCATGTCAATACCAAAATGACGCCCAACATAATGATTTCATGTAATGATCAAATGATTTTCACTTTCACTGATTCTTGCTCAAGCATATGTTTCAGCAGCAAAGTGGATCTACGGGACGCTTCGATAAAGCCAATCACAGCAGCTCCTCTCATCAGGAACAGACAGTTTAACGAGCCAACACTTCAGCAGGAAACCTCCCTCCACAGACAAAAGTATACGTTTAAGTATAAGTTGAGCTCCTGAGGTCCTGGCCGTATTATTGACTTGTAAGTGTTTTTCCCCTGTGTTTTTTGTGTAAGAGTGTATGCTCTGTTTTTGCGAGGAGCTTTGCGTTCCGAGGACCCGCAGGCTGTCGTGTGAGTTGGATGGGACACCAACAGGGAGCAGGCCCGTGTCGCGGCGCAGGCCAAGGCAACACTCAACACTGAGGCAACTGGGAAGTGTCCCGGTGCTCCTCAAGGGCTGCCCACCACAAGCTCCCACAGAGGACTCATGAACGCTCTGGTCCGGACCACGTCTGAGACCGGCAACGCTGAAAAGCGACAAACGTCACAGACGCGTGTCCTCTCTGGGAGTGTGGAATGAGACCTATGGCAGAAATAACACCCATGGTTTCCGGAGCTCTTTCACCAGAGAAGAGCTCATTAACATCATCACTTGTTACTTTGCCCCATTCAGGCCTGGAGTGCATTTGTGTTCTCTGGTTTCTAACATAACAGTGTGTTTTATGTGAAGCTTTTCAGTTTCTGAGGTTTGCAGGCATGAAACAGTAATTTTAAAGCACAGTCAACTGAAAATGACTCAGTGTGAGTGAAAAGTGGTCAGAATCAACACTATTGTGTTTATCGTGAAGCTTTTCAGTTTCTGAGGTTTGCAGGAATGACACACAAATTTTAGAAAAAAGTCAACTGAAAACCACTCAGTGTCAGTGAATACTGGTCAGAATCAGCACTTATGTGTTTTTTGTCAAGCTTTTCAGTTTGTTAGGTCTGCAGGCCTGAAACAACTGAAAATGACTCAGTGTGATTGAATCGTGGTCAGAATCAACGCTTGTGTGATGTTTGTGAAACTTTTCAGTTTCTGAAGTTTGCAGGAATGAAACAAGCAACAATGAGGCAACTGGGAAGTGTCCCAAGCTCCCACAGAGGACTCATGAACGCTCTGGTCCGGACCACGTCTGAGACCGGCAACGCTGAAAAGCGACAAACGTCACAGACGCGTGTCCTCTCTGGGAGTGTGGAATGAGACCTATGGCAGAAACGGCTCCTATTTAAAATCTTCCGAGGGTGAAGTAGTCATATCGAATGTGACGTCACCAAGCCAGGGACGTATCAAAGGAGGATCCCGCTCATTTTGCTTTGAAGTCGAGGCTTTGCTGCTGTGTGCTTTATTCTGTTTCAGGTCCAGTGTTACAGCGATTCCCTTTGCCATGTGTTGAGCCAGCCGTGTGGTGACTGCGCAATAATGAGGCAGGAGAGACATTGACTGCCACTGCTGTTTTGTTTCCTTGTGGTTTATGTAGTTGTTTTTATTTGTGATTGTATTATTAGTCTTTTGGTTTCTCTCGGCTGTGGCAATCATTGTTTTTCCCCAGTCAATTGAACATCATAGATCATTGTAACTGCCTCATGGCAGTAATTGTGGCTTTTACGCACGCTCCTTCCGCCTCTAGAATCATGTCAATACCAAAATGACGCCCAACATAATGATCAAATGATTTTCACTTTTAACTGATTCTTGCTCAAGCATATGTTTCAGCAGCAAAGTGGATCTATGGGACGCTTCGATAAAGCCAATCACAGCAGCTCCTCTCATCAGGAACAGACAGTTTAACGAGCCAACACTTCAGCAGGAAACCTCCCTCCACAGACAAAAGTATACGTTTAAGTATAAGTTGAGCTCCTGAGGTCCTGGCCGTATGATTGACTTGTAAGTGTTTTTCCCCTGTGTTTTTTGTGTAAGAGTGTATGCTCTGTTTTTGCGAGGAGCTTTGCGTTCCGAGGACCCGCAGGCTGTCGCGTGAGTTGGATGGGACACCAACAGGGAGCAGGCCCGTGTCGCGGCGCAGGCCAAGGCAACACTCAACACTGAGGCAACTGGGAAGTGTCCCGGTGCTCCTCAAGGGCTGCCCACCACAAGCTCCCACAGAGGACTCATGAACGCTCTGGTCCGGACCACGTCTGAGACCGGCAACGCTGAAAAGCGACAAACGTCACAGACGCGTGTCCTCTCTGGGAGTGTGGAATGAGACCTATGGCAGAAATAACACCCATGGTTTCCGGAGCTCTTTCACCAGAGAAGAGCTCATTAACATCATCACTTGTTACTTTGCCCCATTCAGGCCTGGAGTGCATTTGTGTTCTCTGGTTTCTAACATAACAGTGTGTTTTATGTGAAGCTTTTCAGTTTCTGAGGTTTGCAGGCATGAAACAGTCATTTTAAAGCACAGTCAACTGAAAATGACTCAGTGTGAGTGAAAAGTGGTCAGAATCAACACTATTGTGTTTATCGTGAAGCTTTTCAGTTTCTGAGGTTTGCAGGAATGACACACAAATTTTAGAAAAAAGTCAACTGAAAACCACTCAGTGTCAGTGAATACTGGTCAGAATCAGCACTTATGTGTTTTTTGTCAAGCTTTTCAGTTTGTTAGGTCTGCAGGCCTGAAACAACTGAAAATGACTCAGTGTGACTGAATCGTGGTCCGAATCAACGCTTGTGTGATGTTTGTGAAACTTTTCAGTTTCTGAAGTTTGCAGGAATGAAACAAGCAACAATGAGGCAACTGGGAAGTGTCCCAAGCTCCCACAGAGGACTCATGAACGCTCTGGTCCGGACCACGTCTGAGACCGGCAACGCTGAAAAGCGACAAACGTCACAGACGCGTGTCCTCTCTGGGAGTGTGGAATGAGACCTATGGCAGAAACGGCTCCTATTTAAAATCTTCCGAGGGTGAAGTAGTCATATCGAATGTGACGTCACCAAGCCAGGGACGTATCAAAGGAGGATCCCGCTCATTTTGCTTTGAAGTCGAGGCTTTGCTGCTGTGTGCTTTATTCTGTTTCAGGTCCAGTGTTACAGCGATTCCCTTTGCCATGTGTTGAGCCAGCCGTGTGGTGACTGCGCAATAATGAGGCAGGAGAGACATTGACTGCCACTGCTGTTTTGTTTCCTTGTGGTTTATGTAGTTGTTTTTATTTGTGATTGTATTATTAGTCTTTTGGTTTCTCTCGGCTGTGGCAATCATTGTTTTTCCCCAGTCAATTGAACATCATAGATCATTGTAACTGCCTCATGGCAGTAATTGTGGCTTTTACGCACGCTCCTTCCGCCTCTAGAATCATGTCAATACCAAAATGACGCCCAACATAATGATTTCATGTAATGATCAAATGATTTTCACTTTCACTGATTCTTGCTCAAGCATATGTTTCAGCAGCAAAGTGGATCTACGGGACGCTTCGATAAAGCCAATCACAGCAGCTCCTCTCATCAGGAACAGACAGTTTAACGAGCCAACACTTCAGCAGGAAACCTCCCTCCACAGACAAAAGTATACGTTTAAGTATAAGTTGAGCTCCTGAGGTTCTGGCCGTATTATTGACTTGTAAGTGTTTTTCCCCTGTGTTTTTTGTGTAAGAGTGTATGCTCTGTTTTTGCGAGGAGCTTTGCGTTCCGAGGACCCGCAGGCTGTCGCGTGAGTTGGATGGGACACCAACAGGGAGCAGGCCCGTGTCGCGGCGCAGGCCAAGGCAACACTCAACACTGAGGCAACTGGGAAGTGTCCCGGTGCTCCTCAAGGGCTGCCCACCACAAGCTCCCACAGAGGACTCATGAACGCTCTGGTCCGGACCACGTCTGAGACCGGCAACGCTGAAAAGCGACAAACGTCACAGACGCGTGTCCTCTCTGGGAGTGTGGAATGAGACCTATGGCAGAAACGGCTCCTATTTAAAATCTTCCGAGGGTGAAGTAGTCATATCGAATGTGACGTCACCAAGCCAGGGACGTATCAAAGGAGGATCCCGCTCATTTTGCTTTGAAGTCGAGGCTTTGCTGCTGTGTGCTTTATTCTGTTTCAGGTCCAGTGTTACAGCGATTCCCTTTGCCATGTGTTGAGCCAGCCGTGTGGTGACTGCGCAATAATGAGGCAGGAGAGACATTGACTGCCACTGCTGTTTTGTTTCCTTGTGGTTTATGTAGTTGTTTTTATTTGTGATTGTATTATTAGTCTTTTGGTTTCTCTCGGCTGTGGCAATCATTGTTTTTCCCCAGTCAATTGAACATCATAGATCATTGTAACTGCCTCATGGCAGTAATTGTGGCTTTTACGCACGCTCCTTCCGCCTCTAGAATCATGTCAATACCAAAATGACGCCCAACATAATGATCAAATGATTTTCACTTTTAACTGATTCTTGCTCAAGCATATGTTTCAGCAGCAAAGTGGATCTACGGGACGCTTCGATAAAGCCAATCACAGCAGCTCCTCTCATCAGGAACAGACAGTTTAACGAGCCAACACTTCAGCAGGAAACCTCCCTCCACAGACAAAAGTATACGTTTAAGTATAAGTTGAGCTCCTGAGGTCCTGGCCGTATGATTGACTTGTAAGTGTTTTTCCCCTGTGTTTTTTGTGTAAGAGTGTATGCTCTGTTTTTGCGAGGAGCTTTGCGTTCCGAGGACCCGCAGGCTGTCGCGTGAGTTGGATGGGACACCAACAGGGAGCAGGCCCGTGTCGCGGCGCAGGCCAAGGCAACACTCAACACTGAGGCAACTGGGAAGTGTCCCGGTGCTCCTCAAGGGCTGCCCACCACAAGCTCCCACAGAGGACTCATGAACGCTCTGGTCCGGACCACGTCTGAGACCGGCAACGCTGAAAAGCGACAAACGTCACAGACGCGTGTCCTCTCTGGGAGTGTGGAATGAGACCTATGGCAGAAATAACACCCATGGTTTCCGGAGCTCTTTCACCAGAGAAGAGCTCATTAACATCATCACTTGTTACTTTGCCCCATTCAGGCCTGGAGTGCATTTGTGTTCTCTGGTTTCTAACATAACAGTGTGTTTTATGTGAAGCTTTTCAGTTTCTGAGGTTTGCAGGCATGAAACAGTCATTTTAAAGCACAGTCAACTGAAAATGACTCAGTGTGAGTGAAAAGTGGTCAGAATCAACACTATTGTGTTTATCGTGAAGCTTTTCAGTTTCTGAGGTTTGCAGGAATGACACACAAATTTTAGAAAAAAGTCAACTGAAAACCACTCAGTGTCAGTGAATACTGGTCAGAATCAGCACTTATGTGTTTTTTGTCACGCTTTTCAGTTTGTGAGGTCTGCAGGCCTGAAACAACTGAAAATGACTCAGTGTGACTGAATCGTGGTCCGAATCAACGCTTGTGTGATGTTTGTGAAACTTTTCAGTTTCTGAAGTTTGCAGGAATGAAACAAGCAACAATGAGGCAACTGGGAAGTGTCCCAAGCTCCCACAGAGGACTCATGAACGCTCTGGTCCGGACCACGTCTGAGACCGGCAACGCTGAAAAGCGACAAACGTCACAGACGCGTGTCCTCTCTGGGAGTGTGGAATGAGACCTATGGCAGAAACGGATCCTATTTAAAATCTTCCGAGGGTGAAGTAGTCATATCGAATGTGACGTCACCAAGCCAGGGACGTATCAAAGGAGGATCCCGCTCATTTTGCTTTGAAGTCGAGGCTTTGCTGCTGTGTGCTTTATTCTGTTTCAGGTCCAGTGTTACAGCGATTCCCTTTGCCATGTGTTGAGCCAGCCGTGTGGTGACTGCGCAATAATGAGGCAGGAGAGACATTGACTGCCACTGCTGTTTTGTTTCCTTGTGGTTTATGTAGTTGTTTTTATTTGTGATTGTATTATTAGTCTTTTGGTTTCTCTCGGCTGTGGCAATCATTGTTTTTCCCCAGTCAATTGAACATCATAGATCATTGTAACTGCCTCATGGCAGTAATTGTGGCTTTTACGCACGCTCCTTCCGCCTCTAGAATCATGTCAATACCAAAATGACGCCCAACATAATGATTTCATGTAATGATCAAATGATTTTCACTTTCACTGATTCTTGCTCAAGCATATGTTTCAGCAGCAAAGTGGATCTACGGGACGCTTCGATAAAGCCAATCACAGCAGCTCCTCTCATCAGGAACAGACAGTTTAACGAGCCAACACTTCAGCAGGAAACCTCCCTCCACAGACAAAAGTATACGTTTAAGTATAAGTTGAGCTCCTGAGGTCCTGGCCGTATTATTGACTTGTAAGTGTTTTTCCCCTGTGTTTTTTGTGTAAGAGTGTATGCTCTGTTTTTGCGAGGAGCTTTGCGTTCCGAGGACCCGCAGGCTGTCGTGTGAGTTGGATGGGACACCAACAGGGAGCAGGCCCGTGTCGCGGCGCAGGCCAAGGCAACACTCAACACTGAGGCAACTGGGAAGTGTCCCGGTGCTCCTCAAGGGCTGCCCACCACAAGCTCCCACAGAGGACTCATGAACGCTCTGGTCCGGACCACGTCTGAGACCGGCAACGCTGAAAAGCGACAAACGTCACAGACGCGTGTCCTCTCTGGGAGTGTGGAATGAGACCTATGGCAGAAATAACACCCATGGTTTCCGGAGCTCTTTCACCAGAGAAGAGCTCATTAACATCATCACTTGTTACTTTGCCCCATTCAGGCCTGGAGTGCATTTGTGTTCTCTGGTTTCTAACATAACAGTGTGTTTTATGTGAAGCTTTTCAGTTTCTGAGGTTTGCAGGCATGAAACAGTCATTTTAAAGCACAGTCAACTGAAAATGACTCAGTGTGAGTGAAAAGTGGTCAGAATCAACACTATTGTGTTTATCGTGAAGCTTTTCAGTTTCTGAGGTTTGCAGGAATGACACACAAATTTTAGAAAAAAGTCAACTGAAAACCACTCAGTGTCAGTGAATACTGGTCAGAATCAGCACTTATGTGTTTTTTGTCAAGCTTTTCAGTTTGTTAGGTCTGCAGGCCTGAAACAACTGAAAATGACTCAGTGTGATTGAATCGTGGTCAGAATCAACGCTTGTGTGATGTTTGTGAAACTTTTCAGTTTCTGAAGTTTGCAGGAATGAAACAAGCAACAATGAGGCAACTGGGAAGTGTCCCAAGCTCCCACAGAGGACTCATGAACGCTCTGGTCCGGACCACGTCTGAGACCGGCAACGCTGAAAAGCGACAAACGTCACAGACGCGTGTCCTCTCTGGGAGTGTGGAATGAGACCTATGGCAGAAATAACACCCATGGTTTCCGGAGCTCTTTCACCAGAGAAGAGCTCATTAACATCATCACTTGTTACTTTGCCCCATTCAGGCCTGGAGTGCATTTGTGTTCTCTGGTTTCTAACATAACAGTGTGTTTTATGTGAAGCTTTTCAGTTTCTGAGGTTTGCAGGCATGAAACAGTCATTTTAAAGCACAGTCAACTGAAAATGACTCAGTGTGAGTGAAAAGTGGTCAGAATCAACACTATTGTGTTTATCGTGAAGCTTTTCAGTTTCTGAGGTTTGCAGGAATGACACACAAATTTTAGAAAAAAGTCAACTGAAAACCACTCAGTGTCAGTGAATACTGGTCAGAATCAGCACTTATGTGTTTTTTGTCACGCTTTTCAGTTTGTGAGGTCTGCAGGCCTGAAACAACTGAAAATGACTCAGTGTGACTGAATCGTGGTCCGAATCAACGCTTGTGTGATGTTTGTGAAACTTTTCAGTTTCTGAAGTTTGCAGGAATGAAACAAGCAACAATGAGGCAACTGGGAAGTGTCCCAAGCTCCCACAGAGGACTCATGAACGCTCTGGTCCGGACCACGTCTGAGACCGGCAACGCTGAAAAGCGACAAACGTCACAGACGCGTGTCCTCTCTGGGAGTGTGGAATGAGACCTATGGCAGAAACGGATCCTATTTAAAATCTTCCGAGGGTGAAGTAGTCATATCGAATGTGACGTCACCAAGCCAGGGACGTATCAAAGGAGGATCCCGCTCATTTTGCTTTGAAGTCGAGGCTTTGCTGCTGTGTGCTTTATTCTGTTTCAGGTCCAGTGTTACAGCGATTCCCTTTGCCATGTGTTGAGCCAGCCGTGTGGTGACTGCGCAATAATGAGGCAGGAGAGACATTGACTGCCACTGCTGTTTTGTTTCCTTGTGGTTTATGTAGTTGTTTTTATTTGTGATTGTATTATTAGTCTTTTGGTTTCTCTCGGCTGTGGCAATCATTGTTTTTCCCCAGTCAATTGAACATCATAGATCATTGTAACTGCCTCATGGCAGTAATTGTGGCTTTTACGCACGCTCCTTCCGCCTCTAGAATCATGTCAATACCAAAATGACGCCCAACATAATGATTTCATGTAATGATCAAATGATTTTCACTTTCACTGATTCTTGCTCAAGCATATGTTTCAGCAGCAAAGTGGATCTACGGGACGCTTCGATAAAGCCAATCACAGCAGCTCCTCTCATCAGGAACAGACAGTTTAACGAGCCAACACTTCAGCAGGAAACCTCCCTCCACAGACAAAAGTATACGTTTAAGTATAAGTTGAGCTCCTGAGGTCCTGGCCGTATGATTGACTTGTAAGTGTTTTTCCCCTGTGTTTTTTGTGTAAGAGTGTATGCTCTGTTTTTGCGAGGAGCTTTGCGTTCCGAGGACCCGCAGGCTGTCGTGTGAGTTGGATGGGACACCAACAGGGAGCAGGCCCGTGTCGCGGCGCAGGCCAAGGCAACACTCAACACTGAGGCAACTGGGAAGTGTCCCGGTGCTCCTCAAGGGCTGCCCACCACAAGCTCCCACAGAGGACTCATGAACGCTCTGGTCCGGACCACGTCTGAGACCGGCAACGCTGAAAAGCGACAAACGTCACAGACGCGTGTCCTCTCTGGGAGTGTGGAATGAGACCTATGGCAGAAACGGCTCCTATTTAAAATCTTCCGAGGGTGAAGTAGTCATATCGAATGTGACGTCACCAAGCCAGGGACGTATCAAAGGAGGATCCCGCTCATTTTGCTTTGAAGTCGAGGCTTTGCTGCTGTGTGCTTTATTCTGTTTCAGGTCCAGTGTTACAGCGATTCCCTTTGCCATGTGTTGAGCCAGCCGTGTGGTGACTGCGCAATAATGAGGCAGGAGAGACATTGACTGCCACTGCTGTTTTGTTTCCTTGTGGTTTATGTAGTTGTTTTTATTTGTGATTGTATTATTAGTCTTTTGGTTTCTCTCGGCTGTGGCAATCATTGTTTTTCCCCAGTCAATTGAACATCATAGATCATTGTAACTGCCTCATGGCAGTAATTGTGGCTTTTACGCACGCTCCTTCCGCCTCTAGAATCATGTCAATACCAAAATGACGCCCAACATAATGATTTCATGTAATGATCAAATGATTTTCACTTTCACTGATTCTTGCTCAAGCATATGTTTCAGCAGCAAAGTGGATCTACGGGACGCTTCGATAAAGCCAATCACAGCAGCTCCTCTCATCAGGAACAGACAGTTTAACGAGCCAACACTTCAGCAGGAAACCTCCCTCCACAGACAAAAGTATACGTTTAAGTATAAGTTGAGCTCCTGAGGTCCTGGCCGTATTATTGACTTGTAAGTGTTTTTCCCCTGTGTTTTTTGTGTAAGAGTGTATGCTCTGTTTTTGCGAGGAGCTTTGCGTTCCGAGGACCCGCAGGCTGTCGTGTGAGTTGGATGGGACACCAACAGGGAGCAGGCCCGTGTCGCGGCGCAGGCCAAGGCAACACTCAACACTGAGGCAACTGGGAAGTGTCCCGGTGCTCCTCAAGGGCTGCCCACCACAAGCTCCCACAGAGGACTCATGAACGCTCTGGTCCGGACCACGTCTGAGACCGGCAACGCTGAAAAGCGACAAACGTCACAGACGCGTGTCCTCTCTGGGAGTGTGGAATGAGACCTATGGCAGAAATAACACCCATGGTTTCCGGAGCTCTTTCACCAGAGAAGAGCTCATTAACATCATCACTTGTTACTTTGCCCCATTCAGGCCTGGAGTGCATTTGTGTTCTCTGGTTTCTAACATAACAGTGTGTTTTATGTGAAGCTTTTCAGTTTCTGAGGTTTGCAGGCATGAAACAGTCATTTTAAAGCACAGTCAACTGAAAATGACTCAGTGTGAGTGAAAAGTGGTCAGAATCAACACTATTGTGTTTATCGTGAAGCTTTTCAGTTTCTGAGGTTTGCAGGAATGACACACAAATTTTAGAAAAAAGTCAACTGAAAACCACTCAGTGTCAGTGAATACTGGTCAGAATCAGCACTTATGTGTTTTTTGTCAAGCTTTTCAGTTTGTTAGGTCTGCAGGCCTGAAACAACTGAAAATGACTCAGTGTGATTGAATCGTGGTCAGAATCAACGCTTGTGTGATGTTTGTGAAACTTTTCAGTTTCTGAAGTTTGCAGGAATGAAACAAGCAACAATGAGGCAACTGGGAAGTGTCCCAAGCTCCCACAGAGGACTCATGAACGCTCTGGTCCGGACCACGTCTGAGACCGGCAACGCTGAAAAGCGACAAACGTCACAGACGCGTGTCCTCTCTGGGAGTGTGGAATGAGACCTATGGCAGAAACGGCTCCTATTTAAAATCTTCCGAGGGTGAAGTAGTCATATCGAATGTGACGTCACCAAGCCAGGGACGTATCAAAGGAGGATCCCGCTCATTTTGCTTTGAAGTCGAGGCTTTGCTGCTGTGTGCTTTATTCTGTTTCAGGTCCAGTGTTACAGCGATTCCCTTTGCCATGTGTTGAGCCAGCCGTGTGGTGACTGCGCAATAATGAGGCAGGAGAGACATTGACTGCCACTGCTGTTTTGTTTCCTTGTGGTTTATGTAGTTGTTTTTATTTGTGATTGTATTATTAGTCTTTTGGTTTCTCTCGGCTGTGGCAATCATTGTTTTTCCCCAGTCAATTGAACATCATAGATCATTGTAACTGCCTCATGGCAGTAATTGTGGCTTTTACGCACGCTCCTTCCGCCTCTAGAATCATGTCAATACCAAAATGACGCCCAACATAATGATCAAATGATTTTCACTTTTAACTGATTCTTGCTCAAGCATATGTTTCAGCAGCAAAGTGGATCTATGGGACGCTTCGATAAAGCCAATCACAGCAGCTCCTCTCATCAGGAACAGACAGTTTAACGAGCCAACACTTCAGCAGGAAACCTCCCTCCACAGACAAAAGTATACGTTTAAGTATAAGTTGAGCTCCTGAGGTCCTGGCCGTATGATTGACTTGTAAGTGTTTTTCCCCTGTGTTTTTTGTGTAAGAGTGTATGCTCTGTTTTTGCGAGGAGCTTTGCGTTCCGAGGACCCGCAGGCTGTCGTGTGAGTTGGATGGGACACCAACAGGGAGCAGGCCCGTGTCGCGGCGCAGGCCAAGGCAACACTCAACACTGAGGCAACTGGGAAGTGTCCCGGTGCTCCTCAAGGGCTGCCCACCACAAGCTCCCACAGAGGACTCATGAACGCTCTGGTCCGGACCACGTCTGAGACCGGCAACGCTGAAAAGCGACAAACGTCACAGACGCGTGTCCTCTCTGGGAGTGTGGAATGAGACCTATGGCAGAAACGGCTCCTATTTAAAATCTTCCGAGGGTGAAGTAGTCATATCGAATGTGACGTCACCAAGCCAGGGACGTATCAAAGGAGGATCCCGCTCATTTTGCTTTGAAGTCGAGGCTTTGCTGCTGTGTGCTTTATTCTGTTTCAGGTCCAGTGTTACAGCGATTCCCTTTGCCATGTGTTGAGCCAGCCGTGTGGTGACTGCGCAATAATGAGGCAGGAGAGACATTGACTGCCACTGCTGTTTTGTTTCCTTGTGGTTTATGTAGTTGTTTTTATTTGTGATTGTATTATTAGTCTTTTGGTTTCTCTCGGCTGTGGCAATCATTGTTTTTCCCCAGTCAATTGAACATCATAGATCATTGTAACTGCCTCATGGCAGTAATTGTGGCTTTTACGCACGCTCCTTCCGCCTCTAGAATCATGTCAATACCAAAATGACGCCCAACATAATGATTTCATGTAATGATCAAATGATTTTCACTTTCACTGATTCTTGCTCAAGCATATGTTTCAGCAGCAAAGTGGATCTACGGGACGCTTCGATAAAGCCAATCACAGCAGCTCCTCTCATCAGGAACAGACAGTTTAACGAGCCAACACTTCAGCAGGAAACCTCCCTCCACAGACAAAAGTATACGTTTAAGTATAAGTTGAGCTCCTGAGGTCCTGGCCGTATTATTGACTTGTAAGTGTTTTTCCCCTGTGTTTTTTGTGTAAGAGTGTATGCTCTGTTTTTGCGAGGAGCTTTGCGTTCCGAGGACCCGCAGGCTGTCGTGTGAGTTGGATGGGACACCAACAGGGAGCAGGCCCGTGTCGCGGCGCAGGCCAAGGCAACACTCAACACTGAGGCAACTGGGAAGTGTCCCGGTGCTCCTCAAGGGCTGCCCACCACAAGCTCCCACAGAGGACTCATGAACGCTCTGGTCCGGACCACGTCTGAGACCGGCAACGCTGAAAAGCGACAAACGTCACAGACGCGTGTCCTCTCTGGGAGTGTGGAATGAGACCTATGGCAGAAATAACACCCATGGTTTCCGGAGCTCTTTCACCAGAGAAGAGCTCATTAACATCATCACTTGTTACTTTGCCCCATTCAGGCCTGGAGTGCATTTGTGTTCTCTGGTTTCTAACATAACAGTGTGTTTTATGTGAAGCTTTTCAGTTTCTGAGGTTTGCAGGCATGAAACAGTCATTTTAAAGCACAGTCAACTGAAAATGACTCAGTGTGAGTGAAAAGTGGTCAGAATCAACACTATTGTGTTTATCGTGAAGCTTTTCAGTTTCTGAGGTTTGCAGGAATGACACACAAATTTTAGAAAAAAGTCAACTGAAAACCACTCAGTGTCAGTGAATACTGGTCAGAATCAGCACTTATGTGTTTTTTGTCAAGCTTTTCAGTTTGTTAGGTCTGCAGGCCTGAAACAACTGAAAATGACTCAGTGTGATTGAATCGTGGTCAGAATCAACGCTTGTGTGATGTTTGTGAAACTTTTCAGTTTCTGAAGTTTGCAGGAATGAAACAAGCAACAATGAGGCAACTGGGAAGTGTCCCAAGCTCCCACAGAGGACTCATGAACGCTCTGGTCCGGACCACGTCTGAGACCGGCAACGCTGAAAAGCGACAAACGTCACAGACGCGTGTCCTCTCTGGGAGTGTGGAATGAGACCTATGGCAGAAACGGCTCCTATTTAAAATCTTCCGAGGGTGAAGTAGTCATATCGAATGTGACGTCACCAAGCCAGGGACGTATCAAAGGAGGATCCCGCTCATTTTGCTTTGAAGTCGAGGCTTTGCTGCTGTGTGCTTTATTCTGTTTCAGGTCCAGTGTTACAGCGATTCCCTTTGCCATGTGTTGAGCCAGCCGTGTGGTGACTGCGCAATAATGAGGCAGGAGAGACATTGACTGCCACTGCTGTTTTGTTTCCTTGTGGTTTATGTAGTTGTTTTTATTTGTGATTGTATTATTAGTCTTTTGGTTTCTCTCGGCTGTGGCAATCATTGTTTTTCCCCAGTCAATTGAACATCATAGATCATTGTAACTGCCTCATGGCAGTAATTGTGGCTTTTACGCACGCTCCTTCCGCCTCTAGAATCATGTCAATACCAAAATGACGCCCAACATAATGATCAAATGATTTTCACTTTTAACTGATTCTTGCTCAAGCATATGTTTCAGCAGCAAAGTGGATCTATGGGACGCTTCGATAAAGCCAATCACAGCAGCTCCTCTCATCAGGAACAGACAGTTTAACGAGCCAACACTTCAGCAGGAAACCTCCCTCCACAGACAAAAGTATACGTTTAAGTATAAGTTGAGCTCCTGAGGTCCTGGCCGTATGATTGACTTGTAAGTGTTTTTCCCCTGTGTTTTTTGTGTAAGAGTGTATGCTCTGTTTTTGCGAGGAGCTTTGCGTTCCGAGGACCCGCAGGCTGTCGCGTGAGTTGGATGGGACACCAACAGGGAGCAGGCCCGTGTCGCGGCGCAGGCCAAGGCAACACTCAACACTGAGGCAACTGGGAAGTGTCCCGGTGCTCCTCAAGGGCTGCCCACCACAAGCTCCCACAGAGGACTCATGAACGCTCTGGTCCGGACCACGTCTGAGACCGGCAACGCTGAAAAGCGACAAACGTCACAGACGCGTGTCCTCTCTGGGAGTGTGGAATGAGACCTATGGCAGAAATAACACCCATGGTTTCCGGAGCTCTTTCACCAGAGAAGAGCTCATTAACATCATCACTTGTTACTTTGCCCCATTCAGGCCTGGAGTGCATTTGTGTTCTCTGGTTTCTAACATAACAGTGTGTTTTATGTGAAGCTTTTCAGTTTCTGAGGTTTGCAGGCATGAAACAGTCATTTTAAAGCACAGTCAACTGAAAATGACTCAGTGTGAGTGAAAAGTGGTCAGAATCAACACTATTGTGTTTATCGTGAAGCTTTTCAGTTTCTGAGGTTTGCAGGAATGACACACAAATTTTAGAAAAAAGTCAACTGAAAACCACTCAGTGTCAGTGAATACTGGTCAGAATCAGCACTTATGTGTTTTTTGTCACGCTTTTCAGTTTGTTAGGTCTGCAGGCCTGAAACAACTGAAAATGACTCAGTGTGACTGAATCGTGGTCCGAATCAACGCTTGTGTGATGTTTGTGAAACTTTTCAGTTTCTGAAGTTTGCAGGAATGAAACAAGCAACAATGAGGCAACTGGGAAGTGTCCCAAGCTCCCACAGAGGACTCATGAACGCTCTGGTCCGGACCACGTCTGAGACCGGCAACGCTGAAAAGCGACAAACGTCACAGACGCGTGTCCTCTCTGGGAGTGTGGAATGAGACCTATGGCAGAAACGGATCCTATTTAAAATCTTCCGAGGGTGAAGTAGTCATATCGAATGTGACGTCACCAAGCCAGGGACGTATCAAAGGAGGATCCCGCTCATTTTGCTTTGAAGTCGAGGCTTTGCTGCTGTGTGCTTTATTCTGTTTCAGGTCCAGTGTTACAGCGATTCCCTTTGCCATGTGTTGAGCCAGCCGTGTGGTGACTGCGCAATAATGAGGCAGGAGAGACATTGACTGCCACTGCTGTTTTGTTTCCTTGTGGTTTATGTAGTTGTTTTTATTTGTGATTGTATTATTAGTCTTTTGGTTTCTCTCGGCTGTGGCAATCATTGTTTTTCCCCAGTCAATTGAACATCATAGATCATTGTAACTGCCTCATGGCAGTAATTGTGGCTTTTACGCACGCTCCTTCCGCCTCTAGAATCATGTCAATACCAAAATGACGCCCAACATAATGATTTCATGTAATGATCAAATGATTTTCACTTTCACTGATTCTTGCTCAAGCATATGTTTCAGCAGCAAAGTGGATCTACGGGACGCTTCGATAAAGCCAATCACAGCAGCTCCTCTCATCAGGAACAGACAGTTTAACGAGCCAACACTTCAGCAGGAAACCTCCCTCCACAGACAAAAGTATACGTTTAAGTATAAGTTGAGCTCCTGAGGTCCTGGCCGTATTATTGACTTGTAAGTGTTTTTCCCCTGTGTTTTTTGTGTAAGAGTGTATGCTCTGTTTTTGCGAGGAGCTTTGCGTTCCGAGGACCCGCAGGCTGTCGCGTGAGTTGGATGGGACACCAACAGGGAGCAGGCCCGTGTCGCGGCGCAGGCCAAGGCAACACTCAACACTGAGGCAACTGGGAAGTGTCCCGGTGCTCCTCAAGGGCTGCCCACCACAAGCTCCCACAGAGGACTCATGAACGCTCTGGTCCGGACCACGTCTGAGACCGGCAACGCTGAAAAGCGACAAACGTCACAGACGCGTGTCCTCTCTGGGAGTGTGGAATGAGACCTATGGCAGAAACGGCTCCTATTTAAAATCTTCCGAGGGTGAAGTAGTCATATCGAATGTGACGTCACCAAGCCAGGGACGTATCAAAGGAGGATCCCGCTCATTTTGCTTTGAAGTCGAGGCTTTGCTGCTGTGTGCTTTATTCTGTTTCAGGTCCAGTGTTACAGCGATTCCCTTTGCCATGTGTTGAGCCAGCCGTGTGGTGACTGCGCAATAATGAGGCAGGAGAGACATTGACTGCCACTGCTGTTTTGTTTCCTTGTGGTTTATGTAGTTGTTTTTATTTGTGATTGTATTATTAGTCTTTTGGTTTCTCTCGGCTGTGGCAATCATTGTTTTTCCCCAGTCAATTGAACACTATAGATCATTGTAACTGCCTCATGGCAGTAATTGTGGCTTTTACGCACGCTCCTTCCGCCTCTAGAATCATGTCAATACCAAAATGACGCCCAACATAATGATCAAATGATTTTCACTTTCACTGATTCTTGCTCAAGCATATGTTTCAGCAGCAAAGTGGATCTACGGGACGCTTCGATAAAGCCAATCACAGCAGCTCCTCTCATCAGGAACAGACAGTTTAACGAGCCAACACTTCAGCAGGAAACCTCCCTCCACAGACAAAAGTATACGTTTAAGTATAAGTTGAGCTCCTGAGGTCCTGGCCGTATTATTGACTTGTAAGTGTTTTTCCCCTGTGTTTTTTGTGTAAGAGTGTATGCTCTGTTTTTGCGAGGAGCTTTGCGTTCCGAGGACCCGCAGGCTGTCGTGTGAGTTGGATGGGACACCAACAGGGAGCAGGCCCGTGTCGCGGCGCAGGCCAAGGCAACACTCAACACTGAGGCAACTGGGAAGTGTCCCGGTGCTCCTCAAGGGCTGCCCACCACAAGCTCCCACAGAGGACTCATGAACGCTCTGGTCCGGACCACGTCTGAGACCGGCAACGCTGAAAAGCGACAAACGTCACAGACGCGTGTCCTCTCTGGGAGTGTGGAATGAGACCTATGGCAGAAATAACACCCATGGTTTCCGGAGCTCTTTCACCAGAGAAGAGCTCATTAACATCATCACTTGTTACTTTGCCCCATTCAGGCCTGGAGTGCATTTGTGTTCTCTGGTTTCTAACATAACAATGTGTTTTATGTGAAGCTTTTCAGTTTCTGAGGTTTGCAGGCATGAAACAGTCATTTTAAAGCACAGTCAACTGAAAATGACTCAGTGTGAGTGAAAAGTGGTCAGAATCAACACTATTGTGTTTATCGTGAAGCTTTTCAGTTTCTGAGGTTTGCAGGAATGACACACAAATTTTAGAAAAAAGTCAACTGAAAACCACTCAGTGTCAGTGAATACTGGTCAGAATCAGCACTTATGTGTTTTTTGTCAAGCTTTTCAGTTTGTTAGGTCTGCAGGCCTGAAACAACTGAAAATGACTCAGTGTGATTGAATCGTGGTCCGAATCAACGCTTGTGTGATGTTTGTGAAACTTTTCAGTTTCTGAAGTTTGCAGGAATGAAACAAGCAACAATGAGGCAACTGGGAAGTGTCCCAAGCTCCCACAGAGGACTCATGAACGCTCTGGTCCGGACCACGTCTGAGACCGGCAACGCTGAAAAGCGACAAACGTCACAGACGCGTGTCCTCTCTGGGAGTGTGGAATGAGACCTATGGCAGAAACGGCTCCTATTTAAAATCTTCCGAGGGTTGAAGTAGTCATATCGAATGTGACGTCACCAAGCCAGGGACGTATCAAAGGAGGATCCCGCTCATTTTGCTTTGAAGTCGAGGCTTTGCTGCTGTGTGCTTTATTCTGTTTCAGGTCCAGTGTTACAGCGATTCCCTTTGCCATGTGTTGAGCCAGCCGTGTGGTGACTGCGCAATAATGAGGCAGGAGAGACATTGACTGCCACTGCTGTTTTGTTTCCTTGTGGTTTATGTAGTTGTTTTTATTTGTGATTGTATTATTAGTCTTTTGGTTTCTCTCGGCTGTGGCAATCATTGTTTTTCCCCAGTCAATTGAACATCATAGATCATTGTAACTGCCTCATGGCAGTAATTGTGGCTTTTACGCACGCTCCTTCCGCCTCTAGAATCATGTCAATACCAAAATGACGCCCAACATAATGATTTCATGTAATGATCAAATGATTTTCACTTTCACTGATTCTTGCTCAAGCATATGTTTCAGCAGCAAAGTGGATCTACGGGACGCTTCGATAAAGCCAATCACAGCAGCTCCTCTCATCAGGAACAGACAGTTTAACGAGCCAACACTTCAGCAGGAAACCTCCCTCCACAGACAAAAGTATACGTTTAAGTATAAGTTGAGCTCCTGAGGTCCTGGCCGTATTATTGACTTGTAAGTGTTTTTCCCCTGTGTTTTTTGTGTAAGAGTGTATGCTCTGTTTTTGCGAGGAGCTTTGCGTTCCGAGGACCCGCAGGCTGTCGTGTGAGTTGGATGGGACACCAACAGGGAGCAGGCCCGTGTCGCGGCGCAGGCCAAGGCAACACTCAACACTGAGGCAACTGGGAAGTGTCCCGGTGCTCCTCAAGGGCTGCCCACCACAAGCTCCCACAGAGGACTCATGAACGCTCTGGTCCGGACCACGTCTGAGACCGGCAACGCTGAAAAGCGACAAACGTCACAGACGCGTGTCCTCTCTGGGAGTGTGGAATGAGACCTATGGCAGAAACGGCTCCTATTTAAAATCTTCCGAGGGTGAAGTAGTCATATCGAATGTGACGTCACCAAGCCAGGGACGTATCAAAGGAGGATCCCGCTCATTTTGCTTTGAAGTCGAGGCTTTGCTGCTGTGTGCTTTATTCTGTTTCAGGTCCAGTGTTACAGCGATTCCCTTTGCCATGTGTTGAGCCAGCCGTGTGGTGACTGCGCAATAATGAGGCAGGAGAGACATTGACTGCCACTGCTGTTTTGTTTCCTTGTGGTTTATGTAGTTGTTTTTATTTGTGATTGTATTATTAGTCTTTTGGTTTCTCTCGGCTGTGGCAATCATTGTTTTTCCCCAGTCAATTGAACACTATAGATCATTGTAACTGCCTCATGGCAGTAATTGTGGCTTTTACGCACGCTCCTTCCGCCTCTAGAATCATGTCAATACCAAAATGACGCCCAACATAATGATTTCATGTAATGATCAAATGATTTTCACTTTCACTGATTCTTGCTCAAGCATATGTTTCAGCAGCAAAGTGGATCTACGGGACGCTTCGATAAAGCCAATCACAGCAGCTCCTCTCATCAGGAACAGACAGTTTAACGAGCCAACACTTCAGCAGGAAACCTCCCTCCACAGACAAAAGTATACGTTTAAGTATAAGTTGAGCTCCTGAGGTCCTGGCCGTATTATTGACTTGTAAGTGTTTTTCCCCTGTGTTTTTTGTGTAAGAGTGTATGCTCTGTTTTTGCGAGGAGCTTTGCGTTCCGAGGACCCGCAGGCTGTCGCGTGAGTTGGATGGGACACCAACAGGGAGCAGGCCCGTGTCGCGGCGCAGGCCAAGGCAACACTCAACACTGAGGCAACTGGGAAGTGTCCCGGTGCTCCTCAAGGGCTGCCCACCACAAGCTCCCACAGAGGACTCATGAACGCTCTGGTCCGGACCACGTCTGAGACCGGCAACGCTGAAAAGCGACAAACGTCACAGACGCGTGTCCTCTCTGGGAGTGTGGAATGAGACCTATGGCAGAAACGGCTCCTATTTAAAATCTTCCGAGGGTGAAGTAGTCATATCGAATGTGACGTCACCAAGCCAGGGACGTATCAAAGGAGGATCCCGCTCATTTTGCTTTGAAGTCGAGGCTTTGCTGCTGTGTGCTTTATTCTGTTTCAGGTCCAGTGTTACAGCGATTCCCTTTGCCATGTGTTGAGCCAGCCGTGTGGTGACTGCGCAATAATGAGGCAGGAGAGACATTGACTGCCACTGCTGTTTTGTTTCCTTGTGGTTTATGTAGTTGTTTTTATTTGTGATTGTATTATTAGTCTTTTGGTTTCTCTCGGCTGTGGCAATCATTGTTTTTCCCCAGTCAATTGAACACTATAGATCATTGTAACTGCCTCATGGCAGTAATTGTGGCTTTTACGCACGCTCCTTCCGCCTCTAGAATCATGTCAATACCAAAATGACGCCCAACATAATGATCAAATGATTTTCACTTTCACTGATTCTTGCTCAAGCATATGTTTCAGCAGCAAAGTGGATCTACGGGACGCTTCGATAAAGCCAATCACAGCAGCTCCTCTCATCAGGAACAGACAGTTTAACGAGCCAACACTTCAGCAGGAAACCTCCCTCCACAGACAAAAGTATACGTTTAAGTATAAGTTGAGCTCCTGAGGTCCTGGCCGTATTATTGACTTGTAAGTGTTTTTCCCCTGTGTTTTTTGTGTAAGAGTGTATGCTCTGTTTTTGCGAGGAGCTTTGCGTTCCGAGGACCCGCAGGCTGTCGTGTGAGTTGGATGGGACACCAACAGGGAGCAGGCCCGTGTCGCGGCGCAGGCCAAGGCAACACTCAACACTGAGGCAACTGGGAAGTGTCCCGGTGCTCCTCAAGGGCTGCCCACCACAAGCTCCCACAGAGGACTCATGAACGCTCTGGTCCGGACCACGTCTGAGACCGGCAACGCTGAAAAGCGACAAACGTCACAGACGCGTGTCCTCTCTGGGAGTGTGGAATGAGACCTATGGCAGAAATAACACCCATGGTTTCCGGAGCTCTTTCACCAGAGAAGAGCTCATTAACATCATCACTTGTTACTTTGCCCCATTCAGGCCTGGAGTGCATTTGTGTTCTCTGGTTTCTAACATAACAGTGTGTTTTATGTGAAGCTTTTCAGTTTCTGAGGTTTGCAGGCATGAAACAGTCATTTTAAAGCACAGTCAACTGAAAATGACTCAGTGTGAGTGAAAAGTGGTCAGAATCAACACTATTGTGTTTATCGTGAAGCTTTTCAGTTTCTGAGGTTTGCAGGAATGACACACAAATTTTAGAAAAAAGTCAACTGAAAACCACTCAGTGTCAGTGAATACTGGTCAGAATCAGCACTTATGTGTTTTTTGTCACGCTTTTCAGTTTGTTAGGTCTGCAGGCCTGAAACAACTGAAAATGACTCAGTGTGACTGAATCGTGGTCCGAATCAACGCTTGTGTGATGTTTGTGAAACTTTTCAGTTTCTGAAGTTTGCAGGAATGAAACAAGCAACAATGAGGCAACTGGGAAGTGTCCCAAGCTCCCACAGAGGACTCATGAACGCTCTGGTCCGGACCACGTCTGAGACCGGCAACGCTGAAAAGCGACAAACGTCACAGACGCGTGTCCTCTCTGGGAGTGTGGAATGAGACCTATGGCAGAAACGGCTCCTATTTAAAATCTTCCGAGGGTGAAGTAGTCATATCGAATGTGACGTCACCAAGCCAGGGACGTATCAAAGGAGGATCCCGCTCATTTTGCTTTGAAGTCGAGGCTTTGCTGCTGTGTGCTTTATTCTGTTTCAGGTCCAGTGTTACAGCGATTCCCTTTGCCATGTGTTGAGCCAGCCGTGTGGTGACTGCGCAATAATGAGGCAGGAGAGACATTGACTGCCACTGCTGTTTTGTTTCCTTGTGGTTTATGTAGTTGTTTTTATTTGTGATTGTATTATTTGTCTTTTGGTTTCTCTCGGCTGTGGCAATCATTGTTTTTCCCCAGTCAATTGAACATCATAGATCATTGTAACTGCCTCATGGCAGTAATTGTGGCTTTTACGCACGCTCCTTCCGCCTCTAGAATCATGTCAATACCAAAATGACGCCCAACATAATGATTTCATGTAATGATCAAATGATTTTCACTTTCACTGATTCTTGCTCAAGCATATGTTTCAGCAGCAAAGTGGATCTACGGGACGCTTCGATAAAGCCAATCACAGCAGCTCCTCTCATCAGGAACAGACAGTTTAACGAGCCAACACTTCAGCAGGAAACCTCCCTCCACAGACAAAAGTATACGTTTAAGTATAAGTTGAGCTCCTGAGGTCCTGGCCGTATGATTGACTTGTAAGTGTTTTTCCCCTGTGTTTTTTGTGTAAGAGTGTATGCTCTGTTTTTGCGAGGAGCTTTGCGTTCCGAGGACCCGCAGGCTGTCGTGTGAGTTGGATGGGACACCAACAGGGAGCAGGCCCGTGTCGCGGCGCAGGCCAAGGCAACACTCAACACTGAGGCAACTGGGAAGTGTCCCGGTGCTCCTCAAGGGCTGCCCACCACAAGCTCCCACAGAGGACTCATGAACGCTCTGGTCCGGACCACGTCTGAGACCGGCAACGCTGAAAAGCGACAAACGTCACAGACGCGTGTCCTCTCTGGGAGTGTGGAATGAGACCTATGGCAGAAACGGCTCCTATTTAAAATCTTCCGAGGGTTGAAGTAGTCATATCGAATGTGACGTCACCAAGCCAGGGACGTATCAAAGGAGGATCCCGCTCATTTTGCTTTGAAGTCGAGGCTTTGCTGCTGTGTGCTTTATTCTGTTTCAGGTCCAGTGTTACAGCGATTCCCTTTGCCATGTGTTGAGCCAGCCGTGTGGTGACTGCGCAATAATGAGGCAGGAGAGACATTGACTGCCACTGCTGTTTTGTTTCCTTGTGGTTTATGTAGTTGTTTTTATTTGTGATTGTATTATTAGTCTTTTGGTTTCTCTCGGCTGTGGCAATCATTGTTTTTCCCCAGTCAATTGAACACTATAGATCATTGTAACTGCCTCATGGCAGTAATTGTGGCTTTTACGCACGCTCCTTCCGCCTCTAGAATCATGTCAATACCAAAATGACGCCCAACATAATGATCAAATGATTTTCACTTTCACTGATTCTTGCTCAAGCATATGTTTCAGCAGCAAAGTGGATCTACGGGACGCTTCGATAAAGCCAATCACAGCAGCTCCTCTCATCAGGAACAGACAGTTTAACGAGCCAACACTTCAGCAGGAAACCTCCCTCCACAGACAAAAGTATACGTTTAAGTATAAGTTGAGCTCCTGAGGTCCTGGCCGTATTATTGACTTGTAAGTGTTTTTCCCCTGTGTTTTTTGTGTAAGAGTGTATGCTCTGTTTTTGCGAGGAGCTTTGCGTTCCGAGGACCCGCAGGCTGTCGTGTGAGTTGGATGGGACACCAACAGGGAGCAGGCCCGTGTCGCGGCGCAGGCCAAGGCAACACTCAACACTGAGGCAACTGGGAAGTGTCCCGGTGCTCCTCAAGGGCTGCCCACCACAAGCTCCCACAGAGGACTCATGAACGCTCTGGTCCGGACCACGTCTGAGACCGGCAACGCTGAAAAGCGACAAACGTCACAGACGCGTGTCCTCTCTGGGAGTGTGGAATGAGACCTATGGCAGAAACGGCTCCTATTTAAAATCTTCCGAGGGTGAAGTAGTCATATCGAATGTGACGTCACCAAGCCAGGGACGTATCAAAGGAGGATCCCGCTCATTTTGCTTTGAAGTCGAGGCTTTGCTGCTGTGTGCTTTATTCTGTTTCAGGTCCAGTGTTACAGCGATTCCCTTTGCCATGTGTTGAGCCAGCCGTGTGGTGACTGCGCAATAATGAGGCAGGAGAGACATTGACTGCCACTGCTGTTTTGTTTCCTTGTGGTTTATGTAGTTGTTTTTATTTGTGATTGTATTATTAGTCTTTTGGTTTCTCTCGGCTGTGGCAATCATTGTTTTTCCCCAGTCAATTGAACATCATAGATCATTGTAACTGCCTCATGGCAGTAATTGTGGCTTTTACGCACGCTCCTTCCGCCTCTAGAATCATGTCAATACCAAAATGACGCCCAACATAATGATTTCATGTAATGATCAAATGATTTTCACTTTCACTGATTCTTGCTCAAGCATATGTTTCAGCAGCAAAGTGGATCTACGGGACGCTTCGATAAAGCCAATCACAGCAGCTCCTCTCATCAGGAACAGACAGTTTAACGAGCCAACACTTCAGCAGGAAACCTCCCTCCACAGACAAAAGTATACGTTTAAGTATAAGTTGAGCTCCTGAGGTCCTGGCCGTATGATTGACTTGTAAGTGTTTTTCCCCTGTGTTTTTTGTGTAAGAGTGTATGCTCTGTTTTTGCGAGGAGCTTTGCGTTCCGAGGACCCGCAGGCTGTCGCGTGAGTTGGATGGGACACCAACAGGGAGCAGGCCCGTGTCGCGGCGCAGGCCAAGGCAACACTCAACACTGAGGCAACTGGGAAGTGTCCCGGTGCTCCTCAAGGGCTGCCCACCACAAGCTCCCACAGAGGACTCATGAACGCTCTGGTCCGGACCACGTCTGAGACCGGCAACGCTGAAAAGCGACAAACGTCACAGACGCGTGTCCTCTCTGGGAGTGTGGAATGAGACCTATGGCAGAAACGGCTCCTATTTAAAATCTTCCGAGGGTTGAAGTAGTCATATCGAATGTGACGTCACCAAGCCAGGGACGTATCAAAGGAGGATCCCGCTCATTTTGCTTTGAAGTCGAGGCTTTGCTGCTGTGTGCTTTATTCTGTTTCAGGTCCAGTGTTACAGCGATTCCCTTTGCCATGTGTTGAGCCAGCCGTGTGGTGACTGCGCAATAATGAGGCAGGAGAGACATTGACTGCCACTGCTGTTTTGTTTCCTTGTGGTTTATGTAGTTGTTTTTATTTGTGATTGTATTATTAGTCTTTTGGTTTCTCTCGGCTGTGGCAATCATTGTTTTTCCCCAGTCAATTGAACACTATAGATCATTGTAACTGCCTCATGGCAGTAATTGTGGCTTTTACGCACGCTCCTTCCGCCTCTAGAATCATGTCAATACCAAAATGACGCCCAACATAATGATCAAATGATTTTCACTTTCACTGATTCTTGCTCAAGCATATGTTTCAGCAGCAAAGTGGATCTACGGGACGCTTCGATAAAGCCAATCACAGCAGCTCCTCTCATCAGGAACAGACAGTTTAACGAGCCAACACTTCAGCAGGAAACCTCCCTCCACAGACAAAAGTATACGTTTAAGTATAAGTTGAGCTCCTGAGGTCCTGGCCGTATTATTGACTTGTAAGTGTTTTTCCCCTGTGTTTTTTGTGTAAGAGTGTATGCTCTGTTTTTGCGAGGAGCTTTGCGTTCCGAGGACCCGCAGGCTGTCGTGTGAGTTGGATGGGACACCAACAGGGAGCAGGCCCGTGTCGCGGCGCAGGCCAAGGCAACACTCAACACTGAGGCAACTGGGAAGTGTCCCGGTGCTCCTCAAGGGCTGCCCACCACAAGCTCCCACAGAGGACTCATGAACGCTCTGGTCCGGACCACGTCTGAGACCGGCAACGCTGAAAAGCGACAAACGTCACAGACGCGTGTCCTCTCTGGGAGTGTGGAATGAGACCTATGGCAGAAACGGCTCCTATTTAAAATCTTCCGAGGGTGAAGTAGTCATATCGAATGTGACGTCACCAAGCCAGGGACGTATCAAAGGAGGATCCCGCTCATTTTGCTTTGAAGTCGAGGCTTTGCTGCTGTGTGCTTTATTCTGTTTCAGGTCCAGTGTTACAGCGATTCCCTTTGCCATGTGTTGAGCCAGCCGTGTGGTGACTGCGCAATAATGAGGCAGGAGAGACATTGACTGCCACTGCTGTTTTGTTTCCTTGTGGTTTATGTAGTTGTTTTTATTTGTGATTGTATTATTAGTCTTTTGGTTTCTCTCGGCTGTGGCAATCATTGTTTTTCCCCAGTCAATTGAACACTATAGATCATTGTAACTGCCTCATGGCAGTAATTGTGGCTTTTACGCACGCTCCTTCCGCCTCTAAAATCATGTCAATACCAAAATGACGCCCAACATAATGATCAAATGATTTTCACTTTTAACTGATTCTTGCTCAAGCATATGTTTCAGCAGCAAAGTGGATCTACGGGACGCTTCGATAAAGCCAATCACAGCAGCTCCTCTCATCAGGAACAGACAGTTTAACGAGCCAACACTTCAGCAGGAAACCTCCCTCCACAGACAAAAGTATACGTTTAAGTATAAGTTGAGCTCCTGAGGTCCTGGCCGTATTATTGACTTGTAAGTGTTTTTCCCCTGTGTTTTTTGTGTAAGAGTGAATGCTCTGTTTTTGCGAGGAGCTTTGCGTTCCGAGGACCCGCAGGCTGTCGCGTGAGTTGGATGGGACACCAACAGGGAGCAGGCCCGTGTCGCGGCGCAGGCCAAGGCAACACTCAACACTGAGGCAACTGGGAAGTGTCCCGGTGCTCCTCAAGGGCTGCCCACCACAAGCTCCCACAGAGGACTCATGAACGCTCTGGTCCGGACCACGTCTGAGACCGGCAACGCTGAAAAGCGACAAACGTCACAGACGCGTGTCCTCTCTGGGAGTGTGGAATGAGACCTATGGCAGAAACGGCTCCTATTTAAAATCTTCCGAGGGTGAAGTAGTCATATCGAATGTGACGTCACCAAGCCAGGGACGTATCAAAGGAGGATCCCGCTCATTTTGCTTTGAAGTCGAGGCTTTGCTGCTGTGTGCTTTATTCTGTTTCAGGTCCAGTGTTACAGCGATTCCCTTTGCCATGTGTTGAGCCAGCCGTGTGGTGACTGCGCAATAATGAGGCAGGAGAGACATTGACTGCCACTGCTGTTTTGTTTCCTTGTGGTTTATGTAGTTGTTTTTATTTGTGATTGTATTATTAGTCTTTTGGTTTCTCTCGGCTGTGGCAATCATTGTTTTTCCCCAGTCAATTGAACACTATAGATCATTGTAACTGCCTCATGGCAGTAATTGTGGCTTTTACGCACGCTCCTTCCGCCTCTAGAATCATGTCAATACCAAAATGACGCCCAACATAATGATCAAATGATTTTCACTTTCACTGATTCTTGCTCAAGCATATGTTTCAGCAGCAAAGTGGATCTACGGGACGCTTCGATAAAGCCAATCACAGCAGCTCCTCTCATCAGGAACAGACAGTTTAACGAGCCAACACTTCAGCAGGAAACCTCCCTCCACAGACAAAAGTATACGTTTAAGTATAAGTTGAGCTCCTGAGGTCCTGGCCGTATGATTGACTTGTAAGTGTTTTTCCCCTGTGTTTTTTGTGTAAGAGTGTATGCTCTGTTTTTGCGAGGAGCTTTGCGTTCCGAGGACCCGCAGGCTGTCGCGTGAGTTGGATGGGACACCAACAGGGAGCAGGCCCGTGTCGCGGCGCAGGCCAAGGCAACACTCAACACTGAGGCAACTGGGAAGTGTCCCGGTGCTCCTCAAGGGCTGCCCACCACAAGCTCCCACAGAGGACTCATGAACGCTCTGGTCCGGACCACGTCTGAGACCGGCAACGCTGAAAAGCGACAAACGTCACAGACGCGTGTCCTCTCTGGGAGTGTGGAATGAGACCTATGGCAGAAATAACACCCATGGTTTCCGGAGCTCTTTCACCAGAGAAGAGCTCATTAACATCATCACTTGTTACTTTGCCCCATTCAGGCCTGGAGTGCATTTGTGTTCTCTGGTTTCTAACATAACAGTGTGTTTTATGTGAAGCTTTTCAGTTTCTGAGGTTTGCAGGCATGAAACAGTCATTTTAAAGCACAGTCAACTGAAAATGACTCAGTGTGAGTGAAAAGTGGTCAGAATCAACACTATTGTGTTTATCGTGAAGCTTTTCAGTTTCTGAGGTTTGCAGGAATGACACACAAATTTTAGAAAAAAGTCAACTGAAAACCACTCAGTGTCAGTGAATACTGGTCAGAATCAGCACTTATGTGTTTTTTGTCAAGCTTTTCAGTTTGTTAGGTCTGCAGGCCTGAAACAACTGAAAATGACTCAGTGTGACTGAATCGTGGTCAGAATCAACGCTTGTGTGATGTTTGTGAAACTTTTCAGTTTCTGAAGTTTGCAGGAATGAAACAAGCAACAATGAGGCAACTGGGAAGTGTCCCAAGCTCCCACAGAGGACTCATGAACGCTCTGGTCCGGACCACGTCTGAGACCGGCAACGCTGAAAAGCGACAAACGTCACAGACGCGTGTCCTCTCTGGGAGTGTGGAATGAGACCTATGGCAGAAACGGCTCCTATTTAAAATCTTCCGAGGGTGAAGTAGTCATATCGAATGTGACGTCACCAAGCCAGGGACGTATCAAAGGAGGATCCCGCTCATTTTGCTTTGAAGTCGAGGCTTTGCTGCTGTGTGCTTTATTCTGTTTCAGGTCCAGTGTTACAGCGATTCCCTTTGCCATGTGTTGAGCCAGCCGTGTGGTGACTGCGCAATAATGAGGCAGGAGAGACATTGACTGCCACTGCTGTTTTGTTTCCTTGTGGTTTATGTAGTTGTTTTTATTTGTGATTGTATTATTAGTCTTTTGGTTTCTCTCGGCTGTGGCAATCATTGTTTTTCCCCAGTCAATTGAACATCATAGATCATTGTAACTGCCTCATGGCAGTAATTGTGGCTTTTACGCACGCTCCTTCCGCCTCTAGAATCATGTCAATACCAAAATGACGCCCAACATAATGATTTCATGTAATGATCAAATGATTTTCACTTTCACTGATTCTTGCTCAAGCATATGTTTCAGCAGCAAAGTGGATCTACGGGACGCTTCGATAAAGCCAATCACAGCAGCTCCTCTCATCAGGAACAGACAGTTTAACGAGCCAACACTTCAGCAGGAAACCTCCCTCCACAGACAAAAGTATACGTTTAAGTATAAGTTGAGCTCCTGAGGTCCTGGCCGTATGATTGACTTGTAAGTGTTTTTCCCCTGTGTTTTTTGTGTAAGAGTGTATGCTCTGTTTTTGCGAGGAGCTTTGCGTTCCGAGGACCCGCAGGCTGTCGCGTGAGTTGGATGGGACACCAACAGGGAGCAGGCCCGTGTCGCGGCGCAGGCCAAGGCAACACTCAACACTGAGGCAACTGGGAAGTGTCCCGGTGCTCCTCAAGGGCTGCCCACCACAAGCTCCCACAGAGGACTCATGAACGCTCTGGTCCGGACCACGTCTGAGACCGGCAACGCTGAAAAGCGACAAACGTCACAGACGCGTGTCCTCTCTGGGAGTGTGGAATGAGACCTATGGCAGAAACGGCTCCTATTTAAAATCTTCCGAGGGTTGAAGTAGTCATATCGAATGTGACGTCACCAAGCCAGGGACGTATCAAAGGAGGATCCCGCTCATTTTGCTTTGAAGTCGAGGCTTTGCTGCTGTGTGCTTTATTCTGTTTCAGGTCCAGTGTTACAGCGATTCCCTTTGCCATGTGTTGAGCCAGCCGTGTGGTGACTGCGCAATAATGAGGCAGGAGAGACATTGACTGCCACTGCTGTTTTGTTTCCTTGTGGTTTATGTAGTTGTTTTTATTTGTGATTGTATTATTAGTCTTTTGGTTTCTCTCGGCTGTGGCAATCATTGTTTTTCCCCAGTCAATTGAACACTATAGATCATTGTAACTGCCTCATGGCAGTAATTGTGGCTTTTACGCACGCTCCTTCCGCCTCTAGAATCATGTCAATACCAAAATGACGCCCAACATAATGATCAAATGATTTTCACTTTCACTGATTCTTGCTCAAGCATATGTTTCAGCAGCAAAGTGGATCTACGGGACGCTTCGATAAAGCCAATCACAGCAGCTCCTCTCATCAGGAACAGACAGTTTAACGAGCCAACACTTCAGCAGGAAACCTCCCTCCACAGACAAAAGTATACGTTTAAGTATAAGTTGAGCTCCTGAGGTCCTGGCCGTATTATTGACTTGTAAGTGTTTTTCCCCTGTGTTTTTTGTGTAAGAGTGTATGCTCTGTTTTTGCGAGGAGCTTTGCGTTCCGAGGACCCGCAGGCTGTCGTGTGAGTTGGATGGGACACCAACAGGGAGCAGGCCCGTGTCGCGGCGCAGGCCAAGGCAACACTCAACACTGAGGCAACTGGGAAGTGTCCCGGTGCTCCTCAAGGGCTGCCCACCACAAGCTCCCACAGAGGACTCATGAACGCTCTGGTCCGGACCACGTCTGAGACCGGCAACGCTGAAAAGCGACAAACGTCACAGACGCGTGTCCTCTCTGGGAGTGTGGAATGAGACCTATGGCAGAAATAACACCCATGGTTTCCGGAGCTCTTTCACCAGAGAAGAGCTCATTAACATCATCACTTGTTACTTTGCCCCATTCAGGCCTGGAGTGCATTTGTGTTCTCTGGTTTCTAACATAACAGTGTGTTTTATGTGAAGCTTTTCAGTTTCTGAGGTTTGCAGGCATGAAACAGTAATTTTAAAGCACAGTCAACTGAAAATGACTCAGTGTGAGTGAAAAGTGGTCAGAATCAACACTATTGTGTTTATCGTGAAGCTTTTCAGTTTCTGAGGTTTGCAGGAATGACACACAAATTTTAGAAAAAAGTCAACTGAAAACCACTCAGTGTCAGTGAATACTGGTCAGAATCAGCACTTATGTGTTTTTTGTCAAGCTTTTCAGTTTGTTAGGTCTGCAGGCCTGAAACAACTGAAAATGACTCAGTGTGACTGAATCGTGGTCCGAATCAACGCTTGTGTGATGTTTGTGAAACTTTTCAGTTTCTGAAGTTTGCAGGAATGAAACAAGCAACAATGAGGCAACTGGGAAGTGTCCCAAGCTCCCACAGAGGACTCATGAACGCTCTGGTCCGGACCACGTCTGAGACCGGCAACGCTGAAAAGCGACAAACGTCACAGACGCGTGTCCTCTCTGGGAGTGTGGAATGAGACCTATGGCAGAAACGGCTCCTATTTAAAATCTTCCGAGGGTGAAGTAGTCATATCGAATGTGACGTCACCAAGCCAGGGACGTATCAAAGGAGGATCCCGCTCATTTTGCTTTGAAGTCGAGGCTTTGCTGCTGTGTGCTTTATTCTGTTTCAGGTCCAGTGTTACAGCGATTCCCTTTGCCATGTGTTGAGCCAGCCGTGTGGTGACTGCGCAATAATGAGGCAGGAGAGACATTGACTGCCACTGCTGTTTTGTTTCCTTGTGGTTTATGTAGTTGTTTTTATTTGTGATTGTATTATTAGTCTTTTGGTTTCTCTCGGCTGTGGCAATCATTGTTTTTCCCCAGTCAATTGAACACTATAGATCATTGTAACTGCCTCATGGCAGTAATTGTGGCTTTTACGCACGCTCCTTCCGCCTCTAGAATCATGTCAATACCAAAATGACGCCCAACATAATGATCAAATGATTTTCACTTTTAACTGATTCTTGCTCAAGCATATGTTTCAGCAGCAAAGTGGATCTACGGGACGCTTCGATAAAGCCAATCACAGCAGCTCCTCTCATCAGGAACAGACAGTTTAACGAGCCAACACTTCAGCAGGAAACCTCCCTCCACAGACAAAAGTATACGTTTAAGTATAAGTTGAGCTCCTGAGGTCCTGGCCGTATGATTGACTTGTAAGTGTTTTTCCCCTGTGTTTTTTGTGTAAGAGTGTATGCTCTGTTTTTGCGAGGAGCTTTGCGTTCCGAGGACCCGCAGGCTGTCGTGTGAGTTGGATGGGACACCAACAGGGAGCAGGCCCGTGTCGCGGCGCAGGCCAAGGCAACACTCAACACTGAGGCAACTGGGAAGTGTCCCGGTGCTCCTCAAGGGCTGCCCACCACAAGCTCCCACAGAGGACTCATGAACGCTCTGGTCCGGACCACGTCTGAGACCGGCAACGCTGAAAAGCGACAAACGTCACAGACGCGTGTCCTCTCTGGGAGTGTGGAATGAGACCTATGGCAGAAACGGCTCCTATTTAAAATCTTCCGAGGGTTGAAGTAGTCATATCGAATGTGACGTCACCAAGCCAGGGACGTATCAAAGGAGGATCCCGCTCATTTTGCTTTGAAGTCGAGGCTTTGCTGCTGTGTGCTTTATTCTGTTTCAGGTCCAGTGTTACAGCGATTCCCTTTGCCATGTGTTGAGCCAGCCGTGTGGTGACTGCGCAATAATGAGGCAGGAGAGACATTGACTGCCACTGCTGTTTTGTTTCCTTGTGGTTTATGTAGTTGTTTTTATTTGTGATTGTATTATTAGTCTTTTGGTTTCTCTCGGCTGTGGCAATCATTGTTTTTCCCCAGTCAATTGAACACTATAGATCATTGTAACTGCCTCATGGCAGTAATTGTGGCTTTTACGCACGCTCCTTCCGCCTCTAGAATCATGTCAATACCAAAATGACGCCCAACATAATGATCAAATGATTTTCACTTTCACTGATTCTTGCTCAAGCATATGTTTCAGCAGCAAAGTGGATCTACGGGACGCTTCGATAAAGCCAATCACAGCAGCTCCTCTCATCAGGAACAGACAGTTTAACGAGCCAACACTTCAGCAGGAAACCTCCCTCCACAGACAAAAGTATACGTTTAAGTATAAGTTGAGCTCCTGAGGTCCTGGCCGTATTATTGACTTGTAAGTGTTTTTCCCCTGTGTTTTTTGTGTAAGAGTGTATGCTCTGTTTTTGCGAGGAGCTTTGCGTTCCGAGGACCCGCAGGCTGTCGCGTGAGTTGGATGGGACACCAACAGGGAGCAGGCCCGTGTCGCGGCGCAGGCCAAGGCAACACTCAACACTGAGGCAACTGGGAAGTGTCCCGGTGCTCCTCAAGGGCTGCCCACCACAAGCTCCCACAGAGGACTCATGAACGCTCTGGTCCGGACCACGTCTGAGACCGGCAACGCTGAAAAGCGACAAACGTCACAGACGCGTGTCCTCTCTGGGAGTGTGGAATGAGACCTATGGCAGAAATAACACCCATGGTTTCCGGAGCTCTTTCACCAGAGAAGAGCTCATTAACATCATCACTTGTTACTTTGCCCCATTCAGGCCTGGAGTGCATTTGTGTTCTCTGGTTTCTAACATAACAGTGTGTTTTATGTGAAGCTTTTCAGTTTCTGAGGTTTGCAGGCATGAAACAGTCATTTTAAAGCACAGTCAACTGAAAATGACTCAGTGTGAGTGAAAAGTGGTCAGAATCAACACTATTGTGTTTATCGTGAAGCTTTTCAGTTTCTGAGGTTTGCAGGAATGACACACAAATTTTAGAAAAAAGTCAACTGAAAACCACTCAGTGTCAGTGAATACTGGTCAGAATCAGCACTTATGTGTTTTTTGTCAAGCTTTTCAGTTTGTTAGGTCTGCAGGCCTGAAACAACTGAAAATGACTCAGTGTGATTGAATCGTGGTCAGAATCAACGCTTGTGTGATGTTTGTGAAACTTTTCAGTTTCTGAAGTTTGCAGGAATGAAACAAGCAACAATGAGGCAACTGGGAAGTGTCCCAAGCTCCCACAGAGGACTCATGAACGCTCTGGTCCGGACCACGTCTGAGACCGGCAACGCTGAAAAGCGACAAACGTCACAGACGCGTGTCCTCTCTGGGAGTGTGGAATGAGACCTATGGCAGAAACGGCTCCTATTTAAAATCTTCCGAGGGTGAAGTAGTCATATCGAATGTGACGTCACCAAGCCAGGGACGTATCAAAGGAGGATCCCGCTCATTTTGCTTTGAAGTCGAGGCTTTGCTGCTGTGTGCTTTATTCTGTTTCAGGTCCAGTGTTACAGCGATTCCCTTTGCCATGTGTTGAGCCAGCCGTGTGGTGACTGCGCAATAATGAGGCAGGAGAGACATTGACTGCCACTGCTGTTTTGTTTCCTTGTGGTTTATGTAGTTGTTTTTATTTGTGATTGTATTATTAGTCTTTTGGTTTCTCTCGGCTGTGGCAATCATTGTTTTTCCCCAGTCAATTGAACATCATAGATCATTGTAACTGCCTCATGGCAGTAATTGTGGCTTTTACGCACGCTCCTTCCGCCTCTAGAATCATGTCAATACCAAAATGACGCCCAACATAATGATTTCATGTAATGATCAAATGATTTTCACTTTCACTGATTCTTGCTCAAGCATATGTTTCAGCAGCAAAGTGGATCTACGGGACGCTTCGATAAAGCCAATCACAGCAGCTCCTCTCATCAGGAACAGACAGTTTAACGAGCCAACACTTCAGCAGGAAACCTCCCTCCACAGACAAAAGTATACGTTTAAGTATAAGTTGAGCTCCTGAGGTCCTGGCCGTATGATTGACTTGTAAGTGTTTTTCCCCTGTGTTTTTTGTGTAAGAGTGTATGCTCTGTTTTTGCGAGGAGCTTTGCGTTCCGAGGACCCGCAGGCTGTCGCGTGAGTTGGATGGGACACCAACAGGGAGCAGGCCCGTGTCGCGGCGCAGGCCAAGGCAACACTCAACACTGAGGCAACTGGGAAGTGTCCCGGTGCTCCTCAAGGGCTGCCCACCACAAGCTCCCACAGAGGACTCATGAACGCTCTGGTCCGGACCACGTCTGAGACCGGCAACGCTGAAAAGCGACAAACGTCACAGACGCGTGTCCTCTCTGGGAGTGTGGAATGAGACCTATGGCAGAAACGGCTCCTATTTAAAATCTTCCGAGGGTTGAAGTAGTCATATCGAATGTGACGTCACCAAGCCAGGGACGTATCAAAGGAGGATCCCGCTCATTTTGCTTTGAAGTCGAGGCTTTGCTGCTGTGTGCTTTATTCTGTTTCAGGTCCAGTGTTACAGCGATTCCCTTTGCCATGTGTTGAGCCAGCCGTGTGGTGACTGCGCAATAATGAGGCAGGAGAGACATTGACTGCCACTGCTGTTTTGTTTCCTTGTGGTTTATGTAGTTGTTTTTATTTGTGATTGTATTATTAGTCTTTTGGTTTCTCTCGGCTGTGGCAATCATTGTTTTTCCCCAGTCAATTGAACACTATAGATCATTGTAACTGCCTCATGGCAGTAATTGTGGCTTTTACGCACGCTCCTTCCGCCTCTAGAATCATGTCAATACCAAAATGACGCCCAACATAATGATCAAATGATTTTCACTTTCACTGATTCTTGCTCAAGCATATGTTTCAGCAGCAAAGTGGATCTACGGGACGCTTCGATAAAGCCAATCACAGCAGCTCCTCTCATCAGGAACAGACAGTTTAACGAGCCAACACTTCAGCAGGAAACCTCCCTCCACAGACAAAAGTATACGTTTAAGTATAAGTTGAGCTCCTGAGGTCCTGGCCGTATTATTGACTTGTAAGTGTTTTTCCCCTGTGTTTTTTGTGTAAGAGTGTATGCTCTGTTTTTGCGAGGAGCTTTGCGTTCCGAGGACCCGCAGGCTGTCGTGTGAGTTGGATGGGACACCAACAGGGAGCAGGCCCGTGTCGCGGCGCAGGCCAAGGCAACACTCAACACTGAGGCAACTGGGAAGTGTCCCGGTGCTCCTCAAGGGCTGCCCACCACAAGCTCCCACAGAGGACTCATGAACGCTCTGGTCCGGACCACGTCTGAGACCGGCAACGCTGAAAAGCGACAAACGTCACAGACGCGTGTCCTCTCTGGGAGTGTGGAATGAGACCTATGGCAGAAATAACACCCATGGTTTCCGGAGCTCTTTCACCAGAGAAGAGCTCATTAACATCATCACTTGTTACTTTGCCCCATTCAGGCCTGGAGTGCATTTGTGTTCTCTGGTTTCTAACATAACAGTGTGTTTTATGTGAAGCTTTTCAGTTTCTGAGGTTTGCAGGCATGAAACAGTCATTTTAAAGCACAGTCAACTGAAAATGACTCAGTGTGAGTGAAAAGTGGTCAGAATCAACACTATTGTGTTTATCGTGAAGCTTTTCAGTTTCTGAGGTTTGCAGGAATGACACACAAATTTTAGAAAAAAGTCAACTGAAAACCACTCAGTGTCAGTGAATACTGGTCAGAATCAGCACTTATGTGTTTTTTGTCAAGCTTTTCAGTTTGTTAGGTCTGCAGGCCTGAAACAACTGAAAATGACTCAGTGTGACTGAATCGTGGTCAGAATCAACGCTTGTGTGATGTTTGTGAAACTTTTCAGTTTCTGAAGTTTGCAGGAATGAAACAAGCAACAATGAGGCAACTGGGAAGTGTCCCAAGCTCCCACAGAGGACTCATGAACGCTCTGGTCCGGACCACGTCTGAGACCGGCAACGCTGAAAAGCGACAAACGTCACAGACGCGTGTCCTCTCTGGGAGTGTGGAATGAGACCTATGGCAGAAACGGCTCCTATTTAAAATCTTCCGAGGGTGAAGTAGTCATATCGAATGTGACGTCACCAAGCCAGGGACGTATCAAAGGAGGATCCCGCTCATTTTGCTTTGAAGTCGAGGCTTTGCTGCTGTGTGCTTTATTCTGTTTCAGGTCCAGTGTTACAGCGATTCCCTTTGCCATGTGTTGAGCCAGCCGTGTGGTGACTGCGCAATAATGAGGCAGGAGAGACATTGACTGCCACTGCTGTTTTGTTTCCTTGTGGTTTATGTAGTTGTTTTTATTTGTGATTGTATTATTAGTCTTTTGGTTTCTCTCGGCTGTGGCAATCATTGTTTTTCCCCAGTCAATTGAACATCATAGATCATTGTAACTGCCTCATGGCAGTAATTGTGGCTTTTACGCACGCTCCTTCCGCCTCTAGAATCATGTCAATACCAAAATGACGCCCAACATAATGATTTCATGTAATGATCAAATGATTTTCACTTTCACTGATTCTTGCTCAAGCATATGTTTCAGCAGCAAAGTGGATCTACGGGACGCTTCGATAAAGCCAATCACAGCAGCTCCTCTCATCAGGAACAGACAGTTTAACGAGCCAACACTTCAGCAGGAAACCTCCCTCCACAGACAAAAGTATACGTTTAAGTATAAGTTGAGCTCCTGAGGTCCTGGCCGTATGATTGACTTGTAAGTGTTTTTCCCCTGTGTTTTTTGTGTAAGAGTGTATGCTCTGTTTTTGCGAGGAGCTTTGCGTTCCGAGGACCCGCAGGCTGTCGCGTGAGTTGGATGGGACACCAACAGGGAGCAGGCCCGTGTCGCGGCGCAGGCCAAGGCAACACTCAACACTGAGGCAACTGGGAAGTGTCCCGGTGCTCCTCAAGGGCTGCCCACCACAAGCTCCCACAGAGGACTCATGAACGCTCTGGTCCGGACCACGTCTGAGACCGGCAACGCTGAAAAGCGACAAACGTCACAGACGCGTGTCCTCTCTGGGAGTGTGGAATGAGACCTATGGCAGAAACGGCTCCTATTTAAAATCTTCCGAGGGTTGAAGTAGTCATATCGAATGTGACGTCACCAAGCCAGGGACGTATCAAAGGAGGATCCCGCTCATTTTGCTTTGAAGTCGAGGCTTTGCTGCTGTGTGCTTTATTCTGTTTCAGGTCCAGTGTTACAGCGATTCCCTTTGCCATGTGTTGAGCCAGCCGTGTGGTGACTGCGCAATAATGAGGCAGGAGAGACATTGACTGCCACTGCTGTTTTGTTTCCTTGTGGTTTATGTAGTTGTTTTTATTTGTGATTGTATTATTAGTCTTTTGGTTTCTCTCGGCTGTGGCAATCATTGTTTTTCCCCAGTCAATTGAACACTATAGATCATTGTAACTGCCTCATGGCAGTAATTGTGGCTTTTACGCACGCTCCTTCCGCCTCTAGAATCATGTCAATACCAAAATGACGCCCAACATAATGATCAAATGATTTTCACTTTCACTGATTCTTGCTCAAGCATATGTTTCAGCAGCAAAGTGGATCTACGGGACGCTTCGATAAAGCCAATCACAGCAGCTCCTCTCATCAGGAACAGACAGTTTAACGAGCCAACACTTCAGCAGGAAACCTCCCTCCACAGACAAAAGTATACGTTTAAGTATAAGTTGAGCTCCTGAGGTCCTGGCCGTATGATTGACTTGTAAGTGTTTTTCCCCTGTGTTTTTTGTGTAAGAGTGTATGCTCTGTTTTTGCGAGGAGCTTTGCGTTCCGAGGACCCGCAGGCTGTCGTGTGAGTTGGATGGGACACCAACAGGGAGCAGGCCCGTGTCGCGGCGCAGGCCAAGGCAACACTCAACACTGAGGCAACTGGGAAGTGTCCCGGTGCTCCTCAAGGGCTGCCCACCACAAGCTCCCACAGAGGACTCATGAACGCTCTGGTCCGGACCACGTCTGAGACCGGCAACGCTGAAAAGCGACAAACGTCACAGACGCGTGTCCTCTCTGGGAGTGTGGAATGAGACCTATGGCAGAAATAACACCCATGGTTTCCGGAGCTCTTTCACCAGAGAAGAGCTCATTAACATCATCACTTGTTACTTTGCCCCATTCAGGCCTGGAGTGCATTTGTGTTCTCTGGTTTCTAACATAACAGTGTGTTTTATGTGAAGCTTTTCAGTTTTTGAGGTTTGCAGGCATGAAACAGTAATTTTAAAGCACAGTCAACTGAAAATGACTCAGTGTGAGTGAAAAGTGGTCAGAATCAACACTATTGTGTTTATCGTGAAGCTTTTCAGTTTCTGAGGTTTGCAGGAATGACACACAAATTTTAGAAAAAAGTCAACTGAAAACCACTCAGTGTGAGTGAATACTGGTCAGAATCAGCACTTATGTGTTTTTTGTCAAGCTTTTCAGTTTGTTAGGTCTGCAGGCCTGAAACAACTGAAAATGACTCAGTGTGACTGAATCGTGGTCAGAATCAACGCTTGTGTGATGTTTGTGAAACTTTTCAGTTTCTGAAGTTTGCAGGAATGAAACAAGCAACAATGAGGCAACTGGGAAGTGTCCCAAGCTCCCACAGAGGACTCATGAACGCTCTGGTCCGGACCACGTCTGAGACCGGCAACGCTGAAAAGCGACAAACGTCACAGACGCGTGTCCTCTCTGGGAGTGTGGAATGAGACCTATGGCAGAAACGGCTCCTATTTAAAATCTTCCGAGGGTGAAGTAGTCATATCGAATGTGACGTCACCAAGCCAGGGACGTATCAAAGGAGGATCCCGCTCATTTTGCTTTGAAGTCGAGGCTTTGCTGCTGTGTGCTTTATTCTGTTTCAGGTCCAGTGTTACAGCGATTCCCTTTGCCATGTGTTGAGCCAGCCGTGTGGTGACTGCGCAATAATGAGGCAGGAGAGACATTGACTGCCACTGCTGTTTTGTTTCCTTGTGGTTTATGTAGTTGTTTTTATTTGTGATTGTATTATTAGTCTTTTGGTTTCTCTCGGCTGTGGCAATCATTGTTTTTCCCCAGTCAATTGAACATCATAGATCATTGTAACTGCCTCATGGCAGTAATTGTGGCTTTTACGCACGCTCCTTCCGCCTCTAGAATCATGTCAATACCAAAATGACGCCCAACATAATGATTTCATGTAATGATCAAATGATTTTCACTTTCACTGATTCTTGCTCAAGCATATGTTTCAGCAGCAAAGTGGATCTACGGGACGCTTCGATAAAGCCAATCACAGCAGCTCCTCTCATCAGGAACAGACAGTTTAACGAGCCAACACTTCAGCAGGAAACCTCCCTCCACAGACAAAAGTATACGTTTAAGTATAAGTTGAGCTCCTGAGGTCCTGGCCGTATGATTGACTTGTAAGTGTTTTTCCCCTGTGTTTTTTGTGTAAGAGTGTATGCTCTGTTTTTGCGAGGAGCTTTGCGTTCCGAGGACCCGCAGGCTGTCGCGTGAGTTGGATGGACACCAACAGGGAGCAGGCCCGTGTCGCGGCGCAGGCCAAGGCAACACTCAACACTGAGGCAACTGGGAAGTGTCCCGGTGCTCCTCAAGGGCTGCCCACCACAAGCTCCCACAGAGGACTCATGAACGCTATGGTCCGGACCACGTCTGAGACCGGCAACGCTGAAAAGCGACAAACGTCACAGACGCGTGTCCTCTCTGGGAGTGTGGAATGAGACCTATGGCAGAAACGGCTCCTATTTAAAATCTTCCGAGGGTTGAAGTAGTCATATCGAATGTGACGTCACCAAGCCAGGGACGTATCAAAGGAGGATCCCGCTCATTTTGCTTTGAAGTCGAGGCTTTGCTGCTGTGTGCTTTATTCTGTTTCAGGTCCAGTGTTACAGCGATTCCCTTTGCCATGTGTTGAGCCAGCCGTGTGGTGACTGCGCAATAATGAGGCAGGAGAGACATTGACTGCCACTGCTGTTTTGTTTCCTTGTGGTTTATGTAGTTGTTTTTATTTGTGATTGTATTATTAGTCTTTTGGTTTCTCTCGGCTGTGGCAATCATTGTTTTTCCCCAGTCAATTGAACACTATAGATCATTGTAACTGCCTCATGGCAGTAATTGTGGCTTTTACGCACGCTCCTTCCGCCTCTAGAATCATGTCAATACCAAAATGACGCCCAACATAATGATCAAATGATTTTCACTTTCACTGATTCTTGCTCAAGCATATGTTTCAGCAGCAAAGTGGATCTACGGGACGCTTCGATAAAGCCAATCACAGCAGCTCCTCTCATCAGGAACAGACAGTTTAACGAGCCAACACTTCAGCAGGAAACCTCCCTCCACAGACAAAAGTATACGTTTAAGTATAAGTTGAGCTCCTGAGGTCCTGGCCGTATTATTGACTTGTAAGTGTTTTTCCCCTGTGTTTTTTGTGTAAGAGTGTATGCTCTGTTTTTGCGAGGAGCTTTGCGTTCCGAGGACCCGCAGGCTGTCGTGTGAGTTGGATGGGACACCAACAGGGAGCAGGCCCGTGTCGCGGCGCAGGCCAAGGCAACACTCAACACTGAGGCAACTGGGAAGTGTCCCGGTGCTCCTCAAGGGCTGCCCACCACAAGCTCCCACAGAGGACTCATGAACGCTCTGGTCCGGACCACGTCTGAGACCGGCAACGCTGAAAAGCGACAAACGTCACAGACGCGTGTCCTCTCTGGGAGTGTGGAATGAGACCTATGGCAGAAATAACACCCATGGTTTCCGGAGCTCTTTCACCAGAGAAGAGCTCATTAACATCATCACTTGTTACTTTGCCCCATTCAGGCCTGGAGTGCATTTGTGTTCTCTGGTTTCTAACATAACAGTGTGTTTTATGTGAAGCTTTTCAGTTTCTGAGGTTTGCAGGCATGAAACAGTAATTTTAAAGCACAGTCAACTGAAAATGACTCAGTGTGAGTGAAAAGTGGTCAGAATCAACACTATTGTGTTTATCGTGAAGCTTTTCAGTTTCTGAGGTTTGCAGGAATGACACACAAATTTTAGAAAAAAGTCAACTGAAAACCACTCAGTGTGAGTGAATACTGGTCAGAATCAGCACTTATGTGTTTTTTGTCAAGCTTTTCAGTTTGTTAGGTCTGCAGGCCTGAAACAACTGAAAATGACTCAGTGTGATTGAATCGTGGTCAGAATCAACGCTTGTGTGATGTTTGTGAAACTTTTCAGTTTCTGAAGTTTGCAGGAATGAAACAAGCAACAATGAGGCAACTGGGAAGTGTCCCAAGCTCCCACAGAGGACTCATGAACGCTCTGGTCCGGACCACGTCTGAGACCGGCAACGCTGAAAAGCGACAAACGTCACAGACGCGTGTCCTCTCTGGGAGTGTGGAATGAGACCTATGGCAGAAACGGCTCCTATTTAAAATCTTCCGAGGGTGAAGTAGTCATATCGAATGTGACGTCACCAAGCCAGGGACGTATCAAAGGAGGATCCCGCTCATTTTGCTTTGAAGTCGAGGCTTTGCTGCTGTGTGCTTTATTCTGTTTCAGGTCCAGTGTTACAGCGATTCCCTTTGCCATGTGTTGAGCCAGCCGTGTGGTGACTGCGCAATAATGAGGCAGGAGAGACATTGACTGCCACTGCTGTTTTGTTTCCTTGTGGTTTATGTAGTTGTTTTTATTTGTGATTGTATTATTAGTCTTTTGGTTTCTCTCGGCTGTGGCAATCATTGTTTTTCCCCAGTCAATTGAACATCATAGATCATTGTAACTGCCTCATGGCAGTAATTGTGGCTTTTACGCACGCTCCTTCCGCCTCTAGAATCATGTCAATACCAAAATGACGCCCAACATAATGATTTCATGTAATGATCAAATGATTTTCACTTTCACTGATTCTTGCTCAAGCATATGTTTCAGCAGCAAAGTGGATCTACGGGACGCTTCGATAAAGCCAATCACAGCAGCTCCTCTCATCAGGAACAGACAGTTTAACGAGCCAACACTTCAGCAGGAAACCTCCCTCCACAGACAAAAGTATACGTTTAAGTATAAGTTGAGCTCCTGAGGTCCTGGCCGTATTATTGACTTGTAAGTGTTTTTCCCCTGTGTTTTTTGTGTAAGAGTGTATGCTCTGTTTTTGCGAGGAGCTTTGCGTTCCGAGGACCCGCAGGCTGTCGTGTGAGTTGGATGGGACACCAACAGGGAGCAGGCCCGTGTCGCGGCGCAGGCCAAGGCAACACTCAACACTGAGGCAACTGGGAAGTGTCCCGGTGCTCCTCAAGGGCTGCCCACCACAAGCTCCCACAGAGGACTCATGAACGCTCTGGTCCGGACCACGTCTGAGACCGGCAACGCTGAAAAGCGACAAACGTCACAGACGCGTGTCCTCTCTGGGAGTGTGGAATGAGACCTATGGCAGAAACGGCTCCTATTTAAAATCTTCCGAGGGTGAAGTAGTCATATCGAATGTGACGTCACCAAGCCAGGGACGTATCAAAGGAGGATCCCGCTCATTTTGCTTTGAAGTCGAGGCTTTGCTGCTGTGTGCTTTATTCTGTTTCAGGTCCAGTGTTACAGCGATTCCCTTTGCCATGTGTTGAGCCAGCCGTGTGGTGACTGCGCAATAATGAGGCAGGAGAGACATTGACTGCCACTGCTGTTTTGTTTCCTTGTGGTTTATGTAGTTGTTTTTATTTGTGATTGTATTATTAGTCTTTTGGTTTCTCTCGGCTGTGGCAATCATTGTTTTTCCCCAGTCAATTGAACACTATAGATCATTGTAACTGCCTCATGGCAGTAATTGTGGCTTTTACGCACGCTCCTTCCGCCTCTAGAATCATGTCAATACCAAAATGACGCCCAACATAATGATCAAATGATTTTCACTTTCACTGATTCTTGCTCAAGCATATGTTTCAGCAGCAAAGTGGATCTACGGGACGCTTCGATAAAGCCAATCACAGCAGCTCCTCTCATCAGGAACAGACAGTTTAACGAGCCAACACTTCAGCAGGAAACCTCCCTCCACAGACAAAAGTATACGCTTAAGTATAAGTTGAGCTCCTGAGGTCCTGGCCGTATGATTGACTTGTAAGTGTTTTTCCCCTGTGTTTTTTGTGTAAGAGTGTATGCTCTGTTTTTGCGAGGAGCTTTGCGTTCCGAGGACCCGCAGGCTGTCGCGTGAGTTGGATGGGACACCAACAGGGAGCAGGCCCGTGTCGCGGCGCAGGCCAAGGCAACACTCAACACTGAGGCAACTGGGAAGTGTCCCGGTGCTCCTCAAGGGCTGCCCACCACAAGCTCCCACAGAGGACTCATGAACGCTCTGGTCCGGACCACGTCTGAGACCGGCAACGCTGAAAAGCGACAAACGTCACAGACGCGTGTCCTCTCTGGGAGTGTGGAATGAGACCTATGGCAGAAATAACACCCATGGTTTCCGGAGCTCTTTCACCAGAGAAGAGCTCATTAACATCATCACTTGTTACTTTGCCCCATTCAGGCCTGGAGTGCATTTGTGTTCTCTGGTTTCTAACATAACAGTGTGTTTTATGTGAAGCTTTTCAGTTTCTGAGGTTTGCAGGCATGAAACAGTAATTTTAAAGCACAGTCAACTGAAAATGACTCAGTGTGAGTGAAAAGTGGTCAGAATCAACACTATTGTGTTTATCGTGAAGCTTTTCAGTTTCTGAGGTTTGCAGGAATGACACACAAATTTTAGAAAAAAGTCAACTGAAAACCACTCAGTGTCAGTGAATACTGGTCAGAATCAGCACTTCTGTGTTTTTTGTCAAGCTTTTCAGTTTGTGAGGTCTGCAAGCCTGAAACAACTGAAAATGACTCAGTGTGATTGAATCGTGGTCAGAATCAACGCTTGTGTGATGTTTGTGAAACTTTTCAGTTTATGAAGTTTGCAGGAATGAAACAAGCAACAATGATGCAACTGGGAAGTGTCCCAAGCTCCCACAGAGGACTCATGAACGCTCTGGTCCGGACCACGTCTGAGACCGGCAACGCTGAAAAGCGACAAACGTCACAGACGCGTGTCCTCTCTGGGAGTGTGGAATGAGACCTATGGCAGAAACGGCTCCTATTTAAAATCTTCCGAGGGTGAAGTAGTCATATCGAATGTGACGTCACCAAGCCAGGGACGTATCAAAGGAGGATCCCGCTCATTTTGCTTTGAAGTCGAGGCTTTGCTGCTGTGTGCTTTATTCTGTTTCAGGTCCAGTGTTACAGCGATTCCCTTTGCCATGTGTTGAGCCAGCCGTGTGGTGACTGCGCAATAATGAGGCAGGAGAGACATTGACTGCCACTGCTGTTTTGTTTCCTTGTGGTTTATGTAGTTGTTTTTATTTGTGATTGTATTATTAGTCTTTTGGTTTCTCTCGGCTGTGGCAATCATTGTTTTTCCCCAGTCAATTGAACATCATAGATCATTGTAACTGCCTCATGGCAGTAATTGTGGCTTTTACGCACGCTCCTTCCGCCTCTAGAATCATGTCAATACCAAAATAACGCCCAACATAATGATTTCATGTAATGATCAAATGATTTTCACTTTCACTGATTCTTGCTCAAGCATATGTTTCAGCAGCAAAGTGGATCTACGGGACGCTTCGATAAAGCCAATCACAGCAGCTCCTCTCATCAGGAACAGACAGTTTAACGAGCCAACACTTCAGCAGGAAACCTCCCTCCACAGACAAAAGTATACGTTTAAGTATAAGTTGAGCTCCTGAGGTCCTGGCCGTATGATTGACTTGTAAGTGTTTTTCCCCTGTGTTTTTTGTGTAAGAGTGTATGCTCTGTTTTTGCGAGGAGCTTTGCGTTCCGAGGACCCGCAGGCTGTCGCGTGAGTTGGATGGGACACCAACAGGGAGCAGGCCCGTGTCGCGGCGCAGGCCAAGGCAACACTCAACACTGAGGCAACTGGGAAGTGTCCCGGTGCTCCTCAAGGGCTGCCCACCACAAGCTCCCACAGAGGACTCATGAACGCTCTGGTCCGGACCACGTCTGAGACCGGCAACGCTGAAAAGCGACAAACGTCACAGACGCGTGTCCTCTCTGGGAGTGTGGAATGAGACCTATGGCAGAAACGGCTCCTATTTAAAATCTTCCGAGGGTTGAAGTAGTCATATCGAATGTGACGTCACCAAGCCAGGGACGTATCAAAGGAGGATCCCGCTCATTTTGCTTTGAAGTCGAGGCTTTGCTGCTGTGTGCTTTATTCTGTTTCAGGTCCAGTGTTACAGCGATTCCCTTTGCCATGTGTTGAGCCAGCCGTGTGGTGACTGCGCAATAATGAGGCAGGAGAGACATTGACTGCCACTGCTGTTTTGTTTCCTTGTGGTTTATGTAGTTGTTTTTATTTGTGATTGTATTATTAGTCTTTTGGTTTCTCTCGGCTGTGGCAATCATTGTTTTTCCCCAGTCAATTGAACATCATAGATCATTGTAACTGCCTCATGGCAGTAATTGTGGCTTTTACGCACGCTCCTTCCGCCTCTAGAATCATGTCAATACCAAAATGACGCCCAACATAATGATCAAATGATTTTCACTTTCACTGATTCTTGCTCAAGCATATGTTTCAGCAGCAAAGTGGATCTACGGGACGCTTCGATAAAGCCAATCACAGCAGCTCCTCTCATCAGGAACAGACAGTTTAACGAGCCAACACTTCAGCAGGAAACCTCCCTCCACAGACAAAAGTATACGTTTAAGTATAAGTTGAGCTCCTGAGGTCCTGGCCGTATGATTGACTTGTAAGTGTTTTTCCCCTGTGTTTTTTGTGTAAGAGTGTATGCTCTGTTTTTGCGAGGAGCTTTGCGTTCCGAGGACCCGCAGGCTGTCGCGTGAGTTGGATGGGACACCAACAGGGAGCAGGCCCGTGTCGCGGCGCAGGCCAAGGCAACACTCAACACTGAGGCAACTGGGAAGTGTCCCGGTGCTCCTCAAGGGCTGCCCACCACAAGCTCCCACAGAGGACTCATGAACGCTCTGGTCCGGACCACGTCTGAGACCGGCAACGCTGAAAAGCGACAAACGTCACAGACGCGTGTCCTCTCTGGGAGTGTGGAATGAGACCTATGGCAGAAATAACACCCATGGTTTCCGGAGCTCTTTCACCAGAGAAGAGCTCATTAACATCATCACTTGTTACTTTGCCCCATTCAGGCCTGGAGTGCATTTGTGTTCTCTGGTTTCTAACATAACAGTGTGTTTTATGTGAAGCTTTTCAGTTTCTGAGGTTTGCAGGCATGAAACAGTAATTTTAAAGCACAGTCAACTGAAAATGACTCAGTGTGAGTGAAAAATGGTCAGAATCAACACTATTGTGTTTATCGTGAAGCTTTTCAGTTTCTGAGGGTTGCAGGAATGACACACAAATTTTAGAAAAAAGTCAACTGAAAACCACTCAGTGTCAGTGAATACTGGTCAGAATCAGCACTTATGTGTTTTTTGTCAAGCTTTTCAGTTTGTTAGGTCTGCAGGCCTGAAACAACTGAAAATGACTCAGTGTGATTGAATCGTGGTCAGAATCAACGCTTGTGTGATGTTTGTGAAACTTTTCAGTTTATGAAGTTTGCAGGAATGAAACAAGCAACAATGAGGCAACTGGGAAGTGTCCCAAGCTCCCACAGAGGACTCATGAACGCTCTGGTCCGGACCACGTCTGAGACCGGCAACGCTGAAAAGCGACAAACATCACAGACGCGTGTCCTCTCTGGGAGTGTGGAATGAGACCTATGGCAGAAACGGCTCCTATTTAAAATCTTCCCAAGGTGAAGTAGTCATATCGAATGTGACGTCACCAAGCAGGGACGTATCAAAGGAGGATCCCGCTCATTTTGCTTTGAGGTCGAGGCTTTGCTGCTGTGTGCTTTATTCTGTTTCAGGTCCAGTGTTACAGCGATTCCCTTTGCCATGTGTTGAGCCAGCCGTGTGGTGACTGCGCAATAATGAGGCAGGAGAGACATTGACTGCCACTGCTGTTTTGTTTCCTTGTGGTTTATGTAATTGTTTTTATTTGTGATTGTATTATTAGTCTTTTGGTTTCTCTCGGCTGTGGCAATCATTGTTTTTCCCCAGTCAATTGAACACTATAGATCATTGTAACTGCCTCATGGCAGTAATTGTGGCTTTTACGCACGCTCCTTCCGCCTCTAGAATCATGTCAATACCAAAATGACGCCCAACATAATGATCAAATGATTTTCACTTTTAACTGATTCTTGCTCAAGCATATGTTTTAGCAGCAAAGTGGATCTACGGGACGCTTCGATAAAGCCAATCACAGCAGCTCCTCTCATCAGGAACAGACAGTTTAACGAGCCAACACTTCAGCAGGAAACCTCCCTCCACAGACAAAAGTATACGTTTAAGTATAAGTTGAGCTCCTGAGGTCCTGGCCGTATGATTGACTTGTAAGTGTTTTTCCCCTGTGTTTTTTGTGTAAGAGTGTATGCTCTGTTTTTGCGAGGAGCTTTGCGTTCCGAGGACCCGCAGGCTGTCGCGTGAGTTGGATGGGACACCAACAGGGAGCAGGCCCGTGTCGCGGCGCAGGCCAAGGCAACACTCAACACTGAGGCAACTGGGAAGTGTCCCGGTGCTCCTCAAGGGCTGCCCACCACAAGCTCCCACAGAGGACTCATGAACGCTCTGGTCCGGACCACGTCTGAGACCGGCAACGCTGAAAAGCGACAAACGTCACAGACGCGTGTCCTCTCTGGGAGTGTGGAATGAGACCTATGGCAGAAACGGCTCCTATTTAAAATCTTCCGAGGGTGAAGTAGTCATATCGAATGTGACGTCACCAAGCCAGGGACGTATCAAAGGAGGATCCCGCTCATTTTGCTTTGAAGTCGAGGCTTTGCTGCTGTGTGCTTTATTCTGTTTCAGGTCCAGTGTTACAGCGATTCCCTTTGCCATGTGTTGAGCCAGCCGTGTGGTGACTGCGCAATAATGAGGCAGGAGAGACATTGACTGCCACTGCTGTTTTGTTTCCTTGTGGTTTATGTAGTTGTTTTTATTTGTGATTGTATTATTAGTCTTTTGGTTTCTCTCGGCTGTGGCAATCATTGTTTTTCCCCAGTCAATTGAACATCATAGATCATTGTAACTGCCTCATGGCAGTAATTGTGGCTTTTACGCACGCTCCTTCCGCCTCTAGAATCATGTCAATACCAAAATGACGCCCAACATAATGATTTCATGTAATGATCAAATGATTTTCACTTTCACTGATTCTTGCTCAAGCATATGTTTCAGCAGCAAAGTGGATCTACGGGACGCTTCGATAAAGCCAATCACAGCAGCTCCTCTCATCAGGAACAGACAGTTTAACGAGCCAACACTTCAGCAGGAAACCTCCCTCCACAGACAAAAGTATACGTTTAAGTATAAGTTGAGCTCCTGAGGTCCTGGCCGTATGATTGACTTGTAAGTGTTTTTCCCCTGTGTTTTTTGTGTAAGAGTGTATGCTCTGTTTTTGCGAGGAGCTTTGCGTTCCGAGGACCCGCAGGCTGTCGCGTGAGTTGGATGGGACACCAACAGGGAGCAGGCCCGTGTCGCGGCGCAGGCCAAGGCAACACTCAACACTGAGGCAACTGGGAAGTGTCCCGGTGCTCCTCAAGGGCTGCCCACCACAAGCTCCCACAGAGGACTCATGAACGCTCTGGTCCGGACCACGTCTGAGACCGGCAACGCTGAAAAGCGACAAACGTCACAGACGCGTGTCCTCTCTGGGAGTGTGGAATGAGACCTATGGCAGAAATAACACCCATGGTTTCCGGAGCTCTTTCACCAGAGAAGAGCTCATTAACATCATCACTTGTTACTTTGCCCCATTCAGGCCTGGAGTGCATTTGTGTTCTCTGGTTTCTAACATAACAGTGTGTTTTATGTGAAGCTTTTCAGTTTCTGAGGTTTGCAGGCATGAAACAGTCATTTTAAAGCACAGTCAACTGAAAATGACTCAGTGTGAGTGAAAAGTGGTCAGAATCAACACTATTGTGTTTATCGTGAAGCTTTTCAGTTTCTGAGGTTTGCAGGAATGACACACAAATTTTAGAAAAAAGTCAACTGAAAACCACTCAGTGTGAGAGAATACTGGTCAGAATCAGCACTTATGTGTTTTTTGTCAAGCTTTTCAGTTTGTGAGGTCTGCAGGCCTGAAACAACTGAAAATGACTCAGTGTGATTGAATCGTGGTCCGAATCAACGCTTGTGTGATGTTTGTGAAACTTTTCAGTTTCTGAAGTTTGCAGGAATGAAACAAGCAACAATGAGGCAACTGGGAAGTGTCCCAAGCTCCCACAGAGGACTCATGAACGCTCTGGTCCGGACCACGTCTGAGACCGGCAACGCTGAAAAGCGACAAACGTCACAGACGCGTGTCCTCTCTGGGAGTGTGGAATGAGACCTATGGCAGAAACGGCTCCTATTTAAAATCTTCCGAGGGTGAAGTAGTCATATCGAATGTGACGTCACCAAGCCAGGGACGTATCAAAGGAGGATCCCGCTCATTTTGCTTTGAAGTCGAGGCTTTGCTGCTGTGTGCTTTATTCTGTTTCAGGTCCAGTGTTACAGCGATTCCCTTTGCCATGTGTTGAGCCAGCCGTGTGGTGACTGCGCAATAATGAGGCAGGAGAGACATTGACTGCCACTGCTGTTTTGTTTCCTTGTGGTTTATGTAGTTGTTTTTATTTGTGATTGTATTATTAGTCTTTTGGTTTCTCTCGGCTGTGGCAATCATTGTTTTTCCCCAGTCAATTGAACACTATAGATCATTGTAACTGCCTCATGGCAGTAATTGTGGCTTTTACGCACGCTCCTTCCGCCTCTAGAATCATGTCAATACCAAAATGACGCCCAACATAATGATTTCATGTAATGATCAAATGATTTTCACTTTCACTGATTCTTGCTCAAGCATATGTTTCAGCAGCAAAGTGGATCTACGGGACGCTTCGATAAAGCCAATCACAGCAGCTCCTCTCATCAGGAACAGACAGTTTAACGAGCCAACACTTCAGCAGGAAACCTCCCTCCACAGACAAAAGTATACGTTTAAGTATAAGTTGAGCTCCTGAGGTCCTGGCCGTATTATTGACTTGTAAGTGTTTTTCCCCTGTGTTTTTTGTGTAAGAGTGTATGCTCTGTTTTTGCGAGGAGCTTTGCGTTCCGAGGACCCGCAGGCTGTCGTGTGAGTTGGATGGGACACCAACAGGGAGCAGGCCCGTGTCGCGGCGCAGGCCAAGGCAACACTCAACACTGAGGCAACTGGGAAGTGTCCCGGTGCTCCTCAAGGGCTGCCCACCACAAGCTCCCACAGAGGACTCATGAACGCTCTGGTCCGGACCACGTCTGAGACCGGCAACGCTGAAAAGCGACAAACGTCACAGACGCGTGTCCTCTCTGGGAGTGTGGAATGAGACCTATGGCAGAAATAACACCCATGGTTTCCGGAGCTCTTTCACCAGAGAAGAGCTCATTAACATCATCACTTGTTACTTTGCCCCATTCAGGCCTGGAGTGCATTTGTGTTCTCTGGTTTCTAACATAACAGTGTGTTTTATGTGAAGCTTTTCAGTTTCTGAGGTTTGCAGGCATGAAACAGTAATTTTAAAGCACAGTCAACTGAAAATGACTCAGTGTGAGTGAAAAGTGGTCAGAATCAACACTATTGTGTTTATCGTGAAGCTTTTCAGTTTCTGAGGTTTGCAGGAATGACACACAAATTTTAGAAAAAAGTCAACTGAAAACCACTCAGTGTCAGTGAATACTGGTCAGAATCAGCACTTATGTGTTTTTTGTCAAGCTTTTCAGTTTGTTAGGTCTGCAGGCCTGAAACAACTGAAAATGACTCAGTGTGATTGAATCGTGGTCAGAATCAACGCTTGTGTGATGTTTGTGAAACTTTTCAGTTTCTGAAGTTTGCAGGAATGAAACAAGCAACAATGAGGCAACTGGGAAGTGTCCCAAGCTCCCACAGAGGACTCATGAACGCTCTGGTCCGGACCACGTCTGAGACCGGCAACGCTGAAAAGCGACAAACGTCACAGACGCGTGTCCTCTCTGGGAGTGTGGAATGAGACCTATGGCAGAAACGGCTCCTATTTAAAATCTTCCGAGGGTGAAGTAGTCATATCGAATGTGACGTCACCAAGCCAGGGACGTATCAAAGGAGGATCCCGCTCATTTTGCTTTGAAGTCGAGGCTTTGCTGCTGTGTGCTTTATTCTGTTTCAGGTCCAGTGTTACAGCGATTCCCTTTGCCATGTGTTGAGCCAGCCGTGTGGTGACTGCGCAATAATGAGGCAGGAGAGACATTGACTGCCACTGCTGTTTTGTTTCCTTGTGGTTTATGTAGTTGTTTTTATTTGTGATTGTATTATTAGTCTTTTGGTTTCTCTCGGCTGTGGCAATCATTGTTTTTCCCCAGTCAATTGAACATCATAGATCATTGTAACTGCCTCATGGCAGTAATTGTGGCTTTTACGCACGCTCCTTCCGCCTCTAGAATCATGTCAATACCAAAATGACGCCCAACATAATGATTTCATGTAATGATCAAATGATTTTCACTTTCACTGATTCTTGCTCAAGCATATGTTTCAGCAGCAAAGTGGATCTACGGGACGCTTCGATAAAGCCAATCACAGCAGCTCCTCTCATCAGGAACAGACAGTTTAACGAGCCAACACTTCAGCAGGAAACCTCCCTCCACAGACAAAAGTATACGCTTAAGTATAAGTTGAGCTCCTGAGGTCCTGGCCGTATGATTGACTTGTAAGTGTTTTTCCCCTGTGTTTTTTGTGTAAGAGTGTATGCTCTGTTTTTGCGAGGAGCTTTGCGTTCCGAGGACCCGCAGGCTGTCGCGTGAGTTGGATGGGACACCAACAGGGAGCAGGCCCGTGTCGCGGCGCAGGCCAAGGCAACACTCAACACTGAGGCAACTGGGAAGTGTCCCGGTGCTCCTCAAGGGCTGCCCACCACAAGCTCCCACAGAGGACTCATGAACGCTCTGGTCCGGACCACGTCTGAGACCGGCAACGCTGAAAAGCGACAAACGTCACAGACGCGTGTCCTCTCTGGGAGTGTGGAATGAGACCTATGGCAGAAATAACACCCATGGTTTCCGGAGCTCTTTCACCAGAGAAGAGCTCATTAACATCATCACTTGTTACTTTGCCCCATTCAGGCCTGGAGTGCATTTGTGTTCTCTGGTTTCTAACATAACAGTGTGTTTTATGTGAAGCTTTTCAGTTTCTGAGGTTTGCAGGCATGAAACAGTAATTTTAAAGCACAGTCAACTGAAAATGACTCAGTGTGAGTGAAAAGTGGTCAGAATCAACACTATTGTGTTTATCGTGAAGCTTTTCAGTTTCTGAGGTTTGCAGGAATGACACACAAATTTTAGAAAAAAGTCAACTGAAAACCACTCAGTGTCAGTGAATACTGGTCAGAATCAGCACTTCTGTGTTTTTTGTCAAGCTTTTCAGTTTGTGAGGTCTGCAGGCCTGAAACAACTGAAAATGACTCAGTGTGATTGAATCGTGGTCAGAATCAACGCTTGTGTGATGTTTGTGAAACTTTTCAGTTTATGAAGTTTGCAGGAATGAAACAAGCAACAATGATGCAACTGGGAAGTGTCCCAAGCTCCCACAGAGGACTCATGAACGCTCTGGTCCGGACCACGTCTGAGACCGGCAACGCTGAAAAGCGACAAACGTCACAGACGCGTGTCCTCTCTGGGAGTGTGGAATGAGACCTATGGCAGAAACGGCTCCTATTTAAAATCTTCCGAGGGTGAAGTAGTCATATCGAATGTGACGTCACCAAGCCAGGGACGTATCAAAGGAGGATCCCGCTCATTTTGCTTTGAAGTCGAGGCTTTGCTGCTGTGTGCTTTATTCTGTTTCAGGTCCAGTGTTACAGCGATTCCCTTTGCCATGTGTTGAGCCAGCCGTGTGGTGACTGCGCAATAATGAGGCAGGAGAGACATTGACTGCCACTGCTGTTTTGTTTCCTTGTGGTTTATGTAGTTGTTTTTATTTGTGATTGTATTATTAGTCTTTTGGTTTCTCTCGGCTGTGGCAATCATTGTTTTTCCCCAGTCAATTGAACATCATAGATCATTGTAACTGCCTCATGGCAGTAATTGTGGCTTTTACGCACGCTCCTTCCGCCTCTAGAATCATGTCAATACCAAAATGACGCCCAACATAATGATCAAATGATTTTCACTTTCACTGATTCTTGCTCAAGCATATGTTTCAGCAGCAAAGTGGATCTACGGGACGCTTCGATAAAGCCAATCACAGCAGCTCCTCTCATCAGGAACAGACAGTTTAACGAGCCAACACTTCAGCAGGAAACCTCCCTCCACAGACAAAAGTATACGCTTAAGTATAAGTTGAGCTCCTGAGGTCCTGGCCGTATTATTGACTTGTAAGTGTTTTTCCCCTGTGTTTTTTGTGTAAGAGTGTATGCTCTGTTTTTGCGAGGAGCTTTGCGTTCCGAGGACCCGCAGGCTGTCGTGTGAGTTGGATGGGACACCAACAGGGAGCAGGCCCGTGTCGCGGCGCAGGCCAAGGCAACACTCAACACTGAGGCAACTGGGAAGTGTCCCGGTGCTCCTCAAGGGCTGCCCACCACAAGCTCCCACAGAGGACTCATGAACGCTCTGGTCCGGACCACGTCTGAGACCGGCAACGCTGAAAAGCGACAAACGTCACAGACGCGTGTCCTCTCTGGGAGTGTGGAATGAGACCTATGGCAGAAATAACACCCATGGTTTCCGGAGCTCTTTCACCAGAGAAGAGCTCATTAACATCATCACTTGTTACTTTGCCCCATTCAGGCCTGGAGTGCATTTGTGTTCTCTGGTTTCTAACATAACAGTGTGTTTTATGTGAAGCTTTTCAGTTTCTGAGGTTTGCAGGCATGAAACAGTAATTTTAAAGCACAGTCAACTGAAAATGACTCAGTGTGAGTGAAAAATGGTCAGAATCAACACTATTGTGTTTATCGTGAAGCTTTTCAGTTTCTGAGGGTTGCAGGAATGACACACAAATTTTAGAAAAAAGTCAACTGAAAACCACTCAGTGTCAGTGAATACTGGTCAGAATCAGCACTTATGTGTTTTTTGTCAAGCTTTTCAGTTTGTTAGGTCTGCAGGCCTGAAACAACTGAAAATGACTCAGTGTGATTGAATCGTGGTCAGAATCAACGCTTGTGTGATGTTTGTGAAACTTTTCAGTTTATGAAGTTTGCAGGAATGAAACAAGCAACAATGAGGCAACTGGGAAGTGTCCCAAGCTCCCACAGAGGACTCATGAACGCTCTGGTCCGGACCACGTCTGAGACCGGCAACGCTGAAAAGCGACAAACATCACAGACGCGTGTCCTCTCTGGGAGTGTGGAATGAGACCTATGGCAGAAACGGCTCCTATTTAAAATCTTCCCAAGGTGAAGTAGTCATATCGAATGTGACGTCACCAAGCAGGGACGTATCAAAGGAGGATCCCGCTCATTTTGCTTTGAGGTCGAGGCTTTGCTGCTGTGTGCTTTATTCTGTTTCAGGTCCAGTGTTACAGCGATTCCCTTTGCCATGTGTTGAGCCAGCCGTGTGGTGACTGCGCAATAATGAGGCAGGAGAGACATTGACTGCCACTGCTGTTTTGTTTCCTTGTGGTTTATGTAATTGTTTTTATTTGTGATTGTATTATTAGTCTTTTGGTTTCTCTCGGCTGTGGCAATCATTGTTTTTCCCCAGTCAATTGAACACTATAGATCATTGTAACTGCCTCATGGCAGTAATTGTGGCTTTTACGCACGCTCCTTCCGCCTCTAGAATCATGTCAATACCAAAATGACGCCCAACATAATGATCAAATGATTTTCACTTTTAACTGATTCTTGCTCAAGCATATGTTTTAGCAGCAAAGTGGATCTACGGGACGCTTCGATAAAGCCAATCACAGCAGCTCCTCTCATCAGGAACAGACAGTTTAACGAGCCAACACTTCAGCAGGAAACCTCCCTCCACAGACAAAAGTATACGTTTAAGTATAAGTTGAGCTCCTGAGGTCCTGGCCGTATGATTGACTTGTAAGTGTTTTTCCCCTGTGTTTTTTGTGTAAGAGTGTATGCTCTGTTTTTGCGAGGAGCTTTGCGTTCCGAGGACCCGCAGGCTGTCGCGTGAGTTGGATGGGACACCAACAGGGAGCAGGCCCGTGTCGCGGCGCAGGCCAAGGCAACACTCAACACTGAGGCAACTGGGAAGTGTCCCGGTGCTCCTCAAGGGCTGCCCACCACAAGCTCCCACAGAGGACTCATGAACGCTCTGGTCCGGACCACGTCTGAGACCGGCAACGCTGAAAAGCGACAAACGTCACAGACGCGTGTCCTCTCTGGGAGTGTGGAATGAGACCTATGGCAGAAATAACACCCATGGTTTCCGGAGCTCTTTCACCAGAGAAGAGCTCATTAACATCATCACTTGTTACTTTGCCCCATTCAGGCCTGGAGTGCATTTGTGTTCTCTGGTTTCTAACATAACAGTGTGTTTTATGTGAAGCTTTTCAGTTTCTGAGGTTTGCAGGCATGAAACAGTCATTTTAAAGCACAGTCAACTGAAAATGACTCAGTGTGAGTGAAAAGTGGTCAGAATCAACACTATTGTGTTTATCGTGAAGCTTTTCAGTTTCTGAGGTTTGCAGGAATGACACACAAATTTTAGAAAAAAGTCAACTGAAAACCACTCAGTGTCAGTGAATACTGGTCAGAATCAGCACTTCTGTGTTTTTTGTCAAGCTTTTCAGTTTGTTAGGTCTGCAGGCCTGAAACAACTGAAAATGACTCAGTGTGATTGAATCGTGGTCAGAATCAACGCTTGTGTGATGTTTGTGAAACTTTTCAGTTTATGAAGTTTGCAGGAATGAAACAAGCAACAATGAGGCAACTGGGAAGTGTCCCAAGCTCCCACAGAGGACTCATGAACGCTCTGGTCCGGACCACGTCTGAGACCGGCAACGCTGAAAAGCGACAAACGTCACAGACGCGTGTCCTCTCTGGGAGTGTGGAATGAGACCTATGGCAGAAACGGCTCCTATTTAAAATCTTCCGAGGGTGAAGTAGTCATATCGAATGTGACGTCACCAAGCCAGGGACGTATCAAAGGAGGATCCCGCTCATTTTGCTTTGAAGTCGAGGCTTTGCTGCTGTGTGCTTTATTCTGTTTCAGGTCCAGTGTTACAGCGATTCCCTTTGCCATGTGTTGAGCCAGCCGTGTGGTGACTGCGCAATAATGAGGCAGGAGAGACATTGACTGCCACTGCTGTTTTGTTTCCTTGTGGTTTATGTAGTTGTTTTTATTTGTGATTGTATTATTAGTCTTTTGGTTTCTCTCGGCTGTGGCAATCATTGTTTTTCCCCAGTCAATTGAACATCATAGATCATTGTAACTGCCTCATGGCAGTAATTGTGGCTTTTACGCACGCTCCTTCCGCCTCTAGAATCATGTCAATACCAAAATGACGCCCAACATAATGATCAAATGATTTTCACTTTTAACTGATTCTTGCTCAAGCATATGTTTTAGCAGCAAAGTGGATCTACGGGACGCTTCGATAAAGCCAATCACAGCAGCTCCTCTCATCAGGAACAGACAGTTTAACGAGCCAACACTTCAGCAGGAAACCTCCCTCCACAGACAAAAGTATACGTTTAAGTATAAGTTGAGCTCCTGAGGTCCTGGCCGTATGATTGACTTGTAAGTGTTTTTCCCCTGTGTTTTTTGTGTAAGAGTGTATGCTCTGTTTTTGCGAGGAGCTTTGCGTTCCGAGGACCCGCAGGCTGTCGCGTGAGTTGGATGGGACACCAACAGGGAGCAGGCCCGTGTCGCGGCGCAGGCCAAGGCAACACTCAACACTGAGGCAACTGGGAAGTGTCCCGGTGCTCCTCAAGGGCTGCCCACCACAAGCTCCCACAGAGGACTCATGAACGCTCTGGTCCGGACCACGTCTGAGACCGGCAACGCTGAAAAGCGACAAACATCACAGACGCGTGTCCTCTCTGGGAGTGTGGAATGAGACCTATGGCAGAAACGGCTCCTATTTAAAATCTTCCGAGGGTGAAGTAGTCATATCGAATGTGACGTCACCAAGCCAGGGACGTATCAAAGGAGGATCCCGCTCATTTTGCTTTGAAGTCGAGGCTTTGCTGCTGTGTGCTTTATTCTGTTTCAGGTCCAGTGTTACAGCGATTCCCTTTGCCATGTGTTGAGCCAGCCGTGTGGTGACTGCGCAATAATGAGGCAGGAGAGACATTGACTGCCACTGCTGTTTTGTTTCCTTGTGGTTTATGTAGTTGTTTTTATTTGTGATTGTATTATTAGTCTTTTGGTTTCTCTCGGCTGTGGCAATCATTGTTTTTCCCCAGTCAATTGAACATCATAGATCATTGTAACTGCCTCATGGCAGTAATTGTGGCTTTTACGCACGCTCCTTCCGCCTCTAGAATCATGTCAATACCAAAATGACGCCCAACATAATGATCAAATGATTTTCACTTTCACTGATTCTTGCTCAAGCATATGTTTCAGCAGCAAAGTGGATCTACGGGACGCTTCGATAAAGCCAATCACAGCAGCTCCTCTCATCAGGAACAGACAGTTTAACGAGCCAACACTTCAGCAGGAAACCTCCCTCCACAGACAAAAGTATACGTTTAAGTATAAGTTGAGCTCCTGAGGTCCTGGCCGTATGATTGACTTGTAAGTGTTTTTCCCCTGTGTTTTTTGTGTAAGAGTGTATGCTCTGTTTTTGCGAGGAGCTTTGCGTTCCGAGGACCCGCAGGCTGTCGCGTGAGTTGGATGGGACACCAACAGGGAGCAGGCCCGTGTCGCGGCGCAGGCCAAGGCAACACTCAACACTGAGGCAACTGGGAAGTGTCCCGGTGCTCCTCAAGGGCTGCCCACCACAAGCTCCCACAGAGGACTCATGAACGCTCTGGTCCGGACCACGTCTGAGACCGGCAACGCTGAAAAGCGACAAACGTCACAGACGCGTGTCCTCTCTGGGAGTGTGGAATGAGACCTATGGCAGAAATAACACCCATGGTTTCCGGAGCTCTTTCACCAGAGAAGAGCTCATTAACATCATCACTTGTTACTTTGCCCCATTCAGGCCTGGAGTGCATTTGTGTTCTCTGGTTTCTAACATAACAGTGTGTTTTATGTGAAGCTTTTCAGTTTCTGAGGTTTGCAGGCATGAAACAGTAATTTTAAAGCACAGTCAACTGAAAATGACTCAGTGTGAGTGAAAAGTGGTCAGAATCAACACTATTGTGTTTATCGTGAAGCTTTTCAGTTTCTGAGGTTTGCAGGAATGACACACAAATTTTAGAAAAAAGTCAACTGAAAACCACTCAGTGTGAGAGAATACTGGTCAGAATCAGCACTTATGTGTTTTTTGTCAAGCTTTTCAGTTTGTGAGGTCTGCAGGCCTGAAACAACTGAAAATGACTCAGTGTGATTGAATCGTGGTCCGAATCAACGCTTGTGTGATGTTTGTGAAACTTTTCAGTTTCTGAAGTTTGCAGGAATGAAACAAGCAACAATGAGGCAACTGGGAAGTGTCCCAAGCTCCCACAGAGGACTCATGAACGCTCTGGTCCGGACCACGTCTGAGACCGGCAACGCTGAAAAGCGACAAACGTCACAGACGCGTGTCCTCTCTGGGAGTGTGGAATGAGACCTATGGCAGAAACGGCTCCTATTTAAAATCTTCCGAGGGTGAAGTAGTCATATCGAATGTGACGTCACCAAGCCAGGGACGTATCAAAGGAGGATCCCGCTCATTTTGCTTTGAAGTCGAGGCTTTGCTGCTGTGTGCTTTATTCTGTTTCAGGTCCAGTGTTACAGCGATTCCCTTTGCCATGTGTTGAGCCAGCCGTGTGGTGACTGCGCAATAATGAGGCAGGAGAGACATTGACTGCCACTGCTGTTTTGTTTCCTTGTGGTTTATGTAGTTGTTTTTATTTGTGATTGTATTATTAGTCTTTTGGTTTCTCTCGGCTGTGGCAATCATTGTTTTTCCCCAGTCAATTGAACACTATAGATCATTGTAACTGCCTCATGGCAGTAATTGTGGCTTTTACGCACGCTCCTTCCGCCTCTAGAATCATGTCAATACCAAAATGACGCCCAACATAATGATTTCATGTAATGATCAAATGATTTTCACTTTCACTGATTCTTGCTCAAGCATATGTTTCAGCAGCAAAGTGGATCTACGGGACGCTTCGATAAAGCCAATCACAGCAGCTCCTCTCATCAGGAACAGACAGTTTAACGAGCCAACACTTCAGCAGGAAACCTCCCTCCACAGACAAAAGTATACGTTTAAGTATAAGTTGAGCTCCTGAGGTCCTGGCCGTATTATTGACTTGTAAGTGTCTTTCCCCTGTGTTTTTTGTGTAAGAGTGTATGCTCTGTTTTTGCGAGGAGCTTTGCGTTCCGAGGACCCGCAGGCTGTCGTGTGAGTTGGATGGGACACCAACAGGGAGCAGGCCCGTGTCGCGGCGCAGGCCAAGGCAACACTCAACACTGAGGCAACTGGGAAGTGTCCCGGTGCTCCTCAAGGGCTGCCCACCACAAGCTCCCACAGAGGACTCATGAACGCTCTGGTCCGGACCACGTCTGAGACCGGCAACGCTGAAAAGCGACAAACGTCACAGACGCGTGTCCTCTCTGGGAGTGTGGAATGAGACCTATGGCAGAAACGGCTCCTATTTAAAATCTTCCGAGGGTGAAGTAGTCATATCGAATGTGACGTCACCAAGCCAGGGACGTATCAAAGGAGGATCCCGCTCATTTTGCTTTGAAGTCGAGGCTTTGCTGCTGTGTGCTTTATTCTGTTTCAGGTCCAGTGTTACAGCGATTCCCTTTGCCATGTGTTGAGCCAGCCGTGTGGTGACTGCGCAATAATGAGGCAGGAGAGACATTGACTGCCACTGCTGTTTTGTTTCCTTGTGGTTTATGTAGTTGTTTTTATTTGTGATTGTATTATTAGTCTTTTGGTTTCTCTCGGCTGTGGCAATCATTGTTTTTCCCCAGTCAATTGAACATCATAGATCATTGTAACTGCCTCATGGCAGTAATTGTGGCTTTTACGCACGCTCCTTCCGCCTCTAGAATCATGTCAATACCAAAATGACGCCCAACATAATGATCAAATGATTTTCACTTTTAACTGATTCTTGCTCAAGCATATGTTTTAGCAGCAAAGTGGATCTACGGGACGCTTCGATAAAGCCAATCACAGCAGCTCCTCTCATCAGGAACAGACAGTTTAACGAGCCAACACTTCAGCAGGAAACCTCCCTCCACAGACAAAAGTATACGTTTAAGTATAAGTTGAGCTCCTGAGGTCCTGGCCGTATGATTGACTTGTAAGTGTTTTTCCCCTGTGTTTTTTGTGTAAGAGTGTATGCTCTGTTTTTGCGAGGAGCTTTGCGTTCCGAGGACCCGCAGGCTGTCGCGTGAGTTGGATGGGACACCAACAGGGAGCAGGCCCGTGTCGCGGCGCAGGCCAAGGCAACACTCAACACTGAGGCAACTGGGAAGTGTCCCGGTGCTCCTCAAGGGCTGCCCACCACAAGCTCCCACAGAGGACTCATGAACGCTCTGGTCCGGACCACGTCTGAGACCGGCAACGCTGAAAAGCGACAAACATCACAGACGCGTGTCCTCTCTGGGAGTGTGGAATGAGACCTATGGCAGAAACGGCTCCTATTTAAAATCTTCCGAGGGTGAAGTAGTCATATCGAATGTGACGTCACCAAGCCAGGGACGTATCAAAGGAGGATCCCGCTCATTTTGCTTTGAAGTCGAGGCTTTGCTGCTGTGTGCTTTATTCTGTTTCAGGTCCAGTGTTACAGCGATTCCCTTTGCCATGTGTTGAGCCAGCCGTGTGGTGACTGCGCAATAATGAGGCAGGAGAGACATTGACTGCCACTGCTGTTTTGTTTCCTTGTGGTTTATGTAGTTGTTTTTATTTGTGATTGTATTATTAGTCTTTTGGTTTCTCTCGGCTGTGGCAATCATTGTTTTTCCCCAGTCAATTGAACATCATAGATCATTGTAACTGCCTCATGGCAGTAATTGTGGCTTTTACGCACGCTCCTTCCGCCTCTAGAATCATGTCAATACCAAAATGACGCCCAACATAATGATCAAATGATTTTCACTTTCACTGATTCTTGCTCAAGCATATGTTTCAGCAGCAAAGTGGATCTACGGGACGCTTCGATAAAGCCAATCACAGCAGCTCCTCTCATCAGGAACAGACAGTTTAACGAGCCAACACTTCAGCAGGAAACCTCCCTCCACAGACAAAAGTATACGTTTAAGTATAAGTTGAGCTCCTGAGGTCCTGGCCGTATGATTGACTTGTAAGTGTTTTTCCCCTGTGTTTTTTGTGTAAGAGTGTATGCTCTGTTTTTGCGAGGAGCTTTGCGTTCCGAGGACCCGCAGGCTGTCGCGTGAGTTGGATGGGACACCAACAGGGAGCAGGCCCGTGTCGCGGCGCAGGCCAAGGCAACACTCAACACTGAGGCAACTGGGAAGTGTCCCGGTGCTCCTCAAGGGCTGCCCACCACAAGCTCCCACAGAGGACTCATGAACGCTCTGGTCCGGACCACGTCTGAGACCGGCAACGCTGAAAAGCGACAAACGTCACAGACGCGTGTCCTCTCTGGGAGTGTGGAATGAGACCTATGGCAGAAATAACACCCATGGTTTCCGGAGCTCTTTCACCAGAGAAGAGCTCATTAACATCATCACTTGTTACTTTGCCCCATTCAGGCCTGGAGTGCATTTGTGTTCTCTGGTTTCTAACATAACAGTGTGTTTTATGTGAAGCTTTTCAGTTTCTGAGGTTTGCAGGCATGAAACAGTAATTTTAAAGCACAGTCAACTGAAAATGACTCAGTGTGAGTGAAAAGTGGTCAGAATCAACACTATTGTGTTTATCGTGAAGCTTTTCAGTTTCTGAGGTTTGCAGGAATGACACACAAATTTTAGAAAAAAGTCAACTGAAAACCACTCAGTGTGAGAGAATACTGGTCAGAATCAGCACTTATGTGTTTTTTGTCAAGCTTTTCAGTTTGTGAGGTCTGCAGGCCTGAAACAACTGAAAATGACTCAGTGTGATTGAATCGTGGTCCGAATCAACGCTTGTGTGATGTTTGTGAAACTTTTCAGTTTCTGAAGTTTGCAGGAATGAAACAAGCAACAATGAGGCAACTGGGAAGTGTCCCAAGCTCCCACAGAGGACTCATGAACGCTCTGGTCCGGACCACGTCTGAGACCGGCAACGCTGAAAAGCGACAAACGTCACAGACGCGTGTCCTCTCTGGGAGTGTGGAATGAGACCTATGGCAGAAACGGCTCCTATTTAAAATCTTCCGAGGGTGAAGTAGTCATATCGAATGTGACGTCACCAAGCCAGGGACGTATCAAAGGAGGATCCCGCTCATTTTGCTTTGAAGTCGAGGCTTTGCTGCTGTGTGCTTTATTCTGTTTCAGGTCCAGTGTTACAGCGATTCCCTTTGCCATGTGTTGAGCCAGCCGTGTGGTGACTGCGCAATAATGAGGCAGGAGAGACATTGACTGCCACTGCTGTTTTGTTTCCTTGTGGTTTATGTAGTTGTTTTTATTTGTGATTGTATTATTAGTCTTTTGGTTTCTCTCGGCTGTGGCAATCATTGTTTTTCCCCAGTCAATTGAACACTATAGATCATTGTAACTGCCTCATGGCAGTAATTGTGGCTTTTACGCACGCTCCTTCCGCCTCTAGAATCATGTCAATACCAAAATGACGCCCAACATAATGATTTCATGTAATGATCAAATGATTTTCACTTTCACTGATTCTTGCTCAAGCATATGTTTCAGCAGCAAAGTGGATCTACGGGACGCTTCGATAAAGCCAATCACAGCAGCTCCTCTCATCAGGAACAGACAGTTTAACGAGCCAACACTTCAGCAGGAAACCTCCCTCCACAGACAAAAGTATACGTTTAAGTATAAGTTGAGCTCCTGAGGTCCTGGCCGTATTATTGACTTGTAAGTGTCTTTCCCCTGTGTTTTTTGTGTAAGAGTGTATGCTCTGTTTTTGCGAGGAGCTTTGCGTTCCGAGGACCCGCAGGCTGTCGTGTGAGTTGGATGGGACACCAACAGGGAGCAGGCCCGTGTCGCGGCGCAGGCCAAGGCAACACTCAACACTGAGGCAACTGGGAAGTGTCCCGGTGCTCCTCAAGGGCTGCCCACCACAAGCTCCCACAGAGGACTCATGAACGCTCTGGTCCGGACCACGTCTGAGACCGGCAACGCTGAAAAGCGACAAACGTCACAGACGCGTGTCCTCTCTGGGAGTGTGGAATGAGACCTATGGCAGAAACGGCTCCTATTTAAAATCTTCCGAGGGTGAAGTAGTCATATCGAATGTGACGTCACCAAGCCAGGGACGTATCAAAGGAGGATCCCGCTCATTTTGCTTTGAAGTCGAGGCTTTGCTGCTGTGTGCTTTATTCTGTTTCAGGTCCAGTGTTACAGCGATTCCCTTTGCCATGTGTTGAGCCAGCCGTGTGGTGACTGCGCAATAATGAGGCAGGAGAGACATTGACTGCCACTGCTGTTTTGTTTCCTTGTGGTTTATGTAGTTGTTTTTATTTGTGATTGTATTATTAGTCTTTTGGTTTCTCTCGGCTGTGGCAATCATTGTTTTTCCCCAGTCAATTGAACACTATAGATCATTGTAACTGCCTCATGGCAGTAATTGTGGCTTTTACGCACGCTCCTTCCGCCTCTAGAATCATGTCAATACCAAAATGACGCCCAACATAATGATCAAATGATTTTCACTTTCACTGATTCTTGCTCAAGCATATGTTTCAGCAGCAAAGTGGATCTACGGGACGCTTCGATAAAGCCAATCACAGCAGCTCCTCTCATCAGGAACAGACAGTTTAACGAGCCAACACTTCAGCAGGAAACCTCCCTCCACAGACAAAAGTATACGTTTAAGTATAAGTTGAGCTCCTGAGGTCCTGGCCGTATTATTGACTTGTAAGTGTTTTTCCCCTGTGTTTTTTGTGTAAGAGTGTATGCTCTGTTTTTGCGAGGAGCTTTGCGTTCCGAGGACCCGCAGGCTGTCGTGTGAGTTGGATGGGACACCAACAGGGAGCAGGCCCGTGTCGCGGCGCAGGCCAAGGCAACACTCAACACTGAGGCAACTGGGAAGTGTCCCGGTGCTCCTCAAGGGCTGCCCACCACAAGCTCCCACAGAGGACTCATGAACGCTCTGGTCCGGACCACGTCTGAGACCGGCAACGCTGAAAAGCGACAAACGTCACAGACGCGTGTCCTCTCTGGGAGTGTGGAATGAGACCTATGGCAGAAACGGCTCCTATTTAAAATCTTCCGAGGGTGAAGTAGTCATATCGAATGTGACGTCACCAAGCCAGGGACGTATCAAAGGAGGGTCCCGCTCATTTTGCTTTGAAGTCGAGGCTTTGCTGCTGTGTGCTTTATTCTGTTTCAGGTCCAGTGTTACAGCGATTCCCTTTGCCATGTGTTGAGCCAGCCGTGTGGTGACTGCGCAATAATGAGGCAGGAGAGACATTGACTGCCACTGCTGTTTTGTTTCCTTGTGGTTTATGTAGTTGTTTTTATTTGTGATTGTATTATTAGTCTTTTGGTTTCTCTCGGCTGTGGCAATCATTGTTTTTCCCCAGTCAATTGAACACTATAGATCATTGTAACTGCCTCATGGCAGTAATTGTGGCTTTTACGCACGCTCCTTCCGCCTCTAGAATCATGTCAATACCAAAATGACGCCCAACATAATGATCAAATGATTTTCACTTTCACTGATTCTTGCTCAAGCATATGTTTCAGCAGCAAAGTGGATCTACGGGACGCTTCGATAAAGCCAATCACAGCAGCTCCTCTCATCAGGAACAGACAGTTTAACGAGCCAACACTTCAGCAGGAAACCTCCCTCCACAGACAAAAGTATACGTTTAAGTATAAGTTGAGCTCCTGAGGTCCTGGCCGTATTATTGACTTGTAAGTGTTTTTCCCCTGTGTTTTTTGTGTAAGAGTGTATGCTCTGTTTTTGCGAGGAGCTTTGCGTTCCGAGGACCCGCAGGCTGTCGCGTGAGTTGGATGGGACACCAACAGGGAGCAGGCCCGTGTCGCGGCGCAGGCCAAGGCAACACTCAACACTGAGGCAACTGGGAAGTGTCCCGGTGCTCCTCAAGGGCTGCCCACCACAAGCTCCCACAGAGGACTCATGAACGCTCTGGTCCGGACCACGTCTGAGACCGGCAACGCTGAAAAGCGACAAACGTCACAGACGCGTGTCCTCTCTGGGAGTGTGGAATGAGACCTATGGCAGAAATAACACCCATGGTTTCCGGAGCTCTTTCACCAGAGAAGAGCTCATTAACATCATCACTTGTTACTTTGCCCCATTCAGGCCTGGAGTGCATTTGTGTTCTCTGGTTTCTAACATAACAGTGTGTTTTATGTGAAGCTTTTCAGTTTCTGAGGTTTGCAGGCATGAAACAGTCATTTTAAAGCACAGTCAACTGAAAATGACTCAGTGTGAGTGAAAAGTGGTCAGAATCAACACTATTGTGTTTATCGTGAAGCTTTTCAGTTTCTGAGGTTTGCAGGAATGACACACAAATTTTAGAAAAAAGTCAACTGAAAACCACTCAGTGTCAGTGAATACTGGTCAGAATCAGCACTTATGTGTTTTTTGTCAAGCTTTTCAGTTTGTTAGGTCTGCAGGCCTGAAACAACTGAAAATGACTCAGTGTGACTGAATCGTGGTCCGAATCAACGCTTGTGTGATGTTTGTGAAACTTTTCAGTTTCTGAAGTTTGCAGGAATGAAACAAGCAACAATGATGCAACTGGGAAGTGTCCCAAGCTCCCACAGAGGACTCATGAACGCTCTGGTCCGGACCACGTCTGAGACCGGCAACGCTGAAAAGCGACAAACGTCACAGACGCGTGTCCTCTCTGGGAGTGTGGAATGAGACCTATGGCAGAAACGGCTCCTATTTAAAATCTTCCGAGGGTGAAGTAGTCATATCGAATGTGACGTCACCAAGCCAGGGACGTATCAAAGGAGGATCCCGCTCATTTTGCTTTGAAGACGAGGCTTTGCTGCTGTGTGCTTTATTCTGTTTCAGGTCCAGTGTTACAGCGATTCCCTTTGCCATGTGTTGAGCCAGCCGTGTGGTGACTGCGCAATAATGAGGCAGGAGAGACATTGACTGCCACTGCTGTTTTGTTTCCTTGTGGTTTATGTAGTTGTTTTTATTTGTGATTGTATTATTAGTCTTTTGGTTTCTCTCGGCTGTGGCAATCATTGTTTTTCCCCAGTCAATTGAACATCATAGATCATTGTAACTGCCTCATGGCAGTAATTGTGGCTTTTACGCACGCTCCTTCCGCCTCTAGAATCATGTCAATACCAAAATGACGCCCAACATAATGATTTCATGTAATGATCAAATGATTTTCACTTTCACTGATTCTTGCTCAAGCATATGTTTCAGCAGCAAAGTGGATCTACGGGACGCTTCGATAAAGCCAATCACAGCAGCTCCTCTCATCAGGAACAGACAGTTTAACGAGCCAACACTTCAGCAGGAAACCTCCCTCCACAGACAAAAGTATACGTTTAAGTATAAGTTGAGCTCCTGAGGTCCTGGCCGTATTATTGACTTGTAAGTGTTTTTCCCCTGTGTTTTTTGTGTAAGAGTGTATGCTCTGTTTTTGCGAGGAGCTTTGCGTTCCGAGGACCCGCAGGCTGTCGTGTGAGTTGGATGGGACACCAACAGGGAGCAGGCCCGTGTCGCGGCGCAGGCCAAGGCAACACTCAACACTGAGGCAACTGGGAAGTGTCCCGGTGCTCCTCAAGGGCTGCCCACCACAAGCTCCCACAGAGGACTCATGAACGCTCTGGTCCGGACCACGTCTGAGACCGGCAACGCTGAAAAGCGACAAACGTCACAGACGCGTGTCCTCTCTGGGAGTGTGGAATGAGACCTATGGCAGAAATAACACCCATGGTTTCCGGAGCTCTTTCACCAGAGAAGAGCTCATTAACATCATCACTTGTTACTTTGCCCCATTCAGGCCTGGAGTGCATTTGTGTTCTCTGGTTTCTAACATAACAGTGTGTTTTATGTGAAGCTTTTCAGTTTCTGAGGTTTGCAGGCATGAAACAGTAATTTTAAAGCACAGTCAACTGAAAATGACTCAGTGTGAGTGAAAAGTGGTCAGAATCAACACTATTGTGTTTATCGTGAAGCTTTTCAGTTTCTGAGGTTTGCAGGAATGACACACAAATTTTAGAAAAAAGTCAACTGAAAACCACTCAGTGTGAGAGAATACTGGTCAGAATCAGCACTTATGTGTTTTTTGTCAAGCTTTTCAGTTTGTGAGGTCTGCAGGCCTGAAACAACTGAAAATGACTCAGTGTGATTGAATCGTGGTCAGAATCAACGCTTGTGTGATGTTTGTGAAACTTTTCAGTTTCTGAAGTTTGCAGGAATGAAACAAGCAACAATGAGGCAACTGGGAAGTGTCCCAAGCTCCCACAGAGGACTCATGAACGCTCTGGTCCGGACCACGTCTGAGACCGGCAACGCTGAAAAGCGACAAACGTCACAGACGCGTGTCCTCTCTGGGAGTGTGGAATGAGACCTATGGCAGAAACGGCTCCTATTTAAAATCTTCCGAGGGTGAAGTAGTCATATCGAATGTGACGTCACCAAGCCAGGGACGTATCAAAGGAGGATCCCGCTCATTTTGCTTTGAAGTCGAGGCTTTGCTGCTGTGTGCTTTATTCTGTTTCAGGTCCAGTGTTACAGCGATTCCCTTTGCCATGTGTTGAGCCAGCCGTGTGGTGACTGCGCAATAATGAGGCAGGAGAGACATTGACTGCCACTGCTGTTTTGTTTCCTTGTGGTTTATGTAGTTGTTTTTATTTGTGATTGTATTATTAGTCTTTTGGTTTCTCTCGGCTGTGGCAATCATTGTTTTTCCCCAGTCAATTGAACACTATAGATCATTGTAACTGCCTCATGGCAGTAATTGTGGCTTTTACGCACGCTCCTTCCGCCTCTAAAATCATGTCAATACCAAAATGACGCCCAACATAATGATCAAATGATTTTCACTTTTAACTGATTCTTGCTCAAGCATATGTTTCAGCAGCAAAGTGGATCTACGGGACGCTTCGATAAAGCCAATCACAGCAGCTCCTCTCATCAGGAACAGACAGTTTAACGAGCCAACACTTCAGCAGGAAACCTCCCTCCACAGACAAAAGTATACGTTTAAGTATAAGTTGAGCTCCTGAGGTCCTGGCCGTATTATTGACTTGTAAGTGTTTTTCCCCTGTGTTTTTTGTGTAAGAGTGAATGCTCTGTTTTTGCGAGGAGCTTTGCGTTCCGAGGACCCGCAGGCTGTCGCGTGAGTTGGATGGGACACCGACAGGGAGCAGGCCCGTGTCGCGGCGCAGGCCAAGGCAACACTCAACACTGAGGCAACTGGGAAGTGTCCCGGTGCTCCTCAAGGGCTGCCCACCACAAGCTCCCACAGAGGACTCATGAACGCTCTGGTCCGGACCACGTCTGAGACCGGCAACGCTGAAAAGCGACAAACGTCACAGACGCGTGTCCTCTCTGGGAGTGTGGAATGAGACCTATGGCAGAAATAACACCCATGGTTTCCGGAGCTCTTTCACCAGAGAAGAGCTCATTAACATCATCACTTGTTACTTTGCCCCATTCAGGCCTGGAGTGCATTTGTGTTCTCTGGTTTCTAACATAACAGTGTGTTTTATGTGAAGCTTTTCAGTTTCTGAGGTTTGCAGGCATGAAACAGTCATTTTAAAGCACAGTCAACTGAAAATGACTCAGTGTGAGTGAAAAGTGGTCAGAATCAACACTATTGTGTTTATCGTGAAGCTTTTCAGTTTCTGAGGTTTGCAGGAATGACACACAAATTTTAGAAAAAAGTCAACTGAAAACCACTCAGTGTGAGAGAATACTGGTCAGAATCAGCACTTATGTGTTTTTTGTCAAGCTTTTCAGTTTGTTAGGTCTGCAGGCCTGAAACAACTGAAAATGACTCAGTGTGATTGAATCGTGGTCCGAATCAACGCTTGTGTGATGTTTGTGAAACTTTTCAGTTTCTGAAGTTTGCAGGAATGAAACAAGCAACAATGAGGCAACTGGGAAGTGTCCCAAGCTCCCACAGAGGACTCATGAACGCTCTGGTCCGGACCACGTCTGAGACCGGCAACGCTGAAAAGCGACAAACGTCACAGACGCGTGTCCTCTCTGGGAGTGTGGAATGAGACCTATGGCAGAAACGGCTCCTATTTAAAATCTTCCGAGGGTGAAGTAGTCATATCGAATGTGACGTCACCAAGCCAGGGACGTATCAAAGGAGGATCCCGCTCATTTTGCTTTGAAGTCGAGGCTTTGCTGCTGTGTGCTTTATTCTGTTTCAGGTCCAGTGTTACAGCGATTCCCTTTGCCATGTGTTGAGCCAGCCGTGTGGTGACTGCGCAATAATGAGGCAGGAGAGACATTGACTGCCACTGCTGTTTTGTTTCCTTGTGGTTTATGTAGTTGTTTTTATTTGTGATTGTATTATTAGTCTTTTGGTTTCTCTCGGCTGTGGCAATCATTGTTTTTCCCCAGTCAATTGAACACTATAGATCATTGTAACTGCCTCATGGCAGTAATTGTGGCTTTTACGCACGCTCCTTCCGCCTCTAGAATCATGTCAATACCAAAATGACGCCCAACATAATGATCAAATGATTTTCACTTTTAACTGATTCTTGCTCAAGCATATGTTTCAGCAGCAAAGTGGATCTACGGGACGCTTCGATAAAGCCAATCACAGCAGCTCCTCTCATCAGGAACAGACAGTTTAACGAGCCAACACTTCAGCAGGAAACCTCCCTCCACAGACAAAAGTATACGTTTAAGTATAAGTTGAGCTCCTGAGGTCCTGGCCGTATGATTGACTTGTAAGTGTTTTTCCCCTGTGTTTTTTGTGTAAGAGTGTATGCTCTGTTTTTGCGAGGAGCTTTGCGTTCCGAGGACCCGCAGGCTGTCGCGTGAGTTGGATGGGACACCAACAGGGAGCAGGCCCGTGTCGCGGCGCAGGCCAAGGCAACACTCAACACTGAGGCAACTGGGAAGTGTCCCGGTGCTCCTCAAGGGCTGCCCACCACAAGCTCCCACAGAGGACTCATGAACGCTCTGGTCCGGACCACGTCTGAGACCGGCAACGCTGAAAAGCGACAAACGTCACAGACGCGTGTCCTCTCTGGGAGTGTGGAATGAGACCTATGGCAGAAACGGCTCCTATTTAAAATCTTCCGAGGGTTGAAGTAGTCATATCGAATGTGACGTCACCAAGCCAGGGACGTATCAAAGGAGGATCCCGCTCATTTTGCTTTGAAGTCGAGGCTTTGCTGCTGTGTGCTTTATTCTGTTTCAGGTCCAGTGTTACAGCGATTCCCTTTGCCATGTGTTGAGCCAGCCGTGTGGTGACTGCGCAATAATGAGGCAGGAGAGACATTGACTGCCACTGCTGTTTTGTTTCCTTGTGGTTTATGTAGTTGTTTTTATTTGTGATTGTATTATTAGTCTTTTGGTTTCTCTCGGCTGTGGCAATCATTGTTTTTCCCCAGTCAATTGAACACTATAGATCATTGTAACTGCCTCATGGCAGTAATTGTGGCTTTTACGCACGCTCCTTCCGCCTCTAGAATCATGTCAATACCAAAATGACGCCCAACATAATGATCAAATGATTTTCACTTTCACTGATTCTTGCTCAAGCATATGTTTCAGCAGCAAAGTGGATCTACGGGACGCTTCGATAAAGCCAATCACAGCAGCTCCTCTCATCAGGAACAGACAGTTTAACGAGCCAACACTTCAGCAGGAAACCTCCCTCCACAGACAAAAGTATACGTTTAAGTATAAGTTGAGCTCCTGAGGTCCTGGCCGTATGATTGACTTGTAAGTGTTTTTCCCCTGTGTTTTTTGTGTAAGAGTGTATGCTCTGTTTTTGCGAGGAGCTTTGCGTTCCGAGGACCCGCAGGCTGTCGCGTGAGTTGGATGGGACACCAACAGGGAGCAGGCCCGTGTCGCGGCGCAGGCCAAGGCAACACTCAACACTGAGGCAACTGGGAAGTGTCCCGGTGCTCCTCAAGGGCTGCCCACCACAAGCTCCCACAGAGGACTCATGAACGCTCTGGTCCGGACCACGTCTGAGACCGGCAACGCTGAAAAGCGACAAACGTCACAGACGCGTGTCCTCTCTGGGAGTGTGGAATGAGACCTATGGCAGAAACGGCTCCTATTTAAAATCTTCCGAGGGTGAAGTAGTCATATCGAATGTGACGTCACCAAGCCAGGGACGTATCAAAGGAGGATCCCGCTCATTTTGCTTTGAAGTCGAGGCTTTGCTGCTGTGTGCTTTATTCTGTTTCAGGTCCAGTGTTACAGCGATTCCCTTTGCCATGTGTTGAGCCAGCCGTGTGGTGACTGCGCAATAATGAGGCAGGAGAGACATTGACTGCCACTGCTGTTTTGTTTCCTTGTGGTTTATGTAGTTGTTTTTATTTGTGATTGTATTATTAGTCTTTTGGTTTCTCTCGGCTGTGGCAATCATTGTTTTTCCCCAGTCAATTGAACACTATAGATCATTGTAACTGCCTCATGGCAGTAATTGTGGCTTTTACGCACGCTCCTTCCGCCTCTAGAATCATGTCAATACCAAAATGACGCCCAACATAATGATCAAATGATTTTCACTTTCACTGATTCTTGCTCAAGCATATGTTTCAGCAGCAAAGTGGATCTACGGGACGCTTCGATAAAGCCAATCACAGCAGCTCCTCTCATCAGGAACAGACAGTTTAACGAGCCAACACTTCAGCAGGAAACCTCCCTCCACAGACAAAAGTATACGTTTAAGTATAAGTTGAGCTCCTGAGGTCCTGGCCGTATGATTGACTTGTAAGTGTTTTTCCCCTGTGTTTTTTGTGTAAGAGTGTATGCTCTGTTTTTGCGAGGAGCTTTGCGTTCCGAGGACCCGCAGGCTGTCGCGTGAGTTGGATGGGACACCAACAGGGAGCAGGCCCGTGTCGCGGCGCAGGCCAAGGCAACACTCAACACTGAGGCAACTGGGAAGTGTCCCGGTGCTCCTCAAGGGCTGCCCACCACAAGCTCCCACAGAGGACTCATGAACGCTCTGGTCCGGACCACGTCTGAGACCGGCAACGCTGAAAAGCGACAAACGTCACAGACGCGTGTCCTCTCTGGGAGTGTGGAATGAGACCTATGGCAGAAACGGCTCCTATTTAAAATCTTCCGAGGGTGAAGTAGTCATATCGAATGTGACGTCACCAAGCCAGGGACGTATCAAAGGAGGATCCCGCTCATTTTGCTTTGAAGTCGAGGCTTTGCTGCTGTGTGCTTTATTCTGTTTCAGGTCCAGTGTTACAGCGATTCCCTTTGCCATGTGTTGAGCCAGCCGTGTGGTGACTGCGCAATAATGAGGCAGGAGAGACATTGACTGCCACTGCTGTTTTGTTTCCTTGTGGTTTATGTAGTTGTTTTTATTTGTGATTGTATTATTAGTCTTTTGGTTTCTCTCGGCTGTGGCAATCATTGTTTTTCCCCAGTCAATTGAACACTATAGATCATTGTAACTGCCTCATGGCAGTAATTGTGGCTTTTACGCACGCTCCTTCCGCCTCTAGAATCATGTCAATACCAAAATGACGCCCAACATAATGATTTCATGTAATGATCAAATGATTTTCACTTTCACTGATTCTTGCTCAAGCATATGTTTCAGCAGCAAAGTGGATCTACGGGACGCTTCGATAAAGCCAATCACAGCAGCTCCTCTCATCAGGAACAGACAGTTTAACGAGCCAACACTTCAGCAGGAAACCTCCCTCCACAGACAAAAGTATACGTTTAAGTATAAGTTGAGCTCCTGAGGTCCTGGCCGTATTATTGACTTGTAAGTGTTTTTCCCCTGTGTTTTTTGTGTAAGAGTGTATGCTCTGTTTTTGCGAGGAGCTTTGCGTTCCGAGGACCCGCAGGCTGTCGTGTGAGTTGGATGGGACACCAACAGGGAGCAGGCCCGTGTCGCGGCGCAGGCCAAGGCAACACTCAACACTGAGGCAACTGGGAAGTGTCCCGGTGCTCCTCAAGGGCTGCCCACCACAAGCTCCCACAGAGGACTCATGAACGCTCTGGTCCGGACCACGTCTGAGACCGGCAACGCTGAAAAGCGACAAACGTCACAGACGCGTGTCCTCTCTGGGAGTGTGGAATGAGACCTATGGCAGAAACGGCTCCTATTTAAAATCTTCCGAGGGTGAAGTAGTCATATCGAATGTGACGTCACCAAGCCAGGGACGTATCAAAGGAGGATCCCGCTCATTTTGCTTTGAAGTCGAGGCTTTGCTGCTGTGTGCTTTATTCTGTTTCAGGTCCAGTGTTACAGCGATTCCCTTTGCCATGTGTTGAGCCAGCCGTGTGGTGACTGCGCAATAATGAGGCAGGAGAGACATTGACTGCCACTGCTGTTTTGTTTCCTTGTGGTTTATGTAGTTGTTTTTATTTGTGATTGTATTATTAGTCTTTTGGTTTCTCTCGGCTGTGGCAATCATTGTTTTTCCCCAGTCAATTGAACACTATAGATCATTGTAACTGCCTCATGGCAGTAATTGTGGCTTTTACGCACGCTCCTTCCGCCTCTAGAATCATGTCAATACCAAAATGACGCCCAACATAATGATCAAATGATTTTCACTTTCACTGATTCTTGCTCAAGCATATGTTTCAGCAGCAAAGTGGATCTACGGGACGCTTCGATAAAGCCAATCACAGCAGCTCCTCTCATCAGGAACAGACAGTTTAACGAGCCAACACTTCAGCAGGAAACCTCCCTCCACAGACAAAAGTATACGTTTAAGTATAAGTTGAGCTCCTGAGGTCCTGGCCGTATGATTGACTTGTAAGTGTTTTTCCCCTGTGTTTTTTGTGTAAGAGTGTATGCTCTGTTTTTGCGAGGAGCTTTGCGTTCCGAGGACCCGCAGGCTGTCGCGTGAGTTGGATGGGACACCAACAGGGAGCAGGCCCGTGTCGCGGCGCAGGCCAAGGCAACACTCAACACTGAGGCAACTGGGAAGTGTCCCGGTGCTCCTCAAGGGCTGCCCACCACAAGCTCCCACAGAGGACTCATGAACGCTCTGGTCCGGACCACGTCTGAGACCGGCAACGCTGAAAAGCGACAAACGTCACAGACGCGTGTCCTCTCTGGGAGTGTGGAATGAGACCTATGGCAGAAACGGCTCCTATTTAAAATCTTCCGAGGGTGAAGTAGTCATATCGAATGTGACGTCACCAAGCCAGGGACGTATCAAAGGAGGATCCCGCTCATTTTGCTTTGAAGTCGAGGCTTTGCTGCTGTGTGCTTTATTCTGTTTCAGGTCCAGTGTTACAGCGATTCCCTTTGCCATGTGTTGAGCCAGCCGTGTGGTGACTGCGCAATAATGAGGCAGGAGAGACATTGACTGCCACTGCTGTTTTGTTTCCTTGTGGTTTATGTAGTTGTTTTTATTTGTGATTGTATTATTAGTCTTTTGGTTTCTCTCGGCTGTGGCAATCATTGTTTTTCCCCAGTCAATTGAACACTATAGATCATTGTAACTGCCTCATGGCAGTAATTGTGGCTTTTACGCACGCTCCTTCCGCCTCTAGAATCATGTCAATACCAAAATGACGCCCAACATAATGATCAAATGATTTTCACTTTCACTGATTCTTGCTCAAGCATATGTTTCAGCAGCAAAGTGGATCTACGGGACGCTTCGATAAAGCCAATCACAGCAGCTCCTCTCATCAGGAACAGACAGTTTAACGAGCCAACACTTCAGCAGGAAACCTCCCTCCACAGACAAAAGTATACGTTTAAGTATAAGTTGAGCTCCTGAGGTCCTGGCCGTATGATTGACTTGTAAGTGTTTTTCCCCTGTGTTTTTTGTGTAAGAGTGTATGCTCTGTTTTTGCGAGGAGCTTTGCGTTCCGAGGACCCGCAGGCTGTCGCGTGAGTTGGATGGGACACCAACAGGGAGCAGGCCCGTGTCGCGGCGCAGGCCAAGGCAACACTCAACACTGAGGCAACTGGGAAGTGTCCCGGTGCTCCTCAAGGGCTGCCCACCACAAGCTCCCACAGAGGACTCATGAACGCTCTGGTCCGGACCACGTCTGAGACCGGCAACGCTGAAAAGCGACAAACGTCACAGACGCGTGTCCTCTCTGGGAGTGTGGAATGAGACCTATGGCAGAAATAACACCCATGGTTTCCGGAGCTCTTTCACCAGAGAAGAGCTCATTAACATCATCACTTGTTACTTTGCCCCATTCAGGCCTGGAGTGCATTTGTGTTCTCTGGTTTCTAACATAACAGTGTGTTTTATGTGAAGCTTTTCAGTTTCTGAGGTTTGCAGGCATGAAACAGTAATTTTAAAGCACAGTCAACTGAAAATGACTCAGTGTGAGTGAAAAGTGGTCAGAATCAACACTATTGTGTTTATCGTGAAGCTTTTCAGTTTCTGAGGTTTGCAGGAATGACACACAAATTTTAGAAAAAAGTCAACTGAAAACCACTCAGTGTCAGTGAATACTGGTCAGAATCAGCACTTATGTGTTTTTTGTCAAGCTTTTCAGTTTGTTAGGTCTGCAGGCCTGAAACAACTGAAAATGACTCAGTGTGACTGAATCGTGGTCCGAATCAACGCTTGTGTGATGTTTGTGAAACTTTTCAGTTTCTGAAGTTTGCAGGAATGAAACAAGCAACAATGAGGCAACTGGGAAGTGTCCCAAGCTCCCACAGAGGACTCATGAACGCTCTGGTCCGGACCACGTCTGAGACCGGCAACGCTGAAAAGCGACAAACGTCACAGACGCGTGTCCTCTCTGGGAGTGTGGAATGAGACCTATGGCAGAAACGGCTCCTATTTAAAATCTTCCGAGGGTGAAGTAGTCATATCGAATGTGACGTCACCAAGCCAGGGACGTATCAAAGGAGGATCCCGCTCATTTTGCTTTGAAGTCGAGGCTTTGCTGCTGTGTGCTTTATTCTGTTTCAGGTCCAGTGTTACAGCGATTCCCTTTGCCATGTGTTGAGCCAGCCGTGTGGTGACTGCGCAATAATGAGGCAGGAGAGACATTGACTGCCACTGCTGTTTTGTTTCCTTGTGGTTTATGTAGTTGTTTTTATTTGTGATTGTATTATTAGTCTTTTGGTTTCTCTCGGCTGTGGCAATCATTGTTTTTCCCCAGTCAATTGAACACTATAGATCATTGTAACTGCCTCATGGCAGTAATTGTGGCTTTTACGCACGCTCCTTCCGCCTCTAGAATCATGTCAATACCAAAATGACGCCCAACATAATGATCAAATGATTTTCACTTTTAACTGATTCTTGCTCAAGCATATGTTTCAGCAGCAAAGTGGATCTACGGGACGCTTCGATAAAGCCAATCACAGCAGCTCCTCTCATCAGGAACAGACAGTTTAACGAGCCAACACTTCAGCAGGAAACCTCCCTCCACAGACAAAAGTATACGTTTAAGTATAAGTTGAGCTCCTGAGGTCCTGGCCGTATGATTGACTTGTAAGTGTTTTTCACCTGTGTTTCTTGTGTAAGAGTGTATGCTCTGTTTTTGCGAGGAGCTTTGCGTTCCGAGGACCCGCAGGCTGTCGTGTGAGTTGGATGGGACACCAACAGGGAGCAGGCCCGTGTCGCGGCGCAGGCCAAGGCAACACTCAACACTGAGGCAACTGGGAAGTGTCCCGGTGCTCCTCAAGGGCTGCCCACCACAAGCTCCCACAGAGGACTCATGAACGCTCTGGTCCGGACCACGTCTGAGACCGGCAACGCTGAAAAGCGACAAACGTCACAGACGCGTGTCCTCTCTGGGAGTGTGGAATGAGACCTATGGCAGAAACGGCTCCTATTTAAAATCTTCCGAGGGTTGAAGTAGTCATATCGAATGTGACGTCACCAAGCCAGGGACGTATCAAAGGAGGATCCCGCTCATTTTGCTTTGAAGTCGAGGCTTTGCTGCTGTGTGCTTTATTCTGTTTCAGGTCCAGTGTTACAGCGATTCCCTTTGCCATGTGTTGAGCCAGCCGTGTGGTGACTGCGCAATAATGAGGCAGGAGAGACATTGACTGCCACTGCTGTTTTGTTTCCTTGTGGTTTATGTAGTTGTTTTTATTTGTGATTGTATTATTAGTCTTTTGGTTTCTCTCGGCTGTGGCAATCATTGTTTTTCCCCAGTCAATTGAACACTATAGATCATTGTAACTGCCTCATGGCAGTAATTGTGGCTTTTACGCACGCTCCTTCCGCCTCTAGAATCATGTCAATACCAAAATGACGCCCAACATAATGATCAAATGATTTTCACTTTCACTGATTCTTGCTCAAGCATATGTTTCAGCAGCAAAGTGGATCTACGGGACGCTTCGATAAAGCCAATCACAGCAGCTCCTCTCATCAGGAACAGACAGTTTAACGAGCCAACACTTCAGCAGGAAACCTCCCTCCACAGACAAAAGTATACGTTTAAGTATAAGTTGAGCTCCTGAGGTCCTGGCCGTATTATTGACTTGTAAGTGTTTTTCCCCTGTGTTTTTTGTGTAAGAGTGTATGCTCTGTTTTTGCGAGGAGCTTTGCGTTCCGAGGACCCGCAGGCTGTCGCGTGAGTTGGATGGGACACCAACAGGGAGCAGGCCCGTGTCGCGGCGCAGGCCAAGGCAACACTCAACACTGAGGCAACTGGGAAGTGTCCCGGTGCTCCTCAAGGGCTGCCCACCACAAGCTCCCACAGAGGACTCATGAACGCTCTGGTCCGGACCACGTCTGAGACCGGCAACGCTGAAAAGCGACAAACGTCACAGACGCGTGTCCTCTCTGGGAGTGTGGAATGAGACCTATGGCAGAAATAACACCCATGGTTTCCGGAGCTCTTTCACCAGAGAAGAGCTCATTAACATCATCACTTGTTACTTTGCCCCATTCAGGCCTGGAGTGCATTTGTGTTCTCTGGTTTCTAACATAACAGTGTGTTTTATGTGAAGCTTTTCAGTTTCTGAGGTTTGCAGGCATGAAACAGTAATTTTAAAGCACAGTCAACTGAAAATGACTCAGTGTGAGTGAAAAGTGGTCAGAATCAACACTATTGTGTTTATCGTGAAGCTTTTCAGTTTCTGAGGTTTGCAGGAATGACACACAAATTTTAGAAAAAAGTCAACTGAAAACCACTCAGTGTCAGTGAATACTGGTCAGAATCAGCACTTATGTGTTTTTTGTCAAGCTTTTCAGTTTGTTAGGTCTGCAGGCCTGAAACAACTGAAAATGACTCAGTGTGATTGAATCGTGGTCAGAATCAACGCTTGTGTGATGTTTGTGAAACTTTTCAGTTTCTGAAGTTTGCAGGAATGAAACAAGCAACAATGAGGCAACTGGGAAGTGTCCCAAGCTCCCACAGAGGACTCATGAACGCTCTGGTCCGGACCACGTCTGAGACCGGCAACGCTGAAAAGCGACAAACGTCACAGACGCGTGTCCTCTCTGGGAGTGTGGAATGAGACCTATGGCAGAAACGGCTCCTATTTAAAATCTTCCGAGGGTGAAGTAGTCATATCGAATGTGACGTCACCAAGCCAGGGACGTATCAAAGGAGGATCCCGCTCATTTTGCTTTGAAGTCGAGGCTTTGCTGCTGTGTGCTTTATTCTGTTTCAGGTCCAGTGTTACAGCGATTCCCTTTGCCATGTGTTGAGCCAGCCGTGTGGTGACTGCGCAATAATGAGGCAGGAGAGACATTGACTGCCACTGCTGTTTTGTTTCCTTGTGGTTTATGTAGTTGTTTTTATTTGTGATTGTATTATTAGTCTTTTGGTTTCTCTCGGCTGTGGCAATCATTGTTTTTCCCCAGTCAATTGAACATCATAGATCATTGTAACTGCCTCATGGCAGTAATTGTGGCTTTTACGCACGCTCCTTCCGCCTCTAGAATCATGTCAATACCAAAATGACGCCCAACATAATGATTTCATGTAATGATCAAATGATTTTCACTTTCACTGATTCTTGCTCAAGCATATGTTTCAGCAGCAAAGTGGATCTACGGGACGCTTCGATAAAGCCAATCACAGCAGCTCCTCTCATCAGGAACAGACAGTTTAACGAGCCAACACTTCAGCAGGAAACCTCCCTCCACAGACAAAAGTATACGTTTAAGTATAAGTTGAGCTCCTGAGGTCCTGGCCGTATGATTGACTTGTAAGTGTTTTTCCCCTGTGTTTTTTGTGTAAGAGTGTATGCTCTGTTTTTGCGAGGAGCTTTGCGTTCCGAGGACCCGCAGGCTGTCGCGTGAGTTGGATGGGACACCAACAGGGAGCAGGCCCGTGTCGCGGCGCAGGCCAAGGCAACACTCAACACTGAGGCAACTGGGAAGTGTCCCGGTGCTCCTCAAGGGCTGCCCACCACAAGCTCCCACAGAGGACTCATGAACGCTCTGGTCCGGACCACGTCTGAGACCGGCAACGCTGAAAAGCGACAAACGTCACAGACGCGTGTCCTCTCTGGGAGTGTGGAATGAGACCTATGGCAGAAATAACACCCATGGTTTCCGGAGCTCTTTCACCAGAGAAGAGCTCATTAACATCATCACTTGTTACTTTGCCCCATTCAGGCCTGGAGTGCATTTGTGTTCTCTGGTTTCTAACATAACAGTGTGTTTTATGTGAAGCTTTTCAGTTTCTGAGGTTTGCAGGCATGAAACAGTAATTTTAAAGCACAGTCAACTGAAAATGACTCAGTGTGAGTGAAAAGTGGTCAGAATCAACACTATTGTGTTTATCGTGAAGCTTTTCAGTTTCTGAGGTTTGCAGGAATGACACACAAATTTTAGAAAAAAGTCAACTGAAAACCACTCAGTGTGAGTGAATACTGGTCAGAATCAGCACTTATGTGTTTTTTGTCAAGCTTTTCAGTTTGTGAGGTCTGCAGGCCTGAAACAACTGAAAATGACTCAGTGTGACTGAATCGTGGTCAGAATCAACGCTTGTGTGATGTTTGTGAAACTTTTCAGTTTCTGAAGTTTGCAGGAATGAAACAAGCAACAATGAGGCAACTGGGAAGTGTCCCAAGCTCCCACAGAGGACTCATGAACGCTCTGGTCCGGACCACGTCTGAGACCGGCAACGCTGAAAAGCGACAAACGTCACAGACGCGTGTCCTCTCTGGGAGTGTGGAATGAGACCTATGGCAGAAACGGCTCCTATTTAAAATCTTCCGAGGGTGAAGTAGTCATATCGAATGTGACGTCACCAAGCCAGGGACGTATCAAAGGAGGATCCCGCTCATTTTGCTTTGAAGTCGAGGCTTTGCTGCTGTGTGCTTTATTCTGTTTCAGGTCCAGTGTTACAGCGATTCCCTTTGCCATGTGTTGAGCCAGCCGTGTGGTGACTGCGCAATAATGAGGCAGGAGAGACATTGACTGCCACTGCTGTTTTGTTTCCTTGTGGTTTATGTAGTTGTTTTTATTTGTGATTGTATTATTAGTCTTTTGGTTTCTCTCGGCTGTAGCAATCATTGTTTTTCCCCAGTCAATTGAACATCATAGATCATTGTAACTGCCTCATGGCAGTAATTGTGGCTTTTACGCACGCTCCTTCCGCCTCTAGAATCATGTCAATACCAAAATGACGCCCAACATAATGATTTCATGTAATGATCAAATGATTTTCACTTTCACTGATTCTTGCTCAAGCATATGTTTCAGCAGCAAAGTGGATCTACGGGACGCTTCGATAAAGCCAATCACAGCAGCTCCTCTCATCAGGAACAGACAGTTTAACGAGCCAACACTTCAGCAGGAAACCTCCCTCCACAGACAAAAGTATACGCTTAAGTATAAGTTGAGCTCCTGAGGTCCTGGCCGTATGATTGACTTGTAAGTGTTTTTCCCCTGTGTTTTTTGTGTAAGAGTGTATGCTCTGTTTTTGCGAGGAGCTTTGCGTTCCGAGGACCCGCAGGCTGTCGCGTGAGTTGGATGGGACACCAACAGGGAGCAGGCCCGTGTCGCGGCGCAGGCCAAGGCAACACTCAACACTGAGGCAACTGGGAAGTGTCCCGGTGCTCCTCAAGGGCTGCCCACCACAAGCTCCCACAGAGGACTCATGAACGCTCTGGTCCGGACCACGTCTGAGACCGGCAACGCTGAAAAGCGACAAACGTCACAGACGCGTGTCCTCTCTGGGAGTGTGGAATGAGACCTATGGCAGAAATAACACCCATGGTTTCCGGAGCTCTTTCACCAGAGAAGAGCTCATTAACATCATCACTTGTTACTTTGCCCCATTCAGGCCTGGAGTGCATTTGTGTTCTCTGGTTTCTAACATAACAGTGTGTTTTATGTGAAGCTTTTCAGTTTCTGAGGTTTGCAGGAATGAAACAGTAATTTTAAAGCACAGTCAACTGAAAATGACTCAGTGTGAGTGAAAAGTGGTCAGAATCAACACTATTGTGTTTATCGTGAAGCTTTTCAGTTTCTGAGGTTTGCAGGAATGACACACAAATTTTAGAAAAAAGTCAACTGAAAACCACTCAGTGTCAGTGAATACTGGTCAGAATCAGCACTTCTGTGTTTTTTGTCAAGCTTTTCAGTTTGTGAGGTCTGCAAGCCTGAAACAACTGAAAATGACTCAGTGTGATTGAATCGTGGTCAGAATCAACGCTTGTGTGATGTTTGTGAAACTTTTCAGTTTCTGAAGTTTGCAGGAATGAAACAAGCAACAATGATGCAACTGGGAAGTGTCCCAAGCTCCCACAGAGGACTCATGAACGCTCTGGTCCGGACCACGTCTGAGACCGGCAACGCTGAAAAGCGACAAACGTCACAGACGCGTGTCCTCTCTGGGAGTGTGGAATGAGACCTATGGCAGAAACGGCTCCTATTTAAAATCTTCCGAGGGTGAAGTAGTCATATCGAATGTGACGTCACCAAGCCAGGGACGTATCAAAGGAGGATCCCGCTCATTTTGCTTTGAAGTCGAGGCTTTGCTGCTGTGTGCTTTATTCTGTTTCAGGTCCAGTGTTACAGCGATTCCCTTTGCCATGTGTTGAGCCAGCCGTGTGGTGACTGCGCAATAATGAGGCAGGAGAGACATTGACTGCCACTGCTGTTTTGTTTCCTTGTGGTTTATGTAGTTGTTTTTATTTGTGATTGTATTATTAGTCTTTTGGTTTCTCTCGGCTGTGGCAATCATTGTTTTTCCCCAGTCAATTGAACATCATAGATCATTGTAACTGCCTCATGGCAGTAATTGTGGCTTTTACGCACGCTCCTTCCGCCTCTAGAATCATGTCAATACCAAAATGACGCCCAACATAATGATTTCATGTAATGATCAAATGATTTTCACTTTCACTGATTCTTGCTCAAGCATATGTTTCAGCAGCAAAGTGGATCAACGGGACGCTTCGATAAAGCCAATCACAGCAGCTCCTCTCATCAGGAACAGACAGTTTAACGAGCCAACACTTCAGCAGGAAACCTCCCTCCACAGACAAAAGTATACGTTTAAGTATAAGTTGAGCTCCTGAGGTCCTGGCCGTATTATTGACTTGTAAGTGTTTTTCCCCTGTATTTTTTGTGTAAGAGTGTATGCTCTGTTTTTGCGAGGAGCTTTGCGTTCCGAGGACCCGCAGGCTGTCGCGTGAGTTGGATGGGACACCAACAGGGAGCAGGCCCGTGTCGCGGCGCAGGCCAAGGCAACACTCAACACTGAGGCAACTGGGAAGTGTCCCGGTGCTCCTCAAGGGCTGCCCACCACAAGCTCCCACAGAGGACTCATGAACGCTCTGGTCCGGACCACGTCTGAGACCGGCAACGCTGAAAAGCGACAAACGTCACAGACGCGTGTCCTCTCTGGGAGTGTGGAATGAGACCTATGGCAGAAATAACACCCATGGTTTCCGGAGCTCTTTCACCAGAGAAGAGCTCATTAACATCATCACTTGTTACTTTGCCCCATTCAGGCCTGGAGTGCATTTGTGTTCTCTGGTTTCTAACATAACAGTGTGTTTTATGTGAAGCTTTTCAGTTTCTGAGGTTTGCAGGCATGAAACAGTAATTTTAAAGCACAGTCAACTGAAAATGACTCAGTGTGAGTGAAAAGTGGTCAGAATCAACACTATTGTGTTTATCGTGAAGCTTTTCAGTTTCTGAGGTTTGCAGGAATGACACACAAATTTTAGAAAAAAGTCAACTGAAAACCACTCAGTGTCAGTGAATACTGGTCAGAATCAGCACTTCTGTGTTTTTTGTCAAGCTTTTCAGTTTGTTAGGTCTGCAGGCCTGAAACAACTGAAAATGACTCAGTGTGATTGAATCGTGGTCAGAATCAACGCTTGTGTGATGTTTGTGAAACTTTTCAGTTTCTGAAGTTTGCAGGAATGAAACAAGCAACAATGAGGCAACTGGGAAGTGTCCCAAGCTCCCACAGAGGACTCATGAACGCTCTGGTCCGGACCACGTCTGAGACCGGCAACGCTGAAAAGCGACAAACGTCACAGACGCGTGTCCTCTCTGGGAGTGTGGAATGAGACCTATGGCAGAAACGGCTCCTATTTAAAATCTTCCGAGGGTGAAGTAGTCATATCGAATGTGACGTCACCAAGCCAGGGACGTATCAAAGGAGGATCCCGCTCATTTTGCTTTGAAGTCGAGGCTTTGCTGCTGTGTGCTTTATTCTGTTTCAGGTCCAGTGTTACAGCGATTCCCTTTGCCATGTGTTGAGCCAGCCGTGTGGTGACTGCGCAATAATGAGGCAGGAGAGACATTGACTGCCACTGCTGTTTTGTTTCCTTGTGGTTTATGTAGTTGTTTTTATTTGTGATTGTATTATTAGTCTTTTGGTTTCTCTCGGCTGTGGCAATCATTGTTTTTCCCCAGTCAATTGAACATCATAGATCATTGTAACTGCCTCATGGCAGTAATTGTGGCTTTTACGCACGCTCCTTCCGCCTCTAGAATCATGTCAATACCAAAATGACGCCCAACATAATGATTTCATGTAATGATCAAATGATTTTCACTTTCACTGATTCTTGCTCAAGCATATGTTTCAGCAGCAAAGTGGATCTACGGGACGCTTCGATAAAGCCAATCACAGCAGCTCCTCTCATCAGGAACAGACAGTTTAACGAGCCAACACTTCAGCAGGAAACCTCCCTCCACAGACAAAAGTATACGTTTAAGTATAAGTTGAGCTCCTGAGGTCCTGGCCGTATTATTGACTTGTAAGTGTTTTTCCCCTGTGTTTTTTGTGTAAGAGTGTATGCTCTGTTTTTGCGAGGAGCTTTGCGTTCCGAGGACCCGCAGGCTGTCGTGTGAGTTGGATGGGACACCAACAGGGAGCAGGCCCGTGTCGCGGCGCAGGCCAAGGCAACACTCAACACTGAGGCAACTGGGAAGTGTCCCGGTGCTCCTCAAGGGCTGCCCACCACAAGCTCCCACAGAGGACTCATGAACGCTCTGGTCCGGACCACGTCTGAGACCGGCAACGCTGAAAAGCGACAAACGTCACAGACGCGTGTCCTCTCTGGGAGTGTGGAATGAGACCTATGGCAGAAACGGCTCCTATTTAAAATCTTCCGTGGGTGAAGTAGTCATATCGAATGTGACGTCACCAAGCCAGGGACGTATCAAAGGAGGATCCCGCTCATTTTGCTTTGAAGTCGAGGCTTTGCTGCTGTGTGCTTTATTCTGTTTCAGGTCCAGTGTTACAGCGATTCCCTTTGCCATGTGTTGAGCCAGCCGTGTGGTGACTGCGCAATAATGAGGCAGGAGAGACATTGACTGCCACTGCTGTTTTGTTTCCTTGTGGTTTATGTAGTTGTTTTTATTTGTGATTGTATTATTAGTCTTTTGGTTTCTCTCGGCTGTGGCAATCATTGTTTTTCCCCAGTCAATTGAACACTATAGATCATTGTAACTGCCTCATGGCAGTAATTGTGGCTTTTACGCACGCTCCTTCCGCCTCTAGAATCATGTCAATACCAAAATGACGCCCAACATAATGATCAAATGATTTTCACTTTCACTGATTCTTGCTCAAGCATATGTTTCAGCAGCAAAGTGGATCTACGGGACGCTTCGATAAAGCCAATCACAGCAGCTCCTCTCATCAGGAACAGACAGTTTAACGAGCCAACACTTCAGCAGGAAACCTCCCTCCACAGACAAAAGTATACGTTTAAGTATAAGTTGAGCTCCTGAGGTCCTGGCCGTATGATTGACTTGTAAGTGTTTTTCCCCTGTGTTTTTTGTGTAAGAGTGTATGCTCTGTTTTTGCGAGGAGCTTTGCGTTCCGAGGACCCGCAGGCTGTCGCGTGAGTTGGATGGGACACCAACAGGGAGCAGGCCCGTGTCGCGGCGCAGGCCAAGGCAACACTCAACACTGAGGCAACTGGGAAGTGTCCCGGTGCTCCTCAAGGGCTGCCCACCACAAGCTCCCACAGAGGACTCATGAACGCTCTGGTCCGGACCACGTCTGAGACCGGCAACGCTGAAAAGCGACAAACGTCACAGACGCGTGTCCTCTCTGGGAGTGTGGAATGAGACCTATGGCAGAAATAACACCCATGGTTTCCGGAGCTCTTTCACCAGAGAAGAGCTCATTAACATCATCACTTGTTACTTTGCCCCATTCAGGCCTGGAGTGCATTTGTGTTCTCTGGTTTCTAACATAACAGTGTGTTTTATGTGAAGCTTTTCAGTTTCTGAGGTTTGCAGGCATGAAACAGTCATTTTAAAGCACAGTCAACTGAAAATGACTCAGTGTGAGTGAAAAGTGGTCAGAATCAACACTATTGTGTTTATCGTGAAGCTTTTCAGTTTCTGAGGTTTGCAGGAATGACACACAAATTTTAGAAAAAAGTCAACTGAAAACCACTCAGTGTGAGAGAATACTGGTCAGAATCAGCACTTATGTGTTTTTTGTCAAGCTTTTCAGTTTGTGAGGTCTGCAGGCCTGAAACAACTGAAAATGACTCAGTGTGATTGAATCGTGGTCCGAATCAACGCTTGTGTGATGTTTGTGAAACTTTTCAGTTTCTGAAGTTTGCAGGAATGAAACAAGCAACAATGAGGCAACTGGGAAGTGTCCCAAGCTCCCACAGAGGACTCATGAACGCTCTGGTCCGGACCACGTCTGAGACCGGCAACGCTGAAAAGCGACAAACGTCACAGACGCGTGTCCTCTCTGGGAGTGTGGAATGAGACCTATGGCAGAAACGGCTCCTATTTAAAATCTTCCGAGGGTGAAGTAGTCATATCGAATGTGACGTCACCAAGCCAGGGACGTATCAAAGGAGGATCCCGCTCATTTTGCTTTGAAGTCGAGGCTTTGCTGCTGTGTGCTTTATTCTGTTTCAGGTCCAGTGTTACAGCGATTCCCTTTGCCATGTGTTGAGCCAGCCGTGTGGTGACTGCGCAATAATGAGGCAGGAGAGACATTGACTGCCACTGCTGTTTTGTTTCCTTGTGGTTTATGTAGTTGTTTTTATTTGTGATTGTATTATTAGTCTTTTGGTTTCTCTCGGCTGTGGCAATCATTGTTTTTCCCCAGTCAATTGAACATCATAGATCATTGTAACTGCCTCATGGCAGTAATTGTGGCTTTTACGCACGCTCCTTCCGCCTCTAGAATCATGTCAATACCAAAATGACGCCCAACATAATGATTTCATGTAATGATCAAATGATTTTCACTTTCACTGATTCTTGCTCAAGCATATGTTTCAGCAGCAAAGTGGATCTACGGGACGCTTCGATAAAGCCAATCACAGCAGCTCCTCTCATCAGGAACAGACAGTTTAACGAGCCAACACTTCAGCAGGAAACCTCCCTCCACAGACAAAAGTATACGTTTAAGTATAAGTTGAGCTCCTGAGGTCCTGGCCGTATGATTGACTTGTAAGTGTTTTTCCCCTGTGTTTTTTGTGTAAGAGTGTATGCTCTGTTTTTGCGAGGAGCTTTGCGTTCCGAGGACCCGCAGGCTGTCGTGTGAGTTGGATGGGACACCAACAGGGAGCAGGCCCGTGTCGCGGCGCAGGCCAAGGCAACACTCAACACTGAGGCAACTGGGAAGTGTCCCGGTGCTCCTCAAGGGCTGCCCACCACAAGCTCCCACAGAGGACTCATGAACGCTCTGGTCCGGACCACGTCTGAGACCGGCAACGCTGAAAAGCGACAAACGTCACAGACGCGTGTCCTCTCTGGGAGTGTGGAATGAGACCTATGGCAGAAATAACACCCATGGTTTCCGGAGCTCTTTCACCAGAGAAGAGCTCATTAACATCATCACTTGTTACTTTGCCCCATTCAGGCCTGGAGTGCATTTGTGTTCTCTGGTTTCTAACATAACAGTGTGTTTTATGTGAAGCTTTTCAGTTTCTGAGGTTTGCAGTCATGAAACAGTAATTTTAAAGCACAGTCAACTGAAAATGACTCAGTGTGAGTGAAAAGTGGTCAGAATCAACACTATTGTGTTTATCGTGAAGCTTTTCAGTTTCTGAGGTTTGCAGGAATGACACACAAATTTTAGAAAAAAGTCAACTGAAAACCACTCAGTGTGAGAGAATACTGGTCAGAATCAGCACTTATGTGTTTTTTGTCAAGCTTTTCAGTTTGTGAGGTCTGCAGGCCTGAAACAACTGAAAATGACTCAGTGTGATTGAATCGTGGTCCGAATCAACGCTTGTGTGATGTTTGTGAAACTTTTCAGTTTCTGAAGTTTGCAGGAATGAAACAAGCAACAATGAGGCAACTGGGAAGTGTCCCAAGCTCCCACAGAGGACTCATGAACGCTCTGGTCCGGACCACGTCTGAGACCGGCAACGCTGAAAAGCGACAAACGTCACAGACGCGTGTCCTCTCTGGGAGTGTGGAATGAGACCTATGGCAGAAACGGCTCCTATTTAAAATCTTCCGAGGGTTGAAGTAGTCATATCGAATGTGACGTCACCAAGCCAGGGACGTATCAAAGGAGGATCCCGCTCATTTTGCTTTGAAGTCGAGGCTTTGCTGCTGTGTGCTTTATTCTGTTTCAGGTCCAGTGTTACAGCGATTCCCTTTGCCATGTGTTGAGCCAGCCGTGTGGTGACTGCGCAATAATGAGGCAGGAGAGACATTGACTGCCACTGCTGTTTTGTTTCCTTGTGGTTTATGTAGTTGTTTTTATTTGTGATTGTATTATTAGTCTTTTGGTTTCTCTCGGCTGTGGCAATCATTGTTTTTCCCCAGTCAATTGAACACTATAGATCATTGTAACTGCCTCATGGCAGTAATTGTGGCTTTTACGCACGCTCCTTCCGCCTCTAGAATCATGTCAATACCAAAATGACGCCCAACATAATGATCAAATGATTTTCACTTTCACTGATTCTTGCTCAAGCATATGTTTCAGCAGCAAAGTGGATCTACGGGACGCTTCGATAAAGCCAATCACAGCAGCTCCTCTCATCAGGAACAGACAGTTTAACGAGCCAACACTTCAGCAGGAAACCTCCCTCCACAGACAAAAGTATACGTTTAAGTATAAGTTGAGCTCCTGAGGTCCTGGCCGTATTATTGACTTGTAAGTGTTTTTCCCCTGTGTTTTTTGTGTAAGAGTGTATGCTCTGTTTTTGCGAGGAGCTTTGCGTTCCGAGGACCCGCAGGCTGTCGTGTGAGTTGGATGGGACACCAACAGGGAGCAGGCCCGTGTCGCGGCGCAGGCCAAGGCAACACTCAACACTGAGGCAACTGGGAAGTGTCCCGGTGCTCCTCAAGGGCTGCCCACCACAAGCTCCCACAGAGGACTCATGAACGCTCTGGTCCGGACCACGTCTGAGACCGGCAACGCTGAAAAGCGACAAACGTCACAGACGCGTGTCCTCTCTGGGAGTGTGGAATGAGACCTATGGCAGAAATAACACCCATGGTTTCCGGAGCTCTTTCACCAGAGAAGAGCTCATTAACATCATCACTTGTTACTTTGCCCCATTCAGGCCTGGAGTGCATTTGTGTTCTCTGGTTTCTAACATAACAGTGTGTTTTATGTGAAGCTTTTCAGTTTCTGAGGTTTGCAGGCATGAAACAGTAATTTTAAAGCACAGTCAACTGAAAATGACTCAGTGTGAGTGAAAAGTGGTCAGAATCAACACTATTGTGTTTATCGTGAAGCTTTTCAGTTTCTGAGGTTTGCAGGAATGACACACAAATTTTAGAAAAAAGTCAACTGAAAACCACTCAGTGTCAGTGAATACTGGTCAGAATCAGCACTTATGTGTTTTTTGTCAAGCTTTTCAGTTTGTTAGGTCTGCAGGCCTGAAACAACTGAAAATGACTCAGTGTGATTGAATCGTGGTCAGAATCAACGCTTGTGTGATGTTTGTGAAACTTTTCAGTTTCTGAAGTTTGCAGGAATGAAACAAGCAACAATGAGGCAACTGGGAAGTGTCCCAAGCTCCCACAGAGGACTCATGAACGCTCTGGTCCGGACCACGTCTGAGACCGGCAACGCTGAAAAGCGACAAACGTCACAGACGCGTGTCCTCTCTGGGAGTGTGGAATGAGACCTATGGCAGAAACGGCTCCTATTTAAAATCTTCCGAGGGTGAAGTAGTCATATCGAATGTGACGTCACCAAGCCAGGGACGTATCAAAGGAGGATCCCGCTCATTTTGCTTTGAAGTCGAGGCTTTGCTGCTGTGTGCTTTATTCTGTTTCAGGTCCAGTGTTACAGCGATTCCCTTTGCCATGTGTTGAGCCAGCCGTGTGGTGACTGCGCAATAATGAGGCAGGAGAGACATTGACTGCCACTGCTGTTTTGTTTCCTTGTGGTTTATGTAGTTGTTTTTATTTGTGATTGTATTATTAGTCTTTTGGTTTCTCTCGGCTGTGGCAATCATTGTTTTTCCCCAGTCAATTGAACATCATAGATCATTGTAACTGCCTCATGGCAGTAATTGTGGCTTTTACGCACGCTCCTTCCGCCTCTAGAATCATGTCAATACCAAAATGACGCCCAACATAATGATTTCATGTAATGATCAAATGATTTTCACTTTCACTGATTCTTGCTCAAGCATATGTTTCAGCAGCAAAGTGGATCTACGGGACGCTTCGATAAAGCCAATCACAGCAGCTCCTCTCATCAGGAACAGACAGTTTAACGAGCCAACACTTCAGCAGGAAACCTCCCTCCACAGACAAAAGTATACGTTTAAGTATAAGTTGAGCTCCTGAGGTCCTGGCCGTATTATTGACTTGTAAGTGTTTTTCCCCTGTGTTTTTTGTGTAAGAGTGTATGCTCTGTTTTTGCGAGGAGCTTTGCGTTCCGAGGACCCGCAGGCTGTCGTGTGAGTTGGATGGGACACCAACAGGGAGCAGGCCCGTGTCGCGGCGCAGGCCAAGGCAACACTCAACACTGAGGCAACTGGGAAGTGTCCCGGTGCTCCTCAAGGGCTGCCCACCACAAGCTCCCACAGAGGACTCATGAACGCTCTGGTCCGGACCACGTCTGAGACCGGCAACGCTGAAAAGCGACAAACGTCACAGACGCGTGTCCTCTCTGGGAGTGTGGAATGAGACCTATGGCAGAAACGGCTCCTATTTAAAATCTTCCGAGGGTGAAGTAGTCATATCGAATGTGACGTCACCAAGCCAGGGACGTATCAAAGGAGGATCCCGCTCATTTTGCTTTGAAGTCGAGGCTTTGCTGCTGTGTGCTTTATTCTGTTTCAGGTCCAGTGTTACAGCGATTCCCTTTGCCATGTGTTGAGCCAGCCGTGTGGTGACTGCGCAATAATGAGGCAGGAGAGACATTGACTGCCACTGCTGTTTTGTTTCCTTGTGGTTTATGTAGTTGTTTTTATTTGTGATTGTATTATTAGTCTTTTGGTTTCTCTCGGCTGTGGCAATCATTGTTTTTCCCCAGTCAATTGAACATCATAGATCATTGTAACTGCCTCATGGCAGTAATTGTGGCTTTTACGCACGCTCCTTCCGCCTCTAGAATCATGTCAATACCAAAATGACGCCCAACATAATGATCAAATGATTTTCACTTTCACTGATTCTTGCTCAAGCATATGTTTCAGCAGCAAAGTGGATCTACGGGACGCTTCGATAAAGCCAATCACAGCAGCTCCTCTCATCAGGAACAGACAGTTTAACGAGCCAACACTTCAGCAGGAAACCTCCCTCCACAGACAAAAGTATACGTTTAAGTATAAGTTGAGCTCCTGAGGTCCTGGCCGTATGATTGACTTGTAAGTGTTTTTCCCCTGTGTTTTTTGTGTAAGAGTGTATGCTCTGTTTTTGCGAGGAGCTTTGCGTTCCGAGGACCCGCAGGCTGTCGCGTGAGTTGGATGGGACACCAACAGGGAGCAGGCCCGTGTCGCGGCGCAGGCCAAGGCAACACTCAACACTGAGGCAACTGGGAAGTGTCCCGGTGCTCCTCAAGGGCTGCCCACCACAAGCTCCCACAGAGGACTCATGAACGCTCTGGTCCGGACCACGTCTGAGACCGGCAACGCTGAAAAGCGACAAACGTCACAGACGCGTGTCCTCTCTGGGAGTGTGGAATGAGACCTATGGCAGAAACGGCTCCTATTTAAAATCTTCCGAGGGTGAAGTAGTCATATCGAATGTGACGTCACCAAGCCAGGGACGTATCAAAGGAGGATCCCGCTCATTTTGCTTTGAAGTCGAGGCTTTGCTGCTGTGTGCTTTATTCTGTTTCAGGTCCAGTGTTACAGCGATTCCCTTTGCCATGTGTTGAGCCAGCCGTGTGGTGACTGCGCAATAATGAGGCAGGAGAGACATTGACTGCCACTGCTGTTTTGTTTCCTTGTGGTTTATGTAGTTGTTTTTATTTGTGATTGTATTATTAGTCTTTTGGTTTCTCTCGGCTGTGGCAATCATTGTTTTTCCCCAGTCAATTGAACATCATAGATCATTGTAACTGCCTCATGGCAGTAATTGTGGCTTTTACGCACGCTCCTTCCGCCTCTAGAATCATGTCAATACCAAAATGACGCCCAACATAATGATTTCATGTAATGATCAAATGATTTTCACTTTCACTGATTCTTGCTCAAGCATATGTTTCAGCAGCAAAGTGGATCTACGGGACGCTTCGATAAAGCCAATCACAGCAGCTCCTCTCATCAGGAACAGACAGTTTAACGAGCCAACACTTCAGCAGGAAACCTCCCTCCACAGACAAAAGTATACGTTTAAGTATAAGTTGAGCTCCTGAGGTCCTGGCCGTATGATTGACTTGTAAGTGTTTTTCCCCTGTGTTTTTTGTGTAAGAGTGTATGCTCTGTTTTTGCGAGGAGCTTTGCGTTCCGAGGACCCGCAGGCTGTCGCGTGAGTTGGATGGGACACCAACAGGGAGCAGGCCCGTGTCGCGGCGCAGGCCAAGGCAACACTCAACACTGAGGCAACTGGGAAGTGTCCCGGTGCTCCTCAAGGGCTGCCCACCACAAGCTCCCACAGAGGACTCATGAACGCTCTGGTCCGGACCACGTCTGAGACCGGCAACGCTGAAAAGCGACAAACGTCACAGACGCGTGTCCTCTCTGGGAGTGTGGAATGAGACCTATGGCAGAAATAACACCCATGGTTTCCGGAGCTCTTTCACCAGAGAAGAGCTCATTAACATCATCACTTGTTACTTTGCCCCATTCAGGCCTGGAGTGCATTTGTGTTCTCTGGTTTCTAACATAACAGTGTGTTTTATGTGAAGCTTTTCAGTTTCTGAGGTTTGCAGGCATGAAACAGTCATTTTAAAGCACAGTCAACTGAAAATGACTCAGTGTGAGTGAAAAGTGGTCAGAATCAACACTATTGTGTTTATCGTGAAGCTTTTCAGTTTCTGAGGTTTGCAGGAATGACACACAAATTTTAGAAAAAAGTCAACTGAAAACCACTCAGTGTGAGAGAATACTGGTCAGAATCAGCACTTATGTGTTTTTTGTCAAGCTTTTCAGTTTGTGAGGTCTGCAGGCCTGAAACAACTGAAAATGACTCAGTGTGATTGAATCGTGGTCCGAATCAACGCTTGTGTGATGTTTGTGAAACTTTTCAGTTTCTGAAGTTTGCAGGAATGAAACAAGCAACAATGAGGCAACTGGGAAGTGTCCCAAGCTCCCACAGAGGACTCATGAACGCTCTGGTCCGGACCACGTCTGAGACCGGCAACGCTGAAAAGCGACAAACGTCACAGACGCGTGTCCTCTCTGGGAGTGTGGAATGAGACCTATGGCAGAAACGGCTCCTATTTAAAATCTTCCGTGGGTGAAGTAGTCATATCGAATGTGACGTCACCAAGCCAGGGACGTATCAAAGGAGGATCCCGCTCATTTTGCTTTGAAGTCGAGGCTTTGCTGCTGTGTGCTTTATTCTGTTTCAGGTCCAGTGTTACAGCGATTCCCTTTGCCATGTGTTGAGCCAGCCGTGTGGTGACTGCGCAATAATGAGGCAGGAGAGACATTGACTGCCACTGCTGTTTTGTTTCCTTGTGGTTTATGTAGTTGTTTTTATTTGTGATTGTATTATTAGTCTTTTGGTTTCTCTCGGCTGTGGCAATCATTGTTTTTCCCCAGTCAATTGAACACTATAGATCATTGTAACTGCCTCATGGCAGTAATTGTGGCTTTTACGCACGCTCCTTCCGCCTCTAGAATCATGTCAATACCAAAATGACGCCCAACATAATGATCAAATGATTTTCACTTTCACTGATTCTTGCTCAAGCATATGTTTCAGCAGCAAAGTGGATCTACGGGACGCTTCGATAAAGCCAATCACAGCAGCTCCTCTCATCAGGAACAGACAGTTTAACGAGCCAACACTTCAGCAGGAAACCTCCCTCCACAGACAAAAGTATACGTTTAAGTATAAGTTGAGCTCCTGAGGTCCTGGCCGTATTATTGACTTGTAAGTGTTTTTCCCCTGTGTTTTTTGTGTAAGAGTGTATGCTCTGTTTTTGCGAGGAGCTTTGCGTTCCGAGGACCCGCAGGCTGTCGCGTGAGTTGGATGGGACACCAACAGGGAGCAGGCCCGTGTCGCGGCGCAGGCCAAGGCAACACTCAACACTGAGGCAACTGGGAAGTGTCCCGGTGCTCCTCAAGGGCTGCCCACCACAAGCTCCCACAGAGGACTCATGAACGCTCTGGTCCGGACCACGTCTGAGACCGGCAACGCTGAAAAGCGACAAACGTCACAGACGCGTGTCCTCTCTGGGAGTGTGGAATGAGACCTATGGCAGAAACGGCTCCTATTTAAAATCTTCCGAGGGTGAAGTAGTCATATCGAATGTGACGTCACCAAGCCAGGGACGTATCAAAGGAGGATCCCGCTCATTTTGCTTTGAAGTCGAGGCTTTGCTGCTGTGTGCTTTATTCTGTTTCAGGTCCAGTGTTACAGCGATTCCCTTTGCCATGTGTTGAGCCAGCCGTGTGGTGACTGCGCAATAATGAGGCAGGAGAGACATTGACTGCCACTGCTGTTTTGTTTCCTTGTGGTTTATGTAGTTGTTTTTATTTGTGATTGTATTATTAGTCTTTTGGTTTCTCTCGGCTGTGGCAATCATTGTTTTTCCCCAGTCAATTGAACACTATAGATCATTGTAACTGCCTCATGGCAGTAATTGTGGCTTTTACGCACGCTCCTTCCGCCTCTAGAATCATGTCAATACCAAAATGACGCCCAACATAATGATCAAATGATTTTCACTTTCACTGATTCTTGCTCAAGCATATGTTTCAGCAGCAAAGTGGATCTACGGGACGCTTCGATAAAGCCAATCACAGCAGCTCCTCTCATCAGGAACAGACAGTTTAACGAGCCAACACTTCAGCAGGAAACCTCCCTCCACAGACAAAAGTATACGTTTAAGTATAAGTTGAGCTCCTGAGGTCCTGGCCGTATGATTGACTTGTAAGTGTTTTTCCCCTGTGTTTTTTGTGTAAGAGTGTATGCTCTGTTTTTGCGAGGAGCTTTGCGTTCCGAGGACCCGCAGGCTGTCGCGTGAGTTGGATGGGACACCAACAGGGAGCAGGCCCGTGTCGCGGCGCAGGCCAAGGCAACACTCAACACTGAGGCAACTGGGAAGTGTCCCGGTGCTCCTCAAGGGCTGCCCACCACAAGCTCCCACAGAGGACTCATGAACGCTCTGGTCCGGACCACGTCTGAGACCGGCAACGCTGAAAAGCGACAAACGTCACAGACGCGTGTCCTCTCTGGGAGTGTGGAATGAGACCTATGGCAGAAATAACACCCATGGTTTCCGGAGCTCTTTCACCAGAGAAGAGCTCATTAACATCATCACTTGTTACTTTGCCCCATTCAGGCCTGGAGTGCATTTGTGTTCTCTGGTTTCTAACATAACAGTGTGTTTTATGTGAAGCTTTTCAGTTTCTGAGGTTTGCAGGCATGAAACAGTAATTTTAAAGCACAGTCAACTGAAAATGACTCAGTGTGAGTGAAAAGTGGTCAGAATCAACACTATTGTGTTTATCGTGAAGCTTTTCAGTTTCTGAGGTTTGCAGGAATGACACACAAATTTTAGAAAAAAGTCAACTGAAAACCACTCAGTGTGAGTGAATACTGGTCAGAATCAGCACTTATGTGTTTTTTGTCAAGCTTTTCAGTTTGTGAGGTCTGCAGGCCTGAAACAACTGAAAATGACTCAGTGTGACTGAATCGTGGTCAGAATCAACGCTTGTGTGATGTTTGTGAAACTTTTCAGTTTCTGAAGTTTGCAGGAATGAAACAAGCAACAATGAGGCAACTGGGAAGTGTCCCAAGCTCCCACAGAGGACTCATGAACGCTCTGGTCCGGACCACGTCTGAGACCGGCAACGCTGAAAAGCGACAAACGTCACAGACGCGTGTCCTCTCTGGGAGTGTGGAATGAGACCTATGGCAGAAACGGCTCCTATTTAAAATCTTCCGAGGGTGAAGTAGTCATATCGAATGTGACGTCACCAAGCCAGGGACGTATCAAAGGAGGATCCCGCTCATTTTGCTTTGAAGTCGAGGCTTTGCTGCTGTGTGCTTTATTCTGTTTCAGGTCCAGTGTTACAGCGATTCCCTTTGCCATGTGTTGAGCCAGCCGTGTGGTGACTGCGCAATAATGAGGCAGGAGAGACATTGACTGCCACTGCTGTTTTGTTTCCTTGTGGTTTATGTAGTTGTTTTTATTTGTGATTGTATTATTAGTCTTTTGGTTTCTCTCGGCTGTGGCAATCATTGTTTTTCCCCAGTCAATTGAACATCATAGATCATTGTAACTGCCTCATGGCAGTAATTGTGGCTTTTACGCACGCTCCTTCCGCCTCTAGAATCATGTCAATACCAAAATGACGCCCAACATAATGATTTCATGTAATGATCAAATGATTTTCACTTTCACTGATTCTTGCTCAAGCATATGTTTCAGCAGCAAAGTGGATCTACGGGACGCTTCGATAAAGCCAATCACAGCAGCTCCTCTCATCAGGAACAGACAGTTTAACGAGCCAACACTTCAGCAGGAAACCTCCCTCCACAGACAAAAGTATACGCTTAAGTATAAGTTGAGCTCCTGAGGTCCTGGCCGTATGATTGACTTGTAAGTGTTTTTCCCCTGTGTTTTTTGTGTAAGAGTGTATGCTCTGTTTTTGCGAGGAGCTTTGCGTTCCGAGGACCCGCAGGCTGTCGCGTGAGTTGGATGGGACACCAACAGGGAGCAGGCCCGTGTCGCGGCGCAGGCCAAGGCAACACTCAACACTGAGGCAACTGGGAAGTGTCCCGGTGCTCCTCAAGGGCTGCCCACCACAAGCTCCCACAGAGGACTCATGAACGCTCTGGTCCGGACCACGTCTGAGACCGGCAACGCTGAAAAGCGACAAACGTCACAGACGCGTGTCCTCTCTGGGAGTGTGGAATGAGACCTATGGCAGAAATAACACCCATGGTTTCCGGAGCTCTTTCACCAGAGAAGAGCTCATTAACATCATCACTTGTTACTTTGCCCCATTCAGGCCTGGAGTGCATTTGTGTTCTCTGGTTTCTAACATAACAGTGTGTTTTATGTGAAGCTTTTCAGTTTCTGAGGTTTGCAGGAATGAAACAGTCATTTTAAAGCACAGTCAACTGAAAATGACTCAGTGTGAGTGAAAAGTGGTCAGAATCAACACTATTGTGTTTATCGTGAAGCTTTTCAGTTTCTGAGGTTTGCAGGAATGACACACAAATTTTAGAAAAAAGTCAACTGAAAACCACTCAGTGTCAGTGAATACTGGTCAGAATCAGCACTTCTGTGTTTTTTGTCAAGCTTTTCAGTTTGTGAGGTCTGCAAGCCTGAAACAACTGAAAATGACTCAGTGTGATTGAATCGTGGTCAGAATCAACGCTTGTGTGATGTTTGTGAAACTTTTCAGTTTCTGAAGTTTGCAGGAATGAAACAAGCAACAATGATGCAACTGGGAAGTGTCCCAAGCTCCCACAGAGGACTCATGAACGCTCTGGTCCGGACCACGTCTGAGACCGGCAACGCTGAAAAGCGACAAACGTCACAGACGCGTGTCCTCTCTGGGAGTGTGGAATGAGACCTATGGCAGAAACGGCTCCTATTTAAAATCTTCCGAGGGTGAAGTAGTCATATCGAATGTGACGTCACCAAGCCAGGGACGTATCAAAGGAGGATCCCGCTCATTTTGCTTTGAAGTCGAGGCTTTGCTGCTGTGTGCTTTATTCTGTTTCAGGTCCAGTGTTACAGCGATTCCCTTTGCCATGTGTTGAGCCAGCCGTGTGGTGACTGCGCAATAATGAGGCAGGAGAGACATTGACTGCCACTGCTGTTTTGTTTCCTTGTGGTTTATGTAGTTGTTTTTATTTGTGATTGTATTATTAGTCTTTTGGTTTCTCTCGGCTGTGGCAATCATTGTTTTTCCCCAGTCAATTGAACATCATAGATCATTGTAACTGCCTCATGGCAGTAATTGTGGCTTTTACGCACGCTCCTTCCGCCTCTAGAATCATGTCAATACCAAAATGACGCCCAACATAATGATTTCATGTAATGATCAAATGATTTTCACTTTCACTGATTCTTGCTCAAGCATATGTTTCAGCAGCAAAGTGGATCAACGGGACGCTTCGATAAAGCCAATCACAGCAGCTCCTCTCATCAGGAACAGACAGTTTAACGAGCCAACACTTCAGCAGGAAACCTCCCTCCACAGACAAAAGTATACGTTTAAGTATAAGTTGAGCTCCTGAGGTCCTGGCCGTATTATTGACTTGTAAGTGTTTTTCCCCTGTATTTTTTGTGTAAGAGTGTATGCTCTGTTTTTGCGAGGAGCTTTGCGTTCCGAGGACCCGCAGGCTGTCGCGTGAGTTGGATGGGACACCAACAGGGAGCAGGCCCGTGTCGCGGCGCAGGCCAAGGCAACACTCAACACTGAGGCAACTGGGAAGTGTCCCGGTGCTCCTCAAGGGCTGCCCACCACAAGCTCCCACAGAGGACTCATGAACGCTCTGGTCCGGACCACGTCTGAGACCGGCAACGCTGAAAAGCGACAAACGTCACAGACGCGTGTCCTCTCTGGGAGTGTGGAATGAGACCTATGGCAGAAATAACACCCATGGTTTCCGGAGCTCTTTCACCAGAGAAGAGCTCATTAACATCATCACTTGTTACTTTGCCCCATTCAGGCCTGGAGTGCATTTGTGTTCTCTGGTTTCTAACATAACAGTGTGTTTTATGTGAAGCTTTTCAGTTTCTGAGGTTTGCAGGCATGAAACAGTAATTTTAAAGCACAGTCAACTGAAAATGACTCAGTGTGAGTGAAAAGTGGTCAGAATCAACACTATTGTGTTTATCGTGAAGCTTTTCAGTTTCTGAGGTTTGCAGGAATGACACACAAATTTTAGAAAAAAGTCAACTGAAAACCACTCAGTGTCAGTGAATACTGGTCAGAATCAGCACTTCTGTGTTTTTTGTCAAGCTTTTCAGTTTGTTAGGTCTGCAGGCCTGAAACAACTGAAAATGACTCAGTGTGATTGAATCGTGGTCAGAATCAACGCTTGTGTGATGTTTGTGAAACTTTTCAGTTTCTGAAGTTTGCAGGAATGAAACAAGCAACAATGAGGCAACTGGGAAGTGTCCCAAGCTCCCACAGAGGACTCATGAACGCTCTGGTCCGGACCACGTCTGAGACCGGCAACGCTGAAAAGCGACAAACGTCACAGACGCGTGTCCTCTCTGGGAGTGTGGAATGAGACCTATGGCAGAAACGGCTCCTATTTAAAATCTTCCGAGGGTGAAGTAGTCATATCGAATGTGACGTCACCAAGCCAGGGACGTATCAAAGGAGGATCCCGCTCATTTTGCTTTGAAGTCGAGGCTTTGCTGCTGTGTGCTTTATTCTGTTTCAGGTCCAGTGTTACAGCGATTCCCTTTGCCATGTGTTGAGCCAGCCGTGTGGTGACTGCGCAATAATGAGGCAGGAGAGACATTGACTGCCACTGCTGTTTTGTTTCCTTGTGGTTTATGTAGTTGTTTTTATTTGTGATTGTATTATTAGTCTTTTGGTTTCTCTCGGCTGTGGCAATCATTGTTTTTCCCCAGTCAATTGAACATCATAGATCATTGTAACTGCCTCATGGCAGTAATTGTGGCTTTTACGCACGCTCCTTCCGCCTCTAGAATCATGTCAATACCAAAATGACGCCCAACATAATGATTTCATGTAATGATCAAATGATTTTCACTTTCACTGATTCTTGCTCAAGCATATGTTTCAGCAGCAAAGTGGATCTACGGGACGCTTCGATAAAGCCAATCACAGCAGCTCCTCTCATCAGGAACAGACAGTTTAACGAGCCAACACTTCAGCAGGAAACCTCCCTCCACAGACAAAAGTATACGTTTAAGTATAAGTTGAGCTCCTGAGGTCCTGGCCGTATTATTGACTTGTAAGTGTTTTTCCCCTGTGTTTTTTGTGTAAGAGTGTATGCTCTGTTTTTGCGAGGAGCTTTGCGTTCCGAGGACCCGCAGGCTGTCGTGTGAGTTGGATGGGACACCAACAGGGAGCAGGCCCGTGTCGCGGCGCAGGCCAAGGCAACACTCAACACTGAGGCAACTGGGAAGTGTCCCGGTGCTCCTCAAGGGCTGCCCACCACAAGCTCCCACAGAGGACTCATGAACGCTCTGGTCCGGACCACGTCTGAGACCGGCAACGCTGAAAAGCGACAAACGTCACAGACGCGTGTCCTCTCTGGGAGTGTGGAATGAGACCTATGGCAGCAACGGCTCCTATTTAAAATCTTCCGTGGGTGAAGTAGTCATATCGAATGTGACGTCACCAAGCCAGGGACGTATCAAAGGAGGATCCCGCTCATTTTGCTTTGAAGTCGAGGCTTTGCTGCTGTGTGCTTTATTCTGTTTCAGGTCCAGTGTTACAGCGATTCCCTTTGCCATGTGTTGAGCCAGCCGTGTGGTGACTGCGCAATAATGAGGCAGGAGAGACATTGACTGCCACTGCTGTTTTGTTTCCTTGTGGTTTATGTAGTTGTTTTTATTTGTGATTGTATTATTAGTCTTTTGGTTTCTCTCGGCTGTGGCAATCATTGTTTTTCCCCAGTCAATTGAACACTATAGATCATTGTAACTGCCTCATGGCAGTAATTGTGGCTTTTACGCACGCTCCTTCCGCCTCTAGAATCATGTCAATACCAAAATGACGCCCAACATAATGATCAAATGATTTTCACTTTCACTGATTCTTGCTCAAGCATATGTTTCAGCAGCAAAGTGGATCTACGGGACGCTTCGATAAAGCCAATCACAGCAGCTCCTCTCATCAGGAACAGACAGTTTAACGAGCCAACACTTCAGCAGGAAACCTCCCTCCACAGACAAAAGTATACGTTTAAGTATAAGTTGAGCTCCTGAGGTCCTGGCCGTATGATTGACTTGTAAGTGTTTTTCCCCTGTGTTTTTTGTGTAAGAGTGTATGCTCTGTTTTTGCGAGGAGCTTTGCGTTCCGAGGACCCGCAGGCTGTCGCGTGAGTTGGATGGGACACCAACAGGGAGCAGGCCCGTGTCGCGGCGCAGGCCAAGGCAACACTCAACACTGAGGCAACTGGGAAGTGTCCCGGTGCTCCTCAAGGGCTGCCCACCACAAGCTCCCACAGAGGACTCATGAACGCTCTGGTCCGGACCACGTCTGAGACCGGCAACGCTGAAAAGCGACAAACGTCACAGACGCGTGTCCTCTCTGGGAGTGTGGAATGAGACCTATGGCAGAAATAACACCCATGGTTTCCGGAGCTCTTTCACCAGAGAAGAGCTCATTAACATCATCACTTGTTACTTTGCCCCATTCAGGCCTGGAGTGCATTTGTGTTCTCTGGTTTCTAACATAACAGTGTGTTTTATGTGAAGCTTTTCAGTTTCTGAGGTTTGCAGGCATGAAACAGTCATTTTAAAGCACAGTCAACTGAAAATGACTCAGTGTGAGTGAAAAGTGGTCAGAATCAACACTATTGTGTTTATCGTGAAGCTTTTCAGTTTCTGAGGTTTGCAGGAATGACACACAAATTTTAGAAAAAAGTCAACTGAAAACCACTCAGTGTGAGAGAATACTGGTCAGAATCAGCACTTATGTGTTTTTTGTCAAGCTTTTCAGTTTGTGAGGTCTGCAGGCCTGAAACAACTGAAAATGACTCAGTGTGATTGAATCGTGGTCCGAATCAACGCTTGTGTGATGTTTGTGAAACTTTTCAGTTTCTGAAGTTTGCAGGAATGAAACAAGCAACAATGAGGCAACTGGGAAGTGTCCCAAGCTCCCACAGAGGACTCATGAACGCTCTGGTCCGGACCACGTCTGAGACCGGCAACGCTGAAAAGCGACAAACGTCACAGACGCGTGTCCTCTCTGGGAGTGTGGAATGAGACCTATGGCAGAAACGGCTCCTATTTAAAATCTTCCGAGGGTGAAGTAGTCATATCGAATGTGACGTCACCAAGCCAGGGACGTATCAAAGGAGGATCCCGCTCATTTTGCTTTGAAGTCGAGGCTTTGCTGCTGTGTGCTTTATTCTGTTTCAGGTCCAGTGTTACAGCGATTCCCTTTGCCATGTGTTGAGCCAGCCGTGTGGTGACTGCGCAATAATGAGGCAGGAGAGACATTGACTGCCACTGCTGTTTTGTTTCCTTGTGGTTTATGTAGTTGTTTTTATTTGTGATTGTATTATTAGTCTTTTGGTTTCTCTCGGCTGTGGCAATCATTGTTTTTCCCCAGTCAATTGAACATCATAGATCATTGTAACTGCCTCATGGCAGTAATTGTGGCTTTTACGCACGCTCCTTCCGCCTCTAGAATCATGTCAATACCAAAATGACGCCCAACATAATGATTTCATGTAATGATCAAATGATTTTCACTTTCACTGATTCTTGCTCAAGCATATGTTTCAGCAGCAAAGTGGATCTACGGGACGCTTCGATAAAGCCAATCACAGCAGCTCCTCTCATCAGGAACAGACAGTTTAACGAGCCAACACTTCAGCAGGAAACCTCCCTCCACAGACAAAAGTATACGTTTAAGTATAAGTTGAGCTCCTGAGGTCCTGGCCGTATGATTGACTTGTAAGTGTTTTTCCCCTGTGTTTTTTGTGTAAGAGTGTATGCTCTGTTTTTGCGAGGAGCTTTGCGTTCCGAGGACCCGCAGGCTGTCGTGTGAGTTGGATGGGACACCAACAGGGAGCAGGCCCGTGTCGCGGCGCAGGCCAAGGCAACACTCAACACTGAGGCAACTGGGAAGTGTCCCGGTGCTCCTCAAGGGCTGCCCACCACAAGCTCCCACAGAGGACTCATGAACGCTCTGGTCCGGACCACGTCTGAGACCGGCAACGCTGAAAAGCGACAAACGTCACAGACGCGTGTCCTCTCTGGGAGTGTGGAATGAGACCTATGGCAGAAATAACACCCATGGTTTCCGGAGCTCTTTCACCAGAGAAGAGCTCATTAACATCATCACTTGTTACTTTGCCCCATTCAGGCCTGGAGTGCATTTGTGTTCTCTGGTTTCTAACATAACAGTGTGTTTTATGTGAAGCTTTTCAGTTTCTGAGGTTTGCAGGCATGAAACAGTAATTTTAAAGCACAGTCAACTGAAAATGACTCAGTGTGAGTGAAAAGTGGTCAGAATCAACACTATTGTGTTTATCGTGAAGCTTTTCAGTTTCTGAGGTTTGCAGGAATGACACACAAATTTTAGAAAAAAGTCAACTGAAAACCACTCAGTGTGAGAGAATACTGGTCAGAATCAGCACTTATGTGTTTTTTGTCAAGCTTTTCAGTTTGTGAGGTCTGCAGGCCTGAAACAACTGAAAATGACTCAGTGTGATTGAATCGTGGTCCGAATCAACGCTTGTGTGATGTTTGTGAAACTTTTCAGTTTCTGAAGTTTGCAGGAATGAAACAAGCAACAATGAGGCAACTGGGAAGTGTCCCAAGCTCCCACAGAGGACTCATGAACGCTCTGGTCCGGACCACGTCTGAGACCGGCAACGCTGAAAAGCGACAAACGTCACAGACGCGTGTCCTCTCTGGGAGTGTGGAATGAGACCTATGGCAGAAACGGCTCCTATTTAAAATCTTCCGAGGGTTGAAGTAGTCATATCGAATGTGACGTCACCAAGCCAGGGACGTATCAAAGGAGGATCCCGCTCATTTTGCTTTGAAGTCGAGGCTTTGCTGCTGTGTGCTTTATTCTGTTTCAGGTCCAGTGTTACAGCGATTCCCTTTGCCATGTGTTGAGCCAGCCGTGTGGTGACTGCGCAATAATGAGGCAGGAGAGACATTGACTGCCACTGCTGTTTTGTTTCCTTGTGGTTTATGTAGTTGTTTTTATTTGTGATTGTATTATTAGTCTTTTGGTTTCTCTCGGCTGTGGCAATCATTGTTTTTCCCCAGTCAATTGAACACTATAGATCATTGTAACTGCCTCATGGCAGTAATTGTGGCTTTTACGCACGCTCCTTCCGCCTCTAGAATCATGTCAATACCAAAATGACGCCCAACATAATGATCAAATGATTTTCACTTTCACTGATTCTTGCTCAAGCATATGTTTCAGCAGCAAAGTGGATCTACGGGACGCTTCGATAAAGCCAATCACAGCAGCTCCTCTCATCAGGAACAGACAGTTTAACGAGCCAACACTTCAGCAGGAAACCTCCCTCCACAGACAAAAGTATACGTTTAAGTATAAGTTGAGCTCCTGAGGTCCTGGCCGTATTATTGACTTGTAAGTGTTTTTCCCCTGTGTTTTTTGTGTAAGAGTGTATGCTCTGTTTTTGCGAGGAGCTTTGCGTTCCGAGGACCCGCAGGCTGTCGTGTGAGTTGGATGGGACACCAACAGGGAGCAGGCCCGTGTCGCGGCGCAGGCCAAGGCAACACTCAACACTGAGGCAACTGGGAAGTGTCCCGGTGCTCCTCAAGGGCTGCCCACCACAAGCTCCCACAGAGGACTCATGAACGCTCTGGTCCGGACCACGTCTGAGACCGGCAACGCTGAAAAGCGACAAACGTCACAGACGCGTGTCCTCTCTGGGAGTGTGGAATGAGACCTATGGCAGAAATAACACCCATGGTTTCCGGAGCTCTTTCACCAGAGAAGAGCTCATTAACATCATCACTTGTTACTTTGCCCCATTCAGGCCTGGAGTGCATTTGTGTTCTCTGGTTTCTAACATAACAGTGTGTTTTATGTGAAGCTTTTCAGTTTCTGAGGTTTGCAGGCATGAAACAGTAATTTTAAAGCACAGTCAACTGAAAATGACTCAGTGTGAGTGAAAAGTGGTCAGAATCAACACTATTGTGTTTATCGTGAAGCTTTTCAGTTTCTGAGGTTTGCAGGAATGACACACAAATTTTAGAAAAAAGTCAACTGAAAACCACTCAGTGTCAGTGAATACTGGTCAGAATCAGCACTTATGTGTTTTTTGTCAAGCTTTTCAGTTTGTTAGGTCTGCAGGCCTGAAACAACTGAAAATGACTCAGTGTGATTGAATCGTGGTCAGAATCAACGCTTGTGTGATGTTTGTGAAACTTTTCAGTTTCTGAAGTTTGCAGGAATGAAACAAGCAACAATGAGGCAACTGGGAAGTGTCCCAAGCTCCCACAGAGGACTCATGAACGCTCTGGTCCGGACCACGTCTGAGACCGGCAACGCTGAAAAGCGACAAACGTCACAGACGCGTGTCCTCTCTGGGAGTGTGGAATGAGACCTATGGCAGAAACGGCTCCTATTTAAAATCTTCCGAGGGTGAAGTAGTCATATCGAATGTGACGTCACCAAGCCAGGGACGTATCAAAGGAGGATCCCGCTCATTTTGCTTTGAAGTCGAGGCTTTGCTGCTGTGTGCTTTATTCTGTTTCAGGTCCAGTGTTACAGCGATTCCCTTTGCCATGTGTTGAGCCAGCCGTGTGGTGACTGCGCAATAATGAGGCAGGAGAGACATTGACTGCCACTGCTGTTTTGTTTCCTTGTGGTTTATGTAGTTGTTTTTATTTGTGATTGTATTATTAGTCTTTTGGTTTCTCTCGGCTGTGGCAATCATTGTTTTTCCCCAGTCAATTGAACATCATAGATCATTGTAACTGCCTCATGGCAGTAATTGTGGCTTTTACGCACGCTCCTTCCGCCTCTAGAATCATGTCAATACCAAAATGACGCCCAACATAATGATTTCATGTAATGATCAAATGATTTTCACTTTCACTGATTCTTGCTCAAGCATATGTTTCAGCAGCAAAGTGGATCTACGGGACGCTTCGATAAAGCCAATCACAGCAGCTCCTCTCATCAGGAACAGACAGTTTAACGAGCCAACACTTCAGCAGGAAACCTCCCTCCACAGACAAAAGTATACGTTTAAGTATAAGTTGAGCTCCTGAGGTCCTGGCCGTATTATTGACTTGTAAGTGTTTTTCCCCTGTGTTTTTTGTGTAAGAGTGTATGCTCTGTTTTTGCGAGGAGCTTTGCGTTCCGAGGACCCGCAGGCTGTCGTGTGAGTTGGATGGGACACCAACAGGGAGCAGGCCCGTGTCGCGGCGCAGGCCAAGGCAACACTCAACACTGAGGCAACTGGGAAGTGTCCCGGTGCTCCTCAAGGGCTGCCCACCACAAGCTCCCACAGAGGACTCATGAACGCTCTGGTCCGGACCACGTCTGAGACCGGCAACGCTGAAAAGCGACAAACGTCACAGACGCGTGTCCTCTCTGGGAGTGTGGAATGAGACCTATGGCAGAAACGGCTCCTATTTAAAATCTTCCGAGGGTGAAGTAGTCATATCGAATGTGACGTCACCAAGCCAGGGACGTATCAAAGGAGGATCCCGCTCATTTTGCTTTGAAGTCGAGGCTTTGCTGCTGTGTGCTTTATTCTGTTTCAGGTCCAGTGTTACAGCGATTCCCTTTGCCATGTGTTGAGCCAGCCGTGTGGTGACTGCGCAATAATGAGGCAGGAGAGACATTGACTGCCACTGCTGTTTTGTTTCCTTGTGGTTTATGTAGTTGTTTTTATTTGTGATTGTATTATTAGTCTTTTGGTTTCTCTCGGCTGTGGCAATCATTGTTTTTCCCCAGTCAATTGAACATCATAGATCATTGTAACTGCCTCATGGCAGTAATTGTGGCTTTTACGCACGCTCCTTCCGCCTCTAGAATCATGTCAATACCAAAATGACGCCCAACATAATGATCAAATGATTTTCACTTTCACTGATTCTTGCTCAAGCATATGTTTCAGCAGCAAAGTGGATCTACGGGACGCTTCGATAAAGCCAATCACAGCAGCTCCTCTCATCAGGAACAGACAGTTTAACGAGCCAACACTTCAGCAGGAAACCTCCCTCCACAGACAAAAGTATACGTTTAAGTATAAGTTGAGCTCCTGAGGTCCTGGCCGTATGATTGACTTGTAAGTGTTTTTCCCCTGTGTTTTTTGTGTAAGAGTGTATGCTCTGTTTTTGCGAGGAGCTTTGCGTTCCGAGGACCCGCAGGCTGTCGCGTGAGTTGGATGGGACACCAACAGGGAGCAGGCCCGTGTCGCGGCGCAGGCCAAGGCAACACTCAACACTGAGGCAACTGGGAAGTGTCCCGGTGCTCCTCAAGGGCTGCCCACCACAAGCTCCCACAGAGGACTCATGAACGCTCTGGTCCGGACCACGTCTGAGACCGGCAACGCTGAAAAGCGACAAACGTCACAGACGCGTGTCCTCTCTGGGAGTGTGGAATGAGACCTATGGCAGAAACGGCTCCTATTTAAAATCTTCCGAGGGTGAAGTAGTCATATCGAATGTGACGTCACCAAGCCAGGGACGTATCAAAGGAGGATCCCGCTCATTTTGCTTTGAAGTCGAGGCTTTGCTGCTGTGTGCTTTATTCTGTTTCAGGTCCAGTGTTACAGCGATTCCCTTTGCCATGTGTTGAGCCAGCCGTGTGGTGACTGCGCAATAATGAGGCAGGAGAGACATTGACTGCCACTGCTGTTTTGTTTCCTTGTGGTTTATGTAGTTGTTTTTATTTGTGATTGTATTATTAGTCTTTTGGTTTCTCTCGGCTGTGGCAATCATTGTTTTTCCCCAGTCAATTGAACATCATAGATCATTGTAACTGCCTCATGGCAGTAATTGTGGCTTTTACGCACGCTCCTTCCGCCTCTAGAATCATGTCAATACCAAAATGACGCCCAACATAATGATTTCATGTAATGATCAAATGATTTTCACTTTCACTGATTCTTGCTCAAGCATATGTTTCAGCAGCAAAGTGGATCTACGGGACGCTTCGATAAAGCCAATCACAGCAGCTCCTCTCATCAGGAACAGACAGTTTAACGAGCCAACACTTCAGCAGGAAACCTCCCTCCACAGACAAAAGTATACGTTTAAGTATAAGTTGAGCTCCTGAGGTCCTGGCCGTATGATTGACTTGTAAGTGTTTTTCCCCTGTGTTTTTTGTGTAAGAGTGTATGCTCTGTTTTTGCGAGGAGCTTTGCGTTCCGAGGACCCGCAGGCTGTCGCGTGAGTTGGATGGGACACCAACAGGGAGCAGGCCCGTGTCGCGGCGCAGGCCAAGGCAACACTCAACACTGAGGCAACTGGGAAGTGTCCCGGTGCTCCTCAAGGGCTGCCCACCACAAGCTCCCACAGAGGACTCATGAACGCTCTGGTCCGGACCACGTCTGAGACCGGCAACGCTGAAAAGCGACAAACGTCACAGACGCGTGTCCTCTCTGGGAGTGTGGAATGAGACCTATGGCAGAAATAACACCCATGGTTTCCGGAGCTCTTTCACCAGAGAAGAGCTCATTAACATCATCACTTGTTACTTTGCCCCATTCAGGCCTGGAGTGCATTTGTGTTCTCTGGTTTCTAACATAACAGTGTGTTTTATGTGAAGCTTTTCAGTTTCTGAGGTTTGCAGGCATGAAACAGTCATTTTAAAGCACAGTCAACTGAAAATGACTCAGTGTGAGTGAAAAGTGGTCAGAATCAACACTATTGTGTTTATCGTGAAGCTTTTCAGTTTCTGAGGTTTGCAGGAATGACACACAAATTTTAGAAAAAAGTCAACTGAAAACCACTCAGTGTGAGAGAATACTGGTCAGAATCAGCACTTATGTGTTTTTTGTCAAGCTTTTCAGTTTGTGAGGTCTGCAGGCCTGAAACAACTGAAAATGACTCAGTGTGATTGAATCGTGGTCCGAATCAACGCTTGTGTGATGTTTGTGAAACTTTTCAGTTTCTGAAGTTTGCAGGAATGAAACAAGCAACAATGAGGCAACTGGGAAGTGTCCCAAGCTCCCACAGAGGACTCATGAACGCTCTGGTCCGGACCACGTCTGAGACCGGCAACGCTGAAAAGCGACAAACGTCACAGACGCGTGTCCTCTCTGGGAGTGTGGAATGAGACCTATGGCAGAAACGGCTCCTATTTAAAATCTTCCGTGGGTGAAGTAGTCATATCGAATGTGACGTCACCAAGCCAGGGACGTATCAAAGGAGGATCCCGCTCATTTTGCTTTGAAGTCGAGGCTTTGCTGCTGTGTGCTTTATTCTGTTTCAGGTCCAGTGTTACAGCGATTCCCTTTGCCATGTGTTGAGCCAGCCGTGTGGTGACTGCGCAATAATGAGGCAGGAGAGACATTGACTGCCACTGCTGTTTTGTTTCCTTGTGGTTTATGTAGTTGTTTTTATTTGTGATTGTATTATTAGTCTTTTGGTTTCTCTCGGCTGTGGCAATCATTGTTTTTCCCCAGTCAATTGAACACTATAGATCATTGTAACTGCCTCATGGCAGTAATTGTGGCTTTTACGCACGCTCCTTCCGCCTCTAGAATCATGTCAATACCAAAATGACGCCCAACATAATGATCAAATGATTTTCACTTTCACTGATTCTTGCTCAAGCATATGTTTCAGCAGCAAAGTGGATCTACGGGACGCTTCGATAAAGCCAATCACAGCAGCTCCTCTCATCAGGAACAGACAGTTTAACGAGCCAACACTTCAGCAGGAAACCTCCCTCCACAGACAAAAGTATACGTTTAAGTATAAGTTGAGCTCCTGAGGTCCTGGCCGTATTATTGACTTGTAAGTGTTTTTCCCCTGTGTTTTTTGTGTAAGAGTGTATGCTCTGTTTTTGCGAGGAGCTTTGCGTTCCGAGGACCCGCAGGCTGTCGCGTGAGTTGGATGGGACACCAACAGGGAGCAGGCCCGTGTCGCGGCGCAGGCCAAGGCAACACTCAACACTGAGGCAACTGGGAAGTGTCCCGGTGCTCCTCAAGGGCTGCCCACCACAAGCTCCCACAGAGGACTCATGAACGCTCTGGTCCGGACCACGTCTGAGACCGGCAACGCTGAAAAGCGACAAACGTCACAGACGCGTGTCCTCTCTGGGAGTGTGGAATGAGACCTATGGCAGAAACGGCTCCTATTTAAAATCTTCCGAGGGTGAAGTAGTCATATCGAATGTGACGTCACCAAGCCAGGGACGTATCAAAGGAGGATCCCGCTCATTTTGCTTTGAAGTCGAGGCTTTGCTGCTGTGTGCTTTATTCTGTTTCAGGTCCAGTGTTACAGCGATTCCCTTTGCCATGTGTTGAGCCAGCCGTGTGGTGACTGCGCAATAATGAGGCAGGAGAGACATTGACTGCCACTGCTGTTTTGTTTCCTTGTGGTTTATGTAGTTGTTTTTATTTGTGATTGTATTATTAGTCTTTTGGTTTCTCTCGGCTGTGGCAATCATTGTTTTTCCCCAGTCAATTGAACACTATAGATCATTGTAACTGCCTCATGGCAGTAATTGTGGCTTTTACGCACGCTCCTTCCGCCTCTAGAATCATGTCAATACCAAAATGACGCCCAACATAATGATCAAATGATTTTCACTTTCACTGATTCTTGCTCAAGCATATGTTTCAGCAGCAAAGTGGATCTACGGGACGCTTCGATAAAGCCAATCACAGCAGCTCCTCTCATCAGGAACAGACAGTTTAACGAGCCAACACTTCAGCAGGAAACCTCCCTCCACAGACAAAAGTATACGTTTAAGTATAAGTTGAGCTCCTGAGGTCCTGGCCGTATGATTGACTTGTAAGTGTTTTTCCCCTGTGTTTTTTGTGTAAGAGTGTATGCTCTGTTTTTGCGAGGAGCTTTGCGTTCCGAGGACCCGCAGGCTGTCGCGTGAGTTGGATGGGACACCAACAGGGAGCAGGCCCGTGTCGCGGCGCAGGCCAAGGCAACACTCAACACTGAGGCAACTGGGAAGTGTCCCGGTGCTCCTCAAGGGCTGCCCACCACAAGCTCCCACAGAGGACTCATGAACGCTCTGGTCCGGACCACGTCTGAGACCGGCAACGCTGAAAAGCGACAAACGTCACAGACGCGTGTCCTCTCTGGGAGTGTGGAATGAGACCTATGGCAGAAATAACACCCATGGTTTCCGGAGCTCTTTCACCAGAGAAGAGCTCATTAACATCATCACTTGTTACTTTGCCCCATTCAGGCCTGGAGTGCATTTGTGTTCTCTGGTTTCTAACATAACAGTGTGTTTTATGTGAAGCTTTTCAGTTTCTGAGGTTTGCAGGCATGAAACAGTAATTTTAAAGCACAGTCAACTGAAAATGACTCAGTGTGAGTGAAAAGTGGTCAGAATCAACACTATTGTGTTTATCGTGAAGCTTTTCAGTTTCTGAGGGTTGCAGGAATGACACACAAATTTTAGAAAAAAGTCAACTGAAAACCACTCAGTGTCAGTGAATACTGGTCAGAATCAGCACTTATGTGTTTTTTGTCAAGCTTTTCAGTTTGTTAGGTCTGCAGGCCTGAAACAACTGAAAATGACTCAGTGTGATTGAATCGTGGTCAGAATCAACGCTTGTGTGATGTTTGTGAAACTTTTCAGTTTCTGAAGTTTGCAGGAATGAAACAAGCAACAATGAGGCAACTGGGAAGTGTCCCAAGCTCCCACAGAGGACTCATGAACGCTCTGGTCCGGACCACGTCTGAGACCGGCAACGCTGAAAAGCGACAAACGTCACAGACGCGTGTCCTCTCTGGGAGTGTGGAATGAGACCTATGGCAGAAACGGCTCCTATTTAAAATCTTCCGAGGGTGAAGTAGTCATATCGAATGTGACGTCACCAAGCCAGGGACGTATCAAAGGAGGATCCCGCTCATTTTGCTTTGAAGTCGAGGCTTTGCTGCTGTGTGCTTTATTCTGTTTCAGGTCCAGTGTTACAGCGATTCCCTTTGCCATGTGTTGAGCCAGCCGTGTGGTGACTGCGCAATAATGAGGCAGGAGAGACATTGACTGCCACTGCTGTTTTGTTTCCTTGTGGTTTATGTAGTTGTTTTTATTTGTGATTGTATTATTAGTCTTTTGGTTTCTCTCGGCTGTGGCAATCATTGTTTTTCCCCAGTCAATTGAACATCATAGATCATTGTAACTGCCTCATGGCAGTAATTGTGGCTTTTACGCACGCTCCTTCCGCCTCTAGAATCATGTCAATACCAAAATGACGCCCAACATAATGATTTCATGTAATGATCAAATGATTTTCACTTTCACTGATTCTTGCTCAAGCATATGTTTCAGCAGCAAAGTGGATCTACGGGACGCTTCGATAAAGCCAATCACAGCAGCTCCTCTCATCAGGAACAGACAGTTTAACGAGCCAACACTTCAGCAGGAAACCTCCCTCCACAGACAAAAGTATACGTTTAAGTATAAGTTGAGCTCCTGAGGTCCTGGCCGTATGATTGACTTGTAAGTGTTTTTCCCCTGTGTTTTTTGTGTAAGAGTGTATGCTCTGTTTTTGCGAGGAGCTTTGCGTTCCGAGGACCCGCAGGCTGTCGTGTGAGTTGGATGGGACACCAACAGGGAGCAGGCCCGTGTCGCGGCGCAGGCCAAGGCAACACTCAACACTGAGGCAACTGGGAAGTGTCCCGGTGCTCCTCAAGGGCTGCCCACCACAAGCTCCCACAGAGGACTCATGAACGCTCTGGTCCGGACCACGTCTGAGACCGGCAACGCTGAAAAGCGACAAACGTCACAGACGCGTGTCCTCTCTGGGAGTGTGGAATGAGACCTATGGCAGAAACGGCTCCTATTTAAAATCTTCCGTGGGTGAAGTAGTCATATCGAATGTGACGTCACCAAGCCAGGGACGTATCAAAGGAGGATCCCGCTCATTTTGCTTTGAAGTCGAGGCTTTGCTGCTGTGTGCTTTATTCTGTTTCAGGTCCAGTGTTACAGCGATTCCCTTTGCCATGTGTTGAGCCAGCCGTGTGGTGACTGCGCAATAATGAGGCAGGAGAGACATTGACTGCCACTGCTGTTTTGTTTCCTTGTGGTTTATGTAGTTGTTTTTATTTGTGATTGTATTATTAGTCTTTTGGTTTCTCTCGGCTGTGGCAATCATTGTTTTTCCCCAGTCAATTGAACACTATAGATCATTGTAACTGCCTCATGGCAGTAATTGTGGCTTTTACGCACGCTCCTTCCGCCTCTAGAATCATGTCAATACCAAAATGACGCCCAACATAATGATCAAATGATTTTCACTTTCACTGATTCTTGCTCAAGCATATGTTTCAGCAGCAAAGTGGATCTACGGGACGCTTCGATAAAGCCAATCACAGCAGCTCCTCTCATCAGGAACAGACAGTTTAACGAGCCAACACTTCAGCAGGAAACCTCCCTCCACAGACAAAAGTATACGTTTAAGTATAAGTTGAGCTCCTGAGGTCCTGGCCGTATTATTGACTTGTAAGTGTTTTTCCCCTGTGTTTTTTGTGTAAGAGTGTATGCTCTGTTTTTGCGAGGAGCTTTGCGTTCCGAGGACCCGCAGGCTGTCGTGTGAGTTGGATGGGACACCAACAGGGAGCAGGCCCGTGTCGCGGCGCAGGCCAAGGCAACACTCAACACTGAGGCAACTGGGAAGTGTCCCGGTGCTCCTCAAGGGCTGCCCACCACAAGCTCCCACAGAGGACTCATGAACGCTCTGGTCCGGACCACGTCTGAGACCGGCAACGCTGAAAAGCGACAAACGTCACAGACGCGTGTCCTCTCTGGGAGTGTGGAATGAGACCTATGGCAGAAACGGCTCCTATTTAAAATCTTCCGTGGGTGAAGTAGTCATATCGAATGTGACGTCACCAAGCCAGGGACGTATCAAAGGAGGATCCCGCTCATTTTGCTTTGAAGTCGAGGCTTTGCTGCTGTGTGCTTTATTCTGTTTCAGGTCCAGTGTTACAGCGATTCCCTTTGCCATGTGTTGAGCCAGCCGTGTGGTGACTGCGCAATAATGAGGCAGGAGATACATTGACTGCCACTGCTGTTTTGTTTCCTTGTGGTTTATGTAGTTGTTTTTATTTGTGATTGTATTATTAGTCTTTTGGTTTCTCTCGGCTGTGGCAATCATTGTTTTTCCCCAGTCAATTGAACACTATAGATCATTGTAACTGCCTCATGGCAGTAATTGTGGCTTTTACGCACGCTCCTTCCGCCTCTAGAATCATGTCAATACCAAAATGACGCCCAACATAATGATCAAATGATTTTCACTTTCACTGATTCTTGCTCAAGCATATGTTTCAGCAGCAAAGTGGATCTACGGGACGCTTCGATAAAGCCAATCACAGCAGCTCCTCTCATCAGGAACAGACAGTTTAACGAGCCAACACTTCAGCAGGAAACCTCCCTCCACAGACAAAAGTATACGCTTAAGTATAAGTTGAGCTCCTGAGGTCCTGGCCGTATTATTGACTTGTAAGTGTTTTTCCCCTGTGTTTTTTGTGTAAGAGTGTATGCTCTGTTTTTGCGAGGAGCTTTGCGTTCCGAGGACCCGCAGGCTGTCGTGTGAGTTGGATGGGACACCAACAGGGAGCAGGCCCGTGTCGCGGCGCAGGCCAAGGCAACACTCAACACTGAGGCAACTGGGAAGTGTCCCGGTGCTCCTCAAGGGCTGCCCACCACAAGCTCCCACAGAGGACTCATGAACGCTCTGGTCCGGACCACGTCTGAGACCGGCAACGCTGAAAAGCGACAAACGTCACAGACGCGTGTCCTCTCTGGGAGTGTGGAATGAGACCTATGGCAGAAACGGCTCCTATTTAAAATCTTCCGTGGGTGAAGTAGTCATATCGAATGTGACGTCACCAAGCCAGGGACGTATCAAAGGAGGATCCCGCTCATTTTGCTTTGAAGTCGAGGCTTTGCTGCTGTGTGCTTTATTCTGTTTCAGGTCCAGTGTTACAGCGATTCCCTTTGCCATGTGTTGAGCCAGCCGTGTGGTGACTGCGCAATAATGAGGCAGGAGAGACATTGACTGCCACTGCTGTTTTGTTTCCTTGTGGTTTATGTAGTTGTTTTTATTTGTGATTGTATTATTAGTCTTTTGGTTTCTCTCGGCTGTGGCAATCATTGTTTTTCCCCAGTCAATTGAACACTATAGATCATTGTAACTGCCTCATGGCAGTAATTGTGGCTTTTACGCACGCTCCTTCCGCCTCTAGAATCATGTCAATACCAAAATGACGCCCAACATAATGATCAAATGATTTTCACTTTCACTGATTCTTGCTCAAGCATATGTTTCAGCAGCAAAGTGGATCTACGGGACGCTTCGATAAAGCCAATCACAGCAGCTCCTCTCATCAGGAACAGACAGTTTAACGAGCCAACACTTCAGCAGGAAACCTCCCTCCACAGACAAAAGTATACGCTTAAGTATAAGTTGAGCTCCTGAGGTCCTGGCCGTATTATTGACTTGTAAGTGTTTTTCCCCTGTGTTTTTTGTGTAAGAGTGTATGCTCTGTTTTTGCGAGGAGCTTTGCGTTCCGAGGACCCGCAGGCTGTCGTGTGAGTTGGATGGGACACCAACAGGGAGCAGGCCCGTGTCGCGGCGCAGGCCAAGGCAACACTCAACACTGAGGCAACTGGGAAGTGTCCCGGTGCTCCTCAAGGGCTGCCCACCACAAGCTCCCACAGAGGACTCATGAACGCTCTGGTCCGGACCACGTCTGAGACCGGCAACGCTGAAAAGCGACAAACGTCACAGACGCGTGTCCTCTCTGGGAGTGTGGAATGAGACCTATGGCAGAAATAACACCCATGGTTTCCGGAGCTCTTTCACCAGAGAAGAGCTCATTAACATCATCACTTGTAACTTTGCCCCATTCAGGCCTGGAGTGCATTTGTGTTCTCTGGTTTCTAACATAACAGTGTGTTTTATGTGAAGCTTTTCAGTTTCTGAGGTTTGCAGGCATGAAACAGTAATTTTAAAGCACAGTCAACTGAAAATGACTCAGTGTGAGTGAAAAGTGGTCAGAATCAACACTATTGTGTTTATCGTGAAGCTTTTCAGTTTCTGAGGTTTGCAGGAATGACACACAAATTTTAGAAAAAAGTCAACTGAAAACCACTCAGTGTCAGTGAATACTGGTCAGAATCAGCACTTCTGTGTTTTTTGTCAAGCTTTTCAGTTTGTGAGGTCTGCAAGCCTGAAACAACTGAAAATGACTCAGTGTGATTGAATCGTGGTCAGAATCAACGCTTGTGTGATGTTTGTGAAACTTTTCAGTTTCTGAAGTTTGCAGGAATGAAACAAGCAACAATGATGCAACTGGGAAGTGTCCCAAGCTCCCACAGAGGACTCATGAACGCTCTGGTCCGGACCACGTCTGAGACCGGCAACGCTGAAAAGCGACAAACGTCACAGACGCGTGTCCTCTCTGGGAGTGTGGAATGAGACCTATGGCAGAAACGGCTCCTATTTAAAATCTTCCGAGGGTGAAGTAGTCATATCGAATGTGACGTCACCAAGCCAGGGACGTATCAAAGGAGGATCCCGCTCATTTTGCTTTGAAGTCGAGGCTTTGCTGCTGTGTGCTTTATTCTGTTTCAGGTCCAGTGTTACAGCGATTCCCTTTGCCATGTGTTGAGCCAGCCGTGTGGTGACTGCGCAATAATGAGGCAGGAGAGACATTGACTGCCACTGCTGTTTTGTTTCCTTGTGGTTTATGTAGTTGTTTTTATTTGTGATTGTATTATTAGTCTTTTGGTTTCTCTCGGCTGTGGCAATCATTGTTTTTCCCCAGTCAATTGAACACTATAGATCATTGTAACTGCCTCATGGCAGTAATTGTGGCTTTTACGCACGCTCCTTCCGCCTCTAGAATCATGTCAATACCAAAATGACGCCCAACATAATGATCAAATGATTTTCACTTTCACTGATTCTTGCTCAAGCATATGTTTCAGCAGCAAAGTGGATCTACGGGACGCTTCGATAAAGCCAATCACAGCAGCTCCTCTCATCAGGAACAGACAGTTTAACGAGCCAACACTTCAGCAGGAAACCTCCCTCCACAGACAAAAGTATACGTTTAAGTATAAGTTGAGCTCCTGAGGTCCTGGCCGTATTATTGACTTGTAAGTGTTTTTCCCCTGTGTTTTTTGTGTAAGAGTGTATGCTCTGTTTTTGCGAGGAGCTTTGCGTTCCGAGGACCCGCAGGCTGTCGTGTGAGTTGGATGGGACACCAACAGGGAGCAGGCCCGTGTCGCGGCGCAGGCCAAGGCAACACTCAACACTGAGGCAACTGGGAAGTGTCCCGGTGCTCCTCAAGGGCTGCCCACCACAAGCTCCCACAGAGGACTCATGAACGCTCTGGTCCGGACCACGTCTGAGACCGGCAACGCTGAAAAGCGACAAACGTCACAGACGCGTGTCCTCTCTGGGAGTGTGGAATGAGACCTATGGCAGAAATAACACCCATGGTTTCCGGAGCTCTTTCACCAGAGAAGAGCTCATTAACATCATCACTTGTAACTTTGCCCCATTCAGGCCTGGAGTGCATTTGTGTTCTCTGGTTTCTAACATAACAGTGTGTTTTATGTGAAGCTTTTCAGTTTCTGAGGTTTGCAGGCATGAAACAGTAATTTTAAAGCACAGTCAACTGAAAATGACTCAGTGTGAGTGAAAAGTGGTCAGAATCAACACTATTGTGTTTATCGTGAAGCTTTTCAGTTTCTGAGGTTTGCAGGAATGACACACAAATTTTAGAAAAAAGTCAACTGAAAACCACTCAGTGTCAGTGAATACTGGTCAGAATCAGCACTTCTGTGTTTTTTGTCAAGCTTTTCAGTTTGTGAGGTCTGCAAGCCTGAAACAACTGAAAATGACTCAGTGTGATTGAATCGTGGTCAGAATCAACGCTTGTGTGATGTTTGTGAAACTTTTCAGTTTCTGAAGTTTGCAGGAATGAAACAAGCAACAATGATGCAACTGGGAAGTGTCCCAAGCTCCCACAGAGGACTCATGAACGCTCTGGTCCGGACCACGTCTGAGACCGGCAACGCTGAAAAGCGACAAACGTCACAGACGCGTGTCCTCTCTGGGAGTGTGGAATGAGACCTATGGCAGAAACGGCTCCTATTTAAAATCTTCCGAGGGTGAAGTAGTCATATCGAATGTGACGTCACCAAGCCAGGGACGTATCAAAGGAGGATCCCGCTCATTTTGCTTTGAAGTCGAGGCTTTGCTGCTGTGTGCTTTATTCTGTTTCAGGTCCAGTGTTACAGCGATTCCCTTTGCCATGTGTTGAGCCAGCCGTGTGGTGACTGCGCAATAATGAGGCAGGAGAGACATTGACTGCCACTGCTGTTTTGTTTCCTTGTGGTTTATGTAGTTGTTTTTATTTGTGATTGTATTATTAGTCTTTTGGTTTCTCTCGGCTGTGGCAATCATTGTTTTTCCCCAGTCAATTGAACATCATAGATCATTGTAACTGCCTCATGGCAGTAATTGTGGCTTTTACGCACGCTCCTTCCGCCTCTAGAATCATGTCAATACCAAAATGACGCCCAACATAATGATTTCATGTAATGATCAAATGATTTTCACTTTCACTGATTCTTGCTCAAGCATATGTTTCAGCAGCAAAGTGGATCTACGGGACGCTTCGATAAAGCCAATCACAGCAGCTCCTCTCATCAGGAACAGACAGTTTAACGAGCCAACACTTCAGCAGGAAACCTCCCTCCACAGACAAAAGTATACGTTTAAGTATAAGTTGAGCTCCTGAGGTCCTGGCCGTATTATTGACTTGTAAGTGTTTTTCCCCTGTGTTTTTTGTGTAAGAGTGTATGCTCTGTTTTTGCGAGGAGCTTTGCGTTCCGAGGACCCGCAGGCTGTCGTGTGAGTTGGATGGGACACCAACAGGGAGCAGGCCCGTGTCGCGGCGCAGGCCAAGGCAACACTCAACACTGAGGCAACTGGGAAGTGTCCCGGTGCTCCTCAAGGGCTGCCCACCACAAGCTCCCACAGAGGACTCATGAACGCTCTGGTCCGGACCACGTCTGAGACCGGCAACGCTGAAAAGCGACAAACGTCACAGACGCGTGTCCTCTCTGGGAGTGTGGAATGAGACCTATGGCAGAAACGGCTCCTATTTAAAATCTTCCGTGGGTGAAGTAGTCATATCGAATGTGACGTCACCAAGCCAGGGACGTATCAAAGGAGGATCCCGCTCATTTTGCTTTGAAGTCGAGGCTTTGCTGCTGTGTGCTTTATTCTGTTTCAGGTCCAGTGTTACAGCGATTCCCTTTGCCATGTGTTGAGCCAGCCGTGTGGTGACTGCGCAATAATGAGGCAGGAGAGACATTGACTGCCACTGCTGTTTTGTTTCCTTGTGGTTTATGTAGTTGTTTTTATTTGTGATTGTATTATTAGTCTTTTGGTTTCTCTCGGCTGTGGCAATCATTGTTTTTCCCCAGTCAATTGAACACTATAGATCATTGTAACTGCCTCATGGCAGTAATTGTGGCTTTTACGCACGCTCCTTCCGCCTCTAGAATCATGTCAATACCAAAATGACGCCCAACATAATGATCAAATGATTTTCACTTTCACTGATTCTTGCTCAAGCATATGTTTCAGCAGCAAAGTGGATCTACGGGACGCTTCGATAAAGCCAATCACAGCAGCTCCTCTCATCAGGAACAGACAGTTTAACGAGCCAACACTTCAGCAGGAAACCTCCCTCCACAGACAAAAGTATACGTTTAAGTATAAGTTGAGCTCCTGAGGTCCTGGCCGTATTATTGACTTGTAAGTGTTTTTCCCCTGTGTTTTTTGTGTAAGAGTGTATGCTCTGTTTTTGCGAGGAGCTTTGCGTTCCGAGGACCCGCAGGCTGTCGTGTGAGTTGGATGGGACACCAACAGGGAGCAGGCCCGTGTCGCGGCGCAGGCCAAGGCAACACTCAACACTGAGGCAACTGGGAAGTGTCCCGGTGCTCCTCAAGGGCTGCCCACCACAAGCTCCCACAGAGGACTCATGAACGCTCTGGTCCGGACCACGTCTGAGACCGGCAACGCTGAAAAGCGACAAACGTCACAGACGCGTGTCCTCTCTGGGAGTGTGGAATGAGACCTATGGCAGAAACGGCTCCTATTTAAAATCTTCCGAGGGTGAAGTAGTCATATCGAATGTGACGTCACCAAGCCAGGGACGTATCAAAGGAGGATCCCGCTCATTTTGCTTTGAAGTCGAGGCTTTGCTGCTGTGTGCTTTATTCTGTTTCAGGTCCAGTGTTACAGCGATTCCCTTTGCCATGTGTTGAGCCAGCCGTGTGGTGACTGCGCAATAATGAGGCAGGAGAGACATTGACTGCCACTGCTGTTTTGTTTCCTTGTGGTTTATGTAGTTGTTTTTATTTGTGATTGTATTATTAGTCTTTTGGTTTCTCTCGGCTGTGGCAATCATTGTTTTTCCCCAGTCAATTGAACACTATAGATCATTGTAACTGCCTCATGGCAGTAATTGTGGCTTTTACGCACGCTCCTTCCGCCTCTAGAATCATGTCAATACCAAAATGACGCCCAACATAATGATCAAATGATTTTCACTTTCACTGATTCTTGCTCAAGCATATGTTTCAGCAGCAAAGTGGATCTACGGGACGCTTCGATAAAGCCAATCACAGCAGCTCCTCTCATCAGGAACAGACAGTTTAACGAGCCAACACTTCAGCAGGAAACCTCCCTCCACAGACAAAAGTATACGCTTAAGTATAAGTTGAGCTCCTGAGGTCCTGGCCGTATTATTGACTTGTAAGTGTTTTTCCCCTGTGTTTTTTGTGTAAGAGTGTATGCTCTGTTTTTGCGAGGAGCTTTGCGTTCCGAGGACCCGCAGGCTGTCGTGTGAGTTGGATGGGACACCAACAGGGAGCAGGCCCGTGTCGCGGCGCAGGCCAAGGCAACACTCAACACTGAGGCAACTGGGAAGTGTCCCGGTGCTCCTCAAGGGCTGCCCACCACAAGCTCCCACAGAGGACTCATGAACGCTCTGGTCCGGACCACGTCTGAGACCGGCAACGCTGAAAAGCGACAAACGTCACAGACGCGTGTCCTCTCTGGGAGTGTGGAATGAGACCTATGGCAGAAATAACACCCATGGTTTCCGGAGCTCTTTCACCAGAGAAGAGCTCATTAACATCATCACTTGTAACTTTGCCCCATTCAGGCCTGGAGTGCATTTGTGTTCTCTGGTTTCTAACATAACAGTGTGTTTTATGTGAAGCTTTTCAGTTTCTGAGGTTTGCAGGCATGAAACAGTAATTTTAAAGCACAGTCAACTGAAAATGACTCAGTGTGAGTGAAAAGTGGTCAGAATCAACACTATTGTGTTTATCGTGAAGCTTTTCAGTTTCTGAGGTTTGCAGGAATGACACACAAATTTTAGAAAAAAGTCAACTGAAAACCACTCAGTGTGAGTGAATACTGGTCAGAATCAGCACTTCTGTGTTTTTTGTCAAGCTTTTCAGTTTGTGAGGTCTGCAAGCCTGAAACAACTGAAAATGACTCAGTGTGATTGAATCGTGGTCAGAATCAACGCTTGTGTGATGTTTGTGAAACTTTTCAGTTTCTGAAGTTTGCAGGAATGAAACAAGCAACAATGATGCAACTGGGAAGTGTCCCAAGCTCCCACAGAGGACTCATGAACGCTCTGGTCCGGACCACGTCTGAGACCGGCAACGCTGAAAAGCGACAAACGTCACAGACGCGTGTCCTCTCTGGGAGTGTGGAATGAGACCTATGGCAGAAACGGCTCCTATTTAAAATCTTCCGAGGGTGAAGTAGTCATATCGAATGTGACGTCACCAAGCCAGGGACGTATCAAAGGAGGATCCCGCTCATTTTGCTTTGAAGTCGAGGCTTTGCTGCTGTGTGCTTTATTCTGTTTCAGGTCCAGTGTTACAGCGATTCCCTTTGCCATGTGTTGAGCCAGCCGTGTGGTGACTGCGCAATAATGAGGCAGGAGAGACATTGACTGCCACTGCTGTTTTGTTTCCTTGTGGTTTATGTAGTTGTTTTTATTTGTGATTGTATTATTAGTCTTTTGGTTTCTCTCGGCTGTGGCAATCATTGTTTTTCCCCAGTCAATTGAACACTATAGATCATTGTAACTGCCTCATGGCAGTAATTGTGGCTTTTACGCACGCTCCTTCCGCCTCTAGAATCATGTCAATACCAAAATGACGCCCAACATAATGATCAAATGATTTTCACTTTCACTGATTCTTGCTCAAGCATATGTTTCAGCAGCAAAGTGGATCTACGGGACGCTTCGATAAAGCCAATCACAGCAGCTCCTCTCATCAGGAACAGACAGTTTAACGAGCCAACACTTCAGCAGGAAACCTCCCTCCACAGACAAAAGTATACGTTTAAGTATAAGTTGAGCTCCTGAGGTCCTGGCCGTATGATTGACTTGTAAGTGTTTTTCCCCTGTGTTTTTTGTGTAAGAGTGTATGCTCTGTTTTTGCGAGGAGCTTTGCGTTCCGAGGACCCGCAGGCTGTCGTGTGAGTTGGATGGGACACCAACAGGGAGCAGGCCCGTGTCGCGGCGCAGGCCAAGGCAACACTCAACACTGAGGCAACTGGGAAGTGTCCCGGTGCTCCTCAAGGGCTGCCCACCACAAGCTCCCACAGAGGACTCATGAACGCTCTGGTCCGGACCACGTCTGAGACCGGCAACGCTGAAAAGCGACAAACGTCACAGACGCGTGTCCTCTCTGGGAGTGTGGAATGAGACCTATGGCAGAAACGGCTCCTATTTAAAATCTTCCGAGGGTGAAGTAGTCATATCGAATGTGACGTCACCAAGCCAGGGACGTATCAAAGGAGGATCCCGCTCATTTTGCTTTGAAGTCGAGGCTTTGCTGCTGTGTGCTTTATTCTGTTTCAGGTCCAGTGTTACAGCGATTCCCTTTGCCATGTGTTGAGCCAGCCGTGTGGTGACTGCGCAATAATGAGGCAGGAGAGACATTGACTGCCACTGCTGTTTTGTTTCCTTGTGGTTTATGTAGTTGTTTTTATTTGTGATTGTATTATTAGTCTTTTGGTTTCTCTCGGCTGTGGCAATCATTGTTTTTCCCCAGTCAATTGAACACTATAGATCATTGTAACTGCCTCATGGCAGTAATTGTGGCTTTTACGCACGCTCCTTCCGCCTCTAGAATCATGTCAATACCAAAATGACGCCCAACATAATGATTTCATGTAATGATCAAATGATTTTCACTTTCACTGATTCTTGCTCAAGCATATGTTTCAGCAGCAAAGTGGATCTACGGGACGCTTCGATAAAGCCAATCACAGCAGCTCCTCTCATCAGGAACAGACAGTTTAACGAGCCAACACTTCAGCAGGAAACCTCCCTCCACAGACAAAAGTATACGTTTAAGTATAAGTTGAGCTCCTGAGGTCCTGGCCGTATTATTGACTTGTAAGTGTTTTTCCCCTGTGTTTTTTGTGTAAGAGTGTATGCTCTGTTTTTGCGAGGAGCTTTGCGTTCCGAGGACCCGCAGGCTGTCGTGTGAGTTGGATGGGACACCAACAGGGAGCAGGCCCGTGTCGCGGCGCAGGCCAAGGCAACACTCAACACTGAGGCAACTGGGAAGTGTCCCGGTGCTCCTCAAGGGCTGCCCACCACAAGCTCCCACAGAGGACTCATGAACGCTCTGGTCCGGACCACGTCTGAGACCGGCAACGCTGAAAAGCGACAAACGTCACAGACGCGTGTCCTCTCTGGGAGTGTGGAATGAGACCTATGGCAGAAACGGCTCCTATTTAAAATCTTCCGAGGGTGAAGTAGTCATATCGAATGTGACGTCACCAAGCCAGGGACGTATCAAAGGAGGATCCCGCTCATTTTGCTTTGAAGTCGAGGCTTTGCTGCTGTGTGCTTTATTCTGTTTCAGGTCCAGTGTTACAGCGATTCCCTTTGCCATGTGTTGAGCCAGCCGTGTGGTGACTGCGCAATAATGAGGCAGGAGAGACATTGACTGCCACTGCTGTTTTGTTTCCTTGTGGTTTATGTAGTTGTTTTTATTTGTGATTGTATTATTAGTCTTTTGGTTTCTCTCGGCTGTGGCAATCATTGTTTTTCCCCAGTCAATTGAACACTATAGATCATTGTAACTGCCTCATGGCAGTAATTGTGGCTTTTACGCACGCTCCTTCCGCCTCTAGAATCATGTCAATACCAAAATGACGCCCAACATAATGATCAAATGATTTTCACTTTCACTGATTCTTGCTCAAGCATATGTTTCAGCAGCAAAGTGGATCTACGGGACGCTTCGATAAAGCCAATCACAGCAGCTCCTCTCATCAGGAACAGACAGTTTAACGAGCCAACACTTCAGCAAGAAACCTCCCTCCACAGACAAAAGTATACGCTTAAGTATAAGTTGAGCTCCTGAGGTCCTGGCCGTATTATTGACTTGTAAGTGTTTTTCCCCTGTGTTTTTTGTGTAAGAGTGTATGCTCTGTTTTTGCGAGGAGCTTTGCGTTCCGAGGACCCGCAGGCTGTCGTGTGAGTTGGATGGGACACCAACAGGGAGCAGGCCCGTGTCGCGGCGCAGGCCAAGGCAACACTCAACACTGAGGCAACTGGGAAGTGTCCCGGTGCTCCTCAAGGGCTGCCCACCACAAGCTCCCACAGAGGACTCATGAACGCTCTGGTCCGGACCACGTCTGAGACCGGCAACGCTGAAAAGCGACAAACGTCACAGACGCGTGTCCTCTCTGGGAGTGTGGAATGAGACCTATGGCAGAAATAACACCCATGGTTTCCGGAGCTCTTTCACCAGAGAAGAGCTCATTAACATCATCACTTGTAACTTTGCCCCATTCAGGCCTGGAGTGCATTTGTGTTCTCTGGTTTCTAACATAACAGTGTGTTTTATGTGAAGCTTTTCAGTTTCTGAGGTTTGCAGGCATGAAACAGTAATTTTAAAGCACAGTCAACTGAAAATGACTCAGTGTGAGTGAAAAGTGGTCAGAATCAACACTATTGTGTTTATCGTGAAGCTTTTCAGTTTCTGAGGTTTGCAGGAATGACACACAAATTTTAGAAAAAAGTCAACTGAAAACCACTCAGTGTCAGTGAATACTGGTCAGAATCAGCACTTCTGTGTTTTTTGTCAAGCTTTTCAGTTTGTGAGGTCTGCAAGCCTGAAACAACTGAAAATGACTCAGTGTGATTGAATCGTGGTCAGAATCAACGCTTGTGTGATGTTTGTGAAACTTTTCAGTTTCTGAAGTTTGCAGGAATGAAACAAGCAACAATGATGCAACTGGGAAGTGTCCCAAGCTCCCACAGAGGACTCATGAACGCTCTGGTCCGGACCACGTCTGAGACCGGCAACGCTGAAAAGCGACAAACGTCACAGACGCGTGTCCTCTCTGGGAGTGTGGAATGAGACCTATGGCAGAAACGGCTCCTATTTAAAATCTTCCGAGGGTGAAGTAGTCATATCGAATGTGACGTCACCAAGCCAGGGACGTATCAAAGGAGGATCCCGCTCATTTTGCTTTGAAGTCGAGGCTTTGCTGCTGTGTGCTTTATTCTGTTTCAGGTCCAGTGTTACAGCGATTCCCTTTGCCATGTGTTGAGCCAGCCGTGTGGTGACTGCGCAATAATGAGGCAGGAGAGACATTGACTGCCACTGCTGTTTTGTTTCCTTGTGGTTTATGTAGTTGTTTTTATTTGTGATTGTATTATTAGTCTTTTGGTTTCTCTCGGCTGTGGCAATCATTGTTTTTCCCCAGTCAATTGAACACTATAGATCATTGTAACTGCCTCATGGCAGTAATTGTGGCTTTTACGCACGCTCCTTCCGCCTCTAGAATCATGTCAATACCAAAATGACGCCCAACATAATGATCAAATGATTTTCACTTTCACTGATTCTTGCTCAAGCATATGTTTCAGCAGCAAAGTGGATCTACGGGACGCTTCGATAAAGCCAATCACAGCAGCTCCTCTCATCAGGAACAGACAGTTTAACGAGCCAACACTTCAGCAGGAAACCTCCCTCCACAGACAAAAGTATACGTTTAAGTATAAGTTGAGCTCCTGAGGTCCTGGCCGTATTATTGACTTGTAAGTGTTTTTCCCCTGTGTTTTTTGTGTAAGAGTGTATGCTCTGTTTTTGCGAGGAGCTTTGCGTTCCGAGGACCCGCAGGCTGTCGTGTGAGTTGGATGGGACACCAACAGGGAGCAGGCCCGTGTCGCGGCGCAGGCCAAGGCAACACTCAACACTGAGGCAACTGGGAAGTGTCCCGGTGCTCCTCAAGGGCTGCCCACCACAAGCTCCCACAGAGGACTCATGAACGCTCTGGTCCGGACCACGTCTGAAACCGGCAACGCTGAAAAGCGACAAACGTCACAGACGCGTGTCCTCTCTGGGAGTGTGGAATGAGACCTATGGCAGAAATAACACCCATGGTTTCCGGAGCTCTTTCACCAGAGAAGAGCTCATTAACATCATCACTTGTAACTTTGCCCCATTCAGGCCTGGAGTGCATTTGTGTTCTCTGGTTTCTAACATAACAGTGTGTTTTATGTGAAGCTTTTCAGTTTCTGAGGTTTGCAGGCATGAAACAGTAATTTTAAAGCACAGTCAACTGAAAATGACTCAGTGTGAGTGAAAAGTGGTCAGAATCAACACTATTGTGTTTATCGTGAAGCTTTTCAGTTTCTGAGGTTTGCAGGAATGACACACAAATTTTAGAAAAAAGTCAACTGAAAACCACTCAGTGTCAGTGAATACTGGTCAGAATCAGCACTTCTGTGTTTTTTGTCAAGCTTTTCAGTTTGTGAGGTCTGCAAGCCTGAAACAACTGAAAATGACTCAGTGTGATTGAATCGTGGTCAGAATCAACGCTTGTGTGATGTTTGTGAAACTTTTCAGTTTCTGAAGTTTGCAGGAATGAAACAAGCAACAATGATGCAACTGGGAAGTGTCCCAAGCTCCCACAGAGGACTCATGAACGCTCTGGTCCGGACCACGTCTGAGACCGGCAACGCTGAAAAGCGACAAACGTCACAGACGCGTGTCCTCTCTGGGAGTGTGGAATGAGACCTATGGCAGAAACGGCTCCTATTTAAAATCTTCCGAGGGTGAAGTAGTCATATCGAATGTGACGTCACCAAGCCAGGGACGTATCAAAGGAGGATCCCGCTCATTTTGCTTTGAAGTCGAGGCTTTGCTGCTGTGTGCTTTATTCTGTTTCAGGTCCAGTGTTACAGCGATTCCCTTTGCCATGTGTTGAGCCAGCCGTGTGGTGACTGCGCAATAATGAGGCAGGAGAGACATTGACTGCCACTGCTGTTTTGTTTCCTTGTGGTTTATGTAGTTGTTTTTATTTGTGATTGTATTATTAGTCTTTTGGTTTCTCTCGGCTGTGGCAATCATTGTTTTTCCCCAGTCAATTGAACATCATAGATCATTGTAACTGCCTCATGGCAGTAATTGTGGCTTTTACGCACGCTCCTTCCGCCTCTAGAATCATGTCAATACCAAAATGACGCCCAACATAATGATTTCATGTAATGATCAAATGATTTTCACTTTCACTGATTCTTGCTCAAGCATATGTTTCAGCAGCAAAGTGGATCTACGGGACGCTTCGATAAAGCCAATCACAGCAGCTCCTCTCATCAGGAACAGACAGTTTAACGAGCCAACACTTCAGCAGGAAACCTCCCTCCACAGACAAAAGTATACGTTTAAGTATAAGTTGAGCTCCTGAGGTCCTGGCCGTATTATTGACTTGTAAGTGTTTTTCCCCTGTGTTTTTTGTGTAAGAGTGTATGCTCTGTTTTTGCGAGGAGCTTTGCGTTCCGAGGACCCGCAGGCTGTCGTGTGAGTTGGATGGGACACCAACAGGGAGCAGGCCCGTGTCGCGGCGCAGGCCAAGGCAACACTCAACACTGAGGCAACTGGGAAGTGTCCCGGTGCTCCTCAAGGGCTGCCCACCACAAGCTCCCACAGAGGACTCATGAACGCTCTGGTCCGGACCACGTCTGAGACCGGCAACGCTGAAAAGCGACAAACGTCACAGACGCGTGTCCTCTCTGGGAGTGTGGAATGAGACCTATGGCAGAAACGGCTCCTATTTAAAATCTTCCGTGGGTGAAGTAGTCATATCGAATGTGACGTCACCAAGCCAGGGACGTATCAAAGGAGGATCCCGCTCATTTTGCTTTGAAGTCGAGGCTTTGCTGCTGTGTGCTTTATTCTGTTTCAGGTCCAGTGTTACAGCGATTCCCTTTGCCATGTGTTGAGCCAGCCGTGTGGTGACTGCGCAATAATGAGGCAGGAGAGACATTGACTGCCACTGCTGTTTTGTTTCCTTGTGGTTTATGTAGTTGTTTTTATTTGTGATTGTATTATTAGTCTTTTGGTTTCTCTCGGCTGTGGCAATCATTGTTTTTCCCCAGTCAATTGAACACTATAGATCATTGTAACTGCCTCATGGCAGTAATTGTGGCTTTTACGCACGCTCCTTCCGCCTCTAGAATCATGTCAATACCAAAATGACGCCCAACATAATGATCAAATGATTTTCACTTTCACTGATTCTTGCTCAAGCATATGTTTCAGCAGCAAAGTGGATCTACGGGACGCTTCGATAAAGCCAATCACAGCAGCTCCTCTCATCAGGAACAGACAGTTTAACGAGCCAACACTTCAGCAGGAAACCTCCCTCCACAGACAAAAGTATACGTTTAAGTATAAGTTGAGCTCCTGAGGTCCTGGCCGTATGATTGACTTGTAAGTGTTTTTCCCCTGTGTTTTTTGTGTAAGAGTGTATGCTCTGTTTTTGCGAGGAGCTTTGCGTTCCGAGGACCCGCAGGCTGTCGCGTGAGTTGGATGGGACACCAACAGGGAGCAGGCCCGTGTCGCGGCGCAGGCCAAGGCAACACTCAACACTGAGGCAACTGGGAAGTGTCCCGGTGCTCCTCAAGGGCTGCCCACCACAAGCTCCCACAGAGGACTCATGAACGCTCTGGTCCGGACCACGTCTGAGACCGGCAACGCTGAAAAGCGACAAACGTCACAGACGCGTGTCCTCTCTGGGAGTGTGGAATGAGACCTATGGCAGAAACGGCTCCTATTTAAAATCTTCCGAGGGTGAAGTAGTCATATCGAATGTGACGTCACCAAGCCAGGGACGTATCAAAGGAGGATCCCGCTCATTTTGCTTTGAAGTCGAGGCTTTGCTGCTGTGTGCTTTATTCTGTTTCAGGTCCAGTGTTACAGCGATTCCCTTTGCCATGTGTTGAGCCAGCCGTGTGGTGACTGCGCAATAATGAGGCAGGAGAGACATTGACTGCCACTGCTGTTTTGTTTCCTTGTGGTTTATGTAGTTGTTTTTATTTGTGATTGTATTATTAGTCTTTTGGTTTCTCTCGGCTGTGGCAATCATTGTTTTTCCCCAGTCAATTGAACACTATAGATCATTGTAACTGCCTCATGGCAGTAATTGTGGCTTTTACGCACGCTCCTTCCGCCTCTAGAATCATGTCAATACCAAAATGACGCCCAACATAATGATTTCATGTAATGATCAAATGATTTTCACTTTCACTGATTCTTGCTCAAGCATATGTTTCAGCAGCAAAGTGGATCTACGGGACGCTTCGATAAAGCCAATCACAGCAGCTCCTCTCATCAGGAACAGACAGTTTAACGAGCCAACACTTCAGCAGGAAACCTCCCTCCACAGACAAAAGTATACGTTTAAGTATAAGTTGAGCTCCTGAGGTCCTGGCCGTATTATTGACTTGTAAGTGTTTTTCCCCTGTGTTTTTTGTGTAAGAGTGTATGCTCTGTTTTTGCGAGGAGCTTTGCGTTCCGAGGACCCGCAGGCTGTCGTGTGAGTTGGATGGGACACCAACAGGGAGCAGGCCCGTGTCGCGGCGCAGGCCAAGGCAACACTCAACACTGAGGCAACTGGGAAGTGTCCCGGTGCTCCTCAAGGGCTGCCCACCACAAGCTCCCACAGAGGACTCATGAACGCTCTGGTCCGGACCACGTCTGAGACCGGCAACGCTGAAAAGCGACAAACGTCACAGACGCGTGTCCTCTCTGGGAGTGTGGAATGAGACCTATGGCAGAAACGGCTCCTATTTAAAATCTTCCGAGGGTGAAGTAGTCATATCGAATGTGACGTCACCAAGCCAGGGACGTATCAAAGGAGGATCCCGCTCATTTTGCTTTGAAGTCGAGGCTTTGCTGCTGTGTGCTTTATTCTGTTTCAGGTCCAGTGTTACAGCGATTCCCTTTGCCATGTGTTGAGCCAGCCGTGTGGTGACTGCGCAATAATGAGGCAGGAGAGACATTGACTGCCACTGCTGTTTTGTTTCCTTGTGGTTTATGTAGTTGTTTTTATTTGTGATTGTATTATTAGTCTTTTGGTTTCTCTCGGCTGTGGCAATCATTGTTTTTCCCCAGTCAATTGAACACTATAGATCATTGTAACTGCCTCATGGCAGTAATTGTGGCTTTTACGCACGCTCCTTCCGCCTCTAGAATCATGTCAATACCAAAATGACGCCCAACATAATGATCAAATGATTTTCACTTTCACTGATTCTTGCTCAAGCATATGTTTCAGCAGCAAAGTGGATCTACGGGACGCTTCGATAAAGCCAATCACAGCAGCTCCTCTCATCAGGAACAGACAGTTTAACGAGCCAACACTTCAGCAGGAAACCTCCCTCCACAGACAAAAGTATACGCTTAAGTATAAGTTGAGCTCCTGAGGTCCTGGCCGTATTATTGACTTGTAAGTGTTTTTCCCCTGTGTTTTTTGTGTAAGAGTGTATGCTCTGTTTTTGCGAGGAGCTTTGCGTTCCGAGGACCCGCAGGCTGTCGTGTGAGTTGGATGGGACACCAACAGGGAGCAGGCCCGTGTCGCGGCGCAGGCCAAGGCAACACTCAACACTGAGGCAACTGGGAAGTGTCCCGGTGCTCCTCAAGGGCTGCCCACCACAAGCTCCCACAGAGGACTCATGAACGCTCTGGTCCGGACCACGTCTGAGACCGGCAACGCTGAAAAGCGACAAACGTCACAGACGCGTGTCCTCTCTGGGAGTGTGGAATGAGACCTATGGCAGAAACGGCTCCTATTTAAAATCTTCCGTGGGTGAAGTAGTCATATCGAATGTGACGTCACCAAGCCAGGGACGTATCAAAGGAGGATCCCGCTCATTTTGCTTTGAAGTCGAGGCTTTGCTGCTGTGTGCTTTATTCTGTTTCAGGTCCAGTGTTACAGCGATTCCCTTTGCCATGTGTTGAGCCAGCCGTGTGGTGACTGCGCAATAATGAGGCAGGAGAGACATTGACTGCCACTGCTGTTTTGTTTCCTTGTGGTTTATGTAGTTGTTTTTATTTGTGATTGTATTATTAGTCTTTTGGTTTCTCTCGGCTGTGGCAATCATTGTTTTTCCCCAGTCAATTGAACACTATAGATCATTGTAACTGCCTCATGGCAGTAATTGTGGCTTTTACGCACGCTCCTTCCGCCTCTAGAATCATGTCAATACCAAAATGACGCCCAACATAATGATCAAATGATTTTCACTTTCACTGATTCTTGCTCAAGCATATGTTTCAGCAGCAAAGTGGATCTACGGGACGCTTCGATAAAGCCAATCACAGCAGCTCCTCTCATCAGGAACAGACAGTTTAACGAGCCAACACTTCAGCAGGAAACCTCCCTCCACAGACAAAAGTATACGCTTAAGTATAAGTTGAGCTCCTGAGGTCCTGGCCGTATTATTGACTTGTAAGTGTTTTTCCCCTGTGTTTTTTGTGTAAGAGTGTATGCTCTGTTTTTGCGAGGAGCTTTGCGTTCCGAGGACCCGCAGGCTGTCGTGTGAGTTGGATGGGACACCAACAGGGAGCAGGCCCGTGTCGCGGCGCAGGCCAAGGCAACACTCAACACTGAGGCAACTGGGAAGTGTCCCGGTGCTCCTCAAGGGCTGCCCACCACAAGCTCCCACAGAGGACTCATGAACGCTCTGGTCCGGACCACGTCTGAGACCGGCAACGCTGAAAAGCGACAAACGTCACAGACGCGTGTCCTCTCTGGGAGTGTGGAATGAGACCTATGGCAGAAACGGCTCCTATTTAAAATCTTCCGAGGGTGAAGTAGTCATATCGAATGTGACGTCACCAAGCCAGGGACGTATCAAAGGAGGATCCCGCTCATTTTGCTTTGAAGACGAGGCTTTGCTGCTGTGTGCTTTATTCTGTTTCAGGTCCAGTGTTACAGCGATTCCCTTTGCCATGTGTTGAGCCAGCCGTGTGGTGACTGCGCAATAATGAGGCAGGAGAGACATTGACTGCCACTGCTGTTTTGTTTCCTTGTGGTTTATGTAGTTGTTTTTATTTGTGATTGTATTATTAGTCTTTTGGTTTCTCTCGGCTGTGGCAATCATTGTTTTTCCCCAGTCAATTGAACACTATAGATCATTGTAACTGCCTCATGGCAGTAATTGTGGCTTTTACGCACGCTCCTTCCGCCTCTAGAATCATGTCAATACCAAAATGACGCCCAACATAATGATCAAATGATTTTCACTTTCACTGATTCTTGCTCAAGCATATGTTTCAGCAGCAAAGTGGATCTACGGGACGCTTCGATAAAGCCAATCACAGCAGCTCCTCTCATCAGGAACAGACAGTTTAACGAGCCAACACTTCAGCAGGAAACCTCCCTCCACAGACAAAAGTATACGTTTAAGTATAAGTTGAGCTCCTGAGGTCCTGGCCGTATTATTGACTTGTAAGTGTTTTTCCCCTGTGTTTTTTGTGTAAGAGTGTATGCTCTGTTTTTGCGAGGAGCTTTGCGTTCCGAGGACCCGCAGGCTGTCGTGTGAGTTGGATGGGACACCAACAGGGAGCAGGCCCGTGTCGCGGCGCAGGCCAAGGCAACACTCAACACTGAGGCAACTGGGAAGTGTCCCGGTGCTCCTCAAGGGCTGCCCACCACAAGCTCCCACAGAGGACTCATGAACGCTCTGGTCCGGACCACGTCTGAGACCGGCAACGCTGAAAAGCGACAAACGTCACAGACGCGTGTCCTCTCTGGGAGTGTGGAATGAGACCTATGGCAGAAATAACACCCATGGTTTCCGGAGCTCTTTCACCAGAGAAGAGCTCATTAACATCATCACTTGTTACTTTGCCCCATTCAGGCCTGGAGTGCATTTGTGTTCTCTGGTTTCTAACATAACAGTGTGTTTTATGTGAAGCTTTTCAGTTTCTGAGGTTTGCAGGCATGAAACAGTCATTTTAAAGCACAGTCAACTGAAAATGACTCAGTGTGAGTGAAAAGTGGTCAGAATCAACACTATTGTGTTTATCGTGAAGCTTTTCAGTTTCTGAGGTTTGCAGGAATGACACACAAATTTTAGAAAAAAGTCAACTGAAAACCACTCAGTGTGAGTGAATACTGGTCAGAATCAGCACTTATGTGTTTTTTGTCAAGCTTTTCAGTTTGTTAGGTCTGCAGGCCTGAAACAACTGAAAATGACTCAGTGTGATTGAATCGTGGTCAGAATCAACGCTTGTGTGATGTTTGTGAAACTTTTCAGTTTCTGAAGTTTGCAGGAATGAAACAAGCAACAATGAGGCAACTGGGAAGTGTCCCAAGCTCCCACAGAGGACTCATGAACGCTCTGGTCCGGACCACGTCTGAGACCGGCAACGCTGAAAAGCGACAAACGTCACAGACGCGTGTCCTCTCTGGGAGTGTGGAATGAGACCTATGGCAGAAACGGCTCCTATTTAAAATCTTCCGAGGGTGAAGTAGTCATATCGAATGTGACGTCACCAAGCCAGGGACGTATCAAAGGAGGATCCCGCTCATTTTGCTTTGAAGTCGAGGCTTTGCTGCTGTGTGCTTTATTCTGTTTCAGGTCCAGTGTTACAGCGATTCCCTTTGCCATGTGTTGAGCCAGCCGTGTGGTGACTGCGCAATAATGAGGCAGGAGAGACATTGACTGCCACTGCTGTTTTGTTTCCTTGTGGTTTATGTAGTTGTTTTTATTTGTGATTGTATTATTAGTCTTTTGGTTTCTCTCGGCTGTGGCAATCATTGTTTTTCCCCAGTCAATTGAACACTATAGATCATTGTAACTGCCTCATGGCAGTAATTGTGGCTTTTACGCACGCTCCTTCCGCCTCTAGAATCATGTCAATACCAAAATGACGCCCAACATAATGATCAAATGATTTTCACTTTCACTGATTCTTGCTCAAGCATATGTTTCAGCAGCAAAGTGGATCTACGGGACGCTTCGATAAAGCCAATCACAGCAGCTCCTCTCATCAGGAACAGACAGTTTAACGAGCCAACACTTCAGCAGGAAACCTCCCTCCACAGACAAAAGTATACGCTTAAGTATAAGTTGAGCTCCTGAGGTCCTGGCCGTATGATTGACTTGTAAGTGTTTTTCCCCTGTGTTTTTTGTGTAAGAGTGTATGCTCTGTTTTTGCGAGGAGCTTTGCGTTCCGAGGACCCGCAGGCTGTCGCGTGAGTTGGATGGGACACCAACAGGGAGCAGGCCCGTGTCGCGGCGCAGGCCAAGGCAACACTCAACACTGAGGCAACTGGGAAGTGTCCCGGTGCTCCTCAAGGGCTGCCCACCACAAGCTCCCACAGAGGACTCATGAACGCTCTGGTCCGGACCACGTCTGAGACCGGCAACGCTGAAAAGCGACAAACGTCACAGACGCGTGTCCTCTCTGGGAGTGTGGAATGAGACCTATGGCAGAAATAACACCCATGGTTTCCGGAGCTCTTTCACCAGAGAAGAGCTCATTAACATCATCACTTGTTACTTTGCCCCATTCAGGCCTGGAGTGCATTTGTGTTCTCTGGTTTCTAACATAACAGTGTGTTTTATGTGAAGCTTTTCAGTTTCTGAGGTTTGCAGGCATGAAACAGTAATTTTAAAGCACAGTCAACTGAAAATGACTCAGTGTGAGTGAAAAGTGGTCAGAATCAACACTATTGTGTTTATCGTGAAGCTTTTCAGTTTCTGAGGTTTGCAGGAATGACACACAAATTTTAGAAAAAAGTCAACTGAAAACCACTCAGTGTCAGTGAATACTGGTCAGAATCAGCACTTCTGTGTTTTTTGTCAAGCTTTTCAGTTTGTGAGGTCTGCAAGCCTGAAACAACTGAAAATGACTCAGTGTGATTGAATCGTGGTCAGAATCAACGCTTGTGTGATGTTTGTGAAACTTTTCAGTTTATGAAGTTTGCAGGAATGAAACAAGCAACAATGATGCAACTGGGAAGTGTCCCAAGCTCCCACAGAGGACTCATGAACGCTCTGGTCCGGACCACGTCTGAGACCGGCAACGCTGAAAAGCGACAAACGTCACAGACGCGTGTCCTCTCTGGGAGTGTGGAATGAGACCTATGGCAGAAACGGCTCCTATTTAAAATCTTCCGAGGGTGAAGTAGTCATATCGAATGTGACGTCACCAAGCCAGGGACGTATCAAAGGAGGATCCCGCTCATTTTGCTTTGAAGTCGAGGCTTTGCTGCTGTGTGCTTTATTCTGTTTCAGGTCCAGTGTTACAGCGATTCCCTTTGCCATGTGTTGAGCCAGCCGTGTGGTGACTGCGCAATAATGAGGCAGGAGAGACATTGACTGCCACTGCTGTTTTGTTTCCTTGTGGTTTATGTAGTTGTTTTTATTTGTGATTGTATTATTAGTCTTTTGGTTTCTCTCGGCTGTGGCAATCATTGTTTTTCCCCAGTCAATTGAACATCATAGATCATTGTAACTGCCTCATGGCAGTAATTGTGGCTTTTACGCACGCTCCTTCCGCCTCTAGAATCATGTCAATACCAAAATAACGCCCAACATAATGATTTCATGTAATGATCAAATGATTTTCACTTTCACTGATTCTTGCTCAAGCATATGTTTCAGCAGCAAAGTGGATCTACGGGACGCTTCGATAAAGCCAATCACAGCAGCTCCTCTCATCAGGAACAGACAGTTTAACGAGCCAACACTTCAGCAGGAAACCTCCCTCCACAGACAAAAGTATACGTTTAAGTATAAGTTGAGCTCCTGAGGTCCTGGCCGTATGATTGACTTGTAAGTGTTTTTCCCCTGTGTTTTTTGTGTAAGAGTGTATGCTCTGTTTTTGCGAGGAGCTTTGCGTTCCGAGGACCCGCAGGCTGTCGCGTGAGTTGGATGGGACACCAACAGGGAGCAGGCCCGTGTCGCGGCGCAGGCCAAGGCAACACTCAACACTGAGGCAACTGGGAAGTGTCCCGGTGCTCCTCAAGGGCTGCCCACCACAAGCTCCCACAGAGGACTCATGAACGCTCTGGTCCGGACCACGTCTGAGACCGGCAACGCTGAAAAGCGACAAACGTCACAGACGCGTGTCCTCTCTGGGAGTGTGGAATGAGACCTATGGCAGAAATAACACCCATGGTTTCCGGAGCTCTTTCACCAGAGAAGAGCTCATTAACATCATCACTTGTTACTTTGCCCCATTCAGGCCTGGAGTGCATTTGTGTTCTCTGGTTTCTAACATAACAGTGTGTTTTATGTGAAGCTTTTCAGTTTCTGAGGTTTGCAGGCATGAAACAGTAATTTTAAAGCACAGTCAACTGAAAATGACTCAGTGTGAGTGAAAAATGGTCAGAATCAACACTATTGTGTTTATCGTGAAGCTTTTCAGTTTCTGAGGGTTGCAGGAATGACACACAAATTTTAGAAAAAAGTCAACTGAAAACCACTCAGTGTCAGTGAATACTGGTCAGAATCAGCACTTATGTGTTTTTTGTCAAGCTTTTCAGTTTGTTAGGTCTGCAGGCCTGAAACAACTGAAAATGACTCAGTGTGATTGAATCGTGGTCAGAATCAACGCTTGTGTGATGTTTGTGAAACTTTTCAGTTTATGAAGTTTGCAGGAATGAAACAAGCAACAATGAGGCAACTGGGAAGTGTCCCAAGCTCCCACAGAGGACTCATGAACGCTCTGGTCCGGACCACGTCTGAGACCGGCAACGCTGAAAAGCGACAAACATCACAGACGCGTGTCCTCTCTGGGAGTGTGGAATGAGACCTATGGCAGAAACGGCTCCTATTTAAAATCTTCCCAAGGTGAAGTAGTCATATCGAATGTGACGTCACCAAGCAGGGACGTATCAAAGGAGGATCCCGCTCATTTTGCTTTGAGGTCGAGGCTTTGCTGCTGTGTGCTTTATTCTGTTTCAGGTCCAGTGTTACAGCGATTCCCTTTGCCATGTGTTGAGCCAGCCGTGTGGTGACTGCGCAATAATGAGGCAGGAGAGACATTGCCACTGCTGTTTTGTTTCCTTGTGGTTTATGTAGTTGTTTTTATTTGTGATTGTATTATTAGTCTTTTGGTTTCTCTCGGCTGTGGCAATCATTGTTTTTCCCCAGTCAATTGAACACTATAGATCATTGTAACTGCCTCATGGCAGTAATTGTGGCTTTTACGCACGCTCCTTCCGCCTCTAGAATCATGTCAATACCAAAATGACGCCCAACATAATGATCAAATGATTTTCACTTTTAACTGATTCTTGCTCAAGCATATGTTTTAGCAGCAAAGTGGATCTACGCGACGCTTCGATAAAGCCAATCACAGCAGCTCCTCTCATCAGGAACAGACAGTTTAACGAGCCAACACTTCAGCAGGAAACCTCCCTCCACAGACAAAAGTATACGTTTAAGTATAAGTTGAGCTCCTGAGGTCCTGGCCGTATGATTGACTTGTAAGTGTTTTTCCCCTGTGTTTTTTGTGTAAGAGTGTATGCTCTGTTTTTGCGAGGAGCTTTGCGTTCCGAGGACCCGCAGGCTGTCGCGTGAGTTGGATGGGACACCAACAGGGAGCAGGCCCGTGTCGCGGCGCAGGCCAAGGCAACACTCAACACTGAGGCAACTGGGAAGTGTCCCGGTGCTCCTCAAGGGCTGCCCACCACAAGCTCCCACAGAGGACTCATGAACGCTCTGGTCCGGACCACGTCTGAGACCGGCAACGCTGAAAAGCGACAAACGTCACAGACGCGTGTCCTCTCTGGGAGTGTGGAATGAGACCTATGGCAGAAACGGCTCCTATTTAAAATCTTCCGAGGGTGAAGTAGTCATATCGAATGTGACGTCACCAAGCCAGGGACGTATCAAAGGAGGATCCCGCTCATTTTGCTTTGAAGTCGAGGCTTTGCTGCTGTGTGCTTTATTCTGTTTCAGGTCCAGTGTTACAGCGATTCCCTTTGCCATGTGTTGAGCCAGCCGTGTGGTGACTGCGCAATAATGAGGCAGGAGAGACATTGACTGCCACTGCTGTTTTGTTTCCTTGTGGTTTATGTAGTTGTTTTTATTTGTGATTGTATTATTAGTCTTTTGGTTTCTCTCGGCTGTGGCAATCATTGTTTTTCCCCAGTCAATTGAACATCATAGATCATTGTAACTGCCTCATGGCAGTAATTGTGGCTTTTACGCACGCTCCTTCCGCCTCTAGAATCATGTCAATACCAAAATGACGCCCAACATAATGATTTCATGTAATGATCAAATGATTTTCACTTTCACTGATTCTTGCTCAAGCATATGTTTCAGCAGCAAAGTGGATCAACGGGACGCTTCGATAAAGCCAATCACAGCAGCTCCTCTCATCAGGAACAGACAGTTTAACGAGCCAACACTTCAGCAGGAAACCTCCCTCCACAGACAAAAGTATACGTTTAAGTATAAGTTGAGCTCCTGAGGTCCTGGCCGTATTATTGACTTGTAAGTGTTTTTCCCCTGTATTTTTTGTGTAAGAGTGTATGCTCTGTTTTTGCGAGGAGCTTTGCGTTCCGAGGACCCGCAGGCTGTCGCGTGAGTTGGATGGGACACCAACAGGGAGCAGGCCCGTGTCGCGGCGCAGGCCAAGGCAACACTCAACACTGAGGCAACTGGGAAGTGTCCCGGTGCTCCTCAAGGGCTGCCCACCACAAGCTCCCACAGAGGACTCATGAACGCTCTGGTCCGGACCACGTCTGAGACCGGCAACGCTGAAAAGCGACAAACGTCACAGACGCGTGTCCTCTCTGGGAGTGTGGAATGAGACCTATGGCAGAAATAACACCCATGGTTTCCGGAGCTCTTTCACCAGAGAAGAGCTCATTAACATCATCACTTGTTACTTTGCCCCATTCAGGCCTGGAGTGCATTTGTGTTCTCTGGTTTCTAACATAACAGTGTGTTTTATGTGAAGCTTTTCAGTTTCTGAGGTTTGCAGGCATGAAACAGTAATTTTAAAGCACAGTCAACTGAAAATGACTCAGTGTGAGTGAAAAGTGGTCAGAATCAACACTATTGTGTTTATCGTGAAGCTTTTCAGTTTCTGAGGTTTGCAGGAATGACACACAAATTTTAGAAAAAAGTCAACTGAAAACCACTCAGTGTCAGTGAATACTGGTCAGAATCAGCACTTCTGTGTTTTTTGTCAAGCTTTTCAGTTTGTTAGGTCTGCAGGCCTGAAACAACTGAAAATGACTCAGTGTGATTGAATCGTGGTCAGAATCAACGCTTGTGTGATGTTTGTGAAACTTTTCAGTTTATGAAGTTTGCAGGAATGAAACAAGCAACAATGAGGCAACTGGGAAGTGTCCCAAGCTCCCACAGAGGACTCATGAACGCTCTGGTCCGGACCACGTCTGAGACCGGCAACGCTGAAAAGCGACAAACGTCACAGACGCGTGTCCTCTCTGGGAGTGTGGAATGAGACCTATGGCAGAAACGGCTCCTATTTAAAATCTTCCGAGGGTGAAGTAGTCATATCGAATGTGACGTCACCAAGCCAGGGACGTATCAAAGGAGGATCCCGCTCATTTTGCTTTGAAGTCGAGGCTTTGCTGCTGTGTGCTTTATTCTGTTTCAGGTCCAGTGTTACAGCGATTCCCTTTGCCATGTGTTGAGCCAGCCGTGTGGTGACTGCGCAATAATGAGGCAGGAGAGACATTGACTGCCACTGCTGTTTTGTTTCCTTGTGGTTTATGTAGTTGTTTTTATTTGTGATTGTATTATTAGTCTTTTGGTTTCTCTCGGCTGTGGCAATCATTGTTTTTCCCCAGTCAATTGAACATCATAGATCATTGTAACTGCCTCATGGCAGTAATTGTGGCTTTTACGCACGCTCCTTCCGCCTCTAGAATCATGTCAATACCAAAATGACGCCCAACATAATGATTTCATGTAATGATCAAATGATTTTCACTTTCACTGATTCTTGCTCAAGCATATGTTTCAGCAGCAAAGTGGATCTACGGGACGCTTCGATAAAGCCAATCACAGCAGCTCCTCTCATCAGGAACAGACAGTTTAACGAGCCAACACTTCAGCAGGAAACCTCCCTCCACAGACAAAAGTATACGTTTAAGTATAAGTTGAGCTCCTGAGGTCCTGGCCGTATGATTGACTTGTAAGTGTTTTTCCCCTGTGTTTTTTGTGTAAGAGTGTATGCTCTGTTTTTGCGAGGAGCTTTGCGTTCCGAGGACCCGCAGGCTGTCGCGTGAGTTGGATGGGACACCAACAGGGAGCAGGCCCGTGTCGCGGCGCAGGCCAAGGCAACACTCAACACTGAGGCAACTGGGAAGTGTCCCGGTGCTCCTCAAGGGCTGCCCACCACAAGCTCCCACAGAGGACTCATGAACGCTCTGGTCCGGACCACGTCTGAGACCGGCAACGCTGAAAAGCGACAAACGTCACAGACGCGTGTCCTCTCTGGGAGTGTGGAATGAGACCTATGGCAGAAATAACACCCATGGTTTCCGGAGCTCTTTCACCAGAGAAGAGCTCATTAACATCATCACTTGTTACTTTGCCCCATTCAGGCCTGGAGTGCATTTGTGTTCTCTGGTTTCTAACATAACAGTGTGTTTTATGTGAAGCTTTTCAGTTTCTGAGGTTTGCAGGCATGAAACAGTCATTTTAAAGCACAGTCAACTGAAAATGACTCAGTGTGAGTGAAAAGTGGTCAGAATCAACACTATTGTGTTTATCGTGAAGCTTTTCAGTTTCTGAGGTTTGCAGGAATGACACACAAATTTTAGAAAAAAGTCAACTGAAAACCACTCAGTGTGAGAGAATACTGGTCAGAATCAGCACTTATGTGTTTTTTGTCAAGCTTTTCAGTTTGTGAGGTCTGCAGGCCTGAAACAACTGAAAATGACTCAGTGTGATTGAATCGTGGTCCGAATCAACGCTTGTGTGATGTTTGTGAAACTTTTCAGTTTCTGAAGTTTGCAGGAATGAAACAAGCAACAATGAGGCAACTGGGAAGTGTCCCAAGCTCCCACAGAGGACTCATGAACGCTCTGGTCCGGACCACGTCTGAGACCGGCAACGCTGAAAAGCGACAAACGTCACAGACGCGTGTCCTCTCTGGGAGTGTGGAATGAGACCTATGGCAGAAACGGCTCCTATTTAAAATCTTCCGAGGGTGAAGTAGTCATATCGAATGTGACGTCACCAAGCCAGGGACGTATCAAAGGAGGATCCCGCTCATTTTGCTTTGAAGTCGAGGCTTTGCTGCTGTGTGCTTTATTCTGTTTCAGGTCCAGTGTTACAGCGATTCCCTTTGCCATGTGTTGAGCCAGCCGTGTGGTGACTGCGCAATAATGAGGCAGGAGAGACATTGACTGCCACTGCTGTTTTGTTTCCTTGTGGTTTATGTAGTTGTTTTTATTTGTGATTGTATTATTAGTCTTTTGGTTTCTCTCGGCTGTGGCAATCATTGTTTTTCCCCAGTCAATTGAACATCATAGATCATTGTAACTGCCTCATGGCAGTAATTGTGGCTTTTACGCACGCTCCTTCCGCCTCTAGAATCATGTCAATACCAAAATGACGCCCAACATAATGATTTCATGTAATGATCAAATGATTTTCACTTTCACTGATTCTTGCTCAAGCATATGTTTCAGCAGCAAAGTGGATCTACGGGACGCTTCGATAAAGCCAATCACAGCAGCTCCTCTCATCAGGAACAGACAGTTTAACGAGCCAACACTTCAGCAGGAAACCTCCCTCCACAGACAAAAGTATACGTTTAAGTATAAGTTGAGCTCCTGAGGTCCTGGCCGTATTATTGACTTGTAAGTGTTTTTCCCCTGTGTTTTTTGTGTAAGAGTGTATGCTCTGTTTTTGCGAGGAGCTTTGCGTTCCGAGGACCCGCAGGCTGTCGTGTGAGTTGGATGGGACACCAACAGGGAGCAGGCCCGTGTCGCGGCGCAGGCCAAGGCAACACTCAACACTGAGGCAACTGGGAAGTGTCCCGGTGCTCCTCAAGGGCTGCCCACCACAAGCTCCCACAGAGGACTCATGAACGCTCTGGTCCGGACCACGTCTGAGACCGGCAACGCTGAAAAGCGACAAACGTCACAGACGCGTGTCCTCTCTGGGAGTGTGGAATGAGACCTATGGCAGAAATAACACCCATGGTTTCCGGAGCTCTTTCACCAGAGAAGAGCTCATTAACATCATCACTTGTTACTTTGCCCCATTCAGGCCTGGAGTGCATTTGTGTTCTCTGGTTTCTAACATAACAGTGTGTTTTATGTGAAGCTTTTCAGTTTCTGAGGTTTGCAGGCATGAAACAGTAATTTTAAAGCACAGTCAACTGAAAATGACTCAGTGTGAGTGAAAAGTGGTCAGAATCAACACTATTGTGTTTATCGTGAAGCTTTTCAGTTTCTGAGGTTTGCAGGAATGACACACAAATTTTAGAAAAAAGTCAACTGAAAACCACTCAGTGTCAGTGAATACTGGTCAGAATCAGCACTTATGTGTTTTTTGTCAAGCTTTTCAGTTTGTTAGGTCTGCAGGCCTGAAACAACTGAAAATGACTCAGTGTGATTGAATCGTGGTCAGAATCAACGCTTGTGTGATGTTTGTGAAACTTTTCAGTTTCTGAAGTTTGCAGGAATGAAACAAGCAACAATGAGGCAACTGGGAAGTGTCCCAAGCTCCCACAGAGGACTCATGAACGCTCTGGTCCGGACCACGTCTGAGACCGGCAACGCTGAAAAGCGACAAACGTCACAGACGCGTGTCCTCTCTGGGAGTGTGGAATGAGACCTATGGCAGAAACGGCTCCTATTTAAAATCTTCCGAGGGTGAAGTAGTCATATCGAATGTGACGTCACCAAGCCAGGGACGTATCAAAGGAGGATCCCGCTCATTTTGCTTTGAAGTCGAGGCTTTGCTGCTGTGTGCTTTATTCTGTTTCAGGTCCAGTGTTACAGCGATTCCCTTTGCCATGTGTTGAGCCAGCCGTGTGGTGACTGCGCAATAATGAGGCAGGAGAGACATTGACTGCCACTGCTGTTTTGTTTCCTTGTGGTTTATGTAGTTGTTTTTATTTGTGATTGTATTATTAGTCTTTTGGTTTCTCTCGGCTGTGGCAATCATTGTTTTTCCCCAGTCAATTGAACATCATAGATCATTGTAACTGCCTCATGGCAGTAATTGTGGCTTTTACGCACGCTCCTTCCGCCTCTAGAATCATGTCAATACCAAAATGACGCCCAACATAATGATTTCATGTAATGATCAAATGATTTTCACTTTCACTGATTCTTGCTCAAGCATATGTTTCAGCAGCAAAGTGGATCTACGGGACGCTTCGATAAAGCCAATCACAGCAGCTCCTCTCATCAGGAACAGACAGTTTAACGAGCCAACACTTCAGCAGGAAACCTCCCTCCACAGACAAAAGTATACGCTTAAGTATAAGTTGAGCTCCTGAGGTCCTGGCCGTATGATTGACTTGTAAGTGTTTTTCCCCTGTGTTTTTTGTGTAAGAGTGTATGCTCTGTTTTTGCGAGGAGCTTTGCGTTCCGAGGACCCGCAGGCTGTCGCGTGAGTTGGATGGGACACCAACAGGGAGCAGGCCCGTGTCGCGGCGCAGGCCAAGGCAACACTCAACACTGAGGCAACTGGGAAGTGTCCCGGTGCTCCTCAAGGGCTGCCCACCACAAGCTCCCACAGAGGACTCATGAACGCTCTGGTCCGGACCACGTCTGAGACCGGCAACGCTGAAAAGCGACAAACGTCACAGACGCGTGTCCTCTCTGGGAGTGTGGAATGAGACCTATGGCAGAAATAACACCCATGGTTTCCGGAGCTCTTTCACCAGAGAAGAGCTCATTAACATCATCACTTGTTACTTTGCCCCATTCAGGCCTGGAGTGCATTTGTGTTCTCTGGTTTCTAACATAACAGTGTGTTTTATGTGAAGCTTTTCAGTTTCTGAGGTTTGCAGGCATGAAACAGTAATTTTAAAGCACAGTCAACTGAAAATGACTCAGTGTGAGTGAAAAGTGGTCAGAATCAACACTATTGTGTTTATCGTGAAGCTTTTCAGTTTCTGAGGTTTGCAGGAATGACACACAAATTTTAGAAAAAAGTCAACTGAAAACCACTCAGTGTCAGTGAATACTGGTCAGAATCAGCACTTCTGTGTTTTTTGTCAAGCTTTTCAGTTTGTGAGGTCTGCAGGCCTGAAACAACTGAAAATGACTCAGTGTGATTGAATCGTGGTCAGAATCAACGCTTGTGTGATGTTTGTGAAACTTTTCAGTTTATGAAGTTTGCAGGAATGAAACAAGCAACAATGATGCAACTGGGAAGTGTCCCAAGCTCCCACAGAGGACTCATGAACGCTCTGGTCCGGACCACGTCTGAGACCGGCAACGCTGAAAAGCGACAAACGTCACAGACGCGTGTCCTCTCTGGGAGTGTGGAATGAGACCTATGGCAGAAACGGCTCCTATTTAAAATCTTCCGAGGGTGAAGTAGTCATATCGAATGTGACGTCACCAAGCCAGGGACGTATCAAAGGAGGATCCCGCTCATTTTGCTTTGAAGTCGAGGCTTTGCTGCTGTGTGCTTTATTCTGTTTCAGGTCCAGTGTTACAGCGATTCCCTTTGCCATGTGTTGAGCCAGCCGTGTGGTGACTGCGCAATAATGAGGCAGGAGAGACATTGACTGCCACTGCTGTTTTGTTTCCTTGTGGTTTATGTAGTTGTTTTTATTTGTGATTGTATTATTAGTCTTTTGGTTTCTCTCGGCTGTGGCAATCATTGTTTTTCCCCAGTCAATTGAACATCATAGATCATTGTAACTGCCTCATGGCAGTAATTGTGGCTTTTACGCACGCTCCTTCCGCCTCTAGAATCATGTCAATACCAAAATGACGCCCAACATAATGATTTCATGTAATGATCAAATGATTTTCACTTTCACTGATTCTTGCTCAAGCATATGTTTCAGCAGCAAAGTGGATCTACGGGACGCTTCGATAAAGCCAATCACAGCAGCTCCTCTCATCAGGAACAGACAGTTTAACGAGCCAACACTTCAGCAGGAAACCTCCCTCCACAGACAAAAGTATACGTTTAAGTATAAGTTGAGCTCCTGAGGTCCTGGCCGTATGATTGACTTGTAAGTGTTTTTCCCCTGTGTTTTTTGTGTAAGAGTGTATGCTCTGTTTTTGCGAGGAGCTTTGCGTTCCGAGGACCCGCAGGCTGTCGCGTGAGTTGGATGGGACACCAACAGGGAGCAGGCCCGTGTCGCGGCGCAGGCCAAGGCAACACTCAACACTGAGGCAACTGGGAAGTGTCCCGGTGCTCCTCAAGGGCTGCCCACCACAAGCTCCCACAGAGGACTCATGAACGCTCTGGTCCGGACCACGTCTGAGACCGGCAACGCTGAAAAGCGACAAACGTCACAGACGCGTGTCCTCTCTGGGAGTGTGGAATGAGACCTATGGCAGAAATAACACCCATGGTTTCCGGAGCTCTTTCACCAGAGAAGAGCTCATTAACATCATCACTTGTTACTTTGCCCCATTCAGGCCTGGAGTGCATTTGTGTTCTCTGGTTTCTAACATAACAGTGTGTTTTATGTGAAGCTTTTCAGTTTCTGAGGTTTGCAGGCATGAAACAGTAATTTTAAAGCACAGTCAACTGAAAATGACTCAGTGTGAGTGAAAAATGGTCAGAATCAACACTATTGTGTTTATCGTGAAGCTTTTCAGTTTCTGAGGGTTGCAGGAATGACACACAAATTTTAGAAAAAAGTCAACTGAAAACCACTCAGTGTCAGTGAATACTGGTCAGAATCAGCACTTATGTGTTTTTTGTCAAGCTTTTCAGTTTGTTAGGTCTGCAGGCCTGAAACAACTGAAAATGACTCAGTGTGATTGAATCGTGGTCAGAATCAACGCTTGTGTGATGTTTGTGAAACTTTTCAGTTTATGAAGTTTGCAGGAATGAAACAAGCAACAATGAGGCAACTGGGAAGTGTCCCAAGCTCCCACAGAGGACTCATGAACGCTCTGGTCCGGACCACGTCTGAGACCGGCAACGCTGAAAAGCGACAAACGTCACAGACGCGTGTCCTCTCTGGGAGTGTGGAATGAGACCTATGGCAGAAACGGCTCCTATTTAAAATCTTCCGAGGGTGAAGTAGTCATATCGAATGTGACGTCACCAAGCCAGGGACGTATCAAAGGAGGATCCCGCTCATTTTGCTTTGAAGTCGAGGCTTTGCTGCTGTGTGCTTTATTCTGTTTCAGGTCCAGTGTTACAGCGATTCCCTTTGCCATGTGTTGAGCCAGCCGTGTGGTGACTGCGCAATAATGAGGCAGGAGAGACATTGACTGCCACTGCTGTTTTGTTTCCTTGTGGTTTATGTAGTTGTTTTTATTTGTGATTGTATTATTAGTCTTTTGGTTTCTCTCGGCTGTGGCAATCATTGTTTTTCCCCAGTCAATTGAACATCATAGATCATTGTAACTGCCTCATGGCAGTAATTGTGGCTTTTACGCACGCTCCTTCCGCCTCTAGAATCATGTCAATACCAAAATGACGCCCAACATAATGATCAAATGATTTTCACTTTTAACTGATTCTTGCTCAAGCATATGTTTTAGCAGCAAAGTGGATCTACGGGACGCTTCGATAAAGCCAATCACAGCAGCTCCTCTCATCAGGAACAGACAGTTTAACGAGCCAACACTTCAGCAGGAAACCTCCCTCCACAGACAAAAGTATACGTTTAAGTATAAGTTGAGCTCCTGAGGTCCTGGCCGTATGATTGACTTGTAAGTGTTTTTCCCCTGTGTTTTTTGTGTAAGAGTGTATGCTCTGTTTTTGCGAGGAGCTTTGCGTTCCGAGGACCCGCAGGCTGTCGCGTGAGTTGGATGGGACACCAACAGGGAGCAGGCCCGTGTCGCGGCGCAGGCCAAGGCAACACTCAACACTGAGGCAACTGGGAAGTGTCCCGGTGCTCCTCAAGGGCTGCCCACCACAAGCTCCCACAGAGGACTCATGAACGCTCTGGTCCGGACCACGTCTGAGACCGGCAACGCTGAAAAGCGACAAACGTCACAGACGCGTGTCCTCTCTGGGAGTGTGGAATGAGACCTATGGCAGAAACGGCTCCTATTTAAAATCTTCCGAGGGTGAAGTAGTCATATCGAATGTGACGTCACCAAGCCAGGGACGTATCAAAGGAGGATCCCGCTCATTTTGCTTTGAAGTCGAGGCTTTGCTGCTGTGTGCTTTATTCTGTTTCAGGTCCAGTGTTACAGCGATTCCCTTTGCCATGTGTTGAGCCAGCCGTGTGGTGACTGCGCAATAATGAGGCAGGAGAGACATTGACTGCCACTGCTGTTTTGTTTCCTTGTGGTTTATGTAGTTGTTTTTATTTGTGATTGTATTATTAGTCTTTTGGTTTCTCTCGGCTGTGGCAATCATTGTTTTTCCCCAGTCAATTGAACATCATAGATCATTGTAACTGCCTCATGGCAGTAATTGTGGCTTTTACGCACGCTCCTTCCGCCTCTAGAATCATGTCAATACCAAAATGACGCCCAACATAATGATCAAATGATTTTCACTTTCACTGATTCTTGCTCAAGCATATGTTTCAGCAGCAAAGTGGATCTACGGGACGCTTCGATAAAGCCAATCACAGCAGCTCCTCTCATCAGGAACAGACAGTTTAACGAGCCAACACTTCAGCAGGAAACCTCCCTCCACAGACAAAAGTATACGTTTAAGTATAAGTTGAGCTCCTGAGGTCCTGGCCGTATGATTGACTTGTAAGTGTTTTTCCCCTGTGTTTTTTGTGTAAGAGTGTATGCTCTGTTTTTGCGAGGAGCTTTGCGTTCCGAGGACCCGCAGGCTGTCGCGTGAGTTGGATGGGACACCAACAGGGAGCAGGCCCGTGTCGCGGCGCAGGCCAAGGCAACACTCAACACTGAGGCAACTGGGAAGTGTCCCGGTGCTCCTCAAGGGCTGCCCACCACAAGCTCCCACAGAGGACTCATGAACGCTCTGGTCCGGACCACGTCTGAGACCGGCAACGCTGAAAAGCGACAAACGTCACAGACGCGTGTCCTCTCTGGGAGTGTGGAATGAGACCTATGGCAGAAATAACACCCATGGTTTCCGGAGCTCTTTCACCAGAGAAGAGCTCATTAACATCATCACTTGTTACTTTGCCCCATTCAGGCCTGGAGTGCATTTGTGTTCTCTGGTTTCTAACATAACAGTGTGTTTTATGTGAAGCTTTTCAGTTTCTGAGGTTTGCAGGCATGAAACAGTAATTTTAAAGCACAGTCAACTGAAAATGACTCAGTGTGAGTGAAAAGTGGTCAGAATCAACACTATTGTGTTTATCGTGAAGCTTTTCAGTTTCTGAGGTTTGCAGGAATGACACACAAATTTTAGAAAAAAGTCAACTGAAAACCACTCAGTGTGAGAGAATACTGGTCAGAATCAGCACTTATGTGTTTTTTGTCAAGCTTTTCAGTTTGTGAGGTCTGCAGGCCTGAAACAACTGAAAATGACTCAGTGTGATTGAATCGTGGTCCGAATCAACGCTTGTGTGATGTTTGTGAAACTTTTCAGTTTCTGAAGTTTGCAGGAATGAAACAAGCAACAATGAGGCAACTGGGAAGTGTCCCAAGCTCCCACAGAGGACTCATGAACGCTCTGGTCCGGACCACGTCTGAGACCGGCAACGCTGAAAAGCGACAAACGTCACAGACGCGTGTCCTCTCTGGGAGTGTGGAATGAGACCTATGGCAGAAACGGCTCCTATTTAAAATCTTCCGAGGGTGAAGTAGTCATATCGAATGTGACGTCACCAAGCCAGGGACGTATCAAAGGAGGATCCCGCTCATTTTGCTTTGAAGTCGAGGCTTTGCTGCTGTGTGCTTTATTCTGTTTCAGGTCCAGTGTTACAGCGATTCCCTTTGCCATGTGTTGAGCCAGCCGTGTGGTGACTGCGCAATAATGAGGCAGGAGAGACATTGACTGCCACTGCTGTTTTGTTTCCTTGTGGTTTATGTAGTTGTTTTTATTTGTGATTGTATTATTAGTCTTTTGGTTTCTCTCGGCTGTGGCAATCATTGTTTTTCCCCAGTCAATTGAACACTATAGATCATTGTAACTGCCTCATGGCAGTAATTGTGGCTTTTACGCACGCTCCTTCCGCCTCTAGAATCATGTCAATACCAAAATGACGCCCAACATAATGATTTCATGTAATGATCAAATGATTTTCACTTTCACTGATTCTTGCTCAAGCATATGTTTCAGCAGCAAAGTGGATCTACGGGACGCTTCGATAAAGCCAATCACAGCAGCTCCTCTCATCAGGAACAGACAGTTTAACGAGCCAACACTTCAGCAGGAAACCTCCCTCCACAGACAAAAGTATACGTTTAAGTATAAGTTGAGCTCCTGAGGTCCTGGCCGTATTATTGACTTGTAAGTGTCTTTCCCCTGTGTTTTTTGTGTAAGAGTGTATGCTCTGTTTTTGCGAGGAGCTTTGCGTTCCGAGGACCCGCAGGCTGTCGTGTGAGTTGGATGGGACACCAACAGGGAGCAGGCCCGTGTCGCGGCGCAGGCCAAGGCAACACTCAACACTGAGGCAACTGGGAAGTGTCCCGGTGCTCCTCAAGGGCTGCCCACCACAAGCTCCCACAGAGGACTCATGAACGCTCTGGTCCGGACCACGTCTGAGACCGGCAACGCTGAAAAGCGACAAACGTCACAGACGCGTGTCCTCTCTGGGAGTGTGGAATGAGACCTATGGCAGAAACGGCTCCTATTTAAAATCTTCCGAGGGTGAAGTAGTCATATCGAATGTGACGTCACCAAGCCAGGGACGTATCAAAGGAGGATCCCGCTCATTTTGCTTTGAAGTCGAGGCTTTGCTGCTGTGTGCTTTATTCTGTTTCAGGTCCAGTGTTACAGCGATTCCCTTTGCCATGTGTTGAGCCAGCCGTGTGGTGACTGCGCAATAATGAGGCAGGAGAGACATTGACTGCCACTGCTGTTTTGTTTCCTTGTGGTTTATGTAGTTGTTTTTATTTGTGATTGTATTATTAGTCTTTTGGTTTCTCTCGGCTGTGGCAATCATTGTTTTTCCCCAGTCAATTGAACACTATAGATCATTGTAACTGCCTCATGGCAGTAATTGTGGCTTTTACGCACGCTCCTTCCGCCTCTAGAATCATGTCAATACCAAAATGACGCCCAACATAATGATCAAATGATTTTCACTTTCACTGATTCTTGCTCAAGCATATGTTTCAGCAGCAAAGTGGATCTACGGGACGCTTCGATAAAGCCAATCACAGCAGCTCCTCTCATCAGGAACAGACAGTTTAACGAGCCAACACTTCAGCAGGAAACCTCCCTCCACAGACAAAAGTATACGTTTAAGTATAAGTTGAGCTCCTGAGGTCCTGGCCGTATTATTGACTTGTAAGTGTTTTTCCCCTGTGTTTTTTGTGTAAGAGTGTATGCTCTGTTTTTGCGAGGAGCTTTGCGTTCCGAGGACCCGCAGGCTGTCGTGTGAGTTGGATGGGACACCAACAGGGAGCAGGCCCGTGTCGCGGCGCAGGCCAAGGCAACACTCAACACTGAGGCAACTGGGAAGTGTCCCGGTGCTCCTCAAGGGCTGCCCACCACAAGCTCCCACAGAGGACTCATGAACGCTCTGGTCCGGACCACGTCTGAGACCGGCAACGCTGAAAAGCGACAAACGTCACAGACGCGTGTCCTCTCTGGGAGTGTGGAATGAGACCTATGGCAGAAACGGCTCCTATTTAAAATCTTCCGAGGGTGAAGTAGTCATATCGAATGTGACGTCACCAAGCCAGGGACGTATCAAAGGAGGGTCCCGCTCATTTTGCTTTGAAGTCGAGGCTTTGCTGCTGTGTGCTTTATTCTGTTTCAGGTCCAGTGTTACAGCGATTCCCTTTGCCATGTGTTGAGCCAGCCGTGTGGTGACTGCGCAATAATGAGGCAGGAGAGACATTGACTGCCACTGCTGTTTTGTTTCCTTGTGGTTTATGTAGTTGTTTTTATTTGTGATTGTATTATTAGTCTTTTGGTTTCTCTCGGCTGTGGCAATCATTGTTTTTCCCCAGTCAATTGAACACTATAGATCATTGTAACTGCCTCATGGCAGTAATTGTGGCTTTTACGCACGCTCCTTCCGCCTCTAGAATCATGTCAATACCAAAATGACGCCCAACATAATGATCAAATGATTTTCACTTTCACTGATTCTTGCTCAAGCATATGTTTCAGCAGCAAAGTGGATCTACGGGACGCTTCGATAAAGCCAATCACAGCAGCTCCTCTCATCAGGAACAGACAGTTTAACGAGCCAACACTTCAGCAGGAAACCTCCCTCCACAGACAAAAGTATACGTTTAAGTATAAGTTGAGCTCCTGAGGTCCTGGCCGTATTATTGACTTGTAAGTGTTTTTCCCCTGTGTTTTTTGTGTAAGAGTGTATGCTCTGTTTTTGCGAGGAGCTTTGCGTTCCGAGGACCCGCAGGCTGTCGCGTGAGTTGGATGGGACACCAACAGGGAGCAGGCCCGTGTCGCGGCGCAGGCCAAGGCAACACTCAACACTGAGGCAACTGGGAAGTGTCCCGGTGCTCCTCAAGGGCTGCCCACCACAAGCTCCCACAGAGGACTCATGAACGCTCTGGTCCGGACCACGTCTGAGACCGGCAACGCTGAAAAGCGACAAACGTCACAGACGCGTGTCCTCTCTGGGAGTGTGGAATGAGACCTATGGCAGAAATAACACCCATGGTTTCCGGAGCTCTTTCACCAGAGAAGAGCTCATTAACATCATCACTTGTTACTTTGCCCCATTCAGGCCTGGAGTGCATTTGTGTTCTCTGGTTTCTAACATAACAGTGTGTTTTATGTGAAGCTTTTCAGTTTCTGAGGTTTGCAGGCATGAAACAGTAATTTTAAAGCACAGTCAACTGAAAATGACTCAGTGTGAGTGAAAAGTGGTCAGAATCAACACTATTGTGTTTATCGTGAAGCTTTTCAGTTTCTGAGGTTTGCAGGAATGACACACAAATTTTAGAAAAAAGTCAACTGAAAACCACTCAGTGTCAGTGAATACTGGTCAGAATCAGCACTTATGTGTTTTTTGTCAAGCTTTTCAGTTTGTTAGGTCTGCAGGCCTGAAACAACTGAAAATGACTCAGTGTGACTGAATCGTGGTCCGAATCAACGCTTGTGTGATGTTTGTGAAACTTTTCAGTTTCTGAAGTTTGCAGGAATGAAACAAGCAACAATGATGCAACTGGGAAGTGTCCCAAGCTCCCACAGAGGACTCATGAACGCTCTGGTCCGGACCACGTCTGAGACCGGCAACGCTGAAAAGCGACAAACGTCACAGACGCGTGTCCTCTCTGGGAGTGTGGAATGAGACCTATGGCAGAAACGGCTCCTATTTAAAATCTTCCGAGGGTGAAGTAGTCATATCGAATGTGACGTCACCAAGCCAGGGACGTATCAAAGGAGGATCCCGCTCATTTTGCTTTGAAGACGAGGCTTTGCTGCTGTGTGCTTTATTCTGTTTCAGGTCCAGTGTTACAGCGATTCCCTTTGCCATGTGTTGAGCCAGCCGTGTGGTGACTGCGCAATAATGAGGCAGGAGAGACATTGACTGCCACTGCTGTTTTGTTTCCTTGTGGTTTATGTAGTTGTTTTTATTTGTGATTGTATTATTAGTCTTTTGGTTTCTCTCGGCTGTGGCAATCATTGTTTTTCCCCAGTCAATTGAACATCATAGATCATTGTAACTGCCTCATGGCAGTAATTGTGGCTTTTACGCACGCTCCTTCCGCCTCTAGAATCATGTCAATACCAAAATGACGCCCAACATAATGATTTCATGTAATGATCAAATGATTTTCACTTTCACTGATTCTTGCTCAAGCATATGTTTCAGCAGCAAAGTGGATCTACGGGACGCTTCGATAAAGCCAATCACAGCAGCTCCTCTCATCAGGAACAGACAGTTTAACGAGCCAACACTTCAGCAGGAAACCTCCCTCCACAGACAAAAGTATACGTTTAAGTATAAGTTGAGCTCCTGAGGTCCTGGCCGTATTATTGACTTGTAAGTGTTTTTCCCCTGTGTTTTTTGTGTAAGAGTGTATGCTCTGTTTTTGCGAGGAGCTTTGCGTTCCGAGGACCCGCAGGCTGTCGTGTGAGTTGGATGGGACACCAACAGGGAGCAGGCCCGTGTCGCGGCGCAGGCCAAGGCAACACTCAACACTGAGGCAACTGGGAAGTGTCCCGGTGCTCCTCAAGGGCTGCCCACCACAAGCTCCCACAGAGGACTCATGAACGCTCTGGTCCGGACCACGTCTGAGACCGGCAACGCTGAAAAGCGACAAACGTCACAGACGCGTGTCCTCTCTGGGAGTGTGGAATGAGACCTATGGCAGAAATAACACCCATGGTTTCCGGAGCTCTTTCACCAGAGAAGAGCTCATTAACATCATCACTTGTTACTTTGCCCCATTCAGGCCTGGAGTGCATTTGTGTTCTCTGGTTTCTAACATAACAGTGTGTTTTATGTGAAGCTTTTCAGTTTCTGAGGTTTGCAGGCATGAAACAGTAATTTTAAAGCACAGTCAACTGAAAATGACTCAGTGTGAGTGAAAAGTGGTCAGAATCAACACTATTGTGTTTATCGTGAAGCTTTTCAGTTTCTGAGGTTTGCAGGAATGACACACAAATTTTAGAAAAAAGTCAACTGAAAACCACTCAGTGTGAGAGAATACTGGTCAGAATCAGCACTTATGTGTTTTTTGTCAAGCTTTTCAGTTTGTGAGGTCTGCAGGCCTGAAACAACTGAAAATGACTCAGTGTGATTGAATCGTGGTCAGAATCAACGCTTGTGTGATGTTTGTGAAACTTTTCAGTTTCTGAAGTTTGCAGGAATGAAACAAGCAACAATGAGGCAACTGGGAAGTGTCCCAAGCTCCCACAGAGGACTCATGAACGCTCTGGTCCGGACCACGTCTGAGACCGGCAACGCTGAAAAGCGACAAACGTCACAGACGCGTGTCCTCTCTGGGAGTGTGGAATGAGACCTATGGCAGAAACGGCTCCTATTTAAAATCTTCCGAGGGTGAAGTAGTCATATCGAATGTGACGTCACCAAGCCAGGGACGTATCAAAGGAGGATCCCGCTCATTTTGCTTTGAAGTCGAGGCTTTGCTGCTGTGTGCTTTATTCTGTTTCAGGTCCAGTGTTACAGCGATTCCCTTTGCCATGTGTTGAGCCAGCCGTGTGGTGACTGCGCAATAATGAGGCAGGAGAGACATTGACTGCCACTGCTGTTTTGTTTCCTTGTGGTTTATGTAGTTGTTTTTATTTGTGATTGTATTATTAGTCTTTTGGTTTCTCTCGGCTGTGGCAATCATTGTTTTTCCCCAGTCAATTGAACACTATAGATCATTGTAACTGCCTCATGGCAGTAATTGTGGCTTTTACGCACGCTCCTTCCGCCTCTAAAATCATGTCAATACCAAAATGACGCCCAACATAATGATCAAATGATTTTCACTTTTAACTGATTCTTGCTCAAGCATATGTTTCAGCAGCAAAGTGGATCTACGGGACGCTTCGATAAAGCCAATCACAGCAGCTCCTCTCATCAGGAACAGACAGTTTAACGAGCCAACACTTCAGCAGGAAACCTCCCTCCACAGACAAAAGTATACGTTTAAGTATAAGTTGAGCTCCTGAGGTCCTGGCCGTATTATTGACTTGTAAGTGTTTTTCCCCTGTGTTTTTTGTGTAAGAGTGAATGCTCTGTTTTTGCGAGGAGCTTTGCGTTCCGAGGACCCGCAGGCTGTCGCGTGAGTTGGATGGGACACCGACAGGGAGCAGGCCCGTGTCGCGGCGCAGGCCAAGGCAACACTCAACACTGAGGCAACTGGGAAGTGTCCCGGTGCTCCTCAAGGGCTGCCCACCACAAGCTCCCACAGAGGACTCATGAACGCTCTGGTCCGGACCACGTCTGAGACCGGCAACGCTGAAAAGCGACAAACGTCACAGACGCGTGTCCTCTCTGGGAGTGTGGAATGAGACCTATGGCAGAAATAACACCCATGGTTTCCGGAGCTCTTTCACCAGAGAAGAGCTCATTAACATCATCACTTGTTACTTTGCCCCATTCAGGCCTGGAGTGCATTTGTGTTCTCTGGTTTCTAACATAACAGTGTGTTTTATGTGAAGCTTTTCAGTTTCTGAGGTTTGCAGGCATGAAACAGTCATTTTAAAGCACAGTCAACTGAAAATGACTCAGTGTGAGTGAAAAGTGGTCAGAATCAACACTATTGTGTTTATCGTGAAGCTTTTCAGTTTCTGAGGTTTGCAGGAATGACACACAAATTTTAGAAAAAAGTCAACTGAAAACCACTCAGTGTCAGTGAATACTGGTCAGAATCAGCACTTATGTGTTTTTTGTCAAGCTTTTCAGTTTGTTAGGTCTGCAGGCCTGAAACAACTGAAAATGACTCAGTGTGATTGAATCGTGGTCCGAATCAACGCTTGTGTGATGTTTGTGAAACTTTTCAGTTTCTGAAGTTTGCAGGAATGAAACAAGCAACAATGAGGCAACTGGGAAGTGTCCCAAGCTCCCACAGAGGACTCATGAACGCTCTGGTCCGGACCACGTCTGAGACCGGCAACGCTGAAAAGCGACAAACGTCACAGACGCGTGTCCTCTCTGGGAGTGTGGAATGAGACCTATGGCAGAAACGGCTCCTATTTAAAATCTTCCGAGGGTGAAGTAGTCATATCGAATGTGACGTCACCAAGCCAGGGACGTATCAAAGGAGGATCCCGCTCATTTTGCTTTGAAGTCGAGGCTTTGCTGCTGTGTGCTTTATTCTGTTTCAGGTCCAGTGTTACAGCGATTCCCTTTGCCATGTGTTGAGCCAGCCGTGTGGTGACTGCGCAATAATGAGGCAGGAGAGACATTGACTGCCACTGCTGTTTTGTTTCCTTGTGGTTTATGTAGTTGTTTTTATTTGTGATTGTATTATTAGTCTTTTGGTTTCTCTCGGCTGTGGCAATCATTGTTTTTCCCCAGTCAATTGAACACTATAGATCATTGTAACTGCCTCATGGCAGTAATTGTGGCTTTTACGCACGCTCCTTCCGCCTCTAGAATCATGTCAATACCAAAATGACGCCCAACATAATGATCAAATGATTTTCACTTTTAACTGATTCTTGCTCAAGCATATGTTTCAGCAGCAAAGTGGATCTACGGGACGCTTCGATAAAGCCAATCACAGCAGCTCCTCTCATCAGGAACAGACAGTTTAACGAGCCAACACTTCAGCAGGAAACCTCCCTCCACAGACAAAAGTATACGTTTAAGTATAAGTTGAGCTCCTGAGGTCCTGGCCGTATGATTGACTTGTAAGTGTTTTTCCCCTGTGTTTTTTGTGTAAGAGTGTATGCTCTGTTTTTGCGAGGAGCTTTGCGTTCCGAGGACCCGCAGGCTGTCGCGTGAGTTGGATGGGACACCAACAGGGAGCAGGCCCGTGTCGCGGCGCAGGCCAAGGCAACACTCAACACTGAGGCAACTGGGAAGTGTCCCGGTGCTCCTCAAGGGCTGCCCACCACAAGCTCCCACAGAGGACTCATGAACGCTCTGGTCCGGACCACGTCTGAGACCGGCAACGCTGAAAAGCGACAAACGTCACAGACGCGTGTCCTCTCTGGGAGTGTGGAATGAGACCTATGGCAGAAACGGCTCCTATTTAAAATCTTCCGAGGGTTGAAGTAGTCATATCGAATGTGACGTCACCAAGCCAGGGACGTATCAAAGGAGGATCCCGCTCATTTTGCTTTGAAGTCGAGGCTTTGCTGCTGTGTGCTTTATTCTGTTTCAGGTCCAGTGTTACAGCGATTCCCTTTGCCATGTGTTGAGCCAGCCGTGTGGTGACTGCGCAATAATGAGGCAGGAGAGACATTGACTGCCACTGCTGTTTTGTTTCCTTGTGGTTTATGTAGTTGTTTTTATTTGTGATTGTATTATTAGTCTTTTGGTTTCTCTCGGCTGTGGCAATCATTGTTTTTCCCCAGTCAATTGAACACTATAGATCATTGTAACTGCCTCATGGCAGTAATTGTGGCTTTTACGCACGCTCCTTCCGCCTCTAGAATCATGTCAATACCAAAATGACGCCCAACATAATGATCAAATGATTTTCACTTTCACTGATTCTTGCTCAAGCATATGTTTCAGCAGCAAAGTGGATCTACGGGACGCTTCGATAAAGCCAATCACAGCAGCTCCTCTCATCAGGAACAGACAGTTTAACGAGCCAACACTTCAGCAGGAAACCTCCCTCCACAGACAAAAGTATACGTTTAAGTATAAGTTGAGCTCCTGAGGTCCTGGCCGTATGATTGACTTGTAAGTGTTTTTCCCCTGTGTTTTTTGTGTAAGAGTGTATGCTCTGTTTTTGCGAGGAGCTTTGCGTTCCGAGGACCCGCAGGCTGTCGCGTGAGTTGGATGGGACACCAACAGGGAGCAGGCCCGTGTCGCGGCGCAGGCCAAGGCAACACTCAACACTGAGGCAACTGGGAAGTGTCCCGGTGCTCCTCAAGGGCTGCCCACCACAAGCTCCCACAGAGGACTCATGAACGCTCTGGTCCGGACCACGTCTGAGACCGGCAACGCTGAAAAGCGACAAACGTCACAGACGCGTGTCCTCTCTGGGAGTGTGGAATGAGACCTATGGCAGAAACGGCTCCTATTTAAAATCTTCCGAGGGTGAAGTAGTCATATCGAATGTGACGTCACCAAGCCAGGGACGTATCAAAGGAGGATCCCGCTCATTTTGCTTTGAAGTCGAGGCTTTGCTGCTGTGTGCTTTATTCTGTTTCAGGTCCAGTGTTACAGCGATTCCCTTTGCCATGTGTTGAGCCAGCCGTGTGGTGACTGCGCAATAATGAGGCAGGAGAGACATTGACTGCCACTGCTGTTTTGTTTCCTTGTGGTTTATGTAGTTGTTTTTATTTGTGATTGTATTATTAGTCTTTTGGTTTCTCTCGGCTGTGGCAATCATTGTTTTTCCCCAGTCAATTGAACACTATAGATCATTGTAACTGCCTCATGGCAGTAATTGTGGCTTTTACGCACGCTCCTTCCGCCTCTAGAATCATGTCAATACCAAAATGACGCCCAACATAATGATCAAATGATTTTCACTTTCACTGATTCTTGCTCAAGCATATGTTTCAGCAGCAAAGTGGATCTACGGGACGCTTCGATAAAGCCAATCACAGCAGCTCCTCTCATCAGGAACAGACAGTTTAACGAGCCAACACTTCAGCAGGAAACCTCCCTCCACAGACAAAAGTATACGTTTAAGTATAAGTTGAGCTCCTGAGGTCCTGGCCGTATGATTGACTTGTAAGTGTTTTTCCCCTGTGTTTTTTGTGTAAGAGTGTATGCTCTGTTTTTGCGAGGAGCTTTGCGTTCCGAGGACCCGCAGGCTGTCGCGTGAGTTGGATGGGACACCAACAGGGAGCAGGCCCGTGTCGCGGCGCAGGCCAAGGCAACACTCAACACTGAGGCAACTGGGAAGTGTCCCGGTGCTCCTCAAGGGCTGCCCACCACAAGCTCCCACAGAGGACTCATGAACGCTCTGGTCCGGACCACGTCTGAGACCGGCAACGCTGAAAAGCGACAAACGTCACAGACGCGTGTCCTCTCTGGGAGTGTGGAATGAGACCTATGGCAGAAACGGCTCCTATTTAAAATCTTCCGAGGGTGAAGTAGTCATATCGAATGTGACGTCACCAAGCCAGGGACGTATCAAAGGAGGATCCCGCTCATTTTGCTTTGAAGTCGAGGCTTTGCTGCTGTGTGCTTTATTCTGTTTCAGGTCCAGTGTTACAGCGATTCCCTTTGCCATGTGTTGAGCCAGCCGTGTGGTGACTGCGCAATAATGAGGCAGGAGAGACATTGACTGCCACTGCTGTTTTGTTTCCTTGTGGTTTATGTAGTTGTTTTTATTTGTGATTGTATTATTAGTCTTTTGGTTTCTCTCGGCTGTGGCAATCATTGTTTTTCCCCAGTCAATTGAACACTATAGATCATTGTAACTGCCTCATGGCAGTAATTGTGGCTTTTACGCACGCTCCTTCCGCCTCTAGAATCATGTCAATACCAAAATGACGCCCAACATAATGATTTCATGTAATGATCAAATGATTTTCACTTTCACTGATTCTTGCTCAAGCATATGTTTCAGCAGCAAAGTGGATCTACGGGACGCTTCGATAAAGCCAATCACAGCAGCTCCTCTCATCAGGAACAGACAGTTTAACGAGCCAACACTTCAGCAGGAAACCTCCCTCCACAGACAAAAGTATACGTTTAAGTATAAGTTGAGCTCCTGAGGTCCTGGCCGTATTATTGACTTGTAAGTGTTTTTCCCCTGTGTTTTTTGTGTAAGAGTGTATGCTCTGTTTTTGCGAGGAGCTTTGCGTTCCGAGGACCCGCAGGCTGTCGTGTGAGTTGGATGGGACACCAACAGGGAGCAGGCCCGTGTCGCGGCGCAGGCCAAGGCAACACTCAACACTGAGGCAACTGGGAAGTGTCCCGGTGCTCCTCAAGGGCTGCCCACCACAAGCTCCCACAGAGGACTCATGAACGCTCTGGTCCGGACCACGTCTGAGACCGGCAACGCTGAAAAGCGACAAACGTCACAGACGCGTGTCCTCTCTGGGAGTGTGGAATGAGACCTATGGCAGAAACGGCTCCTATTTAAAATCTTCCGAGGGTGAAGTAGTCATATCGAATGTGACGTCACCAAGCCAGGGACGTATCAAAGGAGGATCCCGCTCATTTTGCTTTGAAGTCGAGGCTTTGCTGCTGTGTGCTTTATTCTGTTTCAGGTCCAGTGTTACAGCGATTCCCTTTGCCATGTGTTGAGCCAGCCGTGTGGTGACTGCGCAATAATGAGGCAGGAGAGACATTGACTGCCACTGCTGTTTTGTTTCCTTGTGGTTTATGTAGTTGTTTTTATTTGTGATTGTATTATTAGTCTTTTGGTTTCTCTCGGCTGTGGCAATCATTGTTTTTCCCCAGTCAATTGAACACTATAGATCATTGTAACTGCCTCATGGCAGTAATTGTGGCTTTTACGCACGCTCCTTCCGCCTCTAGAATCATGTCAATACCAAAATGACGCCCAACATAATGATCAAATGATTTTCACTTTCACTGATTCTTGCTCAAGCATATGTTTCAGCAGCAAAGTGGATCTACGGGACGCTTCGATAAAGCCAATCACAGCAGCTCCTCTCATCAGGAACAGACAGTTTAACGAGCCAACACTTCAGCAGGAAACCTCCCTCCACAGACAAAAGTATACGTTTAAGTATAAGTTGAGCTCCTGAGGTCCTGGCCGTATTATTGACTTGTAAGTGTTTTTCCCCTGTGTTTTTTGTGTAAGAGTGTATGCTCTGTTTTTGCGAGGAGCTTTGCGTTCCGAGGACCCGCAGGCTGTCGCGTGAGTTGGATGGGACACCAACAGGGAGCAGGCCCGTGTCGCGGCGCAGGCCAAGGCAACACTCAACACTGAGGCAACTGGGAAGTGTCCCGGTGCTCCTCAAGGGCTGCCCACCACAAGCTCCCACAGAGGACTCATGAACGCTCTGGTCCGGACCACGTCTGAGACCGGCAACGCTGAAAAGCGACAAACGTCACAGACGCGTGTCCTCTCTGGGAGTGTGGAATGAGACCTATGGCAGAAATAACACCCATGGTTTCCGGAGCTCTTTCACCAGAGAAGAGCTCATTAACATCATCACTTGTTACTTTGCCCCATTCAGGCCTGGAGTGCATTTGTGTTCTCTGGTTTCTAACATAACAGTGTGTTTTATGTGAAGCTTTTCAGTTTCTGAGGTTTGCAGGCATGAAACAGTAATTTTAAAGCACAGTCAACTGAAAATGACTCAGTGTGAGTGAAAAGTGGTCAGAATCAACACTATTGTGTTTATCGTGAAGCTTTTCAGTTTCTGAGGTTTGCAGGAATGACACACAAATTTTAGAAAAAAGTCAACTGAAAACCACTCAGTGTCAGTGAATACTGGTCAGAATCAGCACTTATGTGTTTTTTGTCAAGCTTTTCAGTTTGTTAGGTCTGCAGGCCTGAAACAACTGAAAATGACTCAGTGTGACTGAATCGTGGTCCGAATCAACGCTTGTGTGATGTTTGTGAAACTTTTCAGTTTCTGAAGTTTGCAGGAATGAAACAAGCAACAATGAGGCAACTGGGAAGTGTCCCAAGCTCCCACAGAGGACTCATGAACGCTCTGGTCCGGACCACGTCTGAGACCGGCAACGCTGAAAAGCGACAAACGTCACAGACGCGTGTCCTCTCTGGGAGTGTGGAATGAGACCTATGGCAGAAACGGCTCCTATTTAAAATCTTCCGAGGGTGAAGTAGTCATATCGAATGTGACGTCACCAAGCCAGGGACGTATCAAAGGAGGATCCCGCTCATTTTGCTTTGAAGTCGAGGCTTTGCTGCTGTGTGCTTTATTCTGTTTCAGGTCCAGTGTTACAGCGATTCCCTTTGCCATGTGTTGAGCCAGCCGTGTGGTGACTGCGCAATAATGAGGCAGGAGAGACATTGACTGCCACTGCTGTTTTGTTTCCTTGTGGTTTATGTAGTTGTTTTTATTTGTGATTGTATTATTAGTCTTTTGGTTTCTCTCGGCTGTGGCAATCATTGTTTTTCCCCAGTCAATTGAACACTATAGATCATTGTAACTGCCTCATGGCAGTAATTGTGGCTTTTACGCACGCTCCTTCCGCCTCTAGAATCATGTCAATACCAAAATGACGCCCAACATAATGATCAAATGATTTTCACTTTTAACTGATTCTTGCTCAAGCATATGTTTCAGCAGCAAAGTGGATCTACGGGACGCTTCGATAAAGCCAATCACAGCAGCTCCTCTCATCAGGAACAGACAGTTTAACGAGCCAACACTTCAGCAGGAAACCTCCCTCCACAGACAAAAGTATACGTTTAAGTATAAGTTGAGCTCCTGAGGTCCTGGCCGTATGATTGACTTGTAAGTGTTTTTCACCTGTGTTTCTTGTGTAAGAGTGTATGCTCTGTTTTTGCGAGGAGCTTTGCGTTCCGAGGACCCGCAGGCTGTCGTGTGAGTTGGATGGGACACCAACAGGGAGCAGGCCCGTGTCGCGGCGCAGGCCAAGGCAACACTCAACACTGAGGCAACTGGGAAGTGTCCCGGTGCTCCTCAAGGGCTGCCCACCACAAGCTCCCACAGAGGACTCATGAACGCTCTGGTCCGGACCACGTCTGAGACCGGCAACGCTGAAAAGCGACAAACGTCACAGACGCGTGTCCTCTCTGGGAGTGTGGAATGAGACCTATGGCAGAAACGGCTCCTATTTAAAATCTTCCGAGGGTTGAAGTAGTCATATCGAATGTGACGTCACCAAGCCAGGGACGTATCAAAGGAGGATCCCGCTCATTTTGCTTTGAAGTCGAGGCTTTGCTGCTGTGTGCTTTATTCTGTTTCAGGTCCAGTGTTACAGCGATTCCCTTTGCCATGTGTTGAGCCAGCCGTGTGGTGACTGCGCAATAATGAGGCAGGAGAGACATTGACTGCCACTGCTGTTTTGTTTCCTTGTGGTTTATGTAGTTGTTTTTATTTGTGATTGTATTATTAGTCTTTTGGTTTCTCTCGGCTGTGGCAATCATTGTTTTTCCCCAGTCAATTGAACACTATAGATCATTGTAACTGCCTCATGGCAGTAATTGTGGCTTTTACGCACGCTCCTTCCGCCTCTAGAATCATGTCAATACCAAAATGACGCCCAACATAATGATCAAATGATTTTCACTTTCACTGATTCTTGCTCAAGCATATGTTTCAGCAGCAAAGTGGATCTACGGGACGCTTCGATAAAGCCAATCACAGCAGCTCCTCTCATCAGGAACAGACAGTTTAACGAGCCAACACTTCAGCAGGAAACCTCCCTCCACAGACAAAAGTATACGTTTAAGTATAAGTTGAGCTCCTGAGGTCCTGGCCGTATTATTGACTTGTAAGTGTTTTTCCCCTGTGTTTTTTGTGTAAGAGTGTATGCTCTGTTTTTGCGAGGAGCTTTGCGTTCCGAGGACCCGCAGGCTGTCGCGTGAGTTGGATGGGACACCAACAGGGAGCAGGCCCGTGTCGCGGCGCAGGCCAAGGCAACACTCAACACTGAGGCAACTGGGAAGTGTCCCGGTGCTCCTCAAGGGCTGCCCACCACAAGCTCCCACAGAGGACTCATGAACGCTCTGGTCCGGACCACGTCTGAGACCGGCAACGCTGAAAAGCGACAAACGTCACAGACGCGTGTCCTCTCTGGGAGTGTGGAATGAGACCTATGGCAGAAATAACACCCATGGTTTCCGGAGCTCTTTCACCAGAGAAGAGCTCATTAACATCATCACTTGTTACTTTGCCCCATTCAGGCCTGGAGTGCATTTGTGTTCTCTGGTTTCTAACATAACAGTGTGTTTTATGTGAAGCTTTTCAGTTTCTGAGGTTTGCAGGCATGAAACAGTAATTTTAAAGCACAGTCAACTGAAAATGACTCAGTGTGAGTGAAAAGTGGTCAGAATCAACACTATTGTGTTTATCGTGAAGCTTTTCAGTTTCTGAGGTTTGCAGGAATGACACACAAATTTTAGAAAAAAGTCAACTGAAAACCACTCAGTGTCAGTGAATACTGGTCAGAATCAGCACTTATGTGTTTTTTGTCAAGCTTTTCAGTTTGTGAGGTCTGCAGGCCTGAAACAACTGAAAATGACTCAGTGTGACTGAATCGTGGTCAGAATCAACGCTTGTGTGATGTTTGTGAAACTTTTCAGTTTCTGAAGTTTGCAGGAATGAAACAAGCAACAATGAGGCAACTGGGAAGTGTCCCAAGCTCCCACAGAGGACTCATGAACGCTCTGGTCCGGACCACGTCTGAGACCGGCAACGCTGAAAAGCGACAAACGTCACAGACGCGTGTCCTCTCTGGGAGTGTGGAATGAGACCTATGGCAGAAACGGCTCCTATTTAAAATCTTCCGAGGGTGAAGTAGTCATATCGAATGTGACGTCACCAAGCCAGGGACGTATCAAAGGAGGATCCCGCTCATTTTGCTTTGAAGTCGAGGCTTTGCTGCTGTGTGCTTTATTCTGTTTCAGGTCCAGTGTTACAGCGATTCCCTTTGCCATGTGTTGAGCCAGCCGTGTGGTGACTGCGCAATAATGAGGCAGGAGAGACATTGACTGCCACTGCTGTTTTGTTTCCTTGTGGTTTATGTAGTTGTTTTTATTTGTGATTGTATTATTAGTCTTTTGGTTTCTCTCGGCTGTGGCAATCATTGTTTTTCCCCAGTCAATTGAACATCATAGATCATTGTAACTGCCTCATGGCAGTAATTGTGGCTTTTACGCACGCTCCTTCCGCCTCTAGAATCATGTCAATACCAAAATGACGCCCAACATAATGATTTCATGTAATGATCAAATGATTTTCACTTTCACTGATTCTTGCTCAAGCATATGTTTCAGCAGCAAAGTGGATCTACGGGACGCTTCGATAAAGCCAATCACAGCAGCTCCTCTCATCAGGAACAGACAGTTTAACGAGCCAACACTTCAGCAGGAAACCTCCCTCCACAGACAAAAGTATACGCTTAAGTATAAGTTGAGCTCCTGAGGTCCTGGCCGTATGATTGACTTGTAAGTGTTTTTCCCCTGTGTTTTTTGTGTAAGAGTGTATGCTCTGTTTTTGCGAGGAGCTTTGCGTTCCGAGGACCCGCAGGCTGTCGCGTGAGTTGGATGGGACACCAACAGGGAGCAGGCCCGTGTCGCGGCGCAGGCCAAGGCAACACTCAACACTGAGGCAACTGGGAAGTGTCCCGGTGCTCCTCAAGGGCTGCCCACCACAAGCTCCCACAGAGGACTCATGAACGCTCTGGTCCGGACCACGTCTGAGACCGGCAACGCTGAAAAGCGACAAACGTCACAGACGCGTGTCCTCTCTGGGAGTGTGGAATGAGACCTATGGCAGAAATAACACCCATGGTTTCCGGAGCTCTTTCACCAGAGAAGAGCTCATTAACATCATCACTTGTTACTTTGCCCCATTCAGGCCTGGAGTGCATTTGTGTTCTCTGGTTTCTAACATAACAGTGTGTTTTATGTGAAGCTTTTCAGTTTCTGAGGTTTGCAGGAATGAAACAGTAATTTTAAAGCACAGTCAACTGAAAATGACTCAGTGTGAGTGAAAAGTGGTCAGAATCAACACTATTGTGTTTATCGTGAAGCTTTTCAGTTTCTGAGGTTTGCAGGAATGACACACAAATTTTAGAAAAAAGTCAACTGAAAACCACTCAGTGTCAGTGAATACTGGTCAGAATCAGCACTTCTGTGTTTTTTGTCAAGCTTTTCAGTTTGTGAGGTCTGCAAGCCTGAAACAACTGAAAATGACTCAGTGTGATTGAATCGTGGTCAGAATCAACGCTTGTGTGATGTTTGTGAAACTTTTCAGTTTCTGAAGTTTGCAGGAATGAAACAAGCAACAATGATGCAACTGGGAAGTGTCCCAAGCTCCCACAGAGGACTCATGAACGCTCTGGTCCGGACCACGTCTGAGACCGGCAACGCTGAAAAGCGACAAACGTCACAGACGCGTGTCCTCTCTGGGAGTGTGGAATGAGACCTATGGCAGAAACGGCTCCTATTTAAAATCTTCCGAGGGTGAAGTAGTCATATCGAATGTGACGTCACCAAGCCAGGGACGTATCAAAGGAGGATCCCGCTCATTTTGCTTTGAAGTCGAGGCTTTGCTGCTGTGTGCTTTATTCTGTTTCAGGTCCAGTGTTACAGCGATTCCCTTTGCCATGTGTTGAGCCAGCCGTGTGGTGACTGCGCAATAATGAGGCAGGAGAGACATTGACTGCCACTGCTGTTTTGTTTCCTTGTGGTTTATGTAGTTGTTTTTATTTGTGATTGTATTATTAGTCTTTTGGTTTCTCTCGGCTGTGGCAATCATTGTTTTTCCCCAGTCAATTGAACATCATAGATCATTGTAACTGCCTCATGGCAGTAATTGTGGCTTTTACGCACGCTCCTTCCGCCTCTAGAATCATGTCAATACCAAAATGACGCCCAACATAATGATTTCATGTAATGATCAAATGATTTTCACTTTCACTGATTCTTGCTCAAGCATATGTTTCAGCAGCAAAGTGGATCAACGGGACGCTTCGATAAAGCCAATCACAGCAGCTCCTCTCATCAGGAACAGACAGTTTAACGAGCCAACACTTCAGCAGGAAACCTCCCTCCACAGACAAAAGTATACGTTTAAGTATAAGTTGAGCTCCTGAGGTCCTGGCCGTATTATTGACTTGTAAGTGTTTTTCCCCTGTATTTTTTGTGTAAGAGTGTATGCTCTGTTTTTGCGAGGAGCTTTGCGTTCCGAGGACCCGCAGGCTGTCGCGTGAGTTGGATGGGACACCAACAGGGAGCAGGCCCGTGTCGCGGCGCAGGCCAAGGCAACACTCAACACTGAGGCAACTGGGAAGTGTCCCGGTGCTCCTCAAGGGCTGCCCACCACAAGCTCCCACAGAGGACTCATGAACGCTCTGGTCCGGACCACGTCTGAGACCGGCAACGCTGAAAAGCGACAAACGTCACAGACGCGTGTCCTCTCTGGGAGTGTGGAATGAGACCTATGGCAGAAATAACACCCATGGTTTCCGGAGCTCTTTCACCAGAGAAGAGCTCATTAACATCATCACTTGTTACTTTGCCCCATTCAGGCCTGGAGTGCATTTGTGTTCTCTGGTTTCTAACATAACAGTGTGTTTTATGTGAAGCTTTTCAGTTTCTGAGGTTTGCAGGCATGAAACAGTAATTTTAAAGCACAGTCAACTGAAAATGACTCAGTGTGAGTGAAAAGTGGTCAGAATCAACACTATTGTGTTTATCGTGAAGCTTTTCAGTTTCTGAGGTTTGCAGGAATGACACACAAATTTTAGAAAAAAGTCAACTGAAAACCACTCAGTGTCAGTGAATACTGGTCAGAATCAGCACTTCTGTGTTTTTTGTCAAGCTTTTCAGTTTGTTAGGTCTGCAGGCCTGAAACAACTGAAAATGACTCAGTGTGATTGAATCGTGGTCAGAATCAACGCTTGTGTGATGTTTGTGAAACTTTTCAGTTTCTGAAGTTTGCAGGAATGAAACAAGCAACAATGAGGCAACTGGGAAGTGTCCCAAGCTCCCACAGAGGACTCATGAACGCTCTGGTCCGGACCACGTCTGAGACCGGCAACGCTGAAAAGCGACAAACGTCACAGACGCGTGTCCTCTCTGGGAGTGTGGAATGAGACCTATGGCAGAAACGGCTCCTATTTAAAATCTTCCGAGGGTGAAGTAGTCATATCGAATGTGACGTCACCAAGCCAGGGACGTATCAAAGGAGGATCCCGCTCATTTTGCTTTGAAGTCGAGGCTTTGCTGCTGTGTGCTTTATTCTGTTTCAGGTCCAGTGTTACAGCGATTCCCTTTGCCATGTGTTGAGCCAGCCGTGTGGTGACTGCGCAATAATGAGGCAGGAGAGACATTGACTGCCACTGCTGTTTTGTTTCCTTGTGGTTTATGTAGTTGTTTTTATTTGTGATTGTATTATTAGTCTTTTGGTTTCTCTCGGCTGTGGCAATCATTGTTTTTCCCCAGTCAATTGAACATCATAGATCATTGTAACTGCCTCATGGCAGTAATTGTGGCTTTTACGCACGCTCCTTCCGCCTCTAGAATCATGTCAATACCAAAATGACGCCCAACATAATGATTTCATGTAATGATCAAATGATTTTCACTTTCACTGATTCTTGCTCAAGCATATGTTTCAGCAGCAAAGTGGATCTACGGGACGCTTCGATAAAGCCAATCACAGCAGCTCCTCTCATCAGGAACAGACAGTTTAACGAGCCAACACTTCAGCAGGAAACCTCCCTCCACAGACAAAAGTATACGTTTAAGTATAAGTTGAGCTCCTGAGGTCCTGGCCGTATTATTGACTTGTAAGTGTTTTTCCCCTGTGTTTTTTGTGTAAGAGTGTATGCTCTGTTTTTGCGAGGAGCTTTGCGTTCCGAGGACCCGCAGGCTGTCGCGTGAGTTGGATGGGACACCAACAGGGAGCAGGCCCGTGTCGCGGCGCAGGCCAAGGCAACACTCAACACTGAGGCAACTGGGAAGTGTCCCGGTGCTCCTCAAGGGCTGCCCACCACAAGCTCCCACAGAGGACTCATGAACGCTCTGGTCCGGACCACGTCTGAGACCGGCAACGCTGAAAAGCGACAAACGTCACAGACGCGTGTCCTCTCTGGGAGTGTGGAATGAGACCTATGGCAGAAATAACACCCATGGTTTCCGGAGCTCTTTCACCAGAGAAGAGCTCATTAACATCATCACTTGTTACTTTGCCCCATTCAGGCCTGGAGTGCATTTGTGTTCTCTGGTTTCTAACATAACAGTGTGTTTTATGTGAAGCTTTTCAGTTTCTGAGGTTTGCAGGCATGAAACAGTAATTTTAAAGCACAGTCAACTGAAAATGACTCAGTGTGAGTGAAAAGTGGTCAGAATCAACACTATTGTGTTTATCGTGAAGCTTTTCAGTTTCTGAGGTTTGCAGGAATGACACACAAATTTTAGAAAAAAGTCAACTGAAAACCACTCAGTGTGAGTGAATACTGGTCAGAATCAGCACTTATGTGTTTTTTGTCAAGCTTTTCAGTTTGTGAGGTCTGCAGGCCTGAAACAACTGAAAATGACTCAGTGTGACTGAATCGTGGTCAGAATCAACGCTTGTGTGATGTTTGTGAAACTTTTCAGTTTCTGAAGTTTGCAGGAATGAAACAAGCAACAATGAGGCAACTGGGAAGTGTCCCAAGCTCCCACAGAGGACTCATGAACGCTCTGGTCCGGACCACGTCTGAGACCGGCAACGCTGAAAAGCGACAAACGTCACAGACGCGTGTCCTCTCTGGGAGTGTGGAATGAGACCTATGGCAGAAACGGCTCCTATTTAAAATCTTCCGAGGGTGAAGTAGTCATATCGAATGTGACGTCACCAAGCCAGGGACGTATCAAAGGAGGATCCCGCTCATTTTGCTTTGAAGTCGAGGCTTTGCTGCTGTGTGCTTTATTCTGTTTCAGGTCCAGTGTTACAGCGATTCCCTTTGCCATGTGTTGAGCCAGCCGTGTGGTGACTGCGCAATAATGAGGCAGGAGAGACATTGACTGCCACTGCTGTTTTGTTTCCTTGTGGTTTATGTAGTTGTTTTTATTTGTGATTGTATTATTAGTCTTTTGGTTTCTCTCGGCTGTGGCAATCATTGTTTTTCCCCAGTCAATTGAACATCATAGATCATTGTAACTGCCTCATGGCAGTAATTGTGGCTTTTACGCACGCTCCTTCCGCCTCTAGAATCATGTCAATACCAAAATGACGCCCAACATAATGATTTCATGTAATGATCAAATGATTTTCACTTTCACTGATTCTTGCTCAAGCATATGTTTCAGCAGCAAAGTGGATCTACGGGACGCTTCGATAAAGCCAATCACAGCAGCTCCTCTCATCAGGAACAGACAGTTTAACGAGCCAACACTTCAGCAGGAAACCTCCCTCCACAGACAAAAGTATACGCTTAAGTATAAGTTGAGCTCCTGAGGTCCTGGCCGTATGATTGACTTGTAAGTGTTTTTCCCCTGTGTTTTTTGTGTAAGAGTGTATGCTCTGTTTTTGCGAGGAGCTTTGCGTTCCGAGGACCCGCAGGCTGTCGCGTGAGTTGGATGGGACACCAACAGGGAGCAGGCCCGTGTCGCGGCGCAGGCCAAGGCAACACTCAACACTGAGGCAACTGGGAAGTGTCCCGGTGCTCCTCAAGGGCTGCCCACCACAAGCTCCCACAGAGGACTCATGAACGCTCTGGTCCGGACCACGTCTGAGACCGGCAACGCTGAAAAGCGACAAACGTCACAGACGCGTGTCCTCTCTGGGAGTGTGGAATGAGACCTATGGCAGAAATAACACCCATGGTTTCCGGAGCTCTTTCACCAGAGAAGAGCTCATTAACATCATCACTTGTTACTTTGCCCCATTCAGGCCTGGAGTGCATTTGTGTTCTCTGGTTTCTAACATAACAGTGTGTTTTATGTGAAGCTTTTCAGTTTCTGAGGTTTGCAGGAATGAAACAGTAATTTTAAAGCACAGTCAACTGAAAATGACTCAGTGTGAGTGAAAAGTGGTCAGAATCAACACTATTGTGTTTATCGTGAAGCTTTTCAGTTTCTGAGGTTTGCAGGAATGACACACAAATTTTAGAAAAAAGTCAACTGAAAACCACTCAGTGTCAGTGAATACTGGTCAGAATCAGCACTTCTGTGTTTTTTGTCAAGCTTTTCAGTTTGTGAGGTCTGCAAGCCTGAAACAACTGAAAATGACTCAGTGTGATTGAATCGTGGTCAGAATCAACGCTTGTGTGATGTTTGTGAAACTTTTCAGTTTCTGAAGTTTGCAGGAATGAAACAAGCAACAATGATGCAACTGGGAAGTGTCCCAAGCTCCCACAGAGGACTCATGAACGCTCTGGTCCGGACCACGTCTGAGACCGGCAACGCTGAAAAGCGACAAACGTCACAGACGCGTGTCCTCTCTGGGAGTGTGGAATGAGACCTATGGCAGAAACGGCTCCTATTTAAAATCTTCCGAGGGTGAAGTAGTCATATCGAATGTGACGTCACCAAGCCAGGGACGTATCAAAGGAGGATCCCGCTCATTTTGCTTTGAAGTCGAGGCTTTGCTGCTGTGTGCTTTATTCTGTTTCAGGTCCAGTGTTACAGCGATTCCCTTTGCCATGTGTTGAGCCAGCCGTGTGGTGACTGCGCAATAATGAGGCAGGAGAGACATTGACTGCCACTGCTGTTTTGTTTCCTTGTGGTTTATGTAGTTGTTTTTATTTGTGATTGTATTATTAGTCTTTTGGTTTCTCTCGGCTGTGGCAATCATTGTTTTTCCCCAGTCAATTGAACATCATAGATCATTGTAACTGCCTCATGGCAGTAATTGTGGCTTTTACGCACGCTCCTTCCGCCTCTAGAATCATGTCAATACCAAAATGACGCCCAACATAATGATTTCATGTAATGATCAAATGATTTTCACTTTCACTGATTCTTGCTCAAGCATATGTTTCAGCAGCAAAGTGGATCAACGGGACGCTTCGATAAAGCCAATCACAGCAGCTCCTCTCATCAGGAACAGACAGTTTAACGAGCCAACACTTCAGCAGGAAACCTCCCTCCACAGACAAAAGTATACGTTTAAGTATAAGTTGAGCTCCTGAGGTCCTGGCCGTATTATTGACTTGTAAGTGTTTTTCCCCTGTATTTTTTGTGTAAGAGTGTATGCTCTGTTTTTGCGAGGAGCTTTGCGTTCCGAGGACCCGCAGGCTGTCGCGTGAGTTGGATGGGACACCAACAGGGAGCAGGCCCGTGTCGCGGCGCAGGCCAAGGCAACACTCAACACTGAGGCAACTGGGAAGTGTCCCGGTGCTCCTCAAGGGCTGCCCACCACAAGCTCCCACAGAGGACTCATGAACGCTCTGGTCCGGACCACGTCTGAGACCGGCAACGCTGAAAAGCGACAAACGTCACAGACGCGTGTCCTCTCTGGGAGTGTGGAATGAGACCTATGGCAGAAATAACACCCATGGTTTCCGGAGCTCTTTCACCAGAGAAGAGCTCATTAACATCATCACTTGTTACTTTGCCCCATTCAGGCCTGGAGTGCATTTGTGTTCTCTGGTTTCTAACATAACAGTGTGTTTTATGTGAAGCTTTTCAGTTTCTGAGGTTTGCAGGCATGAAACAGTAATTTTAAAGCACAGTCAACTGAAAATGACTCAGTGTGAGTGAAAAGTGGTCAGAATCAACACTATTGTGTTTATCGTGAAGCTTTTCAGTTTCTGAGGTTTGCAGGAATGACACACAAATTTTAGAAAAAAGTCAACTGAAAACCACTCAGTGTCAGTGAATACTGGTCAGAATCAGCACTTCTGTGTTTTTTGTCAAGCTTTTCAGTTTGTTAGGTCTGCAGGCCTGAAACAACTGAAAATGACTCAGTGTGATTGAATCGTGGTCAGAATCAACGCTTGTGTGATGTTTGTGAAACTTTTCAGTTTCTGAAGTTTGCAGGAATGAAACAAGCAACAATGAGGCAACTGGGAAGTGTCCCAAGCTCCCACAGAGGACTCATGAACGCTCTGGTCCGGACCACGTCTGAGACCGGCAACGCTGAAAAGCGACAAACGTCACAGACGCGTGTCCTCTCTGGGAGTGTGGAATGAGACCTATGGCAGAAACGGCTCCTATTTAAAATCTTCCGTGGGTGAAGTAGTCATATCGAATGTGACGTCACCAAGCCAGGGACGTATCAAAGGAGGATCCCGCTCATTTTGCTTTGAAGTCGAGGCTTTGCTGCTGTGTGCTTTATTCTGTTTCAGGTCCAGTGTTACAGCGATTCCCTTTGCCATGTGTTGAGCCAGCCGTGTGGTGACTGCGCAATAATGAGGCAGGAGAGACATTGACTGCCACTGCTGTTTTGTTTCCTTGTGGTTTATGTAGTTGTTTTTATTTGTGATTGTATTATTAGTCTTTTGGTTTCTCTCGGCTGTGGCAATCATTGTTTTTCCCCAGTCAATTGAACACTATAGATCATTGTAACTGCCTCATGGCAGTAATTGTGGCTTTTACGCACGCTCCTTCCGCCTCTAGAATCATGTCAATACCAAAATGACGCCCAACATAATGATCAAATGATTTTCACTTTCACTGATTCTTGCTCAAGCATATGTTTCAGCAGCAAAGTGGATCTACGGGACGCTTCGATAAAGCCAATCACAGCAGCTCCTCTCATCAGGAACAGACAGTTTAACGAGCCAACACTTCAGCAGGAAACCTCCCTCCACAGACAAAAGTATACGTTTAAGTATAAGTTGAGCTCCTGAGGTCCTGGCCGTATGATTGACTTGTAAGTGTTTTTCCCCTGTGTTTTTTGTGTAAGAGTGTATGCTCTGTTTTTGCGAGGAGCTTTGCGTTCCGAGGACCCGCAGGCTGTCGCGTGAGTTGGATGGGACACCAACAGGGAGCAGGCCCGTGTCGCGGCGCAGGCCAAGGCAACACTCAACACTGAGGCAACTGGGAAGTGTCCCGGTGCTCCTCAAGGGCTGCCCACCACAAGCTCCCACAGAGGACTCATGAACGCTCTGGTCCGGACCACGTCTGAGACCGGCAACGCTGAAAAGCGACAAACGTCACAGACGCGTGTCCTCTCTGGGAGTGTGGAATGAGACCTATGGCAGAAATAACACCCATGGTTTCCGGAGCTCTTTCACCAGAGAAGAGCTCATTAACATCATCACTTGTTACTTTGCCCCATTCAGGCCTGGAGTGCATTTGTGTTCTCTGGTTTCTAACATAACAGTGTGTTTTATGTGAAGCTTTTCAGTTTCTGAGGTTTGCAGGCATGAAACAGTCATTTTAAAGCACAGTCAACTGAAAATGACTCAGTGTGAGTGAAAAGTGGTCAGAATCAACACTATTGTGTTTATCGTGAAGCTTTTCAGTTTCTGAGGTTTGCAGGAATGACACACAAATTTTAGAAAAAAGTCAACTGAAAACCACTCAGTGTGAGAGAATACTGGTCAGAATCAGCACTTATGTGTTTTTTGTCAAGCTTTTCAGTTTGTGAGGTCTGCAGGCCTGAAACAACTGAAAATGACTCAGTGTGATTGAATCGTGGTCCGAATCAACGCTTGTGTGATGTTTGTGAAACTTTTCAGTTTCTGAAGTTTGCAGGAATGAAACAAGCAACAATGAGGCAACTGGGAAGTGTCCCAAGCTCCCACAGAGGACTCATGAACGCTCTGGTCCGGACCACGTCTGAGACCGGCAACGCTGAAAAGCGACAAACGTCACAGACGCGTGTCCTCTCTGGGAGTGTGGAATGAGACCTATGGCAGAAACGGCTCCTATTTAAAATCTTCCGAGGGTGAAGTAGTCATATCGAATGTGACGTCACCAAGCCAGGGACGTATCAAAGGAGGATCCCGCTCATTTTGCTTTGAAGTCGAGGCTTTGCTGCTGTGTGCTTTATTCTGTTTCAGGTCCAGTGTTACAGCGATTCCCTTTGCCATGTGTTGAGCCAGCCGTGTGGTGACTGCGCAATAATGAGGCAGGAGAGACATTGACTGCCACTGCTGTTTTGTTTCCTTGTGGTTTATGTAGTTGTTTTTATTTGTGATTGTATTATTAGTCTTTTGGTTTCTCTCGGCTGTGGCAATCATTGTTTTTCCCCAGTCAATTGAACATCATAGATCATTGTAACTGCCTCATGGCAGTAATTGTGGCTTTTACGCACGCTCCTTCCGCCTCTAGAATCATGTCAATACCAAAATGACGCCCAACATAATGATTTCATGTAATGATCAAATGATTTTCACTTTCACTGATTCTTGCTCAAGCATATGTTTCAGCAGCAAAGTGGATCTACGGGACGCTTCGATAAAGCCAATCACAGCAGCTCCTCTCATCAGGAACAGACAGTTTAACGAGCCAACACTTCAGCAGGAAACCTCCCTCCACAGACAAAAGTATACGTTTAAGTATAAGTTGAGCTCCTGAGGTCCTGGCCGTATGATTGACTTGTAAGTGTTTTTCCCCTGTGTTTTTTGTGTAAGAGTGTATGCTCTGTTTTTGCGAGGAGCTTTGCGTTCCGAGGACCCGCAGGCTGTCGTGTGAGTTGGATGGGACACCAACAGGGAGCAGGCCCGTGTCGCGGCGCAGGCCAAGGCAACACTCAACACTGAGGCAACTGGGAAGTGTCCCGGTGCTCCTCAAGGGCTGCCCACCACAAGCTCCCACAGAGGACTCATGAACGCTCTGGTCCGGACCACGTCTGAGACCGGCAACGCTGAAAAGCGACAAACGTCACAGACGCGTGTCCTCTCTGGGAGTGTGGAATGAGACCTATGGCAGAAATAACACCCATGGTTTCCGGAGCTCTTTCACCAGAGAAGAGCTCATTAACATCATCACTTGTTACTTTGCCCCATTCAGGCCTGGAGTGCATTTGTGTTCTCTGGTTTCTAACATAACAGTGTGTTTTATGTGAAGCTTTTCAGTTTCTGAGGTTTGCAGGCATGAAACAGTAATTTTAAAGCACAGTCAACTGAAAATGACTCAGTGTGAGTGAAAAGTGGTCAGAATCAACACTATTGTGTTTATCGTGAAGCTTTTCAGTTTCTGAGGTTTGCAGGAATGACACACAAATTTTAGAAAAAAGTCAACTGAAAACCACTCAGTGTGAGAGAATACTGGTCAGAATCAGCACTTATGTGTTTTTTGTCAAGCTTTTCAGTTTGTGAGGTCTGCAGGCCTGAAACAACTGAAAATGACTCAGTGTGATTGAATCGTGGTCCGAATCAACGCTTGTGTGATGTTTGTGAAACTTTTCAGTTTCTGAAGTTTGCAGGAATGAAACAAGCAACAATGAGGCAACTGGGAAGTGTCCCAAGCTCCCACAGAGGACTCATGAACGCTCTGGTCCGGACCACGTCTGAGACCGGCAACGCTGAAAAGCGACAAACGTCACAGACGCGTGTCCTCTCTGGGAGTGTGGAATGAGACCTATGGCAGAAACGGCTCCTATTTAAAATCTTCCGAGGGTTGAAGTAGTCATATCGAATGTGACGTCACCAAGCCAGGGACGTATCAAAGGAGGATCCCGCTCATTTTGCTTTGAAGTCGAGGCTTTGCTGCTGTGTGCTTTATTCTGTTTCAGGTCCAGTGTTACAGCGATTCCCTTTGCCATGTGTTGAGCCAGCCGTGTGGTGACTGCGCAATAATGAGGCAGGAGAGACATTGACTGCCACTGCTGTTTTGTTTCCTTGTGGTTTATGTAGTTGTTTTTATTTGTGATTGTATTATTAGTCTTTTGGTTTCTCTCGGCTGTGGCAATCATTGTTTTTCCCCAGTCAATTGAACACTATAGATCATTGTAACTGCCTCATGGCAGTAATTGTGGCTTTTACGCACGCTCCTTCCGCCTCTAGAATCATGTCAATACCAAAATGACGCCCAACATAATGATCAAATGATTTTCACTTTCACTGATTCTTGCTCAAGCATATGTTTCAGCAGCAAAGTGGATCTACGGGACGCTTCGATAAAGCCAATCACAGCAGCTCCTCTCATCAGGAACAGACAGTTTAACGAGCCAACACTTCAGCAGGAAACCTCCCTCCACAGACAAAAGTATACGTTTAAGTATAAGTTGAGCTCCTGAGGTCCTGGCCGTATTATTGACTTGTAAGTGTTTTTCCCCTGTGTTTTTTGTGTAAGAGTGTATGCTCTGTTTTTGCGAGGAGCTTTGCGTTCCGAGGACCCGCAGGCTGTCGTGTGAGTTGGATGGGACACCAACAGGGAGCAGGCCCGTGTCGCGGCGCAGGCCAAGGCAACACTCAACACTGAGGCAACTGGGAAGTGTCCCGGTGCTCCTCAAGGGCTGCCCACCACAAGCTCCCACAGAGGACTCATGAACGCTCTGGTCCGGACCACGTCTGAGACCGGCAACGCTGAAAAGCGACAAACGTCACAGACGCGTGTCCTCTCTGGGAGTGTGGAATGAGACCTATGGCAGAAATAACACCCATGGTTTCCGGAGCTCTTTCACCAGAGAAGAGCTCATTAACATCATCACTTGTTACTTTGCCCCATTCAGGCCTGGAGTGCATTTGTGTTCTCTGGTTTCTAACATAACAGTGTGTTTTATGTGAAGCTTTTCAGTTTCTGAGGTTTGCAGGCATGAAACAGTAATTTTAAAGCACAGTCAACTGAAAATGACTCAGTGTGAGTGAAAAGTGGTCAGAATCAACACTATTGTGTTTATCGTGAAGCTTTTCAGTTTCTGAGGTTTGCAGGAATGACACACAAATTTTAGAAAAAAGTCAACTGAAAACCACTCAGTGTCAGTGAATACTGGTCAGAATCAGCACTTATGTGTTTTTTGTCAAGCTTTTCAGTTTGTTAGGTCTGCAGGCCTGAAACAACTGAAAATGACTCAGTGTGATTGAATCGTGGTCAGAATCAACGCTTGTGTGATGTTTGTGAAACTTTTCAGTTTCTGAAGTTTGCAGGAATGAAACAAGCAACAATGAGGCAACTGGGAAGTGTCCCAAGCTCCCACAGAGGACTCATGAACGCTCTGGTCCGGACCACGTCTGAGACCGGCAACGCTGAAAAGCGACAAACGTCACAGACGCGTGTCCTCTCTGGGAGTGTGGAATGAGACCTATGGCAGAAACGGCTCCTATTTAAAATCTTCCGAGGGTGAAGTAGTCATATCGAATGTGACGTCACCAAGCCAGGGACGTATCAAAGGAGGATCCCGCTCATTTTGCTTTGAAGTCGAGGCTTTGCTGCTGTGTGCTTTATTCTGTTTCAGGTCCAGTGTTACAGCGATTCCCTTTGCCATGTGTTGAGCCAGCCGTGTGGTGACTGCGCAATAATGAGGCAGGAGAGACATTGACTGCCACTGCTGTTTTGTTTCCTTGTGGTTTATGTAGTTGTTTTTATTTGTGATTGTATTATTAGTCTTTTGGTTTCTCTCGGCTGTGGCAATCATTGTTTTTCCCCAGTCAATTGAACATCATAGATCATTGTAACTGCCTCATGGCAGTAATTGTGGCTTTTACGCACGCTCCTTCCGCCTCTAGAATCATGTCAATACCAAAATGACGCCCAACATAATGATTTCATGTAATGATCAAATGATTTTCACTTTCACTGATTCTTGCTCAAGCATATGTTTCAGCAGCAAAGTGGATCTACGGGACGCTTCGATAAAGCCAATCACAGCAGCTCCTCTCATCAGGAACAGACAGTTTAACGAGCCAACACTTCAGCAGGAAACCTCCCTCCACAGACAAAAGTATACGTTTAAGTATAAGTTGAGCTCCTGAGGTCCTGGCCGTATTATTGACTTGTAAGTGTTTTTCCCCTGTGTTTTTTGTGTAAGAGTGTATGCTCTGTTTTTGCGAGGAGCTTTGCGTTCCGAGGACCCGCAGGCTGTCGTGTGAGTTGGATGGGACACCAACAGGGAGCAGGCCCGTGTCGCGGCGCAGGCCAAGGCAACACTCAACACTGAGGCAACTGGGAAGTGTCCCGGTGCTCCTCAAGGGCTGCCCACCACAAGCTCCCACAGAGGACTCATGAACGCTCTGGTCCGGACCACGTCTGAGACCGGCAACGCTGAAAAGCGACAAACGTCACAGACGCGTGTCCTCTCTGGGAGTGTGGAATGAGACCTATGGCAGAAACGGCTCCTATTTAAAATCTTCCGAGGGTGAAGTAGTCATATCGAATGTGACGTCACCAAGCCAGGGACGTATCAAAGGAGGATCCCGCTCATTTTGCTTTGAAGTCGAGGCTTTGCTGCTGTGTGCTTTATTCTGTTTCAGGTCCAGTGTTACAGCGATTCCCTTTGCCATGTGTTGAGCCAGCCGTGTGGTGACTGCGCAATAATGAGGCAGGAGAGACATTGACTGCCACTGCTGTTTTGTTTCCTTGTGGTTTATGTAGTTGTTTTTATTTGTGATTGTATTATTAGTCTTTTGGTTTCTCTCGGCTGTGGCAATCATTGTTTTTCCCCAGTCAATTGAACATCATAGATCATTGTAACTGCCTCATGGCAGTAATTGTGGCTTTTACGCACGCTCCTTCCGCCTCTAGAATCATGTCAATACCAAAATGACGCCCAACATAATGATTTCATGTAATGATCAAATGATTTTCACTTTCACTGATTCTTGCTCAAGCATATGTTTCAGCAGCAAAGTGGATCTACGGGACGCTTCGATAAAGCCAATCACAGCAGCTCCTCTCATCAGGAACAGACAGTTTAACGAGCCAACACTTCAGCAGGAAACCTCCCTCCACAGACAAAAGTATACGTTTAAGTATAAGTTGAGCTCCTGAGGTCCTGGCCGTATGATTGACTTGTAAGTGTTTTTCCCCTGTGTTTTTTGTGTAAGAGTGTATGCTCTGTTTTTGCGAGGAGCTTTGCGTTCCGAGGACCCGCAGGCTGTCGTGTGAGTTGGATGGGACACCAACAGGGAGCAGGCCCGTGTCGCGGCGCAGGCCAAGGCAACACTCAACACTGAGGCAACTGGGAAGTGTCCCGGTGCTCCTCAAGGGCTGCCCACCACAAGCTCCCACAGAGGACTCATGAACGCTCTGGTCCGGACCACGTCTGAGACCGGCAACGCTGAAAAGCGACAAACGTCACAGACGCGTGTCCTCTCTGGGAGTGTGGAATGAGACCTATGGCAGAAACGGCTCCTATTTAAAATCTTCCGTGGGTGAAGTAGTCATATCGAATGTGACGTCACCAAGCCAGGGACGTATCAAAGGAGGATCCCGCTCATTTTGCTTTGAAGTCGAGGCTTTGCTGCTGTGTGCTTTATTCTGTTTCAGGTCCAGTGTTACAGCGATTCCCTTTGCCATGTGTTGAGCCAGCCGTGTGGTGACTGCGCAATAATGAGGCAGGAGAGACATTGACTGCCACTGCTGTTTTGTTTCCTTGTGGTTTATGTAGTTGTTTTTATTTGTGATTGTATTATTAGTCTTTTGGTTTCTCTCGGCTGTGGCAATCATTGTTTTTCCCCAGTCAATTGAACACTATAGATCATTGTAACTGCCTCATGGCAGTAATTGTGGCTTTTACGCACGCTCCTTCCGCCTCTAGAATCATGTCAATACCAAAATGACGCCCAACATAATGATCAAATGATTTTCACTTTCACTGATTCTTGCTCAAGCATATGTTTCAGCAGCAAAGTGGATCTACGGGACGCTTCGATAAAGCCAATCACAGCAGCTCCTCTCATCAGGAACAGACAGTTTAACGAGCCAACACTTCAGCAGGAAACCTCCCTCCACAGACAAAAGTATACGTTTAAGTATAAGTTGAGCTCCTGAGGTCCTGGCCGTATGATTGACTTGTAAGTGTTTTTCCCCTGTGTTTTTTGTGTAAGAGTGTATGCTCTGTTTTTGCGAGGAGCTTTGCGTTCCGAGGACCCGCAGGCTGTCGCGTGAGTTGGATGGGACACCAACAGGGAGCAGGCCCGTGTCGCGGCGCAGGCCAAGGCAACACTCAACACTGAGGCAACTGGGAAGTGTCCCGGTGCTCCTCAAGGGCTGCCCACCACAAGCTCCCACAGAGGACTCATGAACGCTCTGGTCCGGACCACGTCTGAGACCGGCAACGCTGAAAAGCGACAAACGTCACAGACGCGTGTCCTCTCTGGGAGTGTGGAATGAGACCTATGGCAGAAACGGCTCCTATTTAAAATCTTCCGAGGGTGAAGTAGTCATATCGAATGTGACGTCACCAAGCCAGGGACGTATCAAAGGAGGATCCCGCTCATTTTGCTTTGAAGTCGAGGCTTTGCTGCTGTGTGCTTTATTCTGTTTCAGGTCCAGTGTTACAGCGATTCCCTTTGCCATGTGTTGAGCCAGCCGTGTGGTGACTGCGCAATAATGAGGCAGGAGAGACATTGACTGCCACTGCTGTTTTGTTTCCTTGTGGTTTATGTAGTTGTTTTTATTTGTGATTGTATTATTAGTCTTTTGGTTTCTCTCGGCTGTGGCAATCATTGTTTTTCCCCAGTCAATTGAACATCATAGATCATTGTAACTGCCTCATGGCAGTAATTGTGGCTTTTACGCACGCTCCTTCCGCCTCTAGAATCATGTCAATACCAAAATGACGCCCAACATAATGATTTCATGTAATGATCAAATGATTTTCACTTTCACTGATTCTTGCTCAAGCATATGTTTCAGCAGCAAAGTGGATCTACGGGACGCTTCGATAAAGCCAATCACAGCAGCTCCTCTCATCAGGAACAGACAGTTTAACGAGCCAACACTTCAGCAGGAAACCTCCCTCCACAGACAAAAGTATACGTTTAAGTATAAGTTGAGCTCCTGAGGTCCTGGCCGTATGATTGACTTGTAAGTGTTTTTCCCCTGTGTTTTTTGTGTAAGAGTGTATGCTCTGTTTTTGCGAGGAGCTTTGCGTTCCGAGGACCCGCAGGCTGTCGCGTGAGTTGGATGGGACACCAACAGGGAGCAGGCCCGTGTCGCGGCGCAGGCCAAGGCAACACTCAACACTGAGGCAACTGGGAAGTGTCCCGGTGCTCCTCAAGGGCTGCCCACCACAAGCTCCCACAGAGGACTCATGAACGCTCTGGTCCGGACCACGTCTGAGACCGGCAACGCTGAAAAGCGACAAACGTCACAGACGCGTGTCCTCTCTGGGAGTGTGGAATGAGACCTATGGCAGAAATAACACCCATGGTTTCCGGAGCTCTTTCACCAGAGAAGAGCTCATTAACATCATCACTTGTTACTTTGCCCCATTCAGGCCTGGAGTGCATTTGTGTTCTCTGGTTTCTAACATAACAGTGTGTTTTATGTGAAGCTTTTCAGTTTCTGAGGTTTGCAGGCATGAAACAGTCATTTTAAAGCACAGTCAACTGAAAATGACTCAGTGTGAGTGAAAAGTGGTCAGAATCAACACTATTGTGTTTATCGTGAAGCTTTTCAGTTTCTGAGGTTTGCAGGAATGACACACAAATTTTAGAAAAAAGTCAACTGAAAACCACTCAGTGTGAGAGAATACTGGTCAGAATCAGCACTTATGTGTTTTTTGTCAAGCTTTTCAGTTTGTGAGGTCTGCAGGCCTGAAACAACTGAAAATGACTCAGTGTGATTGAATCGTGGTCCGAATCAACGCTTGTGTGATGTTTGTGAAACTTTTCAGTTTCTGAAGTTTGCAGGAATGAAACAAGCAACAATGAGGCAACTGGGAAGTGTCCCAAGCTCCCACAGAGGACTCATGAACGCTCTGGTCCGGACCACGTCTGAGACCGGCAACGCTGAAAAGCGACAAACGTCACAGACGCGTGTCCTCTCTGGGAGTGTGGAATGAGACCTATGGCAGAAACGGCTCCTATTTAAAATCTTCCGTGGGTGAAGTAGTCATATCGAATGTGACGTCACCAAGCCAGGGACGTATCAAAGGAGGATCCCGCTCATTTTGCTTTGAAGTCGAGGCTTTGCTGCTGTGTGCTTTATTCTGTTTCAGGTCCAGTGTTACAGCGATTCCCTTTGCCATGTGTTGAGCCAGCCGTGTGGTGACTGCGCAATAATGAGGCAGGAGAGACATTGACTGCCACTGCTGTTTTGTTTCCTTGTGGTTTATGTAGTTGTTTTTATTTGTGATTGTATTATTAGTCTTTTGGTTTCTCTCGGCTGTGGCAATCATTGTTTTTCCCCAGTCAATTGAACACTATAGATCATTGTAACTGCCTCATGGCAGTAATTGTGGCTTTTACGCACGCTCCTTCCGCCTCTAGAATCATGTCAATACCAAAATGACGCCCAACATAATGATCAAATGATTTTCACTTTCACTGATTCTTGCTCAAGCATATGTTTCAGCAGCAAAGTGGATCTACGGGACGCTTCGATAAAGCCAATCACAGCAGCTCCTCTCATCAGGAACAGACAGTTTAACGAGCCAACACTTCAGCAGGAAACCTCCCTCCACAGACAAAAGTATACGTTTAAGTATAAGTTGAGCTCCTGAGGTCCTGGCCGTATTATTGACTTGTAAGTGTTTTTCCCCTGTGTTTTTTGTGTAAGAGTGTATGCTCTGTTTTTGCGAGGAGCTTTGCGTTCCGAGGACCCGCAGGCTGTCGCGTGAGTTGGATGGGACACCAACAGGGAGCAGGCCCGTGTCGCGGCGCAGGCCAAGGCAACACTCAACACTGAGGCAACTGGGAAGTGTCCCGGTGCTCCTCAAGGGCTGCCCACCACAAGCTCCCACAGAGGACTCATGAACGCTCTGGTCCGGACCACGTCTGAGACCGGCAACGCTGAAAAGCGACAAACGTCACAGACGCGTGTCCTCTCTGGGAGTGTGGAATGAGACCTATGGCAGAAACGGCTCCTATTTAAAATCTTCCGAGGGTGAAGTAGTCATATCGAATGTGACGTCACCAAGCCAGGGACGTATCAAAGGAGGATCCCGCTCATTTTGCTTTGAAGTCGAGGCTTTGCTGCTGTGTGCTTTATTCTGTTTCAGGTCCAGTGTTACAGCGATTCCCTTTGCCATGTGTTGAGCCAGCCGTGTGGTGACTGCGCAATAATGAGGCAGGAGAGACATTGACTGCCACTGCTGTTTTGTTTCCTTGTGGTTTATGTAGTTGTTTTTATTTGTGATTGTATTATTAGTCTTTTGGTTTCTCTCGGCTGTGGCAATCATTGTTTTTCCCCAGTCAATTGAACACTATAGATCATTGTAACTGCCTCATGGCAGTAATTGTGGCTTTTACGCACGCTCCTTCCGCCTCTAGAATCATGTCAATACCAAAATGACGCCCAACATAATGATCAAATGATTTTCACTTTCACTGATTCTTGCTCAAGCATATGTTTCAGCAGCAAAGTGGATCTACGGGACGCTTCGATAAAGCCAATCACAGCAGCTCCTCTCATCAGGAACAGACAGTTTAACGAGCCAACACTTCAGCAGGAAACCTCCCTCCACAGACAAAAGTATACGTTTAAGTATAAGTTGAGCTCCTGAGGTCCTGGCCGTATTATTGACTTGTAAGTGTTTTTCCCCTGTGTTTTTTGTGTAAGAGTGTATGCTCTGTTTTTGCGAGGAGCTTTGCGTTCCGAGGACCCGCAGGCTGTCGCGTGAGTTGGATGGGACACCAACAGGGAGCAGGCCCGTGTCGCGGCGCAGGCCAAGGCAACACTCAACACTGAGGCAACTGGGAAGTGTCCCGGTGCTCCTCAAGGGCTGCCCACCACAAGCTCCCACAGAGGACTCATGAACGCTCTGGTCCGGACCACGTCTGAGACCGGCAACGCTGAAAAGCGACAAACGTCACAGACGCGTGTCCTCTCTGGGAGTGTGGAATGAGACCTATGGCAGAAATAACACCCATGGTTTCCGGAGCTCTTTCACCAGAGAAGAGCTCATTAACATCATCACTTGTTACTTTGCCCCATTCAGGCCTGGAGTGCATTTGTGTTCTCTGGTTTCTAACATAACAGTGTGTTTTATGTGAAGCTTTTCAGTTTCTGAGGTTTGCAGGCATGAAACAGTAATTTTAAAGCACAGTCAACTGAAAATGACTCAGTGTGAGTGAAAAGTGGTCAGAATCAACACTATTGTGTTTATCGTGAAGCTTTTCAGTTTCTGAGGGTTGCAGGAATGACACACAAATTTTAGAAAAAAGTCAACTGAAAACCACTCAGTGTCAGTGAATACTGGTCAGAATCAGCACTTATGTGTTTTTTGTCAAGCTTTTCAGTTTGTTAGGTCTGCAGGCCTGAAACAACTGAAAATGACTCAGTGTGATTGAATCGTGGTCAGAATCAACGCTTGTGTGATGTTTGTGAAACTTTTCAGTTTCTGAAGTTTGCAGGAATGAAACAAGCAACAATGAGGCAACTGGGAAGTGTCCCAAGCTCCCACAGAGGACTCATGAACGCTCTGGTCCGGACCACGTCTGAGACCGGCAACGCTGAAAAGCGACAAACGTCACAGACGCGTGTCCTCTCTGGGAGTGTGGAATGAGACCTATGGCAGAAACGGCTCCTATTTAAAATCTTCCGAGGGTGAAGTAGTCATATCGAATGTGACGTCACCAAGCCAGGGACGTATCAAAGGAGGATCCCGCTCATTTTGCTTTGAAGTCGAGGCTTTGCTGCTGTGTGCTTTATTCTGTTTCAGGTCCAGTGTTACAGCGATTCCCTTTGCCATGTGTTGAGCCAGCCGTGTGGTGACTGCGCAATAATGAGGCAGGAGAGACATTGACTGCCACTGCTGTTTTGTTTCCTTGTGGTTTATGTAGTTGTTTTTATTTGTGATTGTATTATTAGTCTTTTGGTTTCTCTCGGCTGTGGCAATCATTGTTTTTCCCCAGTCAATTGAACATCATAGATCATTGTAACTGCCTCATGGCAGTAATTGTGGCTTTTACGCACGCTCCTTCCGCCTCTAGAATCATGTCAATACCAAAATGACGCCCAACATAATGATTTCATGTAATGATCAAATGATTTTCACTTTCACTGATTCTTGCTCAAGCATATGTTTCAGCAGCAAAGTGGATCTACGGGACGCTTCGATAAAGCCAATCACAGCAGCTCCTCTCATCAGGAACAGACAGTTTAACGAGCCAACACTTCAGCAGGAAACCTCCCTCCACAGACAAAAGTATACGTTTAAGTATAAGTTGAGCTCCTGAGGTCCTGGCCGTATGATTGACTTGTAAGTGTTTTTCCCCTGTGTTTTTTGTGTAAGAGTGTATGCTCTGTTTTTGCGAGGAGCTTTGCGTTCCGAGGACCCGCAGGCTGTCGTGTGAGTTGGATGGGACACCAACAGGGAGCAGGCCCGTGTCGCGGCGCAGGCCAAGGCAACACTCAACACTGAGGCAACTGGGAAGTGTCCCGGTGCTCCTCAAGGGCTGCCCACCACAAGCTCCCACAGAGGACTCATGAACGCTCTGGTCCGGACCACGTCTGAGACCGGCAACGCTGAAAAGCGACAAACGTCACAGACGCGTGTCCTCTCTGGGAGTGTGGAATGAGACCTATGGCAGAAACGGCTCCTATTTAAAATCTTCCGTGGGTGAAGTAGTCATATCGAATGTGACGTCACCAAGCCAGGGACGTATCAAAGGAGGATCCCGCTCATTTTGCTTTGAAGTCGAGGCTTTGCTGCTGTGTGCTTTATTCTGTTTCAGGTCCAGTGTTACAGCGATTCCCTTTGCCATGTGTTGAGCCAGCCGTGTGGTGACTGCGCAATAATGAGGCAGGAGAGACATTGACTGCCACTGCTGTTTTGTTTCCTTGTGGTTTATGTAGTTGTTTTTATTTGTGATTGTATTATTAGTCTTTTGGTTTCTCTCGGCTGTGGCAATCATTGTTTTTCCCCAGTCAATTGAACACTATAGATCATTGTAACTGCCTCATGGCAGTAATTGTGGCTTTTACGCACGCTCCTTCCGCCTCTAGAATCATGTCAATACCAAAATGACGCCCAACATAATGATCAAATGATTTTCACTTTCACTGATTCTTGCTCAAGCATATGTTTCAGCAGCAAAGTGGATCTACGGGACGCTTCGATAAAGCCAATCACAGCAGCTCCTCTCATCAGGAACAGACAGTTTAACGAGCCAACACTTCAGCAGGAAACCTCCCTCCACAGACAAAAGTATACGTTTAAGTATAAGTTGAGCTCCTGAGGTCCTGGCCGTATTATTGACTTGTAAGTGTTTTTCCCCTGTGTTTTTTGTGTAAGAGTGTATGCTCTGTTTTTGCGAGGAGCTTTGCGTTCCGAGGACCCGCAGGCTGTCGTGTGAGTTGGATGGGACACCAACAGGGAGCAGGCCCGTGTCGCGGCGCAGGCCAAGGCAACACTCAACACTGAGGCAACTGGGAAGTGTCCCGGTGCTCCTCAAGGGCTGCCCACCACAAGCTCCCACAGAGGACTCATGAACGCTCTGGTCCGGACCACGTCTGAGACCGGCAACGCTGAAAAGCGACAAACGTCACAGACGCGTGTCCTCTCTGGGAGTGTGGAATGAGACCTATGGCAGAAACGGCTCCTATTTAAAATCTTCCGTGGGTGAAGTAGTCATATCGAATGTGACGTCACCAAGCCAGGGACGTATCAAAGGAGGATCCCGCTCATTTTGCTTTGAAGTCGAGGCTTTGCTGCTGTGTGCTTTATTCTGTTTCAGGTCCAGTGTTACAGCGATTCCCTTTGCCATGTGTTGAGCCAGCCGTGTGGTGACTGCGCAATAATGAGGCAGGAGATACATTGACTGCCACTGCTGTTTTGTTTCCTTGTGGTTTATGTAGTTGTTTTTATTTGTGATTGTATTATTAGTCTTTTGGTTTCTCTCGGCTGTGGCAATCATTGTTTTTCCCCAGTCAATTGAACACTATAGATCATTGTAACTGCCTCATGGCAGTAATTGTGGCTTTTACGCACGCTCCTTCCGCCTCTAGAATCATGTCAATACCAAAATGACGCCCAACATAATGATCAAATGATTTTCACTTTCACTGATTCTTGCTCAAGCATATGTTTCAGCAGCAAAGTGGATCTACGGGACGCTTCGATAAAGCCAATCACAGCAGCTCCTCTCATCAGGAACAGACAGTTTAACGAGCCAACACTTCAGCAGGAAACCTCCCTCCACAGACAAAAGTATACGCTTAAGTATAAGTTGAGCTCCTGAGGTCCTGGCCGTATTATTGACTTGTAAGTGTTTTTCCCCTGTGTTTTTTGTGTAAGAGTGTATGCTCTGTTTTTGCGAGGAGCTTTGCGTTCCGAGGACCCGCAGGCTGTCGTGTGAGTTGGATGGGACACCAACAGGGAGCAGGCCCGTGTCGCGGCGCAGGCCAAGGCAACACTCAACACTGAGGCAACTGGGAAGTGTCCCGGTGCTCCTCAAGGGCTGCCCACCACAAGCTCCCACAGAGGACTCATGAACGCTCTGGTCCGGACCACGTCTGAGACCGGCAACGCTGAAAAGCGACAAACGTCACAGACGCGTGTCCTCTCTGGGAGTGTGGAATGAGACCTATGGCAGAAACGGCTCCTATTTAAAATCTTCCGTGGGTGAAGTAGTCATATCGAATGTGACGTCACCAAGCCAGGGACGTATCAAAGGAGGATCCCGCTCATTTTGCTTTGAAGTCGAGGCTTTGCTGCTGTGTGCTTTATTCTGTTTCAGGTCCAGTGTTACAGCGATTCCCTTTGCCATGTGTTGAGCCAGCCGTGTGGTGACTGCGCAATAATGAGGCAGGAGAGACATTGACTGCCACTGCTGTTTTGTTTCCTTGTGGTTTATGTAGTTGTTTTTATTTGTGATTGTATTATTAGTCTTTTGGTTTCTCTCGGCTGTGGCAATCATTGTTTTTCCCCAGTCAATTGAACACTATAGATCATTGTAACTGCCTCATGGCAGTAATTGTGGCTTTTACGCACGCTCCTTCCGCCTCTAGAATCATGTCAATACCAAAATGACGCCCAACATAATGATCAAATGATTTTCACTTTCACTGATTCTTGCTCAAGCATATGTTTCAGCAGCAAAGTGGATCTACGGGACGCTTCGATAAAGCCAATCACAGCAGCTCCTCTCATCAGGAACAGACAGTTTAACGAGCCAACACTTCAGCAGGAAACCTCCCTCCACAGACAAAAGTATACGCTTAAGTATAAGTTGAGCTCCTGAGGTCCTGGCCGTATTATTGACTTGTAAGTGTTTTTCCCCTGTGTTTTTTGTGTAAGAGTGTATGCTCTGTTTTTGCGAGGAGCTTTGCGTTCCGAGGACCCGCAGGCTGTCGTGTGAGTTGGATGGGACACCAACAGGGAGCAGGCCCGTGTCGCGGCGCAGGCCAAGGCAACACTCAACACTGAGGCAACTGGGAAGTGTCCCGGTGCTCCTCAAGGGCTGCCCACCACAAGCTCCCACAGAGGACTCATGAACGCTCTGGTCCGGACCACGTCTGAGACCGGCAACGCTGAAAAGCGACAAACGTCACAGACGCGTGTCCTCTCTGGGAGTGTGGAATGAGACCTATGGCAGAAATAACACCCATGGTTTCCGGAGCTCTTTCACCAGAGAAGAGCTCATTAACATCATCACTTGTAACTTTGCCCCATTCAGGCCTGGAGTGCATTTGTGTTCTCTGGTTTCTAACATAACAGTGTGTTTTATGTGAAGCTTTTCAGTTTCTGAGGTTTGCAGGCATGAAACAGTAATTTTAAAGCACAGTCAACTGAAAATGACTCAGTGTGAGTGAAAAGTGGTCAGAATCAACACTATTGTGTTTATCGTGAAGCTTTTCAGTTTCTGAGGTTTGCAGGAATGACACACAAATTTTAGAAAAAAGTCAACTGAAAACCACTCAGTGTCAGTGAATACTGGTCAGAATCAGCACTTCTGTGTTTTTTGTCAAGCTTTTCAGTTTGTGAGGTCTGCAAGCCTGAAACAACTGAAAATGACTCAGTGTGATTGAATCGTGGTCAGAATCAACGCTTGTGTGATGTTTGTGAAACTTTTCAGTTTCTGAAGTTTGCAGGAATGAAACAAGCAACAATGATGCAACTGGGAAGTGTCCCAAGCTCCCACAGAGGACTCATGAACGCTCTGGTCCGGACCACGTCTGAGACCGGCAACGCTGAAAAGCGACAAACGTCACAGACGCGTGTCCTCTCTGGGAGTGTGGAATGAGACCTATGGCAGAAACGGCTCCTATTTAAAATCTTCCGAGGGTGAAGTAGTCATATCGAATGTGACGTCACCAAGCCAGGGACGTATCAAAGGAGGATCCCGCTCATTTTGCTTTGAAGTCGAGGCTTTGCTGCTGTGTGCTTTATTCTGTTTCAGGTCCAGTGTTACAGCGATTCCCTTTGCCATGTGTTGAGCCAGCCGTGTGGTGACTGCGCAATAATGAGGCAGGAGAGACATTGACTGCCACTGCTGTTTTGTTTCCTTGTGGTTTATGTAGTTGTTTTTATTTGTGATTGTATTATTAGTCTTTTGGTTTCTCTCGGCTGTGGCAATCATTGTTTTTCCCCAGTCAATTGAACACTATAGATCATTGTAACTGCCTCATGGCAGTAATTGTGGCTTTTACGCACGCTCCTTCCGCCTCTAGAATCATGTCAATACCAAAATGACGCCCAACATAATGATCAAATGATTTTCACTTTCACTGATTCTTGCTCAAGCATATGTTTCAGCAGCAAAGTGGATCTACGGGACGCTTCGATAAAGCCAATCACAGCAGCTCCTCTCATCAGGAACAGACAGTTTAACGAGCCAACACTTCAGCAGGAAACCTCCCTCCACAGACAAAAGTATACGTTTAAGTATAAGTTGAGCTCCTGAGGTCCTGGCCGTATGATTGACTTGTAAGTGTTTTTCCCCTGTGTTTTTTGTGTAAGAGTGTATGCTCTGTTTTTGCGAGGAGCTTTGCGTTCCGAGGACCCGCAGGCTGTCGTGTGAGTTGGATGGGACACCAACAGGGAGCAGGCCCGTGTCGCGGCGCAGGCCAAGGCAACACTCAACACTGAGGCAACTGGGAAGTGTCCCGGTGCTCCTCAAGGGCTGCCCACCACAAGCTCCCACAGAGGACTCATGAACGCTCTGGTCCGGACCACGTCTGAGACCGGCAACGCTGAAAAGCGACAAACGTCACAGACGCGTGTCCTCTCTGGGAGTGTGGAATGAGACCTATGGCAGAAATAACACCCATGGTTTCCGGAGCTCTTTCACCAGAGAAGAGCTCATTAACATCATCACTTGTAACTTTGCCCCATTCAGGCCTGGAGTGCATTTGTGTTCTCTGGTTTCTAACATAACAGTGTGTTTTATGTGAAGCTTTTCAGTTTCTGAGGTTTGCAGGCATGAAACAGTAATTTTAAAGCACAGTCAACTGAAAATGACTCAGTGTGAGTGAAAAGTGGTCAGAATCAACACTATTGTGTTTATCGTGAAGCTTTTCAGTTTCTGAGGTTTGCAGGAATGACACACAAATTTTAGAAAAAAGTCAACTGAAAACCACTCAGTGTCAGTGAATACTGGTCAGAATCAGCACTTCTGTGTTTTTTGTCAAGCTTTTCAGTTTGTGAGGTCTGCAAGCCTGAAACAACTGAAAATGACTCAGTGTGATTGAATCGTGGTCAGAATCAACGCTTGTGTGATGTTTGTGAAACTTTTCAGTTTCTGAAGTTTGCAGGAATGAAACAAGCAACAATGATGCAACTGGGAAGTGTCCCAAGCTCCCACAGAGGACTCATGAACGCTCTGGTCCGGACCACGTCTGAGACCGGCAACGCTGAAAAGCGACAAACGTCACAGACGCGTGTCCTCTCTGGGAGTGTGGAATGAGACCTATGGCAGAAACGGCTCCTATTTAAAATCTTCCGAGGGTGAAGTAGTCATATCGAATGTGACGTCACCAAGCCAGGGACGTATCAAAGGAGGATCCCGCTCATTTTGCTTTGAAGTCGAGGCTTTGCTGCTGTGTGCTTTATTCTGTTTCAGGTCCAGTGTTACAGCGATTCCCTTTGCCATGTGTTGAGCCAGCCGTGTGGTGACTGCGCAATAATGAGGCAGGAGAGACATTGACTGCCACTGCTGTTTTGTTTCCTTGTGGTTTATGTAGTTGTTTTTATTTGTGATTGTATTATTAGTCTTTTGGTTTCTCTCGGCTGTGGCAATCATTGTTTTTCCCCAGTCAATTGAACATCATAGATCATTGTAACTGCCTCATGGCAGTAATTGTGGCTTTTACGCACGCTCCTTCCGCCTCTAGAATCATGTCAATACCAAAATGACGCCCAACATAATGATTTCATGTAATGATCAAATGATTTTCACTTTCACTGATTCTTGCTCAAGCATATGTTTCAGCAGCAAAGTGGATCTACGGGACGCTTCGATAAAGCCAATCACAGCAGCTCCTCTCATCAGGAACAGACAGTTTAACGAGCCAACACTTCAGCAGGAAACCTCCCTCCACAGACAAAAGTATACGTTTAAGTATAAGTTGAGCTCCTGAGGTCCTGGCCGTATTATTGACTTGTAAGTGTTTTTCCCCTGTGTTTTTTGTGTAAGAGTGTATGCTCTGTTTTTGCGAGGAGCTTTGCGTTCCGAGGACCCGCAGGCTGTCGTGTGAGTTGGATGGGACACCAACAGGGAGCAGGCCCGTGTCGCGGCGCAGGCCAAGGCAACACTCAACACTGAGGCAACTGGGAAGTGTCCCGGTGCTCCTCAAGGGCTGCCCACCACAAGCTCCCACAGAGGACTCATGAACGCTCTGGTCCGGACCACGTCTGAGACCGGCAACGCTGAAAAGCGACAAACGTCACAGACGCGTGTCCTCTCTGGGAGTGTGGAATGAGACCTATGGCAGAAACGGCTCCTATTTAAAATCTTCCGTGGGTGAAGTAGTCATATCGAATGTGACGTCACCAAGCCAGGGACGTATCAAAGGAGGATCCCGCTCATTTTGCTTTGAAGTCGAGGCTTTGCTGCTGTGTGCTTTATTCTGTTTCAGGTCCAGTGTTACAGCGATTCCCTTTGCCATGTGTTGAGCCAGCCGTGTGGTGACTGCGCAATAATGAGGCAGGAGAGACATTGACTGCCACTGCTGTTTTGTTTCCTTGTGGTTTATGTAGTTGTTTTTATTTGTGATTGTATTATTAGTCTTTTGGTTTCTCTCGGCTGTGGCAATCATTGTTTTTCCCCAGTCAATTGAACACTATAGATCATTGTAACTGCCTCATGGCAGTAATTGTGGCTTTTACGCACGCTCCTTCCGCCTCTAGAATCATGTCAATACCAAAATGACGCCCAACATAATGATCAAATGATTTTCACTTTCACTGATTCTTGCTCAAGCATATGTTTCAGCAGCAAAGTGGATCTACGGGACGCTTCGATAAAGCCAATCACAGCAGCTCCTCTCATCAGGAACAGACAGTTTAACGAGCCAACACTTCAGCAGGAAACCTCCCTCCACAGACAAAAGTATACGTTTAAGTATAAGTTGAGCTCCTGAGGTCCTGGCCGTATTATTGACTTGTAAGTGTTTTTCCCCTGTGTTTTTTGTGTAAGAGTGTATGCTCTGTTTTTGCGAGGAGCTTTGCGTTCCGAGGACCCGCAGGCTGTCGTGTGAGTTGGATGGGACACCAACAGGGAGCAGGCCCGTGTCGCGGCGCAGGCCAAGGCAACACTCAACACTGAGGCAACTGGGAAGTGTCCCGGTGCTCCTCAAGGGCTGCCCACCACAAGCTCCCACAGAGGACTCATGAACGCTCTGGTCCGGACCACGTCTGAGACCGGCAACGCTGAAAAGCGACAAACGTCACAGACGCGTGTCCTCTCTGGGAGTGTGGAATGAGACCTATGGCAGAAACGGCTCCTATTTAAAATCTTCCGAGGGTGAAGTAGTCATATCGAATGTGACGTCACCAAGCCAGGGACGTATCAAAGGAGGATCCCGCTCATTTTGCTTTGAAGTCGAGGCTTTGCTGCTGTGTGCTTTATTCTGTTTCAGGTCCAGTGTTACAGCGATTCCCTTTGCCATGTGTTGAGCCAGCCGTGTGGTGACTGCGCAATAATGAGGCAGGAGAGACATTGACTGCCACTGCTGTTTTGTTTCCTTGTGGTTTATGTAGTTGTTTTTATTTGTGATTGTATTATTAGTCTTTTGGTTTCTCTCGGCTGTGGCAATCATTGTTTTTCCCCAGTCAATTGAACACTATAGATCATTGTAACTGCCTCATGGCAGTAATTGTGGCTTTTACGCACGCTCCTTCCGCCTCTAGAATCATGTCAATACCAAAATGACGCCCAACATAATGATCAAATGATTTTCACTTTCACTGATTCTTGCTCAAGCATATGTTTCAGCAGCAAAGTGGATCTACGGGACGCTTCGATAAAGCCAATCACAGCAGCTCCTCTCATCAGGAACAGACAGTTTAACGAGCCAACACTTCAGCAGGAAACCTCCCTCCACAGACAAAAGTATACGTTTAAGTATAAGTTGAGCTCCTGAGGTCCTGGCCGTATGATTGACTTGTAAGTGTTTTTCCCCTGTGTTTTTTGTGTAAGAGTGTATGCTCTGTTTTTGCGAGGAGCTTTGCGTTCCGAGGACCCGCAGGCTGTCGCGTGAGTTGGATGGGACACCAACAGGGAGCAGGCCCGTGTCGCGGCGCAGGCCAAGGCAACACTCAACACTGAGGCAACTGGGAAGTGTCCCGGTGCTCCTCAAGGGCTGCCCACCACAAGCTCCCACAGAGGACTCATGAACGCTCTGGTCCGGACCACGTCTGAGACCGGCAACGCTGAAAAGCGACAAACGTCACAGACGCGTGTCCTCTCTGGGAGTGTGGAATGAGACCTATGGCAGAAATAACACCCATGGTTTCCGGAGCTCTTTCACCAGAGAAGAGCTCATTAACATCATCACTTGTTACTTTGCCCCATTCAGGCCTGGAGTGCATTTGTGTTCTCTGGTTTCTAACATAACAGTGTGTTTTATGTGAAGCTTTTCAGTTTCTGAGGTTTGCAGGCATGAAACAGTCATTTTAAAGCACAGTCAACTGAAAATGACTCAGTGTGAGTGAAAAATGGTCAGAATCAACACTATTGTGTTTATCGTGAAGCTTTTCAGTTTCTGAGGGTTGCAGGAATGACACACAAATTTTAGAAAAAAGTCAACTGAAAACCACTCAGTGTCAGTGAATACTGGTCAGAATCAGCACTTATGTGTTTTTTGTCAAGCTTTTCAGTTTGTTAGGTCTGCAGGCCTGAAACAACTGAAAATGACTCAGTGTGATTGAATCGTGGTCAGAATCAACGCTTGTGTGATGTTTGTGAAACTTTTCAGTTTCTGAAGTTTGCAGGAATGAAACAAGCAACAATGAGGCAACTGGGAAGTGTCCCAAGCTCCCACAGAGGACTCATGAACGCTCTGGTCCGGACCACGTCTGAGACCGGCAACGCTGAAAAGCGACAAACGTCACAGACGCGTGTCCTCTCTGGGAGTGTGGAATGAGACCTATGGCAGAAACGGCTCCTATTTAAAATCTTCCGAGGGTGAAGTAGTCATATCGAATGTGACGTCACCAAGCCAGGGACGTATCAAAGGAGGATCCCGCTCATTTTGCTTTGAAGTCGAGGCTTTGCTGCTGTGTGCTTTATTCTGTTTCAGGTCCAGTGTTACAGCGATTCCCTTTGCCATGTGTTGAGCCAGCCGTGTGGTGACTGCGCAATAATGAGGCAGGAGAGACATTGACTGCCACTGCTGTTTTGTTTCCTTGTGGTTTATGTAGTTGTTTTTATTTGTGATTGTATTATTAGTCTTTTGGTTTCTCTCGGCTGTGGCAATCATTGTTTTTCCCCAGTCAATTGAACATCATAGATCATTGTAACTGCCTCATGGCAGTAATTGTGGCTTTTACGCACGCTCCTTCCGCCTCTAGAATCATGTCAATACCAAAATGACGCCCAACATAATGATTTCATGTAATGATCAAATGATTTTCACTTTCACTGATTCTTGCTCAAGCATATGTTTCAGCAGCAAAGTGGATCTACGGGACGCTTCGATAAAGCCAATCACAGCAGCTCCTCTCATCAGGAACAGACAGTTTAACGAGCCAACACTTCAGCAGGAAACCTCCCTCCACAGACAAAAGTATACGTTTAAGTATAAGTTGAGCTCCTGAGGTCCTGGCCGTATTATTGACTTGTAAGTGTTTTTCCCCTGTGTTTTTTGTGTAAGAGTGTATGCTCTGTTTTTGCGAGGAGCTTTGCGTTCCGAGGACCCGCAGGCTGTCGTGTGAGTTGGATGGGACACCAACAGGGAGCAGGCCCGTGTCGCGGCGCAGGCCAAGGCAACACTCAACACTGAGGCAACTGGGAAGTGTCCCGGTGCTCCTCAAGGGCTGCCCACCACAAGCTCCCACAGAGGACTCATGAACGCTCTGGTCCGGACCACGTCTGAGACCGGCAACGCTGAAAAGCGACAAACGTCACAGACGCGTGTCCTCTCTGGGAGTGTGGAATGAGACCTATGGCAGAAACGGCTCCTATTTAAAATCTTCCGAGGGTGAAGTAGTCATATCGAATGTGACGTCACCAAGCCAGGGACGTATCAAAGGAGGATCCCGCTCATTTTGCTTTGAAGTCGAGGCTTTGCTGCTGTGTGCTTTATTCTGTTTCAGGTCCAGTGTTACAGCGATTCCCTTTGCCATGTGTTGAGCCAGCCGTGTGGTGACTGCGCAATAATGAGGCAGGAGAGACATTGACTGCCACTGCTGTTTTGTTTCCTTGTGGTTTATGTAGTTGTTTTTATTTGTGATTGTATTATTAGTCTTTTGGTTTCTCTCGGCTGTGGCAATCATTGTTTTTCCCCAGTCAATTGAACACTATAGATCATTGTAACTGCCTCATGGCAGTAATTGTGGCTTTTACGCACGCTCCTTCCGCCTCTAGAATCATGTCAATACCAAAATGACGCCCAACATAATGATCAAATGATTTTCACTTTCACTGATTCTTGCTCAAGCATATGTTTCAGCAGCAAAGTGGATCTACGGGACGCTTCGATAAAGCCAATCACAGCAGCTCCTCTCATCAGGAACAGACAGTTTAACGAGCCAACACTTCAGCAGGAAACCTCCCTCCACAGACAAAAGTATACGCTTAAGTATAAGTTGAGCTCCTGAGGTCCTGGCCGTATTATTGACTTGTAAGTGTTTTTCCCCTGTGTTTTTTGTGTAAGAGTGTATGCTCTGTTTTTGCGAGGAGCTTTGCGTTCCGAGGACCCGCAGGCTGTCGTGTGAGTTGGATGGGACACCAACAGGGAGCAGGCCCGTGTCGCGGCGCAGGCCAAGGCAACACTCAACACTGAGGCAACTGGGAAGTGTCCCGGTGCTCCTCAAGGGCTGCCCACCACAAGCTCCCACAGAGGACTCATGAACGCTCTGGTCCGGACCACGTCTGAGACCGGCAACGCTGAAAAGCGACAAACGTCACAGACGCGTGTCCTCTCTGGGAGTGTGGAATGAGACCTATGGCAGAAACGGCTCCTATTTAAAATCTTCCGTGGGTGAAGTAGTCATATCGAATGTGACGTCACCAAGCCAGGGACGTATCAAAGGAGGATCCCGCTCATTTTGCTTTGAAGTCGAGGCTTTGCTGCTGTGTGCTTTATTCTGTTTCAGGTCCAGTGTTACAGCGATTCCCTTTGCCATGTGTTGAGCCAGCCGTGTGGTGACTGCGCAATAATGAGGCAGGAGAGACATTGACTGCCACTGCTGTTTTGTTTCCTTGTGGTTTATGTAGTTGTTTTTATTTGTGATTGTATTATTAGTCTTTTGGTTTCTCTCGGCTGTGGCAATCATTGTTTTTCCCCAGTCAATTGAACACTATAGATCATTGTAACTGCCTCATGGCAGTAATTGTGGCTTTTACGCACGCTCCTTCCGCCTCTAGAATCATGTCAATACCAAAATGACGCCCAACATAATGATCAAATGATTTTCACTTTCACTGATTCTTGCTCAAGCATATGTTTCAGCAGCAAAGTGGATCTACGGGACGCTTCGATAAAGCCAATCACAGCAGCTCCTCTCATCAGGAACAGACAGTTTAACGAGCCAACACTTCAGCAGGAAACCTCCCTCCACAGACAAAAGTATACGCTTAAGTATAAGTTGAGCTCCTGAGGTCCTGGCCGTATTATTGACTTGTAAGTGTTTTTCCCCTGTGTTTTTTGTGTAAGAGTGTATGCTCTGTTTTTGCGAGGAGCTTTGCGTTCCGAGGACCCGCAGGCTGTCGTGTGAGTTGGATGGGACACCAACAGGGAGCAGGCCCGTGTCGCGGCGCAGGCCAAGGCAACACTCAACACTGAGGCAACTGGGAAGTGTCCCGGTGCTCCTCAAGGGCTGCCCACCACAAGCTCCCACAGAGGACTCATGAACGCTCTGGTCCGGACCACGTCTGAGACCGGCAACGCTGAAAAGCGACAAACGTCACAGACGCGTGTCCTCTCTGGGAGTGTGGAATGAGACCTATGGCAGAAATAACACCCATGGTTTCCGGAGCTCTTTCACCAGAGAAGAGCTCATTAACATCATCACTTGTAACTTTGCCCCATTCAGGCCTGGAGTGCATTTGTGTTCTCTGGTTTCTAACATAACAGTGTGTTTTATGTGAAGCTTTTCAGTTTCTGAGGTTTGCAGGCATGAAACAGTAATTTTAAAGCACAGTCAACTGAAAATGACTCAGTGTGAGTGAAAAGTGGTCAGAATCAACACTATTGTGTTTATCGTGAAGCTTTTCAGTTTCTGAGGTTTGCAGGAATGACACACAAATTTTAGAAAAAAGTCAACTGAAAACCACTCAGTGTCAGTGAATACTGGTCAGAATCAGCACTTCTGTGTTTTTTGTCAAGCTTTTCAGTTTGTGAGGTCTGCAAGCCTGAAACAACTGAAAATGACTCAGTGTGATTGAATCGTGGTCAGAATCAACGCTTGTGTGATGTTTGTGAAACTTTTCAGTTTCTGAAGTTTGCAGGAATGAAACAAGCAACAATGATGCAACTGGGAAGTGTCCCAAGCTCCCACAGAGGACTCATGAACGCTCTGGTCCGGACCACGTCTGAGACCGGCAACGCTGAAAAGCGACAAACGTCACAGACGCGTGTCCTCTCTGGGAGTGTGGAATGAGACCTATGGCAGAAACGGCTCCTATTTAAAATCTTCCGAGGGTGAAGTAGTCATATCGAATGTGACGTCACCAAGCCAGGGACGTATCAAAGGAGGATCCCGCTCATTTTGCTTTGAAGTCGAGGCTTTGCTGCTGTGTGCTTTATTCTGTTTCAGGTCCAGTGTTACAGCGATTCCCTTTGCCATGTGTTGAGCCAGCCGTGTGGTGACTGCGCAATAATGAGGCAGGAGAGACATTGACTGCCACTGCTGTTTTGTTTCCTTGTGGTTTATGTAGTTGTTTTTATTTGTGATTGTATTATTAGTCTTTTGGTTTCTCTCGGCTGTGGCAATCATTGTTTTTCCCCAGTCAATTGAACACTATAGATCATTGTAACTGCCTCATGGCAGTAATTGTGGCTTTTACGCACGCTCCTTCCGCCTCTAGAATCATGTCAATACCAAAATGACGCCCAACATAATGATCAAATGATTTTCACTTTCACTGATTCTTGCTCAAGCATATGTTTCAGCAGCAAAGTGGATCTACGGGACGCTTCGATAAAGCCAATCACAGCAGCTCCTCTCATCAGGAACAGACAGTTTAACGAGCCAACACTTCAGCAGGAAACCTCCCTCCACAGACAAAAGTATACGTTTAAGTATAAGTTGAGCTCCTGAGGTCCTGGCCGTATGATTGACTTGTAAGTGTTTTTCCCCTGTGTTTTTTGTGTAAGAGTGTATGCTCTGTTTTTGCGAGGAGCTTTGCGTTCCGAGGACCCGCAGGCTGTCGTGTGAGTTGGATGGGACACCAACAGGGAGCAGGCCCGTGTCGCGGCGCAGGCCAAGGCAACACTCAACACTGAGGCAACTGGGAAGTGTCCCGGTGCTCCTCAAGGGCTGCCCACCACAAGCTCCCACAGAGGACTCATGAACGCTCTGGTCCGGACCACGTCTGAGACCGGCAACGCTGAAAAGCGACAAACGTCACAGACGCGTGTCCTCTCTGGGAGTGTGGAATGAGACCTATGGCAGAAACGGCTCCTATTTAAAATCTTCCGAGGGTGAAGTAGTCATATCGAATGTGACGTCACCAAGCCAGGGACGTATCAAAGGAGGATCCCGCTCATTTTGCTTTGAAGTCGAGGCTTTGCTGCTGTGTGCTTTATTCTGTTTCAGGTCCAGTGTTACAGCGATTCCCTTTGCCATGTGTTGAGCCAGCCGTGTGGTGACTGCGCAATAATGAGGCAGGAGAGACATTGACTGCCACTGCTGTTTTGTTTCCTTGTGGTTTATGTAGTTGTTTTTATTTGTGATTGTATTATTAGTCTTTTGGTTTCTCTCGGCTGTGGCAATCATTGTTTTTCCCCAGTCAATTGAACACTATAGATCATTGTAACTGCCTCATGGCAGTAATTGTGGCTTTTACGCACGCTCCTTCCGCCTCTAGAATCATGTCAATACCAAAATGACGCCCAACATAATGATTTCATGTAATGATCAAATGATTTTCACTTTCACTGATTCTTGCTCAAGCATATGTTTCAGCAGCAAAGTGGATCTACGGGACGCTTCGATAAAGCCAATCACAGCAGCTCCTCTCATCAGGAACAGACAGTTTAACGAGCCAACACTTCAGCAGGAAACCTCCCTCCACAGACAAAAGTATACGTTTAAGTATAAGTTGAGCTCCTGAGGTCCTGGCCGTATTATTGACTTGTAAGTGTTTTTCCCCTGTGTTTTTTGTGTAAGAGTGTATGCTCTGTTTTTGCGAGGAGCTTTGCGTTCCGAGGACCCGCAGGCTGTCGTGTGAGTTGGATGGGACACCAACAGGGAGCAGGCCCGTGTCGCGGCGCAGGCCAAGGCAACACTCAACACTGAGGCAACTGGGAAGTGTCCCGGTGCTCCTCAAGGGCTGCCCACCACAAGCTCCCACAGAGGACTCATGAACGCTCTGGTCCGGACCACGTCTGAGACCGGCAACGCTGAAAAGCGACAAACGTCACAGACGCGTGTCCTCTCTGGGAGTGTGGAATGAGACCTATGGCAGAAACGGCTCCTATTTAAAATCTTCCGAGGGTGAAGTAGTCATATCGAATGTGACGTCACCAAGCCAGGGACGTATCAAAGGAGGATCCCGCTCATTTTGCTTTGAAGTCGAGGCTTTGCTGCTGTGTGCTTTATTCTGTTTCAGGTCCAGTGTTACAGCGATTCCCTTTGCCATGTGTTGAGCCAGCCGTGTGGTGACTGCGCAATAATGAGGCAGGAGAGACATTGACTGCCACTGCTGTTTTGTTTCCTTGTGGTTTATGTAGTTGTTTTTATTTGTGATTGTATTATTAGTCTTTTGGTTTCTCTCGGCTGTGGCAATCATTGTTTTTCCCCAGTCAATTGAACACTATAGATCATTGTAACTGCCTCATGGCAGTAATTGTGGCTTTTACGCACGCTCCTTCCGCCTCTAGAATCATGTCAATACCAAAATGACGCCCAACATAATGATCAAATGATTTTCACTTTCACTGATTCTTGCTCAAGCATATGTTTCAGCAGCAAAGTGGATCTACGGGACGCTTCGATAAAGCCAATCACAGCAGCTCCTCTCATCAGGAACAGACAGTTTAACGAGCCAACACTTCAGCAAGAAACCTCCCTCCACAGACAAAAGTATACGCTTAAGTATAAGTTGAGCTCCTGAGGTCCTGGCCGTATTATTGACTTGTAAGTGTTTTTCCCCTGTGTTTTTTGTGTAAGAGTGTATGCTCTGTTTTTGCGAGGAGCTTTGCGTTCCGAGGACCCGCAGGCTGTCGTGTGAGTTGGATGGGACACCAACAGGGAGCAGGCCCGTGTCGCGGCGCAGGCCAAGGCAACACTCAACACTGAGGCAACTGGGAAGTGTCCCGGTGCTCCTCAAGGGCTGCCCACCACAAGCTCCCACAGAGGACTCATGAACGCTCTGGTCCGGACCACGTCTGAGACCGGCAACGCTGAAAAGCGACAAACGTCACAGACGCGTGTCCTCTCTGGGAGTGTGGAATGAGACCTATGGCAGAAATAACACCCATGGTTTCCGGAGCTCTTTCACCAGAGAAGAGCTCATTAACATCATCACTTGTAACTTTGCCCCATTCAGGCCTGGAGTGCATTTGTGTTCTCTGGTTTCTAACATAACAGTGTGTTTTATGTGAAGCTTTTCAGTTTCTGAGGTTTGCAGGCATGAAACAGTAATTTTAAAGCACAGTCAACTGAAAATGACTCAGTGTGAGTGAAAAGTGGTCAGAATCAACACTATTGTGTTTATCGTGAAGCTTTTCAGTTTCTGAGGTTTGCAGGAATGACACACAAATTTTAGAAAAAAGTCAACTGAAAACCACTCAGTGTCAGTGAATACTGGTCAGAATCAGCACTTCTGTGTTTTTTGTCAAGCTTTTCAGTTTGTGAGGTCTGCAAGCCTGAAACAACTGAAAATGACTCAGTGTGATTGAATCGTGGTCAGAATCAACGCTTGTGTGATGTTTGTGAAACTTTTCAGTTTCTGAAGTTTGCAGGAATGAAACAAGCAACAATGATGCAACTGGGAAGTGTCCCAAGCTCCCACAGAGGACTCATGAACGCTCTGGTCCGGACCACGTCTGAGACCGGCAACGCTGAAAAGCGACAAACGTCACAGACGCGTGTCCTCTCTGGGAGTGTGGAATGAGACCTATGGCAGAAACGGCTCCTATTTAAAATCTTCCGAGGGTGAAGTAGTCATATCGAATGTGACGTCACCAAGCCAGGGACGTATCAAAGGAGGATCCCGCTCATTTTGCTTTGAAGTCGAGGCTTTGCTGCTGTGTGCTTTATTCTGTTTCAGGTCCAGTGTTACAGCGATTCCCTTTGCCATGTGTTGAGCCAGCCGTGTGGTGACTGCGCAATAATGAGGCAGGAGAGACATTGACTGCCACTGCTGTTTTGTTTCCTTGTGGTTTATGTAGTTGTTTTTATTTGTGATTGTATTATTAGTCTTTTGGTTTCTCTCGGCTGTGGCAATCATTGTTTTTCCCCAGTCAATTGAACACTATAGATCATTGTAACTGCCTCATGGCAGTAATTGTGGCTTTTACGCACGCTCCTTCCGCCTCTAGAATCATGTCAATACCAAAATGACGCCCAACATAATGATCAAATGATTTTCACTTTCACTGATTCTTGCTCAAGCATATGTTTCAGCAGCAAAGTGGATCTACGGGACGCTTCGATAAAGCCAATCACAGCAGCTCCTCTCATCAGGAACAGACAGTTTAACGAGCCAACACTTCAGCAGGAAACCTCCCTCCACAGACAAAAGTATACGTTTAAGTATAAGTTGAGCTCCTGAGGTCCTGGCCGTATTATTGACTTGTAAGTGTTTTTCCCCTGTGTTTTTTGTGTAAGAGTGTATGCTCTGTTTTTGCGAGGAGCTTTGCGTTCCGAGGACCCGCAGGCTGTCGTGTGAGTTGGATGGGACACCAACAGGGAGCAGGCCCGTGTCGCGGCGCAGGCCAAGGCAACACTCAACACTGAGGCAACTGGGAAGTGTCCCGGTGCTCCTCAAGGGCTGCCCACCACAAGCTCCCACAGAGGACTCATGAACGCTCTGGTCCGGACCACGTCTGAAACCGGCAACGCTGAAAAGCGACAAACGTCACAGACGCGTGTCCTCTCTGGGAGTGTGGAATGAGACCTATGGCAGAAATAACACCCATGGTTTCCGGAGCTCTTTCACCAGAGAAGAGCTCATTAACATCATCACTTGTAACTTTGCCCCATTCAGGCCTGGAGTGCATTTGTGTTCTCTGGTTTCTAACATAACAGTGTGTTTTATGTGAAGCTTTTCAGTTTCTGAGGTTTGCAGGCATGAAACAGTAATTTTAAAGCACAGTCAACTGAAAATGACTCAGTGTGAGTGAAAAGTGGTCAGAATCAACACTATTGTGTTTATCGTGAAGCTTTTCAGTTTCTGAGGTTTGCAGGAATGACACACAAATTTTAGAAAAAAGTCAACTGAAAACCACTCAGTGTCAGTGAATACTGGTCAGAATCAGCACTTCTGTGTTTTTTGTCAAGCTTTTCAGTTTGTGAGGTCTGCAAGCCTGAAACAACTGAAAATGACTCAGTGTGATTGAATCGTGGTCAGAATCAACGCTTGTGTGATGTTTGTGAAACTTTTCAGTTTCTGAAGTTTGCAGGAATGAAACAAGCAACAATGATGCAACTGGGAAGTGTCCCAAGCTCCCACAGAGGACTCATGAACGCTCTGGTCCGGACCACGTCTGAGACCGGCAACGCTGAAAAGCGACAAACGTCACAGACGCGTGTCCTCTCTGGGAGTGTGGAATGAGACCTATGGCAGAAACGGCTCCTATTTAAAATCTTCCGAGGGTGAAGTAGTCATATCGAATGTGACGTCACCAAGCCAGGGACGTATCAAAGGAGGATCCCGCTCATTTTGCTTTGAAGTCGAGGCTTTGCTGCTGTGTGCTTTATTCTGTTTCAGGTCCAGTGTTACAGCGATTCCCTTTGCCATGTGTTGAGCCAGCCGTGTGGTGACTGCGCAATAATGAGGCAGGAGAGACATTGACTGCCACTGCTGTTTTGTTTCCTTGTGGTTTATGTAGTTGTTTTTATTTGTGATTGTATTATTAGTCTTTTGGTTTCTCTCGGCTGTGGCAATCATTGTTTTTCCCCAGTCAATTGAACATCATAGATCATTGTAACTGCCTCATGGCAGTAATTGTGGCTTTTACGCACGCTCCTTCCGCCTCTAGAATCATGTCAATACCAAAATGACGCCCAACATAATGATTTCATGTAATGATCAAATGATTTTCACTTTCACTGATTCTTGCTCAAGCATATGTTTCAGCAGCAAAGTGGATCTACGGGACGCTTCGATAAAGCCAATCACAGCAGCTCCTCTCATCAGGAACAGACAGTTTAACGAGCCAACACTTCAGCAGGAAACCTCCCTCCACAGACAAAAGTATACGTTTAAGTATAAGTTGAGCTCCTGAGGTCCTGGCCGTATGATTGACTTGTAAGTGTTTTTCCCCTGTGTTTTTTGTGTAAGAGTGTATGCTCTGTTTTTGCGAGGAGCTTTGCGTTCCGAGGACCCGCAGGCTGTCGTGTGAGTTGGATGGGACACCAACAGGGAGCAGGCCCGTGTCGCGGCGCAGGCCAAGGCAACACTCAACACTGAGGCAACTGGGAAGTGTCCCGGTGCTCCTCAAGGGCTGCCCACCACAAGCTCCCACAGAGGACTCATGAACGCTCTGGTCCGGACCACGTCTGAGACCGGCAACGCTGAAAAGCGACAAACGTCACAGACGCGTGTCCTCTCTGGGAGTGTGGAATGAGACCTATGGCAGAAACGGCTCCTATTTAAAATCTTCCGTGGGTGAAGTAGTCATATCGAATGTGACGTCACCAAGCCAGGGACGTATCAAAGGAGGATCCCGCTCATTTTGCTTTGAAGTCGAGGCTTTGCTGCTGTGTGCTTTATTCTGTTTCAGGTCCAGTGTTACAGCGATTCCCTTTGCCATGTGTTGAGCCAGCCGTGTGGTGACTGCGCAATAATGAGGCAGGAGAGACATTGACTGCCACTGCTGTTTTGTTTCCTTGTGGTTTATGTAGTTGTTTTTATTTGTGATTGTATTATTAGTCTTTTGGTTTCTCTCGGCTGTGGCAATCATTGTTTTTCCCCAGTCAATTGAACACTATAGATCATTGTAACTGCCTCATGGCAGTAATTGTGGCTTTTACGCACGCTCCTTCCGCCTCTAGAATCATGTCAATACCAAAATGACGCCCAACATAATGATCAAATGATTTTCACTTTCACTGATTCTTGCTCAAGCATATGTTTCAGCAGCAAAGTGGATCTACGGGACGCTTCGATAAAGCCAATCACAGCAGCTCCTCTCATCAGGAACAGACAGTTTAACGAGCCAACACTTCAGCAGGAAACCTCCCTCCACAGACAAAAGTATACGTTTAAGTATAAGTTGAGCTCCTGAGGTCCTGGCCGTATTATTGACTTGTAAGTGTTTTTCCCCTGTGTTTTTTGTGTAAGAGTGTATGCTCTGTTTTTGCGAGGAGCTTTGCGTTCCGAGGACCCGCAGGCTGTCGTGTGAGTTGGATGGGACACCAACAGGGAGCAGGCCCGTGTCGCGGCGCAGGCCAAGGCAACACTCAACACTGAGGCAACTGGGAAGTGTCCCGGTGCTCCTCAAGGGCTGCCCACCACAAGCTCCCACAGAGGACTCATGAACGCTCTGGTCCGGACCACGTCTGAGACCGGCAACGCTGAAAAGCGACAAACGTCACAGACGCGTGTCCTCTCTGGGAGTGTGGAATGAGACCTATGGCAGAAACGGCTCCTATTTAAAATCTTCCGAGGGTGAAGTAGTCATATCGAATGTGACGTCACCAAGCCAGGGACGTATCAAAGGAGGATCCCGCTCATTTTGCTTTGAAGTCGAGGCTTTGCTGCTGTGTGCTTTATTCTGTTTCAGGTCCAGTGTTACAGCGATTCCCTTTGCCATGTGTTGAGCCAGCCGTGTGGTGACTGCGCAATAATGAGGCAGGAGAGACATTGACTGCCACTGCTGTTTTGTTTCCTTGTGGTTTATGTAGTTGTTTTTATTTGTGATTGTATTATTAGTCTTTTGGTTTCTCTCGGCTGTGGCAATCATTGTTTTTCCCCAGTCAATTGAACACTATAGATCATTGTAACTGCCTCATGGCAGTAATTGTGGCTTTTACGCACGCTCCTTCCGCCTCTAGAATCATGTCAATACCAAAATGACGCCCAACATAATGATCAAATGATTTTCACTTTCACTGATTCTTGCTCAAGCATATGTTTCAGCAGCAAAGTGGATCTACGGGACGCTTCGATAAAGCCAATCACAGCAGCTCCTCTCATCAGGAACAGACAGTTTAACGAGCCAACACTTCAGCAGGAAACCTCCCTCCACAGACAAAAGTATACGTTTAAGTATAAGTTGAGCTCCTGAGGTCCTGGCCGTATGATTGACTTGTAAGTGTTTTTCCCCTGTGTTTTTTGTGTAAGAGTGTATGCTCTGTTTTTGCGAGGAGCTTTGCGTTCCGAGGACCCGCAGGCTGTCGCGTGAGTTGGATGGGACACCAACAGGGAGCAGGCCCGTGTCGCGGCGCAGGCCAAGGCAACACTCAACACTGAGGCAACTGGGAAGTGTCCCGGTGCTCCTCAAGGGCTGCCCACCACAAGCTCCCACAGAGGACTCATGAACGCTCTGGTCCGGACCACGTCTGAGACCGGCAACGCTGAAAAGCGACAAACGTCACAGACGCGTGTCCTCTCTGGGAGTGTGGAATGAGACCTATGGCAGAAATAACACCCATGGTTTCCGGAGCTCTTTCACCAGAGAAGAGCTCATTAACATCATCACTTGTAACTTTGCCCCATTCAGGCCTGGAGTGCATTTGTGTTCTCTGGTTTCTAACATAACAGTGTGTTTTATGTGAAGCTTTTCAGTTTCTGAGGTTTGCAGGCATGAAACAGTCATTTTAAAGCACAGTCAACTGAAAATGACTCAGTGTGAGTGAAAAATGGTCAGAATCAACACTATTGTGTTTATCGTGAAGCTTTTCAGTTTCTGAGGGTTGCAGGAATGACACACAAATTTTAGAAAAAAGTCAACTGAAAACCACTCAGTGTCAGTGAATACTGGTCAGAATCAGCACTTATGTGTTTTTTGTCAAGCTTTTCAGTTTGTTAGGTCTGCAGGCCTGAAACAACTGAAAATGACTCAGTGTGATTGAATCGTGGTCAGAATCAACGCTTGTGTGATGTTTGTGAAACTTTTCAGTTTCTGAAGTTTGCAGGAATGAAACAAGCAACAATGAGGCAACTGGGAAGTGTCCCAAGCTCCCACAGAGGACTCATGAACGCTCTGGTCCGGACCACGTCTGAGACCGGCAACGCTGAAAAGCGACAAACGTCACAGACGCGTGTCCTCTCTGGAAGTGTGGAATGAGACCTATGGCAGAAACGGCTCCTATTTAAAATCTTCCGAGGGTGAAGTAGTCATATCGAATGTGACGTCACCAAGCCAGGGACGTATCAAAGGAGGATCCCGCTCATTTTGCTTTGAAGTCGAGGCTTTGCTGCTGTGTGCTTTATTCTGTTTCAGGTCCAGTGTTACAGCGATTCCCTTTGCCATGTGTTGAGCCAGCCGTGTGGTGACTGCGCAATAATGAGGCAGGAGAGACATTGACTGCCACTGCTGTTTTGTTTCCTTGTGGTTTATGTAGTTGTTTTTATTTGTGATTGTATTATTAGTCTTTTGGTTTCTCTCGGCTGTGGCAATCATTGTTTTTCCCCAGTCAATTGAACATCATAGATCATTGTAACTGCCTCATGGCAGTAATTGTGGCTTTTACGCACGCTCCTTCCGCCTCTAGAATCATGTCAATACCAAAATGACGCCCAACATAATGATCAAATGATTTTCACTTTCACTGATTCTTGCTCAAGCATATGTTTCAGCAGCAAAGTGGATCTACGGGACGCTTCGATAAAGCCAATCACAGCAGCTCCTCTCATCAGGAACAGACAGTTTAACGAGCCAACACTTCAGCAGGAAACCTCCCTCCACAGACAAAAGTATACGTTTAAGTATAAGTTGAGCTCCTGAGGTCCTGGCCGTATGATTGACTTGTAAGTGTTTTTCCCCTGTGTTTTTTGTGTAAGAGTGTATGCTCTGTTTTTGCGAGGAGCTTTGCGTTCCGAGGACCCGCAGGCTGTCGTGTGAGTTGGATGGGACACCAACAGGGAGCAGGCCCGTGTCGCGGCGCAGGCCAAGGCAACACTCAACACTGAGGCAACTGGGAAGTGTCCCGGTGCTCCTCAAGGGCTGCCCACCACAAGCTCCCACAGAGGACTCATGAACGCTCTGGTCCGGACCACGTCTGAGACCGGCAACGCTGAAAAGCGACAAACGTCACAGACGCGTGTCCTCTCTGGGAGTGTGGAATGAGACCTATGGCAGAAACGGCTCCTATTTAAAATCTTCCGAGGGTGAAGTAGTCATATCGAATGTGACGTCACCAAGCCAGGGACGTATCAAAGGAGGATCCCGCTCATTTTGCTTTGAAGTCGAGGCTTTGCTGCTGTGTGCTTTATTCTGTTTCAGGTCCAGTGTTACAGCGATTCCCTTTGCCATGTGTTGAGCCAGCCGTGTGGTGACTGCGCAATAATGAGGCAGGAGAGACATTGACTGCCACTGCTGTTTTGTTTCCTTGTGGTTTATGTAGTTGTTTTTATTTGTGATTGTATTATTAGTCTTTTGGTTTCTCTCGGCTGTGGCAATCATTGTTTTTCCCCAGTCAATTGAACACTATAGATCATTGTAACTGCCTCATGGCAGTAATTGTGGCTTTTACGCACGCTCCTTCCGCCTCTAGAATCATGTCAATACCAAAATGACGCCCAACATAATGATTTCATGTAATGATCAAATGATTTTCACTTTCACTGATTCTTGCTCAAGCATATGTTTCAGCAGCAAAGTGGATCTACGGGACGCTTCGATAAAGCCAATCACAGCAGCTCCTCTCATCAGGAACAGACAGTTTAACGAGCCAACACTTCAGCAGGAAACCTCCCTCCACAGACAAAAGTATACGTTTAAGTATAAGTTGAGCTCCTGAGGTCCTGGCCGTATTATTGACTTGTAAGTGTTTTTCCCCTGTGTTTTTTGTGTAAGAGTGTATGCTCTGTTTTTGCGAGGAGCTTTGCGTTCCGAGGACCCGCAGGCTGTCGTGTGAGTTGGATGGGACACCAACAGGGAGCAGGCCCGTGTCGCGGCGCAGGCCAAGGCAACACTCAACACTGAGGCAACTGGGAAGTGTCCCGGTGCTCCTCAAGGGCTGCCCACCACAAGCTCCCACAGAGGACTCATGAACGCTCTGGTCCGGACCACGTCTGAGACCGGCAACGCTGAAAAGCGACAAACGTCACAGACGCGTGTCCTCTCTGGGAGTGTGGAATGAGACCTATGGCAGAAACGGCTCCTATTTAAAATCTTCCGAGGGTGAAGTAGTCATATCGAATGTGACGTCACCAAGCCAGGGACGTATCAAAGGAGGATCCCGCTCATTTTGCTTTGAAGTCGAGGCTTTGCTGCTGTGTGCTTTATTCTGTTTCAGGTCCAGTGTTACAGCGATTCCCTTTGCCATGTGTTGAGCCAGCCGTGTGGTGACTGCGCAATAATGAGGCAGGAGAGACATTGACTGCCACTGCTGTTTTGTTTCCTTGTGGTTTATGTAGTTGTTTTTATTTGTGATTGTATTATTAGTCTTTTGGTTTCTCTCGGCTGTGGCAATCATTGTTTTTCCCCAGTCAATTGAACACTATAGATCATTGTAACTGCCTCATGGCAGTAATTGTGGCTTTTACGCACGCTCCTTCCGCCTCTAGAATCATGTCAATACCAAAATGACGCCCAACATAATGATCAAATGATTTTCACTTTCACTGATTCTTGCTCAAGCATATGTTTCAGCAGCAAAGTGGATCTACGGGACGCTTCGATAAAGCCAATCACAGCAGCTCCTCTCATCAGGAACAGACAGTTTAACGAGCCAACACTTCAGCAGGAAACCTCCCTCCACAGACAAAAGTATACGCTTAAGTATAAGTTGAGCTCCTGAGGTCCTGGCCGTATTATTGACTTGTAAGTGTTTTTCCCCTGTGTTTTTTGTGTAAGAGTGTATGCTCTGTTTTTGCGAGGAGCTTTGCGTTCCGAGGACCCGCAGGCTGTCGTGTGAGTTGGATGGGACACCAACAGGGAGCAGGCCCGTGTCGCGGCGCAGGCCAAGGCAACACTCAACACTGAGGCAACTGGGAAGTGTCCCGGTGCTCCTCAAGGGCTGCCCACCACAAGCTCCCACAGAGGACTCATGAACGCTCTGGTCCGGACCACGTCTGAGACCGGCAACGCTGAAAAGCGACAAACGTCACAGACGCGTGTCCTCTCTGGGAGTGTGGAATGAGACCTATGGCAGAAACGGCTCCTATTTAAAATCTTCCGTGGGTGAAGTAGTCATATCGAATGTGACGTCACCAAGCCAGGGACGTATCAAAGGAGGATCCCGCTCATTTTGCTTTGAAGTCGAGGCTTTGCTGCTGTGTGCTTTATTCTGTTTCAGGTCCAGTGTTACAGCGATTCCCTTTGCCATGTGTTGAGCCAGCCGTGTGGTGACTGCGCAATAATGAGGCAGGAGAGACATTGACTGCCACTGCTGTTTTGTTTCCTTGTGGTTTATGTAGTTGTTTTTATTTGTGATTGTATTATTAGTCTTTTGGTTTCTCTCGGCTGTGGCAATCATTGTTTTTCCCCAGTCAATTGAACACTATAGATCATTGTAACTGCCTCATGGCAGTAATTGTGGCTTTTACGCACGCTCCTTCCGCCTCTAGAATCATGTCAATACCAAAATGACGCCCAACATAATGATCAAATGATTTTCACTTTCACTGATTCTTGCTCAAGCATATGTTTCAGCAGCAAAGTGGATCTACGGGACGCTTCGATAAAGCCAATCACAGCAGCTCCTCTCATCAGGAACAGACAGTTTAACGAGCCAACACTTCAGCAGGAAACCTCCCTCCACAGACAAAAGTATACGCTTAAGTATAAGTTGAGCTCCTGAGGTCCTGGCCGTATTATTGACTTGTAAGTGTTTTTCCCCTGTGTTTTTTGTGTAAGAGTGTATGCTCTGTTTTTGCGAGGAGCTTTGCGTTCCGAGGACCCGCAGGCTGTCGTGTGAGTTGGATGGGACACCAACAGGGAGCAGGCCCGTGTCGCGGCGCAGGCCAAGGCAACACTCAACACTGAGGCAACTGGGAAGTGTCCCGGTGCTCCTCAAGGGCTGCCCACCACAAGCTCCCACAGAGGACTCATGAACGCTCTGGTCCGGACCACGTCTGAGACCGGCAACGCTGAAAAGCGACAAACGTCACAGACGCGTGTCCTCTCTGGGAGTGTGGAATGAGACCTATGGCAGAAACGGCTCCTATTTAAAATCTTCCGAGGGTGAAGTAGTCATATCGAATGTGACGTCACCAAGCCAGGGACGTATCAAAGGAGGATCCCGCTCATTTTGCTTTGAAGACGAGGCTTTGCTGCTGTGTGCTTTATTCTGTTTCAGGTCCAGTGTTACAGCGATTCCCTTTGCCATGTGTTGAGCCAGCCGTGTGGTGACTGCGCAATAATGAGGCAGGAGAGACATTGACTGCCACTGCTGTTTTGTTTCCTTGTGGTTTATGTAGTTGTTTTTATTTGTGATTGTATTATTAGTCTTTTGGTTTCTCTCGGCTGTGGCAATCATTGTTTTTCCCCAGTCAATTGAACACTATAGATCATTGTAACTGCCTCATGGCAGTAATTGTGGCTTTTACGCACGCTCCTTCCGCCTCTAGAATCATGTCAATACCAAAATGACGCCCAACATAATGATCAAATGATTTTCACTTTCACTGATTCTTGCTCAAGCATATGTTTCAGCAGCAAAGTGGATCTACGGGACGCTTCGATAAAGCCAATCACAGCAGCTCCTCTCATCAGGAACAGACAGTTTAACGAGCCAACACTTCAGCAGGAAACCTCCCTCCACAGACAAAAGTATACGTTTAAGTATAAGTTGAGCTCCTGAGGTCCTGGCCGTATGATTGACTTGTAAGTGTTTTTCCCCTGTGTTTTTTGTGTAAGAGTGTATGCTCTGTTTTTGCGAGGAGCTTTGCGTTCCGAGGACCCGCAGGCTGTCGTGTGAGTTGGATGGGACACCAACAGGGAGCAGGCCCGTGTCGCGGCGCAGGCCAAGGCAACACTCAACACTGAGGCAACTGGGAAGTGTCCCGGTGCTCCTCAAGGGCTGCCCACCACAAGCTCCCACAGAGGACTCATGAACGCTCTGGTCCGGACCACGTCTGAGACCGGCAACGCTGAAAAGCGACAAACGTCACAGACGCGTGTCCTCTCTGGGAGTGTGGAATGAGACCTATGGCAGAAATAACACCCATGGTTTCCGGAGCTCTTTCACCAGAGAAGAGCTCATTAACATCATCACTTGTAACTTTGCCCCATTCAGGCCTGGAGTGCATTTGTGTTCTCTGGTTTCTAACATAACAGTGTGTTTTATGTGAAGCTTTTCAGTTTCTGAGGTTTGCAGGCATGAAACAGTAATTTTAAAGCACAGTCAACTGAAAATGACTCAGTGTGAGTGAAAAGTGGTCAGAATCAACACTATTGTGTTTATCGTGAAGCTTTTCAGTTTCTGAGGTTTGCAGGAATGACACACAAATTTTAGAAAAAAGTCAACTGAAAACCACTCAGTGTCAGTGAATACTGGTCAGAATCAGCACTTCTGTGTTTTTTGTCAAGCTTTTCAGTTTGTGAGGTCTGCAAGCCTGAAACAACTGAAAATGACTCAGTGTGATTGAATCGTGGTCAGAATCAACGCTTGTGTGATGTTTGTGAAACTTTTCAGTTTCTGAAGTTTGCAGGAATGAAACAAGCAACAATGATGCAACTGGGAAGTGTCCCAAGCTCCCACAGAGGACTCATGAACGCTCTGGTCCGGACCACGTCTGAGACCGGCAACGCTGAAAAGCGACAAACGTCACAGACGCGTGTCCTCTCTGGGAGTGTGGAATGAGACCTATGGCAGAAACGGCTCCTATTTAAAATCTTCCGAGGGTGAAGTAGTCATATCGAATGTGACGTCACCAAGCCAGGGACGTATCAAAGGAGGATCCCGCTCATTTTGCTTTGAAGTCGAGGCTTTGCTGCTGTGTGCTTTATTCTGTTTCAGGTCCAGTGTTACAGCGATTCCCTTTGCCATGTGTTGAGCCAGCCGTGTGGTGACTGCGCAATAATGAGGCAGGAGAGACATTGACTGCCACTGCTGTTTTGTTTCCTTGTGGTTTATGTAGTTGTTTTTATTTGTGATTGTATTATTAGTCTTTTGGTTTCTCTCGGCTGTGGCAATCATTGTTTTTCCCCAGTCAATTGAACATCATAGATCATTGTAACTGCCTCATGGCAGTAATTGTGGCTTTTACGCACGCTCCTTCCGCCTCTAGAATCATGTCAATACCAAAATGACGCCCAACATAATGATTTCATGTAATGATCAAATGATTTTCACTTTCACTGATTCTTGCTCAAGCATATGTTTCAGCAGCAAAGTGGATCTACGGGACGCTTCGATAAAGCCAATCACAGCAGCTCCTCTCATCAGGAACAGACAGTTTAACGAGCCAACACTTCAGCAGGAAACCTCCCTCCACAGACAAAAGTATACGTTTAAGTATAAGTTGAGCTCCTGAGGTCCTGGCCGTATTATTGACTTGTAAGTGTTTTTCCCCTGTGTTTTTTGTGTAAGAGTGTATGCTCTGTTTTTGCGAGGAGCTTTGCGTTCCGAGGACCCGCAGGCTGTCGTGTGAGTTGGATGGGACACCAACAGGGAGCAGGCCCGTGTCGCGGCGCAGGCCAAGGCAACACTCAACACTGAGGCAACTGGGAAGTGTCCCGGTGCTCCTCAAGGGCTGCCCACCACAAGCTCCCACAGAGGACTCATGAACGCTCTGGTCCGGACCACGTCTGAGACCGGCAACGCTGAAAAGCGACAAACGTCACAGACGCGTGTCCTCTCTGGGAGTGTGGAATGAGACCTATGGCAGAAACGGCTCCTATTTAAAATCTTCCGTGGGTGAAGTAGTCATATCGAATGTGACGTCACCAAGCCAGGGACGTATCAAAGGAGGATCCCGCTCATTTTGCTTTGAAGTCGAGGCTTTGCTGCTGTGTGCTTTATTCTGTTTCAGGTCCAGTGTTACAGCGATTCCCTTTGCCATGTGTTGAGCCAGCCGTGTGGTGACTGCGCAATAATGAGGCAGGAGAGACATTGACTGCCACTGCTGTTTTGTTTCCTTGTGGTTTATGTAGTTGTTTTTATTTGTGATTGTATTATTAGTCTTTTGGTTTCTCTCGGCTGTGGCAATCATTGTTTTTCCCCAGTCAATTGAACACTATAGATCATTGTAACTGCCTCATGGCAGTAATTGTGGCTTTTACGCACGCTCCTTCCGCCTCTAGAATCATGTCAATACCAAAATGACGCCCAACATAATGATCAAATGATTTTCACTTTCACTGATTCTTGCTCAAGCATATGTTTCAGCAGCAAAGTGGATCTACGGGACGCTTCGATAAAGCCAATCACAGCAGCTCCTCTCATCAGGAACAGACAGTTTAACGAGCCAACACTTCAGCAGGAAACCTCCCTCCACAGACAAAAGTATACGTTTAAGTATAAGTTGAGCTCCTGAGGTCCTGGCCGTATTATTGACTTGTAAGTGTTTTTCCCCTGTGTTTTTTGTGTAAGAGTGTATGCTCTGTTTTTGCGAGGAGCTTTGCGTTCCGAGGACCCGCAGGCTGTCGTGTGAGTTGGATGGGACACCAACAGGGAGCAGGCCCGTGTCGCGGCGCAGGCCAAGGCAACACTCAACACTGAGGCAACTGGGAAGTGTCCCGGTGCTCCTCAAGGGCTGCCCACCACAAGCTCCCACAGAGGACTCATGAACGCTCTGGTCCGGACCACGTCTGAGACCGGCAACGCTGAAAAGCGACAAACGTCACAGACGCGTGTCCTCTCTGGGAGTGTGGAATGAGACCTATGGCAGAAACGGCTCCTATTTAAAATCTTCCGAGGGTGAAGTAGTCATATCGAATGTGACGTCACCAAGCCAGGGACGTATCAAAGGAGGATCCCGCTCATTTTGCTTTGAAGTCGAGGCTTTGCTGCTGTGTGCTTTATTCTGTTTCAGGTCCAGTGTTACAGCGATTCCCTTTGCCATGTGTTGAGCCAGCCGTGTGGTGACTGCGCAATAATGAGGCAGGAGAGACATTGACTGCCACTGCTGTTTTGTTTCCTTGTGGTTTATGTAGTTGTTTTTATTTGTGATTGTATTATTAGTCTTTTGGTTTCTCTCGGCTGTGGCAATCATTGTTTTTCCCCAGTCAATTGAACACTATAGATCATTGTAACTGCCTCATGGCAGTAATTGTGGCTTTTACGCACGCTCCTTCCGCCTCTAGAATCATGTCAATACCAAAATGACGCCCAACATAATGATCAAATGATTTTCACTTTCACTGATTCTTGCTCAAGCATATGTTTCAGCAGCAAAGTGGATCTACGGGACGCTTCGATAAAGCCAATCACAGCAGCTCCTCTCATCAGGAACAGACAGTTTAACGAGCCAACACTTCAGCAGGAAACCTCCCTCCACAGACAAAAGTATACGTTTAAGTATAAGTTGAGCTCCTGAGGTCCTGGCCGTATGATTGACTTGTAAGTGTTTTTCCCCTGTGTTTTTTGTGTAAGAGTGTATGCTCTGTTTTTGCGAGGAGCTTTGCGTTCCGAGGACCCGCAGGCTGTCGCGTGAGTTGGATGGGACACCAACAGGGAGCAGGCCCGTGTCGCGGCGCAGGCCAAGGCAACACTCAACACTGAGGCAACTGGGAAGTGTCCCGGTGCTCCTCAAGGGCTGCCCACCACAAGCTCCCACAGAGGACTCATGAACGCTCTGGTCCGGACCACGTCTGAGACCGGCAACGCTGAAAAGCGACAAACGTCACAGACGCGTGTCCTCTCTGGGAGTGTGGAATGAGACCTATGGCAGAAATAACACCCATGGTTTCCGGAGCTCTTTCACCAGAGAAGAGCTCATTAACATCATCACTTGTTACTTTGCCCCATTCAGGCCTGGAGTGCATTTGTGTTCTCTGGTTTCTAACATAACAGTGTGTTTTATGTGAAGCTTTTCAGTTTCTGAGGTTTGCAGGCATGAAACAGTCATTTTAAAGCACAGTCAACTGAAAATGACTCAGTGTGAGTGAAAAATGGTCAGAATCAACACTATTGTGTTTATCGTGAAGCTTTTCAGTTTCTGAGGGTTGCAGGAATGACACACAAATTTTAGAAAAAAGTCAACTGAAAACCACTCAGTGTCAGTGAATACTGGTCAGAATCAGCACTTATGTGTTTTTTGTCAAGCTTTTCAGTTTGTTAGGTCTGCAGGCCTGAAACAACTGAAAATGACTCAGTGTGATTGAATCGTGGTCAGAATCAACGCTTGTGTGATGTTTGTGAAACTTTTCAGTTTCTGAAGTTTGCAGGAATGAAACAAGCAACAATGAGGCAACTGGGAAGTGTCCCAAGCTCCCACAGAGGACTCATGAACGCTCTGGTCCGGACCACGTCTGAGACCGGCAACGCTGAAAAGCGACAAACGTCACAGACGCGTGTCCTCTCTGGGAGTGTGGAATGAGACCTATGGCAGAAACGGCTCCTATTTAAAATCTTCCGAGGGTGAAGTAGTCATATCGAATGTGACGTCACCAAGCCAGGGACGTATCAAAGGAGGATCCCGCTCATTTTGCTTTGAAGTCGAGGCTTTGCTGCTGTGTGCTTTATTCTGTTTCAGGTCCAGTGTTACAGCGATTCCCTTTGCCATGTGTTGAGCCAGCCGTGTGGTGACTGCGCAATAATGAGGCAGGAGAGACATTGACTGCCACTGCTGTTTTGTTTCCTTGTGGTTTATGTAGTTGTTTTTATTTGTGATTGTATTATTAGTCTTTTGGTTTCTCTCGGCTGTGGCAATCATTGTTTTTCCCCAGTCAATTGAACATCATAGATCATTGTAACTGCCTCATGGCAGTAATTGTGGCTTTTACGCACGCTCCTTCCGCCTCTAGAATCATGTCAATACCAAAATGACGCCCAACATAATGATTTCATGTAATGATCAAATGATTTTCACTTTCACTGATTCTTGCTCAAGCATATGTTTCAGCAGCAAAGTGGATCTACGGGACGCTTCGATAAAGCCAATCACAGCAGCTCCTCTCATCAGGAACAGACAGTTTAACGAGCCAACACTTCAGCAGGAAACCTCCCTCCACAGACAAAAGTATACGTTTAAGTATAAGTTGAGCTCCTGAGGTCCTGGCCGTATGATTGACTTGTAAGTGTTTTTCCCCTGTGTTTTTTGTGTAAGAGTGTATGCTCTGTTTTTGCGAGGAGCTTTGCGTTCCGAGGACCCGCAGGCTGTCGTGTGAGTTGGATGGGACACCAACAGGGAGCAGGCCCGTGTCGCGGCGCAGGCCAAGGCAACACTCAACACTGAGGCAACTGGGAAGTGTCCCGGTGCTCCTCAAGGGCTGCCCACCACAAGCTCCCACAGAGGACTCATGAACGCTCTGGTCCGGACCACGTCTGAGACCGGCAACGCTGAAAAGCGACAAACGTCACAGACGCGTGTCCTCTCTGGGAGTGTGGAATGAGACCTATGGCAGAAACGGCTCCTATTTAAAATCTTCCGAGGGTGAAGTAGTCATATCGAATGTGACGTCACCAAGCCAGGGACGTATCAAAGGAGGATCCCGCTCATTTTGCTTTGAAGTCGAGGCTTTGCTGCTGTGTGCTTTATTCTGTTTCAGGTCCAGTGTTACAGCGATTCCCTTTGCCATGTGTTGAGCCAGCCGTGTGGTGACTGCGCAATAATGAGGCAGGAGAGACATTGACTGCCACTGCTGTTTTGTTTCCTTGTGGTTTATGTAGTTGTTTTTATTTGTGATTGTATTATTAGTCTTTTGGTTTCTCTCGGCTGTGGCAATCATTGTTTTTCCCCAGTCAATTGAACACTATAGATCATTGTAACTGCCTCATGGCAGTAATTGTGGCTTTTACGCACGCTCCTTCCGCCTCTAGAATCATGTCAATACCAAAATGACGCCCAACATAATGATTTCATGTAATGATCAAATGATTTTCACTTTCACTGATTCTTGCTCAAGCATATGTTTCAGCAGCAAAGTGGATCTACGGGACGCTTCGATAAAGCCAATCACAGCAGCTCCTCTCATCAGGAACAGACAGTTTAACGAGCCAACACTTCAGCAGGAAACCTCCCTCCACAGACAAAAGTATACGTTTAAGTATAAGTTGAGCTCCTGAGGTCCTGGCCGTATTATTGACTTGTAAGTGTTTTTCCCCTGTGTTTTTTGTGTAAGAGTGTATGCTCTGTTTTTGCGAGGAGCTTTGCGTTCCGAGGACCCGCAGGCTGTCGTGTGAGTTGGATGGGACACCAACAGGGAGCAGGCCCGTGTCGCGGCGCAGGCCAAGGCAACACTCAACACTGAGGCAACTGGGAAGTGTCCCGGTGCTCCTCAAGGGCTGCCCACCACAAGCTCCCACAGAGGACTCATGAACGCTCTGGTCCGGACCACGTCTGAGACCGGCAACGCTGAAAAGCGACAAACGTCACAGACGCGTGTCCTCTCTGGGAGTGTGGAATGAGACCTATGGCAGAAACGGCTCCTATTTAAAATCTTCCGAGGGTGAAGTAGTCATATCGAATGTGACGTCACCAAGCCAGGGACGTATCAAAGGAGGATCCCGCTCATTTTGCTTTGAAGTCGAGGCTTTGCTGCTGTGTGCTTTATTCTGTTTCAGGTCCAGTGTTACAGCGATTCCCTTTGCCATGTGTTGAGCCAGCCGTGTGGTGACTGCGCAATAATGAGGCAGGAGAGACATTGACTGCCACTGCTGTTTTGTTTCCTTGTGGTTTATGTAGTTGTTTTTATTTGTGATTGTATTATTAGTCTTTTGGTTTCTCTCGGCTGTGGCAATCATTGTTTTTCCCCAGTCAATTGAACACTATAGATCATTGTAACTGCCTCATGGCAGTAATTGTGGCTTTTACGCACGCTCCTTCCGCCTCTAGAATCATGTCAATACCAAAATGACGCCCAACATAATGATCAAATGATTTTCACTTTCACTGATTCTTGCTCAAGCATATGTTTCAGCAGCAAAGTGGATCTACGGGACGCTTCGATAAAGCCAATCACAGCAGCTCCTCTCATCAGGAACAGACAGTTTAACGAGCCAACACTTCAGCAGGAAACCTCCCTCCACAGACAAAAGTATACGCTTAAGTATAAGTTGAGCTCCTGAGGTCCTGGCCGTATTATTGACTTGTAAGTGTTTTTCCCCTGTGTTTTTTGTGTAAGAGTGTATGCTCTGTTTTTGCGAGGAGCTTTGCGTTCCGAGGACCCGCAGGCTGTCGTGTGAGTTGGATGGGACACCAACAGGGAGCAGGCCCGTGTCGCGGCGCAGGCCAAGGCAACACTCAACACTGAGGCAACTGGGAAGTGTCCCGGTGCTCCTCAAGGGCTGCCCACCACAAGCTCCCACAGAGGACTCATGAACGCTCTGGTCCGGACCACGTCTGAGACCGGCAACGCTGAAAAGCGACAAACGTCACAGACGCGTGTCCTCTCTGGGAGTGTGGAATGAGACCTATGGCAGAAACGGCTCCTATTTAAAATCTTCCGTGGGTGAAGTAGTCATATCGAATGTGACGTCACCAAGCCAGGGACGTATCAAAGGAGGATCCCGCTCATTTTGCTTTGAAGTCGAGGCTTTGCTGCTGTGTGCTTTATTCTGTTTCAGGTCCAGTGTTACAGCGATTCCCTTTGCCATGTGTTGAGCCAGCCGTGTGGTGACTGCGCAATAATGAGGCAGGAGAGACATTGACTGCCACTGCTGTTTTGTTTCCTTGTGGTTTATGTAGTTGTTTTTATTTGTGATTGTATTATTAGTCTTTTGGTTTCTCTCGGCTGTGGCAATCATTGTTTTTCCCCAGTCAATTGAACACTATAGATCATTGTAACTGCCTCATGGCAGTAATTGTGGCTTTTACGCACGCTCCTTCCGCCTCTAGAATCATGTCAATACCAAAATGACGCCCAACATAATGATCAAATGATTTTCACTTTCACTGATTCTTGCTCAAGCATATGTTTCAGCAGCAAAGTGGATCTACGGGACGCTTCGATAAAGCCAATCACAGCAGCTCCTCTCATCAGGAACAGACAGTTTAACGAGCCAACACTTCAGCAGGAAACCTCCCTCCACAGACAAAAGTATACGCTTAAGTATAAGTTGAGCTCCTGAGGTCCTGGCCGTATTATTGACTTGTAAGTGTTTTTCCCCTGTGTTTTTTGTGTAAGAGTGTATGCTCTGTTTTTGCGAGGAGCTTTGCGTTCCGAGGACCCGCAGGCTGTCGTGTGAGTTGGATGGGACACCAACAGGGAGCAGGCCCGTGTCGCGGCGCAGGCCAAGGCAACACTCAACACTGAGGCAACTGGGAAGTGTCCCGGTGCTCCTCAAGGGCTGCCCACCACAAGCTCCCACAGAGGACTCATGAACGCTCTGGTCCGGACCACGTCTGAGACCGGCAACGCTGAAAAGCGACAAACGTCACAGACGCGTGTCCTCTCTGGGAGTGTGGAATGAGACCTATGGCAGAAATAACACCCATGGTTTCCGGAGCTCTTTCACCAGAGAAGAGCTCATTAACATCATCACTTGTAACTTTGCCCCATTCAGGCCTGGAGTGCATTTGTGTTCTCTGGTTTCTAACATAACAGTGTGTTTTATGTGAAGCTTTTCAGTTTCTGAGGTTTGCAGGCATGAAACAGTAATTTTAAAGCACAGTCAACTGAAAATGACTCAGTGTGAGTGAAAAGTGGTCAGAATCAACACTATTGTGTTTATCGTGAAGCTTTTCAGTTTCTGAGGTTTGCAGGAATGACACACAAATTTTAGAAAAAAGTCAACTGAAAACCACTCAGTGTCAGTGAATACTGGTCAGAATCAGCACTTCTGTGTTTTTTGTCAAGCTTTTCAGTTTGTGAGGTCTGCAAGCCTGAAACAACTGAAAATGACTCAGTGTGATTGAATCGTGGTCAGAATCAACGCTTGTGTGATGTTTGTGAAACTTTTCAGTTTCTGAAGTTTGCAGGAATGAAACAAGCAACAATGATGCAACTGGGAAGTGTCCCAAGCTCCCACAGAGGACTCATGAACGCTCTGGTCCGGACCACGTCTGAGACCGGCAACGCTGAAAAGCGACAAACGTCACAGACGCGTGTCCTCTCTGGGAGTGTGGAATGAGACCTATGGCAGAAACGGCTCCTATTTAAAATCTTCCGAGGGTGAAGTAGTCATATCGAATGTGACGTCACCAAGCCAGGGACGTATCAAAGGAGGATCCCGCTCATTTTGCTTTGAAGTCGAGGCTTTGCTGCTGTGTGCTTTATTCTGTTTCAGGTCCAGTGTTACAGCGATTCCCTTTGCCATGTGTTGAGCCAGCCGTGTGGTGACTGCGCAATAATGAGGCAGGAGAGACATTGACTGCCACTGCTGTTTTGTTTCCTTGTGGTTTATGTAGTTGTTTTTATTTGTGATTGTATTATTAGTCTTTTGGTTTCTCTCGGCTGTGGCAATCATTGTTTTTCCCCAGTCAATTGAACACTATAGATCATTGTAACTGCCTCATGGCAGTAATTGTGGCTTTTACGCACGCTCCTTCCGCCTCTAGAATCATGTCAATACCAAAATGACGCCCAACATAATGATCAAATGATTTTCACTTTCACTGATTCTTGCTCAAGCATATGTTTCAGCAGCAAAGTGGATCAACGGGACGCTTCGATAAAGCCAATCACAGCAGCTCCTCTCATCAGGAACAGACAGTTTAACGAGCCAACACTTCAGCAGGAAACCTCCCTCCACAGACAAAAGTATACGTTTAAGTATAAGTTGAGCTCCTGAGGTCCTGGCCGTATGATTGACTTGTAAGTGTTTTTCCCCTGTGTTTTTTGTGTAAGAGTGTATGCTCTGTTTTTGCGAGGAGCTTTGCGTTCCGAGGACCCGCAGGCTGTCGTGTGAGTTGGATGGGACACCAACAGGGAGCAGGCCCGTGTCGCGGCGCAGGCCAAGGCAACACTCAACACTGAGGCAACTGGGAAGTGTCCCGGTGCTCCTCAAGGGCTGCCCACCACAAGCTCCCACAGAGGACTCATGAACGCTCTGGTCCGGACCACGTCTGAGACCGGCAACGCTGAAAAGCGACAAACGTCACAGACGCGTGTCCTCTCTGGGAGTGTGGAATGAGACCTATGGCAGAAACGGCTCCTATTTAAAATCTTCCGAGGGTGAAGTAGTCATATCGAATGTGACGTCACCAAGCCAGGGACGTATCAAAGGAGGATCCCGCTCATTTTGCTTTGAAGTCGAGGCTTTGCTGCTGTGTGCTTTATTCTGTTTCAGGTCCAGTGTTACAGCGATTCCCTTTGCCATGTGTTGAGCCAGCCGTGTGGTGACTGCGCAATAATGAGGCAGGAGAGACATTGACTGCCACTGCTGTTTTGTTTCCTTGTGGTTTATGTAGTTGTTTTTATTTGTGATTGTATTATTAGTCTTTTGGTTTCTCTCGGCTGTGGCAATCATTGTTTTTCCCCAGTCAATTGAACACTATAGATCATTGTAACTGCCTCATGGCAGTAATTGTGGCTTTTACGCACGCTCCTTCCGCCTCTAGAATCATGTCAATACCAAAATGACGCCCAACATAATGATTTCATGTAATGATCAAATGATTTTCACTTTCACTGATTCTTGCTCAAGCATATGTTTCAGCAGCAAAGTGGATCTACGGGACGCTTCGATAAAGCCAATCACAGCAGCTCCTCTCATCAGGAACAGACAGTTTAACGAGCCAACACTTCAGCAGGAAACCTCCCTCCACAGACAAAAGTATACGTTTAAGTATAAGTTGAGCTCCTGAGGTCCTGGCCGTATTATTGACTTGTAAGTGTTTTTCCCCTGTGTTTTTTGTGTAAGAGTGTATGCTCTGTTTTTGCGAGGAGCTTTGCGTTCCGAGGACCCGCAGGCTGTCGTGTGAGTTGGATGGGACACCAACAGGGAGCAGGCCCGTGTCGCGGCGCAGGCCAAGGCAACACTCAACACTGAGGCAACTGGGAAGTGTCCCGGTGCTCCTCAAGGGCTGCCCACCACAAGCTCCCACAGAGGACTCATGAACGCTCTGGTCCGGACCACGTCTGAGACCGGCAACGCTGAAAAGCGACAAACGTCACAGACGCGTGTCCTCTCTGGGAGTGTGGAATGAGACCTATGGCAGAAACGGCTCCTATTTAAAATCTTCCGAGGGTGAAGTAGTCATATCGAATGTGACGTCACCAAGCCAGGGACGTATCAAAGGAGGATCCCGCTCATTTTGCTTTGAAGTCGAGGCTTTGCTGCTGTGTGCTTTATTCTGTTTCAGGTCCAGTGTTACAGCGATTCCCTTTGCCATGTGTTGAGCCAGCCGTGTGGTGACTGCGCAATAATGAGGCAGGAGAGACATTGACTGCCACTGCTGTTTTGTTTCCTTGTGGTTTATGTAGTTGTTTTTATTTGTGATTGTATTATTAGTCTTTTGGTTTCTCTCGGCTGTGGCAATCATTGTTTTTCCCCAGTCAATTGAACACTATAGATCATTGTAACTGCCTCATGGCAGTAATTGTGGCTTTTACGCACGCTCCTTCCGCCTCTAGAATCATGTCAATACCAAAATGACGCCCAACATAATGATCAAATGATTTTCACTTTCACTGATTCTTGCTCAAGCATATGTTTCAGCAGCAAAGTGGATCTACGGGACGCTTCGATAAAGCCAATCACAGCAGCTCCTCTCATCAGGAACAGACAGTTTAACGAGCCAACACTTCAGCAGGAAACCTCCCTCCACAGACAAAAGTATACGCTTAAGTATAAGTTGAGCTCCTGAGGTCCTGGCCGTATTATTGACTTGTAAGTGTTTTTCCCCTGTGTTTTTTGTGTAAGAGTGTATGCTCTGTTTTTGCGAGGAGCTTTGCGTTCCGAGGACCCGCAGGCTGTCGTGTGAGTTGGATGGGACACCAACAGGGAGCAGGCCCGTGTCGCGGCGCAGGCCAAGGCAACACTCAACACTGAGGCAACTGGGAAGTGTCCCGGTGCTCCTCAAGGGCTGCCCACCACAAGCTCCCACAGAGGACTCATGAACGCTCTGGTCCGGACCACGTCTGAGACCGGCAACGCTGAAAAGCGACAAACGTCACAGACGCGTGTCCTCTCTGGGAGTGTGGAATGAGACCTATGGCAGAAACGGCTCCTATTTAAAATCTTCCGTGGGTGAAGTAGTCATATCGAATGTGACGTCACCAAGCCAGGGACGTATCAAAGGAGGATCCCGCTCATTTTGCTTTGAAGTCGAGGCTTTGCTGCTGTGTGCTTTATTCTGTTTCAGGTCCAGTGTTACAGCGATTCCCTTTGCCATGTGTTGAGCCAGCCGTGTGGTGACTGCGCAATAATGAGGCAGGAGAGACATTGACTGCCACTGCTGTTTTGTTTCCTTGTGGTTTATGTAGTTGTTTTTATTTGTGATTGTATTATTAGTCTTTTGGTTTCTCTCGGCTGTGGCAATCATTGTTTTTCCCCAGTCAATTGAACACTATAGATCATTGTAACTGCCTCATGGCAGTAATTGTGGCTTTTACGCACGCTCCTTCCGCCTCTAGAATCATGTCAATACCAAAATGACGCCCAACATAATGATCAAATGATTTTCACTTTCACTGATTCTTGCTCAAGCATATGTTTCAGCAGCAAAGTGGATCTACGGGACGCTTCGATAAAGCCAATCACAGCAGCTCCTCTCATCAGGAACAGACAGTTTAACGAGCCAACACTTCAGCAGGAAACCTCCCTCCACAGACAAAAGTATACGCTTAAGTATAAGTTGAGCTCCTGAGGTCCTGGCCGTATTATTGACTTGTAAGTGTTTTTCCCCTGTGTTTTTTGTGTAAGAGTGTATGCTCTGTTTTTGCGAGGAGCTTTGCGTTCCGAGGACCCGCAGGCTGTCGTGTGAGTTGGATGGGACACCAACAGGGAGCAGGCCCGTGTCGCGGCGCAGGCCAAGGCAACACTCAACACTGAGGCAACTGGGAAGTGTCCCGGTGCTCCTCAAGGGCTGCCCACCACAAGCTCCCACAGAGGACTCATGAACGCTCTGGTCCGGACCACGTCTGAGACCGGCAACGCTGAAAAGCGACAAACGTCACAGACGCGTGTCCTCTCTGGGAGTGTGGAATGAGACCTATGGCAGAAATAACACCCATGGTTTCCGGAGCTCTTTCACCAGAGAAGAGCTCATTAACATCATCACTTGTAACTTTGCCCCATTCAGGCCTGGAGTGCATTTGTGTTCTCTGGTTTCTAACATAACAGTGTGTTTTATGTGAAGCTTTTCAGTTTCTGAGGTTTGCAGGCATGAAACAGTAATTTTAAAGCACAGTCAACTGAAAATGACTCAGTGTGAGTGAAAAGTGGTCAGAATCAACACTATTGTGTTTATCGTGAAGCTTTTCAGTTTCTGAGGTTTGCAGGAATGACACACAAATTTTAGAAAAAAGTCAACTGAAAACCACTCAGTGTCAGTGAATACTGGTCAGAATCAGCACTTCTGTGTTTTTTGTCAAGCTTTTCAGTTTGTGAGGTCTGCAAGCCTGAAACAACTGAAAATGACTCAGTGTGATTGAATCGTGGTCAGAATCAACGCTTGTGTGATGTTTGTGAAACTTTTCAGTTTCTGAAGTTTGCAGGAATGAAACAAGCAACAATGATGCAACTGGGAAGTGTCCCAAGCTCCCACAGAGGACTCATGAACGCTCTGGTCCGGACCACGTCTGAGACCGGCAACGCTGAAAAGCGACAAACGTCACAGACGCGTGTCCTCTCTGGGAGTGTGGAATGAGACCTATGGCAGAAACGGCTCCTATTTAAAATCTTCCGAGGGTGAAGTAGTCATATCGAATGTGACGTCACCAAGCCAGGGACGTATCAAAGGAGGATCCCGCTCATTTTGCTTTGAAGTCGAGGCTTTGCTGCTGTGTGCTTTATTCTGTTTCAGGTCCAGTGTTACAGCGATTCCCTTTGCCATGTGTTGAGCCAGCCGTGTGGTGACTGCGCAATAATGAGGCAGGAGAGACATTGACTGCCACTGCTGTTTTGTTTCCTTGTGGTTTATGTAGTTGTTTTTATTTGTGATTGTATTATTAGTCTTTTGGTTTCTCTCGGCTGTGGCAATCATTGTTTTTCCCCAGTCAATTGAACACTATAGATCATTGTAACTGCCTCATGGCAGTAATTGTGGCTTTTACGCACGCTCCTTCCGCCTCTAGAATCATGTCAATACCAAAATGACGCCCAACATAATGATCAAATGATTTTCACTTTCACTGATTCTTGCTCAAGCATATGTTTCAGCAGCAAAGTGGATCTACGGGACGCTTCGATAAAGCCAATCACAGCAGCTCCTCTCATCAGGAACAGACAGTTTAACGAGCCAACACTTCAGCAGGAAACCTCCCTCCACAGACAAAAGTATACGTTTAAGTATAAGTTGAGCTCCTGAGGTCCTGGCCGTATTATTGACTTGTAAGTGTTTTTCCCCTGTGTTTTTTGTGTAAGAGTGTATGCTCTGTTTTTGCGAGGAGCTTTGCGTTCCGAGGACCCGCAGGCTGTCGTGTGAGTTGGATGGGACACCAACAGGGAGCAGGCCCGTGTCGCGGCGCAGGCCAAGGCAACACTCAACACTGAGGCAACTGGGAAGTGTCCCGGTGCTCCTCAAGGGCTGCCCACCACAAGCTCCCACAGAGGACTCATGAACGCTCTGGTCCGGACCACGTCTGAGACCGGCAACGCTGAAAAGCGACAAACGTCACAGACGCGTGTCCTCTCTGGGAGTGTGGAATGAGACCTATGGCAGAAATAACACCCATGGTTTCCGGAGCTCTTTCACCAGAGAAGAGCTCATTAACATCATCACTTGTAACTTTGCCCCATTCAGGCCTGGAGTGCATTTGTGTTCTCTGGTTTCTAACATAACAGTGTGTTTTATGTGAAGCTTTTCAGTTTCTGAGGTTTGCAGGCATGAAACAGTAATTTTAAAGCACAGTCAACTGAAAATGACTCAGTGTGAGTGAAAAGTGGTCAGAATCAACACTATTGTGTTTATCGTGAAGCTTTTCAGTTTCTGAGGTTTGCAGGAATGACACACAAATTTTAGAAAAAAGTCAACTGAAAACCACTCAGTGTCAGTGAATACTGGTCAGAATCAGCACTTCTGTGTTTTTTGTCAAGCTTTTCAGTTTGTGAGGTCTGCAAGCCTGAAACAACTGAAAATGACTCAGTGTGATTGAATCGTGGTCAGAATCAACGCTTGTGTGATGTTTGTGAAACTTTTCAGTTTCTGAAGTTTGCAGGAATGAAACAAGCAACAATGATGCAACTGGGAAGTGTCCCAAGCTCCCACAGAGGACTCATGAACGCTCTGGTCCGGACCACGTCTGAGACCGGCAACGCTGAAAAGCGACAAACGTCACAGACGCGTGTCCTCTCTGGGAGTGTGGAATGAGACCTATGGCAGAAACGGCTCCTATTTAAAATCTTCCGAGGGTGAAGTAGTCATATCGAATGTGACGTCACCAAGCCAGGGACGTATCAAAGGAGGATCCCGCTCATTTTGCTTTGAAGTCGAGGCTTTGCTGCTGTGTGCTTTATTCTGTTTCAGGTCCAGTGTTACAGCGATTCCCTTTGCCATGTGTTGAGCCAGCCGTGTGGTGACTGCGCAATAATGAGGCAGGAGAGACATTGACTGCCACTGCTGTTTTGTTTCCTTGTGGTTTATGTAGTTGTTTTTATTTGTGATTGTATTATTAGTCTTTTGGTTTCTCTCGGCTGTGGCAATCATTGTTTTTCCCCAGTCAATTGAACATCATAGATCATTGTAACTGCCTCATGGCAGTAATTGTGGCTTTTACGCACGCTCCTTCCGCCTCTAGAATCATGTCAATACCAAAATGACGCCCAACATAATGATTTCATGTAATGATCAAATGATTTTCACTTTCACTGATTCTTGCTCAAGCATATGTTTCAGCAGCAAAGTGGATCTACGGGACGCTTCGATAAAGCCAATCACAGCAGCTCCTCTCATCAGGAACAGACAGTTTAACGAGCCAACACTTCAGCAGGAAACCTCCCTCCACAGACAAAAGTATACGTTTAAGTATAAGTTGAGCTCCTGAGGTCCTGGCCGTATTATTGACTTGTAAGTGTTTTTCCCCTGTGTTTTTTGTGTAAGAGTGTATGCTCTGTTTTTGCGAGGAGCTTTGCGTTCCGAGGACCCGCAGGCTGTCGTGTGAGTTGGATGGGACACCAACAGGGAGCAGGCCCGTGTCGCGGCGCAGGCCAAGGCAACACTCAACACTGAGGCAACTGGGAAGTGTCCCGGTGCTCCTCAAGGGCTGCCCACCACAAGCTCCCACAGAGGACTCATGAACGCTCTGGTCCGGACCACGTCTGAGACCGGCAACGCTGAAAAGCGACAAACGTCACAGACGCGTGTCCTCTCTGGGAGTGTGGAATGAGACCTATGGCAGAAACGGCTCCTATTTAAAATCTTCCGTGGGTGAAGTAGTCATATCGAATGTGACGTCACCAAGCCAGGGACGTATCAAAGGAGGATCCCGCTCATTTTGCTTTGAAGTCGAGGCTTTGCTGCTGTGTGCTTTATTCTGTTTCAGGTCCAGTGTTACAGCGATTCCCTTTGCCATGTGTTGAGCCAGCCGTGTGGTGACTGCGCAATAATGAGGCAGGAGAGACATTGACTGCCACTGCTGTTTTGTTTCCTTGTGGTTTATGTAGTTGTTTTTATTTGTGATTGTATTATTAGTCTTTTGGTTTCTCTCGGCTGTGGCAATCATTGTTTTTCCCCAGTCAATTGAACACTATAGATCATTGTAACTGCCTCATGGCAGTAATTGTGGCTTTTACGCACGCTCCTTCCGCCTCTAGAATCATGTCAATACCAAAATGACGCCCAACATAATGATCAAATGATTTTCACTTTCACTGATTCTTGCTCAAGCATATGTTTCAGCAGCAAAGTGGATCTACGGGACGCTTCGATAAAGCCAATCACAGCAGCTCCTCTCATCAGGAACAGACAGTTTAACGAGCCAACACTTCAGCAGGAAACCTCCCTCCACAGACAAAAGTATACGTTTAAGTATAAGTTGAGCTCCTGAGGTCCTGGCCGTATTATTGACTTGTAAGTGTTTTTCCCCTGTGTTTTTTGTGTAAGAGTGTATGCTCTGTTTTTGCGAGGAGCTTTGCGTTCCGAGGACCCGCAGGCTGTCGTGTGAGTTGGATGGGACACCAACAGGGAGCAGGCCCGTGTCGCGGCGCAGGCCAAGGCAACACTCAACACTGAGGCAACTGGGAAGTGTCCCGGTGCTCCTCAAGGGCTGCCCACCACAAGCTCCCACAGAGGACTCATGAACGCTCTGGTCCGGACCACGTCTGAGACCGGCAACGCTGAAAAGCGACAAACGTCACAGACGCGTGTCCTCTCTGGAAGTGTGGAATGAGACCTATGGCAGAAACGGCTCCTATTTAAAATCTTCCGAGGGTGAAGTAGTCATATCGAATGTGACGTCACCAAGCCAGGGACGTATCAAAGGAGGATCCCGCTCATTTTGCTTTGAAGTCGAGGCTTTGCTGCTGTGTGCTTTATTCTGTTTCAGGTCCAGTGTTACAGCGATTCCCTTTGCCATGTGTTGAGCCAGCCGTGTGGTGACTGCGCAATAATGAGGCAGGAGAGACATTGACTGCCACTGCTGTTTTGTTTCCTTGTGGTTTATGTAGTTGTTTTTATTTGTGATTGTATTATTAGTCTTTTGGTTTCTCTCGGCTGTGGCAATCATTGTTTTTCCCCAGTCAATTGAACATCATAGATCATTGTAACTGCCTCATGGCAGTAATTGTGGCTTTTACGCACGCTCCTTCCGCCTCTAGAATCATGTCAATACCAAAATGACGCCCAACATAATGATCAAATGATTTTCACTTTCACTGATTCTTGCTCAAGCATATGTTTCAGCAGCAAAGTGGATCTACGGGACGCTTCGATAAAGCCAATCACAGCAGCTCCTCTCATCAGGAACAGACAGTTTAACGAGCCAACACTTCAGCAGGAAACCTCCCTCCACAGACAAAAGTATACGTTTAAGTATAAGTTGAGCTCCTGAGGTCCTGGCCGTATGATTGACTTGTAAGTGTTTTTCCCCTGTGTTTTTTGTGTAAGAGTGTATGCTCTGTTTTTGCGAGGAGCTTTGCGTTCCGAGGACCCGCAGGCTGTCGTGTGAGTTGGATGGGACACCAACAGGGAGCAGGCCCGTGTCGCGGCGCAGGCCAAGGCAACACTCAACACTGAGGCAACTGGGAAGTGTCCCGGTGCTCCTCAAGGGCTGCCCACCACAAGCTCCCACAGAGGACTCATGAACGCTCTGGTCCGGACCACGTCTGAGACCGGCAACGCTGAAAAGCGACAAACGTCACAGACGCGTGTCCTCTCTGGGAGTGTGGAATGAGACCTATGGCAGAAACGGCTCCTATTTAAAATCTTCCGAGGGTGAAGTAGTCATATCGAATGTGACGTCACCAAGCCAGGGACGTATCAAAGGAGGATCCCGCTCATTTTGCTTTGAAGTCGAGGCTTTGCTGCTGTGTGCTTTATTCTGTTTCAGGTCCAGTGTTACAGCGATTCCCTTTGCCATGTGTTGAGCCAGCCGTGTGGTGACTGCGCAATAATGAGGCAGGAGAGACATTGACTGCCACTGCTGTTTTGTTTCCTTGTGGTTTATGTAGTTGTTTTTATTTGTGATTGTATTATTAGTCTTTTGGTTTCTCTCGGCTGTGGCAATCATTGTTTTTCCCCAGTCAATTGAACACTATAGATCATTGTAACTGCCTCATGGCAGTAATTGTGGCTTTTACGCACGCTCCTTCCGCCTCTAGAATCATGTCAATACCAAAATGACGCCCAACATAATGATTTCATGTAATGATCAAATGATTTTCACTTTCACTGATTCTTGCTCAAGCATATGTTTCAGCAGCAAAGTGGATCTACGGGACGCTTCGATAAAGCCAATCACAGCAGCTCCTCTCATCAGGAACAGACAGTTTAACGAGCCAACACTTCAGCAGGAAACCTCCCTCCACAGACAAAAGTATACGTTTAAGTATAAGTTGAGCTCCTGAGGTCCTGGCCGTATTATTGACTTGTAAGTGTTTTTCCCCTGTGTTTTTTGTGTAAGAGTGTATGCTCTGTTTTTGCGAGGAGCTTTGCGTTCCGAGGACCCGCAGGCTGTCGTGTGAGTTGGATGGGACACCAACAGGGAGCAGGCCCGTGTCGCGGCGCAGGCCAAGGCAACACTCAACACTGAGGCAACTGGGAAGTGTCCCGGTGCTCCTCAAGGGCTGCCCACCACAAGCTCCCACAGAGGACTCATGAACGCTCTGGTCCGGACCACGTCTGAGACCGGCAACGCTGAAAAGCGACAAACGTCACAGACGCGTGTCCTCTCTGGGAGTGTGGAATGAGACCTATGGCAGAAATAACACCCATGGTTTCCGGAGCTCTTTCACCAGAGAAGAGCTCATTAACATCATCACTTGTTACTTTGCCCCATTCAGGCCTGGAGTGCATTTGTGTTCTCTGGTTTCTAACATAACAGTGTGTTTTATGTGAAGCTTTTCAGTTTCTGAGGTTTGCAGGCATGAAACAGTAATTTTAAAGCACAGTCAACTGAAAATGACTCAGTGTGAGTGAAAAGTGGTCAGAATCAACACTATTGTGTTTATCGTGAAGCTTTTCAGTTTCTGAGGTTTGCAGGAATGACACACAAATTTTAGAAAAAAGTCAACTGAAAACCACTCAGTGTCAGTGAATACTGGTCAGAATCAGCACTTATGTGTTTTTTGTCAAGCTTTTCAGTTTGTTAGGTCTGCAGGCCTGAAACAACTGAAAATGACTCAGTGTGACTGAATCGTGGTCCGAATCAACGCTTGTGTGATGTTTGTGAAACTTTTCAGTTTCTGAAGTTTGCAGGAATGAAACAAGCAACAATGAGGCAACTGGGAAGTGTCCCAAGCTCCCACAGAGGACTCATGAACGCTCTGGTCCGGACCACGTCTGAGACCGGCAACGCTGAAAAGCGACAAACGTCACAGACGCGTGTCCTCTCTGGGAGTGTGGAATGAGACCTATGGCAGAAACGGCTCCTATTTAAAATCTTCCGAGGGTGAAGTAGTCATATCGAATGTGACGTCACCAAGCCAGGGACGTATCAAAGGAGGATCCCGCTCATTTTGCTTTGAAGACGAGGCTTTGCTGCTGTGTGCTTTATTCTGTTTCAGGTCCAGTGTTACAGCGATTCCCTTTGCCATGTGTTGAGCCAGCCGTGTGGTGACTGCGCAATAATGAGGCAGGAGAGACATTGACTGCCACTGCTGTTTTGTTTCCTTGTGGTTTATGTAGTTGTTTTTATTTGTGATTGTATTATTAGTCTTTTGGTTTCTCTCGGCTGTGGCAATCATTGTTTTTCCCCAGTCAATTGAACACTATAGATCATTGTAACTGCCTCATGGCAGTAATTGTGGCTTTTACGCACGCTCCTTCCGCCTCTAGAATCATGTCAATACCAAAATGACGCCCAACATAATGATTTCATGTAATGATCAAATGATTTTCACTTTCACTGATTCTTGCTCAAGCATATGTTTCAGCAGCAAAGTGGATCTACGGGACGCTTCGATAAAGCCAATCACAGCAGCTCCTCTCATCAGGAACAGACAGTTTAACGAGCCAACACTTCAGCAGGAAACCTCCCTCCACAGACAAAAGTATACGTTTAAGTATAAGTTGAGCTCCTGAGGTCCTGGCCGTATGATTGACTTGTAAGTGTTTTTCCCCTGTGTTTTTTGTGTAAGAGTGTATGCTCTGTTTTTGCGAGGAGCTTTGCGTTCCGAGGACCCGCAGGCTGTCGTGTGAGTTGGATGGGACACCAACAGGGAGCAGGCCCGTGTCGCGGCGCAGGCCAAGGCAACACTCAACACTGAGGCAACTGGGAAGTGTCCCGGTGCTCCTCAAGGGCTGCCCACCACAAGCTCCCACAGAGGACTCATGAACGCTCTGGTCCGGACCACGTCTGAGACCGGCAACGCTGAAAAGCGACAAACGTCACAGACGCGTGTCCTCTCTGGGAGTGTGGAATGAGACCTATGGCAGAAATAACACCCATGGTTTCCGGAGCTCTTTCACCAGAGAAGAGCTCATTAACATCATCACTTGTTACTTTGCCCCATTCAGGCCTGGAGTGCATTTGTGTTCTCTGGTTTCTAACATAACAGTGTGTTTTATGTGAAGCTTTTCAGTTTCTGAGGTTTGCAGGCATGAAACAGTAATTTTAAAGCACAGTCAACTGAAAATGACTCAGTGTGAGTGAAAAGTGGTCAGAATCAACACTATTGTGTTTATCGTGAAGCTTTTCAGTTTCTGAGGTTTGCAGGAATGACACACAAATTTTAGAAAAAAGTCAACTGAAAACCACTCAGTGTGAGAGAATACTGGTCAGAATCAGCACTTATGTGTTTTTTGTCAAGCTTTTCAGTTTGTGAGGTCTGCAGGCCTGAAACAACTGAAAATGACTCAGTGTGATTGAATCGTGGTCAGAATCAACGCTTGTGTGATGTTTGTGAAACTTTTCAGTTTCTGAAGTTTGCAGGAATGAAACAAGCAACAATGAGGCAACTGGGAAGTGTCCCAAGCTCCCACAGAGGACTCATGAACGCTCTGGTCCGGACCACGTCTGAGACCGGCAACGCTGAAAAGCGACAAACGTCACAGACGCGTGTCCTCTCTGGGAGTGTGGAATGAGACCTATGGCAGAAACGGCTCCTATTTAAAATCTTCCGAGGGTGAAGTAGTCATATCGAATGTGACGTCACCAAGCCAGGGACGTATCAAAGGAGGATCCCGCTCATTTTGCTTTGAAGTCGAGGCTTTGCTGCTGTGTGCTTTATTCTGTTTCAGGTCCAGTGTTACAGCGATTCCCTTTGCCATGTGTTGAGCCAGCCGTGTGGTGACTGCGCAATAATGAGGCAGGAGAGACATTGACTGCCACTGCTGTTTTGTTTCCTTGTGGTTTATGTAGTTGTTTTTATTTGTGATTGTATTATTAGTCTTTTGGTTTCTCTCGGCTGTGGCAATCATTGTTTTTCCCCAGTCAATTGAACATCATAGATCATTGTAACTGCCTCATGGCAGTAATTGTGGCTTTTACGCACGCTCCTTCCGCCTCTAGAATCATGTCAATACCAAAATGACGCCCAACATAATGATTTCATGTAATGATCAAATGATTTTCACTTTCACTGATTCTTGCTCAAGCATATGTTTCAGCAGCAAAGTGGATCTACGGGACGCTTCGATAAAGCCAATCACAGCAGCTCCTCTCATCAGGAACAGACAGTTTAACGAGCCAACACTTCAGCAGGAAACCTCCCTCCACAGACAAAAGTATACGTTTAAGTATAAGTTGAGCTCCTGAGGTCCTGGCCGTATTATTGACTTGTAAGTGTTTTTCCCCTGTGTTTTTTGTGTAAGAGTGTATGCTCTGTTTTTGCGAGGAGCTTTGCGTTCCGAGGACCCGCAGGCTGTCGTGTGAGTTGGATGGGACACCAACAGGGAGCAGGCCCGTGTCGCGGCGCAGGCCAAGGCAACACTCAACACTGAGGCAACTGGGAAGTGTCCCGGTGCTCCTCAAGGGCTGCCCACCACAAGCTCCCACAGAGGACTCATGAACGCTCTGGTCCGGACCACGTCTGAGACCGGCAACGCTGAAAAGCGACAAACGTCACAGACGCGTGTCCTCTCTGGGAGTGTGGAATGAGACCTATGGCAGAAACGGCTCCTATTTAAAATCTTCCGTGGGTGAAGTAGTCATATCGAATGTGACGTCACCAAGCCAGGGACGTATCAAAGGAGGATCCCGCTCATTTTGCTTTGAAGTCGAGGCTTTGCTGCTGTGTGCTTTATTCTGTTTCAGGTCCAGTGTTACAGCGATTCCCTTTGCCATGTGTTGAGCCAGCCGTGTGGTGACTGCGCAATAATGAGGCAGGAGAGACATTGACTGCCACTGCTGTTTTGTTTCCTTGTGGTTTATGTAGTTGTTTTTATTTGTGATTGTATTATTAGTCTTTTGGTTTCTCTCGGCTGTGGCAATCATTGTTTTTCCCCAGTCAATTGAACATCATAGATCATTGTAACTGCCTCATGGCAGTAATTGTGGCTTTTACGCACGCTCCTTCCGCCTCTAGAATCATGTCAATACCAAAATGACGCCCAACATAATGATTTCATGTAATGATCAAATGATTTTCACTTTCACTGATTCTTGCTCAAGCATATGTTTCAGCAGCAAAGTGGATCTACGGGACGCTTCGATAAAGCCAATCACAGCAGCTCCTCTCATCAGGAACAGACAGTTTAACGAGCCAACACTTCAGCAGGAAACCTCCCTCCACAGACAAAAGTATACGTTTAAGTATAAGTTGAGCTCCTGAGGTCCTGGCCGTATTATTGACTTGTAAGTGTTTTTCCCCTGTGTTTTTTGTGTAAGAGTGTATGCTCTGTTTTTGCGAGGAGCTTTGCGTTCCGAGGACCCGCAGGCTGTCGTGTGAGTTGGATGGGACACCAACAGGGAGCAGGCCCGTGTCGCGGCGCAGGCCAAGGCAACACTCAACACTGAGGCAACTGGGAAGTGTCCCGGTGCTCCTCAAGGGCTGCCCACCACAAGCTCCCACAGAGGACTCATGAACGCTCTGGTCCGGACCACGTCTGAGACCGGCAACGCTGAAAAGCGACAAACGTCACAGACGCGTGTCCTCTCTGGGAGTGTGGAATGAGACCTATGGCAGAAACGGCTCCTATTTAAAATCTTCCGAGGGTGAAGTAGTCATATCGAATGTGACGTCACCAAGCCAGGGACGTATCAAAGGAGGATCCCGCTCATTTTGCTTTGAAGTCGAGGCTTTGCTGCTGTGTGCTTTATTCTGTTTCAGGTCCAGTGTTACAGCGATTCCCTTTGCCATGTGTTGAGCCAGCCGTGTGGTGACTGCGCAATAATGAGGCAGGAGAGACATTGACTGCCACTGCTGTTTTGTTTCCTTGTGGTTTATGTAGTTGTTTTTATTTGTGATTGTATTATTAGTCTTTTGGTTTCTCTCGGCTGTGGCAATCATTGTTTTTCCCCAGTCAATTGAACACTATAGATCATTGTAACTGCCTCATGGCAGTAATTGTGGCTTTTACGCACGCTCCTTCCGCCTCTAGAATCATGTCAATACCAAAATGACGCCCAACATAATGATCAAATGATTTTCACTTTCACTGATTCTTGCTCAAGCATATGTTTCAGCAGCAAAGTGGATCTACGGGACGCTTCGATAAAGCCAATCACAGCAGCTCCTCTCATCAGGAACAGACAGTTTAACGAGCCAACACTTCAGCAGGAAACCTCCCTCCACAGACAAAAGTATACGCTTAAGTATAAGTTGAGCTCCTGAGGTCCTGGCCGTATTATTGACTTGTAAGTGTTTTTCCCCTGTGTTTTTTGTGTAAGAGTGTATGCTCTGTTTTTGCGAGGAGCTTTGCGTTCCGAGGACCCGCAGGCTGTCGCGTGAGTTGGATGGGACACCAACAGGGAGCAGGCCCGTGTCGCGGCGCAGGCCAAGGCAACACTCAACACTGAGGCAACTGGGAAGTGTCCCGGTGCTCCTCAAGGGCTGCCCACCACAAGCTCCCACAGAGGACTCATGAACGCTCTGGTCCGGACCACGTCTGAGACCGGCAACGCTGAAAAGCGACAAACGTCACAGACGCGTGTCCTCTCTGGGAGTGTGGAATGAGACCTATGGCAGAAATAACACCCATGGTTTCCGGAGCTCTTTCACCAGAGAAGAGCTCATTAACATCATCACTTGTAACTTTGCCCCATTCAGGCCTGGAGTGCATTTGTGTTCTCTGGTTTCTAACATAACAGTGTGTTTTATGTGAAGCTTTTCAGTTTCTGAGGTTTGCAGGCATGAAACAGTAATTTTAAAGCACAGTCAACTGAAAATGACTCAGTGTGAGTGAAAAGTGGTCAGAATCAACACTATTGTGTTTATCGTGAAGCTTTTCAGTTTCTGAGGTTTGCAGGAATGACACACAAATTTTAGAAAAAAGTCAACTGAAAACCACTCAGTGTCAGTGAATACTGGTCAGAATCAGCACTTCTGTGTTTTTTGTCAAGCTTTTCAGTTTGTGAGGTCTGCAGGCCTGAAACAACTGAAAATGACTCAGTGTGATTGAATCGTGGTCAGAATCAACGCTTGTGTGATGTTTGTGAAACTTTTCAGTTTCTGAAGTTTGCAGGAATGAAACAAGCAACAATGATGCAACTGGGAAGTGTCCCAAGCTCCCACAGAGGACTCATGAACGCTCTGGTCCGGACCACGTCTGAGACCGGCAACGCTGAAAAGCGACAAACGTCACAGACGCGTGTCCTCTCTGGGAGTGTGGAATGAGACCTATGGCAGAAACGGCTCCTATTTAAAATCTTCCGAGGGTGAAGTAGTCATATCGAATGTGACGTCACCAAGCCAGGGACGTATCAAAGGAGGATCCCGCTCATTTTGCTTTGAAGTCGAGGCTTTGCTGCTGTGTGCTTTATTCTGTTTCAGGTCCAGTGTTACAGCGATTCCCTTTGCCATGTGTTGAGCCAGCCGTGTGGTGACTGCGCAATAATGAGGCAGGAGAGACATTGACTGCCACTGCTGTTTTGTTTCCTTGTGGTTTATGTAGTTGTTTTTATTTGTGATTGTATTATTAGTCTTTTGGTTTCTCTCGGCTGTGGCAATCATTGTTTTTCCCCAGTCAATTGAACATCATAGATCATTGTAACTGCCTCATGGCAGTAATTGTGGCTTTTACGCACGCTCCTTCCGCCTCTAGAATCATGTCAATACCAAAATGACGCCCAACATAATGATTTCATGTAATGATCAAATGATTTTCACTTTCACTGATTCTTGCTCAAGCATATGTTTCAGCAGCAAAGTGGATCTACGGGACGCTTCGATAAAGCCAATCACAGCAGCTCCTCTCATCAGGAACAGACAGTTTAACGAGCCAACACTTCAGCAGGAAACCTCCCTCCACAGACAAAAGTATACGTTTAAGTATAAGTTGAGCTCCTGAGGTCCTGGCCGTATTATTGACTTGTAAGTGTTTTTCCCCTGTGTTTTTTGTGTAAGAGTGTATGCTCTGTTTTTGCGAGGAGCTTTGCGTTCCGAGGACCCGCAGGCTGTCGTGTGAGTTGGATGGGACACCAACAGGGAGCAGGCCCGTGTCGCGGCGCAGGCCAAGGCAACACTCAACACTGAGGCAACTGGGAAGTGTCCCGGTGCTCCTCAAGGGCTGCCCACCACAAGCTCCCACAGAGGACTCATGAACGCTCTGGTCCGGACCACGTCTGAGACCGGCAACGCTGAAAAGCGACAAACGTCACAGACGCGTGTCCTCTCTGGGAGTGTGGAATGAGACCTATGGCAGAAATAACACCCATGGTTTCCGGAGCTCTTTCACCAGAGAAGAGCTCATTAACATCATCACTTGTTACTTTGCCCCATTCAGGCCTGGAGTGCATTTGTGTTCTCTGGTTTCTAACATAACAGTGTGTTTTATGTGAAGCTTTTCAGTTTCTGAGGTTTGCAGGCATGAAACAGTAATTTTAAAGCACAGTCAACTGAAAATGACTCAGTGTGAGTGAAAAGTGGTCAGAATCAACACTATTGTGTTTATCGTGAAGCTTTTCAGTTTCTGAGGTTTGCAGGAATGACACACAAATTTTAGAAAAAAGTCAACTGAAAACCACTCAGTGTGAGAGAATACTGGTCAGAATCAGCACTTATGTGTTTTTTGTCAAGCTTTTCAGTTTGTGAGGTCTGCAGGCCTGAAACAACTGAAAATGACTCAGTGTGATTGAATCGTGGTCAGAATCAACGCTTGTGTGATGTTTGTGAAACTTTTCAGTTTCTGAAGTTTGCAGGAATGAAACAAGCAACAATGAGGCAACTGGGAAGTGTCCCAAGCTCCCACAGAGGACTCATGAACGCTCTGGTCCGGACCACGTCTGAGACCGGCAACGCTGAAAAGCGACAAACGTCACAGACGCGTGTCCTCTCTGGGAGTGTGGAATGAGACCTATGGCAGAAACGGCTCCTATTTAAAATCTTCCGAGGGTGAAGTAGTCATATCGAATGTGACGTCACCAAGCCAGGGACGTATCAAAGGAGGATCCCGCTCATTTTGCTTTGAAGTCGAGGCTTTGCTGCTGTGTGCTTTATTCTGTTTCAGGTCCAGTGTTACAGCGATTCCCTTTGCCATGTGTTGAGCCAGCCGTGTGGTGACTGCGCAATAATGAGGCAGGAGAGACATTGACTGCCACTGCTGTTTTGTTTCCTTGTGGTTTATGTAGTTGTTTTTATTTGTGATTGTATTATTAGTCTTTTGGTTTCTCTCGGCTGTGGCAATCATTGTTTTTCCCCAGTCAATTGAACATCATAGATCATTGTAACTGCCTCATGGCAGTAATTGTGGCTTTTACGCACGCTCCTTCCGCCTCTAGAATCATGTCAATACCAAAATGACGCCCAACATAATGATTTCATGTAATGATCAAATGATTTTCACTTTCACTGATTCTTGCTCAAGCATATGTTTCAGCAGCAAAGTGGATCTACGGGACGCTTCGATAAAGCCAATCACAGCAGCTCCTCTCATCAGGAACAGACAGTTTAACGAGCCAACACTTCAGCAGGAAACCTCCCTCCACAGACAAAAGTATACGTTTAAGTATAAGTTGAGCTCCTGAGGTCCTGGCCGTATGATTGACTTGTAAGTGTTTTTCCCCTGTGTTTTTTGTGTAAGAGTGTATGCTCTGTTTTTGCGAGGAGCTTTGCGTTCCGAGGACCCGCAGGCTGTCGTGTGAGTTGGATGGGACACCAACAGGGAGCAGGCCCGTGTCGCGGCGCAGGCCAAGGCAACACTCAACACTGAGGCAACTGGGAAGTGTCCCGGTGCTCCTCAAGGGCTGCCCACCACAAGCTCCCACAGAGGACTCATGAACGCTCTGGTCCGGACCACGTCTGAGACCGGCAACGCTGAAAAGCGACAAACGTCACAGACGCGTGTCCTCTCTGGGAGTGTGGAATGAGACCTATGGCAGAAACGGCTCCTATTTAAAATCTTCCGTGGGTGAAGTAGTCATATCGAATGTGACGTCACCAAGCCAGGGACGTATCAAAGGAGGATCCCGCTCATTTTGCTTTGAAGTCGAGGCTTTGCTGCTGTGTGCTTTATTCTGTTTCAGGTCCAGTGTTACAGCGATTCCCTTTGCCATGTGTTGAGCCAGCCGTGTGGTGACTGCGCAATAATGAGGCAGGAGAGACATTGACTGCCACTGCTGTTTTGTTTCCTTGTGGTTTATGTAGTTGTTTTTATTTGTGATTGTATTATTAGTCTTTTGGTTTCTCTCGGCTGTGGCAATCATTGTTTTTCCCCAGTCAATTGAACACTATAGATCATTGTAACTGCCTCATGGCAGTAATTGTGGCTTTTACGCACGCTCCTTCCGCCTCTAGAATCATGTCAATACCAAAATGACGCCCAACATAATGATCAAATGATTTTCACTTTCACTGATTCTTGCTCAAGCATATGTTTCAGCAGCAAAGTGGATCTACGGGACGCTTCGATAAAGCCAATCACAGCAGCTCCTCTCATCAGGAACAGACAGTTTAACGAGCCAACACTTCAGCAGGAAACCTCCCTCCACAGACAAAAGTATACGCTTAAGTATAAGTTGAGCTCCTGAGGTCCTGGCCGTATTATTGACTTGTAAGTGTTTTTCCCCTGTGTTTTTTGTGTAAGAGTGTATGCTCTGTTTTTGCGAGGAGCTTTGCGTTCCGAGGACCCGCAGGCTGTCGCGTGAGTTGGATGGGACACCAACAGGGAGCAGGCCCGTGTCGCGGCGCAGGCCAAGGCAACACTCAACACTGAGGCAACTGGGAAGTGTCCCGGTGCTCCTCAAGGGCTGCCCACCACAAGCTCCCACAGAGGACTCATGAACGCTCTGGTCCGGACCACGTCTGAGACCGGCAACGCTGAAAAGCGACAAACGTCACAGACGCGTGTCCTCTCTGGGAGTATGGAATGAGACCTATGGCAGAAATAACACCCATGGTTTCCGGAGCTCTTTCACCAGAGAAGAGCTCATTAACATCATCACTTGTAACTTTGCCCCATTCAGGCCTGGAGTGCATTTGTGTTCTCTGGTTTCTAACATAACAGTGTGTTTTATGTGAAGCTTTTCAGTTTCTGAGGTTTGCAGGCATGAAACAGTAATTTTAAAGCACAGTCAACTGAAAATGACTCAGTGTGAGTGAAAAGTGGTCAGAATCAACACTATTGTGTTTATCGTGAAGCTTTTCAGTTTCTGAGGTTTGCAGGAATGACACACAAATTTTAGAAAAAAGTCAACTGAAAACCACTCAGTGTGAGTGAATACTGGTCAGAATCAGCACTTATGTGTTTTTTGTCAAGCTTTTCAGTTTGTTAGGTCTGCAGGCCTGAAACAACTGAAAATGACTCAGTGTGACTGAATCGTGGTCAGAATCAACGCTTGTGTGATGTTTGTGAAACTTTTCAGTTTCTGAAGTTTGCAGGAATGAAACAAGCAACAATGAGGCAACTGGGAAGTGTCCCAAGCTCCCACAGAGGACTCATGAACGCTCTGGTCCGGACCACGTCTGAGACCGGCAACGCTGAAAAGCGACAAACGTCACAGACGCGTGTCCTCTCTGGGAGTGTGGAATGAGACCTATGGCAGAAACGGCTCCTATTTAAAATCTTCCGAGGGTGAAGTAGTCATATCGAATGTGACGTCACCAAGCCAGGGACGTATCAAAGGAGGATCCCGCTCATTTTGCTTTGAAGTCGAGGCTTTGCTGCTGTGTGCTTTATTCTGTTTCAGGTCCAGTGTTACAGCGATTCCCTTTGCCATGTGTTGAGCCAGCCGTGTGGTGACTGCGCAATAATGAGGCAGGAGAGACATTGACTGCCACTGCTGTTTTGTTTCCTTGTGGTTTATGTAGTTGTTTTTATTTGTGATTGTATTATTAGTCTTTTGGTTTCTCTCGGCTGTGGCAATCATTGTTTTTCCCCAGTCAATTGAACATCATAGATCATTGTAACTGCCTCATGGCAGTAATTGTGGCTTTTACGCACGCTCCTTCCGCCTCTAGAATCATGTCAATACCAAAATGACGCCCAACATAATGATTTCATGTAATGATCAAATGATTTTCACTTTCACTGATTCTTGCTCAAGCATATGTTTCAGCAGCAAAGTGGATCTACGGGACGCTTCGATAAAGCCAATCACAGCAGCTCCTCTCATCAGGAACAGACAGTTTAACGAGCCAACACTTCAGCAGGAAACCTCCCTCCACAGACAAAAGTATACGTTTAAGTATAAGTTGAGCTCCTGAGGTCCTGGCCGTATGATTGACTTGTAAGTGTTTTTCCCCTGTGTTTTTTGTGTAAGAGTGTATGCTCTGTTTTTGCGAGGAGCTTTGCGTTCCGAGGACCCGCAGGCTGTCGCGTGAGTTGGATGGGACACCAACAGGGAGCAGGCCCGTGTCGCGGCGCAGGCCAAGGCAACACTCAACACTGAGGCAACTGGGAAGTGTCCCGGTGCTCCTCAAGGGCTGCCCACCACAAGCTCCCACAGAGGACTCATGAACGCTCTGGTCCGGACCACGTCTGAGACCGGCAACGCTGAAAAGCGACAAACGTCACAGACGCGTGTCCTCTCTGGGAGTGTGGAATGAGACCTATGGCAGAAACGGCTCCTATTTAAAATCTTCCGAGGGTGAAGTAGTCATATCGAATGTGACGTCACCAAGCCAGGGACGTATCAAAGGAGGATCCCGCTCATTTTGCTTTGAAGTCGAGGCTTTGCTGCTGTGTGCTTTATTCTGTTTCAGGTCCAGTGTTACAGCGATTCCCTTTGCCATGTGTTGAGCCAGCCGTGTGGTGACTGCGCAATAATGAGGCAGGAGAGACATTGACTGCCACTGCTGTTTTGTTTCCTTGTGGTTTATGTAGTTGTTTTTATTTGTGATTGTATTATTAGTCTTTTGGTTTCTCTCGGCTGTGGCAATCATTGTTTTTCCCCAGTCAATTGAACACTATAGATCATTGTAACTGCCTCATGGCAGTAATTGTGGCTTTTACGCACGCTCCTTCCGCCTCTAGAATCATGTCAATACCAAAATGACGCCCAACATAATGATTTCATGTAATGATCAAATGATTTTCACTTTCACTGATTCTTGCTCAAGCATATGTTTCAGCAGCAAAGTGGATCTACGGGACGCTTCGATAAAGCCAATCACAGCAGCTCCTCTCATCAGGAACAGACAGTTTAACGAGCCAACACTTCAGCAGGAAACCTCCCTCCACAGACAAAAGTATACGTTTAAGTATAAGTTGAGCTCCTGAGGTCCTGGCCGTATTATTGACTTGTAAGTGTTTTTCCCCTGTGTTTTTTGTGTAAGAGTGTATGCTCTGTTTTTGCGAGGAGCTTTGCGTTCCGAGGACCCGCAGGCTGTCGTGTGAGTTGGATGGGACACCAACAGGGAGCAGGCCCGTGTCGCGGCGCAGGCCAAGGCAACACTCAACACTGAGGCAACTGGGAAGTGTCCCGGTGCTCCTCAAGGGCTGCCCACCACAAGCTCCCACAGAGGACTCATGAACGCTCTGGTCCGGACCACGTCTGAGACCGGCAACGCTGAAAAGCGACAAACGTCACAGACGCGTGTCCTCTCTGGGAGTGTGGAATGAGACCTATGGCAGAAACGGCTCCTATTTAAAATCTTCCGAGGGTGAAGTAGTCATATCGAATGTGACGTCACCAAGCCAGGGACGTATCAAAGGAGGATCCCGCTCATTTTGCTTTGAAGTCGAGGCTTTGCTGCTGTGTGCTTTATTCTGTTTCAGGTCCAGTGTTACAGCGATTCCCTTTGCCATGTGTTGAGCCAGCCGTGTGGTGACTGCGCAATAATGAGGCAGGAGAGACATTGACTGCCACTGCTGTTTTGTTTCCTTGTGGTTTATGTAGTTGTTTTTATTTGTGATTGTATTATTAGTCTTTTGGTTTCTCTCGGCTGTGGCAATCATTGTTTTTCCCCAGTCAATTGAACATCATAGATCATTGTAACTGCCTCATGGCAGTAATTGTGGCTTTTACGCACGCTCCTTCCGCCTCTAGAATCATGTCAATACCAAAATGACGCCCAACATAATGATTTCATGTAATGATCAAATGATTTTCACTTTCACTGATTCTTGCTCAAGCATATGTTTCAGCAGCAAAGTGGATCTACGGGACGCTTCGATAAAGCCAATCACAGCAGCTCCTCTCATCAGGAACAGACAGTTTAACGAGCCAACACTTCAGCAGGAAACCTCCCTCCACAGACAAAAGTATACGTTTAAGTATAAGTTGAGCTCCTGAGGTCCTGGCCGTATTATTGACTTGTAAGTGTTTTTCCCCTGTGTTTTTTGTGTAAGAGTGTATGCTCTGTTTTTGCGAGGAGCTTTGCGTTCCGAGGACCCGCAGGCTGTCGCGTGAGTTGGATGGGACACCAACAGGGAGCAGGCCCGTGTCGCGGCGCAGGCCAAGGCAACACTCAACACTGAGGCAACTGGGAAGTGTCCCGGTGCTCCTCAAGGGCTGCCCACCACAAGCTCCCACAGAGGACTCATGAACGCTCTGGTCCGGACCACGTCTGAGACCGGCAACGCTGAAAAGCGACAAACGTCACAGACGCGTGTCCTCTCTGGGAGTGTGGAATGAGACCTATGGCAGAAATAACACCCATGGTTTCCGGAGCTCTTTCACCAGAGAAGAGCTCATTAACATCATCACTTGTTACTTTGCCCCATTCAGGCCTGGAGTGCATTTGTGTTCTCTGGTTTCTAACATAACAGTGTGTTTTATGTGAAGCTTTTCAGTTTCTGAGGTTTGCAGGCATGAAACAGTCATTTTAAAGCACAGTCAACTGAAAATGACTCAGTGTGAGTGAAAAGTGGTCAGAATCAACACTATTGTGTTTATCGTGAAGCTTTTCAGTTTCTGAGGTTTGCAGGAATGACACACAAATTTTAGAAAAAAGTCAACTGAAAACCACTCAGTGTCAGTGAATACTGGTCAGAATCAGCACTTATGTGTTTTTTGTCAAGCTTTTCAGTTTGTTAGGTCTGCAGGCCTGAAACAACTGAAAATGACTCAGTGTGACTGAATCGTGGTCCGAATCAACGCTTGTGTGATGTTTGTGAAACTTTTCAGTTTCTGAAGTTTGCAGGAATGAAACAAGCATCAATGAGGCAACTGGGAAGTGTCCCAAGCTCCCACAGAGGACTCATGAACGCTCTGGTCCGGACCACGTCTGAGACCGGCAACGCTGAAAAGCGACAAACGTCACAGACGCGTGTCCTCTCTGGGAGTGTGGAATGAGACCTATGGCAGAAATAACACCCATGGTTTCCGGAGCTCTTTCACCAGAGAAGAGCTCATTAACATCATCACTTGTAACTTTGCCCCATTCAGGCCTGGAGTGCATTTGTGTTCTCTGGTTTCTAACATAACAGTGTGTTTTATGTGAAGCTTTTCAGTTTCTGAGGTTTGCAGGCATGAAACAGTAATTTTAAAGCACAGTCAACTGAAAATGACTCAGTGTGAGTGAAAAGTGGTCAGAATCAACACTATTGTGTTTATCGTGAAGCTTTTCAGTTTCTGAGGTTTGCAGGAATGACACACAAATTTTAGAAAAAAGTCAACTGAAAACCACTCAGTGTCAGTGAATACTGGTCAGAATCAGCACTTATGTGTTTTTTGTCAAGCTTTTCAGTTTGTTAGGTCTGCAGGCCTGAAACAACTGAAAATGACTCAGTGTGATTGAATCGTGGTCAGAATCAACGCTTGTGTGATGTTTGTGAAACTTTTCAGTTTCTGAAGTTTGCAGGAATGAAACAAGCAACAATGAGGCAACTGGGAAGTGTCCCAAGCTCCCACAGAGGACTCATGAACGCTCTGGTCCGGACCACGTCTGAGACCGGCAACGCTGAAAAGCGACAAACGTCACAGACGCGTGTCCTCTCTGGGAGTGTGGAATGAGACCTATGGCAGAAACGGATCCTATTTAAAATCTTCCGAGGGTGAAGTAGTCATATCGAATGTGACGTCACCAAGCCAGGGACGTATCAAAGGAGGATCCCGCTCATTTTGCTTTGAAGTCGAGGCTTTGCTGCTGTGTGCTTTATTCTGTTTCAGGTCCAGTGTTACAGCGATTCCCTTTGCCATGTGTTGAGCCAGCCGTGTGGTGACTGCGCAATAATGAGGCAGGAGAGACATTGACTGCCACTGCTGTTTTGTTTCCTTGTGGTTTATGTAGTTGTTTTTATTTGTGATTGTATTATTAGTCTTTTGGTTTCTCTCGGCTGTGGCAATCATTGTTTTTCCCCAGTCAATTGAACATCATAGATCATTGTAACTGCCTCATGGCAGTAATTGTGGCTTTTACGCACGCTCCTTCCGCCTCTAGAATCATGTCAATACCAAAATGACGCCCAACATAATGATTTCATGTAATGATCAAATGATTTTCACTTTCACTGATTCTTGCTCAAGCATATGTTTCAGCAGCAAAGTGGATCTACGGGACGCTTCGATAAAGCCAATCACAGCAGCTCCTCTCATCAGGAACAGACAGTTTAACGAGCCAACACTTCAGCAGGAAACCTCCCTCCACAGACAAAAGTATACGTTTAAGTATAAGTTGAGCTCCTGAGGTCCTGGCCGTATTATTGACTTGTAAGTGTTTTTCCCCTGTGTTTTTTGTGTAAGAGTGTATGCTCTGTTTTTGCGAGGAGCTTTGCGTTCCGAGGACCCGCAGGCTGTCGCGTGAGTTGGATGGGACACCAACAGGGAGCAGGCCCGTGTCGCGGCGCAGGCCAAGGCAACACTCAACACTGAGGCAACTGGGAAGTGTCCCGGTGCTCCTCAAGGGCTGCCCACCACAAGCTCCCACAGAGGACTCATGAACGCTCTGGTCCGGACCACGTCTGAGACCGGCAACGCTGAAAAGCGACAAACGTCACAGACGCGTGTCCTCTCTGGGAGTGTGGAATGAGACCTATGGCAGAAATAACACCCATGGTTTCCGGAGCTCTTTCACCAGAGAAGAGCTCATTAACATCATCACTTGTTACTTTGCCCCATTCAGGTCTGGAGTGCATTTGTGTTCTCTGGTTTCTAACATAACAGTGTGTTTTATGTGAAGCTTTTCAGTTTCTGAGGTTTGCAGGCATGAAACAGTCATTTTAAAGCACAGTCAACTGAAAATGACTCAGTGTGAGTGAAAAGTGGTCAGAATCAACACTATTGTGTTTATCGTGAAGCTTTTCAGTTTCTGAGGTTTGCAGGAATGACACACAAATTTTAGAAAAAAGTCAACTGAAAACCACTCAGTGTGAGAGAATACTGGTCAGAATCAGCACTTCTGTGTTTTTTGTCAAGCTTTTGAGTTTGTGAGGACTGCAGGCCTGAAACAACTGAAAATGCCTCAGTGTGATTGAATCGTGATCAGAATCAACGCTTGTGTGATGTTTGTGACACTTTTCAGTTTCTGAAGTTTGCAGGAATGAAACAAGCAACAATGAGGCAACTGGGAAGTGTCCCAAGCTCCCACAGAGGACTCATGAACGCTCTGGTCCGGACCACGTCTGAGACCGGCAACGCTGAAAAGCGACAAACGTCACAGACGCGTGTCCTCTCTGGGAGTGTGGAATGAGACCTATGGCAGAAACGGCTCCTATTTAAAATCTTCCGAGGGTGAAGTAGTCATATCGAATGTGACGTCACCAAGCCAGGGACGTATCAAAGGAGGATCCCGCTCATTTTGCTTTGAGGTCGAGGCTTTGCTGCTGTGTGCTTTATTCTGTTTCAGGTCCAGTGTTACAGCGATTCCCTTTGCCATGTGTTGAGCCAGCCGTGTGGTGACTGCGCAATAATGAGGCAGGAGAGACATTGACTGCCACTGCTGTTTTGTTTCCTTGTGGTTTATGTAGTTGTTTTTATTTGTGATTGTATTATTAGTCTTTTGGTTTCTCTCGGCTGTGGCAATCATTGTTTTTCCCCAGTCAATTGAACACTATAGATCATTGTAACTGCCTCATGGCAGTAATTGTGGCTTTTACGCACGCTCCTTCCGCCTCTAGAATCATGTCAATACCAAAATGACGCCCAACATAATGATTTCATGTAATGATCAAATGATTTTCACTTTCACTGATTCTTGCTCAAGCATATGTTTCAGCAGCAAAGTGGATCTACGGGACGCTTCGATAAAGCCAATCACAGCAGCTCCTCTCATCAGGAACAGACAGTTTAACGAGCCAACACTTCAGCAGGAAACCTCCCTCCACAGACAAAAGTATACGTTTAAGTATAAGTTGAGCTCCTGAGGTCCTGGCCGTATGATTGACTTGTAAGTGTTTTTCCCCTGTGTTTTTTGTGTAAGAGTGTATGCTCTGTTTTTGCGAGGAGCTTTGCGTTCCGAGGACCCGCAGGCTGTCGTGTGAGTTGGATGGGACACCAACAGGGAGCAGGCCCGTGTCGCGGCGCAGGCCAAGGCAACACTCAACACTGAGGCAACTGGGAAGTGTCCCGGTGCTCCTCAAGGGCTGCCCACCACAAGCTCCCACAGAGGACCCATGAACGCTCTGGTCCGGACCACGTCTGAGACCGGCAACGCTGAAAAGCGACAAACGTCACAGACGCGTGTCCTCTCTGGGAGTGTGGAATGAGACCTATGGCAGAAACGGCTCCTATTTAAAATCTTCCGAGGGTGAAGTAGTCATATCGAATGTGACGTCACCAAGCCAGGGACGTATCAAAGGAGGATCCCGCTCATTTTGCTTTGAAGTCGAGGCTTTGCTGCTGTGTGCTTTATTCTGTTTCAGGTCCAGTGTTACAGCGATTCCCTTTGCCATGTGTTGAGCCAGCCGTGTGGTGACTGCGCAATAATGAGGCAGGAGAGACATTGACTGCCACTGCTGTTTTGTTTCCTTGTGGTTTATGTAGTTGTTTTTATTTGTGATTGTATTATTAGTCTTTTGGTTTCTCTCGGCTGTGGCAATCATTGTTTTTCCCCAGTCAATTGAACACTATAGATCATTGTAACTGCCTCATGGCAGTAATTGTGGCTTTTACGCACGCTCCTTCCGCCTCTAGAATCATGTCAATACCAAAATGACGCCCAACATAATGATTTCATGTAATGATCAAATGATTTTCACTTTCACTGATTCTTGCTCAAGCATATGTTTCAGCAGCAAAGTGGATCTACGGGACGCTTCGATAAAGCCAATCACAGCAGCTCCTCTCATCAGGAACAGACAGTTTAACGAGCCAACACTTCAGCAGGAAACCTCCCTCCACAGACAAAAGTATACGTTTAAGTATAAGTTGAGCTCCTGAGGTCCTGGCCGTATTATTGACTTGTAAGTGTTTTTCCCCTGTGTTTTTTGTGTAAGAGTGTATGCTCTGTTTTTGCGAGGAGCTTTGCGTTCCGAGGACCCGCAGGCTGTCGTGTGAGTTGGATGGGACACCAACAGGGAGCAGGCCCGTGTCGCGGCGCAGGCCAAGGCAACACTCAACACTGAGGCAACTGGGAAGTGTCCCGGTGCTCCTCAAGGGCTGCCCACCACAAGCTCCCACAGAGGACTCATGAACGCTCTGGTCCGGACCACGTCTGAGACCGGCAACGCTGAAAAGCGACAAACGTCACAGACGCGTGTCCTCTCTGGGAGTGTGGAATGAGACCTATGGCAGAAACGGCTCCTATTTAAAATCTTCCGAGGGTGAAGTAGTCATATCGAATGTGACGTCACCAAGCCAGGGACGTATCAAAGGAGGATCCCGCTCATTTTGCTTTGAAGTCGAGGCTTTGCTGCTGTGTGCTTTATTCTGTTTCAGGTCCAGTGTTACAGCGATTCCCTTTGCCATGTGTTGAGCCAGCCGTGTGGTGACTGCGCAATAATGAGGCAGGAGAGACATTGACTGCCACTGCTGTTTTGTTTCCTTGTGGTTTATGTAGTTGTTTTTATTTGTGATTGTATTATTAGTCTTTTGGTTTCTCTCGGCTGTGGCAATCATTGTTTTTCCCCAGTCAATTGAACACTATAGATCATTGTAACTGCCTCATGGCAGTAATTGTGGCTTTTACGCACGCTCCTTCCGCCTCTAGAATCATGTCAATACCAAAATGACGCCCAACATAATGATCAAATGATTTTCACTTTCACTGATTCTTGCTCAAGCATATGTTTCAGCAGCAAAGTGGATCTACGGGACGCTTCGATAAAGCCAATCACAGCAGCTCCTCTCATCAGGAACAGACAGTTTAACGAGCCAACACTTCAGCAGGAAACCTCCCTCCACAGACAAAAGTATACGTTTAAGTATAAGTTGAGCTCCTGAGGTCCTGGCCGTATTATTGACTTGTAAGTGTTTTTCCCCTGTGTTTTTTGTGTAAGAGTGTATGCTCTGTTTTTGCGAGGAGCTTTGCGTTCCGAGGACCCGCAGGCTGTCGCGTGAGTTGGATGGGACACCAACAGGGAGCAGGCCCGTGTCGCGGCGCAGGCCAAGGCAACACTCAACACTGAGGCAACTGGGAAGTGTCCCGGTGCTCCTCAAGGGCTGCCCACCACAAGCTCCCACAGAGGACTCATGAACGCTCTGGTCCGGACCACGTCTGAGACCGGCAACGCTGAAAAGCGACAAACGTCACAGACGCGTGTCCTCTCTGGGAGTGTGGAATGAGACCTATGGCAGAAATAACACCCATGGTTTCCGGAGCTCTTTCACCAGAGAAGAGCTCATTAACATCATCACTTGTTACTTTGCCCCATTCAGGCCTGGAGTGCATTTGTGTTCTCTGGTTTCTAACATAACAGTGTGTTTTATGTGAAGCTTTTCAGTTTCTGAGGTTTGCAGGCATGAAACAGTAATTTTAAAGCACAGTCAACTGAAAATGACTCAGTGTGAGTGAAAAGTGGTCAGAATCAACACTATTGTGTTTATCGTGAAGCTTTTCAGTTTCTGAGGATTGCAGGAATGACACACAAATTTTAGAAAAAAGTCAACTGAAAACCACTCAGTGTCAGTGAATACTGGTCAGAATCAGCACTTATGTGTTTTTTGTCAAGCTTTTCAGTTTGTTAGGTCTGCAGGCCTGAAACAACTGAAAATGACTCAGTGTGACTGAATCGTGGTCCGAATCAACGCTTGTGTGATGTTTGTGAAACTTTTCAGTTTCTGAAGTTTGCAGGAATGAAACAAGCAACAATGAGGCAACTGGGAAGTGTCCCAAGCTCCCACAGAGGACTCATGAACGCTCTGGTCCGGACCACGTCTGAGACCGGCAACGCTGAAAAGCGACAAACGTCACAGACGCGTGTCCTCTCTGGGAGTGTGGAATGAGACCTATGGCAGAAACGGATCCTATTTAAAATCTTCCGAGGGTGAAGTAGTCATATCGAATGTGACGTCACCAAGCCAGGGACGTATCAAAGGAGGATCCCGCTCATTTTGCTTTGAAGTCGAGGCTTTGCTGCTGTGTGCTTTATTCTGTTTCAGGTCCAGTGTTACAGCGATTCCCTTTGCCATGTGTTGAGCCAGCCGTGTGGTGACTGCGCAATAATGAGGCAGGAGAGACATTGACTGCCACTGCTGTTTTGTTTCCTTGTGGTTTATGTAGTTGTTTTTATTTGTGATTGTATTATTAGTCTTTTGGTTTCTCTCGGCTGTGGCAATCATTGTTTTTCCCCAGTCAATTGAACATCATAGATCATTGTAACTGCCTCATGGCAGTAATTGTGGCTTTTACGCACGCTCCTTCCGCCTCTAGAATCATGTCAATACCAAAATGACGCCCAACATAATGATTTCATGTAATGATCAAATGATTTTCACTTTCACTGATTCTTGCTCAAGCATATGTTTCAGCAGCAAAGTGGATCTACGGGACGCTTCGATAAAGCCAATCACAGCAGCTCCTCTCATCAGGAACAGACAGTTTAACGAGCCAACACTTCAGCAGGAAACCTCCCTCCACAGACAAAAGTATACGTTTAAGTATAAGTTGAGCTCCTGAGGTCCTGGCCGTATTATTGACTTGTAAGTGTTTTTCCCCTGTGTTTTTTGTGTAAGAGTGTATGCTCTGTTTTTGCGAGGAGCTTTGCGTTCCGAGGACCCGCAGGCTGTCGTGTGAGTTGGATGGGACACCAACAGGGAGCAGGCCCGTGTCGCGGCGCAGGCCAAGGCAACACTCAACACTGAGGCAACTGGGAAGTGTCCCGGTGCTCCTCAAGGGCTGCCCACCACAAGCTCCCACAGAGGACTCATGAACGCTCTGGTCCGGACCACGTCTGAGACCGGCAACGCTGAAAAGCGACAAACGTCACAGACGCGTGTCCTCTCTGGGAGTGTGGAATGAGACCTATGGCAGAAACGGCTCCTATTTAAAATCTTCCGTGGGTGAAGTAGTCATATCGAATGTGACGTCACCAAGCCAGGGACGTATCAAAGGAGGATCCCGCTCATTTTGCTTTGAAGTCGAGGCTTTGCTGCTGTGTGCTTTATTCTGTTTCAGGTCCAGTGTTACAGCGATTCCCTTTGCCATGTGTTGAGCCAGCCGTGTGGTGACTGCGCAATAATGAGGCAGGAGAGACATTGACTGCCACTGCTGTTTTGTTTCCTTGTGGTTTATGTAGTTGTTTTTATTTGTGATTGTATTATTAGTCTTTTGGTTTCTCTCGGCTGTGGCAATCATTGTTTTTCCCCAGTCAATTGAACACTATAGATCATTGTAACTGCCTCATGGCAGTAATTGTGGCTTTTACGCACGCTCCTTCCGCCTCTAGAATCATGTCAATACCAAAATGACGCCCAACATAATGATCAAATGATTTTCACTTTCACTGATTCTTGCTCAAGCATATGTTTCAGCAGCAAAGTGGATCTACGGGACGCTTCGATAAAGCCAATCACAGCAGCTCCTCTCATCAGGAACAGACAGTTTAACGAGCCAACACTTCAGCAGGAAACCTCCCTCCACAGACAAAAGTATACGTTTAAGTATAAGTTGAGCTCCTGAGGTCCTGGCCGTATTATTGACTTGTAAGTGTTTTTCCCCTGTGTTTTTTGTGTAAGAGTGTATGCTCTGTTTTTGCGAGGAGCTTTGCGTTCCGAGGACCCGCAGGCTGTCGTGTGAGTTGGATGGGACACCAACAGGGAGCAGGCCCGTGTCGCGGCGCAGGCCAAGGCAACACTCAACACTGAGGCAACTGGGAAGTGTCCCGGTGCTCCTCAAGGGCTGCCCACCACAAGCTCCCACAGAGGACTCATGAACGCTCTGGTCCGGACCACGTCTGAGACCGGCAACGCTGAAAAGCGACAAACGTCACAGACGCGTGTCCTCTCTGGGAGTGTGGAATGAGACCTATGGCAGAAATAACACCCATGGTTTCCGGAGCTCTTTCACCAGAGAAGAGCTCATTAACATCATCACTTGTTACTTTGCCCCATTCAGGCCTGGAGTGCATTTGTGTTCTCTGGTTTCTAACATAACAGTGTGTTTTATGTGAAGCTTTTCAGTTTCTGAGGTTTGCAGGCATGAAACAGTAATTTTAAAGCACAGTCAACTGAAAATGACTCAGTGTGAGTGAAAAGTGGTCAGAATCAACACTATTGTGTTTATCGTGAAGCTTTTCAGTTTCTGAGGTTTGCAGGAATGACACACAAATTTTAGAAAAAAGTCAACTGAAAACCACTCAGTGTCAGTGAATACTGGTCAGAATCAGCACTTATGTGTTTTTTGTCAAGCTTTTCAGTTTGTGAGGTCTGCAGGCCTGAAACAACTGAAAATGACTCAGTGTGATTGAATCGTGGTCAGAATCAACGCTTGTGTGATGTTTGTGAAACTTTTCAGTTTCTGAAGTTTGCAGGAATGAAACAAGCAACAATGAGGCAACTGGGAAGTGTCCCAAGCTCCCACAGAGGACTCATGAACGCTCTGGTCCGGACCACGTCTGAGACCGGCAACGCTGAAAAGCGACAAACGTCACAGACGCGTGTCCTCTCTGGGAGTGTGGAATGAGACCTATGGCAGAAACGGCTCCTATTTAAAATCTTCCGAGGGTGAAGTAGTCATATCGAATGTGACGTCACCAAGCCAGGGACGTATCAAAGGAGGATCCCGCTCATTTTGCTTTGAAGTCGAGGCTTTGCTGCTGTGTGCTTTATTCTGTTTCAGGTCCAGTGTTACAGCGATTCCCTTTGCCATGTGTTGAGCCAGCCGTGTGGTGACTGCGCAATAATGAGGCAGGAGAGACATTGACTGCCACTGCTGTTTTGTTTCCTTGTGGTTTATGTAGTTGTTTTTATTTGTGATTGTATTATTAGTCTTTTGGTTTCTCTCGGCTGTGGCAATCATTGTTTTTCCCCAGTCAATTGAACATCATAGATCATTGTAACTGCCTCATGGCAGTAATTGTGGCTTTTACGCACGCTCCTTCCGCCTCTAGAATCATGTCAATACCAAAATGACGCCCAACATAATGATCAAATGATTTTCACTTTCACTGATTCTTGCTCAAGCATATGTTTCAGCAGCAAAGTGGATCTACGGGACGCTTCGATAAAGCCAATCACAGCAGCTCCTCTCATCAGGAACAGACAGTTTAACGAGCCAACACTTCAGCAGGAAACCTCCCTCCACAGACAAAAGTATACGTTTAAGTATAAGTTGAGCTCCTGAGGTCCTGGCCGTATTATTGACTTGTAAGTGTTTTTCCCCTGTGTTTTTTGTGTAAGAGTGTATGCTCTGTTTTTGCGAGGAGCTTTGCGTTCCGAGGACCCGCAGGCTGTCGTGTGAGTTGGATGGGACACCAACAGGGAGCAGGCCCGTGTCGCGGCGCAGGCCAAGGCAACACTCAACACTGAGGCAACTGGGAAGTGTCCCGGTGCTCCTCAAGGGCTGCCCACCACAAGCTCCCACAGAGGACTCATGAACGCTCTGGTCCGGACCACGTCTGAGACCGGCAACGCTGAAAAGCGACAAACGTCACAGACGCGTGTCCTCTCTGGGAGTGTGGAATGAGACCTATGGCAGAAACGGCTCCTATTTAAAATCTTCCGAGGGTGAAGTAGTCATATCGAATGTGACGTCACCAAGCCAGGGACGTATCAAAGGAGGATCCCGCTCATTTTGCTTTGAAGTCGAGGCTTTGCTGCTGTGTGCTTTATTCTGTTTCAGGTCCAGTGTTACAGCGATTCCCTTTGCCATGTGTTGAGCCAGCCGTGTGGTGACTGCGCAATAATGAGGCAGGAGAGACATTGACTGCCACTGCTGTTTTGTTTCCTTGTGGTTTATGTAGTTGTTTTTATTTGTGATTGTATTATTAGTCTTTTGGTTTCTCTCGGCTGTGGCAATCATTGTTTTTCCCCAGTCAATTGAACACTATAGATCATTGTAACTGCCTCATGGCAGTAATTGTGGCTTTTACGCACGCTCCTTCCGCCTCTAGAATCATGTCAATACCAAAATGACGCCCAACATAATGATCAAATGATTTTCACTTTCACTGATTCTTGCTCAAGCATATGTTTCAGCAGCAAAGTGGATCTACGGGACGCTTCGATAAAGCCAATCACAGCAGCTCCTCTCATCAGGAACAGACAGTTTAACGAGCCAACACTTCAGCAGGAAACCTCCCTCCACAGACAAAAGTATACGCTTAAGTATAAGTTGAGCTCCTGAGGTCCTGGCCGTATTATTGACTTGTAAGTGTTTTTCCCCTGTGTTTTTTGTGTAAGAGTGTATGCTCTGTTTTTGCGAGGAGCTTTGCGTTCCGAGGACCCGCAGGCTGTCGCGTGAGTTGGATGGGACACCAACAGGGAGCAGGCCCGTGTCGCGGCGCAGGCCAAGGCAACACTCAACACTGAGGCAACTGGGAAGTGTCCCGGTGCTCCTCAAGGGCTGCCCACCACAAGCTCCCACAGAGGACTCATGAACGCTCTGGTCCGGACCACGTCTGAGACCGGCAACGCTGAAAAGCGACAAACGTCACAGACGCGTGTCCTCTCTGGGAGTGTGGAATGAGACCTATGGCAGAAATAACACCCATGGTTTCCGGAGCTCTTTCACCAGAGAAGAGCTCATTAACATCATCACTTGTTACTTTGCCCCATTCAGGCCTGGAGTGCATTTGTGTTCTCTGGTTTCTAACATAACAGTGTGTTTTATGTGAAGCTTTTCAGTTTCTGAGGTTTGCAGGCATGAAACAGTAATTTTAAAGCACAGTCAACTGAAAATGACTCAGTGTGAGTGAAAAGTGGTCAGAATCAACACTATTGTGTTTATCGTGAAGCTTTTCAGTTTCTGAGGTTTGCAGGAATGACACACAAATTTTAGAAAAAAGTCAACTGAAAACCACTCAGTGTGAGAGAATACTGGTCAGAATCAGCACTTATGTGTTTTTTGTCAAGCTTTTCAGTTTGTGAGGTCTGCAGGCCTGAAACAACTGAAAATGACTCAGTGTGATTGAATCGTGGTCAGAATCAACGCTTGTGTGATGTTTGTGAAACTTTTCAGTTTCTGAAGTTTGCAGGAATGAAACAAGCAACAATGAGGCAACTGGGAAGTGTCCCAAGCTCCCACAGAGGACTCATGAACGCTCTGGTCCGGACCACGTCTGAGACCGGCAACGCTGAAAAGCGACAAACGTCACAGACGCGTGTCCTCTCTGGGAGTGTGGAATGAGACCTATGGCAGAAACGGATCCTATTTAAAATCTTCCGAGGGTGAAGTAGTCATATCGAATGTGACGTCACCAAGCCAGGGACGTATCAAAGGAGGATCCCGCTCATTTTGCTTTGAAGTCGAGGCTTTGCTGCTGTGTGCTTTATTCTGTTTCAGGTCCAGTGTTACAGCGATTCCCTTTGCCATGTGTTGAGCCAGCCGTGTGGTGACTGCGCAATAATGAGGCAGGAGAGACATTGACTGCCACTGCTGTTTTATTTCCTTGTGGTTTATGTAGTTGTTTTTATTTGTGATTGTATTATTAGTCTTTTGGTTTCTCTCGGCTGTGGCAATCATTGTTTTTCCCCAGTCAATTGAACATCATAGATCATTGTAACTGCCTCATGGCAGTAATTGTGGCTTTTACGCACGCTCCTTCCGCCTCTAGAATCATGTCAATACCAAAATGACGCCCAACATAATGATTTCATGTAATGATCAAATGATTTTCACTTTCACTGATTCTTGCTCAAGCATATGTTTCAGCAGCAAAGTGGATCTACGGGACGCTTCGATAAAGCCAATCACAGCAGCTCCTCTCATCAGGAACAGACAGTTTAACGAGCCAACACTTCAGCAGGAAACCTCCCTCCACAGACAAAAGTATACGTTTAAGTATAAGTTGAGCTCCTGAGGTCCTGGCCGTATGATTGACTTGTAAGTGTTTTTCCCCTGTGTTTTTTGTGTAAGAGTGTATGCTCTGTTTTTGCGAGGAGCTTTGCGTTCCGAGGACCCGCAGGCTGTCGTGTGAGTTGGATGGGACACCAACAGGGAGCAGGCCCGTGTCGCGGCGCAGGCCAAGGCAACACTCAACACTGAGGCAACTGGGAAGTGTCCCGGTGCTCCTCAAGGGCTGCCCACCACAAGCTCCCACAGAGGACTCATGAACGCTCTGGTCCGGACCACGTCTGAGACCGGCAACGCTGAAAAGCGACAAACGTCACAGACGCGTGTCCTCTCTGGGAGTGTGGAATGAGACCTATGGCAGAAATAACACCCATGGTTTCCGGAGCTCTTTCACCAGAGAAGAGCTCATTAACATCATCACTTGTTACTTTGCCCCATTCAGGCCTGGAGTGCATTTGTGTTCTCTGGTTTCTAACATAACAGTGTGTTTTATGTGAAGCTTTTCAGTTTCTGAGGTTTGCAGGCATGAAACAGTAATTTTAAAGCACAGTCAACTGAAAATGACTCAGTGTGAGTGAAAAGTGGTCAGAATCAACACTATTGTGTTTATCGTGAAGCTTTTCAGTTTCTGAGGTTTGCAGGAATGACACACAAATTTTAGAAAAAAGTCAACTGAAAACCACTCAGTGTCAGTGAATACTGGTCAGAATCAGCACTTATGTGTTTTTTGTCAAGCTTTTCAGTTTGTGAGGTCTGCAGGCCTGAAACAACTGAAAATGACTCAGTGTGATTGAATCGTGGTCAGAATCAACGCTTGTGTGATGTTTGTGAAACTTTTCAGTTTCTGAAGTTTGCAGGAATGAAACAAGCAACAATGAGGCAACTGGGAAGTGTCCCAAGCTCCCACAGAGGACTCATGAACGCTCTGGTCCGGACCACGTCTGAGACCGGCAACGCTGAAAAGCGACAAACGTCACAGACGCGTGTCCTCTCTGGGAGTGTGGAATGAGACCTATGGCAGAAACGGCTCCTATTTAAAATCTTCCGAGGGTTGAAGTAGTCATATCGAATGTGACGTCACCAAGCCAGGGACGTATCAAAGGAGGATCCCGCTCATTTTGCTTTGAAGTCGAGGCTTTGCTGCTGTGTGCTTTATTCTGTTTCAGGTCCAGTGTTACAGCGATTCCCTTTGCCATGTGTTGAGCCAGCCGTGTGGTGACTGCGCAATAATGAGGCAGGAGAGACATTGACTGCCACTGCTGTTTTGTTTCCTTGTGGTTTATGTAGTTGTTTTTATTTGTGATTGTATTATTAGTCTTTTGGTTTCTCTCGGCTGTGGCAATCATTGTTTTTCCCCAGTCAATTGAACACTATAGATCATTGTAACTGCCTCATGGCAGTAATTGTGGCTTTTACGCACGCTCCTTCCGCCTCTAGAATCATGTCAATACCAAAATGACGCCCAACATAATGATCAAATGATTTTCACTTTCACTGATTCTTGCTCAAGCATATGTTTCAGCAGCAAAGTGGATCTACGGGACGCTTCGATAAAGCCAATCACAGCAGCTCCTCTCATCAGGAACAGACAGTTTAACGAGCCAACACTTCAGCAGGAAACCTCCCTCCACAGACAAAAGTATACGTTTAAGTATAAGTTGAGCTCCTGAGGTCCTGGCCGTATTATTGACTTGTAAGTGTTTTTCCCCTGTGTTTTTTGTGTAAGAGTGTATGCTCTGTTTTTGCGAGGAGCTTTGCGTTCCGAGGACCCGCAGGCTGTCGTGTGAGTTGGATGGGACACCAACAGGGAGCAGGCCCGTGTCGCGGCGCAGGCCAAGGCAACACTCAACACTGAGGCAACTGGGAAGTGTCCCGGTGCTCCTCAAGGGCTGCCCACCACAAGCTCCCACAGAGGACTCATGAACGCTCTGGTCCGGACCACGTCTGAGACCGGCAACGCTGAAAAGCGACAAACGTCACAGACGCGTGTCCTCTCTGGGAGTGTGGAATGAGACCTATGGCAGAAATAACACCCATGGTTTCCGGAGCTCTTTCACCAGAGAAGAGCTCATTAACATCATCACTTGTTACTTTGCCCCATTCAGGCCTGGAGTGCATTTGTGTTCTCTGGTTTCTAACATAACAGTGTGTTTTATGTGAAGCTTTTCAGTTTCTGAGGTTTGCAGGCATGAAACAGTAATTTTAAAGCACAGTCAACTGAAAATGACTCAGTGTGAGTGAAAAGTGGTCAGAATCAACACTATTGTGTTTATCGTGAAGCTTTTCAGTTTCTGAGGTTTGCAGGAATGACACACAAATTTTAGAAAAAAGTCAACTGAAAACCACTCAGTGTCAGTGAATACTGGTCAGAATCAGCACTTATGTGTTTTTTGTCAAGCTTTTCAGTTTGTTAGGTCTGCAGGCCTGAAACAACTGAAAATGACTCAGTGTGATTGAATCGTGGTCAGAATCAACGCTTGTGTGATGTTTGTGAAACTTTTCAGTTTCTGAAGTTTGCAGGAATGAAACAAGCAACAATGAGGCAACTGGGAAGTGTCCCAAGCTCCCACAGAGGACTCATGAACGCTCTGGTCCGGACCACGTCTGAGACCGGCAACGCTGAAAAGCGACAAACGTCACAGACGCGTGTCCTCTCTGGGAGTGTGGAATGAGACCTATGGCAGAAACGGCTCCTATTTAAAATCTTCCCAAGGTGAAGTAGTCATATCGAATGTGACGTCACCAAGCCAGGGACGTATCAAAGGAGGATCCCGCTCATTTTGCTTTGAAGTCGAGGCTTTGCTGCTGTGTGCTTTATTCTGTTTCAGGTCCAGTGTTACAGCGATTCCCTTTGCCATGTGTTGAGCCAGCCGTGTGGTGACTGCGCAATAATGAGGCAGGAGAGACATTGACTGCCACTGCTGTTTTGTTTCCTTGTGGTTTATGTAGTTGTTTTTATTTGTGATTGTATTATTAGTCTTTTGGTTTCTCTCGGCTGTGGCAATCATTGTTTTTCCCCAGTCAATTGAACATCATAGATCATTGTAACTGCCTCATGGCAGTAATTGTGGCTTTTACGCACGCTCCTTCCGCCTCTAGAATCATGTCAATACCAAAATGACGCCCAACATAATGATTTCATGTAATGATCAAATGATTTTCACTTTCACTGATTCTTGCTCAAGCATATGTTTCAGCAGCAAAGTGGATCTACGGGACGCTTCGATAAAGCCAATCACAGCAGCTCCTCTCATCAGGAACAGACAGTTTAACGAGCCAACACTTCAGCAGGAAACCTCCCTCCACAGACAAAAGTATACGTTTAAGTATAAGTTGAGCTCCTGAGGTCCTGGCCGTATTATTGACTTGTAAGTGTTTTTCCCCTGTGTTTTTTGTGTAAGAGTGTATGCTCTGTTTTTGCGAGGAGCTTTGCGTTCCGAGGACCCGCAGGCTGTCGCGTGAGTTGGATGGGACACCAACAGGGAGCAGGCCCGTGTCGCGGCGCAGGCCAAGGCAACACTCAACACTGAGGCAACTGGGAAGTGTCCCGGTGCTCCTCAAGGGCTGCCCACCACAAGCTCCCACAGAGGACTCATGAACGCTCTGGTCCGGACCACGTCTGAGACCGGCAACGCTGAAAAGCGACAAACGTCACAGACGCGTGTCCTCTCTGGGAGTGTGGAATGAGACCTATGGCAGAAATAACACCCATGGTTTCCGGAGCTCTTTCACCAGAGAAGAGCTCATTAACATCATCACTTGTTACTTTGCCCCATTCAGGTCTGGAGTGCATTTGTGTTCTCTGGTTTCTAACATAACAGTGTGTTTTATGTGAAGCTTTTCAGTTTCTGAGGTTTGCAGGCATGAAACAGTCATTTTAAAGCACAGTCAACTGAAAATGACTCAGTGTGAGTGAAAAGTGGTCAGAATCAACACTATTGTGTTTATCGTGAAGCTTTTCAGTTTCTGAGGTTTGCAGGAATGACACACAAATTTTAGAAAAAAGTCAACTGAAAACCACTCAGTGTGAGAGAATACTGGTCAGAATCAGCACTTATGTGTTTTTTGTCAAGCTTTTCAGTTTGTGAGGTCTGCAGGCCTGAAACAACTGAAAATGACTCAGTGTGATTGAATCGTGGTCAGAATCAACGCTTGTGTGATGTTTGTGAAACTTTTCAGTTTCTGAAGTTTGCAGGAATGAAACAAGCAACAATGAGGCAACTGGGAAGTGTCCCAAGCTCCCACAGAGGACTCATGAACGCTCTGGTCCGGACCACGTCTGAGACCGGCAACGCTGAAAAGCGACAAACGTCACAGACGCGTGTCCTCTCTGGGAGTGTGGAATGAGACCTATGGCAGAAACGGCTCCTATTTAAAATCTTCCGAGGGTGAAGTAGTCATATCGAATGTGACGTCACCAAGCCAGGGACGTATCAAAGGAGGATCCCGCTCATTTTGCTTTGAAGTCGAGGCTTTGCTGCTGTGTGCTTTATTCTGTTTCAGGTCCAGTGTTACAGCGATTCCCTTTGCCATGTGTTGAGCCAGCCGTGTGGTGACTGCGCAATAATGAGGCAGGAGAGACATTGACTGCCACTGCTGTTTTGTTTCCTTGTGGTTTATGTAGTTGTTTTTATTTGTGATTGTATTATTAGTCTTTTGGTTTCTCTCGGCTGTGGCAATCATTGTTTTTCCCCAGTCAATTGAACATCATAGATCATTGTAACTGCCTCATGGCAGTAATTGTGGCTTTTACGCACGCTCCTTCCGCCTCTAGAATCATGTCAATACCAAAATGACGCCCAACATAATGATTTCATGTAATGATCAAATGATTTTCACTTTCACTGATTCTTGCTCAAGCATATGTTTCAGCAGCAAAGTGGATCTACGGGACGCTTCGATAAAGCCAATCACAGCAGCTCCTCTCATCAGGAACAGACAGTTTAACGAGCCAACACTTCAGCAGGAAACCTCCCTCCACAGACAAAAGTATACGTTTAAGTATAAGTTGAGCTCCTGAGGTCCTGGCCGTATTATTGACTTGTAAGTGTTTTTCCCCTGTGTTTTTTGTGTAAGAGTGTATGCTCTGTTTTTGCGAGGAGCTTTGCGTTCCGAGGACCCGCAGGCTGTCGTGTGAGTTGGATGGGACACCAACAGGGAGCAGGCCCGTGTCGCGGCGCAGGCCAAGGCAACACTCAACACTGAGGCAACTGGGAAGTGTCCCGGTGCTCCTCAAGGGCTGCCCACCACAAGCTCCCACAGAGGACTCATGAACGCTCTGGTCCGGACCACGTCTGAGACCGGCAACGCTGAAAAGCGACAAACGTCACAGACGCGTGTCCTCTCTGGGAGTGTGGAATGAGACCTATGGCAGAAATAACACCCATGGTTTCCGGAGCTCTTTCACCAGAGAAGAGCTCATTAACATCATCACTTGTTACTTTGCCCCATTCAGGCCTGGAGTGCATTTGTGTTCTCTGGTTTCTAACATAACAGTGTGTTTTATGTGAAGCTTTTCAGTTTCTGAGGTTTGCAGGCATGAAACAGTAATTTTAAAGCACAGTCAACTGAAAATGACTCAGTGTGAGTGAAAAGTGGTCAGAATCAACACTATTGTGTTTATCGTGAAGCTTTTCAGTTTCTGAGGTTTGCAGGAATGACACACAAATTTTAGAAAAAAGTCAACTGAAAACCACTCAGTGTCAGTGAATACTGGTCAGAATCAGCACTTATGTGTTTTTTGTCAAGCTTTTCAGTTTGTGAGGACTGCAGGCCTGAAACAACTGAAAATGACTCAGTGTGATTGAATCGTGGTCAGAATCAACGCTTGTGTGATGTTTGTGAAACTTTTCAGTTTCTGAAGTTTGCAGGAATGAAACAAGCAACAATGAGGCAACTGGGAAGTGTCCCAAGCTCCCACAGAGGACTCATGAACGCTCTGGTCCGGACCACGTCTGAGACCGGCAACGCTGAAAAGCGACAAACGTCACAGACGCGTGTCCTCTCTGGGAGTGTGGAATGAGACCTATGGCAGAAACGGCTCCTATTTAAAATCTTCCGAGGGTGAAGTAGTCATATCGAATGTGACGTCACCAAGCCAGGGACGTATCAAAGGAGGATCCCGCTCATTTTGCTTTGAGGTCGAGGCTTTGCTGCTGTGTGCTTTATTCTGTTTCAGGTCCAGTGTTACAGCGATTCCCTTTGCCATGTGTTGAGCCAGCCGTGTGGTGACTGCGCAATAATGAGGCAGGAGAGACATTGACTGCCACTGCTGTTTTGTTTCCTTGTGGTTTATGTAGTTGTTTTTATTTGTGATTGTATTATTAGTCTTTTGGTTTCTCTCGGCTGTGGCAATCATTGTTTTTCCCCAGTCAATTGAACACTATAGATCATTGTAACTGCCTCATGGCAGTAATTGTGGCTTTTACGCACGCTCCTTCCGCCTCTAGAATCATGTCAATACCAAAATGACGCCCAACATAATGATCAAATGATTTTCACTTTCACTGATTCTTGCTCAAGCATATGTTTCAGCAGCAAAGTGGATCTACGGGACGCTTCGATAAAGCCAATCACAGCAGCTCCTCTCATCAGGAACAGACAGTTTAACGAGCCAACACTTCAGCAGGAAACCTCCCTCCACAGACAAAAGTATACGTTTAAGTATAAGTTGAGCTCCTGAGGTCCTGGCCGTATGATTGACTTGTAAGTGTTTTTCCCCTGTGTTTTTTGTGTAAGAGTGTATGCTCTGTTTTTGCGAGGAGCTTTGCGTTCCGAGGACCCGCAGGCTGTCGCGTGAGTTGGATGGGACACCAACAGGGAGCAGGCCCGTGTCGCGGCGCAGGCCAAGGCAACACTCAACACTGAGGCAACTGGGAAGTGTCCCGGTGCTCCTCAAGGGCTGCCCACCACAAGCTCCCACAGAGGACTCATGAACGCTCTGGTCCGGACCACGTCTGAGACCGGCAACGCTGAAAAGCGACAAACGTCACAGACGCGTGTCCTCTCTGGGAGTGTGGAATGAGACCTATGGCAGAAATAACACCCATGGTTTCCGGAGCTCTTTCACCAGAGAAGAGCTCATTAACATCATCACTTGTTACTTTGCCCCATTCAGGCCTGGAGTGCATTTGTGTTCTCTGGTTTCTAACATAACAGTGTGTTTTATGTGAAGCTTTTCAGTTTCTGAGGTTTGCAGGCATGAAACAGTCATTTTAAAGCACAGTCAACTGAAAATGACTCAGTGTGAGTGAAAAGTGGTCAGAATCAACACTATTGTGTTTATCGTGAAGCTTTTCAGTTTCTGAGGTTTGCAGGAATGACACACAAATTTTAGAAAAAAGTCAACTGAAAACCACTCAGTGTGAGAGAATACTGGTCAGAATCAGCACTTATGTGTTTTTTGTCAAGCTTTTCAGTTTGTGAGGTCTGCAGGCCTGAAACAACTGAAAATGACTCAGTGTGATTGAATCGTGGTCCGAATCAACGCTTGTGTGATGTTTGTGAAACTTTTCAGTTTCTGAAGTTTGCAGGAATGAAACAAGCAACAATGAGGCAACTGGGAAGTGTCCCAAGCTCCCACAGAGGACTCATGAACGCTCTGGTCCGGACCACGTCTGAGACCGGCAACGCTGAAAAGCGACAAACGTCACAGACGCGTGTCCTCTCTGGGAGTGTGGAATGAGACCTATGGCAGAAACGGCTCCTATTTAAAATCTTCCGAGGGTTGAAGTAGTCATATCGAATGTGACGTCACCAAGCCAGGGACGTATCAAAGGAGGATCCCGCTCATTTTGCTTTGAAGTCGAGGCTTTGCTGCTGTGTGCTTTATTCTGTTTCAGGTCCAGTGTTACAGCGATTCCCTTTGCCATGTGTTGAGCCAGCCGTGTGGTGACTGCGCAATAATGAGGCAGGAGAGACATTGACTGCCACTGCTGTTTTGTTTCCTTGTGGTTTATGTAGTTGTTTTTATTTGTGATTGTATTATTAGTCTTTTGGTTTCTCTCGGCTGTGGCAATCATTGTTTTTCCCCAGTCAATTGAACACTATAGATCATTGTAACTGCCTCATGGCAGTAATTGTGGCTTTTACGCACGCTCCTTCCGCCTCTAGAATCATGTCAATACCAAAATGACGCCCAACATAATGATCAAATGATTTTCACTTTCACTGATTCTTGCTCAAGCATATGTTTCAGCAGCAAAGTGGATCTACGGGACGCTTCGATAAAGCCAATCACAGCAGCTCCTCTCATCAGGAACAGACAGTTTAACGAGCCAACACTTCAGCAGGAAACCTCCCTCCACAGACAAAAGTATACGTTTAAGTATAAGTTGAGCTCCTGAGGTCCTGGCCGTATGATTGACTTGTAAGTGTTTTTCCCCTGTGTTTTTTGTGTAAGAGTGTATGCTCTGTTTTTGCGAGGAGCTTTGCGTTCCGAGGACCCGCAGGCTGTCGTGTGAGTTGGATGGGACACCAACAGGGAGCAGGCCCGTGTCGCGGCGCAGGCCAAGGCAACACTCAACACTGAGGCAACTGGGAAGTGTCCCGGTGCTCCTCAAGGGCTGCCCACCACAAGCTCCCACAGAGGACTCATGAACGCTCTGGTCCGGACCACGTCTGAGACCGGCAACGCTGAAAAGCGACAAACGTCACAGACGCGTGTCCTCTCTGGGAGTGTGGAATGAGACCTATGGCAGAAACGGCTCCTATTTAAAATCTTCCGAGGGTTGAAGTAGTCATATCGAATGTGACGTCACCAAGCCAGGGACGTATCAAAGGAGGATCCCGCTCATTTTGCTTTGAAGTCGAGGCTTTGCTGCTGTGTGCTTTATTCTGTTTCAGGTCCAGTGTTACAGCGATTCCCTTTGCCATGTGTTGAGCCAGCCGTGTGGTGACTGCGCAATAATGAGGCAGGAGAGACATTGACTGCCACTGCTGTTTTGTTTCCTTGTGGTTTATGTAGTTGTTTTTATTTGTGATTGTATTATTAGTCTTTTGGTTTCTCTCGGCTGTGGCAATCATTGTTTTTCCCCAGTCAATTGAACACTATAGATCATTGTAACTGCCTCATGGCAGTAATTGTGGCTTTTACGCACGCTCCTTCCGCCTCTAGAATCATGTCAATACCAAAATGACGCCCAACATAATGATCAAATGATTTTCACTTTCACTGATTCTTGCTCAAGCATATGTTTCAGCAGCAAAGTGGATCTACGGGACGCTTCGATAAAGCCAATCACAGCAGCTCCTCTCATCAGGAACAGACAGTTTAACGAGCCAACACTTCAGCAGGAAACCTCCCTCCACAGACAAAAGTATACGTTTAAGTATAAGTTGAGCTCCTGAGGTCCTGGCCGTATTATTGACTTGTAAGTGTTTTTCCCCTGTGTTTTTTGTGTAAGAGTGTATGCTCTGTTTTTGCGAGGAGCTTTGCGTTCCGAGGACCCGCAGGCTGTCGTGTGAGTTGGATGGGACACCAACAGGGAGCAGGCCCGTGTCGCGGCGCAGGCCAAGGCAACACTCAACACTGAGGCAACTGGGAAGTGTCCCGGTGCTCCTCAAGGGCTGCCCACCACAAGCTCCCACAGAGGACTCATGAACGCTCTGGTCCGGACCACGTCTGAGACCGGCAACGCTGAAAAGCGACAAACGTCACAGACGCGTGTCCTCTCTGGGAGTGTGGAATGAGACCTATGGCAGAAATAACACCCATGGTTTCCGGAGCGCTTTCACCAGAGAAGAGCTCATTAACATCATCACTTGTTACTTTGCCCCATTCAGGCCTGGAGTGCATTTGTGTTCTCTGGTTTCTAACATAACAGTGTGTTTTATGTGAAGCTTTTCAGTTTCTGAGGTTTGCAGGCATGAAACAGTCATTTTAAAGCACAGTCAACTGAAAATGACTCAGTGTGAGTGAAAAGTGGTCAGAATCAACACTATTGTGTTTATCGTGAAGCTTTTCAGTTTCTGAGGTTTGCAGGAATGACACACAAATTTTAGAAAAAAGTCAACTGAAAACCACTCAGTGTCAGTGAATACTGGTCAGAATCAGCACTTATGTGTTTTTTGTCAAGCTTTTCAGTTTGTTAGGTCTGCAGGCCTGAAACAACTGAAAATGACTCAGTGTGATTGAATCGTGGTCAGAATCAACGCTTGTGTGATGTTTGTGAAACTTTTCAGTTTCTGAAGTTTGCAGGAATGAAACAAGCAACAATGAGGCAACTGGGAAGTGTCCCAAGCTCCCACAGAGGACTCATGAACGCTCTGGTCCGGACCACGTCTGAGACCGGCAACGCTGAAAAGCGACAAACGTCACAGACGCGTGTCCTCTCTGGGAGTGTGGAATGAGACCTATGGCAGAAACGGCTCCTATTTAAAATCTTCCGAGGGTGAAGTAGTCATATCGAATGTGACGTCACCAAGCCAGGGACGTATCAAAGGAGGATCCCGCTCATTTTGCTTTGAAGTCGAGGCTTTGCTGCTGTGTGCTTTATTCTGTTTCAGGTCCAGTGTTACAGCGATTCCCTTTGCCATGTGTTGAGCCAGCCGTGTGGTGACTGCGCAATAATGAGGCAGGAGAGACATTGACTGCCACTGCTGTTTTGTTTCCTTGTGGTTTATGTAGTTGTTTTTATTTGTGATTGTATTATTAGTCTTTTGGTTTCTCTCGGCTGTGGCAATCATTGTTTTTCCCCAGTCAATTGAACATCATAGATCATTGTAACTGCCTCATGGCAGTAATTGTGGCTTTTACGCACGCTCCTTCCGCCTCTAGAATCATGTCAATACCAAAATGACGCCCAACATAATGATCAAATGATTTTCACTTTTAACTGATTCTTGCTCAAGCATATGTTTCAGCAGCAAAGTGGATCTACGGGACGCTTCGATAAAGCCAATCACAGCAGCTCCTCTCATCAGGAACAGACAGTTTAACGAGCCAACACTTCAGCAGGAAACCTCCCTCCACAGACAAAAGTATACGTTTAAGTATAAGTTGAGCTCCTGAGGTCCTGGCCGTATTATTGACTTGTAAGTGTTTTTCCCCTGTGTTTTTTGTGTAAGAGTGTATGCTCTGTTTTTGCGAGGAGCTTTGCGTTCCGAGGACCCGCAGGCTGTCGTGTGAGTTGGATGGGACACCAACAGGGAGCAGGCCCGTGTCGCGGCGCAGGCCAAGGCAACACTCAACACTGAGGCAACTGGGAAGTGTCCCGGTGCTCCTCAAGGGCTGCCCACCACAAGCTCCCACAGAGGACTCATGAACGCTCTGGTCCGGACCACGTCTGAGACCGGCAACGCTGAAAAGCGACAAACGTCACAGACGCGTGTCCTCTCTGGGAGTGTGGAATGAGACCTATGGCAGAAACGGCTCCTATTTAAAATCTTCCGAGGGTGAAGTAGTCATATCGAATGTGACGTCACCAAGCCAGGGACGCATCAAAGGAGGATCCCGCTCATTTTGCTTTGAAGTCGAGGCTTTGCTGCTGTGTGCTTTATTCTGTTTCAGGTCCAGTGTTACAGCGATTCCCTTTGCCATGTGTTGAGCCAGCCGTGTGGTGACTGCGCAATAATGAGGCAGGAGAGACATTGACTGCCACTGCTGTTTTGTTTCCTTGTGGTTTATGTAGTTGTTTTTATTTGTGATTGTATTATTAGTCTTTTGGTTTCTCTCGGCTGTGGCAATCATTGTTTTTCCCCAGTCAATTGAACACTATAGATCATTGTAACTGCCTCATGGCAGTAATTGTGGCTTTTACGCACGCTCCTTCCGCCTCTAGAATCATGTCAATACCAAAATGACGCCCAACATAATGATCAAATGATTTTCACTTTCACTGATTCTTGCTCAAGCATATGTTTCAGCAGCAAAGTGGATCTACGGGACGCTTCGATAAAGCCAATCACAGCAGCTCCTCTCATCAGGAACAGACAGTTTAACGAGCCAACACTTCAGCAGGAAACCTCCCTCCACAGACAAAAGTATACGTTTAAGTATAAGTTGAGCTCCTGAGGTCCTGGCCGTATGATTGACTTGTAAGTGTTTTTCCCCTGTGTTTTTTGTGTAAGAGTGTATGCTCTGTTTTTGCGAGGAGCTTTGCGTTCCGAGGACCCGCAGGCTGTCGTGTGAGTTGGATGGGACACCAACAGGGAGCAGGCCCGTGTCGCGGCGCAGGCCAAGGCAACACTCAACACTGAGGCAACTGGGAAGTGTCCCGGTGCTCCTCAAGGGCTGCCCACCACAAGCTCCCACAGAGGACTCATGAACGCTCTGGTCCGGACCACGTCTGAGACCGGCAACGCTGAAAAGCGACAAACGTCACAGACGCGTGTCCTCTCTGGGAGTGTGGAATGAGACCTATGGCAGAAACGGCTCCTATTTAAAATCTTCCGAGGGTTGAAGTAGTCATATCGAATGTGACGTCACCAAGCCAGGGACGTATCAAAGGAGGATCCCGCTCATTTTGCTTTGAAGTCGAGGCTTTGCTGCTGTGTGCTTTATTCTGTTTCAGGTCCAGTGTTACAGCGATTCCCTTTGCCATGTGTTGAGCCAGCCGTGTGGTGACTGCGCAATAATGAGGCAGGAGAGACATTGACTGCCACTGCTGTTTTGTTTCCTTGTGGTTTATGTAGTTGTTTTTATTTGTGATTGTATTATTAGTCTTTTGGTTTCTCTCGGCTGTGGCAATCATTGTTTTTCCCCAGTCAATTGAACACTATAGATCATTGTAACTGCCTCATGGCAGTAATTGTGGCTTTTACGCACGCTCCTTCCGCCTCTAGAATCATGTCAATACCAAAATGACGCCCAACATAATGATCAAATGATTTTCACTTTCACTGATTCTTGCTCAAGCATATGTTTCAGCAGCAAAGTGGATCTACGGGACGCTTCGATAAAGCCAATCACAGCAGCTCCTCTCATCAGGAACAGACAGTTTAACGAGCCAACACTTCAGCAGGAAACCTCCCTCCACAGACAAAAGTATACGTTTAAGTATAAGTTGAGCTCCTGAGGTCCTGGCCGTATTATTGACTTGTAAGTGTTTTTCCCCTGTGTTTTTTGTGTAAGAGTGTATGCTCTGTTTTTGCGAGGAGCTTTGCGTTCCGAGGACCCGCAGGCTGTCGTGTGAGTTGGATGGGACACCAACAGGGAGCAGGCCCGTGTCGCGGCGCAGGCCAAGGCAACACTCAACACTGAGGCAACTGGGAAGTGTCCCGGTGCTCCTCAAGGGCTGCCCACCACAAGCTCCCACAGAGGACTCATGAACGCTCTGGTCCGGACCACGTCTGAGACCGGCAACGCTGAAAAGCGACAAACGTCACAGACGCGTGTCCTCTCTGGGAGTGTGGAATGAGACCTATGGCAGAAACGGCTCCTATTTAAAATCTTCCGAGGGTGAAGTAGTCATATCGAATGTGACGTCACCAAGCCAGGGACGTATCAAAGGAGGATCCCGCTCATTTTGCTTTGAAGTCGAGGCTTTGCTGCTGTGTGCTTTATTCTGTTTCAGGTCCAGTGTTACAGCGATTCCCTTTGCCATGTGTTGAGCCAGCCGTGTGGTGACTGCGCAATAATGAGGCAGGAGAGACATTGACTGCCACTGCTGTTTTGTTTCCTTGTGGTTTATGTAGTTGTTTTTATTTGTGATTGTATTATTAGTCTTTTGGTTTCTCTCGGCTGTGGCAATCATTGTTTTTCCCCAGTCAATTGAACACTATAGATCATTGTAACTGCCTCATGGCAGTAATTGTGGCTTTTACGCACGCTCCTTCCGCCTCTAGAATCATGTCAATACCAAAATGACGCCCAACATAATGATCAAATGATTTTCACTTTCACTGATTCTTGCTCAAGCATATGTTTCAGCAGCAAAGTGGATCTACGGGACGCTTCGATAAAGCCAATCACAGCAGCTCCTCTCATCAGGAACAGACAGTTTAACGAGCCAACACTTCAGCAGGAAACCTCCCTCCACAGACAAAAGTATACGTTTAAGTATAAGTTGAGCTCCTGAGGTCCTGGCCGTATGATTGACTTGTAAGTGTTTTTCCCCTGTGTTTTTTGTGTAAGAGTGTATGCTCTGTTTTTGCGAGGAGCTTTGCGTTCCGAGGACCCGCAGGCTGTCGTGTGAGTTGGATGGGACACCAACAGGGAGCAGGCCCGTGTCGCGGCGCAGGCCAAGGCAACACTCAACACTGAGGCAACTGGGAAGTGTCCCGGTGCTCCTCAAGGGCTGCCCACCACAAGCTCCCACAGAGGACTCATGAACGCTCTGGTCCGGACCACGTCTGAGACCGGCAACGCTGAAAAGCGACAAACGTCACAGACGCGTGTCCTCTCTGGGAGTGTGGAATGAGACCTATGGCAGAAACGGCTCCTATTTAAAATCTTCCGAGGGTGAAGTAGTCATATCGAATGTGACGTCACCAAGCCAGGGACGTATCAAAGGAGGATCCCGCTCATTTTGCTTTGAAGTCGAGGCTTTGCTGCTGTGTGCTTTATTCTGTTTCAGGTCCAGTGTTACAGCGATTCCCTTTGCCATGTGTTGAGCCAGCCGTGTGGTGACTGCGCAATAATGAGGCAGGAGAGACATTGACTGCCACTGCTGTTTTGTTTCCTTATGGTTTATGTAGTTGTTTTTATTTGTGATTGTATTATTAGTCTTTTGGTTTCTCTCGGCTGTGGCAATCATTGTTTTTCCCCAGTCAATTGAACATCATAGATCATTGTAACTGCCTCATGGCAGTAATTGTGGCTTTTACGCACGCTCCTTCCGCCTCTAGAATCATGTCAATACCAAAATGACGCCCAACATAATGATCAAATGATTTTCACTTTCACTGATTCTTGCTCAAGCATATGTTTCAGCAGCAAAGTGGATCTACGGGACGCTTCGATAAAGCCAATCACAGCAGCTCCTCTCATCAGGAACAGACAGTTTAACGAGCCAACACTTCAGCAGGAAACCTCCCTCCACAGACAAAAGTATACGTTTAAGTATAAGTTGAGCTCCTGAGGTCCTGGCCGTATTATTGACTTGTAAGTGTTTTTCCCCTGTGTTTTTTGTGTAAGAGTGTATGCTCTGTTTTTGCGAGGAGCTTTGCGTTCCGAGGACCCGCAGGCTGTCGTGTGAGTTGGATGGGACACCAACAGGGAGCAGGCCCGTGTCGCGGCGCAGGCCAAGGCAACACTCAACACTGAGGCAACTGGGAAGTGTCCCGGTGCTCCTCAAGGGCTGCCCACCACAAGCTCCCACAGAGGACTCATGAACGCTCTGGTCCGGACCACGTCTGAGACCGGCAACGCTGAAAAGCGACAAACGTCACAGACGCGTGTCCTCTCTGGGAGTGTGGAATGAGACCTATGGCAGAAACGGCTCCTATTTAAAATCTTCCGAGGGTGAAGTAGTCATATCGAATGTGACGTCACCAAGCCAGGGACGTATCAAAGGAGGATCCCGCTCATTTTGCTTTGAAGTCGAGGCTTTGCTGCTGTGTGCTTTATTCTGTTTCAGGTCCAGTGTTACAGCGATTCCCTTTGCCATGTGTTGAGCCAGCCGTGTGGTGACTGCGCAATAATGAGGCAGGAGAGACATTGACTGCCACTGCTGTTTTGTTTCCTTGTGGTTTATGTAGTTGTTTTTATTTGTGATTGTATTATTAGTCTTTTGGTTTCTCTCGGCTGTGGCAATCATTGTTTTTCCCCAGTCAATTGAACACTATAGATCATTGTAACTGCCTCATGGCAGTAATTGTGGCTTTTACGCACGCTCCTTCCGCCTCTAGAATCATGTCAATACCAAAATGACGCCCAACATAATGATCAAATGATTTTCACTTTCACTGATTCTTGCTCAAGCATATGTTTCAGCAGCAAAGTGGATCTACGGGACGCTTCGATAAAGCCAATCACAGCAGCTCCTCTCATCAGGAACAGACAGTTTAACGAGCCAACACTTCAGCAGGAAACCTCCCTCCACAGACAAAAGTATACGTTTAAGTATAAGTTGAGCTCCTGAGGTCCTGGCCGTATGATTGACTTGTAAGTGTTTTTCCCCTGTGTTTTTTGTGTAAGAGTGTATGCTCTGTTTTTGCGAGGAGCTTTGCGTTCCGAGGACCCGCAGGCTGTCGTGTGAGTTGGATGGGACACCAACAGGGAGCAGGCCCGTGTCGCGGCGCAGGCCAAGGCAACACTCAACACTGAGGCAACTGGGAAGTGTCCCGGTGCTCCTCAAGGGCTGCCCACCACAAGCTCCCACAGAGGACTCATGAACGCTCTGGTCCGGACCACGTCTGAGACCGGCAACGCTGAAAAGCGACAAACGTCACAGACGCGTGTCCTCTCTGGGAGTGTGGAATGAGACCTATGGCAGAAACGGCTCCTATTTAAAATCTTCCGAGGGTGAAGTAGTCATATCGAATGTGACGTCACCAAGCCAGGGACGTATCAAAGGAGGATCCCGCTCATTTTGCTTTGAAGTCGAGGCTTTGCTGCTGTGTGCTTTATTCTGTTTCAGGTCCAGTGTTACAGCGATTCCCTTTGCCATGTGTTGAGCCAGCCGTGTGGTGACTGCGCAATAATGAGGCAGGAGAGACATTGACTGCCACTGCTGTTTTGTTTCCTTATGGTTTATGTAGTTGTTTTTATTTGTGATTGTATTATTAGTCTTTTGGTTTCTCTCGGCTGTGGCAATCATTGTTTTTCCCCAGTCAATTGAACACTATAGATCATTGTAACTGCCTCATGGCAGTAATTGTGGCTTTTACGCACGCTCCTTCCGCCTCTAGAATCATGTCAATACCAAAATGACGCCCAACATAATGATCAAATGATTTTCACTTTCACTGATTCTTGCTCAAGCATATGTTTCAGCAGCAAAGTGGATCTACGGGACGCTTCGATAAAGCCAATCACAGCAGCTCCTCTCATCAGGAACAGACAGTTTAACGAGCCAACACTTCAGCAGGAAACCTCCCTCCACAGACAAAAGTATACGTTTAAGTATAAGTTGAGCTCCTGAGGTCCTGGCCGTATTATTGACTTGTAAGTGTTTTTCCCCTGTGTTTTTTGTGTAAGAGTGTATGCTCTGTTTTTGCGAGGAGCTTTGCGTTCCGAGGACCCGCAGGCTGTCGTGTGAGTTGGATGGGACACCAACAGGGAGCAGGCCCGTGTCGCGGCGCAGGCCAAGGCAACACTCAACACTGAGGCAACTGGGAAGTGTCCCGGTGCTCCTCAAGGGCTGCCCACCACAAGCTCCCACAGAGGACTCATGAACGCTCTGGTCCGGACCACGTCTGAGACCGGCAACGCTGAAAAGCGACAAACGTCACAGACGCGTGTCCTCTCTGGGAGTGTGGAATGAGACCTATGGCAGAAACGGCTCCTATTTAAAATCTTCCGTGGGTGAAGTAGTCATATCGAATGTGACGTCACCAAGCCAGGGACGTATCAAAGGAGGATCCCGCTCATTTTGCTTTGAAGTCGAGGCTTTGCTGCTGTGTGCTTTATTCTGTTTCAGGTCCAGTGTTACAGCGATTCCCTTTGCCATGTGTTGAGCCAGCCGTGTGGTGACTGCGCAATAATGAGGCAGGAGAGACATTGACTGCCACTGCTGTTTTGTTTCCTTGTGGTTTATGTAGTTGTTTTTATTTGTGATTGTATTATTAGTCTTTTGGTTTCTCTCGGCTGTGGCAATCATTGTTTTTCCCCAGTCAATTGAACACTATAGATCATTGTAACTGCCTCATGGCAGTAATTGTGGCTTTTACGCACGCTCCTTCCGCCTCTAGAATCATGTCAATACCAAAATGACGCCCAACATAATGATCAAATGATTTTCACTTTCACTGATTCTTGCTCAAGCATATGTTTCAGCAGCAAAGTGGATCTACGGGACGCTTCGATAAAGCCAATCACAGCAGCTCCTCTCATCAGGAACAGACAGTTTAACGAGCCAACACTTCAGCAGGAAACCTCCCTCCACAGACAAAAGTATACGCTTAAGTATAAGTTGAGCTCCTGAGGTCCTGGCCGTATTATTGACTTGTAAGTGTTTTTCCCCTGTGTTTTTTGTGTAAGAGTGTATGCTCTGTTTTTGCGAGGAGCTTTGCGTTCCGAGGACCCGCAGGCTGTCGTGTGAGTTGGATGGGACACCAACAGGGAGCAGGCCCGTGTCGCGGCGCAGGCCAAGGCAACACTCAACACTGAGGCAACTGGGAAGTGTCCCGGTGCTCCTCAAGGGCTGCCCACCACAAGCTCCCACAGAGGACTCATGAACGCTCTGGTCCGGACCACGTCTGAGACCGGCAACGCTGAAAAGCGACAAACGTCACAGACGCGTGTCCTCTCTGGGAGTGTGGAATGAGACCTATGGCAGAAACGGCTCCTATTTAAAATCTTCCGAGGGTGAAGTAGTCATATCGAATGTGACGTCACCAAGCCAGGGACGTATCAAAGGAGGATCCCGCTCATTTTGCTTTGAAGTCGAGGCTTTGCTGCTGTGTGCTTTATTCTGTTTCAGGTCCAGTGTTACAGCGATTCCCTTTGCCATGTGTTGAGCCAGCCGTGTGGTGACTGCGCAATAATGAGGCAGGAGAGACATTGACTGCCACTGCTGTTTTGTTTCCTTGTGGTTTATGTAGTTGTTTTTATTTGTGATTGTATTATTAGTCTTTTGGTTTCTCTCGGCTGTGGCAATCATTGTTTTTCCCCAGTCAATTGAACACTATAGATCATTGTAACTGCCTCATGGCAGTAATTGTGGCTTTTACGCACGCTCCTTCCGCCTCTAGAATCATGTCAATACCAAAATGACGCCCAACATAATGATCAAATGATTTTCACTTTCACTGATTCTTGCTCAAGCATATGTTTCAGCAGCAAAGTGGATCTACGGGACGCTTCGATAAAGCCAATCACAGCAGCTCCTCTCATCAGGAACAGACAGTTTAACGAGCCAACACTTCAGCAGGAAACCTCCCTCCACAGACAAAAGTATACGTTTAAGTATAAGTTGAGCTCCTGAGGTCCTGGCCGTATGATTGACTTGTAAGTGTTTTTCCCCTGTGTTTTTTGTGTAAGAGTGTATGCTCTGTTTTTGCGAGGAGCTTTGCGTTCCGAGGACCCGCAGGCTGTCGCGTGAGTTGGATGGGACACCAACAGGGAGCAGGCCCGTGTCGCGGCGCAGGCCAAGGCAACACTCAACACTGAGGCAACTGGGAAGTGTCCCGGTGCTCCTCAAGGGCTGCCCACCACAAGCTCCCACAGAGGACTCATGAACGCTCTGGTCCGGACCACGTCTGAGACCGGCAACGCTGAAAAGCGACAAACGTCACAGACGCGTGTCCTCTCTGGGAGTGTGGAATGAGACCTATGGCAGAAATAACACCCATGGTTTCCGGAGCTCTTTCACCAGAGAAGAGCTCATTAACATCATCACTTGTTACTTTGCCCCATTCAGGCCTGGAGTGCATTTGTGTTCTCTGGTTTCTAACATAACAGTGTGTTTTATGTGAAGCTTTTCAGTTTCTGAGGTTTGCAGGCATGAAACAGTCATTTTAAAGCACAGTCAACTGAAAATGACTCAGTGTGAGTGAAAAATGGTCAGAATCAACACTATTGTGTTTATCGTGAAGCTTTTCAGTTTCTGAGGGTTGCAGGAATGACACACAAATTTTAGAAAAAAGTCAACTGAAAACCACTCAGTGTCAGTGAATACTGGTCAGAATCAGCACTTATGTGTTTTTTGTCAAGCTTTTCAGTTTGTTAGGTCTGCAGGCCTGAAACAACTGAAAATGACTCAGTGTGACTGAATCGTGGTCCGAATCAACGCTTGTGTGATGTTTGTGAAACTTTTCAGTTTCTGAAGTTTGCAGGAATGAAACAAGCAACAATGAGGCAACTGGGAAGTGTCCCAAGCTCCCACAGAGGACTCATGAACGCTCTGGTCCGGACCACGTCTGAGACCGGCAACGCTGAAAAGCGACAAACGTCACAGACGCGTGTCCTCTCTGGGAGTGTGGAATGAGACCTATGGCAGAAACGGCTCCTATTTAAAATCTTCCGAGGGTGAAGTAGTCATATCGAATGTGACGTCACCAAGCCAGGGACGTATCAAAGGAGGATCCCGCTCATTTTGCTTTGAAGTCGAGGCTTTGCTGCTGTGTGCTTTATTCTGTTTCAGGTCCAGTGTTACAGCGATTCCCTTTGCCATGTGTTGAGCCAGCCGTGTGGTGACTGCGCAATAATGAGGCAGGAGAGACATTGACTGCCACTGCTGTTTTGTTTCCTTGTGGTTTATGTAGTTGTTTTTATTTGTGATTGTATTATTAGTCTTTTGGTTTCTCTCGGCTGTGGCAATCATTGTTTTTCCCCAGTCAATTGAACATCATAGATCATTGTAACTGCCTCATGGCAGTAATTGTGGCTTTTACGCACGCTCCTTCCGCCTCTAGAATCATGTCAATACCAAAATGACGCCCAACATAATGATTTCATGTAATGATCAAATGATTTTCACTTTCACTGATTCTTGCTCAAGCATATGTTTCAGCAGCAAAGTGGATCTACGGGACGCTTCGATAAAGCCAATCACAGCAGCTCCTCTCATCAGGAACAGACAGTTTAACGAGCCAACACTTCAGCAGGAAACCTCCCTCCACAGACAAAAGTATACGTTTAAGTATAAGTTGAGCTCCTGAGGTCCTGGCCGTATGATTGACTTGTAAGTGTTTTTCCCCTGTGTTTTTTGTGTAAGAGTGTATGCTCTGTTTTTGCGAGGAGCTTTGCGTTCCGAGGACCCGCAGGCTGTCGTGTGAGTTGGATGGGACACCAACAGGGAGCAGGCCCGTGTCGCGGCGCAGGCCAAGGCAACACTCAACACTGAGGCAACTGGGAAGTGTCCCGGTGCTCCTCAAGGGCTGCCCACCACAAGCTCCCACAGAGGACTCATGAACGCTCTGGTCCGGACCACGTCTGAGACCGGCAACGCTGAAAAGCGACAAACGTCACAGACGCGTGTCCTCTCTGGGAGTGTGGAATGAGACCTATGGCAGAAACGGCTCCTATTTAAAATCTTCCGAGGGTGAAGTAGTCATATCGAATGTGACGTCACCAAGCCAGGGACGTATCAAAGGAGGATCCCGCTCATTTTGCTTTGAAGTCGAGGCTTTGCTGCTGTGTGCTTTATTCTGTTTCAGGTCCAGTGTTACAGCGATTCCCTTTGCCATGTGTTGAGCCAGCCGTGTGGTGACTGCGCAATAATGAGGCAGGAGAGACATTGACTGCCACTGCTGTTTTGTTTCCTTGTGGTTTATGTAGTTGTTTTTATTTGTGATTGTATTATTAGTCTTTTGGTTTCTCTCGGCTGTGGCAATCATTGTTTTTCCCCAGTCAATTGAACACTATAGATCATTGTAACTGCCTCATGGCAGTAATTGTGGCTTTTACGCACGCTCCTTCCGCCTCTAGAATCATGTCAATACCAAAATGACGCCCAACATAATGATTTCATGTAATGATCAAATGATTTTCACTTTCACTGATTCTTGCTCAAGCATATGTTTCAGCAGCAAAGTGGATCTACGGGACGCTTCGATAAAGCCAATCACAGCAGCTCCTCTCATCAGGAACAGACAGTTTAACGAGCCAACACTTCAGCAGGAAACCTCCCTCCACAGACAAAAGTATACGTTTAAGTATAAGTTGAGCTCCTGAGGTCCTGGCCGTATTATTGACTTGTAAGTGTTTTTCCCCTGTGTTTTTTGTGTAAGAGTGTATGCTCTGTTTTTGCGAGGAGCTTTGCGTTCCGAGGACCCGCAGGCTGTCGTGTGAGTTGGATGGGACACCAACAGGGAGCAGGCCCGTGTCGCGGCGCAGGCCAAGGCAACACTCAACACTGAGGCAACTGGGAAGTGTCCCGGTGCTCCTCAAGGGCTGCCCACCACAAGCTCCCACAGAGGACTCATGAACGCTCTGGTCCGGACCACGTCTGAGACCGGCAACGCTGAAAAGCGACAAACGTCACAGACGCGTGTCCTCTCTGGGAGTGTGGAATGAGACCTATGGCAGAAACGGCTCCTATTTAAAATCTTCCGAGGGTGAAGTAGTCATATCGAATGTGACGTCACCAAGCCAGGGACGTATCAAAGGAGGATCCCGCTCATTTTGCTTTGAAGTCGAGGCTTTGCTGCTGTGTGCTTTATTCTGTTTCAGGTCCAGTGTTACAGCGATTCCCTTTGCCATGTGTTGAGCCAGCCGTGTGGTGACTGCGCAATAATGAGGCAGGAGAGACATTGACTGCCACTGCTGTTTTGTTTCCTTGTGGTTTATGTAGTTGTTTTTATTTGTGATTGTATTATTAGTCTTTTGGTTTCTCTCGGCTGTGGCAATCATTGTTTTTCCCCAGTCAATTGAACATCATAGATCATTGTAACTGCCTCATGGCAGTAATTGTGGCTTTTACGCACGCTCCTTCCGCCTCTAGAATCATGTCAATACCAAAATGACGCCCAACATAATGATTTCATGTAATGATCAAATGATTTTCACTTTCACTGATTCTTGCTCAAGCATATGTTTCAGCAGCAAAGTGGATCTACGGGACGCTTCGATAAAGCCAATCACAGCAGCTCCTCTCATCAGGAACAGACAGTTTAACGAGCCAACACTTCAGCAGGAAACCTCCCTCCACAGACAAAAGTATACGTTTAAGTATAAGTTGAGCTCCTGAGGTCCTGGCCGTATGATTGACTTGTAAGTGTTTTTCCCCTGTGTTTTTTGTGTAAGAGTGTATGCTCTGTTTTTGCGAGGAGCTTTGCGTTCCGAGGACCCGCAGGCTGTCGTGTGAGTTGGATGGGACACCAACAGGGAGCAGGCCCGTGTCGCGGCGCAGGCCAAGGCAACACTCAACACTGAGGCAACTGGGAAGTGTCCCGGTGCTCCTCAAGGGCTGCCCACCACAAGCTCCCACAGAGGACTCATGAACGCTCTGGTCCGGACCACGTCTGAGACCGGCAACGCTGAAAAGCGACAAACGTCACAGACGCGTGTCCTCTCTGGGAGTGTGGAATGAGACCTATGGCAGAAACGGCTCCTATTTAAAATCTTCCGAGGGTGAAGTAGTCATATCGAATGTGACGTCACCAAGCCAGGGACGTATCAAAGGAGGATCCCGCTCATTTTGCTTTGAAGTCGAGGCTTTGCTGCTGTGTGCTTTATTCTGTTTCAGGTCCAGTGTTACAGCGATTCCCTTTGCCATGTGTTGAGCCAGCCGTGTGGTGACTGCGCAATAATGAGGCAGGAGAGACATTGACTGCCACTGCTGTTTTGTTTCCTTGTGGTTTATGTAGTTGTTTTTATTTGTGATTGTATTATTAGTCTTTTGGTTTCTCTCGGCTGTGGCAATCATTGTTTTTCCCCAGTCAATTGAACACTATAGATCATTGTAACTGCCTCATGGCAGTAATTGTGGCTTTTACGCACGCTCCTTCCGCCTCTAGAATCATGTCAATACCAAAATGACGCCCAACATAATGATTTCATGTAATGATCAAATGATTTTCACTTTCACTGATTCTTGCTCAAGCATATGTTTCAGCAGCAAAGTGGATCTACGGGACGCTTCGATAAAGCCAATCACAGCAGCTCCTCTCATCAGGAACAGACAGTTTAACGAGCCAACACTTCAGCAGGAAACCTCCCTCCACAGACAAAAGTATACGTTTAAGTATAAGTTGAGCTCCTGAGGTCCTGGCCGTATTATTGACTTGTAAGTGTTTTTCCCCTGTGTTTTTTGTGTAAGAGTGTATGCTCTGTTTTTGCGAGGAGCTTTGCGTTCCGAGGACCCGCAGGCTGTCGTGTGAGTTGGATGGGACACCAACAGGGAGCAGGCCCGTGTCGCGGCGCAGGCCAAGGCAACACTCAACACTGAGGCAACTGGGAAGTGTCCCGGTGCTCCTCAAGGGCTGCCCACCACAAGCTCCCACAGAGGACTCATGAACGCTCTGGTCCGGACCACGTCTGAGACCGGCAACGCTGAAAAGCGACAAACGTCACAGACGCGTGTCCTCTCTGGGAGTGTGGAATGAGACCTATGGCAGAAACGGCTCCTATTTAAAATCTTCCGAGGGTGAAGTAGTCATATCGAATGTGACGTCACCAAGCCAGGGACGTATCAAAGGAGGATCCCGCTCATTTTGCTTTGAAGTCGAGGCTTTGCTGCTGTGTGCTTTATTCTGTTTCAGGTCCAGTGTTACAGCGATTCCCTTTGCCATGTGTTGAGCCAGCCGTGTGGTGACTGCGCAATAATGAGGCAGGAGAGACATTGACTGCCACTGCTGTTTTGTTTCCTTGTGGTTTATGTAGTTGTTTTTATTTGTGATTGTATTATTAGTCTTTTGGTTTCTCTCGGCTGTGGCAATCATTGTTTTTCCCCAGTCAATTGAACACTATAGATCATTGTAACTGCCTCATGGCAGTAATTGTGGCTTTTACGCACGCTCCTTCCGCCTCTAGAATCATGTCAATACCAAAATGACGCCCAACATAATGATCAAATGATTTTCACTTTCACTGATTCTTGCTCAAGCATATGTTTCAGCAGCAAAGTGGATCTACGGGACGCTTCGATAAAGCCAATCACAGCAGCTCCTCTCATCAGGAACAGACAGTTTAACGAGCCAACACTTCAGCAGGAAACCTCCCTCCACAGACAAAAGTATACGTTTAAGTATAAGTTGAGCTCCTGAGGTCCTGGCCGTATTATTGACTTGTAAGTGTTTTTCCCCTGTGTTTTTTGTGTAAGAGTGTATGCTCTGTTTTTGCGAGGAGCTTTGCGTTCCGAGGACCCGCAGGCTGTCGTGTGAGTTGGATGGGACACCAACAGGGAGCAGGCCCGTGTCGCGGCGCAGGCCAAGGCAACACTCAACACTGAGGCAACTGGGAAGTGTCCCGGTGCTCCTCAAGGGCTGCCCACCACAAGCTCCCACAGAGGACTCATGAACGCTCTGGTCCGGACCACGTCTGAGACCGGCAACGCTGAAAAGCGACAAACGTCACAGACGCGTGTCCTCTCTGGGAGTGTGGAATGAGACCTATGGCAGAAACGGCTCCTATTTAAAATCTTCCGAGGGTGAAGTAGTCATATCGAATGTGACGTCACCAAGCCAGGGACGTATCAAAGGAGGATCCCGCTCATTTTGCTTTGAAGTCGAGGCTTTGCTGCTGTGTGCTTTATTCTGTTTCAGGTCCAGTGTTACAGCGATTCCCTTTGCCATGTGTTGAGCCAGCCGTGTGGTGACTGCGCAATAATGAGGCAGGAGAGACATTGACTGCCACTGCTGTTTTGTTTCCTTGTGGTTTATGTAGTTGTTTTTATTTGTGATTGTATTATTAGTCTTTTGGTTTCTCTCGGCTGTGGCAATCATTGTTTTTCCCCAGTCAATTGAACACTATAGATCATTGTAACTGCCTCATGGCAGTAATTGTGGCTTTTACGCACGCTCCTTCCGCCTCTAGAATCATGTCAATACCAAAATGACGCCCAACATAATGATCAAATGATTTTCACTTTCACTGATTCTTGCTCAAGCATATGTTTCAGCAGCAAAGTGGATCTACGGGACGCTTCGATAAAGCCAATCACAGCAGCTCCTCTCATCAGGAACAGACAGTTTAACGAGCCAACACTTCAGCAGGAAACCTCCCTCCACAGACAAAAGTATACGTTTAAGTATAAGTTGAGCTCCTGAGGTCCTGGCCGTATTATTGACTTGTAAGTGTTTTTCCCCTGTGTTTTTTGTGTAAGAGTGTATGCTCTGTTTTTGCGAGGAGCTTTGCGTTCCGAGGACCCGCAGGCTGTCGCGTGAGTTGGATGGGACACCAACAGGGAGCAGGCCCGTGTCGCGGCGCAGGCCAAGGCAACACTCAACACTGAGGCAACTGGGAAGTGTCCCGGTGCTCCTCAAGGGCTGCCCACCACAAGCTCCCACAGAGGACTCATGAACGCTCTGGTCCGGACCACGTCTGAGACCGGCAACGCTGAAAAGCGACAAACGTCACAGACGCGTGTCCTCTCTGGGAGTGTGGAATGAGACCTATGGCAGAAACGGCTCCTATTTAAAATCTTCCGAGGGTGAAGTAGTCATATCGAATGTGACGTCACCAAGCCAGGGACGTATCAAAGGAGGATCCCGCTCATTTTGCTTTGAAGTCGAGGCTTTGCTGCTGTGTGCTTTATTCTGTTTCAGGTCCAGTGTTACAGCGATTCCCTTTGCCATGTGTTGAGCCAGCCGTGTGGTGACTGCGCAATAATGAGGCAGGAGAGACATTGACTGCCACTGCTGTTTTGTTTCCTTGTGGTTTATGTAGTTGTTTTTATTTGTGATTGTATTATTAGTCTTTTGGTTTCTCTCGGCTGTGGCAATCATTGTTTTTCCCCAGTCAATTGAACACTATAGATCATTGTAACTGCCTCATGGCAGTAATTGTGGCTTTTACGCACGCTCCTTCCGCCTCTAGAATCATGTCAATACCAAAATGACGCCCAACATAATGATCAAATGATTTTCACTTTCACTGATTCTTGCTCAAGCATATGTTTCAGCAGCAAAGTGGATCTACGGGACGCTTCGATAAAGCCAATCACAGCAGCTCCTCTCATCAGGAACAGACAGTTTAACGAGCCAACACTTCAGCAGGAAACCTCCCTCCACAGACAAAAGTATACGTTTAAGTATAAGTTGAGCTCCTGAGGTCCTGGCCGTATTATTGACTTGTAAGTGTTTTTCCCCTGTGTTTTTTGTGTAAGAGTGTATGCTCTGTTTTTGCGAGGAGCTTTGCGTTCCGAGGACCCGCAGGCTGTCGCGTGAGTTGGATGGGACACCAACAGGGAGCAGGCCCGTGTCGCGGCGCAGGCCAAGGCAACACTCAACACTGAGGCAACTGGGAAGTGTCCCGGTGCTCCTCAAGGGCTGCCCACCACAAGCTCCCACAGAGGACTCATGAACGCTCTGGTCCGGACCACGTCTGAGACCGGCAACGCTGAAAAGCGACAAACGTCACAGACGCGTGTCCTCTCTGGGAGTGTGGAATGAGACCTATGGCAGAAATAACACCCATGGTTTCCGGAGCTCTTTCACCAGAGAAGAGCTCATTAACATCATCACTTGTTACTTTGCCCCATTCAGGCCTGGAGTGCATTTGTGTTCTCTGGTTTCTAACATAACAGTGTGTTTTATGTGAAGCTTTTCAGTTTCTGAGGTTTGCAGGCATGAAACAGTAATTTTAAAGCACAGTCAACTGAAAATGACTCAGTGTGAGTGAAAAGTGGTCAGAATCAACACTATTGTGTTTATCGTGAAGCTTTTCAGTTTCTGAGGTTTGCAGGAATGACACACAAATTTTAGAAAAAAGTCAACTGAAAACCACTCAGTGTCAGTGAATACTGGTCAGAATCAGCACTTATGTGTTTTTTGTCAAGCTTTTCAGTTTGTTAGGTCTGCAGGCCTGAAACAACTGAAAATGACTCAGTGTGACTGAATCGTGGTCCGAATCAACGCTTGTGTGATGTTTGTGAAACTTTTCAGTTTCTGAAGTTTGCAGGAATGAAACAAGCAACAATGAGGCAACTGGGAAGTGTCCCAAGCTCCCACAGAGGACTCATGAACGCTCTGGTCCGGACCACGTCTGAGACCGGCAACGCTGAAAAGCGACAAACGTCACAGACGCGTGTCCTCTCTGGGAGTGTGGAATGAGACCTATGGCAGAAACGGCTCCTATTTAAAATCTTCCCAAGGTGAAGTAGTCATATCGAATGTGACGTCACCAAGCCAGGGACGTATCAAAGGAGGATCCCGCTCATTTTGCTTTGAAGACGAGGCTTTGCTGCTGTGTGCTTTATTCTGTTTCAGGTCCAGTGTTACAGCGATTCCCTTTGCCATGTGTTGAGCCAGCCGTGTGGTGACTGCGCAATAATGAGGCAGGAGAGACATTGACTGCCACTGCTGTTTTGTTTCCTTGTGGTTTATGTAGTTGTTTTTATTTGTGATTGTATTATTAGTCTTTTGGTTTCTCTCGGCTGTGGCAATCATTGTTTTTCCCCAGTCAATTGAACACTATAGATCATTGTAACTGCCTCATGGCAGTAATTGTGGCTTTTACGCACGCTCCTTCCGCCTCTAGAATCATGTCAATACCAAAATGACGCCCAACATAATGATTTCATGTAATGATCAAATGATTTTCACTTTCACTGATTCTTGCTCAAGCATATGTTTCAGCAGCAAAGTGGATCTACGGGACGCTTCGATAAAGCCAATCACAGCAGCTCCTCTCATCAGGAACAGACAGTTTAACGAGCCAACACTTCAGCAGGAAACCTCCCTCCACAGACAAAAGTATACGTTTAAGTATAAGTTGAGCTCCTGAGGTCCTGGCCGTATGATTGACTTGTAAGTGTTTTTCCCCTGTGTTTTTTGTGTAAGAGTGTATGCTCTGTTTTTGCGAGGAGCTTTGCGTTCCGAGGACCCGCAGGCTGTCGTGTGAGTTGGATGGGACACCAACAGGGAGCAGGCCCGTGTCGCGGCGCAGGCCAAGGCAACACTCAACACTGAGGCAACTGGGAAGTGTCCCGGTGCTCCTCAAGGGCTGCCCACCACAAGCTCCCACAGAGGACTCATGAACGCTCTGGTCCGGACCACGTCTGAGACCGGCAACGCTGAAAAGCGACAAACGTCACAGACGCGTGTCCTCTCTGGGAGTGTGGAATGAGACCTATGGCAGAAACGGCTCCTATTTAAAATCTTCCGTGGGTGAAGTAGTCATATCGAATGTGACGTCACCAAGCCAGGGACGTATCAAAGGAGGATCCCGCTCATTTTGCTTTGAAGTCGAGGCTTTGCTGCTGTGTGCTTTATTCTGTTTCAGGTCCAGTGTTACAGCGATTCCCTTTGCCATGTGTTGAGCCAGCCGTGTGGTGACTGCGCAATAATGAGGCAGGAGAGACATTGACTGCCACTGCTGTTTTGTTTCCTTGTGGTTTATGTAGTTGTTTTTATTTGTGATTGTATTATTAGTCTTTTGGTTTCTCTCGGCTGTGGCAATCATTGTTTTTCCCCAGTCAATTGAACATCATAGATCATTGTAACTGCCTCATGGCAGTAATTGTGGCTTTTACGCACGCTCCTTCCGCCTCTAGAATCATGTCAATACCAAAATGACGCCCAACATAATGATCAAATGATTTTCACTTTCACTGATTCTTGCTCAAGCATATGTTTCAGCAGCAAAGTGGATCTACGGGACGCTTCGATAAAGCCAATCACAGCAGCTCCTCTCATCAGGAACAGACAGTTTAACGAGCCAACACTTCAGCAGGAAACCTCCCTCCACAGACAAAAGTATACGTTTAAGTATAAGTTGAGCTCCTGAGGTCCTGGCCGTATTATTGACTTGTAAGTGTTTTTCCCCTGTGTTTTTTGTGTAAGAGTGTATGCTCTGTTTTTGCGAGGAGCTTTGCGTTCCGAGGACCCGCAGGCTGTCGTGTGAGTTGGATGGGACACCAACAGGGAGCAGGCCCGTGTCGCGGCGCAGGCCAAGGCAACACTCAACACTGAGGCAACTGGGAAGTGTCCCGGTGCTCCTCAAGGGCTGCCCACCACAAGCTCCCACAGAGGACTCATGAACGCTCTGGTCCGGACCACGTCTGAGACCGGCAACGCTGAAAAGCGACAAACGTCACAGACGCGTGTCCTCTCTGGGAGTGTGGAATGAGACCTATGGCAGAAACGGCTCCTATTTAAAATCTTCCGTGGGTGAAGTAGTCATATCGAATGTGACGTCACCAAGCCAGGGACGTATCAAAGGAGGATCCCGCTCATTTTGCTTTGAAGTCGAGGCTTTGCTGCTGTGTGCTTTATTCTGTTTCAGGTCCAGTGTTACAGCGATTCCCTTTGCCATGTGTTGAGCCAGCCGTGTGGTGACTGCGCAATAATGAGGCAGGAGAGACATTGACTGCCACTGCTGTTTTGTTTCCTTGTGGTTTATGTAGTTGTTTTTATTTGTGATTGTATTATTAGTCTTTTGGTTTCTCTCGGCTGTGGCAATCATTGTTTTTCCCCAGTCAATTGAACACTATAGATCATTGTAACTGCCTCATGGCAGTAATTGTGGCTTTTACGCACGCTCCTTCCGCCTCTAGAATCATGTCAATACCAAAATGACGCCCAACATAATGATCAAATGATTTTCACTTTCACTGATTCTTGCTCAAGCATATGTTTCAGCAGCAAAGTGGATCTACGGGACGCTTCGATAAAGCCAATCACAGCAGCTCCTCTCATCAGGAACAGACAGTTTAACGAGCCAACACTTCAGCAGGAAACCTCCCTCCACAGACAAAAGTATACGTTTAAGTATAAGTTGAGCTCCTGAGGTCCTGGCCGTATTATTGACTTGTAAGTGTTTTTCCCCTGTGTTTTTTGTGTAAGAGTGTATGCTCTGTTTTTGCGAGGAGCTTTGCGTTCCGAGGACCCGCAGGCTGTCGCGTGAGTTGGATGGGACACCAACAGGGAGCAGGCCCGTGTCGCGGCGCAGGCCAAGGCAACACTCAACACTGAGGCAACTGGGAAGTGTCCCGGTGCTCCTCAAGGGCTGCCCACCACAAGCTCCCACAGAGGACTCATGAACGCTCTGGTCCGGACCACGTCTGAGACCGGCAACGCTGAAAAGCGACAAACGTCACAGACGCGTGTCCTCTCTGGGAGTATGGAATGAGACCTATGGCAGAAATAACACCCATGGTTTCCGGAGCTCTTTCACCAGAGAAGAGCTCATTAACATCATCACTTGTAACTTTGCCCCATTCAGGCCTGGAGTGCATTTGTGTTCTCTGGTTTCTAACATAACAGTGTGTTTTATGTGAAGCTTTTCAGTTTCTGAGGTTTGCAGGCATGAAACAGTAATTTTAAAGCACAGTCAACTGAAAATGACTCAGTGTGAGTGAAAAGTGGTCAGAATCAACACTATTGTGTTTATCGTGAAGCTTTTCAGTTTCTGAGGTTTGCAGGAATGACACACAAATTTTAGAAAAAAGTCAACTGAAAACCACTCAGTGTCAGTGAATACTGGTCAGAATCAGCACTTCTGTGTTTTTTGTCAAGCTTTTCAGTTTGTGAGGTCTGCAAGCCTGAAACAACTGAAAATGACTCAGTGTGATTGAATCGTGGTCAGAATCAACGCTTGTGTGATGTTTGTGAAACTTTTCAGTTTCTGAAGTTTGCAGGAATGAAACAAGCAACAATGATGCAACTGGGAAGTGTCCCAAGCTCCCACAGAGGACTCATGAACGCTCTGGTCCGGACCACGTCTGAGACCGGCAACGCTGAAAAGCGACAAACGTCACAGACGCGTGTCCTCTCTGGGAGTGTGGAATGAGACCTATGGCAGAAACGGCTCCTATTTAAAATCTTCCGAGGGTGAAGTAGTCATATCGAATGTGACGTCACCAAGCCAGGGACGTATCAAAGGAGGATCCCGCTCATTTTGCTTTGAAGTCGAGGCTTTGCTGCTGTGTGCTTTATTCTGTTTCAGGTCCAGTGTTACAGCGATTCCCTTTGCCATGTGTTGAGCCAGCCGTGTGGTGACTGCGCAATAATGAGGCAGGAGAGACATTGACTGCCACTGCTGTTTTGTTTCCTTGTGGTTTATGTAGTTGTTTTTATTTGTGATTGTATTATTAGTCTTTTGGTTTCTCTCGGCTGTGGCAATCATTGTTTTTCCCCAGTCAATTGAACATCATAGATCATTGTAACTGCCTCATGGCAGTAATTGTGGCTTTTACGCACGCTCCTTCCGCCTCTAGAATCATGTCAATACCAAAATGACGCCCAACATAATGATTTCATGTAATGATCAAATGATTTTCACTTTCACTGATTCTTGCTCAAGCATATGTTTCAGCAGCAAAGTGGATCTACGGGACGCTTCGATAAAGCCAATCACAGCAGCTCCTCTCATCAGGAACAGACAGTTTAACGAGCCAACACTTCAGCAGGAAACCTCCCTCCACAGACAAAAGTATACGTTTAAGTATAAGTTGAGCTCCTGAGGTCCTGGCCGTATTATTGACTTGTAAGTGTTTTTCCCCTGTGTTTTTTGTGTAAGAGTGAATGCTCTGTTTTTGCGAGGAGCTTTGCGTTCCGAGGACCCGCAGGCTGTCGCGTGAGTTGGATGGGACACCAACAGGGAGCAGGCCCGTGTCGCGGCGCAGGCCAAGGCAACACTCAACACTGAGGCAACTGGGAAGTGTCCCGGTGCTCCTCAAGGGCTGCCCACCACAAGCTCCCACAGAGGACTCATGAACGCTCTGGTCCGGACCACGTCTGAGACCGGCAACGCTGAAAAGCGACAAACGTCACAGACGCGTGTCCTCTCTGGGAGTGTGGAATGAGACCTATGGCAGAAATAACACCCATGGTTTCCGGAGCTCTTTCACCAGAGAAGAGCTCATTAACATCATCACTTGTTACTTTGCCCCATTCAGGCCTGGAGTGCATTTGTGTTCTCTGGTTTCTAACATAACAGTGTGTTTTATGTGAAGCTTTTCAGTTTCTGAGGTTTGCAGGCATGAAACAGTAATTTTAAAGCACAGTCAACTGAAAATGACTCAGTGTGAGTGAAAAGTGGTCAGAATCAACACTATTGTGTTTATCGTGAAGCTTTTCAGTTTCTGAGGTTTGCAGGAATGACACACAAATTTTAGAAAAAAGTCAACTGAAAACCACTCAGTGTCAGTGAATACTGGTCAGAATCAGCACTTATGTGTTTTTTGTCAAGCTTTTCAGTTTGTTAGGTCTGCAGGCCTGAAACAACTGAAAATGACTCAGTGTGATTGAATCGTGGTCCGAATCAACGCTTGTGTGATGTTTGTGAAACTTTTCAGTTTCTGAAGTTTGCAGGAATGAAACAAGCAACAATGAGGCAACTGGGAAGTGTCCCAAGCTCCCACAGAGGACTCATGAACGCTCTGGTCCGGACCACGTCTGAGACCGGCAACGCTGAAAAGCGACAAACGTCACAGACGCGTGTCCTCTCTGGGAGTGTGGAATGAGACCTATGGCAGAAACGGATCCTATTTAAAATCTTCCGAGGGTGAAGTAGTCATATCGAATGTGACGTCACCAAGCCAGGGACGTATCAAAGGAGGATCCCGCTCATTTTGCTTTGAAGTCGAGGCTTTGCTGCTGTGTGCTTTATTCTGTTTCAGGTCCAGTGTTACAGCGATTCCCTTTGCCATGTGTTGAGCCAGCCGTGTGGTGACTGCGCAATAATGAGGCAGGAGAGACATTGACTGCCACTGCTGTTTTGTTTCCTTGTGGTTTATGTAGTTGTTTTTATTTGTGATTGTATTATTAGTCTTTTGGTTTCTCTCGGCTGTGGCAATCATTGTTTTTCCCCAGTCAATTGAACACTATAGATCATTGTAACTGCCTCATGGCAGTAATTGTGGCTTTTACGCACGCTCCTTCCGCCTCTAGAATCATGTCAATACCAAAATGACGCCCAACATAATGATCAAATGATTTTCACTTTTAACTGATTCTTGCTCAAGCATATGTTTCAGCAGCAAAGTGGATCTACGGGACGCTTCGATAAAGCCAATCACAGCAGCTCCTCTCATCAGGAACAGACAGTTTAACGAGCCAACACTTCAGCAGGAAACCTCCCTCCACAGACAAAAGTATACGTTTAAGTATAAGTTGAGCTCCTGAGGTCCTGGCCGTATTATTGACTTGTAAGTGTTTTTCCCCTGTGTTTTTTGTGTAAGAGTGTATGCTCTGTTTTTGCGAGGAGCTTTGCGTTCCGAGGACCCGCAGGCTGTCGCGTGAGTTGGATGGGACACCAACAGGGAGCAGGCCCGTGTCGCGGCGCAGGCCAAGGCAACACTCAACACTGAGGCAACTGGGAAGTGTCCCGGTGCTCCTCAAGGGCTGCCCACCACAAGCTCCCACAGAGGACTCATGAACGCTCTGGTCCGGACCACGTCTGAGACCGGCAACGCTGAAAAGCGACAAACGTCACAGACGCGTGTCCTCTCTGGGAGTATGGAATGAGACCTATGGCAGAAATAACACCCATGGTTTCCGGAGCTCTTTCACCAGAGAAGAGCTCATTAACATCATCACTTGTAACTTTGCCCCATTCAGGCCTGGAGTGCATTTGTGTTCTCTGGTTTCTAACATAACAGTGTGTTTTATGTGAAGCTTTTCAGTTTCTGAGGTTTGCAGGCATGAAACAGTAATTTTAAAGCACAGTCAACTGAAAATGACTCAGTGTGAGTGAAAAGTGGTCAGAATCAACACTATTGTGTTTATCGTGAAGCTTTTCAGTTTCTGAGGTTTGCAGGAATGACACACAAATTTTAGAAAAAAGTCAACTGAAAACCACTCAGTGTCAGTGAATACTGGTCAGAATCAGCACTTCTGTGTTTTTTGTCAAGCTTTTCAGTTTGTGAGGTCTGCAAGCCTGAAACAACTGAAAATGACTCAGTGTGATTGAATCGTGGTCAGAATCAACGCTTGTGTGATGTTTGTGAAACTTTTCAGTTTCTGAAGTTTGCAGGAATGAAACAAGCAACAATGATGCAACTGGGAAGTGTCCCAAGCTCCCACAGAGGACTCATGAACGCTCTGGTCCGGACCACGTCTGAGACCGGCAACGCTGAAAAGCGACAAACGTCACAGACGCGTGTCCTCTCTGGGAGTGTGGAATGAGACCTATGGCAGAAACGGCTCCTATTTAAAATCTTCCGAGGGTGAAGTAGTCATATCGAATGTGACGTCACCAAGCCAGGGACGTATCAAAGGAGGATCCCGCTCATTTTGCTTTGAAGTCGAGGCTTTGCTGCTGTGTGCTTTATTCTGTTTCAGGTCCAGTGTTACAGCGATTCCCTTTGCCATGTGTTGAGCCAGCCGTGTGGTGACTGCGCAATAATGAGGCAGGAGAGACATTGACTGCCACTGCTGTTTTGTTTCCTTGTGGTTTATGTAGTTGTTTTTATTTGTGATTGTATTATTAGTCTTTTGGTTTCTCTCGGCTGTGGCAATCATTGTTTTTCCCCAGTCAATTGAACATCATAGATCATTGTAACTGCCTCATGGCAGTAATTGTGGCTTTTACGCACGCTCCTTCCGCCTCTAGAATCATGTCAATACCAAAATGACGCCCAACATAATGATTTCATGTAATGATCAAATGATTTTCACTTTCACTGATTCTTGCTCAAGCATATGTTTCAGCAGCAAAGTGGATCTACGGGACGCTTCGATAAAGCCAATCACAGCAGCTCCTCTCATCAGGAACAGACAGTTTAACGAGCCAACACTTCAGCAGGAAACCTCCCTCCACAGACAAAAGTATACGTTTAAGTATAAGTTGAGCTCCTGAGGTCCTGGCCGTATTATTGACTTGTAAGTGTTTTTCCCCTGTGTTTTTTGTGTAAGAGTGTATGCTCTGTTTTTGCGAGGAGCTTTGCGTTCCGAGGACCCGCAGGCTGTCGCGTGAGTTGGATGGGACACCAACAGGGAGCAGGCCCGTGTCGCGGCGCAGGCCAAGGCAACACTCAACACTGAGGCAACTGGGAAGTGTCCCGGTGCTCCTCAAGGGCTGCCCACCACAAGCTCCCACAGAGGACTCATGAACGCTCTGGTCCGGACCACGTCTGAGACCGGCAACGCTGAAAAGCGACAAACGTCACAGACGCGTGTCCTCTCTGGGAGTGTGGAATGAGACCTATGGCAGAAATAACACCCATGGTTTCCGGAGCTCTTTCACCAGAGAAGAGCTCATTAACATCATCACTTGTTACTTTGCCCCATTCAGGCCTGGAGTGCATTTGTGTTCTCTGGTTTCTAACATAACAGTGTGTTTTATGTGAAGCTTTTCAGTTTCTGAGGTTTGCAGGCATGAAACAGTCATTTTAAAGCACAGTCAACTGAAAATGACTCAGTGTGAGTGAAAAGTGGTCAGAATCAACACTATTGTGTTTATCGTGAAGCTTTTCAGTTTCTGAGGTTTGCAGGAATGACACACAAATTTTAGAAAAAAGTCAACTGAAAACCACTCAGTGTCAGTGAATACTGGTCAGAATCAGCACTTATGTGTTTTTTGTCAAGCTTTTCAGTTTGTTAGGTCTGCAGGCCTGAAACAACTGAAAATGACTCAGTGTGATTGAATCGTGGTCAGAATCAACGCTTGTGTGATGTTTGTGAAACTTTTCAGTTTCTGAAGTTTGCAGGAATGAAACAAGCATCAATGAGGCAACTGGGAAGTGTCCCAAGCTCCCACAGAGGACTCATGAACGCTCTGGTCCGGACCACGTCTGAGACCGGCAACGCTGAAAAGCGACAAACGTCACAGACGCGTGTCCTCTCTGGGAGTGTGGAATGAGACCTATGGCAGAAACGGCTCCTATTTAAAATCTTCCGAGGGTGAAGTAGTCATATCGAATGTGACGTCACCAAGCCAGGGACGTATCAAAGGAGGATCCCGCTCATTTTGCTTTGAAGACGAGGCTTTGCTGCTGTGTGCTTTATTCTGTTTCAGGTCCAGTGTTACAGCGATTCCCTTTGCCATGTGTTGAGCCAGCCGTGTGGTGACTGCGCAATAATGAGGCAGGAGAGACATTGACTGCCACTGCTGTTTTGTTTCCTTGTGGTTTATGTAGTTGTTTTTATTTGTGATTGTATTATTAGTCTTTTGGTTTCTCTCGGCTGTGGCAATCATTGTTTTTCCCCAGTCAATTGAACACTATAGATCATTGTAACTGCCTCATGGCAGTAATTGTGGCTTTTACGCACGCTCCTTCCGCCTCTAGAATCATGTCAATACCAAAATGACGCCCAACATAATGATTTCATGTAATGATCAAATGATTTTCACTTTCACTGATTCTTGCTCAAGCATATGTTTCAGCAGCAAAGTGGATCTACGGGACGCTTCGATAAAGCCAATCACAGCAGCTCCTCTCATCAGGAACAGACAGTTTAACGAGCCAACACTTCAGCAGGAAACCTCCCTCCACAGACAAAAGTATACGTTTAAGTATAAGTTGAGCTCCTGAGGTCCTGGCCGTATGATTGACTTGTAAGTGTTTTTCCCCTGTGTTTTTTGTGTAAGAGTGTATGCTCTGTTTTTGCGAGGAGCTTTGCGTTCCGAGGACCCGCAGGCTGTCGTGTGAGTTGGATGGGACACCAACAGGGAGCAGGCCCGTGTCGCGGCGCAGGCCAAGGCAACACTCAACACTGAGGCAACTGGGAAGTGTCCCGGTGCTCCTCAAGGGCTGCCCACCACAAGCTCCCACAGAGGACTCATGAACGCTCTGGTCCGGACCACGTCTGAGACCGGCAACGCTGAAAAGCGACAAACGTCACAGACGCGTGTCCTCTCTGGGAGTGTGGAATGAGACCTATGGCAGAAATAACACCCATGGTTTCCGGAGCTCTTTCACCAGAGAAGAGCTCATTAACATCATCACTTGTTACTTTGCCCCATTCAGGCCTGGAGTGCATTTGTGTTCTCTGGTTTCTAACATAACAGTGTGTTTTATGTGAAGCTTTTCAGTTTCTGAGGTTTGCAGGCATGAAACAGTAATTTTAAAGCACAGTCAACTGAAAATGACTCAGTGTGAGTGAAAAGTGGTCAGAATCAACACTATTGTGTTTATCGTGAAGCTTTTCAGTTTTTGAGGTTTGCAGGAATGACACACAAATTTTAGAAAAAAGTCAACTGAAAACCACTCAGTGTGAGAGAATACTGGTCAGAATCAGCACTTATGTGTTTTTTGTCAAGCTTTTCAGTTTGTGAGGTCTGCAGGCCTGAAACAACTGAAAATGACTCAGTGTGATTGAATCGTGGTCAGAATCAACGCTTGTGTGATGTTTGTGAAACTTTTCAGTTTCTGAAGTTTGCAGGAATGAAACAAGCAACAATGAGGCAACTGGGAAGTGTCCCAAGCTCCCACAGAGGACTCATGAACGCTCTGGTCCGGACCACGTCTGAGACCGGCAACGCTGAAAAGCGACAAACGTCACAGACGCGTGTCCTCTCTGGGAGTGTGGAATGAGACCTATGGCAGAAATAACACCCATGGTTTCCGGAGCTCTTTCACCAGAGAAGAGCTCATTAACATCATCACTTGTTACTTTGCCCCATTCAGGCCTGGAGTGCATTTGTGTTCTCTGGTTTCTAACATAACAGTGTGTTTTATGTGAAGCTTTTCAGTTTCTGAGGTTTGCAGGCATGAAACAGTAATTTTAAAGCACAGTCAACTGAAAATGACTCAGTGTGAGTGAAAAGTGGTCAGAATCAACACTATTGTGTTTATCGTGAAGCTTTTCAGTTTCTGAGGTTTGCAGGAATGACACACAAATTTTAGAAAAAAGTCAACTGAAAACCACTCAGTGTGAGAGAATACTGGTCAGAATCAGCACTTATGTGTTTTTTGTCAAGCTTTTCAGTTTGTGAGGTCTGCAGGCCTGAAACAACTGAAAATGACTCAGTGTGATTGAATCGTGGTCAGAATCAACGCTTGTGTGATGTTTGTGAAACTTTTCAGTTTCTGAAGTTTGCAGGAATGAAACAAGCAACAATGAGGCAACTGGGAAGTGTCCCAAGCTCCCACAGAGGACTCATGAACGCTCTGGTCCGGACCACGTCTGAGACCGGCAACGCTGAAAAGCGACAAACGTCACAGACGCGTGTCCTCTCTGGGAGTGTGGAATGAGACCTATGGCAGAAACGGATCCTATTTAAAATCTTCCGAGGGTGAAGTAGTCATATCGAATGTGACGTCACCAAGCCAGGGACGTATCAAAGGAGGATCCCGCTCATTTTGCTTTGAAGTCGAGGCTTTGCTGCTGTGTGCTTTATTCTGTTTCAGGTCCAGTGTTACAGCGATTCCCTTTGCCATGTGTTGAGCCAGCCGTGTGGTGACTGCGCAATAATGAGGCAGGAGAGACATTGACTGCCACTGCTGTTTTGTTTCCTTGTGGTTTATGTAGTTGTTTTTATTTGTGATTGTATTATTAGTCTTTTGGTTTCTCTCGGCTGTGGCAATCATTGTTTTTCCCCAGTCAATTGAACATCATAGATCATTGTAACTGCCTCATGGCAGTAATTGTGGCTTTTACGCACGCTCCTTCCGCCTCTAGAATCATGTCAATACCAAAATGACGCCCAACATAATGATTTCATGTAATGATCAAATGATTTTCACTTTCACTGATTCTTGCTCAAGCATATGTTTCAGCAGCAAAGTGGATCTACGGGACGCTTCGATAAAGCCAATCACAGCAGCTCCTCTCATCAGGAACAGACAGTTTAACGAGCCAACACTTCAGCAGGAAACCTCCCTCCACAGACAAAAGTATACGTTTAAGTATAAGTTGAGCTCCTGAGGTCCTGGCCGTATTATTGACTTGTAAGTGTTTTTCCCCTGTGTTTTTTGTGTAAGAGTGTATGCTCTGTTTTTGCGAGGAGCTTTGCGTTCCGAGGACCCGCAGGCTGTCGCGTGAGTTGGATGGGACACCAACAGGGAGCAGGCCCGTGTCGCGGCGCAGGCCAAGGCAACACTCAACACTGAGGCAACTGGGAAGTGTCCCGGTGCTCCTCAAGGGCTGCCCACCACAAGCTCCCACAGAGGACTCATGAACGCTCTGGTCCGGACCACGTCTGAGACCGGCAACGCTGAAAAGCGACAAACGTCACAGACGCGTGTCCTCTCTGGGAGTGTGGAATGAGACCTATGGCAGAAATAACACCCATGGTTTCCGGAGCTCTTTCACCAGAGAAGAGCTCATTAACATCATCACTTGTTACTTTGCCCCATTCAGGTCTGGAGTGCATTTGTGTTCTCTGGTTTCTAACATAACAGTGTGTTTTATGTGAAGCTTTTCAGTTTCTGAGGTTTGCAGGCATGAAACAGTCATTTTAAAGCACAGTCAACTGAAAATGACTCAGTGTGAGTGAAAAGTGGTCAGAATCAACACTATTGTGTTTATCGTGAAGCTTTTCAGTTTCTGAGGTTTGCAGGAATGACACACAAATTTTAGAAAAAAGTCAACTGAAAACCACTCAGTGTGAGTGAATACTGGTCAGAATCAGCACTTCTGTGTTTTTTGTCAAGCTTTTGAGTTTGTGAGGACTGCAGGCCTGAAACAACTGAAAATGCCTCAGTGTGATTGAATCGTGATCAGAATCAACGCTTGTGTGATGTTTGTGACACTTTTCAGTTTCTGAAGTTTGCAGGAATGAAACAAGCAACAATGAGGCAACTGGGAAGTGTCCCAAGCTCCCACAGAGGACTCATGAACGCTCTGGTCCGGACCACGTCTGAGACCGGCAACGCTGAAAAGCGACAAACGTCACAGACGCGTGTCCTCTCTGGGAGTGTGGAATGAGACCTATGGCAGAAACGGCTCCTATTTAAAATCTTCCGAGGGTGAAGTAGTCATATCGAATGTGACGTCACCAAGCCAGGGACGTATCAAAGGAGGATCCCGCTCATTTTGCTTTGAAGTCGAGGCTTTGCTGCTGTGTGCTTTATTCTGTTTCAGGTCCAGTGTTACAGCGATTCCCTTTGCCATGTGTTGAGCCAGCCGTGTGGTGACTGCGCAATAATGAGGCAGGAGAGACATTGACTGCCACTGCTGTTTTGTTTCCTTGTGGTTTATGTAGTTGTTTTTATTTGTGATTGTATTATTAGTCTTTTGGTTTCTCTCGGCTGTGGCAATCATTGTTTTTCCCCAGTCAATTGAACATCATAGATCATTGTAACTGCCTCATGGCAGTAATTGTGGCTTTTACGCACGCTCCTTCCGCCTCTAGAATCATGTCAATACCAAAATGACGCCCAACATAATGATTTCATGTAATGATCAAATGATTTTCACTTTCACTGATTCTTGCTCAAGCATATGTTTCAGCAGCAAAGTGGATCTACGGGACGCTTCGATAAAGCCAATCACAGCAGCTCCTCTCATCAGGAACAGACAGTTTAACGAGCCAACACTTCAGCAGGAAACCTCCCTCCACAGACAAAAGTATACGTTTAAGTATAAGTTGAGCTCCTGAGGTCCTGGCCGTATGATTGACTTGTAAGTGTTTTTCCCCTGTGTTTTTTGTGTAAGAGTGTATGCTCTGTTTTTGCGAGGAGCTTTGCGTTCCGAGGACCCGCAGGCTGTCGCGTGAGTTGGATGGGACACCAACAGGGAGCAGGCCCGTGTCGCGGCGCAGGCCAAGGCAACACTCAACACTGAGGCAACTGGGAAGTGTCCCGGTGCTCCTCAAGGGCTGCCCACCACAAGCTCCCACAGAGGACTCATGAACGCTCTGGTCCGGACCACGTCTGAGACCGGCAACGCTGAAAAGCGACAAACGTCACAGACGCGTGTCCTCTCTGGGAGTGTGGAATGAGACCTATGGCAGAAACGGCTCCTATTTAAAATCTTCCGAGGGTGAAGTAGTCATATCGAATGTGACGTCACCAAGCCAGGGACGTATCAAAGGAGGATCCCGCTCATTTTGCTTTGAAGTCGAGGCTTTGCTGCTGTGTGCTTTATTCTGTTTCAGGTCCAGTGTTACAGCGATTCCCTTTGCCATGTGTTGAGCCAGCCGTGTGGTGACTGCGCAATAATGAGGCAGGAGAGACATTGACTGCCACTGCTGTTTTGTTTCCTTGTGGTTTATGTAGTTGTTTTTATTTGTGATTGTATTATTAGTCTTTTGGTTTCTCTCGGCTGTGGCAATCATTGTTTTTCCCCAGTCAATTGAACACTATAGATCATTGTAACTGCCTCATGGCAGTAATTGTGGCTTTTACGCACGCTCCTTCCGCCTCTAGAATCATGTCAATACCAAAATGACGCCCAACATAATGATCAAATGATTTTCACTTTCACTGATTCTTGCTCAAGCATATGTTTCAGCAGCAAAGTGGATCTACGGGACGCTTCGATAAAGCCAATCACAGCAGCTCCTCTCATCAGGAACAGACAGTTTAACGAGCCAACACTTCAGCAGGAAACCTCCCTCCACAGACAAAAGTATACGTTTAAGTATAAGTTGAGCTCCTGAGGTCCTGGCCGTATTATTGACTTGTAAGTGTTTTTCCCCTGTGTTTTTTGTGTAAGAGTGTATGCTCTGTTTTTGCGAGGAGCTTTGCGTTCCGAGGACCCGCAGGCTGTCGCGTGAGTTGGATGGGACACCAACAGGGAGCAGGCCCGTGTCGCGGCGCAGGCCAAGGCAACACTCAACACTGAGGCAACTGGGAAGTGTCCCGGTGCTCCTCAAGGGCTGCCCACCACAAGCTCCCACAGAGGACTCATGAACGCTCTGGTCCGGACCACGTCTGAGACCGGCAACGCTGAAAAGCGACAAACGTCACAGACGCGTGTCCTCTCTGGGAGTGTGGAATGAGACCTATGGCAGAAATAACACCCATGGTTTCCGGAGCTCTTTCACCAGAGAAGAGCTCATTAACATCATCACTTGTTACTTTGCCCCATTCAGGCCTGGAGTGCATTTGTGTTCTCTGGTTTCTAACATAACAGTGTGTTTTATGTGAAGCTTTTCAGTTTCTGAGGTTTGCAGGCATGAAACAGTCATTTTAAAGCACAGTCAACTGAAAATGACTCAGTGTGAGTGAAAAGTGGTCAGAATCAACACTATTGTGTTTATCGTGAAGCTTTTCAGTTTCTGAGGTTTGCAGGAATGACACACAAATTTTAGAAAAAAGTCAACTGAAAACCACTCAGTGTCAGTGAATACTGGTCAGAATCAGCACTTCTGTGTTTTTTGTCAAGCTTTTCAGTTTGTTAGGTCTGCAGGCCTGAAACAACTGAAAATGACTCAGTGTGATTGAATCGTGGTCAGAATCAACGCTTGTGTGATGTTTGTGAAACTTTTCAGTTTCTGAAGTTTGCAGGAATGAAACAAGCAACAATGAGGCAACTGGGAAGTGTCCCAAGCTCCCACAGAGGACTCATGAACGCTCTGGTCCGGACCACGTCTGAGACCGGCAACGCTGAAAAGCGACAAACGTCACAGACGCGTGTCCTCTCTGGGAGTGTGGAATGAGACCTATGGCAGAAACGGCTCCTATTTAAAATCTTCCGAGGGTGAAGTAGTCATATCGAATGTGACGTCACCAAGCCAGGGACGTATCAAAGGAGGATCCCGCTCATTTTGCTTTGAAGTCGAGGCTTTGCTGCTGTGTGCTTTATTCTGTTTCAGGTCCAGTGTTACAGCGATTCCCTTTGCCATGTGTTGAGCCAGCCGTGTGGTGACTGCGCAATAATGAGGCAGGAGAGACATTGACTGCCACTGCTGTTTTGTTTCCTTGTGGTTTATGTAGTTGTTTTTATTTGTGATTGTATTATTAGTCTTTTGGTTTCTCTCGGCTGTGGCAATCATTGTTTTTCCCCAGTCAATTGAACACTATAGATCATTGTAACTGCCTCATGGCAGTAATTGTGGCTTTTACGCACGCTCCTTCCGCCTCTAGAATCATGTCAATACCAAAATGACGCCCAACATAATGATCAAATGATTTTCACTTTCACTGATTCTTGCTCAAGCATATGTTTCAGCAGCAAAGTGGATCTACGGGACGCTTCGATAAAGCCAATCACAGCAGCTCCTCTCATCAGGAACAGACAGTTTAACGAGCCAACACTTCAGCAGGAAACCTCCCTCCACAGACAAAAGTATACGTTTAAGTATAAGTTGAGCTCCTGAGGTCCTGGCCGTATGATTGACTTGTAAGTGTTTTTCCCCTGTGTTTTTTGTGTAAGAGTGTATGCTCTGTTTTTGCGAGGAGCTTTGCGTTCCGAGGACCCGCAGGCTGTCGCGTGAGTTGGATGGGACACCAACAGGGAGCAGGCCCGTGTCGCGGCGCAGGCCAAGGCAACACTCAACACTGAGGCAACTGGGAAGTGTCCCGGTGCTCCTCAAGGGCTGCCCACCACAAGCTCCCACAGAGGACTCATGAACGCTCTGGTCCGGACCACGTCTGAGACCGGCAACGCTGAAAAGCGACAAACGTCACAGACGCGTGTCCTCTCTGGGAGTGTGGAATGAGACCTATGGCAGAAATAACACCCATGGTTTCCGGAGCTCTTTCACCAGAGAAGAGCTCATTAACATCATCACTTGTTACTTTGCCCCATTCAGGCCTGGAGTGCATTTGTGTTCTCTGGTTTCTAACATAACAGTGTGTTTTATGTGAAGCTTTTCAGTTTCTGAGGTTTGCAGGCATGAAACAGTCATTTTAAAGCACAGTCAACTGAAAATGACTCAGTGTGAGTGAAAAGTGGTCAGAATCAACACTATTGTGTTTATCGTGAAGCTTTTCAGTTTCTGAGGTTTGCAGGAATGACACACAAATTTTAGAAAAAAGTCAACTGAAAACCACTCAGTGTCAGTGAATACTGGTCAGAATCAGCACTTATGTGTTTTTTGTCAAGCTTTTCAGTTTGTGAGGTCTGCAGGCCTGAAACAACTGAAAATGACTCAGTGTGATTGAATCGTGGTCAGAATCAACGCTTGTGTGATGTTTGTGAAACTTTTCAGTTTCTGAAGTTTGCAGGAATGAAACAAGCAACAATGAGGCAACTGGGAAGTGTCCCAAGCTCCCACAGAGGACTCATGAACGCTCTGGTCCGGACCACGTCTGAGACCGGCAACGCTGAAAAGCGACAAACGTCACAGACGCGTGTCCTCTCTGGGAGTGTGGAATGAGACCTATGGCAGAAACGGCTCCTATTTAAAATCTTCCGAGGGTGAAGTAGTCATATCGAATGTGACGTCACCAAGCCAGGGACGTATCAAAGGAGGATCCCGCTCATTTTGCTTTGAAGTCGAGGCTTTGCTGCTGTGTGCTTTATTCTGTTTCAGGTCCAGTGTTACAGCGATTCCCTTTGCCATGTGTTGAGCCAGCCGTGTGGTGACTGCGCAATAATGAGGCAGGAGAGACATTGACTGCCACTGCTGTTTTGTTTCCTTGTGGTTTATGTAGTTGTTTTTATTTGTGATTGTATTATTAGTCTTTTGGTTTCTCTCGGCTGTGGCAATCATTGTTTTTCCCCAGTCAATTGAACATCATAGATCATTGTAACTGCCTCATGGCAGTAATTGTGGCTTTTACGCACGCTCCTTCCGCCTCTAGAATCATGTCAATACCAAAATGACGCCCAACATAATGATTTCATGTAATGATCAAATGATTTTCACTTTCACTGATTCTTGCTCAAGCATATGTTTCAGCAGCAAAGTGGATCTACGGGACGCTTCGATAAAGCCAATCACAGCAGCTCCTCTCATCAGGAACAGACAGTTTAACGAGCCAACACTTCAGCAGGAAACCTCCCTCCACAGACAAAAGTATACGTTTAAGTATAAGTTGAGCTCCTGAGGTCCTGGCCGTATTATTGACTTGTAAGTGTTTTTCCCCTGTGTTTTTTGTGTAAGAGTGTATGCTCTGTTTTTGCGAGGAGCTTTGCGTTCCGAGGACCCGCAGGCTGTCGTGTGAGTTGGATGGGACACCAACAGGGAGCAGGCCCGTGTCGCGGCGCAGGCCAAGGCAACACTCAACACTGAGGCAACTGGGAAGTGTCCCGGTGCTCCTCAAGGGCTGCCCACCACAAGCTCCCACAGAGGACTCATGAACGCTCTGGTCCGGACCACGTCTGAGACCGGCAACGCTGAAAAGCGACAAACGTCACAGACGCGTGTCCTCTCTGGGAGTGTGGAATGAGACCTATGGCAGAAACGGCTCCTATTTAAAATCTTCCGTGGGTGAAGTAGTCATATCGAATGTGACGTCACCAAGCCAGGGACGTATCAAAGGAGGATCCCGCTCATTTTGCTTTGAAGTCGAGGCTTTGCTGCTGTGTGCTTTATTCTGTTTCAGGTCCAGTGTTACAGCGATTCCCTTTGCCATGTGTTGAGCCAGCCGTGTGGTGACTGCGCAATAATGAGGCAGGAGAGACATTGACTGCCACTGCTGTTTTGTTTCCTTGTGGTTTATGTAGTTGTTTTTATTTGTGATTGTATTATTAGTCTTTTGGTTTCTCTCGGCTGTGGCAATCATTGTTTTTCCCCAGTCAATTGAACACTATAGATCATTGTAACTGCCTCATGGCAGTAATTGTGGCTTTTACGCACGCTCCTTCCGCCTCTAGAATCATGTCAATACCAAAATGACGCCCAACATAATGATCAAATGATTTTCACTTTCACTGATTCTTGCTCAAGCATATGTTTCAGCAGCAAAGTGGATCTACGGGACGCTTCGATAAAGCCAATCACAGCAGCTCCTCTCATCAGGAACAGACAGTTTAACGAGCCAACACTTCAGCAGGAAACCTCCCTCCACAGACAAAAGTATACGTTTAAGTATAAGTTGAGCTCCTGAGGTCCTGGCCGTATTATTGACTTGTAAGTGTTTTTCCCCTGTGTTTTTTGTGTAAGAGTGTATGCTCTGTTTTTGCGAGGAGCTTTGCGTTCCGAGGACCCGCAGGCTGTCGTGTGAGTTGGATGGGACACCAACAGGGAGCAGGCCCGTGTCGCGGCGCAGGCCAAGGCAACACTCAACACTGAGGCAACTGGGAAGTGTCCCGGTGCTCCTCAAGGGCTGCCCACCACAAGCTCCCACAGAGGACTCATGAACGCTCTGGTCCGGACCACGTCTGAGACCGGCAACGCTGAAAAGCGACAAACGTCACAGACGCGTGTCCTCTCTGGGAGTGTGGAATGAGACCTATGGCAGAAATAACACCCATGGTTTCCGGAGCTCTTTCACCAGAGAAGAGCTCATTAACATCATCACTTGTTACTTTGCCCCATTCAGGCCTGGAGTGCATTTGTGTTCTCTGGTTTCTAACATAACAGTGTGTTTTATGTGAAGCTTTTCAGTTTCTGAGGTTTGCAGGCATGAAACAGTAATTTTAAAGCACAGTCAACTGAAAATGACTCAGTGTGAGTGAAAAGTGGTCAGAATCAACACTATTGTGTTTATCGTGAAGCTTTTCAGTTTCTGAGGTTTGCAGGATTGACACACAAATTTTAGAAAAAAGTCAACTGAAAACCACTCAGTGTCAGTGAATACTGGTCAGAATCAGCACTTATGTGTTTTTTGTCAAGCTTTTCAGTTTGTGAGGTCTGCAGGCCTGAAACAACTGAAAATGACTCAGTGTGATTGAATCGTGGTCAGAATCAACGCTTGTGTGATGTTTGTGAAACTTTTCAGTTTCTGAAGTTTGCAGGAATGAAACAAGCAACAATGAGGCAACTGGGAAGTGTCCCAAGCTCCCACAGAGGACTCATGAACGCTCTGGTCCGGACCACGTCTGAGACCGGCAACGCTGAAAAGCGACAAACGTCACAGACGCGTGTCCTCTCTGGGAGTGTGGAATGAGACCTATGGCAGAAACGGCTCCTATTTAAAATCTTCCGAGGGTGAAGTAGTCATATCGAATGTGACGTCACCAAGCCAGGGACGTATCAAAGGAGGATCCCGCTCATTTTGCTTTGAAGTCGAGGCTTTGCTGCTGTGTGCTTTATTCTGTTTCAGGTCCAGTGTTACAGCGATTCCCTTTGCCATGTGTTGAGCCAGCCGTGTGGTGACTGCGCAATAATGAGGCAGGAGAGACATTGACTGCCACTGCTGTTTTGTTTCCTTGTGGTTTATGTAGTTGTTTTTATTTGTGATTGTATTATTAGTCTTTTGGTTTCTCTCGGCTGTGGCAATCATTGTTTTTCCCCAGTCAATTGAACACTATAGATCATTGTAACTGCCTCATGGCAGTAATTGTGGCTTTTACGCACGCTCCTTCCGCCTCTAGAATCATGTCAATACCAAAATGACGCCCAACATAATGATCAAATGATTTTCACTTTCACTGATTCTTGCTCAAGCATATGTTTCAGCAGCAAAGTGGATCTACGGGACGCTTCGATAAAGCCAATCACAGCAGCTCCTCTCATCAGGAAAAGACAGTTTAACGAGCCAACACTTCAGCAGGAAACCTCCCTCCACAGACAAAAGTATACGCTTAAGTATAAGTTGAGCTCCTGAGGTCCTGGCCGTATTATTGACTTGTAAGTGTTTTTCCCCTTTGTTTTTTGTGTAAGAGTGTATGCTCTGTTTTTGCGAGGAGCTTTGCGTTCCGAGGACCCGCAGGCTGTCGCGTGAGTTGGATGGGACACCAACAGGGAGCAGGCCCGTGTCGCGGCGCAGGCCAAGGCAACACTCAACACTGAGGCAACTGGGAAGTGTCCCGGTGCTCCTCAAGGGCTGCCCACCACAAGCTCCCACAGAGGACTCATGAACGCTCTGGTCCGGACCACGTCTGAGACCGGCAACGCTGAAAAGCGACAAACGTCACAGACGCGTGTCCTCTCTGGGAGTGTGGAATGAGACCTATGGCAGAAATAACACCCATGGTTTCCGGAGCTCTTTCACCAGAGAAGAGCTCATTAACATCATCACTTGTAACTTTGCCCCATTCAGGCCTGGAGTGCATTTGTGTTCTCTGGTTTCTAACATAACAGTGTGTTTTATGTGAAGCTTTTCAGTTTCTGAGGTTTGCAGGCATGAAACAGTCATTTTAAAGCACAGTCAACTGAAAATGACTCAGTGTGAGTGAAAAGTGGTCAGAATCAACACTATTGTGTTTATCGTGAAGCTTTTCAGTTTCTGAGGTTTGCAGGAATGACACACAAATTTTAGAAAAAAGTCAACTGAAAACCACTCAGTGTCAGTGAATACTGGTCAGAATCAGCACTTCTGTGTTTTTTGTCAAGCTTTTCAGTTTGTGAGGTCTGCAAGCCTGAAACAACTGAAAATGACTCAGTGTGATTGAATCGTGGTCAGAATCAACGCTTGTGTGATGTTTGTGAAACTTTTCAGTTTCTGAAGTTTGCAGGAATGAAACAAGCAACAATGAGGCAACTGGGAAGTGTCCCAAGCTCCCACAGAGGACTCATGAACGCTCTGGTCCGGACCACGTCTGAGACCGGCAACGCTGAAAAGCGACAAACATCACAGACGCGTGTCCTCTCTGGGAGTGTGGAATGAGACCTATGGCAGAAACGGCTCCTATTTAAAATCTTCCGAGGGTGAAGTAGTCATATCGAATGTGACGTCACCAAGCCAGGGACGTATCAAAGGAGGATCCCGCTCATTTTGCTTTGAGGTCGAGGCTTTGCTGCTGTGTGCTTTATTCTGTTTCAGGTCCAGTGTTACAGCGATTCCCTTTGCCATGTGTTGAGCCAGCCGTGTGGTGACTGCGCAATAATGAGGCAGGAGAGACATTGACTGCCACTGCTGTTTTGTTTCCTTGTGGTTTATGTAGTTGTTTTTATTTGTGATTGTATTATTAGTCTTTTGGTTTCTCTCGGCTGTGGCAATCATTGTTTTTCCCCAGTCAATTGAACACTATAGATCATTGTAACTGCCTCATGGCAGTAATTGTGGCTTTTACGCACGCTCCTTCCGCCTCTAGAATCATGTCAATACCAAAATGACGCCCAACATAATGATCAAATGATTTTCACTTTCACTGATTCTTGCTCAAGCATATGTTTCAGCAGCAAAGTGGATCTACGGGACGCTTCGATAAAGCCAATCACAGCAGCTCCTCTCATCAGGAACAGACAGTTTAACGAGCCAACACTTCAGCAGGAAACCTCCCTCCACAGACAAAAGTATACGTTTAAGTATAAGTTGAGCTCCTGAGGTCCTGGCCGTATGATTGACTTGTAAGTGTTTTTCCCCTGTGTTTTTTGTGTAAGAGTGTATGCTCTGTTTTTGCGAGGAGCTTTGCGTTCCGAGGACCCGCAGGCTGTCGCGTGAGTTGGATGGGACACCAACAGGGAGCAGGCCCGTGTCGCGGCGCAGGCCAAGGCAACACTCAACACTGAGGCAACTGGGAAGTGTCCCGGTGCTCCTCAAGGGCTGCCCACCACAAGCTCCCACAGAGGACTCATGAACGCTCTGGTCCGGACCACGTCTGAGACCGGCAACGCTGAAAAGCGACAAACGTCACAGACGCGTGTCCTCTCTGGGAGTGTGGAATGAGACCTATGGCAGAAATAACACCCATGGTTTCCGGAGCTCTTTCACCAGAGAAGAGCTCATTAACATCATCACTTGTTACTTTGCCCCATTCAGGCCTGGAGTGCATTTGTGTTCTCTGGTTTCTAACATAACAGTGTGTTTTATGTGAAGCTTTTCAGTTTCTGAGGTTTGCAGTCATGAAACAGTAATTTTAAAGCACAGTCAACTGAAAATGACTCAGTGTGAGTGAAAAGTGGTCAGAATCAACACTATTGTGTTTATCGTGAAGCTTTTCAGTTTCTGAGGTTTGCAGGAATGACACACAAATTTTAGAAAAAAGTCAACTGAAAACCACTCAGTGTGAGAGAATACTGGTCAGAATCAGCACTTATGTGTTTTTTGTCAAGCTTTTCAGTTTGTGAGGTCTGCAGGCCTGAAACAACTGAAAATGACTCAGTGTGATTGAATCGTGGTCAGAATCAACGCTTGTGTGATGTTTGTGAAACTTTTCAGTTTCTGAAGTTTGCAGGAATGAAACAAGCAACAATGAGGCAACTGGGAAGTGTCCCAAGCTCCCACAGAGGACTCATGAACGCTATGGTCCGGACCACGTCTGAGACCGCCAACGCTGAAAAGCGACAAACGTCACAGACGCGTGTCCTCTCTGGGAGTGTGGAATGAGACCTATGGCAGAAATAACACCCATGGTTTCCGGAGCTCTTTCACCAGAGAAGAGCTCATTAACATCATCACTTGTTACTTTGCCCCATTCAGGCCTGGAGTGCATTTGTGTTCTCTGGTTTCTAACATAACAGTGTGTTTTATGTGAAGCTTTTCAGTTTCTGAGGTTTGCAGGCATGAAACAGTAATTTTAAAGCACAGTCAACTGAAAATGACTCAGTGTGAGTGAAAAGTGGTCAGAATCAACACTATTGTGTTTATCGTGAAGCTTTTCAGTTTCTGAGGTTTGCAGGAATGACACACAAATTTTAGAAAAAAGTCAACTGAAAACCACTCAGTGTGAGAGAATACTGGTCAGAATCAGCACTTATGTGTTTTTTGTCAAGCTTTTCAGTTTGTGAGGTCTGCAGGCCTGAAACAACTGAAAATGACTCAGTGTGATTGAATCGTGGTCAGAATCAACGCTTGTGTGATGTTTGTGAAACTTTTCAGTTTCTGAAGTTTGCAGGAATGAAACAAGCAACAATGAGGCAACTGGGAAGTGTCCCAAGCTCCCACAGAGGACTCATGAACGCTCTGGTCCGGACCACGTCTGAGACCGGCAACGCTGAAAAGCGACAAACGTCACAGACGCGTGTCCTCTCTGGGAGTGTGGAATGAGACCTATGGCAGAAACGGCTCCTATTTAAAATCTTCCGAGGGTGAAGTAGTCATATCGAATGTGACGTCACCAAGCCAGGGACGTATCAAAGGAGGATCCCGCTCATTTTGCTTTGAAGTCGAGGCTTTGCTGCTGTGTGCTTTATTCTGTTTCAGGTCCAGTGTTACAGCGATTCCCTTTGCCATGTGTTGAGCCAGCCGTGTGGTGACTGCGCAATAATGAGGCAGGAGAGACATTGACTGCCACTGCTGTTTTGTTTCCTTGTGGTTTATGTAGTTGTTTTTATTTGTGATTGTATTATTAGTCTTTTGGTTTCTCTCGGCTGTGGCAATCATTGTTTTTCCCCAGTCAATTGAACATCATAGATCATTGTAACTGCCTCATGGCAGTAATTGTGGCTTTTACGCACGCTCCTTCCGCCTCTAGAATCATGTCAATACCAAAATGACGCCCAACATAATGATCAAATGATTTTCACTTTTAACTGATTCTTGCTCAAGCATATGTTTCAGCAGCAAAGTGGATCTACGGGACGCTTCGATAAAGCCAATCACAGCAGCTCCTCTCATCAGGAACAGACAGTTTAACGAGCCAACACTTCAGCAGGAAACCTCCCTCCACAGACAAAAGTATACGTTTAAGTATAAGTTGAGCTCCTGAGGTCCTGGCCGTATGATTGACTTGTAAGTGTTTTTCCCCTGTGTTTTTTGTGTAAGAGTGTATGCTCTGTTTTTGCGAGGAGCTTTGCGTTCCGAGGACCCGCAGGCTGTCGCGTGAGTTGGATGGGACACCAACAGGGAGCAGGCCCGTGTCGCGGCGCAGGCCAAGGCAACACTCAACACTGAGGCAACTGGGAAGTGTCCCGGTGCTCCTCAAGGGCTGCCCACCACAAGCTCCCACAGAGGACTCATGAACGCTCTGGTCCGGACCACGTCTGAGACCGGCAACGCTGAAAAGCGACAAACGTCACAGACGCGTGTCCTCTCTGGGAGTGTGGAATGAGACCTATGGCAGAAATAACACCCATGGTTTCCGGAGCTCTTTCACCAGAGAAGAGCTCATTAACATCATCACTTGTTACTTTGCCCCATTCAGGCCTGGAGTGCATTTGTGTTCTCTGGTTTCTAACATAACAGTGTGTTTTATGTGAAGCTTTTCAGTTTCTGAGGTTTGCAGTCATGAAACAGTAATTTTAAAGCACAGTCAACTGAAAATGACTCAGTGTGAGTGAAAAGTGGTCAGAATCAACACTATTGTGTTTATCGTGAAGCTTTTCAGTTTCTGAGGTTTGCAGGAATGACACACAAATTTTAGAAAAAAGTCAACTGAAAACCACTCAGTGTGAGAGAATACTGGTCAGAATCAGCACTTATGTGTTTTTTGTCAAGCTTTTCAGTTTGTGAGGTCTGCAGGCCTGAAACAACTGAAAATGACTCAGTGTGATTGAATCGTGGTCAGAATCAACGCTTGTGTGATGTTTGTGAAACTTTTCAGTTTCTGAAGTTTGCAGGAATGAAACAAGCAACAATGAGGCAACTGGGAAGTGTCCCAAGCTCCCACAGAGGACTCATGAACGCTCTGGTCCGGACCACGTCTGAGACCGGCAACGCTGAAAAGCGACAAACGTCACAGACGCGTGTCCTCTCTGGGAGTGTGGAATGAGACCTATGGCAGAAATAACACCCATGGTTTCCGGAGCTCTTTCACCAGAGAAGAGCTCATTAACATCATCACTTGTTACTTTGCCCCATTCAGGCCTGGAGTGCATTTGTGTTCTCTGGTTTCTAACATAACAGTGTGTTTTATGTGAAGCTTTTCAGTTTCTGAGGTTTGCAGGCATGAAACAGTAATTTTAAAGCACAGTCAACTGAAAATGACTCAGTGTGAGTGAAAAGTGGTCAGAATCAACACTATTGTGTTTATCGTGAAGCTTTTCAGTTTCTGAGGTTTGCAGGAATGACACACAAATTTTAGAAAAAAGTCAACTGAAAACCACTCAGTGTGAGAGAATACTGGTCAGAATCAGCACTTATGTGTTTTTTGTCAAGCTTTTCAGTTTGTGAGGTCTGCAGGCCTGAAACAACTGAAAATGACTCAGTGTGATTGAATCGTGGTCAGAATCAACGCTTGTGTGATGTTTGTGAAACTTTTCAGTTTCTGAAGTTTGCAGGAATGAAACAAGCAACAATGAGGCAACTGGGAAGTGTCCCAAGCTCCCACAGAGGACTCATGAACGCTCTGGTCCGGACCACGTCTGAGACCGGCAACGCTGAAAAGCGACAAACGTCACAGACGCGTGTCCTCTCTGGGAGTGTGGAATGAGACCTATGGCAGAAACGGCTCCTATTTAAAATCTTCCGAGGGTGAAGTAGTCATATCGAATGTGACGTCACCAAGCCAGGGACGTATCAAAGGAGGATCCCGCTCATTTTGCTTTGAAGTCGAGGCTTTGCTGCTGTGTGCTTTATTCTGTTTCAGGTCCAGTGTTACAGCGATTCCCTTTGCCATGTGTTGAGCCAGCCGTGTGGTGACTGCGCAATAATGAGGCAGGAGAGACATTGACTGCCACTGCTGTTTTGTTTCCTTGTGGTTTATGTAGTTGTTTTTATTTGTGATTGTATTATTAGTCTTTTGGTTTCTCTCGGCTGTGGCAATCATTGTTTTTCCCCAGTCAATTGAACACTATAGATCATTGTAACTGCCTCATGGCAGTAATTGTGGCTTTTACGCACGCTCCTTCCGCCTCTAGAATCATGTCAATACCAAAATGACGCCCAACATAATGATTTCATGTAATGATCAAATGATTTTCACTTTCACTGATTCTTGCTCAAGCATATGTTTCAGCAGCAAAGTGGATCTACGGGACGCTTCGATAAAGCCAATCACAGCAGCTCCTCTCATCAGGAACAGACAGTTTAACGAGCCAACACTTCAGCAGGAAACCTCCCTCCACAGACAAAAGTATACGTTTAAGTATAAGTTGAGCTCCTGAGGTCCTGGCCGTATTATTGACTTGTAAGTGTTTTTCCCCTGTGTTTTTTGTGTAAGAGTGTATGCTCTGTTTTTGCGAGGAGCTTTGCGTTCCGAGGACCCGCAGGCTGTCGTGTGAGTTGGATGGGACACCAACAGGGAGCAGGCCCGTGTCGCGGCGCAGGCCAAGGCAACACTCAACACTGAGGCAACTGGGAAGTGTCCCGGTGCTCCTCAAGGGCTGCCCACCACAAGCTCCCACAGAGGACTCATGAACGCTCTGGTCCGGACCACGTCTGAGACCGGCAACGCTGAAAAGCGACAAACGTCACAGACGCGTGTCCTCTCTGGGAGTGTGGAATGAGACCTATGGCAGAAACGGCTCCTATTTAAAATCTTCCGAGGGTGAAGTAGTCATATCGAATGTGACGTCACCAAGCCAGGGACGTATCAAAGGAGGATCCCGCTCATTTTGCTTTGAAGTCGAGGCTTTGCTGCTGTGTGCTTTATTCTGTTTCAGGTCCAGTGTTACAGCGATTCCCTTTGCCATGTGTTGAGCCAGCCGTGTGGTGACTGCGCAATAATGAGGCAGGAGAGACATTGACTGCCACTGCTGTTTTGTTTCCTTGTGGTTTATGTAGTTGTTTTTATTTGTGATTGTATTATTAGTCTTTTGGTTTCTCTCGGCTGTGGCAATCATTGTTTTTCCCCAGTCAATTGAACACTATAGATCATTGTAACTGCCTCATGGCAGTAATTGTGGCTTTTACGCACGCTCCTTCCGCCTCTAGAATCATGTCAATACCAAAATGACGCCCAACATAATGATCAAATGATTTTCACTTTCACTGATTCTTGCTCAAGCATATGTTTCAGCAGCAAAGTGGATCTACGGGACGCTTCGATAAAGCCAATCACAGCAGCTCCTCTCATCAGGAACAGACAGTTTAACGAGCCAACACTTCAGCAGGAAACCTCCCTCCACAGACAAAAGTATACGTTTAAGTATAAGTTGAGCTCCTGAGGTCCTGGCCGTATTATTGACTTGTAAGTGTTTTTCCCCTGTGTTTTTTGTGTAAGAGTGTATGCTCTGTTTTTGCGAGGAGCTTTGCGTTCCGAGGACCCGCAGGCTGTCGCGTGAGTTGGATGGGACACCAACAGGGAGCAGGCCCGTGTCGCGGCGCAGGCCAAGGCAACACTCAACACTGAGGCAACTGGGAAGTGTCCCGGTGCTCCTCAAGGGCTGCCCACCACAAGCTCCCACAGAGGACTCATGAACGCTCTGGTCCGGACCACGTCTGAGACCGGCAACGCTGAAAAGCGACAAACGTCACAGACGCGTGTCCTCTCTGGGAGTGTGGAATGAGACCTATGGCAGAAATAACACCCATGGTTTCCGGAGCTCTTTCACCAGAGAAGAGCTCATTAACATCATCACTTGTTACTTTGCCCCATTCAGGCCTGGAGTGCATTTGTGTTCTCTGGTTTCTAACATAACAGTGTGTTTTATGTGAAGCTTTTCAGTTTCTGAGGTTTGCAGGCATGAAACAGTCATTTTAAAGCACAGTCAACTGAAAATGACTCAGTGTGAGTGAAAAGTGGTCAGAATCAACACTATTGTGTTTATCGTGAAGCTTTTCAGTTTCTGAGGTTTGCAGGAATGACACACAAATTTTAGAAAAAAGTCAACTGAAAACCACTCAGTGTCAGTGAATACTGGTCAGAATCAGCACTTATGTGTTTTTTGTCAAGCTTTTCAGTTTGTTAGGTCTGCAGGCCTGAAACAACTGAAAATGACTCAGTGTGACTGAATCGTGGTCCGAATCAACGCTTGTGTGATGTTTGTGAAACTTTTCAGTTTCTGAAGTTTGCAGGAATGAAACAAGCATCAATGAGGCAACTGGGAAGTGTCCCAAGCTCCCACAGAGGACTCATGAACGCTCTGGTCCGGACCACGTCTGAGACCGGCAACGCTGAAAAGCGACAAACGTCACAGACGCGTGTCCTCTCTGGGAGTGTGGAATGAGACCTATGGCAGAAACGGCTCCTATTTAAAATCTTCCGAGGGTGAAGTAGTCATATCGAATGTGACGTCACCAAGCCAGGGACGTATCAAAGGAGGATCCCGCTCATTTTGCTTTGAAGTCGAGGCTTTGCTGCTGTGTGCTTTATTCTGTTTCAGGTCCAGTGTTACAGCGATTCCCTTTGCCATGTGTTGAGCCAGCCGTGTGGTGACTGCGCAATAATGAGGCAGGAGAGACATTGACTGCCACTGCTGTTTTGTTTCCTTGTGGTTTATGTAGTTGTTTTTATTTGTGATTGTATTATTAGTCTTTTGGTTTCTCTCGGCTGTGGCAATCATTGTTTTTCCCCAGTCAATTGAACATCATAGATCATTGTAACTGCCTCATGGCAGTAATTGTGGCTTTTACGCACGCTCCTTCCGCCTCTAGAATCATGCCAATACCAAAATGACGCCCAACATAATGATCAAATGATTTTCACTTTCACTGATTCTTGCTCAAGCATATGTTTCAGCAGCAAAGTGGATCTACGGGACGCTTCGATAAAGCCAATCACAGCAGCTCCTCTCATCAGGAACAGACAGTTTAACGAGCCAACACTTCAGCAGGAAACCTCCCTCCACAGACAAAAGTATACGTTTAAGTATAAGTTGAGCTCCTGAGGTCCTGGCCGTATGATTGACTTGTAAGTGTTTTTCCCCTGTGTTTTTTGTGTAAGAGTGTATGCTCTGTTTTTGCGAGGAGCTTTGCGTTCCGAGGACCCGCAGGCTGTCGTGTGAGTTGGATGGGACACCAACAGGGAGCAGGCCCGTGTCGCGGCGCAGGCCAAGGCAACACTCAACACTGAGGCAACTGGGAAGTGTCCCGGTGCTCCTCAAGGGCTGCCCACCACAAGCTCCCACAGAGGACTCATGAACGCTCTGGTCCGGACCACGTCTGAGACCGGCAACGCTGAAAAGCGACAAACGTCACAGACGCGTGTCCTCTCTGGGAGTGTGGAATGAGACCTATGGCAGAAATAACACCCATGGTTTCCGGAGCTCTTTCACCAGAGAAGAGCTCATTAACATCATCACTTGTTACTTTGCCCCATTCAGGCCTGGAGTGCATTTGTGTTCTCTGGTTTCTAACATAACAGTGTGTTTTATGTGAAGCTTTTCAGTTTCTGAGGTTTGCAGGCATGAAACAGTAATTTTAAAGCACAGTCAACTGAAAATGACTCAGTGTGAGTGAAAAGTGGTCAGAATCAACACTATTGTGTTTATCGTGAAGCTTTTCAGTTTCTGAGGTTTGCAGGAATGACACACAAATTTTAGAAAAAAGTCAACTGAAAACCACTCAGTGTGAGAGAATACTGGTCAGAATAAGCACTTATGTGTTTTTTGTCAAGCTTTTCAGTTTGTGAGGTCTGCAGGCCTGAAACAACTGAAAATGACTCAGTGTGATTGAATCGTGGTCAGAATCAACGCTTGTGTGATGTTTGTGAAACTTTTCAGTTTCTGAAGTTTGCAGGAATGAAACAAGCAACAATGAGGCAACTGGGAAGTGTCCCAAGCTCCCACAGAGGACTCATGAACGCTCTGGTCCGGACCACGTCTGAGACCGGCAACGCTGAAAAGCGACAAACGTCACAGACGCGTGTCCTCTCTGGGAGTGTGGAATGAGACCTATGGCAGAAATAACACCCATGGTTTCCGGAGCTCTTTCACCAGAGAAGAGCTCATTAACATCATCACTTGTTACTTTGCCCCATTCAGGCCTGGAGTGCATTTGTGTTCTCTGGTTTCTAACATAACAGTGTGTTTTATGTGAAGCTTTTCAGTTTCTGAGGTTTGCAGTCATGAAACAGTAATTTTAAAGCACAGTCAACTGAAAATGACTCAGTGTGAGTGAAAAGTGGTCAGAATCAACACTATTGTGTTTATCGTGAAGCTTTTCAGTTTCTGAGGTTTGCAGGAATGACACACAAATTTTAGAAAAAAGTCAACTGAAAACCACTCAGTGTGAGAGAATACTGGTCAGAATCAGCACTTATGTGTTTTTTGTCAAGCTTTTCAGTTTGTGAGGTCTGCAGGCCTGAAACAACTGAAAATGACTCAGTGTGATTGAATCGTGGTCAGAATCAACGCTTGTGTGATGTTTGTGAAACTTTTCAGTTTCTGAAGTTTGCAGGAATGAAACAAGCAACAATGAGGCAACTGGGAAGTGTCCCAAGCTCCCACAGAGGACTCATGAACGCTCTGGTCCGGACCACGTCTGAGACCGGCAACGCTGAAAAGCGACAAACGTCACAGACGCGTGTCCTCTCTGGGAGTGTGGAATGAGACCTATGGCAGAAACGGCTCCTATTTAAAATCTTCCGAGGGTGAAGTAGTCATATCGAATGTGACGTCACCAAGCCAGGGACGTATCAAAGGAGGATCCCGCTCATTTTGCTTTGAAGTCGAGGCTTTGCTGCTGTGTGCTTTATTCTGTTTCAGGTCCAGTGTTACAGCGATTCCCTTTGCCATGTGTTGAGCCAGCCGTGTGGTGACTGCGCAATAATGAGGCAGGAGAGACATTGACTGCCACTGCTGTTTTGTTTCCTTGTGGTTTATGTAGTTGTTTTTATTTGTGATTGTATTATTAGTCTTTTGGTTTCTCTCGGCTGTGGCAATCATTGTTTTTCCCCAGTCAATTGAACATCATAGATCATTGTAACTGCCTCATGGCAGTAATTGTGGCTTTTACGCACGCTCCTTCCGCCTCTAGAATCATGTCAATACCAAAATGACGCCCAACATAATGATTTCATGTAATGATCAAATGATTTTCACTTTCACTGATTCTTGCTCAAGCATATGTTTCAGCAGCAAAGTGGATCTACGGGACGCTTCGATAAAGCCAATCACAGCAGCTCCTCTCATCAGGAACAGACAGTTTAACGAGCCAACACTTCAGCAGGAAACCTCCCTCCACAGACAAAAGTATACGTTTAAGTATAAGTTGAGCTCCTGAGGTCCTGGCCGTATGATTGACTTGTAAGTGTTTTTCCCCTGTGTTTTTTGTGTAAGAGTGTATGCTCTGTTTTTGCGAGGAGCTTTGCGTTCCGAGGACCCGCAGGCTGTCGCGTGAGTTGGATGGGACACCAACAGGGAGCAGGCCCGTGTCGCGGCGCAGGCCAAGGCAACACTCAACACTGAGGCAACTGGGAAGTGTCCCGGTGCTCCTCAAGGGCTGCCCACCACAAGCTCCCACAGAGGACTCATGAACGCTCTGGTCCGGACCACGTCTGAGACCGGCAACGCTGAAAAGCGACAAACGTCACAGACGCGTGTCCTCTCTGGGAGTGTGGAATGAGACCTATGGCAGAAATAACACCCATGGTTTCCGGAGCTCTTTCACCAGAGAAGAGCTCATTAACATCATCACTTGTTACTTTGCCCCATTCAGGCCTGGAGTGCATTTGTGTTCTCTGGTTTCTAACATAACAGTGTGTTTTATGTGAAGCTTTTCAGTTTCTGAGGTTTGCAGTCATGAAACAGTAATTTTAAAGCACAGTCAACTGAAAATGACTCAGTGTGAGTGAAAAGTGGTCAGAATCAACACTATTGTGTTTATCGTGAAGCTTTTCAGTTTCTGAGGTTTGCAGGAATGACACACAAATTTTAGAAAAAAGTCAACTGAAAACCACTCAGTGTGAGAGAATACTGGTCAGAATCAGCACTTATGTGTTTTTTGTCAAGCTTTTCAGTTTGTGAGGTCTGCAGGCCTGAAACAACTGAAAATGACTCAGTGTGATTGAATCGTGGTCAGAATCAACGCTTGTGTGATGTTTGTGAAACTTTTCAGTTTCTGAAGTTTGCAGGAATGAAACAAGCAACAATGAGGCAACTGGGAAGTGTCCCAAGCTCCCACAGAGGACTCATGAACGCTCTGGTCCGGACCACGTCTGAGACCGGCAACGCTGAAAAGCGACAAACGTCACAGACGCGTGTCCTCTCTGGGAGTGTGGAATGAGACCTATGGCAGAAATAACACCCATGGTTTCCGGAGCTCTTTCACCAGAGAAGAGCTCATTAACATCATCACTTGTTACTTTGCCCCATTCAGGCCTGGAGTGCATTTGTGTTCTCTGGTTTCTAACATAACAGTGTGTTTTATGTGAAGCTTTTCAGTTTCTGAGGTTTGCAGGCATGAAACAGTAATTTTAAAGCACAGTCAACTGAAAATGACTCAGTGTGAGTGAAAAGTGGTCAGAATCAACACTATTGTGTTTATCGTGAAGCTTTTCAGTTTCTGAGGTTTGCAGGAATGACACACAAATTTTAGAAAAAAGTCAACTGAAAACCACTCAGTGTGAGAGAATACTGGTCAGAATCAGCACTTATGTGTTTTTTGTCAAGCTTTTCAGTTTGTGAGGTCTGCAGGCCTGAAACAACTGAAAATGACTCAGTGTGATTGAATCGTGGTCAGAATCAACGCTTGTGTGATGTTTGTGAAACTTTTCAGTTTCTGAAGTTTGCAGGAATGAAACAAGCAACAATGAGGCAACTGGGAAGTGTCCCAAGCTCCCACAGAGGACTCATGAACGCTCTGGTCCGGACCACGTCTGAGACCGGCAACGCTGAAAAGCGACAAACGTCACAGACGCGTGTCCTCTCTGGGAGTGTGGAATGAGACCTATGGCAGAAACGGCTCCTATTTAAAATCTTCCGAGGGTGAAGTAGTCATATCGAATGTGACGTCACCAAGCCAGGGACGTATCAAAGGAGGATCCCGCTCATTTTGCTTTGAAGTCGAGGCTTTGCTGCTGTGTGCTTTATTCTGTTTCAGGTCCAGTGTTACAGCGATTCCCTTTGCCATGTGTTGAGCCAGCCGTGTGGTGACTGCGCAATAATGAGGCAGGAGAGACATTGACTGCCACTGCTGTTTTGTTTCCTTGTGGTTTATGTAGTTGTTTTTATTTGTGATTGTATTATTAGTCTTTTGGTTTCTCTCGGCTGTGGCAATCATTGTTTTTCCCCAGTCAATTGAACACTATAGATCATTGTAACTGCCTCATGGCAGTAATTGTGGCTTTTACGCACGCTCCTTCCGCCTCTAGAATCATGTCAATACCAAAATGACGCCCAACATAATGATCAAATGATTTTCACTTTCACTGATTCTTGCTCAAGCATATGTTTCAGCAGCAAAGTGGATCTACGGGACGCTTCGATAAAGCCAATCACAGCAGCTCCTCTCATCAGGAACAGACAGTTTAACGAGCCAACACTTCAGCAGGAAACCTCCCTCCACAGACAAAAGTATACGTTTAAGTATAAGTTGAGCTCCTGAGGTCCTGGCCGTATTATTGACTTGTAAGTGTTTTTCCCCTGTGTTTTTTGTGTAAGAGTGTATGCTCTGTTTTTGCGAGGAGCTTTGCGTTCCGAGGACCCGCAGGCTGTCGCGTGAGTTGGATGGGACACCAACAGGGAGCAGGCCCGTGTCGCGGCGCAGGCCAAGGCAACACTCAACACTGAGGCAACTGGGAAGTGTCCCGGTGCTCCTCAAGGGCTGCCCACCACAAGCTCCCACAGAGGACTCATGAACGCTCTGGTCCGGACCACGTCTGAGACCGGCAACGCTGAAAAGCGACAAACGTCACAGACGCGTGTCCTCTCTGGGAGTGTGGAATGAGACCTATGGCAGAAATAACACCCATGGTTTCCGGAGCTCTTTCACCAGAGAAGAGCTCATTAACATCATCACTTGTTACTTTGCCCCATTCAGGCCTGGAGTGCATTTGTGTTCTCTGGTTTCTAACATAACAGTGTGTTTTATGTGAAGCTTTTCAGTTTCTGAGGTTTGCAGGCATGAAACAGTCATTTTAAAGCACAGTCAACTGAAAATGACTCAGTGTGAGTGAAAAGTGGTCAGAATCAACACTATTGTGTTTATCGTGAAGCTTTTCAGTTTCTGAGGTTTGCAGGAATGACACACAAATTTTAGAAAAAAGTCAACTGAAAACCACTCAGTGTCAGTGAATACTGGTCAGAATCAGCACTTATGTGTTTTTTGTCAAGCTTTTCAGTTTGTTAGGTCTGCAGGCCTGAAACAACTGAAAATGACTCAGTGTGACTGAATCGTGGTCCGAATCAACGCTTGTGTGATGTTTGTGAAACTTTTCAGTTTCTGAAGTTTGCAGGAATGAAACAAGCATCAATGAGGCAACTGGGAAGTGTCCCAAGCTCCCACAGAGGACTCATGAACGCTCTGGTCCGGACCACGTCTGAGACCGGCAACGCTGAAAAGCGACAAACGTCACAGACGCGTGTCCTCTCTGGGAGTGTGGAATGAGACCTATGGCAGAAACGGCTCCTATTTAAAATCTTCCGAGGGTGAAGTAGTCATATCGAATGTGACGTCACCAAGCCAGGGACGTATCAAAGGAGGATCCCGCTCATTTTGCTTTGAAGTCGAGGCTTTGCTGCTGTGTGCTTTATTCTGTTTCAGGTCCAGTGTTACAGCGATTCCCTTTGCCATGTGTTGAGCCAGCCGTGTGGTGACTGCGCAATAATGAGGCAGGAGAGACATTGACTGCCACTGCTGTTTTGTTTCCTTGTGGTTTATGTAGTTGTTTTTATTTGTGATTGTATTATTAGTCTTTTGGTTTCTCTCGGCTGTGGCAATCATTGTTTTTCCCCAGTCAATTGAACATCATAGATCATTGTAACTGCCTCATGGCAGTAATTGTGGCTTTTACGCACGCTCCTTCCGCCTCTAGAATCATGCCAATACCAAAATGACGCCCAACATAATGATCAAATGATTTTCACTTTCACTGATTCTTGCTCAAGCATATGTTTCAGCAGCAAAGTGGATCTACGGGACGCTTCGATAAAGCCAATCACAGCAGCTCCTCTCATCAGGAACAGACAGTTTAACGAGCCAACACTTCAGCAGGAAACCTCCCTCCACAGACAAAAGTATACGTTTAAGTATAAGTTGAGCTCCTGAGGTCCTGGCCGTATGATTGACTTGTAAGTGTTTTTCCCCTGTGTTTTTTGTGTAAGAGTGTATGCTCTGTTTTTGCGAGGAGCTTTGCGTTCCGAGGACCCGCAGGCTGTCGTGTGAGTTGGATGGGACACCAACAGGGAGCAGGCCCGTGTCGCGGCGCAGGCCAAGGCAACACTCAACACTGAGGCAACTGGGAAGTGTCCCGGTGCTCCTCAAGGGCTGCCCACCACAAGCTCCCACAGAGGACTCATGAACGCTCTGGTCCGGACCACGTCTGAGACCGGCAACGCTGAAAAGCGACAAACGTCACAGACGCGTGTCCTCTCTGGGAGTGTGGAATGAGACCTATGGCAGAAATAACACCCATGGTTTCCGGAGCTCTTTCACCAGAGAAGAGCTCATTAACATCATCACTTGTTACTTTGCCCCATTCAGGCCTGGAGTGCATTTGTGTTCTCTGGTTTCTAACATAACAGTGTGTTTTATGTGAAGCTTTTCAGTTTCTGAGGTTTGCAGTCATGAAACAGTAATTTTAAAGCACAGTCAACTGAAAATGACTCAGTGTGAGTGAAAAGTGGTCAGAATCAACACTATTGTGTTTATCGTGAAGCTTTTCAGTTTCTGAGGTTTGCAGGAATGACACACAAATTTTAGAAAAAAGTCAACTGAAAACCACTCAGTGTGAGAGAATACTGGTCAGAATCAGCACTTATGTGTTTTTTGTCAAGCTTTTCAGTTTGTGAGGTCTGCAGGCCTGAAACAACTGAAAATGACTCAGTGTGATTGAATCGTGGTCAGAATCAACGCTTGTGTGATGTTTGTGAAACTTTTCAGTTTCTGAAGTTTGCAGGAATGAAACAAGCAACAATGAGGCAACTGGGAAGTGTCCCAAGCTCCCACAGAGGACTCATGAACGCTCTGGTCCGGACCACGTCTGAGACCGGCAACGCTGAAAAGCGACAAACGTCACAGACGCGTGTCCTCTCTGGGAGTGTGGAATGAGACCTATGGCAGAAACGGCTCCTATTTAAAATCTTCCGAGGGTGAAGTAGTCATATCGAATGTGACGTCACCAAGCCAGGGACGTATCAAAGGAGGATCCCGCTCATTTTGCTTTGAAGTCGAGGCTTTGCTGCTGTGTGCTTTATTCTGTTTCAGGTCCAGTGTTACAGCGATTCCCTTTGCCATGTGTTGAGCCAGCCGTGTGGTGACTGCGCAATAATGAGGCAGGAGAGACATTGACTGCCACTGCTGTTTTGTTTCCTTGTGGTTTATGTAGTTGTTTTTATTTGTGATTGTATTATTAGTCTTTTGGTTTCTCTCGGCTGTGGCAATCATTGTTTTTCCCCAGTCAATTGAACATCATAGATCATTGTAACTGCCTCATGGCAGTAATTGTGGCTTTTACGCACGCTCCTTCCGCCTCTAGAATCATGTCAATACCAAAATGACGCCCAACATAATGATTTCATGTAATGATCAAATGATTTTCACTTTCACTGATTCTTGCTCAAGCATATGTTTCAGCAGCAAAGTGGATCTACGGGACGCTTCGATAAAGCCAATCACAGCAGCTCCTCTCATCAGGAACAGACAGTTTAACGAGCCAACACTTCAGCAGGAAACCTCCCTCCACAGACAAAAGTATACGTTTAAGTATAAGTTGAGCTCCTGAGGTCCTGGCCGTATTATTGACTTGTAAGTGTTTTTCCCCTGTGTTTTTTGTGTAAGAGTGTATGCTCTGTTTTTGCGAGGAGCTTTGCGTTCCGAGGACCCGCAGGCTGTCGTGTGAGTTGGATGGGACACCAACAGGGAGCAGGCCCGTGTCGCGGCGCAGGCCAAGGCAACACTCAACACTGAGGCAACTGGGAAGTGTCCCGGTGCTCCTCAAGGGCTGCCCACCACAAGCTCCCGCAGAGGACTCATGAACGCTCTGGTCCGGACCACGTCTGAGACCGGCAACGCTGAAAAGCGACAAACGTCACAGACGCGTGTCCTCTCTGGGAGTGTGGAATGAGACCTATGGCAGAAATAACACCCATGGTTTCCGGAGCTCTTTCACCAGAGAAGAGCTCATTAACATCATCACTTGTTACTTTGCCCCATTCAGGCCTGGAGTGCATTTGTGTTCTCTGGTTTCTAACATAACAGTGTGTTTTATGTGAAGCTTTTCAGTTTCTGAGGTTTGCAGGCATGAAACAGTCATTTTAAAGCACAGTCAACTGAAAATGACTCAGTGTGAGTGAAAAGTGGTCAGAATCAACACTATTGTGTTTATCGTGAAGCTTTTCAGTTTCTGAGGTTTGCAGGAATGACACACAAATTTTAGAAAAAAGTCAACTGAAAACCACTCAGTGTCAGTGAATACTGGTCAGAATCAGCACTTATGTGTTTTTTGTCAAGCTTTTCAGTTTGTTAGGTCTGCAGGCCTGAAACAACTGAAAATGACTCAGTGTGATTGAATCGTGGTCAGAATCAACGCTTGTGTGATGTTTGTGAAACTTTTCAGTTTCTGAAGTTTGCAGGAATGAAACAAGCAACAATGAGGCAACTGGGAAGTGTCCCAAGCTCCCACAGAGGACTCATGAACGCTCTGGTCCGGACCACGTCTGAGACCGGCAACGCTGAAAAGCGACAAACGTCACAGACGCGTGTCCTCTCTGGGAGTGTGGAATGAGACCTATGGCAGAAATAACACCCATGGTTTCCGGAGCTCTTTCACCAGAGAAGAGCTCATTAACATCATCACTTGTTACTTTGCCCCATTCAGGCCTGGAGTGCATTTGTGTTCTCTGGTTTCTAACATAACAGTGTGTTTTATGTGAAGCTTTTCAGTTTCTGAGGTTTGCAGTCATGAAACAGTAATTTTAAAGCACAGTCAACTGAAAATGACTCAGTGTGAGTGAAAAGTGGTCAGAATCAACACTATTGTGTTTATCGTGAAGCTTTTCAGTTTCTGAGGTTTGCAGGAATGACACACAAATTTTAGAAAAAAGTCAACTGAAAACCACTCAGTGTGAGAGAATACTGGTCAGAATCAGCACTTATGTGTTTTTTGTCAAGCTTTTCAGTTTGTGAGGTCTGCAGGCCTGAAACAACTGAAAATGACTCAGTGTGATTGAATCGTGGTCAGAATCAACGCTTGTGTGATGTTTGTGAAACTTTTCAGTTTCTGAAGTTTGCAGGAATGAAACAAGCAACAATGAGGCAACTGGGAAGTGTCCCAAGCTCCCACAGAGGACTCATGAACGCTCTGGTCCGGACCACGTCTGAGACCGGCAACGCTGAAAAGCGACAAACGTCACAGACGCGTGTCCTCTCTGGGAGTGTGGAATGAGACCTATGGCAGAAACGGATCCTATTTAAAATCTTCCGAGGGTGAAGTAGTCATATCGAATGTGACGTCACCAAGCCAGGGACGTATCAAAGGAGGATCCCGCTCATTTTGCTTTGAAGTCGAGGCTTTGCTGCTGTGTGCTTTATTCTGTTTCAGGTCCAGTGTTACAGCGATTCCCTTTGCCATGTGTTGAGCCAGCCGTGTGGTGACTGCGCAATAATGAGGCAGGAGAGACATTGACTGCCACTGCTGTTTTGTTTCCTTGTGGTTTATGTAGTTGTTTTTATTTGTGATTGTATTATTAGTCTTTTGGTTTCTCTCGGCTGTGGCAATCATTGTTTTTCCCCAGTCAATTGAACATCATAGATCATTGTAACTGCCTCATGGCAGTAATTGTGGCTTTTACGCACGCTCCTTCCGCCTCTAGAATCATGTCAATACCAAAATGACGCCCAACATAATGATTTCATGTAATGATCAAATGATTTTCACTTTCACTGATTCTTGCTCAAGCATATGTTTCAGCAGCAAAGTGGATCTACGGGACGCTTCGATAAAGCCAATCACAGCAGCTCCTCTCATCAGGAACAGACAGTTTAACGAGCCAACACTTCAGCAGGAAACCTCCCTCCACAGACAAAAGTATACGTTTAAGTATAAGTTGAGCTCCTGAGGTCCTGGCCGTATTATTGACTTGTAAGTGTTTTTCCCCTGTGTTTTTTGTGTAAGAGTGTATGCTCTGTTTTTGCGAGGAGCTTTGCGTTCCGAGGACCCGCAGGCTGTCGCGTGAGTTGGATGGGACACCAACAGGGAGCAGGCCCGTGTCGCGGCGCAGGCCAAGGCAACACTCAACACTGAGGCAACTGGGAAGTGTCCCGGTGCTCCTCAAGGGCTGCCCACCACAAGCTCCCGCAGAGGACTCATGAACGCTCTGGTCCGGACCACGTCTGAGACCGGCAACGCTGAAAAGCGACAAACGTCACAGACGCGTGTCCTCTCTGGGAGTGTGGAATGAGACCTATGGCAGAAATAACACCCATGGTTTCCGGAGCTCTTTCACCAGAGAAGAGCTCATTAACATCATCACTTGTTACTTTGCCCCATTCAGGCCTGGAGTGCATTTGTGTTCTCTGGTTTCTAACATAACAGTGTGTTTTATGTGAAGCTTTTCAGTTTCTGAGGTTTGCAGGCATGAAACAGTCATTTTAAAGCACAGTCAACTGAAAATGACTCAGTGTGAGTGAAAAGTGGTCAGAATCAACACTATTGTGTTTATCGTGAAGCTTTTCAGTTTCTGAGGTTTGCAGGAATGACACACAAATTTTAGAAAAAAGTCAACTGAAAACCACTCAGTGTCAGTGAATACTGGTCAGAATCAGCACTTATGTGTTTTTTGTCAAGCTTTTCAGTTTGTTAGGTCTGCAGGCCTGAAACAACTGAAAATGACTCAGTGTGATTGAATCGTGGTCAGAATCAACGCTTGTGTGATGTTTGTGAAACTTTTCAGTTTCTGAAGTTTGCAGGAATGAAACAAGCAACAATGAGGCAACTGGGAAGTGTCCCAAGCTCCCACAGAGGACTCATGAACGCTCTGGTCCGGACCACGTCTGAGACCGGCAACGCTGAAAAGCGACAAACGTCACAGACGCGTGTCCTCTCTGGGAGTGTGGAATGAGACCTATGGCAGAAACGGCTCCTATTTAAAATCTTCCGAGGGTGAAGTAGTCATATCGAATGTGACGTCACCAAGCCAGGGACGTATCAAAGGAGGATCCCGCTCATTTTGCTTTGAAGTCGAGGCTTTGCTGCTGTGTGCTTTATTCTGTTTCAGGTCCAGTGTTACAGCGATTCCCTTTGCCATGTGTTGAGCCAGCCGTGTGGTGACTGCGCAATAATGAGGCAGGAGAGACATTGACTGCCACTGCTGTTTTGTTTCCTTGTGGTTTATGTAGTTGTTTTTATTTGTGATTGTATTATTAGTCTTTTGGTTTCTCTCGGCTGTGGCAATCATTGTTTTTCCCCAGTCAATTGAACATCATAGATCATTGTAACTGCCTCATGGCAGTAATTGTGGCTTTTACGCACGCTCCTTCCGCCTCTAGAATCATGTCAATACCAAAATGACGCCCAACATAATGATTTCATGTAATGATCAAATGATTTTCACTTTCACTGATTCTTGCTCAAGCATATGTTTCAGCAGCAAAGTGGATCTACGGGACGCTTCGATAAAGCCAATCACAGCAGCTCCTCTCATCAGGAACAGACAGTTTAACGAGCCAACACTTCAGCAGGAAACCTCCCTCCACAGACAAAAGTATACGTTTAAGTATAAGTTGAGCTCCTGAGGTCCTGGCCGTATTATTGACTTGTAAGTGTTTTTCCCCTGTGTTTTTTGTGTAAGAGTGTATGCTCTGTTTTTGCGAGGAGCTTTGCGTTCCGAGGACCCGCAGGCTGTCGCGTGAGTTGGATGGGACACCAACAGGGAGCAGGCCCGTGTCGCGGCGCAGGCCAAGGCAACACTCAACACTGAGGCAACTGGGAAGTGTCCCGGTGCTCCTCAAGGGCTGCCCACCACAAGCTCCCACAGAGGACTCATGAACGCTCTGGTCCGGACCACGTCTGAGACCGGCAACGCTGAAAAGCGACAAACGTCACAGACGCGTGTCCTCTCTGGGAGTGTGGAATGAGACCTATGGCAGAAACGGCTCCTATTTAAAATCTTCCGAGGGTGAAGTAGTCATATCGAATGTGACGTCACCAAGCCAGGGACGTATCAAAGGAGGATCCCGCTCATTTTGCTTTGAAGTCGAGGCTTTGCTGCTGTGTGCTTTATTCTGTTTCAGGTCCAGTGTTACAGCGATTCCCTTTGCCATGTGTTGAGCCAGCCGTGTGGTGACTGCGCAATAATGAGGCAGGAGAGACATTGACTGCCACTGCTGTTTTGTTTCCTTGTGGTTTATGTAGTTGTTTTTATTTGTGATTGTATTATTAGTCTTTTGGTTTCTCTCGGCTGTGGCAATCATTGTTTTTCCCCAGTCAATTGAACACTATAGATCATTGTAACTGCCTCATGGCAGTAATTGTGGCTTTTACGCACGCTCCTTCCGCCTCTAGAATCATGTCAATACCAAAATGACGCCCAACATAATGATCAAATGATTTTCACTTTCACTGATTCTTGCTCAAGCATATGTTTCAGCAGCAAAGTGGATCTACGGGACGCTTCGATAAAGCCAATCACAGCAGCTCCTCTCATCAGGAACAGACAGTTTAACGAGCCAACACTTCAGCAGGAAACCTCCCTCCACAGACAAAAGTATACGTTTAAGTATAAGTTGAGCTCCTGAGGTCCTGGCCGTATTATTGACTTGTAAGTGTTTTTCCCCTGTGTTTTTTGTGTAAGAGTGTATGCTCTGTTTTTGCGAGGAGCTTTGCGTTCCGAGGACCCGCAGGCTGTCGCGTGAGTTGGATGGGACACCAACAGGGAGCAGGCCCGTGTCGCGGCGCAGGCCAAGGCAACACTCAACACTGAGGCAACTGGGAAGTGTCCCGGTGCTCCTCAAGGGCTGCCCACCACAAGCTCCCACAGAGGACTCATGAACGCTCTGGTCCGGACCACGTCTGAGACCGGCAACGCTGAAAAGCGACAAACGTCACAGACGCGTGTCCTCTCTGGGAGTGTGGAATGAGACCTATGGCAGAAATAACACCCATGGTTTCCGGAGCTCTTTCACCAGAGAAGAGCTCATTAACATCATCACTTGTTACTTTGCCCCATTCAGGCCTGGAGTGCATTTGTGTTCTCTGGTTTCTAACATAACAGTGTGTTTTATGTGAAGCTTTTCAGTTTCTGAGGTTTGCAGGCATGAAACAGTCATTTTAAAGCACAGTCAACTGAAAATGACTCAGTGTGAGTGAAAAGTGGTCAGAATCAACACTATTGTGTTTATCGTGAAGCTTTTCAGTTTCTGAGGTTTGCAGGAATGACACACAAATTTTAGAAAAAAGTCAACTGAAAACCACTCAGTGTGAGAGAATACTGGTCAGAATCAGCACTTATGTGTTTTTTGTCAAGCTTTTCAGTTTGTGAGGTCTGCAGGCCTGAAACAACTGAAAATGACTCAGTGTGATTGAATCGTGGTCAGAATCAACGCTTGTGTGATGTTTGTGAAACTTTTCAGTTTCTGAAGTTTGCAGGAATGAAACAAGCAACAATGAGGCAACTGGGAAGTGTCCCAAGCTCCCACAGAGGACTCATGAACGCTCTGGTCCGGACCACGTCTGAGACCGGCAACGCTGAAAAGCGACAAACGTCACAGACGCGTGTCCTCTCTGGGAGTGTGGAATGAGACCTATGGCAGAAACGGATCCTATTTAAAATCTTCCGAGGGTGAAGTAGTCATATCGAATGTGACGTCACCAAGCCAGGGACGTATCAAAGGAGGATCCCGCTCATTTTGCTTTGAAGTCGAGGCTTTGCTGCTGTGTGCTTTATTCTGTTTCAGGTCCAGTGTTACAGCGATTCCCTTTGCCATGTGTTGAGCCAGCCGTGTGGTGACTGCGCAATAATGAGGCAGGAGAGACATTGACTGCCACTGCTGTTTTGTTTCCTTGTGGTTTATGTAGTTGTTTTTATTTGTGATTGTATTATTAGTCTTTTGGTTTCTCTCGGCTGTGGCAATCATTGTTTTTCCCCAGTCAATTGAACATCATAGATCATTGTAACTGCCTCATGGCAGTAATTGTGGCTTTTACGCACGCTCCTTCCGCCTCTAGAATCATGTCAATACCAAAATGACGCCCAACATAATGATTTCATGTAATGATCAAATGATTTTCACTTTCACTGATTCTTGCTCAAGCATATGTTTCAGCAGCAAAGTGGATCTACGGGACGCTTCGATAAAGCCAATCACAGCAGCTCCTCTCATCAGGAACAGACAGTTTAACGAGCCAACACTTCAGCAGGAAACCTCCCTCCACAGACAAAAGTATACGTTTAAGTATAAGTTGAGCTCCTGAGGTCCTGGCCGTATTATTGACTTGTAAGTGTTTTTCCCCTGTGTTTTTTGTGTAAGAGTGTATGCTCTGTTTTTGCGAGGAGCTTTGCGTTCCGAGGACCCGCAGGCTGTCGCGTGAGTTGGATGGGACACCAACAGGGAGCAGGCCCGTGTCGCGGCGCAGGCCAAGGCAACACTCAACACTGAGGCAACTGGGAAGTGTCCCGGTGCTCCTCAAGGGCTGCCCACCACAAGCTCCCGCAGAGGACTCATGAACGCTCTGGTCCGGACCACGTCTGAGACCGGCAACGCTGAAAAGCGACAAACGTCACAGACGCGTGTCCTCTCTGGGAGTGTGGAATGAGACCTATGGCAGAAATAACACCCATGGTTTCCGGAGCTCTTTCACCAGAGAAGAGCTCATTAACATCATCACTTGTTACTTTGCCCCATTCAGGCCTGGAGTGCATTTGTGTTCTCTGGTTTCTAACATAACAGTGTGTTTTATGTGAAGCTTTTCAGTTTCTGAGGTTTGCAGGCATGAAACAGTCATTTTAAAGCACAGTCAACTGAAAATGACTCAGTGTGAGTGAAAAGTGGTCAGAATCAACACTATTGTGTTTATCGTGAAGCTTTTCAGTTTCTGAGGTTTGCAGGAATGACACACAAATTTTAGAAAAAAGTCAACTGAAAACCACTCAGTGTCAGTGAATACTGGTCAGAATCAGCACTTATGTGTTTTTTGTCAAGCTTTTCAGTTTGTTAGGTCTGCAGGCCTGAAACAACTGAAAATGACTCAGTGTGATTGAATCGTGGTCAGAATCAACGCTTGTGTGATGTTTGTGAAACTTTTCAGTTTCTGAAGTTTGCAGGAATGAAACAAGCAACAATGAGGCAACTGGGAAGTGTCCCAAGCTCCCACAGAGGACTCATGAACGCTCTGGTCCGGACCACGTCTGAGACCGGCAACGCTGAAAAGCGACAAACGTCACAGACGCGTGTCCTCTCTGGGAGTGTGGAATGAGACCTATGGCAGAAACGGCTCCTATTTAAAATCTTCCGAGGGTGAAGTAGTCATATCGAATGTGACGTCACCAAGCCAGGGACGTATCAAAGGAGGATCCCGCTCATTTTGCTTTGAAGTCGAGGCTTTGCTGCTGTGTGCTTTATTCTGTTTCAGGTCCAGTGTTACAGCGATTCCCTTTGCCATGTGTTGAGCCAGCCGTGTGGTGACTGCGCAATAATGAGGCAGGAGAGACATTGACTGCCACTGCTGTTTTGTTTCCTTGTGGTTTATGTAGTTGTTTTTATTTGTGATTGTATTATTAGTCTTTTGGTTTCTCTCGGCTGTGGCAATCATTGTTTTTCCCCAGTCAATTGAACATCATAGATCATTGTAACTGCCTCATGGCAGTAATTGTGGCTTTTACGCACGCTCCTTCCGCCTCTAGAATCATGTCAATACCAAAATGACGCCCAACATAATGATTTCATGTAATGATCAAATGATTTTCACTTTCACTGATTCTTGCTCAAGCATATGTTTCAGCAGCAAAGTGGATCTACGGGACGCTTCGATAAAGCCAATCACAGCAGCTCCTCTCATCAGGAACAGACAGTTTAACGAGCCAACACTTCAGCAGGAAACCTCCCTCCACAGACAAAAGTATACGTTTAAGTATAAGTTGAGCTCCTGAGGTCCTGGCCGTATTATTGACTTGTAAGTGTTTTTCCCCTGTGTTTTTTGTGTAAGAGTGTATGCTCTGTTTTTGCGAGGAGCTTTGCGTTCCGAGGACCCGCAGGCTGTCGCGTGAGTTGGATGGGACACCAACAGGGAGCAGGCCCGTGTCGCGGCGCAGGCCAAGGCAACACTCAACACTGAGGCAACTGGGAAGTGTCCCGGTGCTCCTCAAGGGCTGCCCACCACAAGCTCCCACAGAGGACTCATGAACGCTCTGGTCCGGACCACGTCTGAGACCGGCAACGCTGAAAAGCGACAAACGTCACAGACGCGTGTCCTCTCTGGGAGTGTGGAATGAGACCTATGGCAGAAACGGCTCCTATTTAAAATCTTCCGAGGGTGAAGTAGTCATATCGAATGTGACGTCACCAAGCCAGGGACGTATCAAAGGAGGATCCCGCTCATTTTGCTTTGAAGTCGAGGCTTTGCTGCTGTGTGCTTTATTCTGTTTCAGGTCCAGTGTTACAGCGATTCCCTTTGCCATGTGTTGAGCCAGCCGTGTGGTGACTGCGCAATAATGAGGCAGGAGAGACATTGACTGCCACTGCTGTTTTGTTTCCTTGTGGTTTATGTAGTTGTTTTTATTTGTGATTGTATTATTAGTCTTTTGGTTTCTCTCGGCTGTGGCAATCATTGTTTTTCCCCAGTCAATTGAACACTATAGATCATTGTAACTGCCTCATGGCAGTAATTGTGGCTTTTACGCACGCTCCTTCCGCCTCTAGAATCATGTCAATACCAAAATGACGCCCAACATAATGATCAAATGATTTTCACTTTCACTGATTCTTGCTCAAGCATATGTTTCAGCAGCAAAGTGGATCTACGGGACGCTTCGATAAAGCCAATCACAGCAGCTCCTCTCATCAGGAACAGACAGTTTAACGAGCCAACACTTCAGCAGGAAACCTCCCTCCACAGACAAAAGTATACGTTTAAGTATAAGTTGAGCTCCTGAGGTCCTGGCCGTATTATTGACTTGTAAGTGTTTTTCCCCTGTGTTTTTTGTGTAAGAGTGTATGCTCTGTTTTTGCGAGGAGCTTTGCGTTCCGAGGACCCGCAGGCTGTCGCGTGAGTTGGATGGGACACCAACAGGGAGCAGGCCCGTGTCGCGGCGCAGGCCAAGGCAACACTCAACACTGAGGCAACTGGGAAGTGTCCCGGTGCTCCTCAAGGGCTGCCCACCACAAGCTCCCACAGAGGACTCATGAACGCTCTGGTCCGGACCACGTCTGAGACCGGCAACGCTGAAAAGCGACAAACGTCACAGACGCGTGTCCTCTCTGGGAGTGTGGAATGAGACCTATGGCAGAAATAACACCCATGGTTTCCGGAGCTCTTTCACCAGAGAAGAGCTCATTAACATCATCACTTGTTACTTTGCCCCATTCAGGCCTGGAGTGCATTTGTGTTCTCTGGTTTCTAACATAACAGTGTGTTTTATGTGAAGCTTTTCAGTTTCTGAGGTTTGCAGGCATGAAACAGTAATTTTAAAGCACAGTCAACTGAAAATGACTCAGTGTGAGTGAAAAGTGGTCAGAATCAACACTATTGTGTTTATCGTGAAGCTTTTCAGTTTCTGAGGATTGCAGGAATGACACACAAATTTTAGAAAAAAGTCAACTGAAAACCACTCAGTGTCAGTGAATACTGGTCAGAATCAGCACTTATGTGTTTTTTGTCAAGCTTTTCAGTTTGTTAGGTCTGCAGGCCTGAAACAACTGAAAATGACTCAGTGTGACTGAATCGTGGTCCGAATCAACGCTTGTGTGATGTTTGTGAAACTTTTCAGTTTCTGAAGTTTGCAGGAATGAAACAAGCAACAATGAGGCAACTGGGAAGTGTCCCAAGCTCCCACAGAGGACTCATGAACGCTCTGGTCCGGACCACGTCTGAGACCGGCAACGCTGAAAAGCGACAAACGTCACAGACGCGTGTCCTCTCTGGGAGTGTGGAATGAGACCTATGGCAGAAACGGATCCTATTTAAAATCTTCCGAGGGTGAAGTAGTCATATCGAATGTGACGTCACCAAGCCAGGGACGTATCAAAGGAGGATCCCGCTCATTTTGCTTTGAAGTCGAGGCTTTGCTGCTGTGTGCTTTATTCTGTTTCAGGTCCAGTGTTACAGCGATTCCCTTTGCCATGTGTTGAGCCAGCCGTGTGGTGACTGCGCAATAATGAGGCAGGAGAGACATTGACTGCCACTGCTGTTTTGTTTCCTTGTGGTTTATGTAGTTGTTTTTATTTGTGATTGTATTATTAGTCTTTTGGTTTCTCTCGGCTGTGGCAATCATTGTTTTTCCCCAGTCAATTGAACATCATAGATCATTGTAACTGCCTCATGGCAGTAATTGTGGCTTTTACGCACGCTCCTTCCGCCTCTAGAATCATGTCAATACCAAAATGACGCCCAACATAATGATTTCATGTAATGATCAAATGATTTTCACTTTCACTGATTCTTGCTCAAGCATATGTTTCAGCAGCAAAGTGGATCTACGGGACGCTTCGATAAAGCCAATCACAGCAGCTCCTCTCATCAGGAACAGACAGTTTAACGAGCCAACACTTCAGCAGGAAACCTCCCTCCACAGACAAAAGTATACGTTTAAGTATAAGTTGAGCTCCTGAGGTCCTGGCCGTATTATTGACTTGTAAGTGTTTTTCCCCTGTGTTTTTTGTGTAAGAGTGTATGCTCTGTTTTTGCGAGGAGCTTTGCGTTCCGAGGACCCGCAGGCTGTCGTGTGAGTTGGATGGGACACCAACAGGGAGCAGGCCCGTGTCGCGGCGCAGGCCAAGGCAACACTCAACACTGAGGCAACTGGGAAGTGTCCCGGTGCTCCTCAAGGGCTGCCCACCACAAGCTCCCACAGAGGACTCATGAACGCTCTGGTCCGGACCACGTCTGAGACCGGCAACGCTGAAAAGCGACAAACGTCACAGACGCGTGTCCTCTCTGGGAGTGTGGAATGAGACCTATGGCAGAAACGGCTCCTATTTAAAATCTTCCGTGGGTGAAGTAGTCATATCGAATGTGACGTCACCAAGCCAGGGACGTATCAAAGGAGGATCCCGCTCATTTTGCTTTGAAGTCGAGGCTTTGCTGCTGTGTGCTTTATTCTGTTTCAGGTCCAGTGTTACAGCGATTCCCTTTGCCATGTGTTGAGCCAGCCGTGTGGTGACTGCGCAATAATGAGGCAGGAGAGACATTGACTGCCACTGCTGTTTTGTTTCCTTGTGGTTTATGTAGTTGTTTTTATTTGTGATTGTATTATTAGTCTTTTGGTTTCTCTCGGCTGTGGCAATCATTGTTTTTCCCCAGTCAATTGAACACTATAGATCATTGTAACTGCCTCATGGCAGTAATTGTGGCTTTTACGCACGCTCCTTCCGCCTCTAGAATCATGTCAATACCAAAATGACGCCCAACATAATGATTTCATGTAATGATCAAATGATTTTCACTTTCACTGATTCTTGCTCAAGCATATGTTTCAGCAGCAAAGTGGATCTACGGGACGCTTCGATAAAGCCAATCACAGCAGCTCCTCTCATCAGGAACAGACAGTTTAACGAGCCAACACTTCAGCAGGAAACCTCCCTCCACAGACAAAAGTATACGTTTAAGTATAAGTTGAGCTCCTGAGGTCCTGGCCGTATTATTGACTTGTAAGTGTTTTTCCCCTGTGTTTTTTGTGTAAGAGTGTATGCTCTGTTTTTGCGAGGAGCTTTGCGTTCCGAGGACCCGCAGGCTGTCGTGTGAGTTGGATGGGACACCAACAGGGAGCAGGCCCGTGTCGCGGCGCAGGCCAAGGCAACACTCAACACTGAGGCAACTGGGAAGTGTCCCGGTGCTCCTCAAGGGCTGCCCACCACAAGCTCCCGCAGAGGACTCATGAACGCTCTGGTCCGGACCACGTCTGAGACCGGCAACGCTGAAAAGCGACAAACGTCACAGACGCGTGTCCTCTCTGGGAGTGTGGAATGAGACCTATGGCAGAAATAACACCCATGGTTTCCGGAGCTCTTTCACCAGAGAAGAGCTCATTAACATCATCACTTGTTACTTTGCCCCATTCAGGCCTGGAGTGCATTTGTGTTCTCTGGTTTCTAACATAACAGTGTGTTTTATGTGAAGCTTTTCAGTTTCTGAGGTTTGCAGGCATGAAACAGTCATTTTAAAGCACAGTCAACTGAAAATGACTCAGTGTGAGTGAAAAGTGGTCAGAATCAACACTATTGTGTTTATCGTGAAGCTTTTCAGTTTCTGAGGTTTGCAGGAATGACACACAAATTTTAGAAAAAAGTCAACTGAAAACCACTCAGTGTCAGTGAATACTGGTCAGAATCAGCACTTATGTGTTTTTTGTCAAGCTTTTCAGTTTGTTAGGTCTGCAGGCCTGAAACAACTGAAAATGACTCAGTGTGATTGAATCGTGGTCAGAATCAACGCTTGTGTGATGTTTGTGAAACTTTTCAGTTTCTGAAGTTTGCAGGAATGAAACAAGCAACAATGAGGCAACTGGGAAGTGTCCCAAGCTCCCACAGAGGACTCATGAACGCTCTGGTCCGGACCACGTCTGAGACCGGCAACGCTGAAAAGCGACAAACGTCACAGACGCGTGTCCTCTCTGGGAGTGTGGAATGAGACCTATGGCAGAAATAACACCCATGGTTTCCGGAGCTCTTTCACCAGAGAAGAGCTCATTAACATCATCACTTGTTACTTTGCCCCATTCAGGCCTGGAGTGCATTTGTGTTCTCTGGTTTCTAACATAACAGTGTGTTTTATGTGAAGCTTTTCAGTTTCTGAGGTTTGCAGTCATGAAACAGTAATTTTAAAGCACAGTCAACTGAAAATGACTCAGTGTGAGTGAAAAGTGGTCAGAATCAACACTATTGTGTTTATCGTGAAGCTTTTCAGTTTCTGAGGTTTGCAGGAATGACACACAAATTTTAGAAAAAAGTCAACTGAAAACCACTCAGTGTGAGAGAATACTGGTCAGAATCAGCACTTATGTGTTTTTTGTCAAGCTTTTCAGTTTGTGAGGTCTGCAGGCCTGAAACAACTGAAAATGACTCAGTGTGATTGAATCGTGGTCAGAATCAACGCTTGTGTGATGTTTGTGAAACTTTTCAGTTTCTGAAGTTTGCAGGAATGAAACAAGCAACAATGAGGCAACTGGGAAGTGTCCCAAGCTCCCACAGAGGACTCATGAACGCTCTGGTCCGGACCACGTCTGAGACCGGCAACGCTGAAAAGCGACAAACGTCACAGACGCGTGTCCTCTCTGGGAGTGTGGAATGAGACCTATGGCAGAAACGGATCCTATTTAAAATCTTCCGAGGGTGAAGTAGTCATATCGAATGTGACGTCACCAAGCCAGGGACGTATCAAAGGAGGATCCCGCTCATTTTGCTTTGAAGTCGAGGCTTTGCTGCTGTGTGCTTTATTCTGTTTCAGGTCCAGTGTTACAGCGATTCCCTTTGCCATGTGTTGAGCCAGCCGTGTGGTGACTGCGCAATAATGAGGCAGGAGAGACATTGACTGCCACTGCTGTTTTGTTTCCTTGTGGTTTATGTAGTTGTTTTTATTTGTGATTGTATTATTAGTCTTTTGGTTTCTCTCGGCTGTGGCAATCATTGTTTTTCCCCAGTCAATTGAACATCATAGATCATTGTAACTGCCTCATGGCAGTAATTGTGGCTTTTACGCACGCTCCTTCCGCCTCTAGAATCATGTCAATACCAAAATGACGCCCAACATAATGATTTCATGTAATGATCAAATGATTTTCACTTTCACTGATTCTTGCTCAAGCATATGTTTCAGCAGCAAAGTGGATCTACGGGACGCTTCGATAAAGCCAATCACAGCAGCTCCTCTCATCAGGAACAGACAGTTTAACGAGCCAACACTTCAGCAGGAAACCTCCCTCCACAGACAAAAGTATACGTTTAAGTATAAGTTGAGCTCCTGAGGTCCTGGCCGTATTATTGACTTGTAAGTGTTTTTCCCCTGTGTTTTTTGTGTAAGAGTGTATGCTCTGTTTTTGCGAGGAGCTTTGCGTTCCGAGGACCCGCAGGCTGTCGCGTGAGTTGGATGGGACACCAACAGGGAGCAGGCCCGTGTCGCGGCGCAGGCCAAGGCAACACTCAACACTGAGGCAACTGGGAAGTGTCCCGGTGCTCCTCAAGGGCTGCCCACCACAAGCTCCCACAGAGGACTCATGAACGCTCTGGTCCGGACCACGTCTGAGACCGGCAACGCTGAAAAGCGACAAACGTCACAGACGCGTGTCCTCTCTGGGAGTGTGGAATGAGACCTATGGCAGAAATAACACCCATGGTTTCCGGAGCTCTTTCACCAGAGAAGAGCTCATTAACATCATCACTTGTTACTTTGCCCCATTCAGGCCTGGAGTGCATTTGTGTTCTCTGGTTTCTAACATAACAGTGTGTTTTATGTGAAGCTTTTCAGTTTCTGAGGTTTGCAGGCATGAAACAGTCATTTTAAAGCACAGTCAACTGAAAATGACTCAGTGTGAGTGAAAAGTGGTCAGAATCAACACTATTGTGTTTATCGTGAAGCTTTTCAGTTTCTGAGGTTTGCAGGAATGACACACAAATTTTAGAAAAAAGTCAACTGAAAACCACTCAGTGTCAGTGAATACTGGTCAGAATCAGCACTTATGTGTTTTTTGTCAAGCTTTTCAGTTTGTTAGGTCTGCAGGCCTGAAACAACTGAAAATGACTCAGTGTGATTGAATCGTGGTCAGAATCAACGCTTGTGTGATGTTTGTGAAACTTTTCAGTTTCTGAAGTTTGCAGGAATGAAACAAGCAACAATGAGGCAACTGGGAAGTGTCCCAAGCTCCCACAGAGGACTCATGAACGCTCTGGTCCGGACCACGTCTGAGACCGGCAACGCTGAAAAGCGACAAACGTCACAGACGCGTGTCCTCTCTGGGAGTGTGGAATGAGACCTATGGCAGAAACGGCTCCTATTTAAAATCTTCCGAGGGTGAAGTAGTCATATCGAATGTGACGTCACCAAGCCAGGGACGTATCAAAGGAGGATCCCGCTCATTTTGCTTTGAAGTCGAGGCTTTGCTGCTGTGTGCTTTATTCTGTTTCAGGTCCAGTGTTACAGCGATTCCCTTTGCCATGTGTTGAGCCAGCCGTGTGGTGACTGCGCAATAATGAGGCAGGAGAGACATTGACTGCCACTGCTGTTTTGTTTCCTTGTGGTTTATGTAGTTGTTTTTATTTGTGATTGTATTATTAGTCTTTTGGTTTCTCTCGGCTGTGGCAATCATTGTTTTTCCCCAGTCAATTGAACACTATAGATCATTGTAACTGCCTCATGGCAGTAATTGTGGCTTTTACGCACGCTCCTTCCGCCTCTAGAATCATGTCAATACCAAAATGACGCCCAACATAATGATCAAATGATTTTCACTTTCACTGATTCTTGCTCAAGCATATGTTTCAGCAGCAAAGTGGATCTACGGGACGCTTCGATAAAGCCAATCACAGCAGCTCCTCTCATCAGGAACAGACAGTTTAACGAGCCAACACTTCAGCAGGAAACCTCCCTCCACAGACAAAAGTATACGTTTAAGTATAAGTTGAGCTCCTGAGGTCCTGGCCGTATTATTGACTTGTAAGTGTTTTTCCCCTGTGTTTTTTGTGTAAGAGTGTATGCTCTGTTTTTGCGAGGAGCTTTGCGTTCCGAGGACCCGCAGGCTGTCGCGTGAGTTGGATGGGACACCAACAGGGAGCAGGCCCGTGTCGCGGCGCAGGCCAAGGCAACACTCAACACTGAGGCAACTGGGAAGTGTCCCGGTGCTCCTCAAGGGCTGCCCACCACAAGCTCCCACAGAGGACTCATGAACGCTCTGGTCCGGACCACGTCTGAGACCGGCAACGCTGAAAAGCGACAAACGTCACAGACGCGTGTCCTCTCTGGGAGTGTGGAATGAGACCTATGGCAGAAATAACACCCATGGTTTCCGGAGCTCTTTCACCAGAGAAGAGCTCATTAACATCATCACTTGTTACTTTGCCCCATTCAGGCCTGGAGTGCATTTGTGTTCTCTGGTTTCTAACATAACAGTGTGTTTTATGTGAAGCTTTTCAGTTTCTGAGGTTTGCAGGCATGAAACAGTCATTTTAAAGCACAGTCAACTGAAAATGACTCAGTGTGAGTGAAAAGTGGTCAGAATCAACACTATTGTGTTTATCGTGAAGCTTTTCAGTTTCTGAGGTTTGCAGGAATGACACACAAATTTTAGAAAAAAGTCAACTGAAAACCACTCAGTGTGAGAGAATACTGGTCAGAATCAGCACTTATGTGTTTTTTGTCAAGCTTTTCAGTTTGTGAGGTCTGCAGGCCTGAAACAACTGAAAATGACTCAGTGTGATTGAATCGTGGTCAGAATCAACGCTTGTGTGATGTTTGTGAAACTTTTCAGTTTCTGAAGTTTGCAGGAATGAAACAAGCAACAATGAGGCAACTGGGAAGTGTCCCAAGCTCCCACAGAGGACTCATGAACGCTCTGGTCCGGACCACGTCTGAGACCGGCAACGCTGAAAAGCGACAAACGTCACAGACGCGTGTCCTCTCTGGGAGTGTGGAATGAGACCTATGGCAGAAACGGATCCTATTTAAAATCTTCCGAGGGTGAAGTAGTCATATCGAATGTGACGTCACCAAGCCAGGGACGTATCAAAGGAGGATCCCGCTCATTTTGCTTTGAAGTCGAGGCTTTGCTGCTGTGTGCTTTATTCTGTTTCAGGTCCAGTGTTACAGCGATTCCCTTTGCCATGTGTTGAGCCAGCCGTGTGGTGACTGCGCAATAATGAGGCAGGAGAGACATTGACTGCCACTGCTGTTTTGTTTCCTTGTGGTTTATGTAGTTGTTTTTATTTGTGATTGTATTATTAGTCTTTTGGTTTCTCTCGGCTGTGGCAATCATTGTTTTTCCCCAGTCAATTGAACATCATAGATCATTGTAACTGCCTCATGGCAGTAATTGTGGCTTTTACGCACGCTCCTTCCGCCTCTAGAATCATGTCAATACCAAAATGACGCCCAACATAATGATTTCATGTAATGATCAAATGATTTTCACTTTCACTGATTCTTGCTCAAGCATATGTTTCAGCAGCAAAGTGGATCTACGGGACGCTTCGATAAAGCCAATCACAGCAGCTCCTCTCATCAGGAACAGACAGTTTAACGAGCCAACACTTCAGCAGGAAACCTCCCTCCACAGACAAAAGTATACGTTTAAGTATAAGTTGAGCTCCTGAGGTCCTGGCCGTATTATTGACTTGTAAGTGTTTTTCCCCTGTGTTTTTTGTGTAAGAGTGTATGCTCTGTTTTTGCGAGGAGCTTTGCGTTCCGAGGACCCGCAGGCTGTCGCGTGAGTTGGATGGGACACCAACAGGGAGCAGGCCCGTGTCGCGGCGCAGGCCAAGGCAACACTCAACACTGAGGCAACTGGGAAGTGTCCCGGTGCTCCTCAAGGGCTGCCCACCACAAGCTCCCGCAGAGGACTCATGAACGCTCTGGTCCGGACCACGTCTGAGACCGGCAACGCTGAAAAGCGACAAACGTCACAGACGCGTGTCCTCTCTGGGAGTGTGGAATGAGACCTATGGCAGAAATAACACCCATGGTTTCCGGAGCTCTTTCACCAGAGAAGAGCTCATTAACATCATCACTTGTTACTTTGCCCCATTCAGGCCTGGAGTGCATTTGTGTTCTCTGGTTTCTAACATAACAGTGTGTTTTATGTGAAGCTTTTCAGTTTCTGAGGTTTGCAGGCATGAAACAGTCATTTTAAAGCACAGTCAACTGAAAATGACTCAGTGTGAGTGAAAAGTGGTCAGAATCAACACTATTGTGTTTATCGTGAAGCTTTTCAGTTTCTGAGGTTTGCAGGAATGACACACAAATTTTAGAAAAAAGTCAACTGAAAACCACTCAGTGTCAGTGAATACTGGTCAGAATCAGCACTTATGTGTTTTTTGTCAAGCTTTTCAGTTTGTGAGGTCTGCAGGCCTGAAACAACTGAAAATGACTCAGTGTGATTGAATCGTGGTCAGAATCAACGCTTGTGTGATGTTTGTGAAACTTTTCAGTTTCTGAAGTTTGCAGGAATGAAACAAGCAACAATGAGGCAACTGGGAAGTGTCCCAAGCTCCCACAGAGGACTCATGAACGCTCTGGTCCGGACCACGTCTGAGACCGGCAACGCTGAAAAGCGACAAACGTCACAGACGCGTGTCCTCTCTGGGAGTGTGGAATGAGACCTATGGCAGAAACGGCTCCTATTTAAAATCTTCCGAGGGTGAAGTAGTCATATCGAATGTGACGTCACCAAGCCAGGGACGTATCAAAGGAGGATCCCGCTCATTTTGCTTTGAAGTCGAGGCTTTGCTGCTGTGTGCTTTATTCTGTTTCAGGTCCAGTGTTACAGCGATTCCCTTTGCCATGTGTTGAGCCAGCCGTGTGGTGACTGCGCAATAATGAGGCAGGAGAGACATTGACTGCCACTGCTGTTTTGTTTCCTTGTGGTTTATGTAGTTGTTTTTATTTGTGATTGTATTATTAGTCTTTTGGTTTCTCTCGGCTGTGGCAATCATTGTTTTTCCCCAGTCAATTGAACATCATAGATCATTGTAACTGCCTCATGGCAGTAATTGTGGCTTTTACGCACGCTCCTTCCGCCTCTAGAATCATGTCAATACCAAAATGACGCCCAACATAATGATTTCATGTAATGATCAAATGATTTTCACTTTCACTGATTCTTGCTCAAGCATATGTTTCAGCAGCAAAGTGGATCTACGGGACGCTTCGATAAAGCCAATCACAGCAGCTCCTCTCATCAGGAACAGACAGTTTAACGAGCCAACACTTCAGCAGGAAACCTCCCTCCACAGACAAAAGTATACGTTTAAGTATAAGTTGAGCTCCTGAGGTCCTGGCCGTATTATTGACTTGTAAGTGTTTTTCCCCTGTGTTTTTTGTGTAAGAGTGTATGCTCTGTTTTTGCGAGGAGCTTTGCGTTCCGAGGACCCGCAGGCTGTCGCGTGAGTTGGATGGGACACCAACAGGGAGCAGGCCCGTGTCGCGGCGCAGGCCAAGGCAACACTCAACACTGAGGCAACTGGGAAGTGTCCCGGTGCTCCTCAAGGGCTGCCCACCACAAGCTCCCACAGAGGACTCATGAACGCTCTGGTCCGGACCACGTCTGAGACCGGCAACGCTGAAAAGCGACAAACGTCACAGACGCGTGTCCTCTCTGGGAGTGTGGAATGAGACCTATGGCAGAAACGGCTCCTATTTAAAATCTTCCGAGGGTGAAGTAGTCATATCGAATGTGACGTCACCAAGCCAGGGACGTATCAAAGGAGGATCCCGCTCATTTTGCTTTGAAGTCGAGGCTTTGCTGCTGTGTGCTTTATTCTGTTTCAGGTCCAGTGTTACAGCGATTCCCTTTGCCATGTGTTGAGCCAGCCGTGTGGTGACTGCGCAATAATGAGGCAGGAGAGACATTGACTGCCACTGCTGTTTTGTTTCCTTGTGGTTTATGTAGTTGTTTTTATTTGTGATTGTATTATTAGTCTTTTGGTTTCTCTCGGCTGTGGCAATCATTGTTTTTCCCCAGTCAATTGAACACTATAGATCATTGTAACTGCCTCATGGCAGTAATTGTGGCTTTTACGCACGCTCCTTCCGCCTCTAGAATCATGTCAATACCAAAATGACGCCCAACATAATGATCAAATGATTTTCACTTTCACTGATTCTTGCTCAAGCATATGTTTCAGCAGCAAAGTGGATCTACGGGACGCTTCGATAAAGCCAATCACAGCAGCTCCTCTCATCAGGAACAGACAGTTTAACGAGCCAACACTTCAGCAGGAAACCTCCCTCCACAGACAAAAGTATACGTTTAAGTATAAGTTGAGCTCCTGAGGTCCTGGCCGTATTATTGACTTGTAAGTGTTTTTCCCCTGTGTTTTTTGTGTAAGAGTGTATGCTCTGTTTTTGCGAGGAGCTTTGCGTTCCGAGGACCCGCAGGCTGTCGCGTGAGTTGGATGGGACACCAACAGGGAGCAGGCCCGTGTCGCGGCGCAGGCCAAGGCAACACTCAACACTGAGGCAACTGGGAAGTGTCCCGGTGCTCCTCAAGGGCTGCCCACCACAAGCTCCCACAGAGGACTCATGAACGCTCTGGTCCGGACCACGTCTGAGACCGGCAACGCTGAAAAGCGACAAACGTCACAGACGCGTGTCCTCTCTGGGAGTGTGGAATGAGACCTATGGCAGAAATAACACCCATGGTTTCCGGAGCTCTTTCACCAGAGAAGAGCTCATTAACATCATCACTTGTTACTTTGCCCCATTCAGGCCTGGAGTGCATTTGTGTTCTCTGGTTTCTAACATAACAGTGTGTTTTATGTGAAGCTTTTCAGTTTCTGAGGTTTGCAGGCATGAAACAGTAATTTTAAAGCACAGTCAACTGAAAATGACTCAGTGTGAGTGAAAAGTGGTCAGAATCAACACTATTGTGTTTATCGTGAAGCTTTTCAGTTTCTGAGGATTGCAGGAATGACACACAAATTTTAGAAAAAAGTCAACTGAAAACCACTCAGTGTCAGTGAATACTGGTCAGAATCAGCACTTATGTGTTTTTTGTCAAGCTTTTCAGTTTGTTAGGTCTGCAGGCCTGAAACAACTGAAAATGACTCAGTGTGACTGAATCGTGGTCCGAATCAACGCTTGTGTGATGTTTGTGAAACTTTTCAGTTTCTGAAGTTTGCAGGAATGAAACAAGCAACAATGAGGCAACTGGGAAGTGTCCCAAGCTCCCACAGAGGACTCATGAACGCTCTGGTCCGGACCACGTCTGAGACCGGCAACGCTGAAAAGCGACAAACGTCACAGACGCGTGTCCTCTCTGGGAGTGTGGAATGAGACCTATGGCAGAAACGGATCCTATTTAAAATCTTCCGAGGGTGAAGTAGTCATATCGAATGTGACGTCACCAAGCCAGGGACGTATCAAAGGAGGATCCCGCTCATTTTGCTTTGAAGTCGAGGCTTTGCTGCTGTGTGCTTTATTCTGTTTCAGGTCCAGTGTTACAGCGATTCCCTTTGCCATGTGTTGAGCCAGCCGTGTGGTGACTGCGCAATAATGAGGCAGGAGAGACATTGACTGCCACTGCTGTTTTGTTTCCTTGTGGTTTATGTAGTTGTTTTTATTTGTGATTGTATTATTAGTCTTTTGGTTTCTCTCGGCTGTGGCAATCATTGTTTTTCCCCAGTCAATTGAACATCATAGATCATTGTAACTGCCTCATGGCAGTAATTGTGGCTTTTACGCACGCTCCTTCCGCCTCTAGAATCATGTCAATACCAAAATGACGCCCAACATAATGATTTCATGTAATGATCAAATGATTTTCACTTTCACTGATTCTTGCTCAAGCATATGTTTCAGCAGCAAAGTGGATCTACGGGACGCTTCGATAAAGCCAATCACAGCAGCTCCTCTCATCAGGAACAGACAGTTTAACGAGCCAACACTTCAGCAGGAAACCTCCCTCCACAGACAAAAGTATACGTTTAAGTATAAGTTGAGCTCCTGAGGTCCTGGCCGTATTATTGACTTGTAAGTGTTTTTCCCCTGTGTTTTTTGTGTAAGAGTGTATGCTCTGTTTTTGCGAGGAGCTTTGCGTTCCGAGGACCCGCAGGCTGTCGTGTGAGTTGGATGGGACACCAACAGGGAGCAGGCCCGTGTCGCGGCGCAGGCCAAGGCAACACTCAACACTGAGGCAACTGGGAAGTGTCCCGGTGCTCCTCAAGGGCTGCCCACCACAAGCTCCCACAGAGGACTCATGAACGCTCTGGTCCGGACCACGTCTGAGACCGGCAACGCTGAAAAGCGACAAACGTCACAGACGCGTGTCCTCTCTGGGAGTGTGGAATGAGACCTATGGCAGAAACGGCTCCTATTTAAAATCTTCCGTGGGTGAAGTAGTCATATCGAATGTGACGTCACCAAGCCAGGGACGTATCAAAGGAGGATCCCGCTCATTTTGCTTTGAAGTCGAGGCTTTGCTGCTGTGTGCTTTATTCTGTTTCAGGTCCAGTGTTACAGCGATTCCCTTTGCCATGTGTTGAGCCAGCCGTGTGGTGACTGCGCAATAATGAGGCAGGAGAGACATTGACTGCCACTGCTGTTTTGTTTCCTTGTGGTTTATGTAGTTGTTTTTATTTGTGATTGTATTATTAGTCTTTTGGTTTCTCTCGGCTGTGGCAATCATTGTTTTTCCCCAGTCAATTGAACACTATAGATCATTGTAACTGCCTCATGGCAGTAATTGTGGCTTTTACGCACGCTCCTTCCGCCTCTAGAATCATGTCAATACCAAAATGACGCCCAACATAATGATTTCATGTAATGATCAAATGATTTTCACTTTCACTGATTCTTGCTCAAGCATATGTTTCAGCAGCAAAGTGGATCTACGGGACGCTTCGATAAAGCCAATCACAGCAGCTCCTCTCATCAGGAACAGACAGTTTAACGAGCCAACACTTCAGCAGGAAACCTCCCTCCACAGACAAAAGTATACGTTTAAGTATAAGTTGAGCTCCTGAGGTCCTGGCCGTATTATTGACTTGTAAGTGTTTTTCCCCTGTGTTTTTTGTGTAAGAGTGTATGCTCTGTTTTTGCGAGGAGCTTTGCGTTCCGAGGACCCGCAGGCTGTCGCGTGAGTTGGATGGGACACCAACAGGGAGCAGGCCCGTGTCGCGGCGCAGGCCAAGGCAACACTCAACACTGAGGCAACTGGGAAGTGTCCCGGTGCTCCTCAAGGGCTGCCCACCACAAGCTCCCACAGAGGACTCATGAACGCTCTGGTCCGGACCACGTCTGAGACCGGCAACGCTGAAAAGCGACAAACGTCACAGACGCGTGTCCTCTCTGGGAGTGTGGAATGAGACCTATGGCAGAAATAACACCCATGGTTTCCGGAGCTCTTTCACCAGAGAAGAGCTCATTAACATCATCACTTGTTACTTTGCCCCATTCAGGCCTGGAGTGCATTTGTGTTCTCTGGTTTCTAACATAACAGTGTGTTTTATGTGAAGCTTTTCAGTTTCTGAGGTTTGCAGGCATGAAACAGTAATTTTAAAGCACAGTCAACTGAAAATGACTCAGTGTGAGTGAAAAGTGGTCAGAATCAACACTATTGTGTTTATCGTGAAGCTTTTCAGTTTCTGAGGATTGCAGGAATGACACACAAATTTTAGAAAAAAGTCAACTGAAAACCACTCAGTGTCAGTGAATACTGGTCAGAATCAGCACTTATGTGTTTTTTGTCAAGCTTTTCAGTTTGTTAGGTCTGCAGGCCTGAAACAACTGAAAATGACTCAGTGTGACTGAATCGTGGTCCGAATCAACGCTTGTGTGATGTTTGTGAAACTTTTCAGTTTCTGAAGTTTGCAGGAATGAAACAAGCAACAATGAGGCAACTGGGAAGTGTCCCAAGCTCCCACAGAGGACTCATGAACGCTCTGGTCCGGACCACGTCTGAGACCGGCAACGCTGAAAAGCGACAAACGTCACAGACGCGTGTCCTCTCTGGGAGTGTGGAATGAGACCTATGGCAGAAACGGATCCTATTTAAAATCTTCCGAGGGTGAAGTAGTCATATCGAATGTGACGTCACCAAGCCAGGGACGTATCAAAGGAGGATCCCGCTCATTTTGCTTTGAAGTCGAGGCTTTGCTGCTGTGTGCTTTATTCTGTTTCAGGTCCAGTGTTACAGCGATTCCCTTTGCCATGTGTTGAGCCAGCCGTGTGGTGACTGCGCAATAATGAGGCAGGAGAGACATTGACTGCCACTGCTGTTTTGTTTCCTTGTGGTTTATGTAGTTGTTTTTATTTGTGATTGTATTATTAGTCTTTTGGTTTCTCTCGGCTGTGGCAATCATTGTTTTTCCCCAGTCAATTGAACATCATAGATCATTGTAACTGCCTCATGGCAGTAATTGTGGCTTTTACGCACGCTCCTTCCGCCTCTAGAATCATGTCAATACCAAAATGACGCCCAACATAATGATTTCATGTAATGATCAAATGATTTTCACTTTCACTGATTCTTGCTCAAGCATATGTTTCAGCAGCAAAGTGGATCTACGGGACGCTTCGATAAAGCCAATCACAGCAGCTCCTCTCATCAGGAACAGACAGTTTAACGAGCCAACACTTCAGCAGGAAACCTCCCTCCACAGACAAAAGTATACGTTTAAGTATAAGTTGAGCTCCTGAGGTCCTGGCCGTATGATTGACTTGTAAGTGTTTTTCCCCTGTGTTTTTTGTGTAAGAGTGTATGCTCTGTTTTTGCGAGGAGCTTTGCGTTCCGAGGACCCGCAGGCTGTCGTGTGAGTTGGATGGGACACCAACAGGGAGCAGGCCCGTGTCGCGGCGCAGGCCAAGGCAACACTCAACACTGAGGCAACTGGGAAGTGTCCCGGTGCTCCTCAAGGGCTGCCCACCACAAGCTCCCACAGAGGACTCATGAACGCTCTGGTCCGGACCACGTCTGAGACCGGCAACGCTGAAAAGCGACAAACGTCACAGACGCGTGTCCTCTCTGGGAGTGTGGAATGAGACCTATGGCAGAAATAACACCCATGGTTTCCGGAGCTCTTTCACCAGAGAAGAGCTCATTAACATCATCACTTGTTACTTTGCCCCATTCAGGCCTGGAGTGCATTTGTGTTCTCTGGTTTCTAACATAACAGTGTGTTTTATGTGAAGCTTTTCAGTTTCTGAGGTTTGCAGGCATGAAACAGTAATTTTAAAGCACAGTCAACTGAAAATGACTCAGTGTGAGTGAAAAGTGGTCAGAATCAACACTATTGTGTTTATCGTGAAGCTTTTCAGTTTCTGAGGTTTGCAGGAATGACACACAAATTTTAGAAAAAAGTCAACTGAAAACCACTCAGTGTCAGTGAATACTGGTCAGAATCAGCACTTATGTGTTTTTTGTCAAGCTTTTCAGTTTGTTAGGTCTGCAGGCCTGAAACAACTGAAAATGACTCAGTGTGACTGAATCGTGGTCCGAATCAACGCTTGTGTGATGTTTGTGAAACTTTTCAGTTTCTGAAGTTTGCAGGAATGAAACAAGCAACAATGAGGCAACTGGGAAGTGTCCCAAGCTCCCACAGAGGACTCATGAACGCTCTGGTCCGGACCACGTCTGAGACCGGCAACGCTGAAAAGCGACAAACGTCACAGACGCGTGTCCTCTCTGGGAGTGTGGAATGAGACCTATGGCAGAAACGGCTCCTATTTAAAATCTTCCGAGGGTGAAGTAGTCATATCGAATGTGACGTCACCAAGCCAGGGACGTATCAAAGGAGGATCCCGCTCATTTTGCTTTGAAGACGAGGCTTTGCTGCTGTGTGCTTTATTCTGTTTCAGGTCCAGTGTTACAGCGATTCCCTTTGCCATGTGTTGAGCCAGCCGTGTGGTGACTGCGCAATAATGAGGCAGGAGAGACATTGACTGCCACTGCTGTTTTGTTTCCTTGTGGTTTATGTAGTTGTTTTTATTTGTGATTGTATTATTAGTCTTTTGGTTTCTCTCGGCTGTGGCAATCATTGTTTTTCCCCAGTCAATTGAACATCATAGATCATTGTAACTGCCTCATGGCAGTAATTGTGGCTTTTACGCACGCTCCTTCCGCCTCTAGAATCATGTCAATACCAAAATGACGCCCAACATAATGATTTCATGTAATGATCAAATGATTTTCACTTTCACTGATTCTTGCTCAAGCATATGTTTCAGCAGCAAAGTGGATCTACGGGACGCTTCGATAAAGCCAATCACAGCAGCTCCTCTCATCAGGAACAGACAGTTTAACGAGCCAACACTTCAGCAGGAAACCTCCCGCCACAGACAAAAGTATACGTTTAAGTATAAGTTGAGCTCCTGAGGTCCTGGCCGTATGATTGACTTGTAAGTGTTTTTCCCCTGTGTTTTTTGTGTAAGAGTGTATGCTCTGTTTTTGCGAGGAGCTTTGCGTTCCGAGGACCCGCAGGCTGTCGTGTGAGTTGGATGGGACACCAACAGGGAGCAGGCCCGTGTCGCGGCGCAGGCCAAGGCAACACTCAACACTGAGGCAACTGGGAAGTGTCCCGGTGCTCCTCAAGGGCTGCCCACCACAAGCTCCCACAGAGGACTCATGAACGCTCTGGTCCGGACCACGTCTGAGACCGGCAACGCTGAAAAGCGACAAACGTCACAGACGCGTGTCCTCTCTGGGAGTGTGGAATGAGACCTATGGCAGAAATAACACCCATGGTTTCCGGAGCTCTTTCACCAGAGAAGAGCTCATTAACATCATCACTTGTTACTTTGCCCCATTCAGGCCTGGAGTGCATTTGTGTTCTCTGGTTTCTAACATAACAGTGTGTTTTATGTGAAGCTTTTCAGTTTCTGAGGTTTGCAGGCATGAAACAGTAATTTTAAAGCACAGTCAACTGAAAATGACTCAGTGTGAGTGAAAAGTGGTCAGAATCAACACTATTGTGTTTATCGTGAAGCTTTTCAGTTTCTGAGGTTTGCAGGAATGACACACAAATTTTAGAAAAAAGTCAACTGAAAACCACTCAGTGTGAGAGAATACTGGTCAGAATCAGCACTTATGTGTTTTTTGTCAAGCTTTTCAGTTTGTGAGGTCTGCAGGCCTGAAACAACTGAAAATGACTCAGTGTGATTGAATCGTGGTCAGAATCAACGCTTGTGTGATGTTTGTGAAACTTTTCAGTTTCTGAAGTTTGCAGGAATGAAACAAGCAACAATGAGGCAACTGGGAAGTGTCCCAAGCTCCCACAGAGGACTCATGAACGCTCTGGTCCGGACCACGTCTGAGACCGGCAACGCTGAAAAGCGACAAACGTCACAGACGCGTGTCCTCTCTGGGAGTGTGGAATGAGACCTATGGCAGAAACGGCTCCTATTTAAAATCTTCCGAGGGTGAAGTAGTCATATCGAATGTGACGTCACCAAGCCAGGGACGTATCAAAGGAGGATCCCGCTCATTTTGCTTTGAAGTCGAGGCTTTGCTGCTGTGTGCTTTATTCTGTTTCAGGTCCAGTGTTACAGCGATTCCCTTTGCCATGTGTTGAGCCAGCCGTGTGGTGACTGCGCAATAATGAGGCAGGAGAGACATTGACTGCCACTGCTGTTTTGTTTCCTTGTGGTTTATGTAGTTGTTTTTATTTGTGATTGTATTATTAGTCTTTTGGTTTCTCTCGGCTGTGGCAATCATTGTTTTTCCCCAGTCAATTGAACACTATAGATCATTGTAACTGCCTCATGGCAGTAATTGTGGCTTTTACGCACGCTCCTTCCGCCTCTAGAATCATGTCAATACCAAAATGACGCCCAACATAATGATCAAATGATTTTCACTTTCACTGATTCTTGCTCAAGCATATGTTTCAGCAGCAAAGTGGATCTACGGGACGCTTCGATAAAGCCAATCACAGCAGCTCCTCTCATCAGGAACAGACAGTTTAACGAGCCAACACTTCAGCAGGAAACCTCCCTCCACAGACAAAAGTATACGTTTAAGTATAAGTTGAGCTCCTGAGGTCCTGGCCGTATTATTGACTTGTAAGTGTTTTTCCCCTGTGTTTTTTGTGTAAGAGTGTATGCTCTGTTTTTGCGAGGAGCTTTGCGTTCCGAGGACCCGCAGGCTGTCGTGTGAGTTGGATGGGACACCAACAGGGAGCAGGCCCGTGTCGCGGCGCAGGCCAAGGCAACACTCAACACTGAGGCAACTGGGAAGTGTCCCGGTGCTCCTCAAGGGCTGCCCACCACAAGCTCCCACAGAGGACTCATGAACGCTCTGGTCCGGACCACGTCTGAGACCGGCAACGCTGAAAAGCGACAAACGTCACAGACGCGTGTCCTCTCTGGGAGTGTGGAATGAGACCTATGGCAGAAACGGCTCCTATTTAAAATCTTCCGAGGGTGAAGTAGTCATATCGAATGTGACGTCACCAAGCCAGGGACGTATCAAAGGAGGATCCCGCTCATTTTGCTTTGAAGTCGAGGCTTTGCTGCTGTGTGCTTTATTCTGTTTCAGGTCCAGTGTTACAGCGATTCCCTTTGCCATGTGTTGAGCCAGCCGTGTGGTGACTGCGCAATAATGAGGCAGGAGAGACATTGACTGCCACTGCTGTTTTGTTTCCTTGTGGTTTATGTAGTTGTTTTTATTTGTGATTGTATTATTAGTCTTTTGGTTTCTCTCGGCTGTGGCAATCATTGTTTTTCCCCAGTCAATTGAACACTATAGATCATTGTAACTGCCTCATGGCAGTAATTGTGGCTTTTACGCACGCTCCTTCCGCCTCTAGAATCATGTCAATACCAAAATGACGCCCAACATAATGATCAAATGATTTTCACTTTCACTGATTCTTGCTCAAGCATATGTTTCAGCAGCAAAGTGGATCTACGGGACGCTTCGATAAAGCCAATCACAGCAGCTCCTCTCATCAGGAACAGACAGTTTAACGAGCCAACACTTCAGCAGGAAACCTCCCTCCACAGACAAAAGTATACGTTTAAGTATAAGTTGAGCTCCTGAGGTCCTGGCCGTATGATTGACTTGTAAGTGTTTTTCCCCTGTGTTTTTTGTGTAAGAGTGTATGCTCTGTTTTTGCGAGGAGCTTTGCGTTCCGAGGACCCGCAGGCTGTCGTGTGAGTTGGATGGGACACCAACAGGGAGCAGGCCCGTGTCGCGGCGCAGGCCAAGGCAACACTCAACACTGAGGCAACTGGGAAGTGTCCCGGTGCTCCTCAAGGGCTGCCCACCACAAGCTCCCACAGAGGACTCATGAACGCTCTGGTCCGGACCACGTCTGAGACCGGCAACGCTGAAAAGCGACAAACGTCACAGACGCGTGTCCTCTCTGGGAGTGTGGAATGAGACCTATGGCAGAAACGGCTCCTATTTAAAATCTTCCGAGGGTGAAGTAGTCATATCGAATGTGACGTCACCAAGCCAGGGACGTATCAAAGGAGGATCCCGCTCATTTTGCTTTGAAGTCGAGGCTTTGCTGCTGTGTGCTTTATTCTGTTTCAGGTCCAGTGTTACAGCGATTCCCTTTGCCATGTGTTGAGCCAGCCGTGTGGTGACTGCGCAATAATGAGGCAGGAGAGACATTGACTGCCACTGCTGTTTTGTTTCCTTGTGGTTTATGTAGTTGTTTTTATTTGTGATTGTATTATTAGTCTTTTGGTTTCTCTCGGCTGTGGCAATCATTGTTTTTCCCCAGTCAATTGAACACTATAGATCATTGTAACTGCCTCATGGCAGTAATTGTGGCTTTTACGCACGCTCCTTCCGCCTCTAGAATCATGTCAATACCAAAATGACGCCCAACATAATGATCAAATGATTTTCACTTTCACTGATTCTTGCTCAAGCATATGTTTCAGCAGCAAAGTGGATCTACGGGACGCTTCGATAAAGCCAATCACAGCAGCTCCTCTCATCAGGAACAGACAGTTTAACGAGCCAACACTTCAGCAGGAAACCTCCCTCCACAGACAAAAGTATACGTTTAAGTATAAGTTGAGCTCCTGAGGTCCTGGCCGTATTATTGACTTGTAAGTGTTTTTCCCCTGTGTTTTTTGTGTAAGAGTGTATGCTCTGTTTTTGCGAGGAGCTTTGCGTTCCGAGGACCCGCAGGCTGTCGTGTGAGTTGGATGGGACACCAACAGGGAGCAGGCCCGTGTCGCGGCGCAGGCCAAGGCAACACTCAACACTGAGGCAACTGGGAAGTGTCCCGGTGCTCCTCAAGGGCTGCCCACCACAAGCTCCCACAGAGGACTCATGAACGCTCTGGTCCGGACCACGTCTGAGACCGGCAACGCTGAAAAGCGACAAACGTCACAGACGCGTGTCCTCTCTGGGAGTGTGGAATGAGACCTATGGCAGAAACGGCTCCTATTTAAAATCTTCCGAGGGTGAAGTAGTCATATCGAATGTGACGTCACCAAGCCAGGGACGTATCAAAGGAGGATCCCGCTCATTTTGCTTTGAAGTCGAGGCTTTGCTGCTGTGTGCTTTATTCTGTTTCAGGTCCAGTGTTACAGCGATTCCCTTTGCCATGTGTTGAGCCAGCCGTGTGGTGACTGCGCAATAATGAGGCAGGAGAGACATTGACTGCCACTGCTGTTTTGTTTCCTTGTGGTTTATGTAGTTGTTTTTATTTGTGATTGTATTATTAGTCTTTTGGTTTCTCTCGGCTGTGGCAATCATTGTTTTTCCCCAGTCAATTGAACACTATAGATCATTGTAACTGCCTCATGGCAGTAATTGTGGCTTTTACGCACGCTCCTTCCGCCTCTAGAATCATGTCAATACCAAAATGACGCCCAACATAATGATCAAATGATTTTCACTTTCACTGATTCTTGCTCAAGCATATGTTTCAGCAGCAAAGTGGATCTACGGGACGCTTCGATAAAGCCAATCACAGCAGCTCCTCTCATCAGGAACAGACAGTTTAACGAGCCAACACTTCAGCAGGAAACCTCCCTCCACAGACAAAAGTATACGTTTAAGTATAAGTTGAGCTCCTGAGGTCCTGGCCGTATTATTGACTTGTAAGTGTTTTTCCCCTGTGTTTTTTGTGTAAGAGTGTATGCTCTGTTTTTGCGAGGAGCTTTGCGTTCCGAGGACCCGCAGGCTGTCGTGTGAGTTGGATGGGACACCAACAGGGAGCAGGCCCGTGTCGCGGCGCAGGCCAAGGCAACACTCAACACTGAGGCAACTGGGAAGTGTCCCGGTGCTCCTCAAGGGCTGCCCACCACAAGCTCCCACAGAGGACTCATGAACGCTCTGGTCCGGACCACGTCTGAGACCGGCAACGCTGAAAAGCGACAAACGTCACAGACGCGTGTCCTCTCTGGGAGTGTGGAATGAGACCTATGGCAGAAATAACACCCATGGTTTCCGGAGCTCTTTCACCAGAGAAGAGCTCATTAACATCATCACTTGTTACTTTGCCCCATTCAGGCCTGGAGTGCATTTGTGTTCTCTGGTTTCTAACATAACAGTGTGTTTTATGTGAAGCTTTTCAGTTTCTGAGGTTTGCAGGCATGAAACAGTAATTTTAAAGCACAGTCAACTGAAAATGACTCAGTGTGAGTGAAAAATGGTCAGAATCAACACTATTGTGTTTATCGTGAAGCTTTTCAGTTTCTGAGGGTTGCAGGAATGACACACAAATTTTAGAAAAAAGTCAACTGAAAACCACTCAGTGTCAGTGAATACTGGTCAGAATCAGCACTTATGTGTTTTTTGTCAAGCTTTTCAGTTTGTTAGGTCTGCAGGCCTGAAACAACTGAAAATGACTCAGTGTGATTGAATCGTGGTCAGAATCAACGCTTGTGTGATGTTTGTGAAACTTTTCAGTTTCTGAAGTTTGCAGGAATGAAACAAGCAACAATGAGGCAACTGGGAAGTGTCCCAAGCTCCCACAGAGGACTCATGAACGCTCTGGTCCGGACCACGTCTGAGACCGGCAACGCTGAAAAGCGACAAACGTCACAGACGCGTGTCCTCTCTGGGAGTGTGGAATGAGACCTATGGCAGAAACGGCTCCTATTTAAAATCTTCCGAGGGTGAAGTAGTCATATCGAATGTGACGTCACCAAGCCAGGGACGTATCAAAGGAGGATCCCGCTCATTTTGCTTTGAAGTCGAGGCTTTGCTGCTGTGTGCTTTATTCTGTTTCAGGTCCAGTGTTACAGCGATTCCCTTTGCCATGTGTTGAGCCAGCCGTGTGGTGACTGCGCAATAATGAGGCAGGAGAGACATTGACTGCCACTGCTGTTTTGTTTCCTTGTGGTTTATGTAGTTGTTTTTATTTGTGATTGTATTATTAGTCTTTTGGTTTCTCTCGGCTGTGGCAATCATTGTTTTTCCCCAGTCAATTGAACATCATAGATCATTGTAACTGCCTCATGGCAGTAATTGTGGCTTTTACGCACGCTCCTTCCGCCTCTAGAATCATGTCAATACCAAAATGACGCCCAACATAATGATTTCATGTAATGATCAAATGATTTTCACTTTCACTGATTCTTGCTCAAGCATATGTTTCAGCAGCAAAGTGGATCTACGGGACGCTTCGATAAAGCCAATCACAGCAGCTCCTCTCATCAGGAACAGACAGTTTAACGAGCCAACACTTCAGCAGGAAACCTCCCTCCACAGACAAAAGTATACGTTTAAGTATAAGTTGAGCTCCTGAGGTCCTGGCCGTATTATTGACTTGTAAGTGTTTTTCCCCTGTGTTTTTTGTGTAAGAGTGTATGCTCTGTTTTTGCGAGGAGCTTTGCGTTCCGAGGACCCGCAGGCTGTCGTGTGAGTTGGATGGGACACCAACAGGGAGCAGGCCCGTGTCGCGGCGCAGGCCAAGGCAACACTCAACACTGAGGCAACTGGGAAGTGTCCCGGTGCTCCTCAAGGGCTGCCCACCACAAGCTCCCACAGAGGACTCATGAACGCTCTGGTCCGGACCACGTCTGAGACCGGCAACGCTGAAAAGCGACAAACGTCACAGACGCGTGTCCTCTCTGGGAGTGTGGAATGAGACCTATGGCAGAAACGGCTCCTATTTAAAATCTTCCGAGGGTGAAGTAGTCATATCGAATGTGACGTCACCAAGCCAGGGACGTATCAAAGGAGGATCCCGCTCATTTTGCTTTGAAGTCGAGGCTTTGCTGCTGTGTGCTTTATTCTGTTTCAGGTCCAGTGTTACAGCGATTCCCTTTGCCATGTGTTGAGCCAGCCGTGTGGTGACTGCGCAATAATGAGGCAGGAGAGACATTGACTGCCACTGCTGTTTTGTTTCCTTGTGGTTTATGTAGTTGTTTTTATTTGTGATTGTATTATTAGTCTTTTGGTTTCTCTCGGCTGTGGCAATCATTGTTTTTCCCCAGTCAATTGAACACTATAGATCATTGTAACTGCCTCATGGCAGTAATTGTGGCTTTTACGCACGCTCCTTCCGCCTCTAGAATCATGTCAATACCAAAATGACGCCCAACATAATGATCAAATGATTTTCACTTTCACTGATTCTTGCTCAAGCATATGTTTCAGCAGCAAAGTGGATCTACGGGACGCTTCGATAAAGCCAATCACAGCAGCTCCTCTCATCAGGAACAGACAGTTTAACGAGCCAACACTTCAGCAGGAAACCTCCCTCCACAGACAAAAGTATACGTTTAAGTATAAGTTGAGCTCCTGAGGTCCTGGCCGTATTATTGACTTGTAAGTGTTTTTCCCCTGTGTTTTTTGTGTAAGAGTGTATGCTCTGTTTTTGCGAGGAGCTTTGCGTTCCGAGGACCCGCAGGCTGTCGTGTGAGTTGGATGGGACACCAACAGGGAGCAGGCCCGTGTCGCGGCGCAGGCCAAGGCAACACTCAACACTGAGGCAACTGGGAAGTGTCCCGGTGCTCCTCAAGGGCTGCCCACCACAAGCTCCCACAGAGGACTCATGAACGCTCTGGTCCGGACCACGTCTGAGACCGGCAACGCTGAAAAGCGACAAACGTCACAGACGCGTGTCCTCTCTGGGAGTGTGGAATGAGACCTATGGCAGAAATAACACCCATGGTTTCCGGAGCTCTTTCACCAGAGAAGAGCTCATTAACATCATCACTTGTTACTTTGCCCCATTCAGGCCTGGAGTGCATTTGTGTTCTCTGGTTTCTAACATAACAGTGTGTTTTATGTGAAGCTTTTCAGTTTCTGAGGTTTGCAGGCATGAAACAGTAATTTTAAAGCACAGTCAACTGAAAATGACTCAGTGTGAGTGAAAAATGGTCAGAATCAACACTATTGTGTTTATCGTGAAGCTTTTCAGTTTCTGAGGGTTGCAGGAATGACACACAAATTTTAGAAAAAAGTCAACTGAAAACCACTCAGTGTCAGTGAATACTGGTCAGAATCAGCACTTATGTGTTTTTTGTCAAGCTTTTCAGTTTGTTAGGTCTGCAGGCCTGAAACAACTGAAAATGACTCAGTGTGATTGAATCGTGGTCAGAATCAACGCTTGTGTGATGTTTGTGAAACTTTTCAGTTTCTGAAGTTTGCAGGAATGAAACAAGCAACAATGAGGCAACTGGGAAGTGTCCCAAGCTCCCACAGAGGACTCATGAACGCTCTGGTCCGGACCACGTCTGAGACCGGCAACGCTGAAAAGCGACAAACGTCACAGACGCGTGTCCTCTCTGGGAGTGTGGAATGAGACCTATGGCAGAAACGGCTCCTATTTAAAATCTTCCGAGGGTGAAGTAGTCATATCGAATGTGACGTCACCAAGCCAGGGACGTATCAAAGGAGGATCCCGCTCATTTTGCTTTGAAGTCGAGGCTTTGCTGCTGTGTGCTTTATTCTGTTTCAGGTCCAGTGTTACAGCGATTCCCTTTGCCATGTGTTGAGCCAGCCGTGTGGTGACTGCGCAATAATGAGGCAGGAGAGACATTGACTGCCACTGCTGTTTTGTTTCCTTGTGGTTTATGTAGTTGTTTTTATTTGTGATTGTATTATTAGTCTTTTGGTTTCTCTCGGCTGTGGCAATCATTGTTTTTCCCCAGTCAATTGAACACTATAGATCATTGTAACTGCCTCATGGCAGTAATTGTGGCTTTTACGCACGCTCCTTCCGCCTCTAGAATCATGTCAATACCAAAATGACGCCCAACATAATGATCAAATGATTTTCACTTTCACTGATTCTTGCTCAAGCATATGTTTCAGCAGCAAAGTGGATCTACGGGACGCTTCGATAAAGCCAATCACAGCAGCTCCTCTCATCAGGAACAGACAGTTTAACGAGCCAACACTTCAGCAGGAAACCTCCCTCCACAGACAAAAGTATACGTTTAAGTATAAGTTGAGCTCCTGAGGTCCTGGCCGTATTATTGACTTGTAAGTGTTTTTCCCCTGTGTTTTTTGTGTAAGAGTGTATGCTCTGTTTTTGCGAGGAGCTTTGCGTTCCGAGGACCCGCAGGCTGTCGTGTGAGTTGGATGGGACACCAACAGGGAGCAGGCCCGTGTCGCGGCGCAGGCCAAGGCAACACTCAACACTGAGGCAACTGGGAAGTGTCCCGGTGCTCCTCAAGGGCTGCCCACCACAAGCTCCCACAGAGGACTCATGAACGCTCTGGTCCGGACCACGTCTGAGACCGGCAACGCTGAAAAGCGACAAACGTCACAGACGCGTGTCCTCTCTGGGAGTGTGGAATGAGACCTATGGCAGAAACGGCTCCTATTTAAAATCTTCCGAGGGTGAAGTAGTCATATCGAATGTGACGTCACCAAGCCAGGGACGTATCAAAGGAGGATCCCGCTCATTTTGCTTTGAAGTCGAGGCTTTGCTGCTGTGTGCTTTATTCTGTTTCAGGTCCAGTGTTACAGCGATTCCCTTTGCCATGTGTTGAGCCAGCCGTGTGGTGACTGCGCAATAATGAGGCAGGAGAGACATTGACTGCCACTGCTGTTTTGTTTCCTTGTGGTTTATGTAGTTGTTTTTATTTGTGATTGTATTATTAGTCTTTTGGTTTCTCTCGGCTGTGGCAATCATTGTTTTTCCCCAGTCAATTGAACACTATAGATCATTGTAACTGCCTCATGGCAGTAATTGTGGCTTTTACGCACGCTCCTTCCGCCTCTAGAATCATGTCAATACCAAAATGACGCCCAACATAATGATCAAATGATTTTCACTTTCACTGATTCTTGCTCAAGCATATGTTTCAGCAGCAAAGTGGATCTACGGGACGCTTCGATAAAGCCAATCACAGCAGCTCCTCTCATCAGGAACAGACAGTTTAACGAGCCAACACTTCAGCAGGAAACCTCCCTCCACAGACAAAAGTATACGTTTAAGTATAAGTTGAGCTCCTGAGGTCCTGGCCGTATTATTGACTTGTAAGTGTTTTTCCCCTGTGTTTTTTGTGTAAGAGTGTATGCTCTGTTTTTGCGAGGAGCTTTGCGTTCCGAGGACCCGCAGGCTGTCGTGTGAGTTGGATGGGACACCAACAGGGAGCAGGCCCGTGTCGCGGCGCAGGCCAAGGCAACACTCAACACTGAGGCAACTGGGAAGTGTCCCGGTGCTCCTCAAGGGCTGCCCACCACAAGCTCCCACAGAGGACTCATGAACGCTCTGGTCCGGACCACGTCTGAGACCGGCAACGCTGAAAAGCGACAAACGTCACAGACGCGTGTCCTCTCTGGGAGTGTGGAATGAGACCTATGGCAGAAACGGCTCCTATTTAAAATCTTCCGAGGGTGAAGTAGTCATATCGAATGTGACGTCACCAAGCCAGGGACGTATCAAAGGAGGATCCCGCTCATTTTGCTTTGAAGTCGAGGCTTTGCTGCTGTGTGCTTTATTCTGTTTCAGGTCCAGTGTTACAGCGATTCCCTTTGCCATGTGTTGAGCCAGCCGTGTGGTGACTGCGCAATAATGAGGCAGGAGAGACATTGACTGCCACTGCTGTTTTGTTTCCTTGTGGTTTATGTAGTTGTTTTTATTTGTGATTGTATTATTAGTCTTTTGGTTTCTCTCGGCTGTGGCAATCATTGTTTTTCCCCAGTCAATTGAACACTATAGATCATTGTAACTGCCTCATGGCAGTAATTGTGGCTTTTACGCACGCTCCTTCCGCCTCTAGAATCATGTCAATACCAAAATGACGCCCAACATAATGATCAAATGATTTTCACTTTCACTGATTCTTGCTCAAGCATATGTTTCAGCAGCAAAGTGGATCTACGGGACGCTTCGATAAAGCCAATCACAGCAGCTCCTCTCATCAGGAACAGACAGTTTAACGAGCCAACACTTCAGCAGGAAACCTCCCTCCACAGACAAAAGTATACGTTTAAGTATAAGTTGAGCTCCTGAGGTCCTGGCCGTATTATTGACTTGTAAGTGTTTTTCCCCTGTGTTTTTTGTGTAAGAGTGTATGCTCTGTTTTTGCGAGGAGCTTTGCGTTCCGAGGACCCGCAGGCTGTCGTGTGAGTTGGATGGGACACCAACAGGGAGCAGGCCCGTGTCGCGGCGCAGGCCAAGGCAACACTCAACACTGAGGCAACTGGGAAGTGTCCCGGTGCTCCTCAAGGGCTGCCCACCACAAGCTCCCACAGAGGACTCATGAACGCTCTGGTCCGGACCACGTCTGAGACCGGCAACGCTGAAAAGCGACAAACGTCACAGACGCGTGTCCTCTCTGGGAGTGTGGAATGAGACCTATGGCAGAAACGGCTCCTATTTAAAATCTTCCGAGGGTGAAGTAGTCATATCGAATGTGACGTCACCAAGCCAGGGACGTATCAAAGGAGGATCCCGCTCATTTTGCTTTGAAGTCGAGGCTTTGCTGCTGTGTGCTTTATTCTGTTTCAGGTCCAGTGTTACAGCGATTCCCTTTGCCATGTGTTGAGCCAGCCGTGTGGTGACTGCGCAATAATGAGGCAGGAGAGACATTGACTGCCACTGCTGTTTTGTTTCCTTGTGGTTTATGTAGTTGTTTTTATTTGTGATTGTATTATTAGTCTTTTGGTTTCTCTCGGCTGTGGCAATCATTGTTTTTCCCCAGTCAATTGAACACTATAGATCATTGTAACTGCCTCATGGCAGTAATTGTGGCTTTTACGCACGCTCCTTCCGCCTCTAGAATCATGTCAATACCAAAATGACGCCCAACATAATGATCAAATGATTTTCACTTTCACTGATTCTTGCTCAAGCATATGTTTCAGCAGCAAAGTGGATCTACGGGACGCTTCGATAAAGCCAATCACAGCAGCTCCTCTCATCAGGAACAGACAGTTTAACGAGCCAACACTTCAGCAGGAAACCTCCCTCCACAGACAAAAGTATACGTTTAAGTATAAGTTGAGCTCCTGAGGTCCTGGCCGTATTATTGACTTGTAAGTGTTTTTCCCCTGTGTTTTTTGTGTAAGAGTGTATGCTCTGTTTTTGCGAGGAGCTTTGCGTTCCGAGGACCCGCAGGCTGTCGTGTGAGTTGGATGGGACACCAACAGGGAGCAGGCCCGTGTCGCGGCGCAGGCCAAGGCAACACTCAACACTGAGGCAACTGGGAAGTGTCCCGGTGCTCCTCAAGGGCTGCCCACCACAAGCTCCCACAGAGGACTCATGAACGCTCTGGTCCGGACCACGTCTGAGACCGGCAACGCTGAAAAGCGACAAACGTCACAGACGCGTGTCCTCTCTGGGAGTGTGGAATGAGACCTATGGCAGAAACGGCTCCTATTTAAAATCTTCCGAGGGTGAAGTAGTCATATCGAATGTGACGTCACCAAGCCAGGGACGTATCAAAGGAGGATCCCGCTCATTTTGCTTTGAAGTCGAGGCTTTGCTGCTGTGTGCTTTATTCTGTTTCAGGTCCAGTGTTACAGCGATTCCCTTTGCCATGTGTTGAGCCAGCCGTGTGGTGACTGCGCAATAATGAGGCAGGAGAGACATTGACTGCCACTGCTGTTTTGTTTCCTTGTGGTTTATGTAGTTGTTTTTATTTGTGATTGTATTATTAGTCTTTTGGTTTCTCTCGGCTGTGGCAATCATTGTTTTTCCCCAGTCAATTGAACACTATAGATCATTGTAACTGCCTCATGGCAGTAATTGTGGCTTTTACGCACGCTCCTTCCGCCTCTAGAATCATGTCAATACCAAAATGACGCCCAACATAATGATTTCATGTAATGATCAAATGATTTTCACTTTCACTGATTCTTGCTCAAGCATATGTTTCAGCAGCAAAGTGGATCTACGGGACGCTTCGATAAAGCCAATCACAGCAGCTCCTCTCATCAGGAACAGACAGTTTAACGAGCCAACACTTCAGCAGGAAACCTCCCTCCACAGACAAAAGTATACGTTTAAGTATAAGTTGAGCTCCTGAGGTCCTGGCCGTATTATTGACTTGTAAGTGTTTTTCCCCTGTGTTTTTTGTGTAAGAGTGTATGCTCTGTTTTTGCGAGGAGCTTTGCGTTCCGAGGACCCGCAGGCTGTCGTGTGAGTTGGATGGGACACCAACAGGGAGCAGGCCCGTGTCGCGGCGCAGGCCAAGGCAACACTCAACACTGAGGCAACTGGGAAGTGTCCCGGTGCTCCTCAAGGGCTGCCCACCACAAGCTCCCACAGAGGACTCATGAACGCTCTGGTCCGGACCACGTCTGAGACCGGCAACGCTGAAAAGCGACAAACGTCACAGACGCGTGTCCTCTCTGGGAGTGTGGAATGAGACCTATGGCAGAAATAACACCCATGGTTTCCGGAGCTCTTTCACCAGAGAAGAGCTCATTAACATCATCACTTGTTACTTTGCCCCATTCAGGTCTGGAGTGCATTTGTGTTCTCTGGTTTCTAACATAACAGTGTGTTTTATGTGAAGCTTTTCAGTTTCTGAGGTTTGCAGGCATGAAACAGTCATTTTAAAGCACAGTCAACTGAAAATGACTCAGTGTGAGTGAAAAGTGGTCAGAATCAACACTATTGTGTTTATCGTGAAGCTTTTCAGTTTCTGAGGTTTGCAGGAATGACACACAAATTTTAGAAAAAAGTCAACTGAAAACCACTCAGTGTGAGTGAATACTGGTCAGAATCAGCACTTCTGTGTTTTTTGTCACGCTTTTCAGTTTGTGAGGACTGCAGGCCTGAAACAACTGAAAATGCCTCAGTGTGATTGAATCGTGATCAGAATCAACGCTTGTGTGATGTTTGTGACACTTTTCAGTTTCTGAAGTTTGCAGGAATGAAACAAGCAACAATGAGGCAACTGGGAAGTGTCCCAAGCTCCCACAGAGGACTCATGAACGCTCTGGTCCGGACCACGTCTGAGACCGGCAACGCTGAAAAGCGACAAACGTCACAGACGCGTGTCCTCTCTGGGAGTGTGGAATGAGACCTATGGCAGAAACGGCTCCTATTTAAAATCTTCCGAGGGTGAAGTAGTCATATCGAATGTGACGTCACCAAGCCAGGGACGTATCAAAGGAGGATCCCGCTCATTTTGCTTTGAAGTCGAGGCTTTGCTGCTGTGTGCTTTATTCTGTTTCAGGTCCAGTGTTACAGCGATTCCCTTTGCCATGTGTTGAGCCAGCCGTGTGGTGACTGCGCAATAATGAGGCAGGAGAGACATTGACTGCCACTGCTGTTTTGTTTCCTTGTGGTTTATGTAGTTGTTTTTATTTGTGATTGTATTATTAGTCTTTTGGTTTCTCTCGGCTGTGGCAATCATTGTTTTTCCCCAGTCAATTGAACACTATAGATCATTGTAACTGCCTCATGGCAGTAATTGTGGCTTTTACGCACGCTCCTTCCGCCTCTAGAATCATGTCAATACCAAAATGACGCCCAACATAATGATCAAATGATTTTCACTTTCACTGATTCTTGCTCAAGCATATGTTTCAGCAGCAAAGTGGATCTACGGGACGCTTCGATAAAGCCAATCACAGCAGCTCCTCTCATCAGGAACAGACAGTTTAACGAGCCAACACTTCAGCAGGAAACCTCCCTCCACAGACAAAAGTATACGTTTAAGTATAAGTTGAGCTCCTGAGGTCCTGGCCGTATTATTGACTTGTAAGTGTTTTTCCCCTGTGTTTTTTGTGTAAGAGTGTATGCTCTGTTTTTGCGAGGAGCTTTGCGTTCCGAGGACCCGCAGGCTGTCGTGTGAGTTGGATGGGACACCAACAGGGAGCAGGCCCGTGTCGCGGCGCAGGCCAAGGCAACACTCAACACTGAGGCAACTGGGAAGTGTCCCGGTGCTCCTCAAGGGCTGCCCACCACAAGCTCCCACAGAGGACTCATGAACGCTCTGGTCCGGACCACGTCTGAGACCGGCAACGCTGAAAAGCGACAAACGTCACAGACGCGTGTCCTCTCTGGGAGTGTGGAATGAGACCTATGGCAGAAACGGCTCCTATTTAAAATCTTCCGAGGGTGAAGTAGTCATATCGAATGTGACGTCACCAAGCCAGGGACGTATCAAAGGAGGATCCCGCTCATTTTGCTTTGAAGTCGAGGCTTTGCTGCTGTGTGCTTTATTCTGTTTCAGGTCCAGTGTTACAGCGATTCCCTTTGCCATGTGTTGAGCCAGCCGTGTGGTGACTGCGCAATAATGAGGCAGGAGAGACATTGACTGCCACTGCTGTTTTGTTTCCTTGTGGTTTATGTAGTTGTTTTTATTTGTGATTGTATTATTAGTCTTTTGGTTTCTCTCGGCTGTGGCAATCATTGTTTTTCCCCAGTCAATTGAACACTATAGATCATTGTAACTGCCTCATGGCAGTAATTGTGGCTTTTACGCACGCTCCTTCCGCCTCTAGAATCATGTCAATACCAAAATGACGCCCAACATAATGATCAAATGATTTTCACTTTCACTGATTCTTGCTCAAGCATATGTTTCAGCAGCAAAGTGGATCTACGGGACGCTTCGATAAAGCCAATCACAGCAGCTCCTCTCATCAGGAACAGACAGTTTAACGAGCCAACACTTCAGCAGGAAACCTCCCTCCACAGACAAAAGTATACGTTTAAGTATAAGTTGAGCTCCTGAGGTCCTGGCCGTATGATTGACTTGTAAGTGTTTTTCCCCTGTGTTTTTTGTGTAAGAGTGTATGCTCTGTTTTTGCGAGGAGCTTTGCGTTCCGAGGACCCGCAGGCTGTCGTGTGAGTTGGATGGGACACCAACAGGGAGCAGGCCCGTGTCGCGGCGCAGGCCAAGGCAACACTCAACACTGAGGCAACTGGGAAGTGTCCCGGTGCTCCTCAAGGGCTGCCCACCACAAGCTCCCACAGAGGACTCATGAACGCTCTGGTCCGGACCACGTCTGAGACCGGCAACGCTGAAAAGCGACAAACGTCACAGACGCGTGTCCTCTCTGGGAGTGTGGAATGAGACCTATGGCAGAAACGGCTCCTATTTAAAATCTTCCGAGGGTGAAGTAGTCATATCGAATGTGACGTCACCAAGCCAGGGACGTATCAAAGGAGGATCCCGCTCATTTTGCTTTGAAGTCGAGGCTTTGCTGCTGTGTGCTTTATTCTGTTTCAGGTCCAGTGTTACAGCGATTCCCTTTGCCATGTGTTGAGCCAGCCGTGTGGTGACTGCGCAATAATGAGGCAGGAGAGACATTGACTGCCACTGCTGTTTTGTTTCCTTGTGGTTTATGTAGTTGTTTTTATTTGTGATTGTATTATTAGTCTTTTGGTTTCTCTCGGCTGTGGCAATCATTGTTTTTCCCCAGTCAATTGAACACTATAGATCATTGTAACTGCCTCATGGCAGTAATTGTGGCTTTTACGCACGCTCCTTCCGCCTCTAAAATCATGTCAATACCAAAATGACGCCCAACATAATGATCAAATGATTTTCACTTTTAACTGATTCTTGCTCAAGCATATGTTTCAGCAGCAAAGTGGATCTACGGGACGCTTCGATAAAGCCAATCACAGCAGCTCCTCTCATCAGGAACAGACAGTTTAACGAGCCAACACTTCAGCAGGAAACCTCCCTCCACAGACAAAAGTATACGTTTAAGTATAAGTTGAGCTCCTGAGGTCCTGGCCGTATTATTGACTTGTAAGTGTTTTTCCCCTGTGTTTTTTGTGTAAGAGTGTATGCTCTGTTTTTGCGAGGAGCTTTGCGTTCCGAGGACCCGCAGGCTGTCGCGTGAGTTGGATGGGACACCAACAGGGAGCAGGCCCGTGTCGCGGCGCAGGCCAAGGCAACACTCAACACTGAGGCAACTGGGAAGTGTCCCGGTGCTCCTCAAGGGCTGCCCACCACAAGCTCCCACAGAGGACTCATGAACGCTCTGGTCCGGACCACGTCTGAGACCGGCAACGCTGAAAAGCGACAAACGTCACAGACGCGTGTCCTCTCTGGGAGTGTGGAATGAGACCTATGGCAGAAATAACACCCATGGTTTCCGGAGCTCTTTCACCAGAGAAGAGCTCATTAACATCATCACTTGTTACTTTGCCCCATTCAGGCCTGGAGTGCATTTGTGTTCTCTGGTTTCTAACATAACAGTGTGTTTTATGTGAAGCTTTTCAGTTTCTGAGGTTTGCAGGCATGAAACAGTAATTTTAAAGCACAGTCAACTGAAAATGACTCAGTGTGAGTGAAAAGTGGTCAGAATCAACACTATTGTGTTTATCGTGAAGCTTTTCAGTTTCTGAGGATTGCAGGAATGACACACAAATTTTAGAAAAAAGTCAACTGAAAACCACTCAGTGTCAGTGAATACTGGTCAGAATCAGCACTTATGTGTTTTTTGTCAAGCTTTTCAGTTTGTTAGGTCTGCAGGCCTGAAACAACTGAAAATGACTCAGTGTGACTGAATCGTGGTCCGAATCAACGCTTGTGTGATGTTTGTGAAACTTTTCAGTTTCTGAAGTTTGCAGGAATGAAACAAGCAACAATGAGGCAACTGGGAAGTGTCCCAAGCTCCCACAGAGGACTCATGAACGCTCTGGTCCGGACCACGTCTGAGACCGGCAACGCTGAAAAGCGACAAACGTCACAGACGCGTGTCCTCTCTGGGAGTGTGGAATGAGACCTATGGCAGAAACGGATCCTATTTAAAATCTTCCGAGGGTGAAGTAGTCATATCGAATGTGACGTCACCAAGCCAGGGACGTATCAAAGGAGGATCCCGCTCATTTTGCTTTGAAGTCGAGGCTTTGCTGCTGTGTGCTTTATTCTGTTTCAGGTCCAGTGTTACAGCGATTCCCTTTGCCATGTGTTGAGCCAGCCGTGTGGTGACTGCGCAATAATGAGGCAGGAGAGACATTGACTGCCACTGCTGTTTTGTTTCCTTGTGGTTTATGTAGTTGTTTTTATTTGTGATTGTATTATTAGTCTTTTGGTTTCTCTCGGCTGTGGCAATCATTGTTTTTCCCCAGTCAATTGAACATCATAGATCATTGTAACTGCCTCATGGCAGTAATTGTGGCTTTTACGCACGCTCCTTCCGCCTCTAGAATCATGTCAATACCAAAATGACGCCCAACATAATGATTTCATGTAATGATCAAATGATTTTCACTTTCACTGATTCTTGCTCAAGCATATGTTTCAGCAGCAAAGTGGATCTACGGGACGCTTCGATAAAGCCAATCACAGCAGCTCCTCTCATCAGGAACAGACAGTTTAACGAGCCAACACTTCAGCAGGAAACCTCCCTCCACAGACAAAAGTATACGTTTAAGTATAAGTTGAGCTCCTGAGGTCCTGGCCGTATTATTGACTTGTAAGTGTTTTTCCCCTGTGTTTTTTGTGTAAGAGTGTATGCTCTGTTTTTGCGAGGAGCTTTGCGTTCCGAGGACCCGCAGGCTGTCGTGTGAGTTGGATGGGACACCAACAGGGAGCAGGCCCGTGTCGCGGCGCAGGCCAAGGCAACACTCAACACTGAGGCAACTGGGAAGTGTCCCGGTGCTCCTCAAGGGCTGCCCACCACAAGCTCCCACAGAGGACTCATGAACGCTCTGGTCCGGACCACGTCTGAGACCGGCAACGCTGAAAAGCGACAAACGTCACAGACGCGTGTCCTCTCTGGGAGTGTGGAATGAGACCTATGGCAGAAACGGCTCCTATTTAAAATCTTCCGAGGGTGAAGTAGTCATATCGAATGTGACGTCACCAAGCCAGGGACGTATCAAAGGAGGATCCCGCTCATTTTGCTTTGAAGTCGAGGCTTTGCTGCTGTGTGCTTTATTCTGTTTCAGGTCCAGTGTTACAGCGATTCCCTTTGCCATGTGTTGAGCCAGCCGTGTGGTGACTGCGCAATAATGAGGCAGGAGAGACATTGACTGCCACTGCTGTTTTGTTTCCTTGTGGTTTATGTAGTTGTTTTTATTTGTGATTGTATTATTAGTCTTTTGGTTTCTCTCGGCTGTGGCAATCATTGTTTTTCCCCAGTCAATTGAACACTATAGATCATTGTAACTGCCTCATGGCAGTAATTGTGGCTTTTACGCACGCTCCTTCCGCCTCTAGAATCATGTCAATACCAAAATGACGCCCAACATAATGATCAAATGATTTTCACTTTCACTGATTCTTGCTCAAGCATATGTTTCAGCAGCAAAGTGGATCTACGGGACGCTTCGATAAAGCCAATCACAGCAGCTCCTCTCATCAGGAACAGACAGTTTAACGAGCCAACACTTCAGCAGGAAACCTCCCTCCACAGACAAAAGTATACGTTTAAGTATAAGTTGAGCTCCTGAGGTCCTGGCCGTATTATTGACTTGTAAGTGTTTTTCCCCTGTGTTTTTTGTGTAAGAGTGTATGCTCTGTTTTTGCGAGGAGCTTTGCGTTCCGAGGACCCGCAGGCTGTCGTGTGAGTTGGATGGGACACCAACAGGGAGCAGGCCCGTGTCGCGGCGCAGGCCAAGGCAACACTCAACACTGAGGCAACTGGGAAGTGTCCCGGTGCTCCTCAAGGGCTGCCCACCACAAGCTCCCACAGAGGACTCATGAACGCTCTGGTCCGGACCACGTCTGAGACCGGCAACGCTGAAAAGCGACAAACGTCACAGACGCGTGTCCTCTCTGGGAGTGTGGAATGAGACCTATGGCAGAAACGGCTCCTATTTAAAATCTTCCGAGGGTGAAGTAGTCATATCGAATGTGACGTCACCAAGCCAGGGACGTATCAAAGGAGGATCCCGCTCATTTTGCTTTGAAGTCGAGGCTTTGCTGCTGTGTGCTTTATTCTGTTTCAGGTCCAGTGTTACAGCGATTCCCTTTGCCATGTGTTGAGCCAGCCGTGTGGTGACTGCGCAATAATGAGGCAGGAGAGACATTGACTGCCACTGCTGTTTTGTTTCCTTGTGGTTTATGTAGTTGTTTTTATTTGTGATTGTATTATTAGTCTTTTGGTTTCTCTCGGCTGTGGCAATCATTGTTTTTCCCCAGTCAATTGAACACTATAGATCATTGTAACTGCCTCATGGCAGTAATTGTGGCTTTTACGCACACTCTAAAAAGTCATTCAAGGCCTTCGTATATATCACAATAATAAAAAAGTATATTATCTTAATAAAATCTCTGAAAATCACAAAACTGATTATTTGAGTTGCGCATATCAAAATAAATGCTTAAAAATCCAACAGTTAATTTTGCTTTATATTTACATCCATTATTTAAGTTTATTTCACAAAAGAAATTAGTATTTGACAAACAAATTATAATTTTAAGATATCCATAATATTTTCAGTAAATACCAGTCAAAATATTTGAGTATGGAGCAATTATACCAATCGGTTTCAAGAACTTTAATTATTACTCACGCTAACTCAATAGTCTTAACCTTTAACAACAGCTTTAAAAAAATGAGTAGTTTTTGCGCTCAAAGAGAGTGGAATCATGGGATATCTACCTGGCTTTTTGCAACAACAGAGGCAAGCAACGGTTGGAGACACTGCGGTTAAACTGGGAGGACTCCATAAGACGGTAAGTAGAGCACAATTTAATGAAATAGCGACCCTGTCTTCCTGCACATAAACGTTATTGTTTTGTTTTTTTAAATACTGTCACCACTATGCTGTTGTACATTAGCTAACTTCGTTAACAGTAGCCACCAAATTGCTCAGCTAACACACGGTTCATTCAGCTAACACACAGTTTATACAGCTAACGTCACCAAAAATGGGTGTAAAATGACTAATTTATTCGTATTTTAGCGCTACACAACATGCTCAGACATGATATGCGACAGTTAGTGTTGCGCAGAAGCAGAGAGCACTGCTGATAACGGCAGAAAATACCGTTAAAACTATCATCAAACCGACTTCACTGGCAGTAGCACGAGGTTACAACATAGATTTGTTTACATATAGCCTATATAATTATTTTTTTAACTAAACAGGTAGGGTCCATCTGTAGTTGAGGTGAGGTAGTGCGTTGTAGTGCAAATACAAAAAAGTGATGTCAAACGCTGGGGTGGAGGCAGGGGTGGTGAGGTTAGTCTGTGGCAGGGGGCAGAGGAGAGATGGTGTGCATAATGGGGGACGGGGCTCCAGCTCTTCTCAGTTTACGGAGAAAGTACAGGCGCTGTTGGACTTTTTTGGCCAGTGGTGCAGTGTTGTGGCTCCAGGACAGGTCTTCAGAGATGTGCACACCCAGGAACTTGGTGCTGCTCACCCTCTCAGTTCTCCATGCGTATGTAGCTATAGTTCAGGTACATAACTTACGTTAGCAGTTAACGTCAATGTTTAGGAATAACATGGCCTACTTATCACAATTATATACAGTGGCTGATTGCCAAATGTCACTTTTATCATCTTACTGATGTTTTACTAACGAGAACATCTTTTGTTTTCTTGTCCTGACATAAGCTAGTAATAAGCAAGTTTCATTTATGTTAGCTTAAGAGATACATCAAATTCAACACTTTCATAACAGTTAAATAATATAAAACAACTTCTTACTTGTGAAATGTTATTCCGTGTTTGTTAGTTTCGGCATTTCTTTGATTGGAACAGCCATATGCCGCACTAAAGTCTGGCATTTTGCCAAAAACACAGCTGTCAGACCGGGTCTGACGTCTAACGGCGTGTCAGAAACCCCGTCCCAAGATGGCGGCCGCGTTGACGTGCCTGACAAGCCCGAATGCGGCATCTGTGTGTATATATCTATGATGAACTAACGACCGGAGTTTCACTCAGCAGTACGTGAGTGCGCATGCGCGTCCACTTCCGAAACACAATGGTTGCTATGGGGATCGGTGCGTTTGATTTAATGCACTGGGCCGTTTTCCAATACCTGTAATATTCTCAGCTGTCAGGATTTTTTGTGATATTTTTGTGAACACTTGATGATACCTAGAGCAAGTAAAGGTAGAATTTTTCTGTCAAGCATGTTAAAAATTTGAATGTCTGCTTTACAGCACCAACACTGCTAATTGAGAGACGGTGAACGAAGACATAACATCAGACAAGGTAAATGGCATCTATTTATAATGTACAGAAGGATTAGGTGTTTAAATTTTGAAAAAATTGACCTTTCTTTTTCCCTATATTGCATGAAACCTAAACTAAATTAATAAATAATAATTTTAAGAAATAATTTTATCTTCTTTTTAGTGTATATTTTCCATTATAGTTGTAAATATAATTTACATCAGTGTGTAAATGAAAACATTTCATATCATTTTAATAGATTTGCATGATAAAACATATTGGTCCAAAAACTATGTACATGAATGGAAATAGTATTAAATCAGTCTTTTTGCTCCGTAACACTGTTTATCATCCTTTTTAAGGTGGCGGCTCATGGGCTGGCAATGTAAGCTCTGCACATTTGAGGATTCTTCAAAAGGGGAGCTTGGACTCACTGAGGATTTTGCCCTACATTACTTCGATGAGGACTTCGGTGATTACTTCACTCTCCATTCCACCAACCAAATTAAACACAAAGGGACAATCAAAGTTGTGATTATTCCATCTGTAGTTCTTACATTGACTGCTTTGACTGAAAACCAGACAGATGTAATGAATGACAGTTCAAGCTCTACTACAACAGCAGATTCAGTGTCTTCACAAGACACAATTATCGTATCTCCACATGGAAGCCCTCAGACGACATCGTGGCCAAATGAAATCGACATTCCACTTTTCTCTGTGGCAACAGAGGCAGTACTGAGGAATGCCAATGAAGAGTTTGCCAGAGATGGTACTGTGCTTAACAATTCTCGAATCCGATCTGAAATCATGGAAAAATTAGCTGACGATATGTACAGCTACACACCCTACCCCACGGGCCTTCAGATCGGTGAGGTGGCAGAGGCTTTAGTCAGAAAACATCCATGCCTGACAGAGCTAGGCAGTCGTAATGGCTGGCTGGGATGGATGTATAGCCTCAAATACAAGATGGGAAATTACAGGTCGAAGCTCCGAAACCTTGGATTTCCTGAGGTTGCCTGCAACTCACTTAAGAACAAGCACCCGGATGACAAGTTTGCTGCAAAGAATATAAAGAAAGCGCGGAAAGGAGAAGTGGTGTTTCTCCCACACTATCCTGCAGGAGACAGTAAGGAACAACAAGAGCTGGACCGAAACCAACTTATCGCTGAATCAAAGAAGAGAAACAGCACAGTGATCAAGGACTTGATGTGCAGAACTTTTGCACATAGGAGACATGATGTTGTCCGCCTACAGATGAGCATCACTGACATCAAGCACAGATGGCCCACCTTGTTTGATGTCTCGCAAGTGAGTAATTGAAATTGTGACTGTACATCCTATTAAAAATGATAATGGAACAGTCTTGCATCCTATCCATCTCAGTGTGGACTTAAGCTTTTGCTGAATGACAATAGATGAGTCACCAGTTCTTTTTTCTCTTTTCTCATCTCCCTCTCTTTCAGGTTAGCGCAGAGTTTCAGAGGATCACCACACTGAATCTTGAGCCAAAATTCATGGAAATGTTGGACTTCTATACACCTAAACTGCTGTCCTTGTTTCAAGCGAAGAAAGGTGCTGCAGGAGAGAGACATCGGGCACAAATGAGTGTTCTACTTCAGGTATTAAAATTTATCCTCCACCAATTCAATTCAATTTGTTTTATTCTTACATCACTACACTCCAACTCCAGGTAATTTTTTTTCTATTGAAAGGTTTGACATTAAAGTTGAAAGACTTTCTGTTCTGCAGAGTGGAATCCCCATTCAACAGACACGTGAGGTTGTCATCCGATGTCTCATCGACCATCTGGGAGAAGATGCCAGTGCCTTGTTCAAGGACTTTGAGGTTAGTATAATACTGTAGTTTTTGTTTTTAACAATGTAATCATGGGTGACCATAGAGTTGCTGCAGTACAGTTTGCTTTTTCCTCACCGCACACAAAGAAGAAGCTGCTTTTCATATAGTATAAAGCATCTGTGGACATCAGATACTGTACGAGTCACCAACATTCATTTATAGATCGATGCTGATTGATTTCACTGTCTGTCCTGCTTTAAATACATCAAATGTTATTTTCTGTGTCAATTTTGTTTGGAGAGAGAAATAAATTATATGGAAGCATTAATTAGTTATTTTGTCTGTTTTTAAAAAGAGATCAAAAACAAATTTGGGACCACCACAGTTCAGTTTGTCCACTGTATGTCCTGCTATGCTCTTTTATGTTAGTAGGTGGTATTTGACTTGTGACATGCAGGTTGAAAGTGAGCTCTAAACACTTTTTTTTCTTTACAATGTCTGCAGGATGCTGCTGATGGATCTGCCAGTGTTCAAGAGGAGCTGGCAGAGGAGGTCATGAAGATTTACCTGCTGCGAAACCAAGATGGGTCAGTCGATGTCGGGATTGTGATTGAGGGCAACATTGTCCTCAGCAGTCTTGGGGATCTTAGCAGAGCCTGCTGCTATCTGTTGGGATTGACCTACGCGTTATATCTGCGATACCCCAAGAACCTCAAATGCAGTTTTGAGGTATTCCAGAAAGTCCTGCTGGAGCTGGATTCTGGAAACCTTTCCAACAAGGTTCAGAGACTGAAGAATTACCTCTGTGTGTAGTTGCTGGCTACTGTTCAGCAAGATGCTCTCTTAGTGAGGGATTTTTTCATTGGCAAGTCTAAAGTTAAGCTGATGTACTGTTGTCTTAATGTTTACATAACAGTTGAGGTTACCATGCATAGTTAAATTGCATGTTGGACTGGTATTGTTTGCTTTTGTGGAACTTTAATGTGAAATATCACTGTTTATAAGTGCATTTCAGGAGGATGCAAAATGTTGCTCTTGGTGCATTTTAGACAGATGCAAAATGTTGTTCTGAGAGGGAGAGAGAGAGAGAGAGAGAGAGAGAGAAGAATAAACCATGTTGAAAGTTAAACTAGATAATATACCATGAGTTGTAATGCAAGTTGAGATTTCCATTAATGCCAAACAGATTCTGTTAAATGGCATTTTATGCATTATGTGGTGACTTAAATTGAAAGGCCAATTGTTCTTTGTGCATTTCACCCAGTTTTGAGAGACCCCTTATCAATTCAGCTTTTTTACAGCATGGAGATTTTTACATGTCATGTTTGCAAAGATAAGCTGTGGATTTAAACTTGATGTTTTATATTGGTCAAATCAGACAAATAAATGTTTAATTAAAAATGTTGATGTGTGTAGAATTGCTTTATGTTTATTATTTTGTTTCATATATTGACCTGAAGTACTCCTACTAGATTAAAGCGTAAACACATTTAAAAAAATTAAGTAAATGTAACATATTTATTCTGATATTTGATAGTCCAGTATGAATTACATTATGTTAAAAACATTAAGTAAGTGTAGCAGATTTGTTTTGTTAAATAATAATCTCATTTTCAGTTGCATCTACCTAACATTTTAATTATATCTACTCATTTTTTTGAGTGGTTTGAACTTAGGGTTACTATTGCATAGACTTAAAATTTTAATTATATCAGCTCAATTTTATATTTCATGGTACTCAATGTAGTTGTTCAGATCTGCTTAATTTTTTAAATTACATTTACTTAATTCATAATGTAAATCTAAATGATTTAACAGCTTTCAAATTTACTCAATATTTTTAAGTGTAAAATGTTACACAGATTAAATTGAGTAGAGCATAGTTAAAGTTTTTAGAGTGCACGCTCCTTCCGCCTCTAGAATCATGTCAATACCAAAATGACGCCCAACATAATGATCAAATGATTTTCACTTTCACTGATTCTTGCTCAAGCATATGTTTCAGCAGCAAAGTGGATCTACGGGACGCTTCGATAAAGCCAATCACAGCAGCTCCTCTCATCAGGAACAGACAGTTTAACGAGCCAACACTTCAGCAGGAAACCTCCCTCCACAGACAAAAGTATACGTTTAAGTATAAGTTGAGCTCCTGAGGTCCTGGCCGTATTATTGACTTGTAAGTGTTTTTCCCCTGTGTTTTTTGTGTAAGAGTGTATGCTCTGTTTTTGCGAGGAGCTTTGCGTTCCGAGGACCCGCAGGCTGTCGTGTGAGTTGGATGGGACACCAACAGGGAGCAGGCCCGTGTCGCGGCGCAGGCCAAGGCAACACTCAACACTGAGGCAACTGGGAAGTGTCCCGGTGCTCCTCAAGGGCTGCCCACCACAAGCTCCCACAGAGGACTCATGAACGCTCTGGTCCGGACCACGTCTGAGACCGGCAACGCTGAAAAGCGACAAACGTCACAGACGCGTGTCCTCTCTGGGAGTGTGGAATGAGACCTATGGCAGAAACGGCTCCTATTTAAAATCTTCCGAGGGTGAAGTAGTCATATCGAATGTGACGTCACCAAGCCAGGGACGTATCAAAGGAGGATCCCGCTCATTTTGCTTTGAAGTCGAGGCTTTGCTGCTGTGTGCTTTATTCTGTTTCAGGTCCAGTGTTACAGCGATTCCCTTTGCCATGTGTTGAGCCAGCCGTGTGGTGACTGCGCAATAATGAGGCAGGAGAGACATTGACTGCCACTGCTGTTTTGTTTCCTTGTGGTTTATGTAGTTGTTTTTATTTGTGATTGTATTATTAGTCTTTTGGTTTCTCTCGGCTGTGGCAATCATTGTTTTTCCCCAGTCAATTGAACACTATAGATCATTGTAACTGCCTCATGGCAGTAATTGTGGCTTTTACGCACGCTCCTTCCGCCTCTAGAATCATGTCAATACCAAAATGACGCCCAACATAATGATCAAATGATTTTCACTTTCACTGATTCTTGCTCAAGCATATGTTTCAGCAGCAAAGTGGATCTACGGGACGCTTCGATAAAGCCAATCACAGCAGCTCCTCTCATCAGGAACAGACAGTTTAACGAGCCAACACTTCAGCAGGAAACCTCCCTCCACAGACAAAAGTATACGTTTAAGTATAAGTTGAGCTCCTGAGGTCCTGGCCGTATTATTGACTTGTAAGTGTTTTTCCCCTGTGTTTTTTGTGTAAGAGTGTATGCTCTGTTTTTGCGAGGAGCTTTGCGTTCCGAGGACCCGCAGGCTGTCGTGTGAGTTGGATGGGACACCAACAGGGAGCAGGCCCGTGTCGCGGCGCAGGCCAAGGCAACACTCAACACTGAGGCAACTGGGAAGTGTCCCGGTGCTCCTCAAGGGCTGCCCACCACAAGCTCCCACAGAGGACTCATGAACGCTCTGGTCCGGACCACGTCTGAGACCGGCAACGCTGAAAAGCGACAAACGTCACAGACGCGTGTCCTCTCTGGGAGTGTGGAATGAGACCTATGGCAGAAACGGCTCCTATTTAAAATCTTCCGAGGGTGAAGTAGTCATATCGAATGTGACGTCACCAAGCCAGGGACGTATCAAAGGAGGATCCCGCTCATTTTGCTTTGAAGTCGAGGCTTTGCTGCTGTGTGCTTTATTCTGTTTCAGGTCCAGTGTTACAGCGATTCCCTTTGCCATGTGTTGAGCCAGCCGTGTGGTGACTGCGCAATAATGAGGCAGGAGAGACATTGACTGCCACTGCTGTTTTGTTTCCTTGTGGTTTATGTAGTTGTTTTTATTTGTGATTGTATTATTAGTCTTTTGGTTTCTCTCGGCTGTGGCAATCATTGTTTTTCCCCAGTCAATTGAACACTATAGATCATTGTAACTGCCTCATGGCAGTAATTGTGGCTTTTACGCACGCTCCTTCCGCCTCTAGAATCATGTCAATACCAAAATGACGCCCAACATAATGATCAAATGATTTTCACTTTCACTGATTCTTGCTCAAGCATATGTTTCAGCAGCAAAGTGGATCTACGGGACGCTTCGATAAAGCCAATCACAGCAGCTCCTCTCATCAGGAACAGACAGTTTAACGAGCCAACACTTCAGCAGGAAACCTCCCTCCACAGACAAAAGTATACGTTTAAGTATAAGTTGAGCTCCTGAGGTCCTGGCCGTATTATTGACTTGTAAGTGTTTTTCCCCTGTGTTTTTTGTGTAAGAGTGTATGCTCTGTTTTTGCGAGGAGCTTTGCGTTCCGAGGACCCGCAGGCTGTCGTGTGAGTTGGATGGGACACCAACAGGGAGCAGGCCCGTGTCGCGGCGCAGGCCAAGGCAACACTCAACACTGAGGCAACTGGGAAGTGTCCCGGTGCTCCTCAAGGGCTGCCCACCACAAGCTCCCACAGAGGACTCATGAACGCTCTGGTCCGGACCACGTCTGAGACCGGCAACGCTGAAAAGCGACAAACGTCACAGACGCGTGTCCTCTCTGGGAGTGTGGAATGAGACCTATGGCAGAAACGGCTCCTATTTAAAATCTTCCGAGGGTGAAGTAGTCATATCGAATGTGACGTCACCAAGCCAGGGACGTATCAAAGGAGGATCCCGCTCATTTTGCTTTGAAGTCGAGGCTTTGCTGCTGTGTGCTTTATTCTGTTTCAGGTCCAGTGTTACAGCGATTCCCTTTGCCATGTGTTGAGCCAGCCGTGTGGTGACTGCGCAATAATGAGGCAGGAGAGACATTGACTGCCACTGCTGTTTTGTTTCCTTGTGGTTTATGTAGTTGTTTTTATTTGTGATTGTATTATTAGTCTTTTGGTTTCTCTCGGCTGTGGCAATCATTGTTTTTCCCCAGTCAATTGAACACTATAGATCATTGTAACTGCCTCATGGCAGTAATTGTGGCTTTTACGCACGCTCCTTCCGCCTCTAGAATCATGTCAATACCAAAATGACGCCCAACATAATGATCAAATGATTTTCACTTTCACTGATTCTTGCTCAAGCATATGTTTCAGCAGCAAAGTGGATCTACGGGACGCTTCGATAAAGCCAATCACAGCAGCTCCTCTCATCAGGAACAGACAGTTTAACGAGCCAACACTTCAGCAGGAAACCTCCCTCCACAGACAAAAGTATACGTTTAAGTATAAGTTGAGCTCCTGAGGTCCTGGCCGTATGATTGACTTGTAAGTGTTTTTCCCCTGTGTTTTTTGTGTAAGAGTGTATGCTCTGTTTTTGCGAGGAGCTTTGCGTTCCGAGGACCCGCAGGCTGTCGCGTGAGTTGGATGGGACACCAACAGGGAGCAGGCCCGTGTCGCGGCGCAGGCCAAGGCAACACTCAACACTGAGGCAACTGGGAAGTGTCCCGGTGCTCCTCAAGGGCTGCCCACCACAAGCTCCCACAGAGGACTCATGAACGCTCTGGTCCGGACCACGTCTGAGACCGGCAACGCTGAAAAGCGACAAACGTCACAGACGCGTGTCCTCTCTGGGAGTGTGGAATGAGACCTATGGCAGAAATAACACCCATGGTTTCCGGAGCTCTTTCACCAGAGAAGAGCTCATTAACATCATCACTTGTTACTTTGCCCCATTCAGGCCTGGAGTGCATTTGTGTTCTCTGGTTTCTAACATAACAGTGTGTTTTATGTGAAGCTTTTCAGTTTCTGAGGTTTGCAGGCATGAAACAGTCATTTTAAAGCACAGTCAACTGAAAATGACTCAGTGTGAGTGAAAAGTGGTCAGAATCAACACTATTGTGTTTATCGTGAAGCTTTTCAGTTTCTGAGGTTTGCAGGAATGACACACAAATTTTAGAAAAAAGTCAACTGAAAACCACTCAGTGTGAGAGAATACTGGTCAGAATCAGCACTTATGTGTTTTTTGTCAAGCTTTTCAGTTTGTGAGGTCTGCAGGCCTGAAACAACTGAAAATGACTCAGTGTGATTGAATCGTGGTCAGAATCAACGCTTGTGTGATGTTTGTGAAACTTTTCAGTTTCTGAAGTTTGCAGGAATGAAACAAGCAACAATGAGGCAACTGGGAAGTGTCCCAAGCTCCCACAGAGGACTCATGAACGCTCTGGTCCGGACCACGTCTGAGACCGGCAACGCTGAAAAGCGACAAACGTCACAGACGCGTGTCCTCTCTGGGAGTGTGGAATGAGACCTATGGCAGAAACGGATCCTATTTAAAATCTTCCGAGGGTGAAGTAGTCATATCGAATGTGACGTCACCAAGCCAGGGACGTATCAAAGGAGGATCCCGCTCATTTTGCTTTGAAGTCGAGGCTTTGCTGCTGTGTGCTTTATTCTGTTTCAGGTCCAGTGTTACAGCGATTCCCTTTGCCATGTGTTGAGCCAGCCGTGTGGTGACTGCGCAATAATGAGGCAGGAGAGACATTGACTGCCACTGCTGTTTTGTTTCCTTGTGGTTTATGTAGTTGTTTTTATTTGTGATTGTATTATTAGTCTTTTGGTTTCTCTCGGCTGTGGCAATCATTGTTTTTCCCCAGTCAATTGAACATCATAGATCATTGTAACTGCCTCATGGCAGTAATTGTGGCTTTTACGCACGCTCCTTCCGCCTCTAGAATCATGTCAATACCAAAATGACGCCCAACATAATGATCAAATGACTTTCACTTTCACTGATTCTTGCTCAAGCATATGTTTCAGCAGCAAAGTGGATCTACGGGACGCTTCGATAAAGCCAATCACAGCAGCTCCTCTCATCAGGAACAGACAGTTTAACGAGCCAACACTTCAGCAGGAAACCTCCCTCCACAGACAAAAGTATACGTTTAAGTATAAGTTGAGCTCCTGAGGTCCTGGCCGTATTATTGACTTGTAAGTGTTTTTCCCCTGTATTTTTTGTGTAAGAGTGTATGCTCTGTTTTTGCGAGGAGCTTTTGCGTTCCGAGGACCCGCAGGCTGTCGTGAGTTGGATGGGACACCAACAGGGAGCAGGCCCGTGTCGCGGCGCAGGCCAAGGCAACACTCAACACTGAGGCAACTGGGAAGTGTCCCGGTGCTCCTCAAGGGCTGCCCACCACAAGCTCCCACAGAGGACTCATGAACGCTCTGGTCCGGACCACGTCTGAGACCGGCAACGCTGAAAAGCGACAAACGTCACAGACGCGTGTCCTCTCTGGGAGTGTGGAATGAGACCTATGGCAGAAATAACACCCATGGTTTCCGGAGCTCTTTCACCAGAGAAGAGCTCATTAACATCATCACTTGTTACTTTGCCCCATTCAGGCCTGGAGTGCATTTGTGTTCTCTGGTTTCTAACATAACAGTGTGTTTTATGTGAAGCTTTTCAGTTTCTGAGGTTTGCAGGCATGAAACAGTCATTTTAAAGCACAGTCAACTGAAAATGACTCAGTGTGAGTGAAAAGTGGTCAGAATCAACACTATTGTGTTTATCGTGAAGCTTTTCAGTTTCTGAGGTTTGCAGGAATGACACACAAATTTTAGAAAAAAGTCAACTGAAAACCACTCAGTGTGAGAGAATACTGGTCAGAATCAGCACTTATGTGTTTTTTGTCAAGCTTTTCAGTTTGTGAGGTCTGCAGGCCTGAAACAACTGAAAATGACTCAGTGTGATTGAATCGTGGTCAGAATCAACGCTTGTGTGATGTTTGTGAAACTTTTCAGTTTCTGAAGTTTGCAGGAATGAAACAAGCAACAATGAGGCAACTGGGAAGTGTCCCAAGCTCCCACAGAGGACTCATGAACGCTCTGGTCCGGACCACGTCTGAGACCGGCAACGCTGAAAAGCGACAAACGTCACAGACGCGTGTCCTCTCTGGGAGTGTGGAATGAGACCTATGGCAGAAACGGATCCTATTTAAAATCTTCCGAGGGTGAAGTAGTCATATCGAATGTGACGTCACCAAGCCAGGGACGTATCAAAGGAGGATCCCGCTCATTTTGCTTTGAAGTCGAGGCTTTGCTGCTGTGTGCTTTATTCTGTTTCAGGTCCAGTGTTACAGCGATTCCCTTTGCCATGTGTTGAGCCAGCCGTGTGGTGACTGCGCAATAATGAGGCAGGAGAGACATTGACTGCCACTGCTGTTTTGTTTCCTTGTGGTTTATGTAGTTGTTTTTATTTGTGATTGTATTATTAGTCTTTTGGTTTCTCTCGGCTGTGGCAATCATTGTTTTTCCCCAGTCAATTGAACATCATAGATCATTGTAACTGCCTCATGGCAGTAATTGTGGCTTTTACGCACGCTCCTTCCGCCTCTAGAATCATGTCAATACCAAAATGACGCCCAACATAATGATTTCATGTAATGATCAAATGATTTTCACTTTCACTGATTCTTGCTCAAGCATATGTTTCAGCAGCAAAGTGGATCTACGGGACGCTTCGATAAAGCCAATCACAGCAGCTCCTCTCATCAGGAACAGACAGTTTAACGAGCCAACACTTCAGCAGGAAACCTCCCTCCACAGACAAAAGTATACGTTTAAGTATAAGTTGAGCTCCTGAGGTCCTGGCCGTATTATTGACTTGTAAGTGTTTTTCCCCTGTGTTTTTTGTGTAAGAGTGTATGCTCTGTTTTTGCGAGGAGCTTTGCGTTCCGAGGACCCGCAGGCTGTCGTGTGAGTTGGATGGGACACCAACAGGGAGCAGGCCCGTGTCGCGGCGCAGGCCAAGGCAACACTCAACACTGAGGCAACTGGGAAGTGTCCCGGTGCTCCTCAAGGGCTGCCCACCACAAGCTCCCACAGAGGACTCATGAACGCTCTGGTCCGGACCACGTCTGAGACCGGCAACGCTGAAAAGCGACAAACGTCACAGACGCGTGTCCTCTCTGGGAGTGTGGAATGAGACCTATGGCAGAAACGGCTCCTATTTAAAATCTTCCGAGGGTGAAGTAGTCATATCGAATGTGACGTCACCAAGCCAGGGACGTATCAAAGGAGGATCCCGCTCATTTTGCTTTGAAGTCGAGGCTTTGCTGCTGTGTGCTTTATTCTGTTTCAGGTCCAGTGTTACAGCGATTCCCTTTGCCATGTGTTGAGCCAGCCGTGTGGTGACTGCGCAATAATGAGGCAGGAGAGACATTGACTGCCACTGCTGTTTTGTTTCCTTGTGGTTTATGTAGTTGTTTTTATTTGTGATTGTATTATTAGTCTTTTGGTTTCTCTCGGCTGTGGCAATCATTGTTTTTCCCCAGTCAATTGAACACTATAGATCATTGTAACTGCCTCATGGCAGTAATTGTGGCTTTTACGCACGCTCCTTCCGCCTCTAGAATCATGTCAATACCAAAATGACGCCCAACATAATGATCAAATGATTTTCACTTTCACTGATTCTTGCTCAAGCATATGTTTCAGCAGCAAAGTGGATCTACGGGACGCTTCGATAAAGCCAATCACAGCAGCTCCTCTCATCAGGAACAGACAGTTTAACGAGCCAACACTTCAGCAGGAAACCTCCCTCCACAGACAAAAGTATACGTTTAAGTATAAGTTGAGCTCCTGAGGTCCTGGCCGTATGATTGACTTGTAAGTGTTTTTCCCCTGTGTTTTTTGTGTAAGAGTGTATGCTCTGTTTTTGCGAGGAGCTTTGCGTTCCGAGGACCCGCAGGCTGTCGCGTGAGTTGGATGGGACACCAACAGGGAGCAGGCCCGTGTCGCGGCGCAGGCCAAGGCAACACTCAACACTGAGGCAACTGGGAAGTGTCCCGGTGCTCCTCAAGGGCTGCCCACCACAAGCTCCCACAGAGGACTCATGAACGCTCTGGTCCGGACCACGTCTGAGACCGGCAACGCTGAAAAGCGACAAACGTCACAGACGCGTGTCCTCTCTGGGAGTGTGGAATGAGACCTATGGCAGAAATAACACCCATGGTTTCCGGAGCTCTTTCACCAGAGAAGAGCTCATTAACATCATCACTTGTTACTTTGCCCCATTCAGGCCTGGAGTGCATTTGTGTTCTCTGGTTTCTAACATAACAGTGTGTTTTATGTGAAGCTTTTCAGTTTCTGAGGTTTGCAGGCATGAAACAGTCATTTTAAAGCACAGTCAACTGAAAATGACTCAGTGTGAGTGAAAAGTGGTCAGAATCAACACTATTGTGTTTATCGTGAAGCTTTTCAGTTTCTGAGGTTTGCAGGAATGAAACAATCAACAATGAGGCAACTGGGAAGTGTCCCAAGCTCCCACAGAGGACTCATGAACGCTCTGGTCCGGACCACGTCTGAGACCGGCAACGCTGAAAAGCGACAAACGTCACAGACGCGTGTCCTCTCTGGGAGTGTGGAATGAGACCTATGGCAGAAACGGCTCCTATTTAAAATCTTCCCAAGGTGAAGTAGTCATATCGAATGTGACGTCACCAAGCCAGGGACGTATCAAAGGAGGATCCCGCTCATTTTGCTTTGAGGTCGAGGCTTTGCTGCTGTGTGCTTTATTCTGTTTCAGGTCCAGTGTTACAGCGATTCCCTTTGCCATGTGTTGAGCCAGCCGTGTGGTGACTGCGCAATAATGAGGCAGGAGAGACATTGACTGCCACTGCTGTTTTGTTTCCTTGTGGTTTATGTAGTTGTTTTTATTTGTGATTGTATTATTAGTCTTTTGGTTTCTCTCGGCTGTGGCAATCATTGTTTTTCCCCAGTCAATTGAACACTATAGATCATTGTAACTGCCTCATGGCAGTAATTGTGGCTTTTACGCACGCTCCTTCCGCCTCTAGAATCATGTCAATACCAAAATGACGCCCAACATAATGATCAAATGATTTTCACTTTTAACTGATTCTTGCTCAAGCATATGTTTCAGCAGCAAAGTGGATCTACGGGACGCTTCGATAAAGCCAATCACAGCAGCTCCTCTCATCAGGAACAGACAGTTTAACGAGCCAACACTTCAGCAGGAAACCTCCCTCCACAGACAAAAGTATACGTTTAAGTATAAGTTGAGCTCCTGAGGTCCTGGCCGTATGATTGACTTGTAAGTGTTTTTCCCCTGTGTTTTTTGTGTAAGAGTGTATGCTCTGTTTTTGCGAGGAGCTTTGCGTTCCGAGGACCCGCAGGCTGTCGCGTGAGTTGGATGGGACACCAACAGGGAGCAGGCCCGTGTCGCGGCGCAGGCCAAGGCAACACTCAACACTGAGGCAACTGGGAAGTGTCCCGGTGCTCCTCAAGGGCTGCCCACCACAAGCTCCCACAGAGGACTCATGAACGCTCTGGTCCGGACCACGTCTGAGACCGGCAACGCTGAAAAGCGACAAACGTCACAGACGCGTGTCCTCTCTGGGAGTGTGGAATGAGACCTATGGCAGAAATAACACCCATGGTTTCCGGAGCTCTTTCACCAGAGAAGAGCTCATTAACATCATCACTTGTTACTTTGCCCCATTCAGGCCTGGAGTGCATTTGTGTTCTCTGGTTTCTAACATAACAGTGTGTTTTATGTGAAGCTTTTCAGTTTCTGAGGTTTGCAGGCATGAAACAGTCATTTTAAAGCACAGTCAACTGAAAATGACTCAGTGTGAGTGAAAAGTGGTCAGAATCAACACTATTGTGTTTATCGTGAAGCTTTTCAGTTTCTGAGGTTTGCAGGAATGACACACAAATTTTAGAAAAAAGTCAACTGAAAACCACTCAGTGTGAGTGAATACTGGTCAGAATCAGCACTTATGTGTTTTTTGTCAAGCTTTTCAGTTTGTGAGGTCTGCAGGCCTGAAACAACTGAAAATGACTCAGTGTGACTGAATCGTGGTCAGAATCAACGCTTGTGTGATGTTTGTGAAACTTTTCAGTTTCTGAAGTTTGCAGGAATGAAACAAGCAACAATGAGGCAACTGGGAAGTGTCCCAAGCTCCCACAGAGGACTCATGAACGCTCTGGTCCGGACCACGTCTGAGACCGGCAACGCTGAAAAGCGACAAACGTCACAGACGCGTGTCCTCTCTGGGAGTGTGGAATGAGACCTATGGCAGAAACGGCTCCTATTTAAAATCTTCCCAAGGTGAAGTAGTCATATCGAATGTGACGTCACCAAGCCAGGGACGTATCAAAGGAGGATCCCGCTCATTTTGCTTTGAGGTCGAGGCTTTGCTGCTGTGTGCTTTATTCTGTTTCAGGTCCAGTGTTACAGCGATTCCCTTTGCCATGTGTTGAGCCAGCCGTGTGGTGACTGCGCAATAATGAGGCAGGAGAGACATTGACTGCCACTGCTGTTTTGTTTCCTTGTGGTTTATGTAGTTGTTTTTATTTGTGATTGTATTATTAGTCTTTTGGTTTCTCTCGGCTGTGGCAATCATTGTTTTTCCCCAGTCAATTGAACACTATAGATCATTGTAACTGCCTCATGGCAGTAATTGTGGCTTTTACGCACGCTCCTTCCGCCTCTAGAATCATGTCAATACCAAAATGACGCCCAACATAATGATCAAATGATTTTCACTTTTAACTGATTCTTGCTCAAGCATATGTTTCAACAGCAAAGTGGATCTACGGGACGCTTCGATAAAGCCAATCACAGCAGCTCCTCTCATCAGGAACAGACAGTTTAACGAGCCAACACTTCAGCAGGAAACCTCCCTCCACAGACAAAAGTATACGTTTAAGTATAAGTTGAGCTCCTGAGGTCCTGGCCGTATGATTGACTTGTAAGTGTTTTTCCCCTGTGTTTTTTGTGTAAGAGTGTATGCTCTGTTTTTGCGAGGAGCTTTGCGTTCCGAGGACCCGCAGGCTGTCGCGTGAGTTGGATGGGACACCAACAGGGAGCAGGCCCGTGTCGCGGCGCAGGCCAAGGCAACACTCAACACTGAGGCAACTGGGAAGTGTCCCGGTGCTCCTCAAGGGCTGCCCACCACAAGCTCCCACAGAGGACTCATGAACGCTCTGGTCCGGACCACGTCTGAGACCGGCAACGCTGAAAAGCGACAAACGTCACAGACGCGTGTCCTCTCTGGGAGTGTGGAATGAGACCTATGGCAGAAATAACACCCATGGTTTCCGGAGCTCTTTCACCAGAGAAGAGCTCATTAACATCATCACTTGTTACTTTGCCCCATTCAGGCCTGGAGTGCATTTGTGTTCTCTGGTTTCTAACATAACAGTGTGTTTTATGTGAAGCTTTTCAGTTTCTGAGGTTTGCAGGCATGAAACAGTCATTTTAAAGCACAGTCAACTGAAAATGACTCAGTGTGAGTGAAAAGTGGTCAGAATCAACACTATTGTGTTTATCGTGAAGCTTTTCAGTTTCTGAGGTTTGCAGGAATGACACACAAATTTTAGAAAAAAGTCAACTGAAAACCACTCAGTGTGAGAGAATACTGGTCAGAATCAGCACTTATGTGTTTTTTGTCAAGCTTTTCAGTTTGTGAGGTCTGCAGGCCTGAAACAACTGAAAATGACTCAGTGTGATTGAATCGTGGTCAGAATCAACGCTTGTGTGATGTTTGTGAAACTTTTCAGTTTCTGAAGTTTGCAGGAATGAAACAAGCAACAATGAGGCAACTGGGAAGTGTCCCAAGCTCCCACAGAGGACTCATGAACGCTCTGGTCCGGACCACGTCTGAGACCGGCAACGCTGAAAAGCGACAAACGTCACAGACGCGTGTCCTCTCTGGGAGTGTGGAATGAGACCTATGGCAGAAACGGATCCTATTTAAAATCTTCCGAGGGTGAAGTAGTCATATCGAATGTGACGTCACCAAGCCAGGGACGTATCAAAGGAGGATCCCGCTCATTTTGCTTTGAAGTCGAGGCTTTGCTGCTGTGTGCTTTATTCTGTTTCAGGTCCAGTGTTACAGCGATTCCCTTTGCCATGTGTTGAGCCAGCCGTGTGGTGACTGCGCAATAATGAGGCAGGAGAGACATTGACTGCCACTGCTGTTTTGTTTCCTTGTGGTTTATGTAGTTGTTTTTATTTGTGATTGTATTATTAGTCTTTTGGTTTCTCTCGGCTGTGGCAATCATTGTTTTTCCCCAGTCAATTGAACATCATAGATCATTGTAACTGCCTCATGGCAGTAATTGTGGCTTTTACGCACGCTCCTTCCGCCTCTAGAATCATGTCAATACCAAAATGACGCCCAACATAATGATCAAATGATTTTCACTTTCACTGATTCTTGCTCAAGCATATGTTTCAGCAGCAAAGTGGATCTACGGGACGCTTCGATAAAGCCAATCACAGCAGCTCCTCTCATCAGGAACAGACAGTTTAACGAGCCAACACTTCAGCAGGAAACCTCCCTCCACAGACAAAAGTATACGTTTAAGTATAAGTTGAGCTCCTGAGGTCCTGGCCGTATTATTGACTTGTAAGTGTTTTTCCCCTGTATTTTTTGTGTAAGAGTGTATGCTCTGTTTTTGCGAGGAGCTTTTGCGTTCCGAGGACCCGCAGGCTGTCGTGAGTTGGATGGGACACCAACAGGGAGCAGGCCCGTGTCGCGGCGCAGGCCAAGGCAACACTCAACACTGAGGCAACTGGGAAGTGTCCCGGTGCTCCTCAAGGGCTGCCCACCACAAGCTCCCACAGAGGACTCATGAACGCTCTGGTCCGGACCACGTCTGAGACCGGCAACGCTGAAAAGCGACAAACGTCACAGACGCGTGTCCTCTCTGGGAGTGTGGAATGAGACCTATGGCAGAAATAACACCCATGGTTTCCGGAGCTCTTTCACCAGAGAAGAGCTCATTAACATCATCACTTGTTACTTTGCCCCATTCAGGCCTGGAGTGCATTTGTGTTCTCTGGTTTCTAACATAACAGTGTGTTTTATGTGAAGCTTTTCAGTTTCTGAGGTTTGCAGGCATGAAACAGTCATTTTAAAGCACAGTCAACTGAAAATGACTCAGTGTGAGTGAAAAGTGGTCAGAATCAACACTATTGTGTTTATCGTGAAGCTTTTCAGTTTCTGAGGTTTGCAGGAATGACACACAAATTTTAGAAAAAAGTCAACTGAAAACCACTCAGTGTGAGAGAATACTGGTCAGAATCAGCACTTATGTGTTTTTTGTCAAGCTTTTCAGTTTGTGAGGTCTGCAGGCCTGAAACAACTGAAAATGACTCAGTGTGATTGAATCGTGGTCAGAATCAACGCTTGTGTGATGTTTGTGAAACTTTTCAGTTTCTGAAGTTTGCAGGAATGAAACAAGCAACAATGAGGCAACTGGGAAGTGTCCCAAGCTCCCACAGAGGACTCATGAACGCTCTGGTCCGGACCACGTCTGAGACCGGCAACGCTGAAAAGCGACAAACGTCACAGACGCGTGTCCTCTCTGGGAGTGTGGAATGAGACCTATGGCAGAAACGGATCCTATTTAAAATCTTCCGAGGGTGAAGTAGTCATATCGAATGTGACGTCACCAAGCCAGGGACGTATCAAAGGAGGATCCCGCTCATTTTGCTTTGAAGTCGAGGCTTTGCTGCTGTGTGCTTTATTCTGTTTCAGGTCCAGTGTTACAGCGATTCCCTTTGCCATGTGTTGAGCCAGCCGTGTGGTGACTGCGCAATAATGAGGCAGGAGAGACATTGACTGCCACTGCTGTTTTGTTTCCTTGTGGTTTATGTAGTTGTTTTTATTTGTGATTGTATTATTAGTCTTTTGGTTTCTCTCGGCTGTGGCAATCATTGTTTTTCCCCAGTCAATTGAACATCATAGATCATTGTAACTGCCTCATGGCAGTAATTGTGGCTTTTACGCACGCTCCTTCCGCCTCTAGAATCATGTCAATACCAAAATGACGCCCAACATAATGATCAAATGATTTTCACTTTCACTGATTCTTGCTCAAGCATATGTTTCAGCAGCAAAGTGGATCTACGGGACGCTTCGATAAAGCCAATCACAGCAGCTCCTCTCATCAGGAACAGACAGTTTAACGAGCCAACACTTCAGCAGGAAACCTCCCTCCACAGACAAAAGTATACGTTTAAGTATAAGTTGAGCTCCTGAGGTCCTGGCCGTATTATTGACTTGTAAGTGTTTTTCCCCTGTATTTTTTGTGTAAGAGTGTATGCTCTGTTTTTGCGAGGAGCTTTTGCGTTCCGAGGACCCGCAGGCTGTCGTGAGTTGGATGGGACACCAACAGGGAGCAGGCCCGTGTCGCGGCGCAGGCCAAGGCAACACTCAACACTGAGGCAACTGGGAAGTGTCCCGGTGCTCCTCAAGGGCTGCCCACCACAAGCTCCCACAGAGGACTCATGAACGCTCTGGTCCGGACCACGTCTGAGACCGGCAACGCTGAAAAGCGACAAACGTCACAGACGCGTGTCCTCTCTGGGAGTGTGGAATGAGACCTATGGCAGAAATAACACCCATGGTTTCCGGAGCTCTTTCACCAGAGAAGAGCTCATTAACATCATCACTTGTTACTTTGCCCCATTCAGGCCTGGAGTGCATTTGTGTTCTCTGGTTTCTAACATAACAGTGTGTTTTATGTGAAGCTTTTCAGTTTCTGAGGTTTGCAGGCATGAAACAGTCATTTTAAAGCACAGTCAACTGAAAATGACTCAGTGTGAGTGAAAAGTGGTCAGAATCAACACTATTGTGTTTATCGTGAAGCTTTTCAGTTTCTGAGGTTTGCAGGAATGACACACAAATTTTAGAAAAAAGTCAACTGAAAACCACTCAGTGTGAGAGAATACTGGTCAGAATCAGCACTTATGTGTTTTTTGTCAAGCTTTTCAGTTTGTGAGGTCTGCAGGCCTGAAACAACTGAAAATGACTCAGTGTGATTGAATCGTGGTCAGAATCAACGCTTGTGTGATGTTTGTGAAACTTTTCAGTTTCTGAAGTTTGCAGGAATGAAACAAGCAACAATGAGGCAACTGGGAAGTGTCCCAAGCTCCCACAGAGGACTCATGAACGCTCTGGTCCGGACCACGTCTGAGACCGGCAACGCTGAAAAGCGACAAACGTCACAGACGCGTGTCCTCTCTGGGAGTGTGGAATGAGACCTATGGCAGAAACGGATCCTATTTAAAATCTTCCGAGGGTGAAGTAGTCATATCGAATGTGACGTCACCAAGCCAGGGACGTATCAAAGGAGGATCCCGCTCATTTTGCTTTGAAGTCGAGGCTTTGCTGCTGTGTGCTTTATTCTGTTTCAGGTCCAGTGTTACAGCGATTCCCTTTGCCATGTGTTGAGCCAGCCGTGTGGTGACTGCGCAATAATGAGGCAGGAGAGACATTGACTGCCACTGCTGTTTTGTTTCCTTGTGGTTTATGTAGTTGTTTTTATTTGTGATTGTATTATTAGTCTTTTGGTTTCTCTCGGCTGTGGCAATCATTGTTTTTCCCCAGTCAATTGAACATCATAGATCATTGTAACTGCCTCATGGCAGTAATTGTGGCTTTTACGCACGCTCCTTCCGCCTCTAGAATCATGTCAATACCAAAATGACGCCCAACATAATGATCAAATGATTTTCACTTTCACTGATTCTTGCTCAAGCATATGTTTCAGCAGCAAAGTGGATCTACGGGACGCTTCGATAAAGCCAATCACAGCAGCTCCTCTCATCAGGAACAGACAGTTTAACGAGCCAACACTTCAGCAGGAAACCTCCCTCCACAGACAAAAGTATACGTTTAAGTATAAGTTGAGCTCCTGAGGTCCTGGCCGTATTATTGACTTGTAAGTGTTTTTCCCCTGTGTTTTTTGTGTAAGAGTGTATGCTCTGTTTTTGCGAGGAGCTTTGCGTTCCGAGGACCCGCAGGCTGTCGTGTGAGTTGGATGGGACACCAACAGGGAGCAGGCCCGTGTCGCGGCGCAGGCCAAGGCAACACTCAACACTGAGGCAACTGGGAAGTGTCCCGGTGCTCCTCAAGGGCTGCCCACCACAAGCTCCCACAGAGGACTCATGAACGCTCTGGTCCGGACCACGTCTGAGACCGGCAACGCTGAAAAGCGACAAACGTCACAGACGCGTGTCCTCTCTGGGAGTGTGGAATGAGACCTATGGCAGAAACGGCTCCTATTTAAAATCTTCCGAGGGTGAAGTAGTCATATCGAATGTGACGTCACCAAGCCAGGGACGTATCAAAGGAGGATCCCGCTCATTTTGCTTTGAAGTCGAGGCTTTGCTGCTGTGTGCTTTATTCTGTTTCAGGTCCAGTGTTACAGCGATTCCCTTTGCCATGTGTTGAGCCAGCCGTGTGGTGACTGCGCAATAATGAGGCAGGAGAGACATTGACTGCCACTGCTGTTTTGTTTCCTTGTGGTTTATGTAGTTGTTTTTATTTGTGATTGTATTATTAGTCTTTTGGTTTCTCTCGGCTGTGGCAATCATTGTTTTTCCCCAGTCAATTGAACACTATAGATCATTGTAACTGCCTCATGGCAGTAATTGTGGCTTTTACGCACGCTCCTTCCGCCTCTAGAATCATGTCAATACCAAAATGACGCCCAACATAATGATCAAATGATTTTCACTTTCACTGATTCTTGCTCAAGCATATGTTTCAGCAGCAAAGTGGATCTACGGGACGCTTCGATAAAGCCAATCACAGCAGCTCCTCTCATCAGGAACAGACAGTTTAACGAGCCAACACTTCAGCAGGAAACCTCCCTCCACAGACAAAAGTATACGTTTAAGTATAAGTTGAGCTCCTGAGGTCCTGGCCGTATGATTGACTTGTAAGTGTTTTTCCCCTGTGTTTTTTGTGTAAGAGTGTATGCTCTGTTTTTGCGAGGAGCTTTGCGTTCCGAGGACCCGCAGGCTGTCGCGTGAGTTGGATGGGACACCAACAGGGAGCAGGCCCGTGTCGCGGCGCAGGCCAAGGCAACACTCAACACTGAGGCAACTGGGAAGTGTCCCGGTGCTCCTCAAGGGCTGCCCACCACAAGCTCCCACAGAGGACTCATGAACGCTCTGGTCCGGACCACGTCTGAGACCGGCAACGCTGAAAAGCGACAAACGTCACAGACGCGTGTCCTCTCTGGGAGTGTGGAATGAGACCTATGGCAGAAATAACACCCATGGTTTCCGGAGCTCTTTCACCAGAGAAGAGCTCATTAACATCATCACTTGTTACTTTGCCCCATTCAGGCCTGGAGTGCATTTGTGTTCTCTGGTTTCTAACATAACAGTGTGTTTTATGTGAAGCTTTTCAGTTTCTGAGGTTTGCAGGCATGAAACAGTCATTTTAAAGCACAGTCAACTGAAAATGACTCAGTGTGAGTGAAAAGTGGTCAGAATCAACACTATTGTGTTTATCGTGAAGCTTTTCAGTTTCTGAGGTTTGCAGGAATGAAACAATCAACAATGAGGCAACTGGGAAGTGTCCCAAGCTCCCACAGAGGACTCATGAACGCTCTGGTCCGGACCACGTCTGAGACCGGCAACGCTGAAAAGCGACAAACGTCACAGACGCGTGTCCTCTCTGGGAGTGTGGAATGAGACCTATGGCAGAAACGGCTCCTATTTAAAATCTTCCCAAGGTGAAGTAGTCATATCGAATGTGACGTCACCAAGCCAGGGACGTATCAAAGGAGGATCCCGCTCATTTTGCTTTGAGGTCGAGGCTTTGCTGCTGTGTGCTTTATTCTGTTTCAGGTCCAGTGTTACAGCGATTCCCTTTGCCATGTGTTGAGCCAGCCGTGTGGTGACTGCGCAATAATGAGGCAGGAGAGACATTGACTGCCACTGCTGTTTTGTTTCCTTGTGGTTTATGTAGTTGTTTTTATTTGTGATTGTATTATTAGTCTTTTGGTTTCTCTCGGCTGTGGCAATCATTGTTTTTCCCCAGTCAATTGAACACTATAGATCATTGTAACTGCCTCATGGCAGTAATTGTGGCTTTTACGCACGCTCCTTCCGCCTCTAGAATCATGTCAATACCAAAATGACGCCCAACATAATGATCAAATGATTTTCACTTTTAACTGATTCTTGCTCAAGCATATGTTTCAGCAGCAAAGTGGATCTACGGGACGCTTCGATAAAGCCAATCACAGCAGCTCCTCTCATCAGGAACAGACAGTTTAACGAGCCAACACTTCAGCAGGAAACCTCCCTCCACAGACAAAAGTATACGTTTAAGTATAAGTTGAGCTCCTGAGGTCCTGGCCGTATGATTGACTTGTAAGTGTTTTTCCCCTGTGTTTTTTGTGTAAGAGTGTATGCTCTGTTTTTGCGAGGAGCTTTGCGTTCCGAGGACCCGCAGGCTGTCGCGTGAGTTGGATGGGACACCAACAGGGAGCAGGCCCGTGTCGCGGCGCAGGCCAAGGCAACACTCAACACTGAGGCAACTGGGAAGTGTCCCGGTGCTCCTCAAGGGCTGCCCACCACAAGCTCCCACAGAGGACTCATGAACGCTCTGGTCCGGACCACGTCTGAGACCGGCAACGCTGAAAAGCGACAAACGTCACAGACGCGTGTCCTCTCTGGGAGTGTGGAATGAGACCTATGGCAGAAATAACACCCATGGTTTCCGGAGCTCTTTCACCAGAGAAGAGCTCATTAACATCATCACTTGTTACTTTGCCCCATTCAGGCCTGGAGTGCATTTGTGTTCTCTGGTTTCTAACATAACAGTGTGTTTTATGTGAAGCTTTTCAGTTTCTGAGGTTTGCAGGCATGAAACAGTCATTTTAAAGCACAGTCAACTGAAAATGACTCAGTGTGAGTGAAAAGTGGTCAGAATCAACACTATTGTGTTTATCGTGAAGCTTTTCAGTTTCTGAGGTTTGCAGGAATGACACACAAATTTTAGAAAAAAGTCAACTGAAAACCACTCAGTGTGAGTGAATACTGGTCAGAATCAGCACTTATGTGTTTTTTGTCAAGCTTTTCAGTTTGTGAGGTCTGCAGGCCTGAAACAACTGAAAATGACTCAGTGTGACTGAATCGTGGTCAGAATCAACGCTTGTGTGATGTTTGTGAAACTTTTCAGTTTCTGAAGTTTGCAGGAATGAAACAAGCAACAATGAGGCAACTGGGAAGTGTCCCAAGCTCCCACAGAGGACTCATGAACGCTCTGGTCCGGACCACGTCTGAGACCGGCAACGCTGAAAAGCGACAAACGTCACAGACGCGTGTCCTCTCTGGGAGTGTGGAATGAGACCTATGGCAGAAACGGCTCCTATTTAAAATCTTCCCAAGGTGAAGTAGTCATATCGAATGTGACGTCACCAAGCCAGGGACGTATCAAAGGAGGATCCCGCTCATTTTGCTTTGAGGTCGAGGCTTTGCTGCTGTGTGCTTTATTCTGTTTCAGGTCCAGTGTTACAGCGATTCCCTTTGCCATGTGTTGAGCCAGCCGTGTGGTGACTGCGCAATAATGAGGCAGGAGAGACATTGACTGCCACTGCTGTTTTGTTTCCTTGTGGTTTATGTAGTTGTTTTTATTTGTGATTGTATTATTAGTCTTTTGGTTTCTCTCGGCTGTGGCAATCATTGTTTTTCCCCAGTCAATTGAACACTATAGATCATTGTAACTGCCTCATGGCAGTAATTGTGGCTTTTACGCACGCTCCTTCCGCCTCTAGAATCATGTCAATACCAAAATGACGCCCAACATAATGATCAAATGATTTTCACTTTTAACTGATTCTTGCTCAAGCATATGTTTCAACAGCAAAGTGGATCTACGGGACGCTTCGATAAAGCCAATCACAGCAGCTCCTCTCATCAGGAACAGACAGTTTAACGAGCCAACACTTCAGCAGGAAACCTCCCTCCACAGACAAAAGTATACGTTTAAGTATAAGTTGAGCTCCTGAGGTCCTGGCCGTATGATTGACTTGTAAGTGTTTTTCCCCTGTGTTTTTTGTGTAAGAGTGTATGCTCTGTTTTTGCGAGGAGCTTTGCGTTCCGAGGACCCGCAGGCTGTCGCGTGAGTTGGATGGGACACCAACAGGGAGCAGGCCCGTGTCGCGGCGCAGGCCAAGGCAACACTCAACACTGAGGCAACTGGGAAGTGTCCCGGTGCTCCTCAAGGGCTGCCCACCACAAGCTCCCACAGAGGACTCATGAACGCTCTGGTCCGGACCACGTCTGAGACCGGCAACGCTGAAAAGCGACAAACATCACAGACGCGTGTCCTCTCTGGGAGTGTGGAATGAGACCTATGGCAGAAATAACACCCATGGTTTCCGGAGCTCTTTCACCAGAGAAGAGCTCATTAACATCATCACTTGTTACTTTGCCCCATTCAGGTCTGGAGTGCATTTGTGTTCTCTGGTTTCTAACATAACAGTGTGTTTTATGTGAAGCTTTTCAGTTTCTGAGGTTTGCAGGCATGAAACAGTCATTTTAAAGCACAGTCAACTGAAAATGACTCAGTGTGAGTGAAAAGTGGTCAGAATCAACACTATTGTGTTTATCGTGAAGCTTTTCAGTTTCTGAGGTTTGCAGGAATGACACACAAATTTTAGAAAAAAGTCAACTGAAAACCACTCAGTGTGAGTGAATACTGGTCAGAATCAGCACTTATGTGTTTTTTGTCACGCTTTTCAGTTTGTGAGGTCTGCAGGCCTGAAACAACTGAAAATGCCTCAGTGTGATTGAATCGTGATCAGAATCAACGCTTGTGTGATGTTTGTGACACTTTTCAGTTTCTGAAGTTTGCAGGAATGAAACAAGCAACAATGAGGCAACTGGGAAGTGTCCCAAGCTCCCACAGAGGACTCATGAACGCTCTGGTCCGGACCACGTCTGAGACCGGCAACGCTGAAAAGCGACAAACATCACAGACGCGTGTCCTCTCTGGGAGTGTGGAATGAGACCTATGGCAGAAACGGCTCCTATTTAAAATCTTCCCAAGGTGAAGTAGTCATATCGAATGTGACGTCACCAAGCCAGGGACGTATCAAAGGAGGATCCCGCTCATTTTGCTTTGAGGTCGAGGCTTTGCTGCTGTGTGCTTTATTCTGTTTCAGGTCCAGTGTTACAGCGATTCCCTTTGCCATGTGTTGAGCCAGCCGTGTGGTGATTGCGCAATAATGAGGCAGGAGAGACATTGACTGCCACTGCTGTTTTGTTTCCTTGTGGTTTATGTAGTTGTTTTTATTTGTGATTGTATTATTGGTCTTTTGGTTTCTCTCGGCTGTGGCAATCATTGTTTTTCCCCAGTCAATTGAACACTATAGATCATTGTAACTGCCTCATGGCAGTAATTGTGGCTTTTACGCACGCTCCTTCCGCCTCTAGAATCATGTCAATACCAAAATGACGCCCAACATAATGATCAAATGATTTTCACTTTTAACTGATTCTTGCTCAAGCATATGTTTCAGCAGCAAAGTGGATCTACGGGACGCTTCGATAAAGCCAATCACAGCAGCTCCTCTCATCAGGAACAGACAGTTTAACGAGCCAACACTTCAGCAGGAAACCTCCCTCCACAGACAAAAGTATACGTTTAAGTATAAGTTGAGCTCCTGAGGTCCTGGCCGTATGATTGACTTGTAAGTGTTTTTCCCCTGTGTTTTTTGTGTAAGAGTGTATGCTCTGTTTTTGCGAGGAGCTTTGCGTTCCGAGGACCCGCAGGCTGTCGCGTGAGTTGGATGGGACACCAACAGGGAGCAGGCCCGTGTCGCGGCGCAGGCCAAGGCAACACTCAACACTGAGGCAACTGGGAAGTGTCCCGGTGCTCCTCAAGGGCTGCCCACCACAAGCTCCCACAGAGGACTCATGAACGCTCTGGTCCGGACCACGTCTGAGACCGGCAACGCTGAAAAGCGACAAACGTCACAGACGCGTGTCCTCTCTGGGAGTGTGGAATGAGACCTATGGCAGAAATAACACCCATGGTTTCCGGAGCTCTTTCACCAGAGAAGAGCTCATTAACATCATCACTTGTTACTTTGCCCCATTCAGGTCTGGAGTGCATTTGTGTTCTCTGGTTTCTAACATAACAGTGTGTTTTATGTGAAGCTTTTCAGTTTCTGAGGTTTGCAGGCATGAAACAGTCATTTTAAAGCACAGTCAACTGAAAATGACTCAGTGTGAGTGAAAAGTGGTCAGAATCAACACTATTGTGTTTATCGTGAAGCTTTTCAGTTTCTGAGGTTTGCAGGAATGACACACAAATTTTAGAAAAAAGTCAACTGAAAACCACTCAGTGTCAGTGAATACTGGTCAGAATCAGCACTTATGTGTTTTTTGTCAAGCTTTTGAGTTTGTGAGGACTGCAGGCCTGAAACAACTGAAAATGCCTCAGTGTGATTGAATCGTGATCAGAATCAACGCTTGTGTGATGTTTGTGACACTTTTCAGTTTCTGAAGTTTGCAGGAATGAAACAATCAACAATGAGGCAACTGGGAAGTGTCCCAAGCTCCCACAGAGGACTCATGAACGCTCTGGTCCGGACCACGTCTGAGACCGGCAACGCTGAAAAGCGACAAACGTCACAGACGCGTGTCCTCTCTGGGAGTGTGGAATGAGACCTATGGCAGAAACGGCTCCTGTTTAAAATCTTCCCAAGGTGAAGTAGTCATATCGAATGTGACGTCACCAAGCCAGGGACGTATCAAAGGAGGATCCCGCTCATTTTGCTTTGAGGTCGAGGCTTTGCTGCTGTGTGCTTTATTCTGTTTCAGGTCCAGTGTTACAGCGATTCCCTTTGCCATGTGTTGAGCCAGCCGTGTGGTGACTGCGCAATAATGAGGCAGGAGAGACATTGACTGCCACTGCTGTTTTGTTTCCTTGTGGTTTATGTAGTTGTTTTTATTTGTGATTGTATTATTAGTCTTTTGGTTTCTCTCGGCTGTGGCAATCATTGTTTTTCCCCAGTCAATTGAACACTATAGATCATTGTAACTGCCTCATGGCAGTAATTGTGGGTTTTACGCACGCTCCTTCCGCCTCTAGAATCATGTCAATACCAAAATGACGCCCAACATAATGATCAAATGATTTTCACTTTTAACTGATTCTTGCTCAAGCATATGTTTCAGCAGCAAAGTGGATCTACGGGACGCTTCGATAAAGCCAATCACAGCAGCTCCTCTCATCAGGAACAGACAGTTTAACGAGCCAACACTTCAGCAGGAAACCTCCCTCCACAGACAAAAGTATACGTTTAAGTATAAGTTGAGCTCCTGAGGTCCTGGCCGTATTATTGACTTGTAAGTGTTTTTCCCCTGTGTTTTTTGTGTAAGAGTGTATGCTCTGTTTTTGCGAGGAGCTTTGCGTTCCGAGGACCCGCAGGCTGTCGCGTGAGTTGGATGGGACACCAACAGGGAGCAGGCCCGTGTCGCGGCGCAGGCCAAGGCAACACTCAACACTGAGGCAACTGGGAAGTGTCCCGGTGCTCCTCAAGGGCTGCCCACCACAAGCTCCCACAGAGGACTCATGAACGCTCTGGTCCGGACCACGTCTGAGACCGGCAACGCTGAAAAGCGACAAACGTCACAGACGCGTGTCCTCTCTGGGAGTGTGGAATGAGACCTATGGCAGAAATAACACCCATGGTTTCCGGAGCTCTTTCACCAGAGAAGAGCTCATTAACATCATCACTTGTTACTTTGCCCCATTCAGGCCTGGAGTGCATTTGTGTTCTCTGGTTTCTAACATAACAGTGTGTTTTATGTGAAGCTTTTCAGTTTCTGAGGTTTGCAGGCATGAAACAGTCATTTTAAAGCACAGTCAACTGAAAATGACTCAGTGTGAGTGAAAAGTGGTCAGAATCAACACTATTGTGTTTATCGTGAAGCTTTTCAGTTTCTGAGGTTTGCAGGAATGACACACAAATTTTAGAAAAAAGTCAACTGAAAACCACTCAGTGTGAGTGAATACTGGTCAGAATCAGCACTTATGTGTTTTTTGTCACGCTTTTCAGTTTGTGAGGTCTGCAGGCCTGAAACAACTGAAAATGACTCAGTGTGACTGAATCGTGGTCAGAATCAACGCTTGTGTGATGTTTGTGACACTTTTCAGTTTCTGAAGTTTGCAGGAATGAAACAAGCAACAATGAGGCAACTGGGAAGTGTCCCAAGCTCCCACAGAGGACTCATGAACGCTCTGGTCCGGACCACGTCTGAGACCGGCAACGCTGAAAAGCGACAAACGTCACAGACGCGTGTCCTCTCTGGGAGTGTGGAATGAGACCTATGGCAGAAATAACACCCATGGTTTCCGGAGCTCTTTCACCAGAGAAGAGCTCATTAACATCATCACTTGTTACTTTGCCCCATTCAGGCCTGGAGTGCATTTGTGTTCTCTGGTTTCTAACATAACAGTGTGTTTTATGTGAAGCTTTTCAGTTTCTGAGGTTTGCAGGCATGAAACAGTAATTTTAAAGCACAGTCAACTGAAAATGACTCAGTGTGAGTGAAAAGTGGTCAGAATCAACACTATTGTGTTTATCGTGAAGCTTTTCAGTTTCTGAGGTTTGCAGGAATGACACACAAATTTTAGAAAAAAGTCAACTGAAAACCACTCAGTGTGAGAGAATACTGGTCAGAATCAGCACTTATGTGTTTTTTGTCAAGCTTTTCAGTTTGTGAGGTCTGCAGGCCTGAAACAACTGAAAATGACTCAGTGTGATTGAATCGTGGTCAGAATCAACGCTTGTGTGATGTTTGTGAAACTTTTCAGTTTCTGAAGTTTGCAGGAATGAAACAAGCAACAATGAGGCAACTGGGAAGTGTCCCAAGCTCCCACAGAGGACTCATGAACGCTCTGGTCCGGACCACGTCTGAGACCGGCAACGCTGAAAAGCGACAAACGTCACAGACGCGTGTCCTCTCTGGGAGTGTGGAATGAGACCTATGGCAGAAACGGATCCTATTTAAAATCTTCCGAGGGTGAAGTAGTCATATCGAATGTGACGTCACCAAGCCAGGGACGTATCAAAGGAGGATCCCGCTCATTTTGCTTTGAAGTCGAGGCTTTGCTGCTGTGTGCTTTATTCTGTTTCAGGTCCAGTGTTACAGCGATTCCCTTTGCCATGTGTTGAGCCAGCCGTGTGGTGACTGCGCAATAATGAGGCAGGAGAGACATTGACTGCCACTGCTGTTTTGTTTCCTTGTGGTTTATGTAGTTGTTTTTATTTGTGATTGTATTATTAGTCTTTTGGTTTCTCTCGGCTGTGGCAATCATTGTTTTTCCCCAGTCAATTGAACATCATAGATCATTGTAACTGCCTCATGGCAGTAATTGTGGCTTTTACGCACGCTCCTTCCGCCTCTAGAATCATGTCAATACCAAAATGACGCCCAACATAATGATTTCATGTAATGATCAAATGATTTTCACTTTCACTGATTCTTGCTCAAGCATATGTTTCAGCAGCAAAGTGGATCTACGGGACGCTTCGATAAAGCCAATCACAGCAGCTCCTCTCATCAGGAACAGACAGTTTAACGAGCCAACACTTCAGCAGGAAACCTCCCTCCACAGACAAAAGTATACGTTTAAGTATAAGTTGAGCTCCTGAGGTCCTGGCCGTATGATTGACTTGTAAGTGTTTTTCCCCTGTGTTTTTTGTGTAAGAGTGTATGCTCTGTTTTTGCGAGGAGCTTTGCGTTCCGAGGACCCGCAGGCTGTCGCGTGAGTTGGATGGGACACCAACAGGGAGCAGGCCCGTGTCGCGGCGCAGGCCAAGGCAACACTCAACACTGAGGCAACTGGGAAGTGTCCCGGTGCTCCTCAAGGGCTGCCCACCACAAGCTCCCACAGAGGACTCATGAACGCTCTGGTCCGGACCACGTCTGAGACCGGCAACGCTGAAAAGCGACAAACGTCACAGACGCGTGTCCTCTCTGGGAGTGTGGAATGAGACCTATGGCAGAAACGGCTCCTATTTAAAATCTTCCGAGGGTGAAGTAGTCATATCGAATGTGACGTCACCAAGCCAGGGACGTATCAAAGGAGGATCCCGCTCATTTTGCTTTGAAGTCGAGGCTTTGCTGCTGTGTGCTTTATTCTGTTTCAGGTCCAGTGTTACAGCGATTCCCTTTGCCATGTGTTGAGCCAGCCGTGTGGTGACTGCGCAATAATGAGGCAGGAGAGACATTGACTGCCACTGCTGTTTTGTTTCCTTGTGGTTTATGTAGTTGTTTTTATTTGTGATTGTATTATTAGTCTTTTGGTTTCTCTCGGCTGTGGCAATCATTGTTTTTCCCCAGTCAATTGAACACTATAGATCATTGTAACTGCCTCATGGCAGTAATTGTGGCTTTTACGCACGCTCCTTCCGCCTCTAGAATCATGTCAATACCAAAATGACGCCCAACATAATGATTTCATGTAATGATCAAATGATTTTCACTTTCACTGATTCTTGCTCAAGCATATGTTTCAGCAGCAAAGTGGATCTACGGGACGCTTCGATAAAGCCAATCACAGCAGCTCCTCTCATCAGGAACAGACAGTTTAACGAGCCAACACTTCAGCAGGAAACCTCCCTCCACAGACAAAAGTATACGTTTAAGTATAAGTTGAGCTCCTGAGGTCCTGGCCGTATTATTGACTTGTAAGTGTTTTTCCCCTGTGTTTTTTGTGTAAGAGTGTATGCTCTGTTTTTGCGAGGAGCTTTGCGTTCCGAGGACCCGCAGGCTGTCGTGTGAGTTGGATGGGACACCAACAGGGAGCAGGCCCGTGTCGCGGCGCAGGCCAAGGCAACACTCAACACTGAGGCAACTGGGAAGTGTCCCGGTGCTCCTCAAGGGCTGCCCACCACAAGCTCCCACAGAGGACTCATGAACGCTCTGGTCCGGACCACGTCTGAGACCGGCAACGCTGAAAAGCGACAAACGTCACAGACGCGTGTCCTCTCTGGGAGTGTGGAATGAGACCTATGGCAGAAACGGCTCCTATTTAAAATCTTCCGAGGGTGAAGTAGTCATATCGAATGTGACGTCACCAAGCCAGGGACGTATCAAAGGAGGATCCCGCTCATTTTGCTTTGAAGTCGAGGCTTTGCTGCTGTGTGCTTTATTCTGTTTCAGGTCCAGTGTTACAGCGATTCCCTTTGCCATGTGTTGAGCCAGCCGTGTGGTGACTGCGCAATAATGAGGCAGGAGAGACATTGACTGCCACTGCTGTTTTGTTTCCTTGTGGTTTATGTAGTTGTTTTTATTTGTGATTGTATTATTAGTCTTTTGGTTTCTCTCGGCTGTGGCAATCATTGTTTTTCCCCAGTCAATTGAACACTATAGATCATTGTAACTGCCTCATGGCAGTAATTGTGGCTTTTACGCACGCTCCTTCCGCCTCTAGAATCATGTCAATACCAAAATGACGCCCAACATAATGATTTCATGTAATGATCAAATGATTTTCACTTTCACTGATTCTTGCTCAAGCATATGTTTCAGCAGCAAAGTGGATCTACGGGACGCTTCGATAAAGCCAATCACAGCAGCTCCTCTCATCAGGAACAGACAGTTTAACGAGCCAACACTTCAGCAGGAAACCTCCCTCCACAGACAAAAGTATACGTTTAAGTATAAGTTGAGCTCCTGAGGTCCTGGCCGTATTATTGACTTGTAAGTGTTTTTCCCCTGTGTTTTTTGTGTAAGAGTGTATGCTCTGTTTTTGCGAGGAGCTTTGCGTTCCGAGGACCCGCAGGCTGTCGTGTGAGTTGGATGGGACACCAACAGGGAGCAGGCCCGTGTCGCGGCGCAGGCCAAGGCAACACTCAACACTGAGGCAACTGGGAAGTGTCCCGGTGCTCCTCAAGGGCTGCCCACCACAAGCTCCCACAGAGGACTCATGAACGCTCTGGTCCGGACCACGTCTGAGACCGGCAACGCTGAAAAGCGACAAACGTCACAGACGCGTGTCCTCTCTGGGAGTGTGGAATGAGACCTATGGCAGAAACGGCTCCTATTTAAAATCTTCCGAGGGTGAAGTAGTCATATCGAATGTGACGTCACCAAGCCAGGGACGTATCAAAGGAGGATCCCGCTCATTTTGCTTTGAAGTCGAGGCTTTGCTGCTGTGTGCTTTATTCTGTTTCAGGTCCAGTGTTACAGCGATTCCCTTTGCCATGTGTTGAGCCAGCCGTGTGGTGACTGCGCAATAATGAGGCAGGAGAGACATTGACTGCCACTGCTGTTTTGTTTCCTTGTGGTTTATGTAGTTGTTTTTATTTGTGATTGTATTATTAGTCTTTTGGTTTCTCTCGGCTGTGGCAATCATTGTTTTTCCCCAGTCAATTGAACACTATAGATCATTGTAACTGCCTCATGGCAGTAATTGTGGCTTTTACGCACGCTCCTTCCGCCTCTAGAATCATGTCAATACCAAAATGACGCCCAACATAATGATCAAATGATTTTCACTTTCACTGATTCTTGCTCAAGCATATGTTTCAGCAGCAAAGTGGATCTACGGGACGCTTCGATAAAGCCAATCACAGCAGCTCCTCTCATCAGGAACAGACAGTTTAACGAGCCAACACTTCAGCAGGAAACCTCCCTCCACAGACAAAAGTATACGTTTAAGTATAAGTTGAGCTCCTGAGGTCCTGGCCGTATGATTGACTTGTAAGTGTTTTTCCCCTGTGTTTTTTGTGTAAGAGTGTATGCTCTGTTTTTGCGAGGAGCTTTGCGTTCCGAGGACCCGCAGGCTGTCGTGTGAGTTGGATGGGACACCAACAGGGAGCAGGCCCGTGTCGCGGCGCAGGCCAAGGCAACACTCAACACTGAGGCAACTGGGAAGTGTCCCGGTGCTCCTCAAGGGCTGCCCACCACAAGCTCCCACAGAGGACTCATGAACGCTCTGGTCCGGACCACGTCTGAGACCGGCAACGCTGAAAAGCGACAAACGTCACAGACGCGTGTCCTCTCTGGGAGTGTGGAATGAGACCTATGGCAGAAACGGCTCCTATTTAAAATCTTCCGAGGGTGAAGTAGTCATATCGAATGTGACGTCACCAAGCCAGGGACGTATCAAAGGAGGATCCCGCTCATTTTGCTTTGAAGTCGAGGCTTTGCTGCTGTGTGCTTTATTCTGTTTCAGGTCCAGTGTTACAGCGATTCCCTTTGCCATGTGTTGAGCCAGCCGTGTGGTGACTGCGCAATAATGAGGCAGGAGAGACATTGACTGCCACTGCTGTTTTGTTTCCTTGTGGTTTATGTAGTTGTTTTTATTTGTGATTGTATTATTAGTCTTTTGGTTTCTCTCGGCTGTGGCAATCATTGTTTTTCCCCAGTCAATTGAACACTATAGATCATTGTAACTGCCTCATGGCAGTAATTGTGGCTTTTACGCACGCTCCTTCCGCCTCTAGAATCATGTCAATACCAAAATGACGCCCAACATAATGATCAAATGATTTTCACTTTCACTGATTCTTGCTCAAGCATATGTTTCAGCAGCAAAGTGGATCTACGGGACGCTTCGATAAAGCCAATCACAGCAGCTCCTCTCATCAGGAACAGACAGTTTAACGAGCCAACACTTCAGCAGGAAACCTCCCTCCACAGACAAAAGTATACGTTTAAGTATAAGTTGAGCTCCTGAGGTCCTGGCCGTATTATTGACTTGTAAGTGTTTTTCCCCTGTGTTTTTTGTGTAAGAGTGTATGCTCTGTTTTTGCGAGGAGCTTTGCGTTCCGAGGACCCGCAGGCTGTCGTGTGAGTTGGATGGGACACCAACAGGGAGCAGGCCCGTGTCGCGGCGCAGGCCAAGGCAACACTCAACACTGAGGCAACTGGGAAGTGTCCCGGTGCTCCTCAAGGGCTGCCCACCACAAGCTCCCACAGAGGACTCATGAACGCTCTGGTCCGGACCACGTCTGAGACCGGCAACGCTGAAAAGCGACAAACGTCACAGACGCGTGTCCTCTCTGGGAGTGTGGAATGAGACCTATGGCAGAAATAACACCCATGGTTTCCGGAGCTCTTTCACCAGAGAAGAGCTCATTAACATCATCACTTGTTACTTTGCCCCATTCAGGCCTGGAGTGCATTTGTGTTCTCTGGTTTCTAACATAACAGTGTGTTTTATGTGAAGCTTTTCAGTTTCTGAGGTTTGCAGGCATGAAACAGTAATTTTAAAGCACAGTCAACTGAAAATGACTCAGTGTGAGTGAAAAATGGTCAGAATCAACACTATTGTGTTTATCGTGAAGCTTTTCAGTTTCTGAGGGTTGCAGGAATGACACACAAATTTTAGAAAAAAGTCAACTGAAAACCACTCAGTGTCAGTGAATACTGGTCAGAATCAGCACTTATGTGTTTTTTGTCAAGCTTTTCAGTTTGTTAGGTCTGCAGGCCTGAAACAACTGAAAATGACTCAGTGTGACTGAATCGTGGTCCGAATCAACGCTTGTGTGATGTTTGTGAAACTTTTCAGTTTCTGAAGTTTGCAGGAATGAAACAAGCAACAATGAGGCAACTGGGAAGTGTCCCAAGCTCCCACAGAGGACTCATGAACGCTCTGGTCCGGACCACGTCTGAGACCGGCAACGCTGAAAAGCGACAAACGTCACAGACGCGTGTCCTCTCTGGGAGTGTGGAATGAGACCTATGGCAGAAACGGCTCCTATTTAAAATCTTCCGAGGGTGAAGTAGTCATATCGAATGTGACGTCACCAAGCCAGGGACGTATCAAAGGAGGATCCCGCTCATTTTGCTTTGAAGTCGAGGCTTTGCTGCTGTGTGCTTTATTCTGTTTCAGGTCCAGTGTTACAGCGATTCCCTTTGCCATGTGTTGAGCCAGCCGTGTGGTGACTGCGCAATAATGAGGCAGGAGAGACATTGACTGCCACTGCTGTTTTGTTTCCTTGTGGTTTATGTAGTTGTTTTTATTTGTGATTGTATTATTAGTCTTTTGGTTTCTCTCGGCTGTGGCAATCATTGTTTTTCCCCAGTCAATTGAACATCATAGATCATTGTAACTGCCTCATGGCAGTAATTGTGGCTTTTACGCACGCTCCTTCCGCCTCTAGAATCATGTCAATACCAAAATGACGCCCAACATAATGATTTCATGTAATGATCAAATGATTTTCACTTTCACTGATTCTTGCTCAAGCATATGTTTCAGCAGCAAAGTGGATCTACGGGACGCTTCGATAAAGCCAATCACAGCAGCTCCTCTCATCAGGAACAGACAGTTTAACGAGCCAACACTTCAGCAGGAAACCTCCCTCCACAGACAAAAGTATACGTTTAAGTATAAGTTGAGCTCCTGAGGTCCTGGCCGTATTATTGACTTGTAAGTGTTTTTCCCCTGTGTTTTTTGTGTAAGAGTGTATGCTCTGTTTTTGCGAGGAGCTTTGCGTTCCGAGGACCCGCAGGCTGTCGTGTGAGTTGGATGGGACACCAACAGGGAGCAGGCCCGTGTCGCGGCGCAGGCCAAGGCAACACTCAACACTGAGGCAACTGGGAAGTGTCCCGGTGCTCCTCAAGGGCTGCCCACCACAAGCTCCCACAGAGGACTCATGAACGCTCTGGTCCGGACCACGTCTGAGACCGGCAACGCTGAAAAGCGACAAACGTCACAGACGCGTGTCCTCTCTGGGAGTGTGGAATGAGACCTATGGCAGAAACGGCTCCTATTTAAAATCTTCCGAGGGTGAAGTAGTCATATCGAATGTGACGTCACCAAGCCAGGGACGTATCAAAGGAGGATCCCGCTCATTTTGCTTTGAAGTCGAGGCTTTGCTGCTGTGTGCTTTATTCTGTTTCAGGTCCAGTGTTACAGCGATTCCCTTTGCCATGTGTTGAGCCAGCCGTGTGGTGACTGCGCAATAATGAGGCAGGAGAGACATTGACTGCCACTGCTGTTTTGTTTCCTTGTGGTTTATGTAGTTGTTTTTATTTGTGATTGTATTATTAGTCTTTTGGTTTCTCTCGGCTGTGGCAATCATTGTTTTTCCCCAGTCAATTGAACACTATAGATCATTGTAACTGCCTCATGGCAGTAATTGTGGCTTTTACGCACGCTCCTTCCGCCTCTAGAATCATGTCAATACCAAAATGACGCCCAACATAATGATCAAATGATTTTCACTTTCACTGATTCTTGCTCAAGCATATGTTTCAGCAGCAAAGTGGATCTACGGGACGCTTCGATAAAGCCAATCACAGCAGCTCCTCTCATCAGGAACAGACAGTTTAACGAGCCAACACTTCAGCAGGAAACCTCCCTCCACAGACAAAAGTATACGTTTAAGTATAAGTTGAGCTCCTGAGGTCCTGGCCGTATGATTGACTTGTAAGTGTTTTTCCCCTGTGTTTTTTGTGTAAGAGTGTATGCTCTGTTTTTGCGAGGAGCTTTGCGTTCCGAGGACCCGCAGGCTGTCGTGTGAGTTGGATGGGACACCAACAGGGAGCAGGCCCGTGTCGCGGCGCAGGCCAAGGCAACACTCAACACTGAGGCAACTGGGAAGTGTCCCGGTGCTCCTCAAGGGCTGCCCACCACAAGCTCCCACAGAGGACTCATGAACGCTCTGGTCCGGACCACGTCTGAGACCGGCAACGCTGAAAAGCGACAAACGTCACAGACGCGTGTCCTCTCTGGGAGTGTGGAATGAGACCTATGGCAGAAACGGCTCCTATTTAAAATCTTCCGAGGGTGAAGTAGTCATATCGAATGTGACGTCACCAAGCCAGGGACGTATCAAAGGAGGATCCCGCTCATTTTGCTTTGAAGTCGAGGCTTTGCTGCTGTGTGCTTTATTCTGTTTCAGGTCCAGTGTTACAGCGATTCCCTTTGCCATGTGTTGAGCCAGCCGTGTGGTGACTGCGCAATAATGAGGCAGGAGAGACATTGACTGCCACTGCTGTTTTGTTTCCTTGTGGTTTATGTAGTTGTTTTTATTTGTGATTGTATTATTAGTCTTTTGGTTTCTCTCGGCTGTGGCAATCATTGTTTTTCCCCAGTCAATTGAACACTATAGATCATTGTAACTGCCTCATGGCAGTAATTGTGGCTTTTACGCACGCTCCTTCCGCCTCTAGAATCATGTCAATACCAAAATGACGCCCAACATAATGATCAAATGATTTTCACTTTCACTGATTCTTGCTCAAGCATATGTTTCAGCAGCAAAGTGGATCTACGGGACGCTTCGATAAAGCCAATCACAGCAGCTCCTCTCATCAGGAACAGACAGTTTAACGAGCCAACACTTCAGCAGGAAACCTCCCTCCACAGACAAAAGTATACGTTTAAGTATAAGTTGAGCTCCTGAGGTCCTGGCCGTATGATTGACTTGTAAGTGTTTTTCCCCTGTGTTTTTTGTGTAAGAGTGTATGCTCTGTTTTTGCGAGGAGCTTTGCGTTCCGAGGACCCGCAGGCTGTCGCGTGAGTTGGATGGGACACCAACAGGGAGCAGGCCCGTGTCGCGGCGCAGGCCAAGGCAACACTCAACACTGAGGCAACTGGGAAGTGTCCCGGTGCTCCTCAAGGGCTGCCCACCACAAGCTCCCACAGAGGACTCATGAACGCTCTGGTCCGGACCACGTCTGAGACCGGCAACGCTGAAAAGCGACAAACGTCACAGACGCGTGTCCTCTCTGGGAGTGTGGAATGAGACCTATGGCAGAAATAACACCCATGGTTTCCGGAGCTCTTTCACCAGAGAAGAGCTCATTAACATCATCACTTGTTACTTTGCCCCATTCAGGCCTGGAGTGCATTTGTGTTCTCTGGTTTCTAACATAACAGTGTGTTTTATGTGAAGCTTTTCAGTTTCTGAGGTTTGCAGGCATGAAACAGTAATTTTAAAGCACAGTCAACTGAAAATGACTCAGTGTGAGTGAAAAATGGTCAGAATCAACACTATTGTGTTTATCGTGAAGCTTTTCAGTTTCTGAGGGTTGCAGGAATGACACACAAATTTTAGAAAAAAGTCAACTGAAAACCACTCAGTGTCAGTGAATACTGGTCAGAATCAGCACTTATGTGTTTTTTGTCAAGCTTTTCAGTTTGTTAGGTCTGCAGGCCTGAAACAACTGAAAATGACTCAGTGTGATTGAATCGTGGTCAGAATCAACGCTTGTGTGATGTTTGTGAAACTTTTCAGTTTCTGAAGTTTGCAGGAATGAAACAAGCAACAATGAGGCAACTGGGAAGTGTCCCAAGCTCCCACAGAGGACTCATGAACGCTCTGGTCCGGACCACGTCTGAGACCGGCAACGCTGAAAAGCGACAAACGTCACAGACGCGTGTCCTCTCTGGGAGTGTGGAATGAGACCTATGGCAGAAACGGCTCCTATTTAAAATCTTCCGAGGGTGAAGTAGTCATATCGAATGTGACGTCACCAAGCCAGGGACGTATCAAAGGAGGATCCCGCTCATTTTGCTTTGAAGTCGAGGCTTTGCTGCTGTGTGCTTTATTCTGTTTCAGGTCCAGTGTTACAGCGATTCCCTTTGCCATGTGTTGAGCCAGCCGTGTGGTGACTGCGCAATAATGAGGCAGGAGAGACATTGACTGCCACTGCTGTTTTGTTTCCTTGTGGTTTATGTAGTTGTTTTTATTTGTGATTGTATTATTAGTCTTTTGGTTTCTCTCGGCTGTGGCAATCATTGTTTTTCCCCAGTCAATTGAACATCATAGATCATTGTAACTGCCTCATGGCAGTAATTGTGGCTTTTACGCACGCTCCTTCCGCCTCTAGAATCATGTCAATACCAAAATGACGCCCAACATAATGATCAAATGATTTTCACTTTCACTGATTCTTGCTCAAGCATATGTTTCAGCAGCAAAGTGGATCTACGGGACGCTTCGATAAAGCCAATCACAGCAGCTCCTCTCATCAGGAACAGACAGTTTAACGAGCCAACACTTCAGCAGGAAACCTCCCTCCACAGACAAAAGTATACGTTTAAGTATAAGTTGAGCTCCTGAGGTCCTGGCCGTATTATTGACTTGTAAGTGTTTTTCCCCTGTGTTTTTTGTGTAAGAGTGTATGCTCTGTTTTTGCGAGGAGCTTTGCGTTCCGAGGACCCGCAGGCTGTCGTGTGAGTTGGATGGGACACCAACAGGGAGCAGGCCCGTGTCGCGGCGCAGGCCAAGGCAACACTCAACACTGAGGCAACTGGGAAGTGTCCCGGTGCTCCTCAAGGGCTGCCCACCACAAGCTCCCACAGAGGACTCATGAACGCTCTGGTCCGGACCACGTCTGAGACCGGCAACGCTGAAAAGCGACAAACGTCACAGACGCGTGTCCTCTCTGGGAGTGTGGAATGAGACCTATGGCAGAAATAACACCCATGGTTTCCGGAGCTCTTTCACCAGAGAAGAGCTCATTAACATCATCACTTGTTACTTTGCCCCATTCAGGCCTGGAGTGCATTTGTGTTCTCTGGTTTCTAACATAACAGTGTGTTTTATGTGAAGCTTTTCAGTTTCTGAGGTTTGCAGGCATGAAACAGTAATTTTAAAGCACAGTCAACTGAAAATGACTCAGTGTGAGTGAAAAGTGGTCAGAATCAACACTATTGTGTTTATCGTGAAGCTTTTCAGTTTCTGAGGTTTGCAGGAATGACACACAAATTTTAGAAAAAAGTCAACTGAAAACCACTCAGTGTCAGTGAATACTGGTCAGAATCAGCACTTATGTGTTTTTTGTCAAGCTTTTCAGTTTGTTAGGTCTGCAGGCCTGAAACAACTGAAAATGACTCAGTGTGACTGAATCGTGGTCCGAATCAACGCTTGTGTGATGTTTGTGAAACTTTTCAGTTTCTGAAGTTTGCAGGAATGAAACAAGCAACAATGAGGCAACTGGGAAGTGTCCCAAGCTCCCACAGAGGACTCATGAACGCTCTGGTCCGGACCACGTCTGAGACCGGCAACGCTGAAAAGCGACAAACGTCACAGACGCGTGTCCTCTCTGGGAGTGTGGAATGAGACCTATGGCAGAAACGGCTCCTATTTAAAATCTTCCGAGGGTGAAGTAGTCATATCGAATGTGACGTCACCAAGCCAGGGACGTATCAAAGGAGGATCCCGCTCATTTTGCTTTGAAGTCGAGGCTTTGCTGCTGTGTGCTTTATTCTGTTTCAGGTCCAGTGTTACAGCGATTCCCTTTGCCATGTGTTGAGCCAGCCGTGTGGTGACTGCGCAATAATGAGGCAGGAGAGACATTGACTGCCACTGCTGTTTTGTTTCCTTGTGGTTTATGTAGTTGTTTTTATTTGTGATTGTATTATTAGTCTTTTGGTTTCTCTCGGCTGTGGCAATCATTGTTTTTCCCCAGTCAATTGAACACTATAGATCATTGTAACTGCCTCATGGCAGTAATTGTGGCTTTTACGCACGCTCCTTCCGCCTCTAGAATCATGTCAATACCAAAATGACGCCCAACATAATGATCAAATGATTTTCACTTTCACTGATTCTTGCTCAAGCATATGTTTCAGCAGCAAAGTGGATCTACGGGACGCTTCGATAAAGCCAATCACAGCAGCTCCTCTCATCAGGAACAGACAGTTTAACGAGCCAACACTTCAGCAGGAAACCTCCCTCCACAGACAAAAGTATACGTTTAAGTATAAGTTGAGCTCCTGAGGTCCTGGCCGTATGATTGACTTGTAAGTGTTTTTCCCCTGTGTTTTTTGTGTAAGAGTGTATGCTCTGTTTTTGCGAGGAGCTTTGCGTTCCGAGGACCCGCAGGCTGTCGCGTGAGTTGGATGGGACACCAACAGGGAGCAGGCCCGTGTCGCGGCGCAGGCCAAGGCAACACTCAACACTGAGGCAACTGGGAAGTGTCCCGGTGCTCCTCAAGGGCTGCCCACCACAAGCTCCCACAGAGGACTCATGAACGCTCTGGTCCGGACCACGTCTGAGACCGGCAACGCTGAAAAGCGACAAACGTCACAGACGCGTGTCCTCTCTGGGAGTGTGGAATGAGACCTATGGCAGAAATAACACCCATGGTTTCCGGAGCTCTTTCACCAGAGAAGAGCTCATTAACATCATCACTTGTTACTTTGCCCCATTCAGGCCTGGAGTGCATTTGTGTTCTCTGGTTTCTAACATAACAGTGTGTTTTATGTGAAGCTTTTCAGTTTCTGAGGTTTGCAGGCATGAAACAGTAATTTTAAAGCACAGTCAACTGAAAATGACTCAGTGTGAGTGAAAAATGGTCAGAATCAACACTATTGTGTTTATCGTGAAGCTTTTCAGTTTCTGAGGGTTGCAGGAATGACACACAAATTTTAGAAAAAAGTCAACTGAAAACCACTCAGTGTCAGTGAATACTGGTCAGAATCAGCACTTATGTGTTTTTTGTCAAGCTTTTCAGTTTGTTAGGTCTGCAGGCCTGAAACAACTGAAAATGACTCAGTGTGATTGAATCGTGGTCAGAATCAACGCTTGTGTGATGTTTGTGAAACTTTTCAGTTTCTGAAGTTTGCAGGAATGAAACAAGCAACAATGAGGCAACTGGGAAGTGTCCCAAGCTCCCACAGAGGACTCATGAACGCTCTGGTCCGGACCACGTCTGAGACCGGCAACGCTGAAAAGCGACAAACGTCACAGACGCGTGTCCTCTCTGGGAGTGTGGAATGAGACCTATGGCAGAAACGGCTCCTATTTAAAATCTTCCGAGGGTGAAGTAGTCATATCGAATGTGACGTCACCAAGCCAGGGACGTATCAAAGGAGGATCCCGCTCATTTTGCTTTGAAGTCGAGGCTTTGCTGCTGTGTGCTTTATTCTGTTTCAGGTCCAGTGTTACAGCGATTCCCTTTGCCATGTGTTGAGCCAGCCGTGTGGTGACTGCGCAATAATGAGGCAGGAGAGACATTGACTGCCACTGCTGTTTTGTTTCCTTGTGGTTTATGTAGTTGTTTTTATTTGTGATTGTATTATTAGTCTTTTGGTTTCTCTCGGCTGTGGCAATCATTGTTTTTCCCCAGTCAATTGAACATCATAGATCATTGTAACTGCCTCATGGCAGTAATTGTGGCTTTTACGCACGCTCCTTCCGCCTCTAGAATCATGTCAATACCAAAATGACGCCCAACATAATGATCAAATGATTTTCACTTTCACTGATTCTTGCTCAAGCATATGTTTCAGCAGCAAAGTGGATCTACGGGACGCTTCGATAAAGCCAATCACAGCAGCTCCTCTCATCAGGAACAGACAGTTTAACGAGCCAACACTTCAGCAGGAAACCTCCCTCCACAGACAAAAGTATACGTTTAAGTATAAGTTGAGCTCCTGAGGTCCTGGCCGTATTATTGACTTGTAAGTGTTTTTCCCCTGTGTTTTTTGTGTAAGAGTGTATGCTCTGTTTTTGCGAGGAGCTTTGCGTTCCGAGGACCCGCAGGCTGTCGTGTGAGTTGGATGGGACACCAACAGGGAGCAGGCCCGTGTCGCGGCGCAGGCCAAGGCAACACTCAACACTGAGGCAACTGGGAAGTGTCCCGGTGCTCCTCAAGGGCTGCCCACCACAAGCTCCCACAGAGGACTCATGAACGCTCTGGTCCGGACCACGTCTGAGACCGGCAACGCTGAAAAGCGACAAACGTCACAGACGCGTGTCCTCTCTGGGAGTGTGGAATGAGACCTATGGCAGAAATAACACCCATGGTTTCCGGAGCTCTTTCACCAGAGAAGAGCTCATTAACATCATCACTTGTTACTTTGCCCCATTCAGGCCTGGAGTGCATTTGTGTTCTCTGGTTTCTAACATAACAGTGTGTTTTATGTGAAGCTTTTCAGTTTCTGAGGTTTGCAGGCATGAAACAGTCATTTTAAAGCACAGTCAACTGAAAATGACTCAGTGTGAGTGAAAAGTGGTCAGAATCAACACTATTGTGTTTATCGTGAAGCTTTTCAGTTTCTGAGGTTTGCAGGAATGACACACAAATTTTAGAAAAAAGTCAACTGAAAACCACTCAGTGTCAGTGAATACTGGTCAGAATCAGCACTTATGTGTTTTTTGTCAAGCTTTTCAGTTTGTTAGGTCTGCAGGCCTGAAACAACTGAAAATGACTCAGTGTGACTGAATCGTGGTCCGAATCAACGCTTGTGTGATGTTTGTGAAACTTTTCAGTTTCTGAAGTTTGCAGGAATGAAACAAGCAACAATGAGGCAACTGGGAAGTGTCCCAAGCTCCCACAGAGGACTCATGAACGCTCTGGTCCGGACCACGTCTGAGACCGGCAACGCTGAAAAGCGACAAACGTCACAGACGCGTGTCCTCTCTGGGAGTGTGGAATGAGACCTATGGCAGAAACGGCTCCTATTTAAAATCTTCCGAGGGTGAAGTAGTCATATCGAATGTGACGTCACCAAGCCAGGGACGTATCAAAGGAGGATCCCGCTCATTTTGCTTTGAAGTCGAGGCTTTGCTGCTGTGTGCTTTATTCTGTTTCAGGTCCAGTGTTACAGCGATTCCCTTTGCCATGTGTTGAGCCAGCCGTGTGGTGACTGCGCAATAATGAGGCAGGAGAGACATTGACTGCCACTGCTGTTTTGTTTCCTTGTGGTTTATGTAGTTGTTTTTATTTGTGATTGTATTATTAGTCTTTTGGTTTCTCTCGGCTGTGGCAATCATTGTTTTTCCCCAGTCAATTGAACACTATAGATCATTGTAACTGCCTCATGGCAGTAATTGTGGCTTTTACGCACGCTCCTTCCGCCTCTAGAATCATGTCAATACCAAAATGACGCCCAACATAATGATCAAATGATTTTCACTTTCACTGATTCTTGCTCAAGCATATGTTTCAGCAGCAAAGTGGATCTACGGGACGCTTCGATAAAGCCAATCACAGCAGCTCCTCTCATCAGGAACAGACAGTTTAACGAGCCAACACTTCAGCAGGAAACCTCCCTCCACAGACAAAAGTATACGTTTAAGTATAAGTTGAGCTCCTGAGGTCCTGGCCGTATTATTGACTTGTAAGTGTTTTTCCCCTGTGTTTTTTGTGTAAGAGTGTATGCTCTGTTTTTGCGAGGAGCTTTGCGTTCCGAGGACCCGCAGGCTGTCGTGTGAGTTGGATGGGACACCAACAGGGAGCAGGCCCGTGTCGCGGCGCAGGCCAAGGCAACACTCAACACTGAGGCAACTGGGAAGTGTCCCGGTGCTCCTCAAGGGCTGCCCACCACAAGCTCCCACAGAGGACTCATGAACGCTCTGGTCCGGACCACGTCTGAGACCGGCAACGCTGAAAAGCGACAAACGTCACAGACGCGTGTCCTCTCTGGGAGTGTGGAATGAGACCTATGGCAGAAACGGCTCCTATTTAAAATCTTCCGAGGGTGAAGTAGTCATATCGAATGTGACGTCACCAAGCCAGGGACGTATCAAAGGAGGATCCCGCTCATTTTGCTTTGAAGTCGAGGCTTTGCTGCTGTGTGCTTTATTCTGTTTCAGGTCCAGTGTTACAGCGATTCCCTTTGCCATGTGTTGAGCCAGCCGTGTGGTGACTGCGCAATAATGAGGCAGGAGAGACATTGACTGCCACTGCTGTTTTGTTTCCTTGTGGTTTATGTAGTTGTTTTTATTTGTGATTGTATTATTAGTCTTTTGGTTTCTCTCGGCTGTGGCAATCATTGTTTTTCCCCAGTCAATTGAACACTATAGATCATTGTAACTGCCTCATGGCAGTAATTGTGGCTTTTACGCACGCTCCTTCCGCCTCTAGAATCATGTCAATACCAAAATGACGCCCAACATAATGATCAAATGATTTTCACTTTCACTGATTCTTGCTCAAGCATATGTTTCAGCAGCAAAGTGGATCTACGGGACGCTTCGATAAAGCCAATCACAGCAGCTCCTCTCATCAGGAACAGACAGTTTAACGAGCCAACACTTCAGCAGGAAACCTCCCTCCACAGACAAAAGTATACGTTTAAGTATAAGTTGAGCTCCTGAGGTCCTGGCCGTATGATTGACTTGTAAGTGTTTTTCCCCTGTGTTTTTTGTGTAAGAGTGTATGCTCTGTTTTTGCGAGGAGCTTTGCGTTCCGAGGACCCGCAGGCTGTCGCGTGAGTTGGATGGGACACCAACAGGGAGCAGGCCCGTGTCGCGGCGCAGGCCAAGGCAACACTCAACACTGAGGCAACTGGGAAGTGTCCCGGTGCTCCTCAAGGGCTGCCCACCACAAGCTCCCACAGAGGACTCATGAACGCTCTGGTCCGGACCACGTCTGAGACCGGCAACGCTGAAAAGCGACAAACGTCACAGACGCGTGTCCTCTCTGGGAGTGTGGAATGAGACCTATGGCAGAAATAACACCCATGGTTTCCGGAGCTCTTTCACCAGAGAAGAGCTCATTAACATCATCACTTGTTACTTTGCCCCATTCAGGCCTGGAGTGCATTTGTGTTCTCTGGTTTCTAACATAACAGTGTGTTTTATGTGAAGCTTTTCAGTTTCTGAGGTTTGCAGGCATGAAACAGTAATTTTAAAGCACAGTCAACTGAAAATGACTCAGTGTGAGTGAAAAATGGTCAGAATCAACACTATTGTGTTTATCGTGAAGCTTTTCAGTTTCTGAGGGTTGCAGGAATGACACACAAATTTTAGAAAAAAGTCAACTGAAAACCACTCAGTGTCAGTGAATACTGGTCAGAATCAGCACTTATGTGTTTTTTGTCAAGCTTTTCAGTTTGTTAGGTCTGCAGGCCTGAAACAACTGAAAATGACTCAGTGTGATTGAATCGTGGTCAGAATCAACGCTTGTGTGATGTTTGTGAAACTTTTCAGTTTCTGAAGTTTGCAGGAATGAAACAAGCAACAATGAGGCAACTGGGAAGTGTCCCAAGCTCCCACAGAGGACTCATGAACGCTCTGGTCCGGACCACGTCTGAGACCGGCAACGCTGAAAAGCGACAAACGTCACAGACGCGTGTCCTCTCTGGGAGTGTGGAATGAGACCTATGGCAGAAACGGCTCCTATTTAAAATCTTCCGAGGGTGAAGTAGTCATATCGAATGTGACGTCACCAAGCCAGGGACGTATCAAAGGAGGATCCCGCTCATTTTGCTTTGAAGTCGAGGCTTTGCTGCTGTGTGCTTTATTCTGTTTCAGGTCCAGTGTTACAGCGATTCCCTTTGCCATGTGTTGAGCCAGCCGTGTGGTGACTGCGCAATAATGAGGCAGGAGAGACATTGACTGCCACTGCTGTTTTGTTTCCTTGTGGTTTATGTAGTTGTTTTTATTTGTGATTGTATTATTAGTCTTTTGGTTTCTCTCGGCTGTGGCAATCATTGTTTTTCCCCAGTCAATTGAACACTATAGATCATTGTAACTGCCTCATGGCAGTAATTGTGGCTTTTACGCACGCTCCTTCCGCCTCTAGAATCATGTCAATACCAAAATGACGCCCAACATAATGATTTCATGTAATGATCAAATGATTTTCACTTTCACTGATTCTTGCTCAAGCATATGTTTCAGCAGCAAAGTGGATCTACGGGACGCTTCGATAAAGCCAATCACAGCAGCTCCTCTCATCAGGAACAGACAGTTTAACGAGCCAACACTTCAGCAGGAAACCTCCCTCCACAGACAAAAGTATACGTTTAAGTATAAGTTGAGCTCCTGAGGTCCTGGCCGTATTATTGACTTGTAAGTGTTTTTCCCCTGTGTTTTTTGTGTAAGAGTGTATGCTCTGTTTTTGCGAGGAGCTTTGCGTTCCGAGGACCCGCAGGCTGTCGTGTGAGTTGGATGGGACACCAACAGGGAGCAGGCCCGTGTCGCGGCGCAGGCCAAGGCAACACTCAACACTGAGGCAACTGGGAAGTGTCCCGGTGCTCCTCAAGGGCTGCCCACCACAAGCTCCCACAGAGGACTCATGAACGCTCTGGTCCGGACCACGTCTGAGACCGGCAACGCTGAAAAGCGACAAACGTCACAGACGCGTGTCCTCTCTGGGAGTGTGGAATGAGACCTATGGCAGAAACGGCTCCTATTTAAAATCTTCCGAGGGTGAAGTAGTCATATCGAATGTGACGTCACCAAGCCAGGGACGTATCAAAGGAGGATCCCGCTCATTTTGCTTTGAAGTCGAGGCTTTGCTGCTGTGTGCTTTATTCTGTTTCAGGTCCAGTGTTACAGCGATTCCCTTTGCCATGTGTTGAGCCAGCCGTGTGGTGACTGCGCAATAATGAGGCAGGAGAGACATTGACTGCCACTGCTGTTTTGTTTCCTTGTGGTTTATGTAGTTGTTTTTATTTGTGATTGTATTATTAGTCTTTTGGTTTCTCTCGGCTGTGGCAATCATTGTTTTTCCCCAGTCAATTGAACACTATAGATCATTGTAACTGCCTCATGGCAGTAATTGTGGCTTTTACGCACGCTCCTTCCGCCTCTAGAATCATGTCAATACCAAAATGACGCCCAACATAATGATCAAATGATTTTCACTTTCACTGATTCTTGCTCAAGCATATGTTTCAGCAGCAAAGTGGATCTACGGGACGCTTCGATAAAGCCAATCACAGCAGCTCCTCTCATCAGGAACAGACAGTTTAACGAGCCAACACTTCAGCAGGAAACCTCCCTCCACAGACAAAAGTATACGTTTAAGTATAAGTTGAGCTCCTGAGGTCCTGGCCGTATTATTGACTTGTAAGTGTTTTTCCCCTGTGTTTTTTGTGTAAGAGTGTATGCTCTGTTTTTGCGAGGAGCTTTGCGTTCCGAGGACCCGCAGGCTGTCGTGTGAGTTGGATGGGACACCAACAGGGAGCAGGCCCGTGTCGCGGCGCAGGCCAAGGCAACACTCAACACTGAGGCAACTGGGAAGTGTCCCGGTGCTCCTCAAGGGCTGCCCACCACAAGCTCCCACAGAGGACTCATGAACGCTCTGGTCCGGACCACGTCTGAGACCGGCAACGCTGAAAAGCGACAAACGTCACAGACGCGTGTCCTCTCTGGGAGTGTGGAATGAGACCTATGGCAGAAACGGCTCCTATTTAAAATCTTCCGAGGGTGAAGTAGTCATATCGAATGTGACGTCACCAAGCCAGGGACGTATCAAAGGAGGATCCCGCTCATTTTGCTTTGAAGTCGAGGCTTTGCTGCTGTGTGCTTTATTCTGTTTCAGGTCCAGTGTTACAGCGATTCCCTTTGCCATGTGTTGAGCCAGCCGTGTGGTGACTGCGCAATAATGAGGCAGGAGAGACATTGACTGCCACTGCTGTTTTGTTTCCTTGTGGTTTATGTAGTTGTTTTTATTTGTGATTGTATTATTAGTCTTTTGGTTTCTCTCGGCTGTGGCAATCATTGTTTTTCCCCAGTCAATTGAACACTATAGATCATTGTAACTGCCTCATGGCAGTAATTGTGGCTTTTACGCACGCTCCTTCCGCCTCTAGAATCATGTCAATACCAAAATGACGCCCAACATAATGATCAAATGATTTTCACTTTCACTGATTCTTGCTCAAGCATATGTTTCAGCAGCAAAGTGGATCTACGGGACGCTTCGATAAAGCCAATCACAGCAGCTCCTCTCATCAGGAACAGACAGTTTAACGAGCCAACACTTCAGCAGGAAACCTCCCTCCACAGACAAAAGTATACGTTTAAGTATAAGTTGAGCTCCTGAGGTCCTGGCCGTATTATTGACTTGTAAGTGTTTTTCCCCTGTGTTTTTTGTGTAAGAGTGTATGCTCTGTTTTTGCGAGGAGCTTTGCGTTCCGAGGACCCGCAGGCTGTCGCGTGAGTTGGATGGGACACCAACAGGGAGCAGGCCCGTGTCGCGGCGCAGGCCAAGGCAACACTCAACACTGAGGCAACTGGGAAGTGTCCCGGTGCTCCTCAAGGGCTGCCCACCACAAGCTCCCACAGAGGACTCATGAACGCTCTGGTCCGGACCACGTCTGAGACCGGCAACGCTGAAAAGCGACAAACGTCACAGACGCGTGTCCTCTCTGGGAGTGTGGAATGAGACCTATGGCAGAAATAACACCCATGGTTTCCGGAGCTCTTTCACCAGAGAAGAGCTCATTAACATCATCACTTGTTACTTTGCCCCATTCAGGCCTGGAGTGCATTTGTGTTCTCTGGTTTCTAACATAACAGTGTGTTTTATGTGAAGCTTTTCAGTTTCTGAGGTTTGCAGGCATGAAACAGTAATTTTAAAGCACAGTCAACTGAAAATGACTCAGTGTGAGTGAAAAGTGGTCAGAATCAACACTATTGTGTTTATCGTGAAGCTTTTCAGTTTCTGAGGATTGCAGGAATGACACACAAATTTTAGAAAAAAGTCAACTGAAAACCACTCAGTGTCAGTGAATACTGGTCAGAATCAGCACTTATGTGTTTTTTGTCAAGCTTTTCAGTTTGTGAGGTCTGCAGGCCTGAAACAACTGAAAATGACTCAGTGTGATTGAATCGTGGTCAGAATCAACGCTTGTGTGATGTTTGTGAAACTTTTCAGTTTCTGAAGTTTGCAGGAATGAAACAAGCAACAATGAGGCAACTGGGAAGTGTCCCAAGCTCCCACAGAGGACTCATGAACGCTCTGGTCCGGACCACGTCTGAGACCGGCAACGCTGAAAAGCGACAAACGTCACAGACGCGTGTCCTCTCTGGGAGTGTGGAATGAGACCTATGGCAGAAACGGATCCTATTTAAAATCTTCCGAGGGTGAAGTAGTCATATCGAATGTGACGTCACCAAGCCAGGGACGTATCAAAGGAGGATCCCGCTCATTTTGCTTTGAAGTCGAGGCTTTGCTGCTGTGTGCTTTATTCTGTTTCAGGTCCAGTGTTACAGCGATTCCCTTTGCCATGTGTTGAGCCAGCCGTGTGGTGACTGCGCAATAATGAGGCAGGAGAGACATTGACTGCCACTGCTGTTTTGTTTCCTTGTGGTTTATGTAGTTGTTTTTATTTGTGATTGTATTATTAGTCTTTTGGTTTCTCTCGGCTGTGGCAATCATTGTTTTTCCCCAGTCAATTGAACATCATAGATCATTGTAACTGCCTCATGGCAGTAATTGTGGCTTTTACGCACGCTCCTTCCGCCTCTAGAATCATGTCAATACCAAAATGACGCCCAACATAATGATTTCATGTAATGATCAAATGATTTTCACTTTCACTGATTCTTGCTCAAGCATATGTTTCAGCAGCAAAGTGGATCTACGGGACGCTTCGATAAAGCCAATCACAGCAGCTCCTCTCATCAGGAACAGACAGTTTAACGAGCCAACACTTCAGCAGGAAACCTCCCTCCACAGACAAAAGTATACGTTTAAGTATAAGTTGAGCTCCTGAGGTCCTGGCCGTATTATTGACTTGTAAGTGTTTTTCCCCTGTGTTTTTTGTGTAAGAGTGTATGCTCTGTTTTTGCGAGGAGCTTTGCGTTCCGAGGACCCGCAGGCTGTCGTGTGAGTTGGATGGGACACCAACAGGGAGCAGGCCCGTGTCGCGGCGCAGGCCAAGGCAACACTCAACACTGAGGCAACTGGGAAGTGTCCCGGTGCTCCTCAAGGGCTGCCCACCACAAGCTCCCACAGAGGACTCATGAACGCTCTGGTCCGGACCACGTCTGAGACCGGCAACGCTGAAAAGCGACAAACGTCACAGACGCGTGTCCTCTCTGGGAGTGTGGAATGAGACCTATGGCAGAAACGGCTCCTATTTAAAATCTTCCGTGGGTGAAGTAGTCATATCGAATGTGACGTCACCAAGCCAGGGACGTATCAAAGGAGGATCCCGCTCATTTTGCTTTGAAGTCGAGGCTTTGCTGCTGTGTGCTTTATTCTGTTTCAGGTCCAGTGTTACAGCGATTCCCTTTGCCATGTGTTGAGCCAGCCGTGTGGTGACTGCGCAATAATGAGGCAGGAGAGACATTGACTGCCACTGCTGTTTTGTTTCCTTGTGGTTTATGTAGTTGTTTTTATTTGTGATTGTATTATTAGTCTTTTGGTTTCTCTCGGCTGTGGCAATCATTGTTTTTCCCCAGTCAATTGAACACTATAGATCATTGTAACTGCCTCATGGCAGTAATTGTGGCTTTTACGCACGCTCCTTCCGCCTCTAGAATCATGTCAATACCAAAATGACGCCCAACATAATGATCAAATGATTTTCACTTTCACTGATTCTTGCTCAAGCATATGTTTCAGCAGCAAAGTGGATCTACGGGACGCTTCGATAAAGCCAATCACAGCAGCTCCTCTCATCAGGAACAGACAGTTTAACGAGCCAACACTTCAGCAGGAAACCTCCCTCCACAGACAAAAGTATACGTTTAAGTATAAGTTGAGCTCCTGAGGTCCTGGCCGTATTATTGACTTGTAAGTGTTTTTCCCCTGTGTTTTTTGTGTAAGAGTGTATGCTCTGTTTTTGCGAGGAGCTTTGCGTTCCGAGGACCCGCAGGCTGTCGTGTGAGTTGGATGGGACACCAACAGGGAGCAGGCCCGTGTCGCGGCGCAGGCCAAGGCAACACTCAACACTGAGGCAACTGGGAAGTGTCCCGGTGCTCCTCAAGGGCTGCCCACCACAAGCTCCCACAGAGGACTCATGAACGCTCTGGTCCGGACCACGTCTGAGACCGGCAACGCTGAAAAGCGACAAACGTCACAGACGCGTGTCCTCTCTGGGAGTGTGGAATGAGACCTATGGCAGAAATAACACCCATGGTTTCCGGAGCTCTTTCACCAGAGAAGAGCTCATTAACATCATCACTTGTTACTTTGCCCCATTCAGGCCTGGAGTGCATTTGTGTTCTCTGGTTTCTAACATAACAGTGTGTTTTATGTGAAGCTTTTCAGTTTCTGAGGTTTGCAGGCATGAAACAGTCATTTTAAAGCACAGTCAACTGAAAATGACTCAGTGTGAGTGAAAAGTGGTCAGAATCAACACTATTGTGTTTATCGTGAAGCTTTTCAGTTTCTGAGGTTTGCAGGAATGACACACAAATTTTAGAAAAAAGTCAACTGAAAACCACTCAGTGTCAGTGAATACTGGTCAGAATCAGCACTTATGTGTTTTTTGTCAAGCTTTTCAGTTTGTGAGGTCTGCAGGCCTGAAACAACTGAAAATGACTCAGTGTGATTGAATCGTGGTCAGAATCAACGCTTGTGTGATGTTTGTGAAACTTTTCAGTTTCTGAAGTTTGCAGGAATGAAACAAGCAACAATGAGGCAACTGGGAAGTGTCCCAAGCTCCCACAGAGGACTCATGAACGCTCTGGTCCGGACCACGTCTGAGACCGGCAACGCTGAAAAGCGACAAACGTCACAGACGCGTGTCCTCTCTGGGAGTGTGGAATGAGACCTATGGCAGAAACGGCTCCTATTTAAAATCTTCCGAGGGTGAAGTAGTCATATCGAATGTGACGTCACCAAGCCAGGGACGTATCAAAGGAGGATCCCGCTCATTTTGCTTTGAAGTCGAGGCTTTGCTGCTGTGTGCTTTATTCTGTTTCAGGTCCAGTGTTACAGCGATTCCCTTTGCCATGTGTTGAGCCAGCCGTGTGGTGACTGCGCAATAATGAGGCAGGAGAGACATTGACTGCCACTGCTGTTTTGTTTCCTTGTGGTTTATGTAGTTGTTTTTATTTGTGATTGTATTATTAGTCTTTTGGTTTCTCTCGGCTGTGGCAATCATTGTTTTTCCCCAGTCAATTGAACACTATAGATCATTGTAACTGCCTCATGGCAGTAATTGTGGCTTTTACGCACGCTCCTTCCGCCTCTAGAATCATGTCAATACCAAAATGACGCCCAACATAATGATCAAATGATTTTCACTTTCACTGATTCTTGCTCAAGCATATGTTTCAGCAGCAAAGTGGATCTACGGGACGCTTCGATAAAGCCAATCACAGCAGCTCCTCTCATCAGGAACAGACAGTTTAACGAGCCAACACTTCAGCAGGAAACCTCCCTCCACAGACAAAAGTATACGTTTAAGTATAAGTTGAGCTCCTGAGGTCCTGGCCGTATTATTGACTTGTAAGTGTTTTTCCCCTGTGTTTTTTGTGTAAGAGTGTATGCTCTGTTTTTGCGAGGAGCTTTGCGTTCCGAGGACCCGCAGGCTGTCGTGTGAGTTGGATGGGACACCAACAGGGAGCAGGCCCGTGTCGCGGCGCAGGCCAAGGCAACACTCAACACTGAGGCAACTGGGAAGTGTCCCGGTGCTCCTCAAGGGCTGCCCACCACAAGCTCCCACAGAGGACTCATGAACGCTCTGGTCCGGACCACGTCTGAGACCGGCAACGCTGAAAAGCGACAAACGTCACAGACGCGTGTCCTCTCTGGGAGTGTGGAATGAGACCTATGGCAGAAACGGCTCCTATTTAAAATCTTCCGAGGGTGAAGTAGTCATATCGAATGTGACGTCACCAAGCCAGGGACGTATCAAAGGAGGATCCCGCTCATTTTGCTTTGAAGTCGAGGCTTTGCTGCTGTGTGCTTTATTCTGTTTCAGGTCCAGTGTTACAGCGATTCCCTTTGCCATGTGTTGAGCCAGCCGTGTGGTGACTGCGCAATAATGAGGCAGGAGAGACATTGACTGCCACTGCTGTTTTGTTTCCTTGTGGTTTATGTAGTTGTTTTTATTTGTGATTGTATTATTAGTCTTTTGGTTTCTCTCGGCTGTGGCAATCATTGTTTTTCCCCAGTCAATTGAACACTATAGATCATTGTAACTGCCTCATGGCAGTAATTGTGGCTTTTACGCACGCTCCTTCCGCCTCTAGAATCATGTCAATACCAAAATGACGCCCAACATAATGATCAAATGATTTTCACTTTCACTGATTCTTGCTCAAGCATATGTTTCAGCAGCAAAGTGGATCTACGGGACGCTTCGATAAAGCCAATCACAGCAGCTCCTCTCATCAGGAACAGACAGTTTAACGAGCCAACACTTCAGCAGGAAACCTCCCTCCACAGACAAAAGTATACGCTTAAGTATAAGTTGAGCTCCTGAGGTCCTGGCCGTATTATTGACTTGTAAGTGTTTTTCCCCTGTGTTTTTTGTGTAAGAGTGTATGCTCTGTTTTTGCGAGGAGCTTTGCGTTCCGAGGACCCGCAGGCTGTCGTGTGAGTTGGATGGGACACCAACAGGGAGCAGGCCCGTGTCGCGGCGCAGGCCAAGGCAACACTCAACACTGAGGCAACTGGGAAGTGTCCCGGTGCTCCTCAAGGGCTGCCCACCACAAGCTCCCACAGAGGACTCATGAACGCTCTGGTCCGGACCACGTCTGAGACCGGCAACGCTGAAAAGCGACAAACGTCACAGACGCGTGTCCTCTCTGGGAGTGTGGAATGAGACCTATGGCAGAAATAACACCCATGGTTTCCGGAGCTCTTTCACCAGAGAAGAGCTCATTAACATCATCACTTGTTACTTTGCCCCATTCAGGCCTGGAGTGCATTTGTGTTCTCTGGTTTCTAACATAACAGTGTGTTTTATGTGAAGCTTTTCAGTTTCTGAGGTTTGCAGGCATGAAACAGTAATTTTAAAGCACAGTCAACTGAAAATGACTCAGTGTGAGTGAAAAGTGGTCAGAATCAACACTATTGTGTTTATCGTGAAGCTTTTCAGTTTCTGAGGTTTGCAGGAATGACACACAAATTTTAGAAAAAAGTCAACTGAAAACCACTCAGTGTCAGTGAATACTGGTCAGAATCAGCACTTATGTGTTTTTTGTCAAGCTTTTCAGTTTGTGAGGTCTGCAAGCCTGAAACAACTGAAAATGACTCAGTGTGATTGAATCGTGGTCAGAATCAACGCTTGTGTGATGTTTGTGAAACTTTTCAGTTTCTGAAGTTTGCAGGAATGAAACAAGCAACAATGAGGCAACTGGGAAGTGTCCCAAGCTCCCACAGAGGACTCATGAACGCTCTGGTCCGGACCACGTCTGAGACCGGCAACGCTGAAAAGCGACAAACGTCACAGACGCGTGTCCTCTCTGGGAGTGTGGAATGAGACCTATGGCAGAAATAACACCCATGGTTTCCGGAGCTCTTTCACCAGAGAAGAGCTCATTAACATCATCACTTGTTACTTTGCCCCATTCAGGCCTGGAGTGCATTTGTGTTCTCTGGTTTCTAACATAACAGTGTGTTTTATGTGAAGCTTTTCAGTTTCTGAGGTTTGCAGGCATGAAACAGTAATTTTAAAGCACAGTCAACTGAAAATGACTCAGTGTGAGTGAAAAGTGGTCAGAATCAACACTATTGTGTTTATCGTGAAGCTTTTCAGTTTCTGAGGTTTGCAGGAATGACACACAAATTTTAGAAAAAAGTCAACTGAAAACCACTCAGTGTGAGAGAATACTGGTCAGAATCAGCACTTATGTGTTTTTTGTCAAGCTTTTCAGTTTGTGAGGTCTGCAGGCCTGAAACAACTGAAAATGACTCAGTGTGATTGAATCGTGGTCAGAATCAACGCTTGTGTGATGTTTGTGAAACTTTTCAGTTTCTGAAGTTTGCAGGAATGAAACAAGCAACAATGAGGCAACTGGGAAGTGTCCCAAGCTCCCACAGAGGACTCATGAACGCTCTGGTCCGGACCACGTCTGAGACCGGCAACGCTGAAAAGCGACAAACGTCACAGACGCGTGTCCTCTCTGGGAGTGTGGAATGAGACCTATGGCAGAAACGGATCCTATTTAAAATCTTCCGAGGGTGAAGTAGTCATATCGAATGTGACGTCACCAAGCCAGGGACGTATCAAAGGAGGATCCCGCTCATTTTGCTTTGAAGTCGAGGCTTTGCTGCTGTGTGCTTTATTCTGTTTCAGGTCCAGTGTTACAGCGATTCCCTTTGCCATGTGTTGAGCCAGCCGTGTGGTGACTGCGCAATAATGAGGCAGGAGAGACATTGACTGCCACTGCTGTTTTGTTTCCTTGTGGTTTATGTAGTTGTTTTTATTTGTGATTGTATTATTAGTCTTTTGGTTTCTCTCGGCTGTGGCAATCATTGTTTTTCCCCAGTCAATTGAACATCATAGATCATTGTAACTGCCTCATGGCAGTAATTGTGGCTTTTACGCACGCTCCTTCCGCCTCTAGAATCATGTCAATACCAAAATGACGCCCAACATAATGATTTCATGTAATGATCAAATGATTTTCACTTTCACTGATTCTTGCTCAAGCATATGTTTCAGCAGCAAAGTGGATCTACGGGACGCTTCGATAAAGCCAATCACAGCAGCTCCTCTCATCAGGAACAGACAGTTTAATAAAATAGCTTCTTCCCATCTGCTATTAGCCTCATCAACAAGGCTAGAGAGCCCCACTGTTGCTGATCAATTGCACCAATCACCAGAAAAAATTCCTTGTATGTGAAAGCATACTTGGCAATAAAACTGATTCTGATTCTGATTCTGATTCTGATTCTGATTAACGAGCCAACACTTCAGCAGGAAACCTCCCTCCACAGACAAAAGTATACGTTTAAGTATAAGTTGAGCTCCTGAGGTCCTGGCCGTATTATTGACTTGTAAGTGTTTTTCCCCTGTGTTTTTTGTGTAAGAGTGTATGCTCTGTTTTTGCGAGGAGCTTTGCGTTCCGAGGACCCGCAGGCTGTCGTGTGAGTTGGATGGGACACCAACAGGGAGCAGGCCCGTGTCGCGGCGCAGGCCAAGGCAACACTCAACACTGAGGCAACTGGGAAGTGTCCCGGTGCTCCTCAAGGGCTGCCCACCACAAGCTCCCACAGAGGACTCATGAACGCTCTGGTCCGGACCACGTCTGAGACCGGCAACGCTGAAAAGCGACAAACGTCACAGACGCGTGTCCTCTCTGGGAGTGTGGAATGAGACCTATGGCAGAAACGGCTCCTATTTAAAATCTTCCGAGGGTGAAGTAGTCATATCGAATGTGACGTCACCAAGCCAGGGACGTATCAAAGGAGGATCCCGCTCATTTTGCTTTGAAGTCGAGGCTTTGCTGCTGTGTGCTTTATTCTGTTTCAGGTCCAGTGTTACAGCGATTCCCTTTGCCATGTGTTGAGCCAGCCGTGTGGTGACTGCGCAATAATGAGGCAGGAGAGACATTGACTGCCACTGCTGTTTTGTTTCCTTGTGGTTTATGTAGTTGTTTTTATTTGTGATTGTATTATTAGTCTTTTGGTTTCTCTCGGCTGTGGCAATCATTGTTTTTCCCCAGTCAATTGAACATCATAGATCATTGTAACTGCCTCATGGCAGTAATTGTGGCTTTTACGCACGCTCCTTCCGCCTCTAGAATCATGTCAATACCAAAATGACGCCCAACATAATGATTTCATGTAATGATCAAATGATTTTCACTTTCACTGATTCTTGCTCAAGCATATGTTTCAGCAGCAAAGTGGATCTACGGGACGCTTCGATAAAGCCAATCACAGCAGCTCCTCTCATCAGGAACAGACAGTTTAACGAGCCAACACTTCAGCAGGAAACCTCCCTCCACAGACAAAAGTATACGTTTAAGTATAAGTTGAGCTCCTGAGGTCCTGGCCGTATTATTGACTTGTAAGTGTTTTTCCCCTGTGTTTTTTGTGTAAGAGTGTATGCTCTGTTTTTGCGAGGAGCTTTGCGTTCCGAGGACCCGCAGGCTGTCGTGTGAGTTGGATGGGACACCAACAGGGAGCAGGCCCGTGTCGCGGCGCAGGCCAAGGCAACACTCAACACTGAGGCAACTGGGAAGTGTCCCGGTGCTCCTCAAGGGCTGCCCACCACAAGCTCCCACAGAGGACTCATGAACGCTCTGGTCCGGACCACGTCTGAGACCGGCAACGCTGAAAAGCGACAAACGTCACAGACGCGTGTCCTCTCTGGGAGTGTGGAATGAGACCTATGGCAGAAACGGCTCCTATTTAAAATCTTCCGAGGGTGAAGTAGTCATATCGAATGTGACGTCACCAAGCCAGGGACGTATCAAAGGAGGATCCCGCTCATTTTGCTTTGAAGTCGAGGCTTTGCTGCTGTGTGCTTTATTCTGTTTCAGGTCCAGTGTTACAGCGATTCCCTTTGCCATGTGTTGAGCCAGCCGTGTGGTGACTGCGCAATAATGAGGCAGGAGAGACATTGACTGCCACTGCTGTTTTGTTTCCTTGTGGTTTATGTAGTTGTTTTTATTTGTGATTGTATTATTAGTCTTTTGGTTTCTCTCGGCTGTGGCAATCATTGTTTTTCCCCAGTCAATTGAACACTATAGATCATTGTAACTGCCTCATGGCAGTAATTGTGGCTTTTACGCACGCTCCTTCCGCCTCTAGAATCATGTCAATACCAAAATGACGCCCAACATAATGATCAAATGATTTTCACTTTCACTGATTCTTGCTCAAGCATATGTTTCAGCAGCAAAGTGGATCTACGGGACGCTTCGATAAAGCCAATCACAGCAGCTCCTCTCATCAGGAACAGACAGTTTAACGAGCCAACACTTCAGCAGGAAACCTCCCTCCACAGACAAAAGTATACGTTTAAGTATAAGTTGAGCTCCTGAGGTCCTGGCCGTATTATTGACTTGTAAGTGTTTTTCCCCTGTGTTTTTTGTGTAAGAGTGTATGCTCTGTTTTTGCGAGGAGCTTTGCGTTCCGAGGACCCGCAGGCTGTCGTGTGAGTTGGATGGGACACCAACAGGGAGCAGGCCCGTGTCGCGGCGCAGGCCAAGGCAACACTCAACACTGAGGCAACTGGGAAGTGTCCCGGTGCTCCTCAAGGGCTGCCCACCACAAGCTCCCACAGAGGACTCATGAACGCTCTGGTCCGGACCACGTCTGAGACCGGCAACGCTGAAAAGCGACAAACGTCACAGACGCGTGTCCTCTCTGGGAGTGTGGAATGAGACCTATGGCAGAAACGGCTCCTATTTAAAATCTTCCGAGGGTGAAGTAGTCATATCGAATGTGACGTCACCAAGCCAGGGACGTATCAAAGGAGGATCCCGCTCATTTTGCTTTGAAGTCGAGGCTTTGCTGCTGTGTGCTTTATTCTGTTTCAGGTCCAGTGTTACAGCGATTCCCTTTGCCATGTGTTGAGCCAGCCGTGTGGTGACTGCGCAATAATGAGGCAGGAGAGACATTGACTGCCACTGCTGTTTTGTTTCCTTGTGGTTTATGTAGTTGTTTTTATTTGTGATTGTATTATTAGTCTTTTGGTTTCTCTCGGCTGTGGCAATCATTGTTTTTCCCCAGTCAATTGAACACTATAGATCATTGTAACTGCCTCATGGCAGTAATTGTGGCTTTTACGCACGCTCCTTCCGCCTCTAGAATCATGTCAATACCAAAATGACGCCCAACATAATGATCAAATGATTTTCACTTTCACTGATTCTTGCTCAAGCATATGTTTCAGCAGCAAAGTGGATCTACGGGACGCTTCGATAAAGCCAATCACAGCAGCTCCTCTCATCAGGAACAGACAGTTTAACGAGCCAACACTTCAGCAGGAAACCTCCCTCCACAGACAAAAGTATACGTTTAAGTATAAGTTGAGCTCCTGAGGTCCTGGCCGTATTATTGACTTGTAAGTGTTTTTCCCCTGTGTTTTTTGTGTAAGAGTGTATGCTCTGTTTTTGCGAGGAGCTTTGCGTTCCGAGGACCCGCAGGCTGTCGTGTGAGTTGGATGGGACACCAACAGGGAGCAGGCCCGTGTCGCGGCGCAGGCCAAGGCAACACTCAACACTGAGGCAACTGGGAAGTGTCCCGGTGCTCCTCAAGGGCTGCCCACCACAAGCTCCCACAGAGGACTCATGAACGCTCTGGTCCGGACCACGTCTGAGACCGGCAACGCTGAAAAGCGACAAACGTCACAGACGCGTGTCCTCTCTGGGAGTGTGGAATGAGACCTATGGCAGAAACGGCTCCTATTTAAAATCTTCCGAGGGTGAAGTAGTCATATCGAATGTGACGTCACCAAGCCAGGGACGTATCAAAGGAGGATCCCGCTCATTTTGCTTTGAAGTCGAGGCTTTGCTGCTGTGTGCTTTATTCTGTTTCAGGTCCAGTGTTACAGCGATTCCCTTTGCCATGTGTTGAGCCAGCCGTGTGGTGACTGCGCAATAATGAGGCAGGAGAGACATTGACTGCCACTGCTGTTTTGTTTCCTTGTGGTTTATGTAGTTGTTTTTATTTGTGATTGTATTATTAGTCTTTTGGTTTCTCTCGGCTGTGGCAATCATTGTTTTTCCCCAGTCAATTGAACACTATAGATCATTGTAACTGCCTCATGGCAGTAATTGTGGCTTTTACGCACGCTCCTTCCGCCTCTAGAATCATGTCAATACCAAAATGACGCCCAACATAATGATCAAATGATTTTCACTTTCACTGATTCTTGCTCAAGCATATGTTTCAGCAGCAAAGTGGATCTACGGGACGCTTCGATAAAGCCAATCACAGCAGCTCCTCTCATCAGGAACAGACAGTTTAACGAGCCAACACTTCAGCAGGAAACCTCCCTCCACAGACAAAAGTATACGTTTAAGTATAAGTTGAGCTCCTGAGGTCCTGGCCGTATTATTGACTTGTAAGTGTTTTTCCCCTGTGTTTTTTGTGTAAGAGTGTATGCTCTGTTTTTGCGAGGAGCTTTGCGTTCCGAGGACCCGCAGGCTGTCGTGTGAGTTGGATGGGACACCAACAGGGAGCAGGCCCGTGTCGCGGCGCAGGCCAAGGCAACACTCAACACTGAGGCAACTGGGAAGTGTCCCGGTGCTCCTCAAGGGCTGCCCACCACAAGCTCCCACAGAGGACTCATGAACGCTCTGGTCCGGACCACGTCTGAGACCGGCAACGCTGAAAAGCGACAAACGTCACAGACGCGTGTCCTCTCTGGGAGTGTGGAATGAGACCTATGGCAGAAACGGCTCCTATTTAAAATCTTCCGAGGGTGAAGTAGTCATATCGAATGTGACGTCACCAAGCCAGGGACGTATCAAAGGAGGATCCCGCTCATTTTGCTTTGAAGTCGAGGCTTTGCTGCTGTGTGCTTTATTCTGTTTCAGGTCCAGTGTTACAGCGATTCCCTTTGCCATGTGTTGAGCCAGCCGTGTGGTGACTGCGCAATAATGAGGCAGGAGAGACATTGACTGCCACTGCTGTTTTGTTTCCTTGTGGTTTATGTAGTTGTTTTTATTTGTGATTGTATTATTAGTCTTTTGGTTTCTCTCGGCTGTGGCAATCATTGTTTTTCCCCAGTCAATTGAACACTATAGATCATTGTAACTGCCTCATGGCAGTAATTGTGGCTGTTACGCACGCTCCTTCCGCCTCTAGAATCATGTCAATACCAAAATGACGCCCAACATAAAGATCAAATGATTTTCACTTTCACTGATTCTTGCTCAAGCATATGTTTCAGCAGCAAAGTGGATCTACGGGACGCTTCGATAAAGCCAATCACAGCAGCTCCTCTCATCAGGAACAGACAGTTTAACGAGCCAACACTTCAGCAGGAAACCTCCCTCCACAGACAAAAGTATACGTTTAAGTATAAGTTGAGCTCCTGAGGTCCTGGCCGTATGATTGACTTGTAAGTGTTTTTCCCCTGTGTTTTTTGTGTAAGAGTGTATGCTCTGTTTTTGCGAGGAGCTTTGCGTTCCGAGGACCCGCAGGCTGTCGCGTGAGTTGGATGGGACACCAACAGGGAGCAGGCCCGTGTCGCGGCGCAGGCCAAGGCAACACTCAACACTGAGGCAACTGGGAAGTGTCCCGGTGCTCCTCAAGGGCTGCCCACCACAAGCTCCCACAGAGGACTCATGAACGCTCTGGTCCGGACCACGTCTGAGACCGGCAACGCTGAAAAGCGACAAACGTCACAGACGCGTGTCCTCTCTGGGAGTGTGGAATGAGACCTATGGCAGAAATAACACCCATGGTTTCCGGAGCTCTTTCACCAGAGAAGAGCTCATTAACATCATCACTTGTTACTTTGCCCCATTCAGGCCTGGAGTGCATTTGTGTTCTCTGGTTTCTAACATAACAGTGTGTTTTATGTGAAGCTTTTCAGTTTCTGAGGTTTGCAGGCATGAAACAGTAATTTTAAAGCACAGTCAACTGAAAATGACTCAGTGTGAGTGAAAAGTGGTCAGAATCAACACTATTGTGTTTATCGTGAAGCTTTTCAGTTTCTGAGGTTTGCAGGAATGACACACAAATTTTAGAAAAAAGTCAACTGAAAACCACTCAGTGTCAGTGAATACTGGTCAGAATCAGCACTTATGTGTTTTTTGTCAAGCTTTTCAGTTTGTTAGGTCTGCAGGCCTGAAACAACTGAAAATGACTCAGTGTGACTGAATCGTGGTCCGAATCAACGCTTGTGTGATGTTTGTGAAACTTTTCAGTTTCTGAAGTTTGCAGGAATGAAACAAGCAACAATTAGGCAACTGGGAAGTGTCCCAAGCTCCCACAGAGGACTCATGAACGCTCTGGTCCGGACCACGTCTGAGACCGGCAACGCTGAAAAGCGACAAACGTCACAGACGCGTGTCCTCTCTGGGAGTGTGGAATGAGACCTATGGCAGAAACGGCTCCTATTTAAAATCTTCCGAGGGTGAAGTAGTCATATCGAATGTGACGTCACCAAGCCAGGGACGTATCAAAGGAGGATCCCGCTCATTTTGCTTTGAAGTCGAGGCTTTGCTGCTGTGTGCTTTATTCTGTTTCAGGTCCAGTGTTACAGCGATTCCCTTTGCCATGTGTTGAGCCAGCCGTGTGGTGACTGCGCAATAATGAGGCAGGAGAGACATTGACTGCCACTGCTGTTTTGTTTCCTTGTGGTTTATGTAGTTGTTTTTATTTGTGATTGTATTATTAGTCTTTTGGTTTCTCTCGGCTGTGGCAATCATTGTTTTTCCCCAGTCAATTGAACACTATAGATCATTGTAACTGCCTCATGGCAGTAATTGTGGCTTTTACGCACGCTCCTTCCGCCTCTAGAATCATGTCAATACCAAAATGACGCCCAACATAATGATCAAATGATTTTCACTTTCACTGATTCTTGCTCAAGCATATGTTTCAGCAGCAAAGTGGATCTACGGGACGCTTCGATAAAGCCAATCACAGCAGCTCCTCTCATCAGGAACAGACAGTTTAACGAGCCAACACTTCAGCAGGAAACCTCCCTCCACAGACAAAAGTATACGTTTAAGTATAAGTTGAGCTCCTGAGGTCCTGGCCGTATGATTGACTTGTAAGTGTTTTTCCCCTGTGTTTTTTGTGTAAGAGTGTATGCTCTGTTTTTGCGAGGAGCTTTGCGTTCCGAGGACCCGCAGGCTGTCGCGTGAGTTGGATGGGACACCAACAGGGAGCAGGCCCGTGTCGCGGCGCAGGCCAAGGCAACACTCAACACTGAGGCAACTGGGAAGTGTCCCGGTGCTCCTCAAGGGCTGCCCACCACAAGCTCCCACAGAGGACTCATGAACGCTCTGGTCCGGACCACGTCTGAGACCGGCAACGCTGAAAAGCGACAAACGTCACAGACGCGTGTCCTCTCTGGGAGTGTGGAATGAGACCTATGGCAGAAATAACACCCATGGTTTCCGGAGCTCTTTCACCAGAGAAGAGCTCATTAACATCATCACTTGTTACTTTGCCCCATTCAGGCCTGGAGTGCATTTGTGTTCTCTGGTTTCTAACATAACAGTGTGTTTTATGTGAAGCTTTTCAGTTTCTGAGGTTTGCAGGCATGAAACAGTCATTTTAAAGCACAGTCAACTGAAAATGACTCAGTGTGAGTGAAAAGTGGTCAGAATCAACACTATTGTGTTTATCGTGAAGCTTTTCAGTTTCTGAGGTTTGCAGGAATGACACACAAATTTTAGAAAAAAGTCAACTGAAAACCACTCAGTGTCAGTGAATACTGGTCAGAATCAGCACTTATGTGTTTTTTGTCAAGCTTTTCAGTTTGTTAGGTCTGCAGGCCTGAAACAACTGAAAATGACTCAGTGTGACTGAATCGTGGTCCGAATCAACGCTTGTGTGATGTTTGTGAAACTTTTCAGTTTCTGAAGTTTGCAGGAATGAAACAAGCAACAATGATGCAACTGGGAAGTGTCCCAAGCTCCCACAGAGGACTCATGAACGCTCTGGTCCGGACCACGTCTGAGACCGGCAACGCTGAAAAGCGACAAACGTCACAGACGCGTGTCCTCTCTGGGAGTGTGGAATGAGACCTATGGCAGAAACGGATCGTATTTAAAATCTTCCGAGGGGTGAAGTAGTCATATCGAATGTGACGTCACCAAGCCAGGGACGTATCAAAGGAGGATCCCGCTCATTTTGCTTTGAAGTCGAGGCTTTGCTGCTGTGTGCTTTATTCTGTTTCAGGTCCAGTGTTACAGCGATTCCCTTTGCCATGTGTTGAGCCAGCCGTGTGGTGACTGCGCAATAATGAGGCAGGAGAGACATTGACTGCCACTGCTGTTTTGTTTCCTTGTGGTTTATGTAGTTGTTTTTATTTGTGATTGTATTATTAGTCTTTTGGTTTCTCTCGGCTGTGGCAATCATTGTTTTTCCCCAGTCAATTGAACATCATAGATCATTGTAACTGCCTCATGGCAGTAATTGTGGCTTTTACGCACGCTCCTTCCGCCTCTAGAATCATGTCAATACCAAAATGACGCCCAACATAATGATTTCATGTAATGATCAAATGATTTTCACTTTCACTGATTCTTGCTCAAGCATATGTTTCAGCAGCAAAGTGGATCTACGGGACGCTTCGATAAAGCCAATCACAGCAGCTCCTCTCATCAGGAACAGACAGTTTAACGAGCCAACACTTCAGCAGGAAACCTCCCTCCACAGACAAAAGTATACGTTTAAGTATAAGTTGAGCTCCTGAGGTCCTGGCCGTATTATTGACTTGTAAGTGTTTTTCCCCTGTGTTTTTTGTGTAAGAGTGTATGCTCTGTTTTTGCGAGGAGCTTTGCGTTCCGAGGACCCGCAGGCTGTCGTGTGAGTTGGATGGGACACCAACAGGGAGCAGGCCCGTGTCGCGGCGCAGGCCAAGGCAACACTCAACACTGAGGCAACTGGGAAGTGTCCCGGTGCTCCTCAAGGGCTGCCCACCACAAGCTCCCACAGAGGACTCATGAACGCTCTGGTCCGGACCACGTCTGAGACCGGCAACGCTGAAAAGCGACAAACGTCACAGACGCGTGTCCTCTCTGGGAGTGTGGAATGAGACCTATGGCAGAAACGGCTCCTATTTAAAATCTTCCGAGGGTGAAGTAGTCATATCGAATGTGACGTCACCAAGCCAGGGACGTATCAAAGGAGGATCCCGCTCATTTTGCTTTGAAGTCGAGGCTTTGCTGCTGTGTGCTTTATTCTGTTTCAGGTCCAGTGTTACAGCGATTCCCTTTGCCATGTGTTGAGCCAGCCGTGTGGTGACTGCGCAATAATGAGGCAGGAGAGACATTGACTGCCACTGCTGTTTTGTTTCCTTGTGGTTTATGTAGTTGTTTTTATTTGTGATTGTATTATTAGTCTTTTGGTTTCTCTCGGCTGTGGCAATCATTGTTTTTCCCCAGTCAATTGAACACTATAGATCATTGTAACTGCCTCATGGCAGTAATTGTGGCTTTTACGCACGCTCCTTCCGCCTCTAGAATCATGTCAATACCAAAATGACGCCCAACATAATGATCAAATGATTTTCACTTTCACTGATTCTTGCTCAAGCATATGTTTCAGCAGCAAAGTGGATCTACGGGACGCTTCGATAAAGCCAATCACAGCAGCTCCTCTCATCAGGAACAGACAGTTTAACGAGCCAACACTTCAGCAGGAAACCTCCCTCCACAGACAAAAGTATACGTTTAAGTATAAGTTGAGCTCCTGAGGTCCTGGCCGTATTATTGACTTGTAAGTGTTTTTCCCCTGTGTTTTTTGTGTAAGAGTGTATGCTCTGTTTTTGCGAGGAGCTTTGCGTTCCGAGGACCCGCAGGCTGTCGTGTGAGTTGGATGGGACACCAACAGGGAGCAGGCCCGTGTCGCGGCGCAGGCCAAGGCAACACTCAACACTGAGGCAACTGGGAAGTGTCCCGGTGCTCCTCAAGGGCTGCCCACCACAAGCTCCCACAGAGGACTCATGAACGCTCTGGTCCGGACCACGTCTGAGACCGGCAACGCTGAAAAGCGACAAACGTCACAGACGCGTGTCCTCTCTGGGAGTGTGGAATGAGACCTATGGCAGAAATAACACCCATGGTTTCCGGAGCTCTTTCACCAGAGAAGAGCTCATTAACATCATCACTTGTAACTTTGCCCCATTCAGGCCTGGAGTGCATTTGTGTTCTCTGGTTTCTAACATAACAGTGTGTTTTATGTGAAGCTTTTCAGTTTCTGAGGTTTGCAGGCATGAAACAGTCATTTTAAAGCACAGTCAACTGAAAATGACTCAGTGTGAGTGAAAAGTGGTCAGAATCAACACTATTGTGTTTATCGTGAAGCTTTTCAGTTTCTGAGGATTGCAGGAATGACACACAAATTTTAGAAAAAAGTCAACTGAAAACCACTCAGTGTCAGTGAATACTGGTCAGAATCAGCACTTCTGTGTTTTTTGTCAAGCTTTTCAGTTTGTGAGGTCTGCAAGCCTGAAACAACTGAAAATGACTCAGTGTGATTGAATCGTGGTCAGAATCAACGCTTGTGTGATGTTTGTGAAACTTTTCAGTTTCTGAAGTTTGCAGGAATGAAACAAGCAACAATGATGCAACTGGGAAGTGTCCCAAGCTCCCACAGAGGACTCATGAACGCTCTGGTCCGGACCACGTCTGAGACCGGCAACGCTGAAAAGCGACAAACGTCACAGACGCGTGTCCTCTCTGGGAGTGTGGAATGAGACCTATGGCAGAAACGGATCCTATTTAAAATCTTCCGAGGGTGAAGTAGTCATATCGAATGTGACGTCACCAAGCCAGGGACGTATCAAAGGAGGATCCCGCTCATTTTGCTTTGAAGTCGAGGCTTTGCTGCTGTGTGCTTTATTCTGTTTCAGGTCCAGTGTTACAGCGATTCCCTTTGCCATGTGTTGAGCCAGCCGTGTGGTGACTGCGCAATAATGAGGCAGGAGAGACATTGACTGCCACTGCTGTTTTGTTTCCTTGTGGTTTATGTAGTTGTTTTTATTTGTGATTGTATTATTAGTCTTTTGGTTTCTCTCGGCTGTGGCAATCATTGTTTTTCCCCAGTCAATTGAACATCATAGATCATTGTAACTGCCTCATGGCAGTAATTGTGGCTTTTACGCACGCTCCTTCCGCCTCTAGAATCATGTCAATACCAAAATGACGCCCAACATAATGATTTCATGTAATGATCAAATGATTTTCACTTTCACTGATTCTTGCTCAAGCATATGTTTCAGCAGCAAAGTGGATCTACGGGACGCTTCGATAAAGCCAATCACAGCAGCTCCTCTCATCAGGAACAGACAGTTTAACGAGCCAACACTTCAGCAGGAAACCTCCCTCCACAGACAAAAGTATACGTTTAAGTATAAGTCGAGCTCCTGAGGTCCTGGCCGTATTATTGACTTGTAAGTGTTTTTCCCCTGTATTTTTTGTGTAAGAGTGTATGCTCTGTTTTTGCGAGGAGCTTTTGCGTTCCGAGGACCCGCAGGCTGTCGTGAGTTGGATGGGACACCAACAGGGAGCAGGCCCGTGTCGCGGCGCAGGCCAAGGCAACACTCAACACTGAGGCAACTGGGAAGTGTCCCGGTGCTCCTCAAGGGCTGCCCACCACAAGCTCCCACAGAGGACTCATGAACGCTCTGGTCCGGACCACGTCTGAGACCGGCAACGCTGAAAAGCGACAAACGTCACAGACGCGTGTCCTCTCTGGGAGTGTGGAATGAGACCTATGGCAGAAACGGCTCCTATTTAAAATCTTCCGAGGGTGAAGTAGTCATATCGAATGTGACGTCACCAAGCCAGGGACGTATCAAAGGAGGATCCCGCTCATTTTGCTTTGAAGTCGAGGCTTTGCTGCTGTGTGCTTTATTCTGTTTCAGGTCCAGTGTTACAGCGATTCCCTTTGCCATGTGTTGAGCCAGCCGTGTGGTGACTGCGCAATAATGAGGCAGGAGAGACATTGACTGCCACTGCTGTTTTGTTTCCTTGTGGTTTATGTAGTTGTTTTTATTTGTGATTGTATTATTAGTCTTTTGGTTTCTCTCGGCTGTGGCAATCATTGTTTTTCCCCAGTCAATTGAACACTATAGATCATTGTAACTGCCTCATGGCAGTAATTGTGGCTTTTACGCACGCTCCTTCCGCCTCTAGAATCATGTCAATACCAAAATGACGCCCAACATAATGATCAAATGATTTTCACTTTCACTGATTCTTGCTCAAGCATATGTTTCAGCAGCAAAGTGGATCTACGGGACGCTTCGATAAAGCCAATCACAGCAGCTCCTCTCATCAGGAACAGACAGTTTAACGAGCCAACACTTCAGCAGGAAACCTCCCTCCACAGACAAAAGTATACGTTTAAGTATAAGTTGAGCTCCTGAGGTCCTGGCCGTATTATTGACTTGTAAGTGTTTTTCCCCTGTGTTTTTTGTGTAAGAGTGTATGCTCTGTTTTTGCGAGGAGCTTTGCGTTCCGAGGACCCGCAGGCTGTCGTGTGAGTTGGATGGGACACCAACAGGGAGCAGGCCCGTGTCGCGGCGCAGGCCAAGGCAACACTCAACACTGAGGCAACTGGGAAGTGTCCCGGTGCTCCTCAAGGGCTGCCCACCACAAGCTCCCACAGAGGACTCATGAACGCTCTGGTCCGGACCACGTCTGAGACCGGCAACGCTGAAAAGCGACAAACGTCACAGACGCGTGTCCTCTCTGGGAGTGTGGAATGAGACCTATGGCAGAAATAACACCCATGGTTTCCGGAGCTCTTTCACCAGAGAAGAGCTCATTAACATCATCACTTGTAACTTTGCCCCATTCAGGCCTGGAGTGCATTTGTGTTCTCTGGTTTCTAACATAACAGTGTGTTTTATGTGAAGCTTTTCAGTTTCTGAGGTTTGCAGGCATGAAACAGTCATTTTAAAGCACAGTCAACTGAAAATGACTCAGTGTGAGTGAAAAGTGGTCAGAATCAACACTATTGTGTTTATCGTGAAGCTTTTCAGTTTCTGAGGATTGCAGGAATGACACACAAATTTTAGAAAAAAGTCAACTGAAAACCACTCAGTGTCAGTGAATACTGGTCAGAATCAGCACTTCTGTGTTTTTTGTCAAGCTTTTCAGTTTGTGAGGTCTGCAAGCCTGAAACAACTGAAAATGACTCAGTGTGACTGAATCGTGGTCAGAATCAACGCTTGTGTGATGTTTGTGAAACTTTTCAGTTTCTGAAGTTTGCAGGAATGAAACAAGCAACAATGATGCAACTGGGAAGTGTCCCAAGCTCCCACAGAGGACTCATGAACGCTCTGGTCCGGACCACGTCTGAGACCGGCAACGCTGAAAAGCGACAAACGTCACAGACGCGTGTCCTCTCTGGGAGTGTGGAATGAGACCTATGGCAGAAACGGATCCTATTTAAAATCTTCCGAGGGTGAAGTAGTCATATCGAATGTGACGTCACCAAGCCAGGGACGTATCAAAGGAGGATCCCGCTCATTTTGCTTTGAAGTCGAGGCTTTGCTGCTGTGTGCTTTATTCTGTTTCAGGTCCAGTGTTACAGCGATTCCCTTTGCCATGTGTTGAGCCAGCCGTGTGGTGACTGCGCAATAATGAGGCAGGAGAGACATTGACTGCCACTGCTGTTTTGTTTCCTTGTGGTTTATGTAGTTGTTTTTATTTGTGATTGTATTATTAGTCTTTTGGTTTCTCTCGGCTGTGGCAATCATTGTTTTTCCCCAGTCAATTGAACATCATAGATCATTGTAACTGCCTCATGGCAGTAATTGTGGCTTTTACGCACGCTCCTTCCGCCTCTAGAATCATGTCAATACCAAAATGACGCCCAACATAATGATTTCATGTAATGATCAAATGATTTTCACTTTCACTGATTCTTGCTCAAGCATATGTTTCAGCAGCAAAGTGGATCTACGGGACGCTTCGATAAAGCCAATCACAGCAGCTCCTCTCATCAGGAACAGACAGTTTAACGAGCCAACACTTCAGCAGGAAACCTCCCTCCACAGACAAAAGTATACGTTTAAGTATAAGTCGAGCTCCTGAGGTCCTGGCCGTATTATTGACTTGTAAGTGTTTTTCCCCTGTATTTTTTGTGTAAGAGTGTATGCTCTGTTTTTGCGAGGAGCTTTTGCGTTCCGAGGACCCGCAGGCTGTCGTGAGTTGGATGGGACACCAACAGGGAGCAGGCCCGTGTCGCGGCGCAGGCCAAGGCAACACTCAACACTGAGGCAACTGGGAAGTGTCCCGGTGCTCCTCAAGGGCTGCCCACCACAAGCTCCCACAGAGGACTCATGAACGCTCTGGTCCGGACCACGTCTGAGACCGGCAACGCTGAAAAGCGACAAACGTCACAGACGCGTGTCCTCTCTGGGAGTGTGGAATGAGACCTATGGCAGAAACGGCTCCTATTTAAAATCTTCCGAGGGTGAAGTAGTCATATCGAATGTGACGTCACCAAGCCAGGGACGTATCAAAGGAGGATCCCGCTCATTTTGCTTTGAAGTCGAGGCTTTGCTGCTGTGTGCTTTATTCTGTTTCAGGTCCAGTGTTACAGCGATTCCCTTTGCCATGTGTTGAGCCAGCCGTGTGGTGACTGCGCAATAATGAGGCAGGAGAGACATTGACTGCCACTGCTGTTTTGTTTCCTTGTGGTTTATGTAGTTGTTTTTATTTGTGATTGTATTATTAGTCTTTTGGTTTCTCTCGGCTGTGGCAATCATTGTTTTTCCCCAGTCAATTGAACACTATAGATCATTGTAACTGCCTCATGGCAGTAATTGTGGCTTTTACGCACGCTCCTTCCGCCTCTAGAATCATGTCAATACCAAAATGACGCCCAACATAATGATCAAATGATTTTCACTTTCACTGATTCTTGCTCAAGCATATGTTTCAGCAGCAAAGTGGATCTACGGGACGCTTCGATAAAGCCAATCACAGCAGCTCCTCTCATCAGGAACAGACAGTTTAACGAGCCAACACTTCAGCAGGAAACCTCCCTCCACAGACAAAAGTATACGTTTAAGTATAAGTTGAGCTCCTGAGGTCCTGGCCGTATGATTGACTTGTAAGTGTTTTTCCCCTGTGTTTTTTGTGTAAGAGTGTATGCTCTGTTTTTGCGAGGAGCTTTGCGTTCCGAGGACCCGCAGGCTGTCGCGTGAGTTGGATGGGACACCAACAGGGAGCAGGCCCGTGTCGCGGCGCAGGCCAAGGCAACACTCAACACTGAGGCAACTGGGAAGTGTCCCGGTGCTCCTCAAGGGCTGCCCACCACAAGCTCCCACAGAGGACTCATGAACGCTCTGGTCCGGACCACGTCTGAGACCGGCAACGCTGAAAAGCGACAAACGTCACAGACGCGTGTCCTCTCTGGGAGTGTGGAATGAGACCTATGGCAGAAATAACACCCATGGTTTCCGGAGCTCTTTCACCAGAGAAGAGCTCATTAACATCATCACTTGTTACTTTGCCCCATTCAGGCCTGGAGTGCATTTGTGTTCTCTGGTTTCTAACATAACAGTGTGTTTTATGTGAAGCTTTTCAGTTTCTGAGGTTTGCAGGCATGAAACAGTCATTTTAAAGCACAGTCAACTGAAAATGACTCAGTGTGAGTGAAAAGTGGTCAGAATCAACACTATTGTGTTTATCGTGAAGCTTTTCAGTTTCTGAGGTTTGCAGGAATGACACACAAATTTTAGAAAAAAGTCAACTGAAAACCACTCAGTGTCAGTGAATACTGGTCAGAATCAGCACTTATGTGTTTTTTGTCAAGCTTTTCAGTTTGTTAGGTCTGCAGGCCTGAAACAACTGAAAATGACTCAGTGTGACTGAATCGTGGTCCGAATCAACGCTTGTGTGATGTTTGTGAAACTTTTCAGTTTCTGAAGTTTGCAGGAATGAAACAAGCAACAATGAGGCAACTGGGAAGTGTCCCAAGCTCCCACAGAGGACTCATGAACGCTCTGGTCCGGACCACGTCTGAGACCGGCAACGCTGAAAAGCGACAAACGTCACAGACGCGTGTCCTCTCTGGGAGTGTGGAATGAGACCTATGGCAGAAACGGATCCTATTTAAAATCTTCCGAGGGTGAAGTAGTCATATCGAATGTGACGTCACCAAGCCAGGGACGTATCAAAGGAGGATCCCGCTCATTTTGCTTTGAAGTCGAGGCTTTGCTGCTGTGTGCTTTATTCTGTTTCAGGTCCAGTGTTACAGCGATTCCCTTTGCCATGTGTTGAGCCAGCCGTGTGGTGACTGCGCAATAATGAGGCAGGAGAGACATTGACTGCCACTGCTGTTTTGTTTCCTTGTGGTTTATGTAGTTGTTTTTATTTGTGATTGTATTATTAGTCTTTTGGTTTCTCTCGGCTGTGGCAATCATTGTTTTTCCCCAGTCAATTGAACATCATAGATCATTGTAACTGCCTCATGGCAGTAATTGTGGCTTTTACGCACGCTCCTTCCGCCTCTAGAATCATGTCAATACCAAAATGACGCCCAACATAATGATTTCATGTAATGATCAAATGATTTTCACTTTCACTGATTCTTGCTCAAGCATATGTTTCAGCAGCAAAGTGGATCTACGGGACGCTTCGATAAAGCCAATCACAGCAGCTCCTCTCATCAGGAACAGACAGTTTAACGAGCCAACACTTCAGCAGGAAACCTCCCTCCACAGACAAAAGTATACGTTTAAGTATAAGTTGAGCTCCTGAGGTCCTGGCCGTATTATTGACTTGTAAGTGTTTTTCCCCTGTGTTTTTTGTGTAAGAGTGTATGCTCTGTTTTTGCGAGGAGCTTTGCGTTCCGAGGACCCGCAGGCTGTCGTGTGAGTTGGATGGGACACCAACAGGGAGCAGGCCCGTGTCGCGGCGCAGGCCAAGGCAACACTCAACACTGAGGCAACTGGGAAGTGTCCCGGTGCTCCTCAAGGGCTGCCCACCACAAGCTCCCACAGAGGACTCATGAACGCTCTGGTCCGGACCACGTCTGAGACCGGCAACGCTGAAAAGCGACAAACGTCACAGACGCGTGTCCTCTCTGGGAGTGTGGAATGAGACCTATGGCAGAAACGGCTCCTATTTAAAATCTTCCGAGGGTGAAGTAGTCATATCGAATGTGACGTCACCAAGCCAGGGACGTATCAAAGGAGGATCCCGCTCATTTTGCTTTGAAGTCGAGGCTTTGCTGCTGTGTGCTTTATTCTGTTTCAGGTCCAGTGTTACAGCGATTCCCTTTGCCATGTGTTGAGCCAGCCGTGTGGTGACTGCGCAATAATGAGGCAGGAGAGACATTGACTGCCACTGCTGTTTTGTTTCCTTGTGGTTTATGTAGTTGTTTTTATTTGTGATTGTATTATTAGTCTTTTGGTTTCTCTCGGCTGTGGCAATCATTGTTTTCCCCAGTCAATTGAACACTATAGATCATTGTAACTGCCTCATGGCAGTAATTGTGGCTTTTACGCACGCTCCTTCCGCCTCTAGAATCATGTCAATACCAAAATGACGCCCAACATAATGATCAAATGATTTTCACTTTCACTGATTCTTGCTCAAGCATATGTTTCAGCAGCAAAGTGGATCTACGGGACGCTTCGATAAAGCCAATCACAGCAGCTCCTCTCATCAGGAACAGACAGTTTAACGAGCCAACACTTCAGCAGGAAACCTCCCTCCACAGACAAAAGTATACGTTTAAGTATAAGTTGAGCTCCTGAGGTCCTGGCCGTATTATTGACTTGTAAGTGTTTTTCCCCTGTATTTTTTGTGTAAGAGTGTATGCTCTGTTTTTGCGAGGAGCTTTTGCGTTCCGAGGACCCGCAGGCTGTCGTGAGTTGGATGGGACACCAACAGGGAGCAGGCCCGTGTCGCGGCGCAGGCCAAGGCAACACTCAACACTGAGGCAACTGGGAAGTGTCCCGGTGCTCCTCAAGGGCTGCCCACCACAAGCTCCCACAGAGGACTCATGAACGCTCTGGTCCGGACCACGTCTGAGACCGGCAACGCTGAAAAGCGACAAACGTCACAGACGCGTGTCCTCTCTGGGAGTGTGGAATGAGACCTATGGCAGAAATAACACCCATGGTTTCCGGAGCTCTTTCACCAGAGAAGAGCTCATTAACATCATCACTTGTAACTTTGCCCCATTCAGGCCTGGAGTGCATTTGTGTTCTCTGGTTTCTAACATAACAGTGTGTTTTATGTGAAGCTTTTCAGTTTCTGAGGTTTGCAGGCATGAAACAGTCATTTTAAAGCACAGTCAACTGAAAATGACTCAGTGTGAGTGAAAAGTGGTCAGAATCAACACTATTGTGTTTATCGTGAAGCTTTTCAGTTTCTGAGGTTTGCAGGAATGACACACAAATTTTAGAAAAAAGTCAACTGAAAACCACTCAGTGTGAGAGAATACTGGTCAGAATCAGCACTTATGTGTTTTTTGTCAAGCTTTTCAGTTTGTGAGGTCTGCAGGCCTGAAACAACTGAAAATGACTCAGTGTGATTGAATCGTGGTCAGAATCAACGCTTGTGTGATGTTTGTGAAACTTTTCAGTTTCTGAAGTTTGCAGGAATGAAACAAGCAACAATGAGGCAACTGGGAAGTGTCCCAAGCTCCCACAGAGGACTCATGAACGCTCTGGTCCGGACCACGTCTGAGACCGGCAACGCTGAAAAGCGACAAACGTCACAGACGCGTGTCCTCTCTGGGAGTGTGGAATGAGACCTATGGCAGAAACGGATCCTATTTAAAATCTTCCGAGGGTGAAGTAGTCATATCGAATGTGACGTCACCAAGCCAGGGACGTATCAAAGGAGGATCCCGCTCATTTTGCTTTGAAGTCGAGGCTTTGCTGCTGTGTGCTTTATTCTGTTTCAGGTCCAGTGTTACAGCGATTCCCTTTGCCATGTGTTGAGCCAGCCGTGTGGTGACTGCGCAATAATGAGGCAGGAGAGACATTGACTGCCACTGCTGTTTTGTTTCCTTGTGGTTTATGTAGTTGTTTTTATTTGTGATTGTATTATTAGTCTTTTGGTTTCTCTCGGCTGTGGCAATCATTGTTTTTCCCCAGTCAATTGAACATCATAGATCATTGTAACTGCCTCATGGCAGTAATTGTGGCTTTTACGCACGCTCCTTCCGCCTCTAGAATCATGTCAATACCAAAATGACGCCCAACATAATGATCAAATGATTTTCACTTTCACTGATTCTTGCTCAAGCATATGTTTCAGCAGCAAAGTGGATCTACGGGACGCTTCGATAAAGCCAATCACAGCAGCTCCTCTCATCAGGAACAGACAGTTTAACGAGCCAACACTTCAGCAGGAAACCTCCCTCCACAGACAAAAGTATACGTTTAAGTATAAGTTGAGCTCCTGAGGTCCTGGCCGTATTATTGACTTGTAAGTGTTTTTCCCCTGTATTTTTTGTGTAAGAGTGTATGCTCTGTTTTTGCGAGGAGCTTTTGCGTTCCGAGGACCCGCAGGCTGTCGTGAGTTGGATGGGACACCAACAGGGAGCAGGCCCGTGTCGCGGCGCAGGCCAAGGCAACACTCAACACTGAGGCAACTGGGAAGTGTCCCGGTGCTCCTCAAGGGCTGCCCACCACAAGCTCCCACAGAGGACTCATGAACGCTCTGGTCCGGACCACGTCTGAGACCGGCAACGCTGAAAAGCGACAAACGTCACAGACGCGTGTCCTCTCTGGGAGTGTGGAATGAGACCTATGGCAGAAATAACACCCATGGTTTCCGGAGCTCTTTCACCAGAGAAGAGCTCATTAACATCATCACTTGTTACTTTGCCCCATTCAGGCCTGGAGTGCATTTGTGTTCTCTGGTTTCTAACATAACAGTGTGTTTTATGTGAAGCTTTTCAGTTTCTGAGGTTTGCAGGCATGAAACAGTCATTTTAAAGCACAGTCAACTGAAAATGACTCAGTGTGAGTGAAAAGTGGTCAGAATCAACACTATTGTGTTTATCGTGAAGCTTTTCAGTTTCTGAGGTTTGCAGGAATGACACACAAATTTTAGAAAAAAGTCAACTGAAAACCACTCAGTGTGAGAGAATACTGGTCAGAATCAGCACTTATGTGTTTTTTGTCAAGCTTTTCAGTTTGTGAGGTCTGCAGGCCTGAAACAACTGAAAATGACTCAGTGTGATTGAATCGTGGTCAGAATCAACGCTTGTGTGATGTTTGTGAAACTTTTCAGTTTCTGAAGTTTGCAGGAATGAAACAAGCAACAATGAGGCAACTGGGAAGTGTCCCAAGCTCCCACAGAGGACTCATGAACGCTCTGGTCCGGACCACGTCTGAGACCGGCAACGCTGAAAAGCGACAAACGTCACAGACGCGTGTCCTCTCTGGGAGTGTGGAATGAGACCTATGGCAGAAACGGATCCTATTTAAAATCTTCCGAGGGTGAAGTAGTCATATCGAATGTGACGTCACCAAGCCAGGGACGTATCAAAGGAGGATCCCGCTCATTTTGCTTTGAAGTCGAGGCTTTGCTGCTGTGTGCTTTATTCTGTTTCAGGTCCAGTGTTACAGCGATTCCCTTTGCCATGTGTTGAGCCAGCCGTGTGGTGACTGCGCAATAATGAGGCAGGAGAGACATTGACTGCCACTGCTGTTTTGTTTCCTTGTGGTTTATGTAGTTGTTTTTATTTGTGATTGTATTATTAGTCTTTTGGTTTCTCTCGGCTGTGGCAATCATTGTTTTTCCCCAGTCAATTGAACATCATAGATCATTGTAACTGCCTCATGGCAGTAATTGTGGCTTTTACGCACGCTCCTTCCGCCTCTAGAATCATGTCAATACCAAAATGACGCCCAACATAATGATTTCATGTAATGATCAAATGATTTTCACTTTCACTGATTCTTGCTCAAGCATATGTTTCAGCAGCAAAGTGGATCTACGGGACGCTTCGATAAAGCCAATCACAGCAGCTCCTCTCATCAGGAACAGACAGTTTAACGAGCCAACACTTCAGCAGGAAACCTCCCTCCACAGACAAAAGTATACGTTTAAGTATAAGTTGAGCTCCTGAGGTCCTGGCCGTATTATTGACTTGTAAGTGTTTTTCCCCTGTGTTTTTTGTGTAAGAGTGTATGCTCTGTTTTTGCGAGGAGCTTTGCGTTCCGAGGACCCGCAGGCTGTCGTGTGAGTTGGATGGGACACCAACAGGGAGCAGGCCCGTGTCGCGGCGCAGGCCAAGGCAACACTCAACACTGAGGCAACTGGGAAGTGTCCCGGTGCTCCTCAAGGGCTGCCCACCACAAGCTCCCACAGAGGACTCATGAACGCTCTGGTCCGGACCACGTCTGAGACCGGCAACGCTGAAAAGCGACAAACGTCACAGACGCGTGTCCTCTCTGGGAGTGTGGAATGAGACCTATGGCAGAAACGGCTCCTATTTAAAATCTTCCGAGGGTGAAGTAGTCATATCGAATGTGACGTCACCAAGCCAGGGACGTATCAAAGGAGGATCCCGCTCATTTTGCTTTGAAGTCGAGGCTTTGCTGCTGTGTGCTTTATTCTGTTTCAGGTCCAGTGTTACAGCGATTCCCTTTGCCATGTGTTGAGCCAGCCGTGTGGTGACTGCGCAATAATGAGGCAGGAGAGACATTGACTGCCACTGCTGTTTTGTTTCCTTGTGGTTTATGTAGTTGTTTTTATTTGTGATTGTATTATTAGTCTTTTGGTTTCTCTCGGCTGTGGCAATCATTGTTTTTCCCCAGTCAATTGAACACTATAGATCATTGTAACTGCCTCATGGCAGTAATTGTGGCTTTTACGCACGCTCCTTCCGCCTCTAGAATCATGTCAATACCAAAATGACGCCCAACATAATGATCAAATGATTTTCACTTTCACTGATTCTTGCTCAAGCATATGTTTCAGCAGCAAAGTGGATCTACGGGACGCTTCGATAAAGCCAATCACAGCAGCTCCTCTCATCAGGAACAGACAGTTTAACGAGCCAACACTTCAGCAGGAAACCTCCCTCCACAGACAAAAGTATACGTTTAAGTATAAGTTGAGCTCCTGAGGTCCTGGCCGTATGATTGACTTGTAAGTGTTTTTCCCCTGTGTTTTTTGTGTAAGAGTGTATGCTCTGTTTTTGCGAGGAGCTTTGCGTTCCGAGGACCCGCAGGCTGTCGCGTGAGTTGGATGGGACACCAACAGGGAGCAGGCCCGTGTCGCGGCGCAGGCCAAGGCAACACTCAACACTGAGGCAACTGGGAAGTGTCCCGGTGCTCCTCAAGGGCTGCCCACCACAAGCTCCCACAGAGGACTCATGAACGCTCTGGTCCGGACCACGTCTGAGACCGGCAACGCTGAAAAGCGACAAACGTCACAGACGCGTGTCCTCTCTGGGAGTGTGGAATGAGACCTATGGCAGAAACGGATCCTATTTAAAATCTTCCGAGGGTGAAGTAGTCATATCGAATGTGACGTCACCAAGCCAGGGACGTATCAAAGGAGGATCCCGCTCATTTTGCTTTGAAGTCGAGGCTTTGCTGCTGTGTGCTTTATTCTGTTTCAGGTCCAGTGTTACAGCGATTCCCTTTGCCATGTGTTGAGCCAGCCGTGTGGTGACTGCGCAATAATGAGGCAGGAGAGACATTGACTGCCACTGCTGTTTTGTTTCCTTGTGGTTTATGTAGTTGTTTTTATTTGTGATTGTATTATTAGTCTTTTGGTTTCTCTCGGCTGTGGCAATCATTGTTTTTCCCCAGTCAATTGAACACTATAGATCATTGTAACTGCCTCATGGCAGTAATTGTGGCTTTTACGCACGCTCCTTCCGCCTCTAGAATCATGTCAATACCAAAATGACGCCCAACATAATGATCAAATGATTTTCACTTTCACTGATTCTTGCTCAAGCATATGTTTCAGCAGCAAAGTGGATCTACGGGACGCTTCGATAAAGCCAATCACAGCAGCTCCTCTCATCAGGAACAGACAGTTTAACGAGCCAACACTTCAGCAGGAAACCTCCCTCCACAGACAAAAGTATACGTTTAAGTATAAGTTGAGCTCCTGAGGTCCTGGCCGTATGATTGACTTGTAAGTGTTTTTCCCCTGTGTTTTTTGTGTAAGAGTGTATGCTCTGTTTTTGCGAGGAGCTTTGCGTTCCGAGGACCCGCAGGCTGTCGTGTGAGTTGGATGGGACACCAACAGGGAGCAGGCCCGTGTCGCGGCGCAGGCCAAGGCAACACTCAACACTGAGGCAACTGGGAAGTGTCCCGGTGCTCCTCAAGGGCTGCCCACCACAAGCTCCCACAGAGGACTCATGAACGCTCTGGTCCGGACCACGTCTGAGACCGGCAACGCTGAAAAGCGACAAACGTCACAGACGCGTGTCCTCTCTGGGAGTGTGGAATGAGACCTATGGCAGAAATAACACCCATGGTTTCCGGAGCTCTTTCACCAGAGAAGAGCTCATTAACATCATCACTTGTTACTTTGCCCCATTCAGGCCTGGAGTGCATTTGTGTTCTCTGGTTTCTAACATAACAGTGTGTTTTATGTGAAGCTTTTCAGTTTCTGAGGTTTGCAGGCATGAAACAGTCATTTTAAAGCACAGTCAACTGAAAATGACTCAGTGTGAGTGAAAAGTGGTCAGAATCAACACTATTGTGTTTATCGTGAAGCTTTTCAGTTTCTGAGGTTTGCAGGAATGACACACAAATTTTAGAAAAAAGTCAACTGAAAACCACTCAGTGTCAGTGAATACTGGTCAGAATCAGCACTTATGTGTTTTTTGTCAAGCTTTTCAGTTTGTTAGGTCTGCAGGCCTGAAACAACTGAAAATGACTCAGTGTGACTGAATCGTGGTCCGAATCAACGCTTGTGTGATGTTTGTGAAACTTTTCAGTTTCTGAAGTTTGCAGGAATGAAACAAGCAACAATGAGGCAACTGGGAAGTGTCCCAAGCTCCCACAGAGGACTCATGAACGCTCTGGTCCGGACCACGTCTGAGACCGGCAACGCTGAAAAGCGACAAACGTCACAGACGCGTGTCCTCTCTGGGAGTGTGGAATGAGACCTATGGCAGAAACGGCTCCTATTTAAAATCTTCCGAGGGTGAAGTAGTCATATCGAATGTGACGTCACCAAGCCAGGGACGTATCAAAGGAGGATCCCGCTCATTTTGCTTTGAAGTCGAGGCTTTGCTGCTGTGTGCTTTATTCTGTTTCAGGTCCAGTGTTACAGCGATTCCCTTTGCCATGTGTTGAGCCAGCCGTGTGGTGACTGCGCAATAATGAGGCAGGAGAGACATTGACTGCCACTGCTGTTTTGTTTCCTTGTGGTTTATGTAGTTGTTTTTATTTGTGATTGTATTATTAGTCTTTTGGTTTCTCTCGGCTGTGGCAATCATTGTTTTTCCCCAGTCAATTGAACACTATAGATCATTGTAACTGCCTCATGGCAGTAATTGTGGCTTTTACGCACGCTCCTTCCGCCTCTAGAATCATGTCAATACCAAAATGACGCCCAACATAATGATTTCATGTAATGATCAAATGATTTTCACTTTCACTGATTCTTGCTCAAGCATATGTTTCAGCAGCAAAGTGGATCTACGGGACGCTTCGATAAAGCCAATCACAGCAGCTCCTCTCATCAGGAACAGACAGTTTAACGAGCCAACACTTCAGCAGGAAACCTCCCTCCACAGACAAAAGTATACGTTTAAGTATAAGTTGAGCTCCTGAGGTCCTGGCCGTATTATTGACTTGTAAGTGTTTTTCCCCTGTGTTTTTTGTGTAAGAGTGTATGCTCTGTTTTTGCGAGGAGCTTTGCGTTCCGAGGACCCGCAGGCTGTCGTGTGAGTTGGATGGGACACCAACAGGGAGCAGGCCCGTGTCGCGGCGCAGGCCAAGGCAACACTCAACACTGAGGCAACTGGGAAGTGTCCCGGTGCTCCTCAAGGGCTGCCCACCACAAGCTCCCACAGAGGACTCATGAACGCTCTGGTCCGGACCACGTCTGAGACCGGCAACGCTGAAAAGCGACAAACGTCACAGACGCGTGTCCTCTCTGGGAGTGTGGAATGAGACCTATGGCAGAAACGGCTCCTATTTAAAATCTTCCGAGGGTGAAGTAGTCATATCGAATGTGACGTCACCAAGCCAGGGACGTATCAAAGGAGGATCCCGCTCATTTTGCTTTGAAGTCGAGGCTTTGCTGCTGTGTGCTTTATTCTGTTTCAGGTCCAGTGTTACAGCGATTCCCTTTGCCATGTGTTGAGCCAGCCGTGTGGTGACTGCGCAATAATGAGGCAGGAGAGACATTGACTGCCACTGCTGTTTTGTTTCCTTGTGGTTTATGTAGTTGTTTTTATTTGTGATTGTATTATTAGTCTTTTGGTTTCTCTCGGCTGTGGCAATCATTGTTTTTCCCCAGTCAATTGAACACTATAGATCATTGTAACTGCCTCATGGCAGTAATTGTGGCTTTTACGCACGCTCCTTCCGCCTCTAGAATCATGTCAATACCAAAATGACGCCCAACATAATGATCAAATGATTTTCACTTTCACTGATTCTTGCTCAAGCATATGTTTCAGCAGCAAAGTGGATCTACGGGACGCTTCGATAAAGCCAATCACAGCAGCTCCTCTCATCAGGAACAGACAGTTTAACGAGCCAACACTTCAGCAGGAAACCTCCCTCCACAGACAAAAGTATACGTTTAAGTATAAGTTGAGCTCCTGAGGTCCTGGCCGTATTATTGACTTGTAAGTGTTTTTCCCCTGTGTTTTTTGTGTAAGAGTGTATGCTCTGTTTTTGCGAGGAGCTTTGCGTTCCGAGGACCCGCAGGCTGTCGTGTGAGTTGGATGGGACACCAACAGGGAGCAGGCCCGTGTCGCGGCGCAGGCCAAGGCAACACTCAACACTGAGGCAACTGGGAAGTGTCCCGGTGCTCCTCAAGGGCTGCCCACCACAAGCTCCCACAGAGGACTCATGAACGCTCTGGTCCGGACCACGTCTGAGACCGGCAACGCTGAAAAGCGACAAACGTCACAGACGCGTGTCCTCTCTGGGAGTGTGGAATGAGACCTATGGCAGAAACGGCTCCTATTTAAAATCTTCCGAGGGTGAAGTAGTCATATCGAATGTGACGTCACCAAGCCAGGGACGTATCAAAGGAGGATCCCGCTCATTTTGCTTTGAAGTCGAGGCTTTGCTGCTGTGTGCTTTATTCTGTTTCAGGTCCAGTGTTACAGCGATTCCCTTTGCCATGTGTTGAGCCAGCCGTGTGGTGACTGCGCAATAATGAGGCAGGAGAGACATTGACTGCCACTGCTGTTTTGTTTCCTTGTGGTTTATGTAGTTGTTTTTATTTGTGATTGTATTATTAGTCTTTTGGTTTCTCTCGGCTGTGGCAATCATTGTTTTTCCCCAGTCAATTGAACACTATAGATCATTGTAACTGCCTCATGGCAGTAATTGTGGCTTTTACGCACGCTCCTTCCGCCTCTAGAATCATGTCAATACCAAAATGACGCCCAACATAATGATCAAATGATTTTCACTTTCACTGATTCTTGCTCAAGCATATGTTTCAGCAGCAAAGTGGATCTACGGGACGCTTCGATAAAGCCAATCACAGCAGCTCCTCTCATCAGGAACAGACAGTTTAACGAGCCAACACTTCAGCAGGAAACCTCCCTCCACAGACAAAAGTATACGTTTAAGTATAAGTTGAGCTCCTGAGGTCCTGGCCGTATTATTGACTTGTAAGTGTTTTTCCCCTGTGTTTTTTGTGTAAGAGTGTATGCTCTGTTTTTGCGAGGAGCTTTGCGTTCCGAGGACCCGCAGGCTGTCGTGTGAGTTGGATGGGACACCAACAGGGAGCAGGCCCGTGTCGCGGCGCAGGCCAAGGCAACACTCAACACTGAGGCAACTGGGAAGTGTCCCGGTGCTCCTCAAGGGCTGCCCACCACAAGCTCCCACAGAGGACTCATGAACGCTCTGGTCCGGACCACGTCTGAGACCGGCAACGCTGAAAAGCGACAAACGTCACAGACGCGTGTCCTCTCTGGGAGTGTGGAATGAGACCTATGGCAGAAACGGCTCCTATTTAAAATCTTCCGAGGGTGAAGTAGTCATATCGAATGTGACGTCACCAAGCCAGGGACGTATCAAAGGAGGATCCCGCTCATTTTGCTTTGAAGTCGAGGCTTTGCTGCTGTGTGCTTTATTCTGTTTCAGGTCCAGTGTTACAGCGATTCCCTTTGCCATGTGTTGAGCCAGCCGTGTGGTGACTGCGCAATAATGAGGCAGGAGAGACATTGACTGCCACTGCTGTTTTGTTTCCTTGTGGTTTATGTAGTTGTTTTTATTTGTGATTGTATTATTAGTCTTTTGGTTTCTCTCGGCTGTGGCAATCATTGTTTTTCCCCAGTCAATTGAACACTATAGATCATTGTAACTGCCTCATGGCAGTAATTGTGGCTTTTACGCACGCTCCTTCCGCCTCTAGAATCATGTCAATACCAAAATGACGCCCAACATAATGATCAAATGATTTTCACTTTCACTGATTCTTGCTCAAGCATATGTTTCAGCAGCAAAGTGGATCTACGGGACGCTTCGATAAAGCCAATCACAGCAGCTCCTCTCATCAGGAACAGACAGTTTAACGAGCCAACACTTCAGCAGGAAACCTCCCTCCACAGACAAAAGTATACGTTTAAGTATAAGTTGAGCTCCTGAGGTCCTGGCCGTATTATTGACTTGTAAGTGTTTTTCCCCTGTGTTTTTTGTGTAAGAGTGTATGCTCTGTTTTTGCGAGGAGCTTTGCGTTCCGAGGACCCGCAGGCTGTCGTGTGAGTTGGATGGGACACCAACAGGGAGCAGGCCCGTGTCGCGGCGCAGGCCAAGGCAACACTCAACACTGAGGCAACTGGGAAGTGTCCCGGTGCTCCTCAAGGGCTGCCCACCACAAGCTCCCACAGAGGACTCATGAACGCTCTGGTCCGGACCACGTCTGAGACCGGCAACGCTGAAAAGCGACAAACGTCACAGACGCGTGTCCTCTCTGGGAGTGTGGAATGAGACCTATGGCAGAAATAACACCCATGGTTTCCGGAGCTCTTTCACCAGAGAAGAGCTCATTAACATCATCACTTGTTACTTTGCCCCATTCAGGCCTGGAGTGCATTTGTGTTCTCTGGTTTCTAACATAACAGTGTGTTTTATGTGAAGCTTTTCAGTTTCTGAGGTTTGCAGGCATGAAACAGTCATTTTAAAGCACAGTCAACTGAAAATGACTCAGTGTGAGTGAAAAGTGGTCAGAATCAACACTATTGTGTTTATCGTGAAGCTTTTCAGTTTCTGAGGTTTGCAGGAATGACACACAAATTTTAGAAAAAAGTCAACTGAAAACCACTCAGTGTCAGTGAATACTGGTCAGAATCAGCACTTCTGTGTTTTTTGTCAAGCTTTTCAGTTTGTTAGGTCTGCAGGCCTGAAACAACTGAAAATGACTCAGTGTGATTGAATCGTGGTCAGAATCAACGCTTGTGTGATGTTTGTGAAACTTTTCAGTTTCTGAAGTTTGCAGGAATGAAACAAGCAACAATGAGGCAACTGGGAAGTGTCCCAAGCTCCCACAGAGGACTCATGAACGCTCTGGTCCGGACCACGTCTGAGACCGGCAACGCTGAAAAGCGACAAACGTCACAGACGCGTGTCCTCTCTGGGAGTGTGGAATGAGACCTATGGCAGAAACGGCTCCTATTTAAAATCTTCCGAGGGTGAAGTAGTCATATCGAATGTGACGTCACCAAGCCAGGGACGTATCAAAGGAGGATCCCGCTCATTTTGCTTTGAAGTCGAGGCTTTGCTGCTGTGTGCTTTATTCTGTTTCAGGTCCAGTGTTACAGCGATTCCCTTTGCCATGTGTTGAGCCAGCCGTGTGGTGACTGCGCAATAATGAGGCAGGAGAGACATTGACTGCCACTGCTGTTTTGTTTCCTTGTGGTTTATGTAGTTGTTTTTATTTGTGATTGTATTATTAGTCTTTTGGTTTCTCTCGGCTGTGGCAATCATTGTTTTTCCCCAGTCAATTGAACATCATAGATCATTGTAACTGCCTCATGGCAGTAATTGTGGCTTTTACGCACGCTCCTTCCGCCTCTAGAATCATGTCAATACCAAAATGACGCCCAACATAATGATTTCATGTAATGATCAAATGATTTTCACTTTCACTGATTCTTGCTCAAGCATATGTTTCAGCAGCAAAGTGGATCTACGGGACGCTTCGATAAAGCCAATCACAGCAGCTCCTCTCATCAGGAACAGACAGTTTAACGAGCCAACACTTCAGCAGGAAACCTCCCTCCACAGACAAAAGTATACGTTTAAGTATAAGTTGAGCTCCTGAGGTCCTGGCCGTATGATTGACTTGTAAGTGTTTTTCCCCTGTGTTTTTTGTGTAAGAGTGTATGCTCTGTTTTTGCGAGGAGCTTTGCGTTCCGAGGACCCGCAGGCTGTCGCGTGAGTTGGATGGGACACCAACAGGGAGCAGGCCCGTGTCGCGGCGCAGGCCAAGGCAACACTCAACACTGAGGCAACTGGGAAGTGTCCCGGTGCTCCTCAAGGGCTGCCCACCACAAGCTCCCACAGAGGACTCATGAACGCTCTGGTCCGGACCACGTCTGAGACCGGCAACGCTGAAAAGCGACAAACGTCACAGACGCGTGTCCTCTCTGGGAGTGTGGAATGAGACCTATGGCAGAAACGGCTCCTATTTAAAATCTTCCGAGGGTGAAGTAGTCATATCGAATGTGACGTCACCAAGCCAGGGACGTATCAAAGGAGGATCCCGCTCATTTTGCTTTGAAGTCGAGGCTTTGCTGCTGTGTGCTTTATTCTGTTTCAGGTCCAGTGTTACAGCGATTCCCTTTGCCATGTGTTGAGCCAGCCGTGTGGTGACTGCGCAATAATGAGGCAGGAGAGACATTGACTGCCACTGCTGTTTTGTTTCCTTGTGGTTTATGTAGTTGTTTTTATTTGTGATTGTATTATTAGTCTTTTGGTTTCTCTCGGCTGTGGCAATCATTGTTTTTCCCCAGTCAATTGAACACTATAGATCATTGTAACTGCCTCATGGCAGTAATTGTGGCTTTTACGCACGCTCCTTCCGCCTCTAGAATCATGTCAATACCAAAATGACGCCCAACATAATGATCAAATGATTTTCACTTTCACTGATTCTTGCTCAAGCATATGTTTCAGCAGCAAAGTGGATCTACGGGACGCTTCGATAAAGCCAATCACAGCAGCTCCTCTCATCAGGAACAGACAGTTTAACGAGCCAACACTTCAGCAGGAAACCTCCCTCCACAGACAAAAGTATACGTTTAAGTATAAGTTGAGCTCCTGAGGTCCTGGCCGTATTATTGACTTGTAAGTGTTTTTCCCCTGTGTTTTTTGTGTAAGAGTGTATGCTCTGTTTTTGCGAGGAGCTTTGCGTTCCGAGGACCCGCAGGCTGTCGTGTGAGTTGGATGGGACACCAACAGGGAGCAGGCCCGTGTCGCGGCGCAGGCCAAGGCAACACTCAACACTGAGGCAACTGGGAAGTGTCCCGGTGCTCCTCAAGGGCTGCCCACCACAAGCTCCCACAGAGGACTCATGAACGCTCTGGTCCGGACCACGTCTGAGACCGGCAACGCTGAAAAGCGACAAACGTCACAGACGCGTGTCCTCTCTGGGAGTGTGGAATGAGACCTATGGCAGAAATAACACCCATGGTTTCCGGAGCTCTTTCACCAGAGAAGAGCTCATTAACATCATCACTTGTTACTTTGCCCCATTCAGGCCTGGAGTGCATTTGTGTTCTCTGGTTTCTAACATAACAGTGTGTTTTATGTGAAGCTTTTCAGTTTCTGAGGTTTGCAGGCATGAAACAGTCATTTTAAAGCACAGTCAACTGAAAATGACTCAGTGTGAGTGAAAAGTGGTCAGAATCAACACTATTGTGTTTATCGTGAAGCTTTTCAGTTTCTGAGGTTTGCAGGAATGACACACAAATTTTAGAAAAAAGTCAACTGAAAACCACTCAGTGTCAGTGAATACTGGTCAGAATCAGCACTTCTGTGTTTTTTGTCAAGCTTTTCAGTTTGTTAGGTCTGCAGGCCTGAAACAACTGAAAATGACTCAGTGTGATTGAATCGTGGTCAGAATCAACGCTTGTGTGATGTTTGTGAAACTTTTCAGTTTCTGAAGTTTGCAGGAATGAAACAAGCAACAATGAGGCAACTGGGAAGTGTCCCAAGCTCCCACAGAGGACTCATGAACGCTCTGGTCCGGACCACGTCTGAGACCGGCAACGCTGAAAAGCGACAAACGTCACAGACGCGTGTCCTCTCTGGGAGTGTGGAATGAGACCTATGGCAGAAACGGCTCCTATTTAAAATCTTCCGAGGGTGAAGTAGTCATATCGAATGTGACGTCACCAAGCCAGGGACGTATCAAAGGAGGATCCCGCTCATTTTGCTTTGAAGTCGAGGCTTTGCTGCTGTGTGCTTTATTCTGTTTCAGGTCCAGTGTTACAGCGATTCCCTTTGCCATGTGTTGAGCCAGCCGTGTGGTGACTGCGCAATAATGAGGCAGGAGAGACATTGACTGCCACTGCTGTTTTGTTTCCTTGTGGTTTATGTAGTTGTTTTTATTTGTGATTGTATTATTAGTCTTTTGGTTTCTCTCGGCTGTGGCAATCATTGTTTTTCCCCAGTCAATTGAACATCATAGATCATTGTAACTGCCTCATGGCAGTAATTGTGGCTTTTACGCACGCTCCTTCCGCCTCTAGAATCATGTCAATACCAAAATGACGCCCAACATAATGATTTCATGTAATGATCAAATGATTTTCACTTTCACTGATTCTTGCTCAAGCATATGTTTCAGCAGCAAAGTGGATCTACGGGACGCTTCGATAAAGCCAATCACAGCAGCTCCTCTCATCAGGAACAGACAGTTTAACGAGCCAACACTTCAGCAGGAAACCTCCCTCCACAGACAAAAGTATACGTTTAAGTATAAGTTGAGCTCCTGAGGTCCTGGCCGTATGATTGACTTGTAAGTGTTTTTCCCCTGTGTTTTTTGTGTAAGAGTGTATGCTCTGTTTTTGCGAGGAGCTTTGCGTTCCGAGGACCCGCAGGCTGTCGCGTGAGTTGGATGGGACACCAACAGGGAGCAGGCCCGTGTCGCGGCGCAGGCCAAGGCAACACTCAACACTGAGGCAACTGGGAAGTGTCCCGGTGCTCCTCAAGGGCTGCCCACCACAAGCTCCCACAGAGGACTCATGAACGCTCTGGTCCGGACCACGTCTGAGACCGGCAACGCTGAAAAGCGACAAACGTCACAGACGCGTGTCCTCTCTGGGAGTGTGGAATGAGACCTATGGCAGAAATAACACCCATGGTTTCCGGAGCTCTTTCACCAGAGAAGAGCTCATTAACATCATCACTTGTTACTTTGCCCCATTCAGGCCTGGAGTGCATTTGTGTTCTCTGGTTTCTAACATAACAGTGTGTTTTATGTGAAGCTTTTCGGTTTCTGAGGTTTGCAGGCATGAAACAGTCATTTTAAAGCACAGTCAACTGAAAATGACTCAGTGTGAGTGAAAAGTGGTCAGAATCAACACTATTGTGTTTATCGTGAAGCTTTTCAGTTTCTGAGGTTTGCAGGAATGACACACAAATTTTAGAAAAAAGTCAACTGAAAACCACTCAGTGTGAGTGAATACTGGTCAGAATCAGCACTTATGTGTTTTTTGTCACGCTTTTCAGTTTGTGAGGTCTGCAGGCCTGAAACAACTGAAAATGACTCAGTGTGACTGAATCGTGGTCAGAATCAACGCTTGTGTGATGTTTGTGAAACTTTTCAGTTTCTGAAGTTTGCAGGAATGAAACAATCAACAATGAGGCAACTGGGAAGTGTCCCAAGCTCCCACAGAGGACTCATGAACGCTCTGGTCCGGACCACGTCTGAGACCGGCAACGCTGAAAAGCGACAAACGTCACAGACGCGTGTCCTCTCTGGGAGTGTGGAATGAGACCTATGGCAGAAACGGCTCCTGTTTAAAATCTTCCCAAGGTGAAGTAGTCATATCGAATGTGACGTCACCAAGCCAGGGACGTATCAAAGGAGGATCCCGCTCATTTTGCTTTGAGGTCGAGGCTTTGCTGCTGTGTGCTTTATTCTGTTTCAGGTCCAGTGTTACAGCGATTCCCTTTGCCATGTGTTGAGCCAGCCGTGTGGTGACTGCGCAATAATGAGGCAGGAGAGACATTGACTGCCACTGCTGTTTTGTTTCCTTGTGGTTTATGTAGTTGTTTTTATTTGTGATTGTATTATTAGTCTTTTGGTTTCTCTCGGCTGTGGCAATCATTGTTTTTCCCCAGTCAATTGAACACTATAGATCATTGTAACTGCCTCATGGCAGTAATTGTGGCTTTTACGCACGCTCCTTCCGCCTCTAGAATCATGTCAATACCAAAATGACGCCCAACATAATGATCAAATGATTTTCACTTTTAACTGATTCTTGCTCAAGCATATGTTTCAGCAGCAAAGTGGATCTACGGGACGCTTCGATAAAGCCAATCACAGCAGCTCCTCTCATCAGGAACAGACAGTTTAACGAGCCAACACTTCAGCAGGAAACCTCCCTCCACAGACAAAAGTATACGTTTAAGTATAAGTTGAGCTCCTGAGGTCCTGGCCGTATGATTGACTTGTAAGTGTTTTTCCCCTGTGTTTTTTGTGTAAGAGTGTATGCTCTGTTTTTGCGAGGAGCTTTGCGTTCCGAGGACCCGCAGGCTGTCGCGTGAGTTGGATGGGACACCAACAGGGAGCAGGCCCGTGTCGCGGCGCAGGCCAAGGCAACACTCAACACTGAGGCAACTGGGAAGTGTCCCGGTGCTCCTCAAGGGCTGCCCACCACAAGCTCCCACAGAGGACTCATGAACGCTCTGGTCCGGACCACGTCTGAGACCGGCAACGCTGAAAAGCGACAAACGTCACAGACGCGTGTCCTCTCTGGGAGTGTGGAATGAGACCTATGGCAGAAATAACACCCATGGTTTCCGGAGCTCTTTCACCAGAGAAGAGCTCATTAACATCATCACTTGTTACTTTGCCCCATTCAGGCCTGGAGTGCATTTGTGTTCTCTGGTTTCTAACATAACAGTGTGTTTTATGTGAAGCTTTTCAGTTTCTGAGGTTTGCAGGCATGAAACAGTCATTTTAAAGCACAGTCAACTGAAAATGACTCAGTGTGAGTGAAAAGTGGTCAGAATCAACACTATTGTGTTTATCGTGAAGCTTTTCAGTTTCTGAGGTTTGCAGGAATGACACACAAATTTTAGAAAAAAGTCAACTGAAAACCACTCAGTGTGAGTGAATACTGGTCAGAATCAGCACTTATGTGTTTTTTGTCAAGCTTTTCAGTTTGTGAGGTCTGCAGGCCTGAAACAACTGAAAATGACTCAGTGTGTTTGAATCGTGGTCAGAATCAACGCTTGTGTGATGTTTGTGACACTTTTCAGTTTCTGAAGTTTGCAGGAATGAAACAAGCAACAATGAGGCAACTGGGAAGTGTCCCAAGCTCCCACAGAGGACTCATGAACGCTCTGGTCCGGACCACGTCTGAGACCGGCAACGCTGAAAAGCGACAAACGTCACAGACGCGTGTCCTCTCTGGGAGTGTGGAATGAGACCTATGGCAGAAACGGCTCCTATTTAAAATCTTCCGAGGGTGAAGTAGTCATATCGAATGTGACGTCACCAAGCCAGGGACGTATCAAAGGAGGATCCCGCTCATTTTGCTTTGAAGTCGAGGCTTTGCTGCTGTGTGCTTTATTCTGTTTCAGGTCCAGTGTTACAGCGATTCCCTTTGCCATGTGTTGAGCCAGCCGTGTGGTGACTGCGCAATAATGAGGCAGGAGAGACATTGACTGCCACTGCTGTTTTGTTTCCTTGTGGTTTATGTAGTTGTTTTTATTTGTGATTGTATTATTAGTCTTTTGGTTTCTCTCGGCTGTGGCAATCATTGTTTTTCCCCAGTCAATTGAACATCATAGATCATTGTAACTGCCTCATGGCAGTAATTGTGGCTTTTACGCACGCTCCTTCCGCCTCTAGAATCATGTCAATACCAAAATGACGCCCAACATAATGATTTCATGTAATGATCAAATGATTTTCACTTTCACTGATTCTTGCTCAAGCATATGTTTCAGCAGCAAAGTGGATCTACGGGACGCTTCGATAAAGCCAATCACAGCAGCTCCTCTCATCAGGAACAGACAGTTTAACGAGCCAACACTTCAGCAGGAAACCTCCCTCCACAGACAAAAGTATACGTTTAAGTATAAGTTGAGCTCCTGAGGTCCTGGCCGTATGATTGACTTGTAAGTGTTTTTCCCCTGTGTTTTTTGTGTAAGAGTGTATGCTCTGTTTTTGCGAGGAGCTTTGCGTTCCGAGGACCCGCAGGCTGTCGCGTGAGTTGGATGGGACACCAACAGGGAGCAGGCCCGTGTCGCGGCGCAGGCCAAGGCAACACTCAACACTGAGGCAACTGGGAAGTGTCCCGGTGCTCCTCAAGGGCTGCCCACCACAAGCTCCCACAGAGGACTCATGAACGCTCTGGTCCGGACCACGTCTGAGACCGGCAACGCTGAAAAGCGACAAACGTCACAGACGCGTGTCCTCTCTGGGAGTGTGGAATGAGACCTATGGCAGAAACGGCTCCTATTTAAAATCTTCCGAGGGTTGAAGTAGTCATATCGAATGTGACGTCACCAAGCCAGGGACGTATCAAAGGAGGATCCCGCTCATTTTGCTTTGAAGTCGAGGCTTTGCTGCTGTGTGCTTTATTCTGTTTCAGGTCCAGTGTTACAGCGATTCCCTTTGCCATGTGTTGAGCCAGCCGTGTGGTGACTGCGCAATAATGAGGCAGGAGAGACATTGACTGCCACTGCTGTTTTGTTTCCTTGTGGTTTATGTAGTTGTTTTTATTTGTGATTGTATTATTAGTCTTTTGGTTTCTCTCGGCTGTGGCAATCATTGTTTTTCCCCAGTCAATTGAACACTATAGATCATTGTAACTGCCTCATGGCAGTAATTGTGGCTTTTACGCACGCTCCTTCCGCCTCTAGAATCATGTCAATACCAAAATGACGCCCAACATAATGATCAAATGATTTTCACTTTCACTGATTCTTGCTCAAGCATATGTTTCAGCAGCAAAGTGGATCTACGGGACGCTTCGATAAAGCCAATCACAGCAGCTCCTCTCATCAGGAACAGACAGTTTAACGAGCCAACACTTCAGCAGGAAACCTCCCTCCACAGACAAAAGTATACGTTTAAGTATAAGTTGAGCTCCTGAGGTCCTGGCCGTATGATTGACTTGTAAGTGTTTTTCCCCTGTGTTTTTTGTGTAAGAGTGTATGCTCTGTTTTTGCGAGGAGCTTTGCGTTCCGAGGACCCGCAGGCTGTCGCGTGAGTTGGATGGGACACCAACAGGGAGCAGGCCCGTGTCGCGGCGCAGGCCAAGGCAACACTCAACACTGAGGCAACTGGGAAGTGTCCCGGTGCTCCTCAAGGGCTGCCCACCACAAGCTCCCACAGAGGACTCATGAACGCTCTGGTCCGGACCACGTCTGAGACCGGCAACGCTGAAAAGCGACAAACGTCACAGACGCGTGTCCTCTCTGGGAGTGTGGAATGAGACCTATGGCAGAAATAACACCCATGGTTTCCGGAGCTCTTTCACCAGAGAAGAGCTCATTAACATCATCACTTGTTACTTTGCCCCATTCAGGCCTGGAGTGCATTTGTGTTCTCTGGTTTCTAACATAACAGTGTGTTTTATGTGAAGCTTTTCAGTTTCTGAGGTTTGCAGGCATGAAACAGTAATTTTAAAGCACAGTCAACTGAAAATGACTCAGTGTGAGTGAAAAATGGTCAGAATCAACACTATTGTGTTTATCGTGAAGCTTTTCAGTTTCTGAGGGTTGCAGGAATGACACACAAATTTTAGAAAAAAGTCAACTGAAAACCACTCAGTGTCAGTGAATACTGGTCAGAATCAGCACTTATGTGTTTTTTGTCAAGCTTTTCAGTTTGTTAGGTCTGCAGGCCTGAAACAACTGAAAATGCCTCAGTGTGATTGAATCGTGATCAGAATCAACGCTTGTGTGATGTTTGTGACACTTTTCAGTTTCTGAAGTTTGCAGGAATGAAACAAGCAACAATGAGGCAACTGGGAAGTGTCCCAAGCTCCCACAGAGGACTCATGAACGCTCTGGTCCGGACCACGTCTGAGACCGGCAACGCTGAAAAGCGACAAACATCACAGACGCGTGTCCTCTCTGGGAGTGTGGAATGAGACCTATGGCAGAAACGGCTCCTATTTAAAATCTTCCCAAGGTGAAGTAGTCATATCGAATGTGACGTCACCAAGCCAGGGACGTATCAAAGGAGGATCCCGCTCATTTTGCTTTGAGGTCGAGGCTTTGCTGCTGTGTGCTTTATTCTGTTTCAGGTCCAGTGTTACAGCGATTCCCTTTGCCATGTGTTGAGCCAGCCGTGTGGTGACTGCGCAATAATGAGGCAGGAGAGACATTGACTGCCACTGCTGTTTTGTTTCCTTGTGGTTTATGTAGTTGTTTTTATTTGTGATTGTATTATTAGTCTTTTGGTTTCTCTCGGCTGTGGCAATCATTGTTTTTCCCCAGTCAATTGAACACTATAGATCATTGTAACTGCCTCATGGCAGTAATTGTGGCTTTTACGCACGCTCCTTCCGCCTCTAGAATCATGTCAATACCAAAATGACGCCCAACATAATGATCAAATGATTTTCACTTTTAACTGATTCTTGCTCAAGCATATGTTTCAGCAGCAAAGTGGATCTACGGGACGCTTCGATAAAGCCAATCACAGCAGCTCCTCTCATCAGGAACAGACAGTTTAACGAGCCAACACTTCAGCAGGAAACCTCCCTCCACAGACAAAAGTATACGTTTAAGTATAAGTTGAGCTCCTGAGGTCCTGGCCGTATGATTGACTTGTAAGTGTTTTTCCCCTGTGTTTTTTGTGTAAGAGTGTATGCTCTGTTTTTGCGAGGAGCTTTGCGTTCCGAGGACCCGCAGGCTGTCGCGTGAGTTGGATGGGACACCAACAGGGAGCAGGCCCGTGTCGCGGCGCAGGCCAAGGCAACACTCAACACTGAGGCAACTGGGAAGTGTCCCGGTGCTCCTCAAGGGCTGCCCACCACAAGCTCCCACAGAGGACTCATGAACGCTCTGGTCCGGACCACGTCTGAGACCGGCAACGCTGAAAAGCGACAAACATCACAGACGCGTGTCCTCTCTGGGAGTGTGGAATGAGACCTATGGCAGAAATAACACCCATGGTTTCCGGAGCTCTTTCACCAGAGAAGAGCTCATTAACATCATCACTTGTTACTTTGCCCCATTCAGGTCTGGAGTGCATTTGTGTTCTCTGGTTTCTAACATAACAGTGTGTTTTATGTGAAGCTTTTCAGTTTCTGAGGTTTGCAGGCATGAAACAGTCATTTTAAAGCACAGTCAACTGAAAATGACTCAGTGTGAGTGAAAAGTGGTCAGAATCAACACTATTGTGTTTATCGTGAAGCTTTTCAGTTTCTGAGGTTTGCAGGAATGACACACAAATTTTAGAAAAAAGTCAACTGAAAACCACTCAGTGTGAGTGAATACTGGTCAGAATCAGCACTTATGTGTTTTTTGTCACGCTTTTCAGTTTGTGAGGTCTGCAGGCCTGAAACAACTGAAAATGACTCAGTGTGACTGAATCGTGGTCAGAATCAACGCTTGTGTGATGTTTGTGAAACTTTTCAGTTTCTGAAGTTTGCAGGAATGAAAAAATCAACAATGAGGCAACTGGGAAGTGTCCCAAGCTCCCACAGAGGACTCATGAACGCTCTGGTCCGGACCACGTCTGAGACCGGCAACGCTGAAAAGCGACAAACGTCACAGACGCGTGTCCTCTCTGGGAGTGTGGAATGAGACCTATGGCAGAAACGGCTCCTATTTAAAATCTTCCCAAGGAGAAGTAGTCATATCGAATGTGACGTCACCAAGCCAGGGACGTATCAAAGGAGGATCCCGCTCATTTTGCTTTGAGGTCGAGGCTTTGCTGCTGTGTGCTTTATTCTGTTTCAGGTCCAGTGTTACAGCGATTCCCTTTGCCATGTGTTGAGCCAGCCGTGTGGTGATTGCGCAATAATGAGGCAGGAGAGACATTGACTGCCACTGCTGTTTTGTTTCCTTGTGGTTTATGTAGTTGTTTTTATTTGTGATTGTATTATTGGTCTTTTGGTTTCTCTCGGCTGTGGCAATCATTGTTTTTCCCCAGTCAATTGAACACTATAGATCATTGTAACTGCCTCATGGCAGTAATTGTGGCTTTTACGCACGCTCCTTCCGCCTCTAGAATCATGTCAATACCAAAATGACGCCCAACATAATGATCAAATGATTTTCACTTTCACTGATTCTTGCTCAAGCATATGTTTCAGCAGCAAAGTGGATCTACGGGACGCTTCGATAAAGCCAATCACAGCAGCTCCTCTCATCAGGAACAGACAGTTTAACGAGCCAACACTTCAGCAGGAAACCTCCCTCCACAGACAAAAGTATACGTTTAAGTATAAGTTGAGCTCCTGAGGTCCTGGCCGTATTATTGACTTGTAAGTGTTTTTCCCCTGTGTTTTTTGTGTAGGAGTGTATGCTCTGTTTTTGCGAGGAGCTTTGCGTTCCGAGGACCCGCAGGCTGTCGCGTGAGTTGGATGGGACACCAACAGGGAGCAGGCCCGTGTCGCGGCGCAGGCCAAGGCAACACTCAACACTGAGGCAACTGGGAAGTGTCCCGGTGCTCCTCAAGGGCTGCCCACCACAAGCTCCCACAGAGGACTCATGAACGCTCTGGTCCGGACCACGTCTGAGACCGGCAACGCTGAAAAGCGACAAACGTCACAGACGCGTGTCCTCTCTGGGAGTGTGGAATGAGACCTATGGCAGAAATAACACCCATGGTTTCCGGAGCTCTTTCACCAGAGAAGAGCTCATTAACATCATCACTTGTTACTTTGCCCCATTCAGGCCTGGAGTGCATTTGTGTTCTCTGGTTTCTAACATAACAGTGTGTTTTATGTGAAGCTTTTCAGTTTCTGAGGTTTGCAGGCATGAAACAGTCATTTTAAAGCACAGTCAACTGAAAATGACTCAGTGTGAGTGAAAAGTGGTCAGAATCAACACTATTGTGTTTATCGTGAAGCTTTTCAGTTTCTGAGGTTTGCAGGAATGACACACAAATTTTAGAAAAAAGTCAACTGAAAACCACTCAGTGTGAGTGAATACTGGTCAGAATCAGCACTTATGTGTTTTTTGTCAAGCTTTTCAGTTTGTGAGGTCTGCAGGCCTGAAACAACTGAAAATGACTCAGTGTGACTGAATCGTGGTCAGAATCAACGCTTGTGTGATGTTTGTGAAACTTTTCAGTTTCTGAAGTTTGCAGGAATGAAACAATCAACAATGAGGCAACTGGGAAGTGTCCCAAGCTCCCACAGAGGACTCATGAACGCTCTGGTCCGGACCACGTCTGAGACCGGCAACGCTGAAAAGCGACAAACGTCACAGACGCGTGTCCTCTCTGGGAGTGTGGAATGAGACCTATGGCAGAAACGGCTCCTGTTTAAAATCTTCCCAAGGTGAAGTAGTCATATCGAATGTGACGTCACCAAGCCAGGGACGTATCAAAGGAGGATCCCGCTCATTTTGCTTTGAGGTCGAGGCTTTGCTGCTGTGTGCTTTATTCTGTTTCAGGTCCAGTGTTACAGCGATTCCCTTTGCCATGTGTTGAGCCAGCCGTGTGGTGACTGCGCAATAATGAGGCAGGAGAGACATTGACTGCCACTGCTGTTTTGTTTCCTTGTGGTTTATGTAGTTGTTTTTATTTGTGATTGTATTATTAGTCTTTTGGTTTCTCTCGGCTGTGGCAATCATTGTTTTTCCCCAGTCAATTGAACACTATAGATCATTGTAACTGCCTCATGGCAGTAATTGTGGCTTTTACGCACGCTCCTTCCGCCTCTAGAATCATGTCAATACCAAAATGACGCCCAACATAATGATCAAATGATTTTCACTTTTAACTGATTCTTGCTCAAGCATATGTTTCAGCAGCAAAGTGGATCTACGGGACGCTTCGATAAAGCCAATCACAGCAGCTCCTCTCATCAGGAACAGACAGTTTAACGAGCCAACACTTCAGCAGGAAACCTCCCTCCACAGACAAAAGTATACGTTTAAGTATAAGTTGAGCTCCTGAGGTCCTGGCCGTATGATTGACTTGTAAGTGTTTTTCCCCTGTGTTTTTTGTGTAAGAGTGTATGCTCTGTTTTTGCGAGGAGCTTTGCGTTCCGAGGACCCGCAGGCTGTCGCGTGAGTTGGATGGGACACCAACAGGGAGCAGGCCCGTGTCGCGGCGCAGGCCAAGGCAACACTCAACACTGAGGCAACTGGGAAGTGTCCCGGTGCTCCTCAAGGGCTGCCCACCACAAGCTCCCACAGAGGACTCATGAACGCTCTGGTCCGGACCACGTCTGAGACCGGCAACGCTGAAAAGCGACAAACGTCACAGACGCGTGTCCTCTCTGGGAGTGTGGAATGAGACCTATGGCAGAAATAACACCCATGGTTTCCGGAGCTCTTTCACCAGAGAAGAGCTCATTAACATCATCACTTGTTACTTTGCCCCATTCAGGTCTGGAGTGCATTTGTGTTCTCTGGTTTCTAACATAACAGTGTGTTTTATGTGAAGCTTTTCAGTTTCTGAGGTTTGCAGGCATGAAACAGTCATTTTAAAGCACAGTCAACTGAAAATGACTCAGTGTGAGTGAAAAGTGGTCAGAATCAACACTATTGTGTTTATCGTGAAGCTTTTCAGTTTCTGAGGTTTGCAGGAATGACACACAAATTTTAGAAAAAAGTCAACTGAAAACCACTCAGTGTGAGTGAATACTGGTCAGAATCAGCACTTATGTGTTTTTTGTCAAGCTTTTGAGTTTGTGAGGACTGCAGGCCTGAAACAACTGAAAATGCCTCAGTGTGATTGAATCGTGATCAGAATCAACGCTTGTGTGATGTTTGTGACACTTTTCAGTTTCTGAAGTTTGCAGGAATGAAACAATCAACAATGAGGCAACTGGGAAGTGTCCCAAGCTCCCACAGAGGACTCATGAACGCTCTGGTCCGGACCACGTCTGAGACCGGCAACGCTGAAAAGCGACAAACGTCACAGACGCGTGTCCTCTCTGGGAGTGTGGAATGAGACCTATGGCAGAAACGGCTCCTGTTTAAAATCTTCCCAAGGTGAAGTAGTCATATCGAATGTGACGTCACCAAGCCAGGGACGTATCAAAGGAGGATCCCGCTCATTTTGCTTTGAGGTCGAGGCTTTGCTGCTGTGTGCTTTATTCTGTTTCAGGTCCAGTGTTACAGCGATTCCCTTTGCCATGTGTTGAGCCAGCCGTGTGGTGACTGCGCAATAATGAGGCAGGAGAGACATTGACTGCCACTGCTGTTTTGTTTCCTTGTGGTTTATGTAGTTGTTTTTATTTGTGATTGTATTATTAGTCTTTTGGTTTCTCTCGGCTGTGGCAATCATTGTTTTTCCCCAGTCAATTGAACACTATAGATCATTGTAACTGCCTCATGGCAGTAATTGTGGCTTTTACGCACGCTCCTTCCGCCTCTAGAATCATGTCAATACCAAAATGACGCCCAACATAATGATCAAATGATTTTCACTTTTAACTGATTCTTGCTCAAGCATATGTTTCAGCAGCAAAGTGGATCTACGGGACGCTTCGATAAAGCCAATCACAGCAGCTCCTCTCATCAGGAACAGACAGTTTAACGAGCCAACACTTCAGCAGGAAACCTCCCTCCACAGACAAAAGTATACGTTTAAGTATAAGTTGAGCTCCTGAGGTCCTGGCCGTATTATTGACTTGTAAGTGTTTTTCCCCTGTGTTTTTTGTGTAAGAGTGTATGCTCTGTTTTTGCGAGGAGCTTTGCGTTCCGAGGACCCGCAGGCTGTCGCGTGAGTTGGATGGGACACCAACAGGGAGCAGGCCCGTGTCGCGGCGCAGGCCAAGGCAACACTCAACACTGAGGCAACTGGGAAGTGTCCCGGTGCTCCTCAAGGGCTGCCCACCACAAGCTCCCACAGAGGACTCATGAACGCTCTGGTCCGGACCACGTCTGAGACCGGCAACGCTGAAAAGCGACAAACGTCACAGACGCGTGTCCTCTCTGGGAGTGTGGAATGAGACCTATGGCAGAAATAACACCCATGGTTTCCGGAGCTCTTTCACCAGAGAAGAGCTCATTAACATCATCACTTGTTACTTTGCCCCATTCAGGCCTGGAGTGCATTTGTGTTCTCTGGTTTCTAACATAACAGTGTGTTTTATGTGAAGCTTTTCAGTTTCTGAGGTTTGCAGGCATGAAACAGTCATTTTAAAGCACAGTCAACTGAAAATGACTCAGTGTGAGTGAAAAGTGGTCAGAATCAACACTATTGTGTTTATCGTGAAGCTTTTCAGTTTCTGAGGTTTGCAGGAATGACACACAAATTTTAGAAAAAAGTCAACTGAAAACCACTCAGTGTGAGTGAATACTGGTCAGAATCAGCACTTATGTGTTTTTTGTCACGCTTTTCAGTTTGTGAGGTCTGCAGGCCTGAAACAACTGAAAATGACTCAGTGTGACTGAATCGTGGTCAGAATCAACGCTTGTGTGATGTTTGTGACACTTTTCAGTTTCTGAAGTTTGCAGGAATGAAACAAGCAACAATGAGGCAACTGGGAAGTGTCCCAAGCTCCCACAGAGGACTCATGAACGCTCTGGTCCGGACCACGTCTGAGACCGGCAACGCTGAAAAGCGACAAACGTCACAGACGCGTGTCCTCTCTGGGAGTGTGGAATGAGACCTATGGCAGAAACGGCTCCTATTTAAAATCTTCCCAAGGTGAAGTAGTCATATCGAATGTGACGTCACCAAGCCAGGGACGTATCAAAGGAGGATCCCGCTCATTTTGCTTTGAAGTCGAGGCTTTGCTGCTGTGTGCTTTATTCTGTTTCAGGTCCAGTGTTACAGCGATTCCCTTTGCCATGTGTTGAGCCAGCCGTGTGGTGACTGCGCAATAATGAGGCAGGAGAGACATTGACTGCCACTGCTGTTTTGTTTCCTTGTGGTTTATGTAGTTGTTTTTATTTGTGATTGTATTATTAGTCTTTTGGTTTCTCTCGGCTGTGGCAATCATTGTTTTTCCCCAGTCAATTGAACACTATAGATCATTGTAACTGCCTCATGGCAGTAATTGTGGCTTTTACGCACGCTCCTTCCGCCTCTAGAATCATGTCAATACCAAAATGACGCCCAACATAATGATCAAATGATTTTCACTTTTAACTGATTCTTGCTCAAGCATATGTTTCAGCAGCAAAGTGGATCTACGGGACGCTTCGATAAAGCCAATCACAGCAGCTCCTCTCATCAGGAACAGACAGTTTAACGAGCCAACACTTCAGCAGGAAACCTCCCTCCACAGACAAAAGTATACGTTTAAGTATAAGTTGAGCTCCTGAGGTCCTGGCCGTATGATTGACTTGTAAGTGTTTTTCCCCTGTGTTTTTTGTGTAAGAGTGTATGCTCTGTTTTTGCGAGGAGCTTTGCGTTCCGAGGACCCGCAGGCTGTCGCGTGAGTTGGATGGGACACCAACAGGGAGCAGGCCCGTGTCGCGGCGCAGGCCAAGGCAACACTCAACACTGAGGCAACTGGGAAGTGTCCCGGTGCTCCTCAAGGGCTGCCCACCACAAGCTCCCACAGAGGACTCATGAACGCTCTGGTCCGGACCACGTCTGAGACCGGCAACGCTGAAAAGCGACAAACGTCACAGACGCGTGTCCTCTCTGGGAGTGTGGAATGAGACCTATGGCAGAAATAACACCCATGGTTTCCGGAGCTCTTTCACCAGAGAAGAGCTCATTAACATCATCACTTGTTACTTTGCCCCATTCAGGTCTGGAGTGCATTTGTGTTCTCTGGTTTCTAACATAACAGTGTGTTTTATGTGAAGCTTTTCAGTTTCTGAGGTTTGCAGGCATGAAACAGTCATTTTAAAGCACAGTCAACTGAAAATGACTCAGTGTGAGTGAAAAGTGGTCAGAATCAACACTATTGTGTTTATCGTGAAGCTTTTCAGTTTCTGAGGTTTGCAGGAATGACACACAAATTTTAGAAAAAAGTCAACTGAAAACCACTCAGTGTCAGTGAATACTGGTCAGAATCAGCACTTATGTGTTTTTTGTCAAGCTTTTGAGTTTGTGAGGACTGCAGGCCTGAAACAACTGAAAATGCCTCAGTGTGATTGAATCGTGATCAGAATCAACGCTTGTGTGATGTTTGTGACACTTTTCAGTTTCTGAAGTTTGCAGGAATGAAACAATCAACAATGAGGCAACTGGGAAGTGTCCCAAGCTCCCACAGAGGACTCATGAACGCTCTGGTCCGGACCACGTCTGAGACCGGCAACGCTGAAAAGCGACAAACGTCACAGACGCGTGTCCTCTCTGGGAGTGTGGAATGAGACCTATGGCAGAAACGGCTCCTGTTTAAAATCTTCCCAAGGTGAAGTAGTCATATCGAATGTGACGTCACCAAGCCAGGGACGTATCAAAGGAGGATCCCGCTCATTTTGCTTTGAGGTCGAGGCTTTGCTGCTGTGTGCTTTATTCTGTTTCAGGTCCAGTGTTACAGCGATTCCCTTTGCCATGTGTTGAGCCAGCCGTGTGGTGACTGCGCAATAATGAGGCAGGAGAGACATTGACTGCCACTGCTGTTTTGTTTCCTTGTGGTTTATGTAGTTGTTTTTATTTGTGATTGTATTATTAGTCTTTTGGTTTCTCTCGGCTGTGGCAATCATTGTTTTTCCCCAGTCAATTGAACACTATAGATCATTGTAACTGCCTCATGGCAGTAATTGTGGCTTTTACGCACGCTCCTTCCGCCTCTAGAATCATGTCAATACCAAAATGACGCCCAACATAATGATCAAATGATTTTCACTTTTAACTGATTCTTGCTCAAGCATATGTTTCAGCAGCAAAGTGGATCTACGGGACGCTTCGATAAAGCCAATCACAGCAGCTCCTCTCATCAGGAACAGACAGTTTAACGAGCCAACACTTCAGCAGGAAACCTCCCTCCACAGACAAAAGTATACGTTTAAGTATAAGTTGAGCTCCTGAGGTCCTGGCCGTATGATTGACTTGTAAGTGTTTTTCCCCTGTGTTTTTTGTGTAAGAGTGTATGCTCTGTTTTTGCGAGGAGCTTTGCGTTCCGAGGACCCGCAGGCTGTCGCGTGAGTTGGATGGGACACCAACAGGGAGCAGGCCCGTGTCGCGGCGCAGGCCAAGGCAACACTCAACACTGAGGCAACTGGGAAGTGTCCCGGTGCTCCTCAAGGGCTGCCCACCACAAGCTCCCACAGAGGACTCATGAACGCTCTGGTCCGGACCACGTCTGAGACCGGCAACGCTGAAAAGCGACAAACGTCACAGACGCGTGTCCTCTCTGGGAGTGTGGAATGAGACCTATGGCAGAAATAACACCCATGGTTTCCGGAGCTCTTTCACCAGAGAAGAGCTCATTAACATCATCACTTGTTACTTTGCCCCATTCAGGTCTGGAGTGCATTTGTGTTCTCTGGTTTCTAACATAACAGTGTGTTTTATGTGAAGCTTTTCAGTTTCTGAGGTTTGCAGGCATGAAACAGTCATTTTAAAGCACAGTCAACTGAAAATGACTCAGTGTGAGTGAAAAGTGGTCAGAATCAACACTATTGTGTTTATCGTGAAGCTTTTCAGTTTCTGAGGTTTGCAGGAATGACACACAAATTTTAGAAAAAAGTCAACTGAAAACCACTCAGTGTCAGTGAATACTGGTCAGAATCAGCACTTATGTGTTTTTTGTCAAGCTTTTGAGTTTGTGAGGACTGCAGGCCTGAAACAACTGAAAATGCCTCAGTGTGATTGAATCGTGATCAGAATCAACGCTTGTGTGATGTTTGTGACACTTTTCAGTTTCTGAAGTTTGCAGGAATGAAACAAGCAACAATGAGGCAACTGGGAAGTGTCCCAAGCTCCCACAGAGGACTCATGAACGCTCTGGTCCGGACCACGTCTGAGACCGGCAACGCTGAAAAGCGACAAACATCACAGACGCGTGTCCTCTCTGGGAGTGTGGAATGAGACCTATGGCAGAAACGGCTCCTATTTAAAATCTTCCCAAGGTGAAGTAGTCATATCGAATGTGACGTCACCAAGCAGGGACGTATCAAAGGAGGATCCCGCTCATTTTGCTTTGAGGTCGAGGCTTTGCTGCTGTGTGCTTTATTCTGTTTCAGGTCCAGTGTTACAGCGATTCCCTTTGCCATGTGTTGAGCCAGCCGTGTGGTGACTGCGCAATAATGAGGCAGGAGAGACATTGACTGCCACTGCTGTTTTGTTTCCTTGTGGTTTATGTAGTTGTTTTTATTTGTGATTGTATTATTAGTCTTTTGGTTTCTCTCGGCTGTGGCAATCATTGTTTTTCCCCAGTCAATTGAACACTATAGATCATTGTAACTGCCTCATGGCAGTAATTGTGGCTTTTACGCACGCTCCTTCCGCCTCTAGAATCATGTCAATACCAAAATGACGCCCAACATAATGATCAAATGATTTTCACTTTTAACTGATTCTTGCTCAAGCATATGTTTCAGCAGCAAAGTGGATCTACGGGACGCTTCGATAAAGCCAATCACAGCAGCTCCTCTCATCAGGAACAGACAGTTTAACGAGCCAACACTTCAGCAGGAAACCTCCCTCCACAGACAAAAGTATACGTTTAAGTATAAGTTGAGCTCCTGAGGTCCTGGCCGTATTATTGACTTGTAAGTGTTTTTCCCCTGTGTTTTTTGTGTAAGAGTGTATGCTCTGTTTTTGCGAGGAGCTTTGCGTTCCGAGGACCCGCAGGCTGTCGCGTGAGTTGGATGGGACACCAACAGGGAGCAGGCCCGTGTCGCGGCGCAGGCCAAGGCAACACTCAACACTGAGGCAACTGGGAAGTGTCCCGGTGCTCCTCAAGGGCTGCCCACCACAAGCTCCCACAGAGGACTCATGAACGCTCTGGTCCGGACCACGTCTGAGACCGGCAACGCTGAAAAGCGACAAACGTCACAGACGCGTGTCCTCTCTGGGAGTGTGGAATGAGACCTATGGCAGAAATAACACCCATGGTTTCCGGAGCTCTTTCACCAGAGAAGAGCTCATTAACATCATCACTTGTTACTTTGCCCCATTCAGGCCTGGAGTGCATTTGTGTTCTCTGGTTTCTAACATAACAGTGTGTTTTATGTGAAGCTTTTCAGTTTCTGAGGTTTGCAGGCATGAAACAGTCATTTTAAAGCACAGTCAACTGAAAATGACTCAGTGTGAGTGAAAAGTGGTCAGAATCAACACTATTGTGTTTATCGTGAAGCTTTTCAGTTTCTGAGGTTTGCAGGAATGACACACAAATTTTAGAAAAAAGTCAACTGAAAACCACTCAGTGTGAGTGAATACTGGTCAGAATCAGCACTTATGTGTTTTTTGTCACGCTTTTCAGTTTGTGAGGTCTGCAGGCCTGAAACAACTGAAAATGACTCAGTGTGACTGAATCGTGGTCAGAATCAACGCTTGTGTGATGTTTGTGACACTTTTCAGTTTCTGAAGTTTGCAGGAATGAAACAAGCAACAATGAGGCAACTGGGAAGTGTCCCAAGCTCCCACAGAGGACTCATGAACGCTCTGGTCCGGACCACGTCTGAGACCGGCAACGCTGAAAAGCGACAAACGTCACAGACGCGTGTCCTCTCTGGGAGTGTGGAATGAGACCTATGGCAGAAACGGCTCCTATTTAAAATCTTCCCAAGGTGAAGTAGTCATATCGAATGTGACGTCACCAAGCCAGGGACGTATCAAAGGAGGATCCCGCTCATTTTGCTTTGAAGTCGAGGCTTTGCTGCTGTGTGCTTTATTCTGTTTCAGGTCCAGTGTTACAGCGATTCCCTTTGCCATGTGTTGAGCCAGCCGTGTGGTGACTGCGCAATAATGAGGCAGGAGAGACATTGACTGCCACTGCTGTTTTGTTTCCTTGTGGTTTATGTAGTTGTTTTTATTTGTGATTGTATTATTAGTCTTTTGGTTTCTCTCGGCTGTGGCAATCATTGTTTTTCCCCAGTCAATTGAACACTATAGATCATTGTAACTGCCTCATGGCAGTAATTGTGGCTTTTACGCACGCTCCTTCCGCCTCTAGAATCATGTCAATACCAAAATGACGCCCAACATAATGATCAAATGATTTTCACTTTTAACTGATTCTTGCTCAAGCATATGTTTCAGCAGCAAAGTGGATCTACGGGACGCTTCGATAAAGCCAATCACAGCAGCTCCTCTCATCAGGAACAGACAGTTTAACGAGCCAACACTTCAGCAGGAAACCTCCCTCCACAGACAAAAGTATACGTTTAAGTATAAGTTGAGCTCCTGAGGTCCTGGCCGTATGATTGACTTGTAAGTGTTTTTCCCCTGTGTTTTTTGTGTAAGAGTGTATGCTCTGTTTTTGCGAGGAGCTTTGCGTTCCGAGGACCCGCAGGCTGTCGCGTGAGTTGGATGGGACACCAACAGGGAGCAGGCCCGTGTCGCGGCGCAGGCCAAGGCAACACTCAACACTGAGGCAACTGGGAAGTGTCCCGGTGCTCCTCAAGGGCTGCCCACCACAAGCTCCCACAGAGGACTCATGAACGCTCTGGTCCGGACCACGTCTGAGACCGGCAACGCTGAAAAGCGACAAACGTCACAGACGCGTGTCCTCTCTGGGAGTGTGGAATGAGACCTATGGCAGAAATAACACCCATGGTTTCCGGAGCTCTTTCACCAGAGAAGAGCTCATTAACATCATCACTTGTTACTTTGCCCCATTCAGGCCTGGAGTGCATTTGTGTTCTCTGGTTTCTAACATAACAGTGTGTTTTATGTGAAGCTTTTCAGTTTCTGAGGTTTGCAGGCATGAAACAGCCATTTTAAAGCACAGTCAACTGAAAATGACTCAGTGTGAGTGAAAAGTGGTCAGAATCAACACTATTGTGTTTATCGTGAAGCTTTTCAGTTTCTGAGGTTTGCAGGAATGACACACAAATTTTAGAAAAAAGTCAACTGAAAACCACTCAGTGTGAGTGAATACTGGTCAGAATCAGCACTTATGTGTTTTTTGTCAAGCTTTTCAGTTTGTGAGGTCTGCAGGCCTGAAACAACTGAAAATGACTCAGTGTGACTGAATCGTGGTCAGAATCAACGCTTGTGTGATGTTTGTGAAACTTTTCAGTTTCTGAAGTTTGCAGGAATGAAACAATCAACAATGAGGCAACTGGGAAGTGTCCCAAGCTCCCACAGAGGACTCATGAACGCTCTGGTCCGGACCACGTCTGAGACCGGCAACGCTGAAAAGCGACAAACGTCACAGACGCGTGTCCTCTCTGGGAGTGTGGAATGAGACCTATGGCAGAAATAACACCCATGGTTTCCGGAGCTCTTTCACCAGAGAAGAGCTCATTAACATCATCACTTGTTACTTTGCCCCATTCAGGCCTGGAGTGCATTTGTGTTCTCTGGTTTCTAACATAACAGTGTGTTTTATGTGAAGCTTTTCAGTTTCTGAGGTTTGCAGGCATGAAACAGTCATTTTAAAGCACAGTCAACTGAAAATGACTCAGTGTGAGTGAAAAGTGGTCAGAATCAACACTATTGTGTTTATCGTGAAGCTTTTCAGTTTCTGAGGTTTGCAGGAATGACACACAAATTTTAGAAAAAAGTCAACTGAAAACCACTCAGTGTCAGTGAATACTGGTCAGAATCAGCACTTATGTGTTTTTTGTCACGCTTTTCAGTTTGTGAGGTCTGCAGGCCTGAAACAACTGAAAATGACTCAGTGTGACTGAATCGTGGTCAGAATCAACGCTTGTGTGATGTTTGTGACACTTTTCAGTTTCTGAAGTTTGCAGGAATGAAACAAGCAACAATGAGGCAACTGGGAAGTGTCCCAAGCTCCCACAGAGGACTCATGAACGCTCTGGTCCGGACCACGTCTGAGACCGGCAACGCTGAAAAGCGACAAACGTCACAGACGCGTGTCCTCTCTGGGAGTGTGGAATGAGACCTATGGCAGAAACGGCTCCTATTTAAAATCTTCCCAAGGTGAAGTAGTCATATCGAATGTGACGTCACCAAGCCAGGGACGTATCAAAGGAGGATCCCGCTCATTTTGCTTTGAAGTCGAGGCTTTGCTGCTGTGTGCTTTATTCTGTTTCAGGTCCAGTGTTACAGCGATTCCCTTTGCCATGTGTTGAGCCAGCCGTGTGGTGACTGCGCAATAATGAGGCAGGAGAGACATTGACTGCCACTGCTGTTTTGTTTCCTTGTGGTTTATGTAGTTGTTTTTATTTGTGATTGTATTATTAGTCTTTTGGTTTCTCTCGGCTGTGGCAATCATTGTTTTTCCCCAGTCAATTGAACACTATAGATCATTGTAACTGCCTCATGGCAGTAATTGTGGCTTTTACGCACGCTCCTTCCGCCTCTAGAATCATGTCAATACCAAAATGACGCCCAACATAATGATCAAATGATTTTCACTTTTAACTGATTCTTGCTCAAGCATATGTTTCAGCAGCAAAGTGGATCTACGGGACGCTTCGATAAAGCCAATCACAGCAGCTCCTCTCATCAGGAACAGACAGTTTAACGAGCCAACACTTCAGCAGGAAACCTCCCTCCACAGACAAAAGTATACGTTTAAGTATAAGTTGAGCTCCTGAGGTCCTGGCCGTATGATTGACTTGTAAGTGTTTTTCCCCTGTGTTTTTTGTGTAAGAGTGTATGCTCTGTTTTTGCGAGGAGCTTTGCGTTCCGAGGACCCGCAGGCTGTCGCGTGAGTTGGATGGGACACCAACAGGGAGCAGGCCCGTGTCGCGGCGCAGGCCAAGGCAACACTCAACACTGAGGCAACTGGGAAGTGTCCCGGTGCTCCTCAAGGGCTGCCCACCACAAGCTCCCACAGAGGACTCATGAACGCTCTGGTCCGGACCACGTCTGAGACCGGCAACGCTGAAAAGCGACAAACGTCACAGACGCGTGTCCTCTCTGGGAGTGTGGAATGAGACCTATGGCAGAAATAACACCCATGGTTTCCGGAGCTCTTTCACCAGAGAAGAGCTCATTAACATCATCACTTGTTACTTTGCCCCATTCAGGCCTGGAGTGCATTTGTGTTCTCTGGTTTCTAACATAACAGTGTGTTTTATGTGAAGCTTTTCAGTTTCTGAGGTTTGCAGGCATGAAACAGTCATTTTAAAGCACAGTCAACTGAAAATGACTCAGTGTGAGTGAAAAGTGGTCAGAATCAACACTATTGTGTTTATCGTGAAGCTTTTCAGTTTCTGAGGTTTGCAGGAATGACACACAAATTTTAGAAAAAAGTCAACTGAAAACCACTCAGTGTGAGTGAATACTGGTCAGAATCAGCACTTATGTGTTTTTTGTCAAGCTTTTCAGTTTGTGAGGTCTGCAGGCCTGAAACAACTGAAAATGACTCAGTGTGACTGAATCGTGGTCAGAATCAACGCTTGTGTGATGTTTGTGAAACTTTTCAGTTTCTGAAGTTTGCAGGAATGAAACAATCAACAATGAGGCAACTGGGAAGTGTCCCAAGCTCCCACAGAGGACTCATGAACGCTCTGGTCCGGACCACGTCTGAGACCGGCAACGCTGAAAAGCGACAAACGTCACAGACGCGTGTCCTCTCTGGGAGTGTGGAATGAGACCTATGGCAGAAATAACACCCATGGTTTCCGGAGCTCTTTCACCAGAGAAGAGCTCATTAACATCATCACTTGTTACTTTGCCCCATTCAGGCCTGGAGTGCATTTGTGTTCTCTGGTTTCTAACATAACAGTGTGTTTTATGTGAAGCTTTTCAGTTTCTGAGGTTTGCAGGCATGAAACAGTCATTTTAAAGCACAGTCAACTGAAAATGACTCAGTGTGAGTGAAAAGTGGTCAGAATCAACACTATTGTGTTTATCGTGAAGCTTTTCAGTTTCTGAGGTTTGCAGGAATGACACACAAATTTTAGAAAAAAGTCAACTGAAAACCACTCAGTGTCAGTGAATACTGGTCAGAATCAGCACTTATGTGTTTTTTGTCACGCTTTTCAGTTTGTGAGGTCTGCAGGCCTGAAACAACTGAAAATGACTCAGTGTGACTGAATCGTGGTCAGAATCAACGCTTGTGTGATGTTTGTGACACTTTTCAGTTTCTGAAGTTTGCAGGAATGAAACAAGCAACAATGAGGCAACTGGGAAGTGTCCCAAGCTCCCACAGAGGACTCATGAACGCTCTGGTCCGGACCACGTCTGAGACCGGCAACGCTGAAAAGCGACAAACGTCACAGACGCGTGTCCTCTCTGGGAGTGTGGAATGAGACCTATGGCAGAAATAACACCCATGGTTTCCGGAGCTCTTTCACCAGAGAAGAGCTCATTAACATCATCACTTGTTACTTTGCCCCATTCAGGCCTGGAGTGCATTTGTGTTCTCTGGTTTCTAACATAACAGTGTGTTTTATGTGAAGCTTTTCAGTTTCTGAGGTTTGCAGGCATGAAACAGTCATTTTAAAGCACAGTCAACTGAAAATGACTCAGTGTGAGTGAAAAGTGGTCAGAATCAACACGATTGTGTTTATCGTGAAGCTTTTCAGTTTCTGAGGTTTGCAGGAATGACACACAAATTTTAGAAAAAAGTCAACTGAAAACCACTCAGTGTGAGTGAATACTGGTCAGAATCAGCACTTATGTGTTTTTTGTCACGCTTTTCAGTTTGTGAGGTCTGCAGGCCTGAAACAACTGAAAATGACTCAGTGTGACTGAATCGTGGTCAGAATCAACGCTTGTGTGATGTTTGTGAAACTTTTCATTTTCTGAAGTTTGCAGGAATGAAACAAGCAACAATGAGGCAACTGGGAAGTGTCCCAAGCTCCCACAGAGGACTCATGAACGCTCTGGTCCGGACCACGTCTGAGACCGGCAACGCTGAAAAGCGACAAACGTCACAGACGCGTGTCCTCTCTGGGAGTGTGGAATGAGACCTATGGCAGAAACGGCTTCTATTTAAAATCTTCCCAAGGTGAAGTAGTCATATCGAATGTGACGTCACCAAGCCAGGGACGTATCAAAGGAGGATCCCGCTCATTTTGCTTTGAGGTCGAGGCTTTGCTGCTGTGTGCTTTATTCTGTTTCAGGTCCAGTGTTACAGCGATTCCCTTTGCCATGTGTTGAGCCAGCCGTGTGGTGACTGCGCAATAATGAGGCAGGAGAGACATTGACTGCCACTGCTGTTTTGTTTCCTTGTGGTTTATGTAGTTGTTTTTATTTGTGATTGTATTATTAGTCTTTTGGTTTCTCTCGGCTGTGGCAATCATTGTTTTTCCCCAGTCAATTGAACACTATAGATCATTGTAACTGCCTCATGGCAGTAATTGTGGCTTTTACGCACGCTCCTTCCGCCTCTAGAATCATGTCAATACCAAAATGACGCCCAACATAATGATCAAATGATTTTCACTTTTAACTGATTCTTGCTCAAGCATATGTTTCAGCAGCAAAGTGGATCTACGGGACGCTTCGATAAAGCCAATCACAGCAGCTCCTCTCATCAGGAACAGACAGTTTAACGAGCCAACACTTCAGCAGGAAACCTCCCTCCACAGACAAAAGTATACGTTTAAGTATAAGTTGAGCTCCTGAGGTCCTGGCCGTATGATTGACTTGTAAGTGTTTTTCCCCTGTGTTTTTTGTGTAAGAGTGTATGCTCTGTTTTTGCGAGGAGCTTTGCGTTCCGAGGACCCGCAGGCTGTCGCGTGAGTTGGATGGGACACCAACAGGGAGCAGGCCCGTGTCGCGGCGCAGGCCAAGGCAACACTCAACACTGAGGCAACTGGGAAGTGTCCCGGTGCTCCTCAAGGGCTGCCCACCACAAGCTCCCACAGAGGACTCATGAACGCTCTGGTCCGGACCACGTCTGAGACCGGCAACGCTGAAAAGCGACAAACGTCACAGACGCGTGTCCTCTCTGGGAGTGTGGAATGAGACCTATGGCAGAAATAACACCCATGGTTTCCGGAGCTCTTTCACCAGAGAAGAGCTCATTAACATCATCACTTGTTACTTTGCCCCATTCAGGCCTGGAGTGCATTTGTGTTCTCTGGTTTCTAACATAACAGTGTGTTTTATGTGAAGCTTTTCAGTTTCTGAGGTTTGCAGGCATGAAACAGTCATTTTAAAGCACAGTCAACTGAAAATGACTCAGTGTGAGTGAAAAGTGGTCAGAATCAACACGATTGTGTTTATCGTGAAGCTTTTCAGTTTCTGAGGTTTGCAGGAATGACACACAAATTTTAGAAAAAAGTCAACTGAAAACCACTCAGTGTGAGTGAATACTGGTCAGAATCAGCACTTATGTGTTTTTTGTCACGCTTTTCAGTTTGTGAGGTCTGCAGGCCTGAAACAACTGAAAATGACTCAGTGTGACTGAATCGTGGTCAGAATCAACGCTTGTGTGATGTTTGTGAAACTTTTCATTTTCTGAAGTTTGCAGGAATGAAACAAGCAACAATGAGGCAACTGGGAAGTGTCCCAAGCTCCCACAGAGGACTCATGAACGCTCTGGTCCGGACCACGTCTGAGACCGGCAACGCTGAAAAGCGACAAACGTCACAGACGCGTGTCCTCTCTGGGAGTGTGGAATGAGACCTATGGCAGAAACGGCTTCTATTTAAAATCTTCCCAAGGTGAAGTAGTCATATCGAATGTGACGTCACCAAGCCAGGGACGTATCAAAGGAGGATCCCGCTCATTTTGCTTTGAGGTCGAGGCTTTGCTGCTGTGTGCTTTATTCTGTTTCAGGTCCAGTGTTACAGCGATTCCCTTTGCCATGTGTTGAGCCAGCCGTGTGGTGACTGCGCAATAATGAGGCAGGAGAGACATTGACTGCCACTGCTGTTTTGTTTCCTTGTGGTTTATGTAGTTGTTTTTATTTGTGATTGTATTATTAGTCTTTTGGTTTCTCTCGGCTGTGGCAATCATTGTTTTTCCCCAGTCAATTGAACACTATAGATCATTGTAACTGCCTCATGGCAGTAATTGTGGCTTTTACGCACGCTCCTTCCGCCTCTAGAATCATGTCAATACCAAAATGACGCCCAACATAATGATCAAATGATTTTCACTTTTAACTGATTCTTGCTCAAGCATATGTTTCAGCAGCAAAGTGGATCTACGGGACGCTTCGATAAAGCCAATCACAGCAGCTCCTCTCATCAGGAACAGACAGTTTAACGAGCCAACACTTCAGCAGGAAACCTCCCTCCACAGACAAAAGTATACGTTTAAGTATAAGTTGAGCTCCTGAGGTCCTGGCCGTATGATTGACTTGTAAGTGTTTTTCCCCTGTGTTTTTTGTGTAAGAGTGTATGCTCTGTTTTTGCGAGGAGCTTTGCGTTCCGAGGACCCGCAGGCTGTCGCGTGAGTTGGATGGGACACCAACAGGGAGCAGGCCCGTGTCGCGGCGCAGGCCAAGGCAACACTCAACACTGAGGCAACTGGGAAGTGTCCCGGTGCTCCTCAAGGGCTGCCCACCACAAGCTCCCACAGAGGACTCATGAACGCTCTGGTCCGGACCACGTCTGAGACCGGCAACGCTGAAAAGCGACAAACGTCACAGACGCGTGTCCTCTCTGGGAGTGTGGAATGAGACCTATGGCAGAAATAACACCCATGGTTTCCGGAGCTCTTTCACCAGAGAAGAGCTCATTAACATCATCACTTGTTACTTTGCCCCATTCAGGTCTGGAGTGCATTTGTGTTCTCTGGTTTCTAACATAACAGTGTGTTTTATGTGAAGCTTTTCAGTTTCTGAGGTTTGCAGGCATGAAACAGTCATTTTAAAGCACAGTCAACTGAAAATGACTCAGTGTGAGTGAAAAGTGGTCAGAATCAACACTATTGTGTTTATCGTGAAGCTTTTCAGTTTCTGAGGTTTGCAGGAATGACACACAAATTTTAGAAAAAAGTCAACTGAAAACCACTCAGTGTGAGTGAATACTGGTCAGAATCAGCACTTATGTGTTTTTTGTCACGCTTTTCAGTTTGTGAGGTCTGCAGGCCTGAAACAACTGAAAATGACTCAGTGTGATTGAATCGTGGTCAGAATCAACGCTTGTGTGATGTTTGTGACACTTTTCAGTTTCTGAAGTTTGCAGGAATGAAACAATCAACAATGAGGCAACTGGGAAGTGTCCCAAGCTCCCACAGAGGACTCATGAACGCTCTGGTCCGGACCACGTCTGAGACCGGCAACGCTGAAAAGCGACAAACGTCACAGACGCGTGTCCTCTCTGGGAGTGTGGAATGAGACCTATGGCAGAAACGGCTCCTATTTAAAATCTTCCCAAGGTGAAGTAGTCATATCGAATGTGACGTCACCAAGCCAGGGACGTATCAAAGGAGGATCCCGCTCATTTTGCTTTGAGGTCGAGGCTTTGCTGCTGTGTGCTTTATTCTGTTTCAGGTCCAGTGTTACAGCGATTCCCTTTGCCATGTGTTGAGCCAGCCGTGTGGTGACTGCGCAATAATGAGGCAGGAGAGACATTGACTGCCACTGCTGTTTTGTTTCCTTGTGGTTTATGTAGTTGTTTTTATTTGTGATTGTATTATTAGTCTTTTGGTTTCTCTCGGCTGTGGCAATCATTGTTTTTCCCCAGTCAATTGAACACTATAGATCATTGTAACTGCCTCATGGCAGTAATTGTGGCTTTTACGCACGCTCCTTCCGCCTCTAGAATCATGTCAATACCAAAATGACGCCCAACATAATGATCAAATGATTTTCACTTTCACTGATTCTTGCTCAAGCATATGTTTCAGCAGCAAAGTGGATCTACGGGACGCTTCGATAAAGCCAATCACAGCAGCTCCTCTCATCAGGAACAGACAGTTTAACGAGCCAACACTTCAGCAGGAAACCTCCCTCCACAGACAAAAGTATACGTTTAAGTATAAGTTGAGCTCCTGAGGTCCTGGCCGTATTATTGACTTGTAAGTGTTTTTCCCCTGTGTTTTTTGTGTAAGAGTGTATGCTCTGTTTTTGCGAGGAGCTTTGCGTTCCGAGGACCCGCAGGCTGTCGCGTGAGTTGGATGGGACACCAACAGGGAGCAGGCCCGTGTCGCGGCGCAGGCCAAGGCAACACTCAACACTGAGGCAACTGGGAAGTGTCCCGGTGCTCCTCAAGGGCTGCCCACCACAAGCTCCCACAGAGGACTCATGAACGCTCTGGTCCGGACCACGTCTGAGACCGGCAACGCTGAAAAGCGACAAACGTCACAGACGCGTGTCCTCTCTGGGAGTGTGGAATGAGACCTATGGCAGAAATAACACCCATGGTTTCCGGAGCTCTTTCACCAGAGAAGAGCTCATTAACATCATCACTTGTTACTTTGCCCCATTCAGGTCTGGAGTGCATTTGTGTTCTCTGGTTTCTAACATAACAGTGTGTTTTATGTGAAGCTTTTCAGTTTCTGAGGTTTGCAGGCATGAAACAGTCATTTTAAAGCACAGTCAACTGAAAATGACTCAGTGTGAGTGAAAAGTGGTCAGAATCAACACTATTGTGTTTATCGTGAAGCTTTTCAGTTTCTGAGGTTTGCAGGAATGACACACAAATTTTAGAAAAAAGTCAACTGAAAACCACTCAGTGTGAGTGAATACTGGTCAGAATCAGCACTTATGTGTTTTTTGTCAAGCTTTTGAGTTTGTGAGGACTGCAGGCCTGAAACAACTGAAAATGCCTCAGTGTGATTGAATCGTGATCAGAATCAACGCTTGTGTGATGTTTGTGACACTTTTCAGTTTCTGAAGTTTGCAGGAATGAAACAAGCAACAATGAGGCAACTGGGAAGTGTCCCAAGCTCCCACAGAGGACTCATGAACGCTCTGGTCCGGACCACGTCTGAGACCGGCAACGCTGAAAAGCGACAAACATCACAGACGCGTGTCCTCTCTGGGAGTGTGGAATGAGACCTATGGCAGAAACGGCTCCTATTTAAAATCTTCCCAAGGTGAAGTAGTCATATCGAATGTGACGTCACCAAGCAGGGACGTATCAAAGGAGGATCCCGCTCATTTTGCTTTGAGGTCGAGGCTTTGCTGCTGTGTGCTTTATTCTGTTTCAGGTCCAGTGTTACAGCGATTCCCTTTGCCATGTGTTGAGCCAGCCGTGTGGTGACTGCGCAATAATGAGGCAGGAGAGACATTGACTGCCACTGCTGTTTTGTTTCCTTGTGGTTTATGTAGTTGTTTTTATTTGTGATTGTATTATTAGTCTTTTGGTTTCTCTCGGCTGTGGCAATCATTGTTTTTCCCCAGTCAATTGAACACTATAGATCATTGTAACTGCCTCATGGCAGTAATTGTGGGTTTTACGCACGCTCCTTCCGCCTCTAGAATCATGTCAATACCAAAATGACGCCCAACATAATGATCAAATGATTTTCACTTTTAACTGATTCTTGCTCAAGCATATGTTTCAGCAGCAAAGTGGATCTACGGGACGCTTCGATAAAGCCAATCACAGCAGCTCCTCTCATCAGGAACAGACAGTTTAACGAGCCAACACTTCAGCAGGAAACCTCCCTCCACAGACAAAAGTATACGTTTAAGTATAAGTTGAGCTCCTGAGGTCCTGGCCGTATTATTGACTTGTAAGTGTTTTTCCCCTGTGTTTTTTGTGTAAGAGTGTATGCTCTGTTTTTGCGAGGAGCTTTGCGTTCCGAGGACCCGCAGGCTGTCGCGTGAGTTGGATGGGACACCAACAGGGAGCAGGCCCGTGTCGCGGCGCAGGCCAAGGCAACACTCAACACTGAGGCAACTGGGAAGTGTCCCGGTGCTCCTCAAGGGCTGCCCACCACAAGCTCCCACAGAGGACTCATGAACGCTCTGGTCCGGACCACGTCTGAGACCGGCAACGCTGAAAAGCGACAAACGTCACAGACGCGTGTCCTCTCTGGGAGTGTGGAATGAGACCTATGGCAGAAATAACACCCATGGTTTCCGGAGCTCTTTCACCAGAGAAGAGCTCATTAACATCATCACTTGTTACTTTGCCCCATTCAGGCCTGGAGTGCATTTGTGTTCTCTGGTTTCTAACATAACAGTGTGTTTTATGTGAAGCTTTTCAGTTTCTGAGGTTTGCAGGCATGAAACAGTCATTTTAAAGCACAGTCAACTGAAAATGACTCAGTGTGAGTGAAAAGTGGTCAGAATCAACACGATTGTGTTTATCGTGAAGCTTTTCAGTTTCTGAGGTTTGCAGGAATGACACACAAATTTTAGAAAAAAGTCAACTGAAAACCACTCAGTGTGAGTGAATACTGGTCAGAATCAGCACTTATGTATTTTTTGTCACGCTTTTCAGTTTGTGAGGTCTGCAGGCCTGAAACAACTGAAAATGACTCAGTGTGACTGAATCGTGGTCAGAATCAACGCTTGTGTGATGTTTGTGAAACTTTTCATTTTCTGAAGTTTGCAGGAATGAAACAAGCAACAATGAGGCAACTGGGAAGTGTCCCAAGCTCCCACAGAGGACTCATGAACGCTCTGGTCCGGACCACGTCTGAGACCGGCAACGCTGAAAAGCGACAAACGTCACAGACGCGTGTCCTCTCTGGGAGTGTGGAATGAGACCTATGGCAGAAACGGCTCCTATTTAAAATCTTCCGAGGGTGAAGTAGTCATATCGAATGTGACGTCACCAAGCCAGGGACGTATCAAAGGAGGATCCCGCTCATTTTGCTTTGAAGTCGAGGCTTTGCTGCTGTGTGCTTTATTCTGTTTCAGGTCCAGTGTTACAGCGATTCCCTTTGCCATGTGTTGAGCCAGCCGTGTGGTGACTGCGCAATAATGAGGCAGGAGAGACATTGACTGCCACTGCTGTTTTGTTTCCTTGTGGTTTATGTAGTTGTTTTTATTTGTGATTGTATTATTAGTCTTTTGGTTTCTCTCGGCTGTGGCAATCATTGTTTTTCCCCAGTCAATTGAACACTATAGATCATTGTAACTGCCTCATGGCAGTAATTGTGGCTTTTACGCACGCTCCTTCCGCCTCTAGAATCATGTCAATACCAAAATGACGCCCAACATAATGATCAAATGATTTTCACTTTTAACTGATTCTTGCTCAAGCATATGTTTCAGCAGCAAAGTGGATCTACGGGACGCTTCGATAAAGCCAATCACAGCAGCTCCTCTCATCAGGAACAGACAGTTTAACGAGCCAACACTTCAGCAGGAAACCTCCCTCCACAGACAAAAGTATACGTTTAAGTATAAGTTGAGCTCCTGAGGTCCTGGCCGTATGATTGACTTGTAAGTGTTTTTCCCCTGTGTTTTTTGTGTAAGAGTGTATGCTCTGTTTTTGCGAGGAGCTTTGCGTTCCGAGGACCCGCAGGCTGTCGCGTGAGTTGGATGGGACACCAACAGGGAGCAGGCCCGTGTCGCGGCGCAGGCCAAGGCAACACTCAACACTGAGGCAACTGGGAAGTGTCCCGGTGCTCCTCAAGGGCTGCCCACCACAAGCTCCCACAGAGGACTAATGAACGCTCTGGTCCGGACCACGTCTGAGACCGGCAACGCTGAAAAGCGACAAACGTCACAGACGCGTGTCCTCTCTGGGAGTGTGGAATGAGACCTATGGCAGAAATAACACCCATGGTTTCCGGAGCTCTTTCACCAGAGAAGAGCTCATTAACATCATCACTTGTTACTTTGCCCCATTCAGGCCTGGAGTGCATTTGTGTTCTCTGGTTTCTAACATAACAGTGTGTTTTATGTGAAGCTTTTCAGTTTCTGAGGTTTGCAGGCATGAAACAGTCATTTTAAAGCACAGTCAACTGAAAATGACTCAGTGTGAGTGAAAAGTGGTCAGAATCAACACTATTGTGTTTATCGTGAAGCTTTTCAGTTTCTGAGGTTTGCAGGAATGACACACAAATTTTAGAAAAAAGTCAACTGAAAACCACTCAGTGTGAGTGAATACTGGTCAGAATCAGCACTTATGTGTTTTTTGTCACGCTTTTCAGTTTGTGAGGTCTGCAGGCCTGAAACAACTGAAAATGACTCAGTGTGACTGAATCGTGGTCAGAATCAACGCTTGTGTGATGTTTGTGACACTTTTCAGTTTCTGAAGTTTGCAGGAATGAAACAAGCAACAATGAGGCAACTGGGAAGTGTCCCAAGCTCCCACAGAGGACTCATGAACGCTCTGGTCCGGACCACGTCTGAGACCGGCAACGCTGAAAAGCGACAAACGTCACAGACGCGTGTCCTCTCTGGGAGTGTGGAATGAGACCTATGGCAGAAACGGCTCCTATTTAAAATCTTCCCAAGGTGAAGTAGTCATATCGAATGTGACGTCACCAAGCCAGGGACGTATCAAAGGAGGATCCCGCTCATTTTGCTTTGAAGTCGAGGCTTTGCTGCTGTGTGCTTTATTCTGTTTCAGGTCCAGTGTTACAGCGATTCCCTTTGCCATGTGTTGAGCCAGCCGTGTGGTGACTGCGCAATAATGAGGCAGGAGAGACATTGACTGCCACTGCTGTTTTGTTTCCTTGTGGTTTATGTAGTTGTTTTTATTTGTGATTGTATTATTAGTCTTTTGGTTTCTCTCGGCTGTGGCAATCATTGTTTTTCCCCAGTCAATTGAACACTATAGATCATTGTAACTGCCTCATGGCAGTAATTGTGGGTTTTACGCACGCTCCTTCCGCCTCTAGAATCATGTCAATACCAAAATGACGCCCAACATAATGATCAAATGATTTTCACTTTTAACTGATTCTTGCTCAAGCATATGTTTCAGCAGCAAAGTGGATCTACGGGACGCTTCGATAAAGCCAATCACAGCAGCTCCTCTCATCAGGAACAGACAGTTTAACGAGCCAACACTTCAGCAGGAAACCTCCCTCCACAGACAAAAGTATACGTTTAAGTATAAGTTGAGCTCCTGAGGTCCTGGCCGTATTATTGACTTGTAAGTGTTTTTCCCCTGTGTTTTTTGTGTAAGAGTGTATGCTCTGTTTTTGCGAGGAGCTTTGCGTTCCGAGGACCCGCAGGCTGTCGCGTGAGTTGGATGGGACACCAACAGGGAGCAGGCCCGTGTCGCGGCGCAGGCCAAGGCAACACTCAACACTGAGGCAACTGGGAAGTGTCCCGGTGCTCCTCAAGGGCTGCCCACCACAAGCTCCCACAGAGGACTCATGAACGCTCTGGTCCGGACCACGTCTGAGACCGGCAACGCTGAAAAGCGACAAACGTCACAGACGCGTGTCCTCTCTGGGAGTGTGGAATGAGACCTATGGCAGAAATAACACCCATGGTTTCCGGAGCTCTTTCACCAGAGAAGAGCTCATTAACATCATCACTTGTTACTTTGCCCCATTCAGGCCTGGAGTGCATTTGTGTTCTCTGGTTTCTAACATAACAGTGTGTTTTATGTGAAGCTTTTCAGTTTCTGAGGTTTGCAGGCATGAAACAGTCATTTTAAAGCACAGTCAACTGAAAATGACTCAGTGTGAGTGAAAAGTGGTCAGAATCAACACGATTGTGTTTATCGTGAAGCTTTTCAGTTTCTGAGGTTTGCAGGAATGACACACAAATTTTAGAAAAAAGTCAACTGAAAACCACTCAGTGTGAGTGAATACTGGTCAGAATCAGCACTTATGTGTTTTTTGTCACGCTTTTCAGTTTGTGAGGTCTGCAGGCCTGAAACAACTGAAAATGACTCAGTGTGACTGAATCGTGGTCAGAATCAACGCTTGTGTGATGTTTGTGAAACTTTTCATTTTCTGAAGTTTGCAGGAATGAAACAAGCAACAATGAGGCAACTGGGAAGTGTCCCAAGCTCCCACAGAGGACTCATGAACGCTCTGGTCCGGACCACGTCTGAGACCGGCAACGCTGAAAAGCGACAAACGTCACAGACGCGTGTCCTCTCTGGGAGTGTGGAATGAGACCTATGGCAGAAACGGCTCCTATTTAAAATCTTCCGAGGGTGAAGTAGTCATATCGAATGTGACGTCACCAAGCCAGGGACGTATCAAAGGAGGATCCCGCTCATTTTGCTTTGAAGTCGAGGCTTTGCTGCTGTGTGCTTTATTCTGTTTCAGGTCCAGTGTTACAGCGATTCCCTTTGCCATGTGTTGAGCCAGCCGTGTGGTGACTGCGCAATAATGAGGCAGGAGAGACATTGACTGCCACTGCTGTTTTGTTTCCTTGTGGTTTATGTAGTTGTTTTTATTTGTGATTGTATTATTAGTCTTTTGGTTTCTCTCGGCTGTGGCAATCATTGTTTTTCCCCAGTCAATTGAACACTATAGATCATTGTAACTGCCTCATGGCAGTAATTGTGGCTTTTACGCACGCTCCTTCCGCCTCTAGAATCATGTCAATACCAAAATGACGCCCAACATAATGATCAAATGATTTTCACTTTTAACTGATTCTTGCTCAAGCATATGTTTCAGCAGCAAAGTGGATCTACGGGACGCTTCGATAAAGCCAATCACAGCAGCTCCTCTCATCAGGAACAGACAGTTTAACGAGCCAACACTTCAGCAGGAAACCTCCCTCCACAGACAAAAGTATACGTTTAAGTATAAGTTGAGCTCCTGAGGTCCTGGCCGTATGATTGACTTGTAAGTGTTTTTCCCCTGTGTTTTTTGTGTAAGAGTGTATGCTCTGTTTTTGCGAGGAGCTTTGCGTTCCGAGGACCCGCAGGCTGTCGCGTGAGTTGGATGGGACACCAACAGGGAGCAGGCCCGTGTCGCGGCGCAGGCCAAGGCAACACTCAACACTGAGGCAACTGGGAAGTGTCCCGGTGCTCCTCAAGGGCTGCCCACCACAAGCTCCCACAGAGGACTCATGAACGCTCTGGTCCGGACCACGTCTGAGACCGGCAACGCTGAAAAGCGACAAACGTCACAGACGCGTGTCCTCTCTGGGAGTGTGGAATGAGACCTATGGCAGAAACGGCTCCTATTTAAAATCTTCCCAAGGTGAAGTAGTCATATCGAATGTGACGTCACCAAGCAGGGACGTATCAAAGGAGGATCCCGCTCATTTTGCTTTGAGGTCGAGGCTTTGCTGCTGTGTGCTTTATTCTGTTTCAGGTCCAGTGTTACAGCGATTCCCTTTGCCATGTGTTGAGCCAGCCGTGTGGTGACTGCGCAATAATGAGGCAGGAGAGACATTGACTGCCACTGCTGTTTTGTTTCCTTGTGGTTTATGTAGTTGTTTTTATTTGTGATTGTATTATTAGTCTTTTGGTTTCTCTCGGCTGTGGCAATCATTGTTTTTCCCCAGTCAATTGAACACTATAGATCATTGTAACTGCCTCATGGCAGTAATTGTGGCTTTTACGCACGCTCCTTCCGCCTCTAGAATCATGTCAATACCAAAATGACGCCCAACATAATGATCAAATGATTTTCACTTTTAACTGATTCTTGCTCAAGCATATGTTTCAGCAGCAAAGTGGATCTACGGGACGCTTCGATAAAGCCAATCACAGCAGCTCCTCTCATCAGGAACAGACAGTTTAACGAGCCAACACTTCAGCAGGAAACCTCCCTCCACAGACAAAAGTATACGTTTAAGTATAAGTTGAGCTCCTGAGGTCCTGGCCGTATGATTGACTTGTAAGTGTTTTTCCCCTGTGTTTTTTGTGTAAGAGTGTATGCTCTGTTTTTGCGAGGAGCTTTGCGTTCCGAGGACCCGCAGGCTGTCGCGTGAGTTGGATGGGACACCAACAGGGAGCAGGCCCGTGTCGCGGCGCAGGCCAAGGCAACACTCAACACTGAGGCAACTGGGAAGTGTCCCGGTGCTCCTCAAGGGCTGCCCACCACAAGCTCCCACAGAGGACTCATGAACGCTCTGGTCCGGACCACGTCTGAGACCGGCAACGCTGAAAAGCGACAAACGTCACAGACGCGTGTCCTCTCTGGGAGTGTGGAATGAGACCTATGGCAGAAACGGCTCCTATTTAAAATCTTCCCAAGGTGAAGTAGTCATATCGAATGTGACGTCACCAAGCAGGGACGTATCAAAGGAGGATCCCGCTCATTTTGCTTTGAGGTCGAGGCTTTGCTGCTGTGTGCTTTATTCTGTTTCAGGTCCAGTGTTACAGCGATTCCCTTTGCCATGTGTTGAGCCAGCCGTGTGGTGACTGCGCAATAATGAGGCAGGAGAGACATTGACTGCCACTGCTGTTTTGTTTCCTTGTGGTTTATGTAGTTGTTTTTATTTGTGATTGTATTATTAGTCTTTTGGTTTCTCTCGGCTGTGGCAATCATTGTTTTTCCCCAGTCAATTGAACACTATAGATCATTGTAACTGCCTCATGGCAGTAATTGTGGCTTTTACGCACGCTCCTTCCGCCTCTAGAATCATGTCAATACCAAAATGACGCCCAACATAATGATCAAATGATTTTCACTTTTAACTGATTCTTGCTCAAGCATATGTTTCAGCAGCAAAGTGGATCTACGGGACGCTTCGATAAAGCCAATCACAGCAGCTCCTCTCATCAGGAACAGACAGTTTAACGAGCCAACACTTCAGCAGGAAACCTCCCTCCACAGACAAAAGTATACGTTTAAGTATAAGTTGAGCTCCTGAGGTCCTGGCCGTATGATTGACTTGTAAGTGTTTTTCCCCTGTGTTTTTTGTGTAAGAGTGTATGCTCTGTTTTTGCGAGGAGCTTTGCGTTCCGAGGACCCGCAGGCTGTCGCGTGAGTTGGATGGGACACCAACAGGGAGCAGGCCCGTGTCGCGGCGCAGGCCAAGGCAACACTCAACACTGAGGCAACTGGGAAGTGTCCCGGTGCTCCTCAAGGGCTGCCCACCACAAGCTCCCACAGAGGACTCATGAACGCTCTGGTCCGGACCACGTCTGAGACCGGCAACGCTGAAAAGCGACAAACGTCACAGACGCGTGTCCTCTCTGGGAGTGTGGAATGAGACCTATGGCAGAAACGGCTTCTATTTAAAATCTTCCCAAGGTGAAGTAGTCATATCGAATGTGACGTCACCAAGCCAGGGACGTATCAAAGGAGGATCCCGCTCATTTTGCTTTGAGGTCGAGGCTTTGCTGCTGTGTGCTTTATTCTGTTTCAGGTCCAGTGTTACAGCGATTCCCTTTGCCATGTGTTGAGCCAGCCGTGTGGTGACTGCGCAATAATGAGGCAGGAGAGACATTGACTGCCACTGCTGTTTTGTTTCCTTGTGGTTTATGTAGTTGTTTTTATTTGTGATTGTATTATTAGTCTTTTGGTTTCTCTCGGCTGTGGCAATCATTGTTTTTCCCCAGTCAATTGAACACTATAGATCATTGTAACTGCCTCATGGCAGTAATTGTGGCTTTTACGCACGCTCCTTCCGCCTCTAGAATCATGTCAATACCAAAATGACGCCCAACATAATGATCAAATGATTTTCACTTTTAACTGATTCTTGCTCAAGCATATGTTTCAGCAGCAAAGTGGATCTACGGGACGCTTCGATAAAGCCAATCACAGCAGCTCCTCTCATCAGGAACAGACAGTTTAACGAGCCAACACTTCAGCAGGAAACCTCCCTCCACAGACAAAAGTATACGTTTAAGTATAAGTTGAGCTCCTGAGGTCCTGGCCGTATGATTGACTTGTAAGTGTTTTTCCCCTGTGTTTTTTGTGTAAGAGTGTATGCTCTGTTTTTGCGAGGAGCTTTGCGTTCCGAGGACCCGCAGGCTGTCGCGTGAGTTGGATGGGACACCAACAGGGAGCAGGCCCGTGTCGCGGCGCAGGCCAAGGCAACACTCAACACTGAGGCAACTGGGAAGTGTCCCGGTGCTCCTCAAGGGCTGCCCACCACAAGCTCCCACAGAGGACTCATGAACGCTCTGGTCCGGACCACGTCTGAGACCGGCAACGCTGAAAAGCGACAAACGTCACAGACGCGTGTCCTCTCTGGGAGTGTGGAATGAGACCTATGGCAGAAATAACACCCATGGTTTCCGGAGCTCTTTCACCAGAGAAGAGCTCATTAACATCATCACTTGTTACTTTGCCCCATTCAGGCCTGGAGTGCATTTGTGTTCTCTGGTTTCTAACATAACAGTGTGTTTTATGTGAAGCTTTTCAGTTTCTGAGGTTTGCAGGCATGAAACAGCAATTTTAAAGCACAGTCAACTGAAAATGACTCAGTGTGAGTGAAAAGTGGTCAGAATCAACACTATTGTGTTTATCGTGAAGCTTTTCAGTTTCTGAGGTTTGCAGGAATGACACACAAATTTTAGAAAAAAGTCAACTGAAAACCACTCAGTGTGAGTGAATACTGGTCAGAATCAGCACTTATGTGTTTTTTGTCACGCTTTTCAGTTTGTGAGGTCTGCAGGCCTGAAACAACTGAAAATGACTCAGTGTGATTGAATCGTGGTCAGAATCAACGCTTGTGTGATGTTTGTGAAACTTTTCAGTTTCTGAAGTTTGCAGGAACGAAACAATCAACAATGAGGCAACTGGGAAGTGTCCCAAGCTCCCACAGAGGACTCATGAACGCTCTGGTCCGGACCACGTCTGAGACCGGCAACGCTGAAAAGCGACAAACGTCACAGACGCGTGTCCTCTCTGGGAGTGTGGAATGAGACCTATGGCAGAAACGGCTCCTATTTAAAATCTTCCCAAGGTGAAGTAGTCATATCGAATGTGACGTCACCAAGCCAGGGACGTATCAAAGGAGGATCCCGCTCATTTTGCTTTGAGGTCGAGGCTTTGCTGCTGTGTGCTTTATTCTGTTTCAGGTCCAGTGTTACAGCGATTCCCTTTGCCATGTGTTGAGCCAGCCGTGTGGTGACTGCGCAATAATGAGGCAGGAGAGACATTGACTGCCACTGCTGTTTTGTTTCCTTGTGGTTTATGTAGTTGTTTTTATTTGTGATTGTATTATTAGTCTTTTGGTTTCTCTCGGCTGTGGCAATCATTGTTTTTCCCCAGTCAATTGAACACTATAGATCATTGTAACTGCCTCATGGCAGTAATTGTGGCTTTTACGCACGCTCCTTCCGCCTCTAGAATCATGTCAATACCAAAATGACGCCCAACATAATGATCAAATGATTTTCACTTTTAACTGATTCTTGCTCAAGCATATGTTTCAGCAGCAAAGTGGATCTACGGGACGCTTCGATAAAGCCAATCACAGCAGCTCCTCTCATCAGGAACAGACAGTTTAACGAGCCAACACTTCAGCAGGAAACCTCCCTCCACAGACAAAAGTATACGTTTAAGTATAAGTTGAGCTCCTGAGGTCCTGGCCGTATGATTGACTTGTAAGTGTTTTTCCCCTGTGTTTTTTGTGTAAGAGTGTATGCTCTGTTTTTGCGAGGAGCTTTGCGTTCCGAGGACCCGCAGGCTGTCGCGTGAGTTGGATGGGACACCAACAGGGAGCAGGCCCGTGTCGCGGCGCAGGCCAAGGCAACACTCAACACTGAGGCAACTGGGAAGTGTCCCGGTGCTCCTCAAGGGCTGCCCACCACAAGCTCCCACAGAGGACTCATGAACGCTCTGGTCCGGACCACGTCTGAGACCGGCAACGCTGAAAAGCGACAAACGTCACAGACGCGTGTCCTCTCTGGGAGTGTGGAATGAGACCTATGGCAGAAATAACACCCATGGTTTCCGGAGCTCTTTCACCAGAGAAGAGCTCATTAACATCATCACTTGTTACTTTGCCCCATTCAGGCCTGGAGTGCATTTGTGTTCTCTGGTTTCTAACATAACAGTGTGTTTTATGTGAAGCTTTTCAGTTTCTGAGGTTTGCAGGCATGAAACAGTCATTTTAAAGCACAGTCAACTGAAAATGACTCAGTGTGAGTGAAAAGTGGTCAGAATCAACACTATTGTGTTTATCGTGAAGCTTTTCAGTTTCTGAGGTTTGCAGGAATGACACACAAATTTTAGAAAAAAGTCAACTGAAAACCATTCAGTGTGAGTGAATACTGGTCAGAATCAGCACTTATGTGTTTTTTGTCAAGCTTTTCAGTTTGTGAGGTCTGCAGGCCTGAAACAACTGAAAATGACTCAGTGTGACTGAATCGTGGTCAGAATCAACGCTTGTGTGATGTTTGTGAAACTTTTCAGTTTCTGAAGTTTGCAGGAATGAAACAATCAACAATGAGGCAACTGGGAAGTGTCCCAAGCTCCCACAGAGGACTCATGAACGCTCTGGTCCGGACCACGTCTGAGACCGGCAACGCTGAAAAGCGACAAACGTCACAGACGCGTGTCCTCTCTGGGAGTGTGGAATGAAACCTATGGCTGAAACGGCTCCTATTTAAAATCTTCCCAAGGTGAAGTAGTCATATCGAATGTGACGTCACCAAGCCAGGGACGTATCAAAGGAGGATCCCGCTCATTTTGCTTTGAGGTCGAGGCTTTGCTGCTGTGTGCTTTATTCTGTTTCAGGTCCAGTGTTACAGCGATTCCCTTTGCCATGTGTTGAGCCAGCCGTGTGGTGACTGCGCAATAATGAGGCAGGAGAGACATTGACTGCCACTGCTGTTTTGTTTCCTTGTGGTTTATGTAGTTGTTTTTATTTGTGATTGTATTATTAGTCTTTTGGTTTCTCTCGGCTGTGGCAATCATTGTTTTTCCCCAGTCAATTGAACACTATAGATCATTGTAACTGCCTCATGGCAGTAATTGTGGCTTTTACGCACGCTCCTTCCGCCTCTAGAATCATGTCAATACCAAAATGACGCCCAACATAATGATCAAATGATTTTCACTTTTAACTGATTCTTGCTCAAGCATATGTTTCAGCAGCAAAGTGGATCTACGGGACGCTTCGATAAAGCCAATCACAGCAGCTCCTCTCATCAGGAACAGACAGTTTAACGAGCCAACACTTCAGCAGGAAACCTCCCTCCACAGACAAAAGTATACGTTTAAGTATAAGTTGAGCTCCTGAGGTCCTGGCCGTATGATTGACTTGTAAGTGTTTTTCCCCTGTGTTTTTTGTGTAAGAGTGTATGCTCTGTTTTTGCGAGGAGCTTTGCGTTCCGAGGACCCGCAGGCTGTCGCGTGAGTTGGATGGGACACCAACAGGGAGCAGGCCCGTGTCGCGGCGCAGGCCAAGGCAACACTCAACACTGAGGCAACTGGGAAGTGTCCCGGTGCTCCTCAAGGGCTGCCCACCACAAGCTCCCACAGAGGACTCATGAACGCTCTGGTCCGGACCACGTCTGAGACCGGCAACGCTGAAAAGCGACAAACGTCACAGACGCGTGTCCTCTCTGGGAGTGTGGAATGAGACCTATGGCAGAAATAACACCCATGGTTTCCGGAGCTCTTTCAGCAGAGAAGAGCTCATTAACATCATCACTTGTTACTTTGCCCCATTCAGGCCTGGAGTGCATTTGTGTTCTCTGGTTTCTAACATAACAGTGTGTTTTATGTGAAGCTTTTCAGTTTCTGAGGTTTGCAGGCATGAAACAGTCATTTTAAAGCACAGTCAACTGAAAATGACTCAGTGTGAGTGAAAAGTGGTCAGAATCAACACTATTGTGTTTATCGTGAAGCTTTTCAGTTTCTGAGGTTTGCAGGAATGACACACAAATTTTAGAAAAAAGTCAACTGAAAACCACTCAGTGTGAGTGAATACTGGTCAGAATCAGCACTTATGTGTTTTTTGTCACGCTTTTCAGTTTGTGAGGTCTGCAGGCCTGAAACAACTGAAAATGACTCAGTGTGACTGAATCGTGGTCAGAATCAACGCTTGTGTGATGTTTGTGACACTTTTCAGTTTCTGAAGTTTGCAGGAATGAAACAAGCAACAATGAGGCAACTGGGAAGTGTCCCAAGCTCCCACAGAGGACTCATGAACGCTCTGGTCCGGACCACGTCTGAGACCGGCAACGCTGAAAAGCGACAAACGTCACAGACGCGTGTCCTCTCTGGGAGTGTGGAATGAGACCTATGGCAGAAACGGCTCCTATTTAAAATCTTCCCAAGGTGAAGTAGTCATATCGAATGTGACGTCACCAAGCCAGGGACGTATCAAAGGAGGATCCCGCTCATTTTGCTTTGAAGTCGAGGCTTTGCTGCTGTGTGCTTTATTCTGTTTCAGGTCCAGTGTTACAGCGATTCCCTTTGCCATGTGTTGAGCCAGCCGTGTGGTGACTGCGCAATAATGAGGCAGGAGAGACATTGACTGCCACTGCTGTTTTGTTTCCTTGTGGTTTATGTAGTTGTTTTTATTTGTGATTGTATTATTAGTCTTTTGGTTTCTCTCGGCTGTGGCAATCATTGTTTTTCCCCAGTCAATTGAACACTATAGATCATTGTAACTGCCTCATGGCAGTAATTGTGGCTTTTACGCACGCTCCTTCCGCCTCTAGAATCATGTCAATACCAAAATGACGCCCAACATAATGATCAAATGATTTTCACTTTTAACTGATTCTTGCTCAAGCATATGTTTCAGCAGCAAAGTGGATCTACGGGACGCTTCGATAAAGCCAATCACAGCAGCTCCTCTCATCAGGAACAGACAGTTTAACGAGCCAACACTTCAGCAGGAAACCTCCCTCCACAGACAAAAGTATACGTTTAAGTATAAGTTGAGCTCCTGAGGTCCTGGCCGTATGATTGACTTGTAAGTGTTTTTCCCCTGTGTTTTTTGTGTAAGAGTGTATGCTCTGTTTTTGCGAGGAGCTTTGCGTTCCGAGGACCCGCAGGCTGTCGCGTGAGTTGGATGGGACACCAACAGGGAGCAGGCCCGTGTCGCGGCGCAGGCCAAGGCAACACTCAACACTGAGGCAACTGGGAAGTGTCCCGGTGCTCCTCAAGGGCTGCCCACCACAAGCTCCCACAGAGGACTCATGAACGCTCTGGTCCGGACCACGTCTGAGACCGGCAACGCTGAAAAGCGACAAACGTCACAGACGCGTGTCCTCTCTGGGAGTGTGGAATGAGACCTATGGCAGAAATAACACCCATGGTTTCCGGAGCTCTTTCACCAGAGAAGAGCTCATTAACATCATCACTTGTTACTTTGCCCCATTCAGGCCTGGAGTGCATTTGTGTTCTCTGGTTTCTAACATAACAGTGTGTTTTATGTGAAGCTTTTCAGTTTCTGAGGTTTGCAGGCATGAAACAGTCATTTTAAAGCACAGTCAACTGAAAATGACTCAGTGTGAGTGAAAAGTGGTCAGAATCAACACTATTGTGTTTATCGTGAAGCTTTTCAGTTTCTGAGGTTTGCAGGAATGACACACAAATTTTAGAAAAAAGTCAACTGAAAACCACTCAGTGTGAGTGAATACTGGTCAGAATCAGCACTTATGTGTTTTTTGTCAAGCTTTTCAGTTTGTGAGGTCTGCAGGCCTGAAACAACTGAAAATGACTCAGTGTGACTGAATCGTGGTCAGAATCAACGCTTGTGTGATGTTTGTGAAACTTTTCAGTTTCTGAAGTTTGCAGGAATGAAACAATCAACAATGAGGCAACTGGGAAGTGTCCCAAGCTCCCACAGAGGACTCATGAACGCTCTGGTCCGGACCACGTCTGAGACCGGCAACGCTGAAAAGCGACAAACGTCACAGACGCGTGTCCTCTCTGGGAGTGTGGAATGAGACCTATGGCAGAAATAACACCCATGGTTTCCGGAGCTCTTTCACCAGAGAAGAGCTCATTAACATCATCACTTGTTACTTTGACCCATTCAGGCCTGGAGTGCATTTGTGTTCTCTGGTTTCTAACATAACAGTGTGTTTTATGTGAAGCTTTTCAGTTTCTGAGGTTTGCAGGCATGAAACAGTCATTTCAAAGCACAGTCAACTGAAAATGACTCAGTGTGAGTGAAAAGTGGTCAGAATCAACACTATTGTGTTTATCGTGAAGCTTTTCAGTTTCTGAGGTTTGCAGGAATGACACACAAATTTTAGAAAAAAGTCAACTGAAAACCACTCAGTGTGAGTGAATACTGGTCAGAATCAGCACTTATGTGTTTTTTGTCACGCTTTTCAGTTTGTGAGGTCTGCAGGCCTGAAACAACTGAAAATGACTCAGTGTGACTGAATCGTGGTCAGAATCAACGCTTGTGTGATGTTTGTGAAACTTTTCATTTTCTGAAGTTTGCAGGAATGAAACAAGCAACAATGAGGCAACTGGGAAGTGTCCCAAGCTCCCACAGAGGACTCATGAACGCTCTGGTCCGGACCACGTCTGAGACCGGCAACGCTGAAAAGCGACAAACGTCACAGACGCGTGTCCTCTCTGGGAGTGTGGAATGAGACCTATGGCAGAAACGGCTTCTATTTAAAATCTTCCCAAGGTGAAGTAGTCATATCGAATGTGACGTCACCAAGCCAGGGACGTATCAAAGGAGGATCCCGCTCATTTTGCTTTGAGGTCGAGGCTTTGCTGCTGTGTGCTTTATTCTGTTTCAGGTCCAGTGTTACAGCGATTCCCTTTGCCATGTGTTGAGCCAGCCGTGTGGTGACTGCGCAATAATGAGGCAGGAGAGACATTGACTGCCACTGCTGTTTTGTTTCCTTGTGGTTTATGTAGTTGTTTTTATTTGTGATTGTATTATTAGTCTTTTGGTTTCTCTCGGCTGTGGCAATCATTGTTTTTCCCCAGTCAATTGAACACTATAGATCATTGTAACTGCCTCATGGCAGTAATTGTGGCTTTTACGCACGCTCCTTCCGCCTCTAGAATCATGTCAATACCAAAATGACGCCCAACATAATGATCAAATGATTTTCACTTTTAACTGATTCTTGCTCAAGCATATGTTTCAGCAGCAAAGTGGATCTACGGGACGCTTCGATAAAGCCAATCACAGCAGCTCCTCTCATCAGGAACAGACAGTTTAACGAGCCAACACTTCAGCAGGAAACCTCCCTCCACAGACAAAAGTATACGTTTAAGTATAAGTTGAGCTCCTGAGGTCCTGGCCGTATTATTGACTTGTAAGTGTTTTTCCCCTGTGTTTTTTGTGTAGGAGTGTAGGCTCTGTTTTTGCGAGGAGCTTTGCGTTCCGAGGACCCGCAGGCTGTCGCGTGAGTTGGATGGGACACCAACAGGGAGCAGGCCCGTGTCGCGGCGCAGGCCAAGGCAACACTCAACACTGAGGCAACTGGGAAGTGTCCCGGTGCTCCTCAAGGGCTGCCCACCACAAGCTCCCACAGAGGACTCATGAACGCTCTGGTCCGGACCACGTCTGAGACCGGCAACGCTGAAAAGCGACAAACGTCACAGACGCGTGTCCTCTCTGGGAGTGTGGAATGAGACCTATGGCAGAAACGGCTCCTATTTAAAATCTTCCGAGGGTGAAGTAGTCATATCGAATGTGACGTCACCAAGCCAGGGACGTATCAAAGGAGGATCCCGCTCATTTTGCTTTGAAGTCGAGGCTTTGCTGCTGTGTGCTTTATTCTGTTTCAGGTCCAGTGTTACAGCGATTCCCTTTGCCATGTGTTGAGCCAGCCGTGTGGTGACTGCGCAATAATGAGGCAGGAGAGACATTGACTGCCACTGCTGTTTTGTTTCCTTGTGGTTTATGTAGTTGTTTTTATTTGTGATTGTATTATTAGTCTTTTGGTTTCTCTCGGCTGTGGCAATCATTGTTTTTCCCCAGTCAATTGAACACTATAGATCATTGTAACTGCCTCATGGCAGTAATTGTGGCTTTTACGCACGCTCCTTCCGCCTCTAGAATCATGTCAATACCAAAATGACACCCAACATAATGATTTCATGTAATGATCAAATGATTTTCACTTTCACTGATTCTTGCTCAAGCATATGTTTCAGCAGCAAAGTGGATCTACGGGACGCTTCGATAAAGCCAATCACAGCAGCTCCTCTCATCAGGAACAGACAGTTTAACGAGCCAACACTTCAGCAGGAAACCTCCCTCCACAGACAAAAGTATACGTTTAAGTATAAGTTGAGCTCCTGAGGTCCTGGCCGTATTATTGACTTGTAAGTGTTTTTCCCCTGTGTTTTTTGTGTAAGAGTGTATGCTCTGTTATTGCGAGGAGCTTTGCGTTCCGAGGACCCGCAGGCTGTCGCGTGAGTTGGATGGGACACCAACAGGGAGCAGGCCCGTGTCGCGGCGCAGGCCAAGGCAACACTCAACACTGAGGCAACTGGGAAGTGTCCCGGTGCTCCTCAAGGGCTGGCCACCACAAGCTCCCACAGAGGACTCATGAACGCTCTGGTCCGGACCACGTCTGAGACCGGCAACGCTGAAAAGCGACAAACGTCACAGACGCGTGTCCTCTCTGGGAGTGTGGAATGAGACCTATGGCAGAAATAACACCCATGGTTTCCGGAGCTCTTTCACCAGAGAAGAGCTCATTAACATCATCACTTGTTACTTTGCCCCATTCAGGCCTGGAGTGCATTTGTGTTCTCTGGTTTCTAACATAACAGTGTGTTTTATGTGAAGCTTTTCAGTTTCTGAGGTTTGCAGGCATGAAACAGTCATTTTAAAGCACAGTCAACTGAAAATGACTCAGTGTGAGTGAAAAGTGGTCAGAATCAACACTATTGTGTTTATCGTGAAGCTTTTCAGTTTCTGAGGTTTGCAGGAATGACACACAAATTTTAGAAAAAAGTCAACTGAAAACCACTCAGTGTGAGTGAATACTGGTCAGAATCAGCACTTATGTGTTTTTTGTCAAGCTTTTGAGTTTGTGAGGTCTGCAGGCCTGAAACAACTGAAAATGACTCAGTGTGACTGAATCGTGGTCAGAATCAACGCTTGTGTGATGTTTGTGAAACTTTTCAGTTTCTGAAGTTTGCAGGAATGAAACAATCAACAATGAGGCAACTGGGAAGTGTCCCAAGCTCCCACAGAGGACTCATGAACGCTCTGGTCCGGACCACGTCTGAGACCGGCAACGCTGAAAAGCGACAAACGTCACAGACGCGTGTCCTCTCTGGGAGTGTGGAATGAGACCTATGGCAGAAACGGCTCCTATTTAAAATCTTCCCAAGGTGAAGTAGTCATATCGAATGTGACGTCACCAAGCCAGGGACGTATCAAAGGAGGATCCCGCTCATTTTGCTTTGAGGTCGAGGCTTTGCTGCTGTGTGCTTTATTCTGTTTCAGGTCCAGTGTTACAGCGATTCCCTTTGCCATGTGTTGAGCCAGCCGTGTGGTGACTGCGCAATAATGAGGCAGGAGAGACATTGACTGCCACTGCTGTTTTGTTTCCTTGTGGTTTATGTAGTTGTTTTTATTTGTGATTGTATTATTAGTCTTTTGGTTTCTCTCGGCTGTGGCAATCATTGTTTTTCCCCAGTCAATTGAACACTATAGATCATTGTAACTGCCTCATGGCAGTAATTGTGGCTTTTACGCACGCTCCTTCCGCCTCTAGAATCATGTCAATACCAAAATGACGCCCAACATAATGATCAAATGATTTTCACTTTTAACTGATTCTTGCTCAAGCATATGTTTCAGCAGCAAAGTGGATCTACGGGACGCTTCGATAAAGCCAATCACAGCAGCTCCTCTCATCAGGAACAGACAGTTTAACGAGCCAACACTTCAGCAGGAAACCTCCCTCCACAGACAAAAGTATACGTTTAAGTATAAGTTGAGCTCCTGAGGTCCTGGCCGTATGATTGACTTGTAAGTGTTTTTCCCCTGTGTTTTTTGTGTAAGAGTGTATGCTCTGTTTTTGCGAGGAGCTTTGCGTTCCGAGGACCCGCAGGCTGTCGCGTGAGTTGGATGGGACACCAACAGGGAGCAGGCCCGTGTCGCGGCGCAGGCCAAGGCAACACTCAACACTGAGGCAACTGGGAAGTGTCCCGGTGCTCCTCAAGGGCTGCCCACCACAAGCTCCCACAGAGGACTCATGAACGCTCTGGTCCGGACCACGTCTGAGACCGGCAACGCTGAAAAGCGACAAACGTCACAGACGCGTGTCCTCTCTGGGAGTGTGGAATGAGACCTATGGCAGAAATAACACCCATGGTTTCCGGAGCTCTTTCAGCAGAGAAGAGCTCATTAACATCATCACTTGTTACTTTGCCCCATTCAGGCCTGGAGTGCATTTGTGTTCTCTGGTTTCTAACATAACAGTGTGTTTTATGTGAAGCTTTTCAGTTTCTGAGGTTTGCAGGCATGAAACAGTCATTTTAAAGCACAGTCAACTGAAAATGACTCAGTGTGAGTGAAAAGTGGTCAGAATCAACACTATTGTGTTTATCGTGAAGCTTTTCAGTTTCTGAGGTTTGCAGGAATGACACACAAATTTTAGAAAAAAGTCAACTGAAAACCACTCAGTGTCAGTGAATACTGGTCAGAATCAGCACTTATGTGTTTTTTGTCAAGCTTTTGAGTTTGTGAGGACTGCAGGCCTGAAACAACTGAAAATGCCTCAGTGTGATTGAATCGTGATCAGAATCAACGCTTGTGTGATGTTTGTGACACTTTTCAGTTTCTGAAGTTTGCAGGAATGAAACAAGCAACAATGAGGCAACTGGGAAGTGTCCCAAGCTCCCACAGAGGACTCATGAACGCTCTGGTCCGGACCACGTCTGAGACCGGCAACGCTGAAAAGCGACAAACATCACAGACGCGTGTCCTCTCTGGGAGTGTGGAATGAGACCTATGGCAGAAACGGCTCCTATTTAAAATCTTCCCAAGGTGAAGTAGTCATATCGAATGTGACGTCACCAAGCCAGGGACGTATCAAAGGAGGATCCCGCTCATTTTGCTTTGAGGTCGAGGCTTTGCTGCTGTGTGCTTTATTCTGTTTCAGGTCCAGTGTTACAGCGATTCCCTTTGCCATGTGTTGAGCCAGCCGTGTGGTGACTGCGCAATAATGAGGCAGGAGAGACATTGACTGCCACTTCTGTTTTGTTTCCTTGTGGTTTATGTAGTTGTTTTTATTTGTGATTGTATTATTAGTCTTTTGGTTTCTCTCGGCTGTGGCAATCATTGTTTTTCCCCAGTCAATTGAACACTATAGATCATTGTAACTGCCTCATGGCAGTAATTGTGGCTTTTACGCACGCTCCTTCCGCCTCTAGAATCATGTCAATACCAAAATGACGCCCAACATAATGATCAAATGATTTTCACTTTTAACTGATTCTTGCTCAAGCATATGTTTCAGCAGCAAAGTGGATCTACGGGACGCTTCGATAAAGCCAATCACAGCAGCTCCTCTCATCAGGAACAGACAGTTTAACGAGCCAACACTTCAGCAGGAAACCTCCCTCCACAGACAAAAGTATACGTTTAAGTATAAGTTGAGCTCCTGAGGTCCTGGCCGTATTATTGACTTGTAAGTGTTTTTCCCCTGTGTTTTTTGTGTAGGAGTGTATGCTCTGTTTTTGCGAGGAGCTTTGCGTTCCGAGGACCCGCAGGCTGTCGCGTGAGTTGGATGGGACACCAACAGGGAGCAGGCCCGTGTCGCGGCGCAGGCCAAGGCAACACTCAACACTGAGGCAACTGGGAAGTGTCCCGGTGCTCCTCAAGGGCTGGCCACCACAAGCTCCCACAGAGGACTCATGAACGCTCTGGTCCGGACCACGTCTGAGACCGGCAACGCTGAAAAGCGACAAACGTCACAGACGCGTGTCCTCTCTGGGAGTGTGGAATGAGACCTATGGCAGAAATAACACCCATGGTTTCCGGAGCTCTTTCACCAGAGAAGAGCTCATTAACATCATCACTTGTTACTTTGCCCCATTCAGGCCTGGAGTGCATTTGTGTTCTCTGGTTTCTAACATAACAGTGTGTTTTATGTGAAGCTTTTCAGTTTCTGAGGTTTGCAGGCATGAAACAGTCATTTTAAAGCACAGTCAACTGAAAATGACTCAGTGTGAGTGAAAAGTGGTCAGAATCAACACTATTGTGTTTATCGTGAAGCTTTTCAGTTTCTGAGGTTTGCAGGAATGACACACAAATTTTAGAAAAAAGTCAACTGAAAACCACTCAGTGTGAGTGAATACTGGTCAGAATCAGCACTTATGTGTTTTTTGTCAAGCTTTTGAGTTTGTGAGGACTGCAGGCCTGAAACAACTGAAAATGCCTCAGTGTGATTGAATCGTGATCAGAATCAACGCTTGTGTGATGTTTGTGACACTTTTCAGTTTCTGAAGTTTGCAGGAATGAAACAAGCAACAATGAGGCAACTGGGAAGTGTCCCAAGCTCCCACAGAGGACTCATGAACGCTCTGGTCCGGACCACGTCTGAGACCGGCAACGCTGAAAAGCGACAAACGTCACAGACGCGTGTCCTCTCTGGGAGTGTGGAATGAGACCTATGGCAGAAATAACACCCATGGTTTCCGGAGCTCTTTCACCAGAGAAGAGCTCATTAACATCATCACTTGTTACTTTGCCCCATTCAGGCCTGGAGTGCATTTGTGTTCTCTGGTTTCTAACATAACAGTGTGTTTTATGTGAAGCTTTTCAGTTTCTGAGGTTTGCAGGCATGAAACAGTCATTTTAAAGCACAGTCAACTGAAAATGACTCAGTGTGAGTGAAAAGTGGTCAGAATCAACACTATTGTGTTTATCGTGAAGCTTTTCAGTTTCTGAGGTTTGCAGGAATGACACACAAATTTTAGAAAAAAGTCAACTGAAAACCACTCAGTGTCAGTGAATACTGGTCAGAATCAGCACTTATGTGTTTTTTGTCAAGCTTTTGAGTTTGTGAGGACTGCAGGCCTGAAACAACTGAAAATGCCTCAGTGTGATTGAATCGTGATCAGAATCAACGCTTGTGTGATGTTTGTGACACTTTTCAGTTTCTGAAGTTTGCAGGAATGAAACAAGCAACAATGAGGCAACTGGGAAGTGTCCCAAGCTCCCACAGAGGACTCATGAACGCTCTGGTCCGGACCACGTCTGAGACCGGCAACGCTGAAAAGCGACAAACGTCACAGACGCGTGTCCTCTCTGGGAGTGTGGAATGAGACCTATGGCAGAAACGGCTTCTATTTAAAATCTTCCCAAGGTGAAGTAGTCATATCGAATGTGACGTCACCAAGCCAGGGACGTATCAAAGGAGGATCCCGCTCATTTTGCTTTGAGGTCGAGGCTTTGCTGCTGTGTGCTTTATTCTGTTTCAGGTCCAGTGTTACAGCGATTCCCTTTGCCATGTGTTGAGCCAGCCGTGTGGTGACTGCGCAATAATGAGGCAGGAGAGACATTGACTGCCACTGCTGTTTTGTTTCCTTGTGGTTTATGTAGTTGTTTTTATTTGTGATTGTATTATTAGTCTTTTGGTTTCTCTCGGCTGTGGCAATCATTGTTTTTCCCCAGTCAATTGAACACTATAGATCATTGTAACTGCCTCATGGCAGTAATTGTGGCTTTTACGCACGCTCCTTCCGCCTCTAGAATCATGTCAATACCAAAATGACGCCCAACATAATGATCAAATGATTTTCACTTTTAACTGATTCTTGCTCAAGCATATGTTTCAGCAGCAAAGTGGATCTACGGGACGCTTCGATAAAGCCAATCACAGCAGCTCCTCTCATCAGGAACAGACAGTTTAACGAGCCAACACTTCAGCAGGAAACCTCCCTCCACAGACAAAAGTATACGTTTAAGTATAAGTTGAGCTCCTGAGGTCCTGGCCGTATTATTGACTTGTAAGTGTTTTTCCCCTGTGTTTTTTGTGTAGGAGTGTATGCTCTGTTTTTGCGAGGAGCTTTGCGTTCCGAGGACCCGCAGGCTGTCGCGTGAGTTGGATGGGACACCAACAGGGAGCAGGCCCGTGTCGCGGCGCAGGCCAAGGCAACACTCAACACTGAGGCAACTGGGAAGTGTCCCGGTGCTCCTCAAGGGCTGCCCACCACAAGCTCCCACAGAGGACTCATGAACGCTCTGGTCCGGACCACGTCTGAGACCGGCAACGCTGAAAAGCGACAAACGTCACAGACGCGTGTCCTCTCTGGGAGTGTGGAATGAGACCTATGGCAGAAATAACACCCATGGTTTCCGGAGCTCTTTCACCAGAGAAGAGCTCATTAACATCATCACTTGTTACTTTGCCCCATTCAGGCCTGGAGTGCATTTGTGTTCTCTGGTTTCTAACATAACAGTGTGTTTTATGTGAAGCTTTTCAGTTTCTGAGGTTTGCAGGCATGAAACAGTCATTTTAAAGCACAGTCAACTGAAAATGACTCAGTGTGAGTGAAAAGTGGGCAGAATCAACACTATTGTGTTTATCGTGAAGCTTTTCAGTTTCTGAGGTTTGCAGGAATGACACACAAATTTTAGAAAAAAGTCAACTGAAAACCACTCAGTGTGAGTGAATACTGGTCAGAATCAGCACTTATGTGTTTTTTGTCACGCTTTTCAGTTTGTGAGGTCTGCAGGCCTGAAACAACTGAAAATGACTCAGTGTGATTGAATCGTGGTCAGAATCAACGCTTGTGTGATGTTTGTGACACTTTTCAGTTTCTGAAGTTTGCAGGAATGAAACAAGCAACAATGAGGCAACTGGGAAGTGTCCCGGTGCTCCTCAAGGGCTGCCCACCACAAGCTCCCACAGAGGACTCATGAACGCTCTGGTCCGGACCACGTCTGAGACCGGCAACGCTGAAAAGCGACAAACGTCACAGACGCGTGTCCTCTCTGGGAGTGTGGAATGAGACCTATGGCAGAAACGGCTCCTATTTAAAATCTTCCCAAGGAGAAGTAGTCATATCGAATGTGATGTCACCAAGCCAGGGACGTATCAAAGGAGGATCCCGCTCATTTTGCTTTGAGGTCGAGGCTTTGCTGCTGTGTGCTTTATTCTGTTTCAGGTCCAGTGTTACAGCGATTCCCTTTGCCATGTGTTGAGCCAGCCGTGTGGTGACTGCGCAATAATGAGGCAGGAGAGACATTGACTGCCACTGCTGTTTTGTTTCCTTGTGGTTTATGTAGTTGTTTTTATTTGTGATTGTATTATTGGTCTTTTGGTTTCTCTCGGCTGTGGCAATCATTGTTTTTCCCCATTCAATTGAACACTATAGATCATTGTAACTGCCTCATGGCAGTAATTGTGGCTTTTACGCACGCTCCTTCCGCCTCTAGAATCATGTCAATACCAAAATGACGCCCAACATAATGATCAAATGATTTTCACTTTCACTGATTCTTGCTCAAGCATATGTTTCAGCAGCAAAGTGGATCTACGGGACGCTTCGATAAAGCCAATCACAGCAGCTCCTCTCATCAGGAACAGACAGTTTAACGAGCCAACACTTCAGCAGGAAACCTCCCTCCACAGACAAAAGTATACGTTTAAGTATAAGTTGAGCTCCTGAGGTCCTGGCCGTATTATTGACTTGTAAGTGTTTTTCCCCTGTGTTTTTTGTGTAGGAGTGTATGCTCTGTTTTTGCGAGGAGCTTTGCGTTCCGAGGACCCGCAGGCTGTCGCGTGAGTTGGATGGGACACCAACAGGGAGCAGGCCCGTGTCGCGGCGCAGGCCAAGGCAACACTCAACACTGAGGCAACTGGGAAGTGTCCCGGTGCTCCTCAAGGGCTGCCCACCACAAGCTCCCACAGAGGACTCATGAACGCTCTGGTCCGGACCACGTCTGAGACCGGCAACGCTGAAAAGCGACAAACGTCACAGACGCGTGTCCTCTCTGGGAGTGTGGAATGAGACCTATGGCAGAAATAACACCCATGGTTTCCGGAGCTCTTTCACCAGAGAAGAGCTCATTAACATCATCACTTGTTACTTTGCCCCATTCAGGCCTGGAGTGCATTTGTGTTCTCTGGTTTCTAACATAACAGTGTGTTTTATGTGAAGCTTTTCAGTTTCTGAGGTTTGCAGGCATGAAACAGTCATTTTAAAGCACAGTCAACTGAAAATGACTCAGTGTGAGTGAAAAGTGGGCAGAATCAACACTATTGTGTTTATCGTGAAGCTTTTCAGTTTCTGAGGTTTGCAGGAATGACACACAAATTTTAGAAAAAAGTCAACTGAAAACCACTCAGTGTGAGTGAATACTGGTCAGAATCAGCACTTATGTGTTTTTTGTCAAGCTTTTCAGTTTGTGAGGTCTGCAGGCCTGAAACAACTGAAAATGACTCAGTGTGATTGAATCGTGGTCAGAATCAACGCTTGTGTGATGTTTGTGACACTTTTTAGTTTCTGAAGTTTGCAGGAATGAAACAAGCAACAATGAGGCAACTGGGAAGTGTCCCGGTGCTCCTCAAGGGCTGCCCACCACAAGCTCCCACAGAGGACTCATGAACGCTCTGGTCCGGACCACGTCTGAGACCGGCAACGCTGAAAAGCGACAAACGTCACAGACGCGTGTCCTCTCTGGGAGTGTGGAATGAGACCTATGGCAGAAACGGCTCCTATTTAAAATCTTCCCAAGGAGAAGTAGTCATATCGAATGTGATGTCACCAAGCCAGGGACGTATCAAAGGAGGATCCCGCTCATTTTGCTTTGAGGTCGAGGCTTTGCTGCTGTGTGCTTTATTCTGTTTCAGGTCCAGTGTTACAGCGATTCCCTTTGCCATGTGTTGAGCCAGCCGTGTGGTGACTGCGCAATAATGAGGCAGGAGAGACATTGACTGCCACTGCTGTTTTGTTTCCTTGTGGTTTATGTAGTTGTTTTTATTTGTGATTGTATTATTGGTCTTTTGGTTTCTCTCGGCTGTGGCAATCATTGTTTTTCCCCAGTCAATTGAACACTATAGATCATTGTAACTGCCTCATGGCAGTAATTGTGGCTTTTACGCACGCTCCTTCCGCCTCTAGAATCATGTCAATACCAAAATGACGCCCAACATAATGATCAAATGATTTTCACTTTCACTGATTCTTGCTCAAGCATATGTTTCAGCAGCAAAGTGGATCTACGGGACGCTTCGATAAAGCCAATCACAGCAGCTCCTCTCATCAGGAACAGACAGTTTAACGAGCCAACACTTCAGCAGGAAACCTCCCTCCACAGACAAAAGTATACGTTTAAGTATAAGTTGAGCTCCTGAGGTCCTGGCCGTATTATTGACTTGTAAGTGTTTTTCCCCTGTGTTTTTTGTGTAGGAGTGTATGCTCTGTTTTTGCGAGGAGCTTTGCGTTCCGAGGACCCGCAGGCTGTCGCGTGAGTTGGATGGGACACCAACAGGGAGCAGGCCCGTGTCGCGGCGCAGGCCAAGGCAACACTCAACACTGAGGCAACTGGGAAGTGTCCCGGTGCTCCTCAAGGGCTGGCCACCACAAGCTCCCACAGAGGACTCATGAACGCTCTGGTCCGGACCACGTCTGAGACCGGCAACGCTGAAAAGCGACAAACGTCACAGACGCGTGTCCTCTCTGGGAGTGTGGAATGAGACCTATGGCAGAAATAACACCCATGGTTTCCGGAGCTCTTTCAGCAGAGAAGAGCTCATTAACATCATCACTTGTTACTTTGCCCCATTCAGGCCTGGAGTGCATTTGTGTTCTCTGGTTTCTAACATAACAGTGTGTTTTATGTGAAGCTTTTCAGTTTCTGAGGTTTGCAGGCATGAAACAGTCATTTTAAAGCACAGTCAACTGAAAATGACTCAGTGTGAGTGAAAAGTGGTCAGAATCAACACTATTGTGTTTATCGTGAAGCTTTTCAGTTTCTGAGGTTTGCAGGAATGACACACAAATTTTAGAAAAAAGTCAACTGAAAACCACTCAGTGTGAGTGAATACTGGTCAGAATCAGCACTTATGTGTTTTTTGTCAAGCTTTTCAGTTTGTGAGGTCTGCAGGCCTGAAACAACTGAAAATGACTCAGTGTGACTGAATCGTGGTCAGAATCAACGCTTGTGTGATGTTTGTGAAACTTTTCAGTTTCTGAAGTTTGCAGGAATGAAACAATCAACAATGAGGCAACTGGGAAGTGTCCCAAGCTCCCACAGAGGACTCATGAACGCTCTGGTCCGGACCACGTCTGAGACCGGCAACGCTGAAAAGCGACAAACGTCACAGACGCGTGTCCTCTCTGGGAGTGTGGAATGAGACCTATGGCAGAAACGGCTCCTATTTAAAATGTTCCGAGGGTGAAGTAGTCATATCGAATGTGACGTCACCAAGCCAGGGACGTATCAAAGGAGGATCCCGCTCATTTTGCTTTGAAGTCGAGGCTTTGCTGCTGTGTGCTTTATTCTGTTTCAGGTCCAGTGTTACAGCGATTCCCTTTGCCATGTGTTGAGCCAGCCGTGTGGTGACTGCGCAATAATGAGGCAGGAGAGACATTGACTGCCACTGCTGTTTTGTTTCCTTGTGGTTTATGTAGTTGTTTTTATTTGTGATTGTATTATTAGTCTTTTGGTTTCTCTCGGCTGTGGCAATCATTGTTTTTCCCCAGTCAATTGAACACTATAGATCATTGTAACTGCCTCATGGCAGTAATTGTGGCTTTTACGCACGCTCCTTCCGCCTCTAGAATCATGTCAATACCAAAATGACGCCCAACATAATGATCAAATGATTTTCACTTTTAACTGATTCTTGCTCAAGCATATGTTTCAGCAGCAAAGTGGATCTACGGGACGCTTCGATAAAGCCAATCACAGCAGCTCCTCTCATCAGGAACAGACAGTTTAACGAGCCAACACTTCAGCAGGAAACCTCCCTCCACAGACAAAAGTATACGTTTAAGTATAAGTTGAGCTCCTGAGGTCCTGGCCGTATGATTGACTTGTAAGTGTTTTTCCCCTGTGTTTTTTGTGTAAGAGTGTATGCTCTGTTTTTGCGAGGAGCTTTGCGTTCCGAGGACCCGCAGGCTGTCGCGTGAGTTGGATGGGACACCAACAGGGAGCAGGCCCGTGTCGCGGCGCAGGCCAAGGCAACACTCAACACTGAGGCAACTGGGAAGTGTCCCGGTGCTCCTCAAGGGCTGCCCACCACAAGCTCCCACAGAGGACTCATGAACGCTCTGGTCCGGACCACGTCTGAGACCGGCAACGCTGAAAAGCGACAAACGTCACAGACGCGTGTCCTCTCTGGGAGTGTGGAATGAGACCTATGGCAGAAATAACACCCATGGTTTCCGGAGCTCTTTCACCAGAGAAGAGCTCATTAACATCATCACTTGTTACTTTGCCCCATTCAGGTCTGGAGTGCATTTGTGTTCTCTGGTTTCTAACATAACAGTGTGTTTTATGTGAAGCTTTTCAGTTTCTGAGGTTTGCAGGCATGAAACAGTCATTTTAAAGCACAGTCAACTGAAAATGACTCAGTGTGAGTGAAAAGTGGTCAGAATCAACACTATTGTGTTTATCGTGAAGCTTTTCAGTTTCTGAGGTTTGCAGGAATGACACACAAATTTTAGAAAAAAGTCAACTGAAAACCACTCAGTGTCAGTGAATACTGGTCAGAATCAGCACTTATGTGTTTTTTGTCAAGCTTTTCAGTTTGTGAGGACTGCAGGCCTGAAACAACTGAAAATGCCTCAGTGTGATTGAATCGTGATCAGAATCAACGCTTGTGTGATGTTTGTGACACTTTTCAGTTTCTGAAGTTTGCAGGAATGAAACAAGCAACAATGAGGCAACTGGGAAGTGTCCCAAGCTCCCACAGAGGACTCATGAACGCTCTGGTCCGGACCACGTCTGAGACCGGCAACGCTGAAAAGCGACAAACGTCACAGACGCGTGTCCTCTCTGGGAGTGTGGAATGAGACCTATGGCAGAAACGGCTTCTATTTAAAATCTTCCCAAGGTGAAGTAGTCATATCGAATGTGACGTCACCAAGCCAGGGACGTATCAAAGGAGGATCCCGCTCATTTTGCTTTGAGGTCGAGGCTTTGCTGCTGTGTGCTTTATTCTGTTTCAGGTCCAGTGTTACAGCGATTCCCTTTGCCATGTGTTGAGCCAGCCGTGTGGTGACTGCGCAATAATGAGGCAGGAGAGACATTGACTGCCACTGCTGTTTTGTTTCCTTGTGGTTTATGTAGTTGTTTTTATTTGTGATTGTATTATTAGTCTTTTGGTTTCTCTCGGCTGTGGCAATCATTGTTTTTCCCCAGTCAATTGAACACTGTAGATCATTGTAACTGCCTCATGGCAGTAATTGTGGCTTTTACGCACGCTCCTTCCGCCTCTAGAATCATGTCAATACCAAAATGACGCCCAACATAATGATCAAATGATTTTCACTTTTAACTGATTCTTGCTCAAGCATATGTTTCAGCAGCAAAGTGGATCTACGGGACGCTTCGATAAAGCCAATCACAGCAGCTCCTCTCATCAGGAACAGACAGTTTAACGAGCCAACACTTCAGCAGGAAACCTCCCTCCACAGACAAAAGTATACTTTAAGTATAAGTTGAGCTCCTGAGGTCCTGGCCGTATGATTGACTTGTAAGTGTTTTTCCCCTGTGTTTTTTGTGTAAGAGTGTATGCTCTGTTTTTGCGAGGAGCTTTGCGTTCCGAGGACCCGCAGGCTGTCGCGTGAGTTGGATGGGACACCAACAGGGAGCAGGCCCGTGTCGCGGCGCAGGCCAAGGCAACACTCAACACTGAGGCAACTGGGAAGTGTCCCGGTGCTCCTCAAGGGCTGCCCACCACAAGCTCCCACAGAGGACTCATGAACGCTCTGGTCCGGACCACGTCTGAGACCGGCAACGCTGAAAAGCGACAAACGTCACAGACGCGTGTCCTCTCTGGGAGTGTGGAATGAGACCTATGGCAGAAATAACACCCATGGTTTCCGGAGCTCTTTCAGCAGAGAAGAGCTCATTAACATCATCACTTGTTACTTTGCCCCATTCAGGCCTGGAGTGCATTTGTGTTCTCTGGTTTCTAACATAACAGTGTGTTTTATGTGAAGCTTTTCAGTTTCTGAGGTTTGCAGGCATGAAACAGTCATTTTAAAGCACAGTCAACTGAAAATGACTCAGTGTGAGTGAAAAGTGGTCAGAATCAACACTATTGTGTTTATCGTGAAGCTTTTCAGTTTCTGAGGTTTGCAGGAATGACACACAAATTTTAGAAAAAAGTCAACTGAAAACCACTCAGTGTGAGTGAATACTGGTCAGAATCAGCACTTATGTGTTTTTTGTCAAGCTTTTCAGTTTGTGAGGTCTGCAGGCCTGAAACAACTGAAAATGACTCAGTGTGACTGAATCGTGGTCAGAATCAACGCTTGTGTGATGTTTGTGAAACTTTTCAGTTTCTGAAGTTTGCAGGAATGAAACAATCAACAATGAGGCAACTGGGAAGTGTCCCAAGCTCCCACAGAGGACTCATGAACGCTCTGGTCCGGACCACGTCTGAGACCGGCAACGCTGAAAAGCGACAAACGTCACAGACGCGTGTCCTCTCTGGGAGTGTGGAATGAGACCTATGGCAGAAACGGCTCCTATTTAAAATGTTCCGAGGGTGAAGTAGTCATATCGAATGTGACGTCACCAAGCCAGGGACGTATCAAAGGAGGATCCCGCTCATTTTGCTTTGAAGTCGAGGCTTTGCTGCTGTGTGCTTTATTCTGTTTCAGGTCCAGTGTTACAGCGATTCCCTTTGCCATGTGTTGAGCCAGCCGTGTGGTGACTGCGCAATAATGAGGCAGGAGAGACATTGACTGCCACTGCTGTTTTGTTTCCTTGTGGTTTATGTAGTTGTTTTTATTTGTGATTGTATTATTAGTCTTTTGGTTTCTCTCGGCTGTGGCAATCATTGTTTTTCCCCAGTCAATTGAACACTATAGATCATTGTAACTGCCTCATGGCAGTAATTGTGGCTTTTACGCACGCTCCTTCCGCCTCTAGAATCATGTCAATACCAAAATGACGCCCAACATAATGATCAAATGATTTTCACTTTTAACTGATTCTTGCTCAAGCATATGTTTCAGCAGCAAAGTGGATCTACGGGACGCTTCGATAAAGCCAATCACAGCAGCTCCTCTCATCAGGAACAGACAGTTTAACGAGCCAACACTTCAGCAGGAAACCTCCCTCCACAGACAAAAGTATACGTTTAAGTATAAGTTGAGCTCCTGAGGTCCTGGCCGTATGATTGACTTGTAAGTGTTTTTCCCCTGTGTTTTTTGTGTAAGAGTGTATGCTCTGTTTTTGCGAGGAGCTTTGCGTTCCGAGGACCCGCAGGCTGTCGCGTGAGTTGGATGGGACACCAACAGGGAGCAGGCCCGTGTCGCGGCGCAGGCCAAGGCAACACTCAACACTGAGGCAACTGGGAAGTGTCCCGGTGCTCCTCAAGGGCTGCCCACCACAAGCTCCCACAGAGGACTCATGAACGCTCTGGTCCGGACCACGTCTGAGACCGGCAACGCTGAAAAGCGACAAACGTCACAGACGCGTGTCCTCTCTGGGAGTGTGGAATGAGACCTATGGCAGAAATAACACCCATGGTTTCCGGAGCTCTTTCACCAGAGAAGAGCTCATTAACATCATCACTTGTTACTTTGCCCCATTCAGGTCTGGAGTGCATTTGTGTTCTCTGGTTTCTAACATAACAGTGTGTTTTATGTGAAGCTTTTCAGTTTCTGAGGTTTGCAGGCATGAAACAGTCATTTTAAAGCACAGTCAACTGAAAATGACTCAGTGTGAGTGAAAAGTGGTCAGAATCAACACTATTGTGTTTATCGTGAAGCTTTTCAGTTTCTGAGGTTTGCAGGAATGACACACAAATTTTAGAAAAAAGTCAACTGAAAACCACTCAGTGTCAGTGAATACTGGTCAGAATCAGCACTTATGTGTTTTTTGTCAAGCTTTTGAGTTTGTGAGGACTGCAGGCCTGAAACAACTGAAAATGCCTCAGTGTGATTGAATCGTGATCAGAATCAACGCTTGTGTGATGTTTGTGACACTTTTCAGTTTCTGAAGTTTGCAGGAATGAAACAAGCAACAATGAGGCAACTGGGAAGTGTCCCAAGCTCCCACAGAGGACTCATGAACGCTCTGGTCCGGACCACGTCTGAGACCGGCAACGCTGAAAAGCGACAAACGTCACAGACGCGTGTCCTCTCTGGGAGTGTGGAATGAGACCTATGGCAGAAACGGCTTCTATTTAAAATCTTCCCAAGGTGAAGTAGTCATATCGAATGTGACGTCACCAAGCCAGGGACGTATCAAAGGAGGATCCCGCTCATTTTGCTTTGAGGTCGAGGCTTTGCTGCTGTGTGCTTTATTCTGTTTCAGGTCCAGTGTTACAGCGATTCCCTTTGCCATGTGTTGAGCCAGCCGTGTGGTGACTGCGCAATAATGAGGCAGGAGAGACATTGACTGCCACTGCTGTTTTGTTTCCTTGTGGTTTATGTAGTTGTTTTTATTTGTGATTGTATTATTAGTCTTTTGGTTTCTCTCGGCTGTGGCAATCATTGTTTTTCCCCAGTCAATTGAACACTGTAGATCATTGTAACTGCCTCATGGCAGTAATTGTGGCTTTTACGCACGCTCCTTCCGCCTCTAGAATCATGTCAATACCAAAATGACGCCCAACATAATGATCAAATGATTTTCACTTTTAACTGATTCTTGCTCAAGCATATGTTTCAGCAGCAAAGTGGATCTACGGGACGCTTCGATAAAGCCAATCACAGCAGCTCCTCTCATCAGGAACAGACAGTTTAACGAGCCAACACTTCAGCAGGAAACCTCCCTCCACAGACAAAAGTATACTTTAAGTATAAGTTGAGCTCCTGAGGTCCTGGCCGTATGATTGACTTGTAAGTGTTTTTCCCCTGTGTTTTTTGTGTAAGAGTGTATGCTCTGTTTTTGCGAGGAGCTTTGCGTTCCGAGGACCCGCAGGCTGTCGCGTGAGTTGGATGGGACACCAACAGGGAGCAGGCCCGTGTCGCGGCGCAGGCCAAGGCAACACTCAACACTGAGGCAACTGGGAAGTGTCCCGGTGCTCCTCAAGGGCTGCCCACCACAAGCTCCCACAGAGGACTCATGAACGCTCTGGTCCGGACCACGTCTGAGACCGGCAACGCTGAAAAGCGACAAACGTCACAGACGCGTGTCCTCTCTGGGAGTGTGGAATGAGACCTATGGCAGAAATAACACCCATGGTTTCCGGAGCTCTTTCACCAGAGAAGAGCTCATTAACATCATCACTTGTTACTTTGCCCCATTCAGGCCTGGAGTGCATTTGTGTTCTCTGGTTTCTAACATAACAGTGTGTTTTATGTGAAGCTTTTCAGTTTCTGAGGTTTGCAGGCATGAAACAGTCATTTTAAAGCACAGTCAACTGAAAATGACTCAGTGTGAGTGAAAAGTGGTCAGAATCAACACTATTGTGTTTATCGTGAAGCTTTTCAGTTTCTGAGGTTTGCAGGAATGACACACAAATTTTAGAAAAAAGTCAACTGAAAACCACTCAGTGTGAGTGAATACTGGTCAGAATCAGCACTTATGTGTTTTTTGTCAAGCTTTTCAGTTTGTGAGGTCTGCAGGCCTGAAACAACTGAAAATGACTCAGTGTGACTGAATCGTGGTCAGAATCAACGCTTGTGTGATGTTTGTGAAACTTTTCAGTTTCTGAAGTTTGCAGGAATGAAACAATCAACAATGAGGCAACTGGGAAGTGTCCCAAGCTCCCACAGAGGACTCATGAACGCTCTGGTCCGGACCACGTCTGAGACCGGCAACGCTGAAAAGCGACAAACGTCACAGACGCGTGTCCTCTCTGGGAGTGTGGAATGAGACCTATGGCAGAAATAACACCCATGGTTTCCGGAGCTCTTTCACCAGAGAAGAGCTCATTAACATCATCACTTGTTACTTTGACCCATTCAGGCCTGGAGTGCATTTGTGTTCTCTGGTTTCTAACATAACAGTGTGTTTTATGTGAAGCTTTTCAGTTTCTGAGGTTTGCAGGCATGAAACAGTCATTTCAAAGCACAGTCAACTGAAAATGACTCAGTGTGAGTGAAAAGTGGTCAGAATCAACACTATTGTGTTTATCGTGAAGCTTTTCAGTTTCTGAGGTTTGCAGGAATGACACACAAATTTTAGAAAAAAGTCAACTGAAAACCACTCAGTGTGAGTGAATACTGGTCAGAATCAGCACTTATGTGTTTTTTGTCACGCTTTTCAGTTTGTGAGGTCTGCAGGCCTGAAACAACTGAAAATGACTCAGTGTGACTGAATCGTGGTCAGAATCAACGCTTGTGTGATGTTTGTGAAACTTTTCATTTTCTGAAGTTTGCAGGAATGAAACAAGCAACAATGAGGCAACTGGGAAGTGTCCCAAGCTCCCACAGAGGACTCATGAACGCTCTGGTCCGGACCACGTCTGAGACCGGCAACGCTGAAAAGCGACAAACGTCACAGACGCGTGTCCTCTCTGGGAGTGTGGAATGAGACCTATGGCAGAAACGGCTTCTATTTAAAATCTTCCCAAGGTGAAGTAGTCATATCGAATGTGACGTCACCAAGCCAGGGACGTATCAAAGGAGGATCCCGCTCATTTTGCTTTGAGGTCGAGGCTTTGCTGCTGTGTGCTTTATTCTGTTTCAGGTCCAGTGTTACAGCGATTCCCTTTGCCATGTGTTGAGCCAGCCGTGTGGTGACTGCGCAATAATGAGGCAGGAGAGACATTGACTGCCACTGCTGTTTTGTTTCCTTGTGGTTTATGTAGTTGTTTTTATTTGTGATTGTATTATTAGTCTTTTGGTTTCTCTCGGCTGTGGCAATCATTGTTTTTCCCCAGTCAATTGAACACTATAGATCATTGTAACTGCCTCATGGCAGTAATTGTGGCTTTTACGCACGCTCCTTCCGCCTCTAGAATCATGTCAATACCAAAATGACGCCCAACATAATGATCAAATGATTTTCACTTTTAACTGATTCTTGCTCAAGCATATGTTTCAGCAGCAAAGTGGATCTACGGGACGCTTCGATAAAGCCAATCACAGCAGCTCCTCTCATCAGGAACAGACAGTTTAACGAGCCAACACTTCAGCAGGAAACCTCCCTCCACAGACAAAAGTATACGTTTAAGTATAAGTTGAGCTCCTGAGGTCCTGGCCGTATTATTGACTTGTAAGTGTTTTTCCCCTGTGTTTTTTGTGTAGGAGTGTAGGCTCTGTTTTTGCGAGGAGCTTTGCGTTCCGAGGACCCGCAGGCTGTCGCGTGAGTTGGATGGGACACCAACAGGGAGCAGGCCCGTGTCGCGGCGCAGGCCAAGGCAACACTCAACACTGAGGCAACTGGGAAGTGTCCCGGTGCTCCTCAAGGGCTGCCCACCACAAGCTCCCACAGAGGACTCATGAACGCTCTGGTCCGGACCACGTCTGAGACCGGCAACGCTGAAAAGCGACAAACGTCACAGACGCGTGTCCTCTCTGGGAGTGTGGAATGAGACCTATGGCAGAAACGGCTCCTATTTAAAATCTTCCGAGGGTGAAGTAGTCATATCGAATGTGACGTCACCAAGCCAGGGACGTATCAAAGGAGGATCCCGCTCATTTTGCTTTGAAGTCGAGGCTTTGCTGCTGTGTGCTTTATTCTGTTTCAGGTCCAGTGTTACAGCGATTCCCTTTGCCATGTGTTGAGCCAGCCGTGTGGTGACTGCGCAATAATGAGGCAGGAGAGACATTGACTGCCACTGCTGTTTTGTTTCCTTGTGGTTTATGTAGTTGTTTTTATTTGTGATTGTATTATTAGTCTTTTGGTTTCTCTCGGCTGTGGCAATCATTGTTTTTCCCCAGTCAATTGAACACTATAGATCATTGTAACTGCCTCATGGCAGTAATTGTGGCTTTTACGCACGCTCCTTCCGCCTCTAGAATCATGTCAATACCAAAATGACACCCAACATAATGATTTCATGTAATGATCAAATGATTTTCACTTTCACTGATTCTTGCTCAAGCATATGTTTCAGCAGCAAAGTGGATCTACGGGACGCTTCGATAAAGCCAATCACAGCAGCTCCTCTCATCAGGAACAGACAGTTTAACGAGCCAACACTTCAGCAGGAAACCTCCCTCCACAGACAAAAGTATACGTTTAAGTATAAGTTGAGCTCCTGAGGTCCTGGCCGTATTATTGACTTGTAAGTGTTTTTCCCCTGTGTTTTTTGTGTAAGAGTGTATGCTCTGTTATTGCGAGGAGCTTTGCGTTCCGAGGACCCGCAGGCTGTCGCGTGAGTTGGATGGGACACCAACAGGGAGCAGGCCCGTGTCGCGGCGCAGGCCAAGGCAACACTCAACACTGAGGCAACTGGGAAGTGTCCCGGTGCTCCTCAAGGGCTGGCCACCACAAGCTCCCACAGAGGACTCATGAACGCTCTGGTCCGGACCACGTCTGAGACCGGCAACGCTGAAAAGCGACAAACGTCACAGACGCGTGTCCTCTCTGGGAGTGTGGAATGAGACCTATGGCAGAAATAACACCCATGGTTTCCGGAGCTCTTTCACCAGAGAAGAGCTCATTAACATCATCACTTGTTACTTTGCCCCATTCAGGCCTGGAGTGCATTTGTGTTCTCTGGTTTCTAACATAACAGTGTGTTTTATGTGAAGCTTTTCAGTTTCTGAGGTTTGCAGGCATGAAACAGTCATTTTAAAGCACAGTCAACTGAAAATGACTCAGTGTGAGTGAAAAGTGGTCAGAATCAACACTATTGTGTTTATCGTGAAGCTTTTCAGTTTCTGAGGTTTGCAGGAATGACACACAAATTTTAGAAAAAAGTCAACTGAAAACCACTCAGTGTGAGTGAATACTGGTCAGAATCAGCACTTATGTGTTTTTTGTCAAGCTTTTCAGTTTGTGAGGTCTGCAGGCCTGAAACAACTGAAAATGACTCAGTGTGACTGAATCGTGGTCAGAATCAACGCTTGTGTGATGTTTGTGAAACTTTTCAGTTTCTGAAGTTTGCAGGAATGAAACAATCAACAATGAGGCAACTGGGAAGTGTCCCAAGCTCCCACAGAGGACTCATGAACGCTCTGGTCCGGACCACGTCTGAGACCGGCAACGCTGAAAAGCGACAAACGTCACAGACGCGTGTCCTCTCTGGGAGTGTGGAATGAGACCTATGGCAGAAACGGCTCCTTTTTAAAATCTTCCCAAGGTGAAGTAGTCATATCGAATGTGACGTCACCAAGCCAGGGACGTATCAAAGGAGGATCCCGCTCATTTTGCTTTGAGGTCGAGGCTTTGCTGCTGTGTGCTTTATTCTGTTTCAGGTCCAGTGTTACAGCGATTCCCTTTGCCATGTGTTGAGCCAGCCGTGTGGTGACTGCGCAATAATGAGGCAGGAGAGACATTGACTGCCACTGCTGTTTTGTTTCCTTGTGGTTTATGTAGTTGTTTTTATTTGTGATTGTATTATTAGTCTTTTGGTTTCTCTCGGCTGTGGCAATCATTGTTTTTCCCCAGTCAATTGAACACTATAGATCATTGTAACTGCCTCATGGCAGTAATTGTGGCTTTTACGCACGCTCCTTCCGCCTCTAGAATCATGTCAATACCAAAATGACGCCCAACATAATGATCAAATGATTTTCACTTTTAACTGATTCTTGCTCAAGCATATGTTTCAGCAGCAAAGTGGATCTACGGGACGCTTCGATAAAGCCAATCACAGCAGCTCCTCTCATCAGGAACAGACAGTTTAACGAGCCAACACTTCAGCAGGAAACCTCCCTCCACAGACAAAAGTATACGTTTAAGTATAAGTTGAGCTCCTGAGGTCCTGGCCGTATGATTGACTTGTAAGTGTTTTTCCCCTGTGTTTTTTGTGTAAGAGTGTATGCTCTGTTTTTGCGAGGAGCTTTGCGTTCCGAGGACCCGCAGGCTGTCGCGTGAGTTGGATGGGACACCAACAGGGAGCAGGCCCGTGTCGCGGCGCAGGCCAAGGCAACACTCAACACTGAGGCAACTGGGAAGTGTCCCGGTGCTCCTCAAGGGCTGCCCACCACAAGCTCCCACAGAGGACTCATGAACGCTCTGGTCCGGACCACGTCTGAGACCGGCAACGCTGAAAAGCGACAAACGTCACAGACGCGTGTCCTCTCTGGGAGTGTGGAATGAGACCTATGGCAGAAATAACACCCATGGTTTCCGGAGCTCTTTCAGCAGAGAAGAGCTCATTAACATCATCACTTGTTACTTTGCCCCATTCAGGCCTGGAGTGCATTTGTGTTCTCTGGTTTCTAACATAACAGTGTGTTTTATGTGAAGCTTTTCAGTTTCTGAGGTTTGCAGGCATGAAACAGTCATTTTAAAGCACAGTCAACTGAAAATGACTCAGTGTGAGTGAAAAGTGGTCAGAATCAACACTATTGTGTTTATCGTGAAGCTTTTCAGTTTCTGAGGTTTGCAGGAATGACACACAAATTTTAGAAAAAAGTCAACTGAAAACCACTCAGTGTCAGTGAATACTGGTCAGAATCAGCACTTATGTGTTTTTTGTCAAGCTTTTGAGTTTGTGAGGACTGCAGGCCTGAAACAACTGAAAATGCCTCAGTGTGATTGAATCGTGATCAGAATCAACGCTTGTGTGATGTTTGTGACACTTTTCAGTTTCTGAAGTTTGCAGGAATGAAACAAGCAACAATGAGGCAACTGGGAAGTGTCCCAAGCTCCCACAGAGGACTCATGAACGCTCTGGTCCGGACCACGTCTGAGACCGGCAACGCTGAAAAGCGACAAACATCACAGACGCGTGTCCTCTCTGGGAGTGTGGAATGAGACCTATGGCAGAAACGGCTCCTATTTAAAATCTTCCCAAGGTGAAGTAGTCATATCGAATGTGACGTCACCAAGCCAGGGACGTATCAAAGGAGGATCCCGCTCATTTTGCTTTGAGGTCGAGGCTTTGCTGCTGTGTGCTTTATTCTGTTTCAGGTCCAGTGTTACAGCGATTCCCTTTGCCATGTGTTGAGCCAGCCGTGTGGTGACTGCGCAATAATGAGGCAGGAGAGACATTGACTGCCACTTCTGTTTTGTTTCCTTGTGGTTTATGTAGTTGTTTTTATTTGTGATTGTATTATTAGTCTTTTGGTTTCTCTCGGCTGTGGCAATCATTGTTTTTCCCCAGTCAATTGAACACTATAGATCATTGTAACTGCCTCATGGCAGTAATTGTGGCTTTTACGCACGCTCCTTCCGCCTCTAGAATCATGTCAATACCAAAATGACGCCCAACATAATGATCAAATGATTTTCACTTTTAACTGATTCTTGCTCAAGCATATGTTTCAGCAGCAAAGTGGATCTACGGGACGCTTCGATAAAGCCAATCACAGCAGCTCCTCTCATCAGGAACAGACAGTTTAACGAGCCAACACTTCAGCAGGAAACCTCCCTCCACAGACAAAAGTATACGTTTAAGTATAAGTTGAGCTCCTGAGGTCCTGGCCGTATTATTGACTTGTAAGTGTTTTTCCCCTGTGTTTTTTGTGTAGGAGTGTATGCTCTGTTTTTGCGAGGAGCTTTGCGTTCCGAGGACCCGCAGGCTGTCGCGTGAGTTGGATGGGACACCAACAGGGAGCAGGCCCGTGTCGCGGCGCCGGCCAAGGCAACACTCAACACTGAGGCAACTGGGAAGTGTCCCGGTGCTCCTCAAGGGCTGGCCACCACAAGCTCCCACAGAGGACTCATGAACGCTCTGGTCCGGACCACGTCTGAGACCGGCAACGCTGAAAAGCGACAAACGTCACAGACGCGTGTCCTCTCTGGGAGTGTGGAATGAGACCTATGGCAGAAATAACACCCATGGTTTCCGGAGCTCTTTCACCAGAGAAGAGCTCATTAACATCATCACTTGTTACTTTGCCCCATTCAGGCCTGGAGTGCATTTGTGTTCTCTGGTTTCTAACATAACAGTGTGTTTTATGTGAAGCTTTTCAGTTTCTGAGGTTTGCAGGCATGAAACAGTCATTTTAAAGCACAGTCAACTGAAAATGACTCAGTGTGAGTGAAAAGTGGTCAGAATCAACACTATTGTGTTTATCGTGAAGCTTTTCAGTTTCTGAGGTTTGCAGGAATGACACACAAATTTTAGAAAAAAGTCAACTGAAAACCACTCAGTGTGAGTGAATACTGGTCAGAATCAGCACTTATGTGTTTTTTGTCAAGCTTTTGAGTTTGTGAGGACTGCAGGCCTGAAACAACTGAAAATGCCTCAGTGTGATTGAATCGTGATCAGAATCAACGCTTGTGTGATGTTTGTGACACTTTTCAGTTTCTGAAGTTTGCAGGAATGAAACAAGCAACAATGAGGCAACTGGGAAGTGTCCCAAGCTCCCACAGAGGACTCATGAACGCTCTGGTCCGGACCACGTCTGAGACCGGCAACGCTGAAAAGCGACAAACGTCACAGACGCGTGTCCTCTCTGGGAGTGTGGAATGAGACCTATGGCAGAAATAACACCCATGGTTTCCGGAGCTCTTTCACCAGAGAAGAGCTCATTAACATCATCACTTGTTACTTTGCCCCATTCAGGCCTGGAGTGCATTTGTGTTCTCTGGTTTCTAACATAACAGTGTGTTTTATGTGAAGCTTTTCAGTTTCAGAGGTTTGCAGGCATGAAACAGTCATTTTAAAGCACAGTCAACTGAAAATGACTCAGTGTGAGTGAAAAGTGGGCAGAATCAACACTATTGTGTTTATCGTGAAGCTTTTCAGTTTCTGAGGTTTGCAGGAATGACACACAAATTTTAGAAAAAAGTCAACTGAAAACCACTCAGTGTGAGTGAATACTGGTCAGAATCAGCACTTATGTGTTTTTTGTCAAGCTTTTCAGTTTGTGAGGTCTGCAGGCCTGAAACAACTGAAAATGACTCAGTGTGATTGAATCGTGGTCAGAATCAACGCTTGTGTGATGTTTGTGACACTTTTTAGTTTCTGAAGTTTGCAGGAATGAAACAAGCAACAATGAGGCAACTGGGAAGTGTCCCGGTGCTCCTCAAGGGCTGCCCACCACAAGCTCCCACAGAGGACTCATGAACGCTCTGGTCCGGACCACGTCTGAGACCGGCAACGCTGAAAAGCGACAAACGTCACAGACGCGTGTCCTCTCTGGGAGTGTGGAATGAGACCTATGGCAGAAACGGCTCCTATTTAAAATCTTCCCAAGGAGAAGTAGTCATATCGAATGTGATGTCACCAAGCCAGGGACGTATCAAAGGAGGATCCCGCTCATTTTGCTTTGAGGTCGAGGCTTTGCTGCTGTGTGCTTTATTCTGTTTCAGGTCCAGTGTTACAGCGATTCCCTTTGCCATGTGTTGAGCCAGCCGTGTGGTGACTGCGCAATAATGAGGCAGGAGAGACATTGACTGCCACTGCTGTTTTGTTTCCTTGTGGTTTATGTAGTTGTTTTTATTTGTGATTGTATTATTGGTCTTTTGGTTTCTCTCGGCTGTGGCAATCATTGTTTTTCCCCAGTCAATTGAACACTATAGATCATTGTAACTGCCTCATGGCAGTAATTGTGGCTTTTACGCACGCTCCTTCCGCCTCTAGAATCATGTCAATACCAAAATGACGCCCAACATAATGATCAAATGATTTTCACTTTCACTGATTCTTGCTCAAGCATATGTTTCAGCAGCAAAGTGGATCTACGGGACGCTTCGATAAAGCCAATCACAGCAGCTCCTCTCATCAGGAACAGACAGTTTAACGAGCCAACACTTCAGCAGGAAACCTCCCTCCACAGACAAAAGTATACGTTTAAGTATAAGTTGAGCTCCTGAGGTCCTGGCCGTATTATTGACTTGTAAGTGTTTTTCCCCTGTGTTTTTTGTGTAGGAGTGTATGCTCTGTTTTTGCGAGGAGCTTTGCGTTCCGAGGACCCGCAGGCTGTCGCGTGAGTTGGATGGGACACCAACAGGGAGCAGGCCCGTGTCGCGGCGCAGGCCAAGGCAACACTCAACACTGAGGCAACTGGGAAGTGTCCCGGTGCTCCTCAAGGGCTGGCCACCACAAGCTCCCACAGAGGACTCATGAACGCTCTGGTCCGGACCACGTCTGAGACCGGCAACGCTGAAAAGCGACAAACGTCACAGACGCGTGTCCTCTCTGGGAGTGTGGAATGAGACCTATGGCAGAAATAACACCCATGGTTTCCGGAGCTCTTTCACCAGAGAAGAGCTCATTAACATCATCACTTGTTACTTTGCCCCATTCAGGCCTGGAGTGCATTTGTGTTCTCTGGTTTCTAACATAACAGTGTGTTTTATGTGAAGCTTTTCAGTTTCTGAGGTTTGCAGGCATGAAACAGTCATTTTAAAGCACAGTCAACTGAAAATGACTCAGTGTGAGTGAAAAGTGGTCAGAATCAACACTATTGTGTTTATCGTGAAGCTTTTCAGTTTCTGAGGTTTGCAGGAATGACACACAAATTTTAGAAAAAAGTCAACTGAAAACCACTCAGTGTGAGTGAATACTGGTCAGAATCAGCACTTATGTGTTTTTTGTCAAGCTTTTCAGTTTGTGAGGTCTGCAGGCCTGAAACAACTGAAAATGACTCAGTGTGACTGAATCGTGGTCAGAATCAACGCTTGTGTGATGTTTGTGAAACTTTTCAGTTTCTGAAGTTTGCAGGAATGAAACAATCAACAATGAGGCAACTGGGAAGTGTCCCAAGCTCCCACAGAGGACTCATGAACGCTCTGGTCCGGACCACGTCTGAGACCGGCAACGCTGAAAAGCGACAAACGTCACAGACGCGTGTCCTCTCTGGGAGTGTGGAATGAGACCTATGGCAGAAACGGCTCCTATTTAAAATGTTCCGAGGGTGAAGTAGTCATATCGAATGTGACGTCACCAAGCCAGGGACGTATCAAAGGAGGATCCCGCTCATTTTGCTTTGAAGTCGAGGCTTTGCTGCTGTGTGCTTTATTCTGTTTCAGGTCCAGTGTTACAGCGATTCCCTTTGCCATGTGTTGAGCCAGCCGTGTGGTGACTGCGCAATAATGAGGCAGGAGAGACATTGACTGCCACTGCTGTTTTGTTTCCTTGTGGTTTATGTAGTTGTTTTTATTTGTGATTGTATTATTAGTCTTTTGGTTTCTCTCGGCTGTGGCAATCATTGTTTTTCCCCAGTCAATTGAACACTATAGATCATTGTAACTGCCTCATGGCAGTAATTGTGGCTTTTACGCACGCTCCTTCCGCCTCTAGAATCATGTCAATACCAAAATGACGCCCAACATAATGATCAAATGATTTTCACTTTTAACTGATTCTTGCTCAAGCATATGTTTCAGCAGCAAAGTGGATCTACGGGACGCTTCGATAAAGCCAATCACAGCAGCTCCTCTCATCAGGAACAGACAGTTTAACGAGCCAACACTTCAGCAGGAAACCTCCCTCCACAGACAAAAGTATACGTTTAAGTATAAGTTGAGCTCCTGAGGTCCTGGCCGTATGATTGACTTGTAAGTGTTTTTCCCCTGTGTTTTTTGTGTAAGAGTGTATGCTCTGTTTTTGCGAGGAGCTTTGCGTTCCGAGGACCCGCAGGCTGTCGCGTGAGTTGGATGGGACACCAACAGGGAGCAGGCCCGTGTCGCGGCGCAGGCCAAGGCAACACTCAACACTGAGGCAACTGGGAAGTGTCCCGGTGCTCCTCAAGGGCTGCCCACCACAAGCTCCCACAGAGGACTCATGAACGCTCTGGTCCGGACCACGTCTGAGACCGGCAACGCTGAAAAGCGACAAACGTCACAGACGCGTGTCCTCTCTGGGAGTGTGGAATGAGACCTATGGCAGAAATAACACCCATGGTTTCCGGAGCTCTTTCACCAGAGAAGAGCTCATTAACATCATCACTTGTTACTTTGCCCCATTCAGGTCTGGAGTGCATTTGTGTTCTCTGGTTTCTAACATAACAGTGTGTTTTATGTGAAGCTTTTCAGTTTCTGAGGTTTGCAGGCATGAAACAGTCATTTTAAAGCACAGTCAACTGAAAATGACTCAGTGTGAGTGAAAAGTGGTCAGAATCAACACTATTGTGTTTATCGTGAAGCTTTTCAGTTTCTGAGGTTTGCAGGAATGACACACAAATTTTAGAAAAAAGTCAACTGAAAACCACTCAGTGTCAGTGAATACTGGTCAGAATCAGCACTTATGTGTTTTTTGTCAAGCTTTTGAGTTTGTGAGGACTGCAGGCCTGAAACAACTGAAAATGCCTCAGTGTGATTGAATCGTGATCAGAATCAACGCTTGTGTGATGTTTGTGACACTTTTCAGTTTCTGAAGTTTGCAGGAATGAAACAAGCAACAATGAGGCAACTGGGAAGTGTCCCAAGCTCCCACAGAGGACTCATGAACGCTCTGGTCCGGACCACGTCTGAGACCGGCAACGCTGAAAAGCGACAAACGTCACAGACGCGTGTCCTCTCTGGGAGTGTGGAATGAGACCTATGGCAGAAACGGCTTCTATTTAAAATCTTCCCAAGGTGAAGTAGTCATATCGAATGTGACGTCACCAAGCCAGGGACGTATCAAAGGAGGATCCCGCTCATTTTGCTTTGAGGTCGAGGCTTTGCTGCTGTGTGCTTTATTCTGTTTCAGGTCCAGTGTTACAGCGATTCCCTTTGCCATGTGTTGAGCCAGCCGTGTGGTGACTGCGCAATAATGAGGCAGGAGAGACATTGACTGCCACTGCTGTTTTGTTTCCTTGTGGTTTATGTAGTTGTTTTTATTTGTGATTGTATTATTAGTCTTTTGGTTTCTCTCGGCTGTGGCAATCATTGTTTTTCCCCAGTCAATTGAACACTGTAGATCATTGTAACTGCCTCATGGCAGTAATTGTGGCTTTTACGCACGCTCCTTCCGCCTCTAGAATCATGTCAATACCAAAATGACGCCCAACATAATGATCAAATGATTTTCACTTTTAACTGATTCTTGCTCAAGCATATGTTTCAGCAGCAAAGTGGATCTACGGGACGCTTCGATAAAGCCAATCACAGCAGCTCCTCTCATCAGGAACAGACAGTTTAACGAGCCAACACTTCAGCAGGAAACCTCCCTCCACAGACAAAAGTATACTTTAAGTATAAGTTGAGCTCCTGAGGTCCTGGCCGTATGATTGACTTGTAAGTGTTTTTCCCCTGTGTTTTTTGTGTAAGAGTGTATGCTCTGTTTTTGCGAGGAGCTTTGCGTTCCGAGGACCCGCAGGCTGTCGCGTGAGTTGGATGGGACACCAACAGGGAGCAGGCCCGTGTCGCGGCGCAGGCCAAGGCAACACTCAACACTGAGGCAACTGGGAAGTGTCCCGGTGCTCCTCAAGGGCTGCCCACCACAAGCTCCCACAGAGGACTCATGAACGCTCTGGTCCGGACCACGTCTGAGACCGGCAACGCTGAAAAGCGACAAACGTCACAGACGCGTGTCCTCTCTGGGAGTGTGGAATGAGACCTATGGCAGAAATAACACCCATGGTTTCCGGAGCTCTTTCACCAGAGAAGAGCTCATTAACATCATCACTTGTTACTTTGCCCCATTCAGGCCTGGAGTGCATTTGTGTTCTCTGGTTTCTAACATAACAGTGTGTTTTATGTGAAGCTTTTCAGTTTCAGAGGTTTGCAGGCATGAAACAGTCATTTTAAAGCACAGTCAACTGAAAATGACTCAGTGTGAGTGAAAAGTGGTCAGAATCAACACTATTGTGTTTATCGTGAAGCTTTTCAGTTTCTGAGGTTTGCAGGAATGACACACAAATTTTAGAAAAAAGTCAACTGAAAACCACTCAGTGTGAGTGAATACTGGTCAGAATCAGCACTTATGTGTTTTTTGTCAAGCTTTTGAGTTTGTGAGGACTGCAGGCCTGAAACAACTGAAAATGCCTCAGTGTGATTGAATCGTGATCAGAATCAACGCTTGTGTGATGTTTGTGACACTTTTCAGTTTCTGAAGTTTGCAGGAATGAAACAAGCAACAATGAGGCAACTGGGAAGTGTCCCAAGCTCCCACAGAGGACTCATGAACGCTCTGGTCCGGACCACGTCTGAGACCGGCAACGCTGAAAAGCGACAAACATCACAGACGCGTGTCCTCTCTGGGAGTGTGGAATGAGACCTATGGCAGAAACGGCTCCTATTTAAAATCTTCCCAAGGTGAAGTAGTCATATCGAATGTGACGTCACCAAGCCAGGGACGTATCAAAGGAGGATCCCGCTCATTTTGCTTTGAGGTCGAGGCTTTGCTGCTGTGTGCTTTATTCTGTTTCAGGTCCAGTGTTACAGCGATTCCCTTTGCCATGTGTTGAGCCAGCCGTGTGGTGACTGCGCAATAATGAGGCAGGAGAGACATTGACTGCCACTGCTGTTTTGTTTCCTTGTGGTTTATGTAGTTGTTTTTATTTGTGATTGTATTATTAGTCTTTTGGTTTCTCTCGGCTGTGGCAATCATTGTTTTTCCCCAGTCAATTGAACACTATAGATCATTGTAACTGCCTCATGGCAGTAATTGTGGCTTTTACGCACGCTCCTTCCGCCTCTAGAATCATGTCAATACCAAAATGACGCCCAACATAATGATCAAATGATTTTCACTTTTAACTGATTCTTGCTCAAGCATATGTTTCAGCAGCAAAGTGGATCTACGGGACGCTTCGATAAAGCCAATCACAGCAGCTCCTCTCATCAGGAACAGACAGTTTAACGAGCCAACACTTCAGCAGGAAACCTCCCTCCACAGACAAAAGTATACGTTTAAGTATAAGTTGAGCTCCTGAGGTCCTGGCCGTATGATTGACTTGTAAGTGTTTTTCCCCTGTGTTTTTTGTGTAAGAGTGTATGCTCTGTTTTTGCGAGGAGCTTTGCGTTCCGAGGACCCGCAGGCTGTCGCGTGAGTTGGATGGGACACCAACAGGGAGCAGGCCCGTGTCGCGGCGCAGGCCAAGGCAACACTCAACACTGAGGCAACTGGGAAGTGTCCCGGTGCTCCTCAAGGGCTGCCCACCACAAGCTCCCACAGAGGACTCATGAACGCTCTGGTCCGGACCACGTCTGAGACCGGCAACGCTGAAAAGCGACAAACGTCACAGACGCGTGTCCTCTCTGGGAGTGTGGAATGAGACCTATGGCAGAAATAACACCCATGGTTTCCGGAGCTCTTTCACCAGAGAAGAGCTCATTAACATCATCACTTGTTACTTTGCCCCATTCAGGTCTGGAGTGCATTTGTGTTCTCTGGTTTCTAACATAACAGTGTGTTTTATGTGAAGCTTTTCAGTTTCTGAGGTTTGCAGGCATGAAACAGTCATTTTAAAGCACAGTCAACTGAAAATGACTCAGTGTGAGTGAAAAGTGGGCAGAATCAACACTATTGTGTTTATCGTGAAGCTTTTCAGTTTCTGAGGTTTGCAGGAATGACACACAAATTTTAGAAAAAAGTCAACTGAAAACCACTCAGTGTGAGTGAATACTGGTCAGAATCAGCACTTATGTGTTTTTTGTCAAGCTTTTGAGTTTGTGAGGACTGCAGGCCTGAAACAACTGAAAATGCCTCAGTGTGATTGAATCGTGATCAGAATCAACGCTTGTGTGATGTTTGTGACACTTTTCAGTTTCTGAAGTTTGCAGGAATGAAACAAGCAACAATGAGGCAACTGGGAAGTGTCCCAAGCTCCCACAGAGGACTCATGAACGCTCTGGTCCGGACCACGTCTGAGACCGGCAACGCTGAAAAGCGACAAACGTCACAGACGCGTGTCCTCTCTGGGAGTGTGGAATGAGACCTATGGCAGAAACGGCTTCTATTTAAAATCTTCCCAAGGTGAAGTAGTCATATCGAATGTGACGTCACCAAGCCAGGGACGTATCAAAGGAGGATCCCGCTCATTTTGCTTTGAGGTCGAGGCTTTGCTGCTGTGTGCTTTATTCTGTTTCAGGTCCAGTGTTACAGCGATTCCCTTTGCCATGTGTTGAGCCAGCCGTGTGGTGACTGCGCAATAATGAGGCAGGAGAGACATTGACTGCCACTGCTGTTTTGTTTCCTTGTGGTTTATGTAGTTGTTTTTATTTGTGATTGTATTATTAGTCTTTTGGTTTCTCTCGGCTGTGGCAATCATTGTTTTTCCCCAGTCAATTGAACACTATAGATCATTGTAACTGCCTCATGGCAGTAATTGTGGCTTTTACGCACGCTCCTTCCGCCTCTAGAATCATGTCAATACCAAAATGACGCCCAACATAATGATCAAATGATTTTCACTTTTAACTGATTCTTGCTCAAGCATATGTTTCAGCAGCAAAGTGGATCTACGGGACGCTTCGATAAAGCCAATCACAGCAGCTCCTCTCATCAGGAACAGACAGTTTAACGAGCCAACACTTCAGCAGGAAACCTCCCTCCACAGACAAAAGTATACGTTTAAGTATAAGTTGAGCTCCTGAGGTCCTGGCCGTATGATTGACTTGTAAGTGTTTTTCCCCTGTGTTTTTTGTGTAAGAGTGTATGCTCTGTTTTTGCGAGGAGCTTTGCGTTCCGAGGACCCGCAGGCTGTCGCGTGAGTTGGATGGGACACCAACAGGGAGCAGGCCCGTGTCGCGGCGCAGGCCAAGGCAACACTCAACACTGAGGCAACTGGGAAGTGTCCCGGTGCTCCTCAAGGGCTGCCCACCACAAGCTCCCACAGAGGACTCATGAACGCTCTGGTCCGGACCACGTCTGAGACCGGCAACGCTGAAAAGCGACAAACGTCACAGACGCGTGTCCTCTCTGGGAGTGTGGAATGAGACCTATGGCAGAAATAACACCCATGGTTTCCGGAGCTCTTTCACCAGAGAAGAGCTCATTAACATCATCACTTGTTACTTTGCCCCATTCAGGCCTGGAGTGCATTTGTGTTCTCTGGTTTCTAACATAACAGTGTGTTTTATGTGAAGCTTTTCAGTTTCAGAGGTTTGCAGGCATGAAACAGTCATTTTAAAGCACAGTCAACTGAAAATGACTCAGTGTGAGTGAAAAGTGGGCAGAATCAACACTATTGTGTTTATCGTGAAGCTTTTCAGTTTCTGAGGTTTGCAGGAATGACACACAAATTTTAGAAAAAAGTCAACTGAAAACCACTCAGTGTGAGTGAATACTGGTCAGAATCAGCACTTATGTGTTTTTTGTCACGCTTTTCAGTTTGTGAGGTCTGCAGGCCTGAAACAACTGAAAATGACTCAGTGTGATTGAATCGTGGTCAGAATCAACGCTTGTGTGATGTTTGTGACACTTTTCAGTTTCTGAAGTTTGCAGGAATGAAACAAGCAACAATGAGGCAACTGGGAAGTGTCCCGGTGCTCCTCAAGGGCTGCCCACCACAAGCTCCCACAGAGGACTCATGAACGCTCTGGTCCGGACCACGTCTGAGACCGGCAACGCTGAAAAGCGACAAACGTCACAGACGCGTGTCCTCTCTGGGAGTGTGGAATGAGACCTATGGCAGAAACGGCTCCTATTTAAAATCTTCCCAAGGAGAAGTAGTCATATCGAATGTGATGTCACCAAGCCAGGGACGTATCAAAGGAGGATCCCGCTCATTTTGCTTTGAGGTCGAGGCTTTGCTGCTGTGTGCTTTATTCTGTTTCAGGTCCAGTGTTACAGCGATTCCCTTTGCCATGTGTTGAGCCAGCCGTGTGGTGACTGCGCAATAATGAGGCAGGAGAGACATTGACTGCCACTGCTGTTTTGTTTCCTTGTGGTTTATGTAGTTGTTTTTATTTGTGATTGTATTATTGGTCTTTTGGTTTCTCTCGGCTGTGGCAATCATTGTTTTTCCCCAGTCAATTGAACACTATAGATCATTGTAACTGCCTCATGGCAGTAATTGTGGCTTTTACGCACGCTCCTTCCGCCTCTAGAATCATGTCAATACCAAAATGACGCCCAACATAATGATCAAATGATTTTCACTTTCACTGATTCTTGCTCAAGCATATGTTTCAGCAGCAAAGTGGATCTACGGGACGCTTCGATAAAGCCAATCACAGCAGCTCCTCTCATCAGGAACAGACAGTTTAACGAGCCAACACTTCAGCAGGAAACCTCCCTCCACAGACAAAAGTATACGTTTAAGTATAAGTTGAGCTCCTGAGGTCCTGGCCGTATTATTGACTTGTAAGTGTTTTTCCCCTGTGTTTTTTGTGTAGGAGTGTATGCTCTGTTTTTGCGAGGAGCTTTGCGTTCCGAGGACCCGCAGGCTGTCGCGTGAGTTGGATGGGACACCAACAGGGAGCAGGCCCGTGTCGCGGCGCAGGCCAAGGCAACACTCAACACTGAGGCAACTGGGAAGTGTCCCGGTGCTCCTCAAGGGCTGGCCACCACAAGCTCCCACAGAGGACTCATGAACGCTCTGGTCCGGACCACGTCTGAGACCGGCAACGCTGAAAAGCGACAAACGTCACAGACGCGTGTCCTCTCTGGGAGTGTGGAATGAGACCTATGGCAGAAATAACACCCATGGTTTCCGGAGCTCTTTCACCAGAGAAGAGCTCATTAACATCATCACTTGTTACTTTGCCCCATTCAGGCCTGGAGTGCATTTGTGTTCTCTGGTTTCTAACATAACAGTGTGTTTTATGTGAAGCTTTTCAGTTTCAGAGGTTTGCAGGCATGAAACAGTCATTTTAAAGCACAGTCAACTGAAAATGACTCAGTGTGAGTGAAAAGTGGGCAGAATCAACACTATTGTGTTTATCGTGAAGCTTTTCAGTTTCTGAGGTTTGCAGGAATGACACACAAATTTTAGAAAAAAGTCAACTGAAAACCACTCAGTGTGAGTGAATACTGGTCAGAATCAGCACTTATGTGTTTTTTGTCAAGCTTTTCAGTTTGTGAGGTCTGCAGGCCTGAAACAACTGAAAATGACTCAGTGTGATTGAATCGTGGTCAGAATCAACGCTTGTGTGATGTTTGTGACACTTTTTAGTTTCTGAAGTTTGCAGGAATGAAACAAGCAACAATGAGGCAACTGGGAAGTGTCCCGGTGCTCCTCAAGGGCTGCCCACCACAAGCTCCCACAGAGGACTCATGAACGCTCTGGTCCGGACCACGTCTGAGACCGGCAACGCTGAAAAGCGACAAACGTCACAGACGCGTGTCCTCTCTGGGAGTGTGGAATGAGACCTATGGCAGAAACGGCTCCTATTTAAAATCTTCCCAAGGAGAAGTAGTCATATCGAATGTGATGTCACCAAGCCAGGGACGTATCAAAGGAGGATCCCGCTCATTTTGCTTTGAGGTCGAGGCTTTGCTGCTGTGTGCTTTATTCTGTTTCAGGTCCAGTGTTACAGCGATTCCCTTTGCCATGTGTTGAGCCAGCCGTGTGGTGACTGCGCAATAATGAGGCAGGAGAGACATTGACTGCCACTGCTGTTTTGTTTCCTTGTGGTTTATGTAGTTGTTTTTATTTGTGATTGTATTATTGGTCTTTTGGTTTCTCTCGGCTGTGGCAATCATTGTTTTTCCCCAGTCAATTGAACACTATAGATCATTGTAACTGCCTCATGGCAGTAATTGTGGCTTTTACGCACGCTCCTTCCGCCTCTAGAATCATGTCAATACCAAAATGACGCCCAACATAATGATCAAATGATTTTCACTTTCACTGATTCTTGCTCAAGCATATGTTTCAGCAGCAAAGTGGATCTACGGGACGCTTCGATAAAGCCAATCACAGCAGCTCCTCTCATCAGGAACAGACAGTTTAACGAGCCAACACTTCAGCAGGAAACCTCCCTCCACAGACAAAAGTATACGTTTAAGTATAAGTTGAGCTCCTGAGGTCCTGGCCGTATTATTGACTTGTAAGTGTTTTTCCCCTGTGTTTTTTGTGTAGGAGTGTATGCTCTGTTTTTGCGAGGAGCTTTGCGTTCCGAGGACCCGCAGGCTGTCGCGTGAGTTGGATGGGACACCAACAGGGAGCAGGCCCGTGTCGCGGCGCAGGCCAAGGCAACACTCAACACTGAGGCAACTGGGAAGTGTCCCGGTGCTCCTCAAGGGCTGGCCACCACAAGCTCCCACAGAGGACTCATGAACGCTCTGGTCCGGACCACGTCTGAGACCGGCAACGCTGAAAAGCGACAAACGTCACAGACGCGTGTCCTCTCTGGGAGTGTGGAATGAGACCTATGGCAGAAATAACACCCATGGTTTCCGGAGCTCTTTCACCAGAGAAGAGCTCATTAACATCATCACTTGTTACTTTGCCCCATTCAGGCCTGGAGTGCATTTGTGTTCTCTGGTTTCTAACATAACAGTGTGTTTTATGTGAAGCTTTTCAGTTTCTGAGGTTTGCAGGCATGAAACAGTCATTTTAAAGCACAGTCAACTGAAAATGACTCAGTGTGAGTGAAAAGTGGTCAGAATCAACACTATTGTGTTTATCGTGAAGCTTTTCAGTTTCTGAGGTTTGCAGGAATGACACACAAATTTTAGAAAAAAGTCAACTGAAAACCACTCAGTGTCAGTGAATACTGGTCAGAATCAGCACTTATGTGTTTTTTGTCACGCTTTTCAGTTTGTGAGGTCTGCAGGCCTGAAACAACTGAAAATGACTCAGTGTGACTGAATCGTGGTCAGAATCAACGCTTGTGTGATGTTTGTGACACTTTTCAGTTTCTGAAGTTTGCAGGAATGAAACAAGCAACAATGAGGCAACTGGGAAGTGTCCCGAGCTCCCACAGAGGACTCATGAACGCTCTGGTCCGGACCACGTCTGAGACCGGCAACGCTGAAAAGCGACAAACGTCACAGACGCGTGTCCTCTCTGGGAGTGTGGAATGAGACCTATGGCAGAAACGGCTCCTATTTAAAATCTTCCCAAGGTGAAGTAGTCATATCGAATGTGACGTCACCAAGCCAGGGACGTATCAAAGGAGGATCCCGCTCATTTTGCTTTGAAGTCGAGGCTTTGCTGCTGTGTGCTTTATTCTGTTTCAGGTCCAGTGTTACAGCGATTCCCTTTGCCTTGTGTTGAGCCAGCCGTGTGGTGACTGCGCAATAATGAGGCAGGAGAGACATTGACTGCCACTGCTGTTTTGTTTCCTTGTGGTTTATGTAGTTGTTTTTATTTGTGATTGTATTATTAGTCTTTTGGTTTCTCTCGGCTGTGGCAATCATTGTTTTTCCCCAGTCAATTGAACACTATAGATCATTGTAACTGCCTCATGGCAGTAATTGTGGCTTTTACGCACGCTCCTTCCGCCTCTAGAATCATGTCAATACCAAAATGACGCCCAACATAATGATCAAATGATTTTCACTTTTAACTGATTCTTGCTCAAGCATATGTTTCAGCAGCAAAGTGGATCTACGGGACGCTTCGATAAAGCCAATCACAGCAGCTCCTCTCATCAGGAACAGACAGTTTAACGAGCCAACACTTCAGCAGGAAACCTCCCTCCACAGACAAAAGTATACGTTTAAGTATAAGTTGAGCTCCTGAGGTCCTGGCCGTATTATTGACTTGTAAGTGTTTTTCCCCTGTGTTTTTTGTGTAAGAGTGTATGCTCTGTTTTTGCGAGGAGCTTTGCGTTCCGAGGACCCGCAGGCTGTCGCGTGAGTTGGATGGGACACCAACAGGGAGCAGGCCCGTGTCGCGGCGCAGGCCAAGGCAACACTCAACACTGAGGCAACTGGGAAGTGTCCCGGTGCTCCTCAAGGGCTGCCCACCACAAGCTCCCACAGAGGACTCATGAACGCTCTGGTCCGGACCACGTCTGAGACCGGCAACGCTGAAAAGCGACAAACGTCACAGACGCGTGTCCTCTCTGGGAGTGTGGAATGAGACCTATGGCAGAAATAACACCCATGGTTTCCGGAGCTCTTTCACCAGAGAAGAGCTCATTAACATCATCACTTGTTACTTTGCCCCATTCAGGTCTGGAGTGCATTTGTGTTCTCTGGTTTCTAACATAACAGTGTGTTTTATGTGAAGCTTTTCAGTTTCTGAGGTTTGCAGGCATGAAACAGTCATTTTAAAGCACAGTCAACTGAAAATGACTCAGTGTGAGTGAAAAGTGGTCAGAATCAACACTATTGTGTTTATCGTGAAGCTTTTCAGTTTCTGAGGTTTGCAGGAATGACACACAAATTTTAGAAAAAAGTCAACTGAAGACCACTCAGTGTCAGTGAATACTGGTCAGAATCAGCACTTATGTGTTTTTTGTCAAGCTTTTGAGTTTGTGAGGACTGCAGGCCTGAAACAACTGAAAATGCCTCAGTGTGATTGAATCGTGATCAGAATCAACGCTTGTGTGATGTTTGTGACACTTTTCAGTTTCTGAAGTTTGCAGGAACGAAACAAGCAACAATGAGGCAACTGGGAAGTGTCCCGGTGCTCCTCAAGGGCTGCCCACCACAAGCTCCCACAGAGGACTCATGAACGCTCTGGTCCGGACCACGTCTGAGACCGGCAACGCTGAAAAGCGACAAACGTCACAGACGCGTGTCCTCTCTGGGAGTGTGGAATGAGACCTATGGCAGAAACGGCTCCTATTTAAAATCTTCCCAAGGAGAAGTAGTCATATCGAATGTGATGTCACCAAGCCAGGGACGTATCAAAGGAGGATCCCGCTCATTTTGCTTTGAGGTCGAGGCTTTGCTGCTGTGTGCTTTATTCTGTTTCAGGTCCAGTGTTACAGCGATTCCCTTTGCCATGTGTTGAGCCAGCCGTGTGGTGACTGCGCAATAATGAGGCAGGAGAGACATTGACTGCCACTGCTGTTTTGTTTCCTTGTGGTTTATGTAGTTGTTTTTATTTGTGATTGTATTATTGGTCTTTTGGTTTCTCTCGGCTGTGGCAATCATTGTTTTTCCCCAGTCAATTGAACACTATAGATCATTGTAACTGCCTCATGGCAGTAATTGTGGCTTTTACGCACGCTCCTTCCGCCTCTAGAATCATGTCAATACCAAAATGACGCCCAACATAATGATCAAATGATTTTCACTTTCACTGATTCTTGCTCAAGCATATGTTTCAGCAGCAAAGTGGATCTACGGGACGCTTCGATAAAGCCAATCACAGCAGCTCCTCTCATCAGGAACAGACAGTTTAACGAGCCAACACTTCAGCAGGAAACCTCCCTCCACAGACAAAAGTATACGTTTAAGTATAAGTTGAGCTCCTGAGGTCCTGGCCGTATTATTGACTTGTAAGTGTTTTTCCCCTGTGTTTTTTGTGTAGGAGTGTATGCTCTGTTTTTGCGAGGAGCTTTGCGTTCCGAGGACCCGCAGGCTGTCGCGTGAGTTGGATGGGACACCAACAGGGAGCAGGCCCGTGTCGCGGCGCAGGCCAAGGCAACACTCAACACTGAGGCAACTGGGAAGTGTCCCGGTGCTCCTCAAGGGCTGGCCACCACAAGCTCCCACAGAGGACTCATGAACGCTCTGGTCCGGACCACGTCTGAGACCGGCAACGCTGAAAAGCGACAAACGTCACAGACGCGTGTCCTCTCTGGGAGTGTGGAATGAGACCTATGGCAGAAATAACACCCATGGTTTCCGGAGCTCTTTCACCAGAGAAGAGCTCATTAACATCATCACTTGTTACTTTGCCCCATTCAGGCCTGGAGTGCATTTGTGTTCTCTGGTTTCTAACATAACAGTGTGTTTTATGTGAAGCTTTTCAGTTTCTGAGGTTTGCAGGCATGAAACAGTCATTTTAAAGCACAGTCAACTGAAAATGACTCAGTGTGAGTGAAAAGTGGTCAGAATCAACACTATTGTGTTTATCGTGAAGCTTTTCAGTTTCTGAGGTTTGCAGGAATGACACACAAATTTTAGAAAAAAGTCAACTGAAAACCACTCAGTGTCAGTGAATACTGGTCAGAATCAGCACTTATGTGTTTTTTGTCACGCTTTTCAGTTTGTGAGGTCTGCAGGCCTGAAACAACTGAAAATGACTCAGTGTGACTGAATCGTGGTCAGAATCAACGCTTGTGTGATGTTTGTGACACTTTTCAGTTTCTGAAGTTTGCAGGAATGAAACAAGCAACAATGAGGCAACTGGGAAGTGTCCCGAGCTCCCACAGAGGACTCATGAACGCTCTGGTCCGGACCACGTCTGAGACCGGCAACGCTGAAAAGCGACAAACGTCACAGACGCGTGTCCTCTCTGGGAGTGTGGAATGAGACCTATGGCAGAAACGGCTCCTATTTAAAATCTTCCCAAGGTGAAGTAGTCATATCGAATGTGACGTCACCAAGCCAGGGACGTATCAAAGGAGGATCCCGCTCATTTTGCTTTGAAGTCGAGGCTTTGCTGCTGTGTGCTTTATTCTGTTTCAGGTCCAGTGTTACAGCGATTCCCTTTGCCTTGTGTTGAGCCAGCCGTGTGGTGACTGCGCAATAATGAGGCAGGAGAGACATTGACTGCCACTGCTGTTTTGTTTCCTTGTGGTTTATGTAGTTGTTTTTATTTGTGATTGTATTATTAGTCTTTTGGTTTCTCTCGGCTGTGGCAATCATTGTTTTTCCCCAGTCAATTGAACACTATAGATCATTGTAACTGCCTCATGGCAGTAATTGTGGCTTTTACGCACGCTCCTTCCGCCTCTAGAATCATGTCAATACCAAAATGACGCCCAACATAATGATCAAATGATTTTCACTTTTAACTGATTCTTGCTCAAGCATATGTTTCAGCAGCAAAGTGGATCTACGGGACGCTTCGATAAAGCCAATCACAGCAGCTCCTCTCATCAGGAACAGACAGTTTAACGAGCCAACACTTCAGCAGGAAACCTCCCTCCACAGACAAAAGTATACGTTTAAGTATAAGTTGAGCTCCTGAGGTCCTGGCCGTATGATTGACTTGTAAGTGTTTTTCCCCTGTGTTTTTTGTGTAAGAGTGTATGCTCTGTTTTTGCGAGGAGCTTTGCGTTCCGAGGACCCGCAGGCTGTCGCGTGAGTTGGATGGGACACCAACAGGGAGCAGGCCCGTGTCGCGGCGCAGGCCAAGGCAACACTCAACACTGAGGCAACTGGGAAGTGTCCCGGTGCTCCTCAAGGGCTGCCCACCACAAGCTCCCACAGAGGACTCATGAACGCTCTGGTCCGGACCACGTCTGAGACCGGCAACGCTGAAAAGCGACAAACGTCACAGACGCGTGTCCTCTCTGGGAGTGTGGAATGAGACCTATGGCAGAAATAACACCCATGGTTTCCGGAGCTCTTTCACCAGAGAAGAGCTCATTAACATCATCACTTGTTACTTTGCCCCATTCAGGTCTGGAGTGCATTTGTGTTCTCTGGTTTCTAACATAACAGTGTGTTTTATGTGAAGCTTTTCAGTTTCTGAGGTTTGCAGGCATGAAACAGTCATTTTAAAGCACAGTCAACTGAAAATGACTCAGTGTGAGTGAAAAGTGGTCAGAATCAACACTATTGTGTTTATCGTGAAGCTTTTCAGTTTCTGAGGTTTGCAGGAATGACACACAAATTTTAGAAAAAAGTCAACTGAAGACCACTCAGTGTCAGTGAATACTGGTCAGAATCAGCACTTATGTGTTTTTTGTCAAGCTTTTGAGTTTGTGAGGACTGCAGGCCTGAAACAACTGAAAATGCCTCAGTGTGATTGAATCGTGATCAGAATCAACGCTTGTGTGATGTTTGTGACACTTTTCAGTTTCTGAAGTTTGCAGGAACGAAACAAGCAACAATGAGGCAACTGGGAAGTGTCCCAAGCTCCCACAGAGGACTCATGAACGCTCTGGTCCGGACCACGTCTGAGACCGGCAACGCTGAAAAGCGACAAACGTCACAGACGCGTGTCCTCTCTGGGAGTGTGGAATGAGACCTATGGCAGAAATAACACCCATGGTTTCCGGAGCTCTTTCACCAGAGAAGAGCTCATTAACATCATCACTTGTTACTTTGCCCCATTCAGGCCTGGAGTGCATTTGTGTTCTCTGGTTTCTAACATAACAGTGTGTTTTATGTGAAGCTTTTCAGTTTCAGAGGTTTGCAGGCATGAAACAGTCATTTTAAAGCACAGTCAACTGAAAATGACTCAGTGTGAGTGAAAAGTGGGCAGAATCAACACTATTGTGTTTATCGTGAAGCTTTTCAGTTTCTGAGGTTTGCAGGAATGACACACAAATTTTAGAAAAAAGTCAACTGAAAACCACTCAGTGTGAGTGAATACTATTCAGAATCAGCACTTATGTGTTTTTTGTCACGCTTTTCAGTTTGTGAGGTCTGCAGGCCTGAAACAACTGAAAATGACTCAGTGTGATTGAATCGTGGTCAGAATCAACGCTTGTGTGATGTTTGTGACACTTTTCAGTTTCTGAAGTTTGCAGGAATGAAACAAGCAACAATGAGGCAACTGGGAAGTGTCCCGGTGCTCCTCAAGGGCTGCCCACCACAAGCTCCCACAGAGGACTCATGAACGCTCTGGTCCGGACCACGTCTGAGACCGGCAACGCTGAAAAGCGACAAACGTCACAGACGCGTGTCCTCTCTGGGAGTGTGGAATGAGACCTATGGCAGAAACGGCTCCTATTTAAAATCTTCCCAAGGAGAAGTAGTCATATCGAATGTGATGTCACCAAGCCAGGGACGTATCAAAGGAGGATCCCGCTCATTTTGCTTTGAGGTCGAGGCTTTGCTGCTGTGTGCTTTATTCTGTTTCAGGTCCAGTGTTACAGCGATTCCCTTTGCCATGTGTTGAGCCAGCCGTGTGGTGACTGCGCAATAATGAGGCAGGAGAGACATTGACTGCCACTGCTGTTTTGTTTCCTTGTGGTTTATGTAGTTGTTTTTATTTGTGATTGTATTATTGGTCTTTTGGTTTCTCTCGGCTGTGGCAATCATTGTTTTTCCCCAGTCAATTGAACACTATAGATCATTGTAACTGCCTCATGGCAGTAATTGTGGCTTTTACGCACGCTCCTTCCGCCTCTAGAATCATGTCAATACCAAAATGACGCCCAACATAATGATCAAATGATTTTCACTTTCACTGATTCTTGCTCAAGCATATGTTTCAGCAGCAAAGTGGATCTACGGGACGCTTCGATAAAGCCAATCACAGCAGCTCCTCTCATCAGGAACAGACAGTTTAACGAGCCAACACTTCAGCAGGAAACCTCCCTCCACAGACAAAAGTATACGTTTAAGTATAAGTTGAGCTCCTGAGGTCCTGGCCGTATTATTGACTTGTAAGTGTTTTTCCCCTGTGTTTTTTGTGTAGGAGTGTATGCTCTGTTTTTGCGAGGAGCTTTGCGTTCCGAGGACCCGCAGGCTGTCGCGTGAGTTGGATGGGACACCAACAGGGAGCAGGCCCGTGTCGCGGCGCAGGCCAAGGCAACACTCAACACTGAGGCAACTGGGAAGTGTCCCGGTGCTCCTCAAGGGCTGGCCACCACAAGCTCCCACAGAGGACTCATGAACGCTCTGGTCCGGACCACGTCTGAGACCGGCAACGCTGAAAAGCGACAAACGTCACAGACGCGTGTCCTCTCTGGGAGTGTGGAATGAGACCTATGGCAGAAATAACACCCATGGTTTCCGGAGCTCTTTCACCAGAGAAGAGCTCATTAACATCATCACTTGTTACTTTGCCCCATTCAGGCCTGGAGTGCATTTGTGTTCTCTGGTTTCTAACATAACAGTGTGTTTTATGTGAAGCTTTTCAGTTTCAGAGGTTTGCAGGCATGAAACAGTCATTTTAAAGCACAGTCAACTGAAAATGACTCAGTGTGAGTGAAAAGTGGGCAGAATCAACACTATTGTGTTTATCGTGAAGCTTTTCAGTTTCTGAGGTTTGCAGGAATGACACACAAATTTTAGAAAAAAGTCAACTGAAAACCACTCAGTGTGAGTGAATACTGGTCAGAATCAGCACTTATGTGTTTTTTGTCAAGCTTTTCAGTTTGTGAGGTCTGCAGGCCTGAAACAACTGAAAATGACTCAGTGTGATTGAATCGTGGTCAGAATCAACGCTTGTGTGATGTTTGTGACACTTTTTAGTTTCTGAAGTTTGCAGGAATGAAACAAGCAACAATGAGGCAACTGGGAAGTGTCCCGGTGCTCCTCAAGGGCTGCCCACCACAAGCTCCCACAGAGGACTCATGAACGCTCTGGTCCGGACCACGTCTGAGACCGGCAACGCTGAAAAGTGACAAACGTCACAGACGCGTGTCCTCTCTGGGAGTGTGGAATGAGACCTATGGCAGAAACGGCTCCTATTTAAAATCTTCCCAAGGAGAAGTAGTCATATCGAATGTGATGTCACCAAGCCAGGGACGTATCAAAGGAGGATCCCGCTCATTTTGCTTTGAGGTCGAGGCTTTGCTGCTGTGTGCTTTATTCTGTTTCAGGTCCAGTGTTACAGCGATTCCCTTTGCCATGTGTTGAGCCAGCCGTGTGGTGACTGCGCAATAATGAGGCAGGAGAGACATTGACTGCCACTGCTGTTTTGTTTCCTTGTGGTTTATGTAGTTGTTTTTATTTGTGATTGTATTATTGGTCTTTTGGTTTCTCTCGGCTGTGGCAATCATTGTTTTTCCCCAGTCAATTGAACACTATAGATCATTGTAACTGCCTCATGGCAGTAATTGTGGCTTTTACGCACGCTCCTTCCGCCTCTAGAATCATGTCAATACCAAAATGACGCCCAACATAATGATCAAATGATTTTCACTTTCACTGATTCTTGCTCAAGCATATGTTTCAGCAGCAAAGTGGATCTACGGGACGCTTCGATAAAGCCAATCACAGCAGCTCCTCTCATCAGGAACAGACAGTTTAACGAGCCAACACTTCAGCAGGAAACCTCCCTCCACAGACAAAAGTATACGTTTAAGTATAAGTTGAGCTCCTGAGGTCCTGGCCGTATTATTGACTTGTAAGTGTTTTTCCCCTGTGTTTTTTGTGTAGGAGTGTATGCTCTGTTTTTGCGAGGAGCTTTGCGTTCCGAGGACCCGCAGGCTGTCGCGTGAGTTGGATGGGACACCAACAGGGAGCAGGCCCGTGTCGCGGCGCAGGCCAAGGCAACACTCAACACTGAGGCAACTGGGAAGTGTCCCGGTGCTCCTCAAGGGCTGGCCACCACAAGCTCCCACAGAGGACTCATGAACGCTCTGGTCCGGACCACGTCTGAGACCGGCAACGCTGAAAAGCGACAAACGTCACAGACGCGTGTCCTCTCTGGGAGTGTGGAATGAGACCTATGGCAGAAATAACACCCATGGTTTCCGGAGCTCTTTCACCAGAGAAGAGCTCATTAACATCATCACTTGTTACTTTGCCCCATTCAGGCCTGGAGTGCATTTGTGTTCTCTGGTTTCTAACATAACAGTGTGTTTTATGTGAAGCTTTTCAGTTTCTGAGGTTTGCAGGCATGAAACAGTCATTTTAAAGCACAGTCAACTGAAAATGACTCAGTGTGAGTGAAAAGTGGTCAGAATCAACACTATTGTGTTTATCGTGAAGCTTTTCAGTTTCTGAGGTTTGCAGGAATGACACACAAATTTTAGAAAAAAGTCAACTGAAAACCACTCAGTGTCAGTGAATACTGGTCAGAATCAGCACTTATGTGTTTTTTGTCACGCTTTTCAGTTTGTGAGGTCTGCAGGCCTGAAACAACTGAAAATGACTCAGTGTGACTGAATCGTGGTCAGAATCAACGCTTGTGTGATGTTTGTGACACTTTTCAGTTTCTGAAGTTTGCAGGAATGAAACAAGCAACAATGAGGCAACTGGGAAGTGTCCCGAGCTCCCACAGAGGACTCATGAACGCTCTGGTCCGGACCACGTCTGAGACCGGCAACGCTGAAAAGCGACAAACGTCACAGACGCGTGTCCTCTCTGGGAGTGTGGAATGAGACCTATGGCAGAAACGGCTCCTATTTAAAATCTTCCCAAGGTGAAGTAGTCATATCGAATGTGACGTCACCAAGCCAGGGACGTATCAAAGGAGGATCCCGCTCATTTTGCTTTGAAGTCGAGGCTTTGCTGCTGTGTGCTTTATTCTGTTTCAGGTCCAGTGTTACAGCGATTCCCTTTGCCTTGTGTTGAGCCAGCCGTGTGGTGACTGCGCAATAATGAGGCAGGAGAGACATTGACTGCCACTGCTGTTTTGTTTCCTTGTGGTTTATGTAGTTGTTTTTATTTGTGATTGTATTATTAGTCTTTTGGTTTCTCTCGGCTGTGGCAATCATTGTTTTTCCCCAGTCAATTGAACACTATAGATCATTGTAACTGCCTCATGGCAGTAATTGTGGCTTTTACGCACGCTCCTTCCGCCTCTAGAATCATGTCAATACCAAAATGACGCCCAACATAATGATCAAATGATTTTCACTTTTAACTGATTCTTGCTCAAGCATATGTTTCAGCAGCAAAGTGGATCTACGGGACGCTTCGATAAAGCCAATCACAGCAGCTCCTCTCATCAGGAACAGACAGTTTAACGAGCCAACACTTCAGCAGGAAACCTCCCTCCACAGACAAAAGTATACGTTTAAGTATAAGTTGAGCTCCTGAGGTCCTGGCCGTATGATTGACTTGTAAGTGTTTTTCCCCTGTGTTTTTTGTGTAAGAGTGTATGCTCTGTTTTTGCGAGGAGCTTTGCGTTCCGAGGACCCGCAGGCTGTCGCGTGAGTTGGATGGGACACCAACAGGGAGCAGGCCCGTGTCGCGGCGCAGGCCAAGGCAACACTCAACACTGAGGCAACTGGGAAGTGTCCCGGTGCTCCTCAAGGGCTGCCCACCACAAGCTCCCACAGAGGACTCATGAACGCTCTGGTCCGGACCACGTCTGAGACCGGCAACGCTGAAAAGCGACAAACGTCACAGACGCGTGTCCTCTCTGGGAGTGTGGAATGAGACCTATGGCAGAAATAACACCCATGGTTTCCGGAGCTCTTTCACCAGAGAAGAGCTCATTAACATCATCACTTGTTACTTTGCCCCATTCAGGTCTGGAGTGCATTTGTGTTCTCTGGTTTCTAACATAACAGTGTGTTTTATGTGAAGCTTTTCAGTTTCTGAGGTTTGCAGGCATGAAACAGTCATTTTAAAGCACAGTCAACTGAAAATGACTCAGTGTGAGTGAAAAGTGGTCAGAATCAACACTATTGTGTTTATCGTGAAGCTTTTCAGTTTCTGAGGTTTGCAGGAATGACACACAAATTTTAGAAAAAAGTCAACTGAAAACCACTCAGTGTCAGTGAATACTGGTCAGAATCAGCACTTATGTGTTTTTTGTCAAGCTTTTGAGTTTGTGAGGACTGCAGGCCTGAAACAACTGAAAATGCCTCAGTGTGATTGAATCGTGATCAGAATCAACGCTTGTGTGATGTTTGTGACACTTTTCAGTTTCTGAAGTTTGCAGGAACGAAACAAGCAACAATGAGGCAACTGGGAAGTGTCCCAAGCTCCCACAGAGGACTCATGAACGCTCTGGTCCGGACCACGTCTGAGACCGGCAACGCTGAAAAGCGACAAACATCACAGACGCGTGTCCTCTCTGGGAGTGTGGAATGAGACCTATGGCAGAAACGGCTCCTATTTAAAATCTTCCCAAGGTGAAGTAGTCATATCGAATGTGACGTCACCAAGCCAGGGACGTATCAAAGGAGGATCCCGCTCATTTTGCTTTGAGGTCGAGGCTTTGCTGCTGTGTGCTTTATTCTGTTTCAGGTCCAGTGTTACAGCGATTCCCTTTGCCATGTGTTGAGCCAGCCGTGTGGTGACTGCGCAATAATGAGGCAGGAGAGACATTGACTGCCACTGCTGTTTTGTTTCCTTGTGGTTTATGTAGTTGTTTTTATTTGTGATTGTATTATTAGTCTTTTGGTTTCTCTCGGCTGTGGCAATCATTGTTTTTCCCCAGTCAATTGAACACTATAGATCATTGTAACTGCCTCATGGCAGTAATTGTGGCTTTTACGCACGCTCCTTCCGCCTCTAGAATCATGTCAATACCAAAATGACGCCCAACATAATGATCAAATGATTTTCACTTTTAACTGATTCTTGCTCAAGCATATGTTTCAGCAGCAAAGTGGATCTACGGGACGCTTCGATAAAGCCAATCACAGCAGCTCCTCTCATCAGGAACAGACAGTTTAACGAGCCAACACTTCAGCAGGAAACCTCCCTCCACAGACAAAAGTATACGTTTAAGTATAAGTTGAGCTCCTGAGGTCCTGGCCGTATGATTGACTTGTAAGTGTTTTTCCCCTGTGTTTTTTGTGTAAGAGTGTATGCTCTGTTTTTGCGAGGAGCTTTGCGTTCCGAGGACCCGCAGGCTGTCGCGTGAGTTGGATGGGACACCAACAGGGAGCAGGCCCGTGTCGCGGCGCAGGCCAAGGCAACACTCAACACTGAGGCAACTGGGAAGTGTCCCGGTGCTCCTCAAGGGCTGCCCACCACAAGCTCCCACAGAGGACTCATGAACGCTCTGGTCCGGACCACGTCTGAGACCGGCAACGCTGAAAAGCGACAAACGTCACAGACGCGTGTCCTCTCTGGGAGTGTGGAATGAGACCTATGGCAGAAACGGCTCCTATTTAAAATCTTCCGAGGGTGAAGTAGTCATATCGAATGTGACGTCACCAAGCCAGGGACGTATCAAAGGAGGATCCCGCTCATTTTGCTTTGAGGTCGAGGCTTTGCTGCTGTGTGCTTTATTCTGTTTCAGGTCCAGTGTTACAGCGATTGCCTTTGCCATGTGTTGAGCCAGCCGTGTGGTGACTGCGCAATAATGAGGCAGGAGAGACATTGACTGCCACTGCTGTTTTGTTTCCTTGTGGTTTATGTAGTTGTTTTTATTTGTGATTGTATTATTAGTCTTTTGGTTTCTCTCGGCTGTGGCAATCATTGTTTTTCCCCAGTCAATTGAACACTATAGATCATTGTAACTGCCTCATGGCAGTAATTGTGGCTTTTACGCACGCTCCTTCCGCCTCTAGAATCATGTCAATACCAAAATGACACCCAACATAATGATTTCATGTAATGATCAAATGATTTTCACTTTCACTGATTCTTGCTCAAGCATATGTTTCAGCAGCAAAGTGGATCTACGGGACGCTTCGATAAAGCCAATCACAGCAGCTCCTCTCATCAGGAACAGACAGTTTAACGAGCCAACACTTCAGCAGGAAACCTCCCTCCACAGACAAAAGTATACGTTTAAGTATAAGTTGAGCTCCTGAGGTCCTGGCCGTATTATTGACTTGTAAGTGTTTTTCCCCTGTGTTTTTTGTGTAAGAGTGTATGCTCTGTTTTTGCGAGGAGCTTTGCGTTCCGAGGACCCGCAGGCTGTCGCGTGAGTTGGATGGGACACCAACAGGGAGCAGGCCCGTGTCGCGGCGCAGGCCAAGGCAACACTCAACACTGAGGCAACTGGGAAGTGTCCCGGTGCTCCTCAAGGGCTGGCCACCACAAGCTCCCACAGAGGACTCATGAACGCTCTGGTCCGGACCACGTCTGAGACCGGCAACGCTGAAAAGCGACAAACGTCACAGACGCGTGTCCTCTCTGGGAGTGTGGAATGAGACCTATGGCAGAAATAACACCCATGGTTTCCGGAGCTCTTTCACCAGAGAAGAGCTCATTAACATCATCACTTGTTACTTTGCCCCATTCAGGCCTGGAGTGCATTTGTGTTCTCTGGTTTCTAACATAACAGTGTGTTTTATGTGAAGCTTTTCAGTTTCTGAGGTTTGCAGGCATGAAACAGTCATTTTAAAGCACAGTCAACTGAAAATGACTCAGTGTGAGTGAAAAGTGGTCAGAATCAACACTATTGTGTTTATCGTGAAGCTTTTCAGTTTCTGAGGTTTGCAGGAATGACACACAAATTTTAGAAAAAAGTCAACTGAAAACCACTCAGTGTCAGTGAATACTGGTCAGAATCAGCACTTATGTGTTTTTTGTCACGCTTTTCAGTTTGTGAGGTCTGCAGGCCTGAAACAACTGAAAATGACTCAGTGTGACTGAATCGTGGTCAGAATCAACGCTTGTGTGATGTTTGTGACACTTTTCAGTTTCTGAAGTTTGCAGGAATGAAACAAGCAACAATGAGGCAACTGGGAAGTGTCCCGAGCTCCCACAGAGGACTCATGAACGCTCTGGTCCGGACCACGTCTGAGACCGGCAACGCTGAAAAGCGACAAACGTCACAGACGCGTGTCCTCTCTGGGAGTGTGGAATGAGACCTATGGCAGAAACGGCTCCTATTTAAAATCTTCCCAAGGTGAAGTAGTCATATCGAATGTGACGTCACCAAGCCAGGGACGTATCAAAGGAGGATCCCGCTCATTTTGCTTTGAAGTCGAGGCTTTGCTGCTGTGTGCTTTATTCTGTTTCAGGTCCAGTGTTACAGCGATTCCCTTTGCCTTGTGTTGAGCCAGCCGTGTGGTGACTGCGCAATAATGAGGCAGGAGAGACATTGACTGCCACTGCTGTTTTGTTTCCTTGTGGTTTATGTAGTTGTTTTTATTTGTGATTGTATTATTAGTCTTTTGGTTTCTCTCGGCTGTGGCAATCATTGTTTTTCCCCAGTCAATTGAACACTATAGATCATTGTAACTGCCTCATGGCAGTAATTGTGGCTTTTACGCACGCTCCTTCCGCCTCTAGAATCATGTCAATACCAAAATGACGCCCAACATAATGATCAAATGATTTTCACTTTTAACTGATTCTTGCTCAAGCATATGTTTCAGCAGCAAAGTGGATCTACGGGACGCTTCGATAAAGCCAATCACAGCAGCTCCTCTCATCAGGAACAGACAGTTTAACGAGCCAACACTTCAGCAGGAAACCTCCCTCCACAGACAAAAGTATACGTTTAAGTATAAGTTGAGCTCCTGAGGTCCTGGCCGTATTATTGACTTGTAAGTGTTTTTCCCCTGTGTTTTTTGTGTAAGAGTGTATGCTCTGTTTTTGCGAGGAGCTTTGCGTTCCGAGGACCCGCAGGCTGTCGCGTGAGTTGGATGGGACACCAACAGGGAGCAGGCCCGTGTCGCGGCGCAGGCCAAGGCAACACTCAACACTGAGGCAACTGGGAAGTGTTCCGGTGCTCCTCAAGGGCTGCCCACCACAAGCTCCCACAGAGGACTCATGAACGCTCTGGTCCGGACCACGTCTGAGACCGGCAACGCTGAAAAGCGACAAACGTCGCAGACGCGTGTCCTCTCTGGGAGTGTGGAATGAGACCTATGGCAGAAATAACACCCATGGTTTCCGGAGCTCTTTCACCAGAGAAGAGCTCATTAACATCATCACTTGTTACTTTGCCCCATTCAGGCCTGGAGTGCATTTGTGTTCTCTGGTTTCTAACATAACAGTGTGTTTTATGTGAAGCTTTTCAGTTTCTGAGGTTTGCAGGCATGAAACAGCAATTTTAAAGCACAGTCAACTGAAAATGACTCAGTGTGAGTGAAAAGTGGTCAGAATCAACACTATTGTGTTTATCGTGAAGCTTTTCAGTTTCTGAGGTTTGCAGGAATGACACACAAATTTTAGAAAAAAGTCAACTGAAAACCACTCAGTGTGAGTGAATACTGGTCAGAATCAGCACTTATGTGTTTTTTGTCACGCTTTTCAGTTTGTGAGGTCTGCAGGCCTGAAACAACTGAAAATGACTCAGTGTGATTGAATCGTGGTCAGAATCAACGCTTGTGTGATGTTTGTGACACTTTTCAGTTTCTGAAGTTTGCAGGAACGAAACAATCAACAATGAGGCAACTGGGAAGTGTCCCAAGCTCCCACAGAGGACTCATGAACGCTCTGGTCCGGACCACGTCTGAGACCGGCAACGCTGAAAAGCGACAAACGTCACAGACGCGTGTCCTCTCTGGGAGTGTGGAATGAGACCTATGGCAGAAACGGCTTCTATTTAAAATCTTCCCAAGGTGAAGTAGTCATATCGAATGTGACGTCACCAAGCCAGGGACGTATCAAAGGAGGATCCCGCTCATTTTGCTTTGAAGTCGAGGCTTTGCTGCTGTGTGCTTTATTCTGTTTCAGGTCCAGTGTTACAGCGATTCCCTTTGCCATGTGTTGAGCCAGCCGTGTGGTGACTGCGCAATAATGAGGCAGGAGAGACATTGACTGCCACTGCTGTTTTGTTTCCTTGTGGTTTATGTAGTTGTTTTTATTTGTGATTGTATTATTAGTCTTTTGGTTTCTCTCGGCTGTGGCAATCATTGTTTTTCCCCAGTCAATTGAACACTATAGATCATTGTAACTGCCTCATGGCAGTAATTGTGGCTTTTACGCACGCTCCTTCCGCCTCTAGAATCATGTCAATACCAAAATGACGCCCAACATAATGATCAAATGATTTTCACTTTTAACTGATTCTTGCTCAAGCATATGTTTCAGCAGCAAAGTGGATCTACGGGACGCTTCGATAAAGCCAATCACAGCAGCTCCTCTCATCAGGAACAGACAGTTTAACGAGCCAACACTTCAGCAGGAAACCTCCCTCCACAGACAAAAGTATACGTTTAAGTATAAGTTGAGCTCCTGAGGTCCTGGCCGTATGATTGACTTGTAAGTGTTTTTCCCCTGTGTTTTTTGTGTAAGAGTGTATGCTCTGTTTTTGCGAGGAGCTTTGCGTTCCGAGGACCCGCAGGCTGTCGCGTGAGTTGGATGGGACACCAACAGGGAGCAGGCCCGTGTCGCGGCGCAGGCCAAGGCAACACTCAACACTGAGGCAACTGGGAAGTGTCCCGGTGCTCCTCAAGGGCTGCCCACCACAAGCTCCCACAGAGGACTCATGAACGCTCTGGTCCGGACCACGTCTGAGACCGGCAACGCTGAAAAGCGACAAACGTCACAGACGCGTGTCCTCTCTGGGAGTGTGGAATGAGACCTATGGCAGAAACGGCTCCTATTTAAAATCTTCCGAGGGTGAAGTAGTCATATCGAATGTGACGTCACCAAGCCAGGGACGTATCAAAGGAGGATCCCGCTCATTTTGCTTTGAAGTCGAGGCTTTGCTGCTGTGTGCTTTATTCTGTTTCAGGTCCAGTGTTACAGCGATTGCCTTTGCCATGTGTTGAGCCAGCCGTGTGGTGACTGCGCAATAATGAGGCAGGAGAGACATTGACTGCCACTGCTGTTTTGTTTCCTTGTGGTTTATGTAGTTGTTTTTATTTGTGATTGTATTATTAGTCTTTTGGTTTCTCTCGGCTGTGGCAATCATTGTTTTTCCCCAGTCAATTGAACACTATAGATCATTGTAACTGCCTCATGGCAGTAATTGTGGCTTTTACGCACGCTCCTTCCGCCTCTAGAATCATGTCAATACCAAAATGACACCCAACATAATGATTTCATGTAATGATCAAATGATTTTCACTTTCACTGATTCTTGCTCAAGCATATGTTTCAGCAGCAAAGTGGATCTACGGGACGCTTCGATAAAGCCAATCACAGCAGCTCCTCTCATCAGGAACAGACAGTTTAACGAGCCAACACTTCAGCAGGAAACCTCCCTCCACAGACAAAAGTATACGTTTAAGTATAAGTTGAGCTCCTGAGGTCCTGGCCGTATTATTGACTTGTAAGTGTTTTTCCCCTGTGTTTTTTGTGTAAGAGTGTATGCTCTGTTTTTGCGAGGAGCTTTGCGTTCCGAGGACCCGCAGGCTGTCGCGTGAGTTGGATGGGACACCAACAGGGAGCAGGCCCGTGTCGCGGCGCAGGCCAAGGCAACACTCAACACTGAGGCAACTGGGAAGTGTTCCGGTGCTCCTCAAGGGCTGCCCACCACAAGCTCCCACAGAGGACTCATGAACGCTCTGGTCCGGACCACGTCTGAGACCGGCAACGCTGAAAAGCGACAAACGTCGCAGACGCGTGTCCTCTCTGGGAGTGTGGAATGAGACCTATGGCAGAAATAACACCCATGGTTTCCGGAGCTCTTTCACCAGAGAAGAGCTCATTAACATCATCACTTGTTACTTTGCCCCATTCAGGCCTGGAGTGCATTTGTGTTCTCTGGTTTCTAACATAACAGTGTGTTTTATGTGAAGCTTTTCAGTTTCTGAGGTTTGCAGGCATGAAACAGCAATTTTAAAGCACAGTCAACTGAAAATGACTCAGTGTGAGTGAAAAGTGGTCAGAATCAACACTATTGTGTTTATCGTGAAGCTTTTCAGTTTCTGAGGTTTGCAGGAATGACACACAAATTTTAGAAAAAAGTCAACTGAAAACCACTCAGTGTGAGTGAATACTGGTCAGAATCAGCACTTATGTGTTTTTTGTCACGCTTTTCAGTTTGTGAGGTCTGCAGGCCTGAAACAACTGAAAATGACTCAGTGTGATTGAATCGTGGTCAGAATCAACGCTTGTGTGATGTTTGTGACACTTTTCAGTTTCTGAAGTTTGCAGGAACGAAACAATCAACAATGAGGCAACTGGGAAGTGTCCCAAGCTCCCACAGAGGACTCATGAACGCTCTGGTCCGGACCACGTCTGAGACCGGCAACGCTGAAAAGCGACAAACGTCACAGACGCGTGTCCTCTCTGGGAGTGTGGAATGAGACCTATGGCAGAAACGGCTTCTATTTAAAATCTTCCCAAGGTGAAGTAGTCATATCGAATGTGACGTCACCAAGCCAGGGACGTATCAAAGGAGGATCCCGCTCATTTTGCTTTGAAGTCGAGGCTTTGCTGCTGTGTGCTTTATTCTGTTTCAGGTCCAGTGTTACAGCGATTCCCTTTGCCATGTGTTGAGCCAGCCGTGTGGTGACTGCGCAATAATGAGGCAGGAGAGACATTGACTGCCACTGCTGTTTTGTTTCCTTGTGGTTTATGTAGTTGTTTTTATTTGTGATTGTATTATTAGTCTTTTGGTTTCTCTCGGCTGTGGCAATCATTGTTTTTCCCCAGTCAATTGAACACTATAGATCATTGTAACTGCCTCATGGCAGTAATTGTGGCTTTTACGCACGCTCCTTCCGCCTCTAGAATCATGTCAATACCAAAATGACGCCCAACATAATGATCAAATGATTTTCACTTTTAACTGATTCTTGCTCAAGCATATGTTTCAGCAGCAAAGTGGATCTACGGGACGCTTCGATAAAGCCAATCACAGCAGCTCCTCTCATCAGGAACAGACAGTTTAACGAGCCAACACTTCAGCAGGAAACCTCCCTCCACAGACAAAAGTATACGTTTAAGTATAAGTTGAGCTCCTGAGGTCCTGGCCGTATGATTGACTTGTAAGTGTTTTTCCCCTGTGTTTTTTGTGTAAGAGTGTATGCTCTGTTTTTGCGAGGAGCTTTGCGTTCCGAGGACCCGCAGGCTGTCGCGTGAGTTGGATGGGACACCAACAGGGAGCAGGCCCGTGTCGCGGCGCAGGCCAAGGCAACACTCAACACTGAGGCAACTGGGAAGTGTCCCGGTGCTCCTCAAGGGCTGCCCACCACAAGCTCCCACAGAGGACTCATGAACGCTCTGGTCCGGACCACGTCTGAGACCGGCAACGCTGAAAAGCGACAAACGTCACAGACGCGTGTCCTCTCTGGGAGTGTGGAATGAGACCTATGGCAGAAACGGCTCAGATTTACAATTCAGTCAGTCTGAGTGATTGTCTGTGAGAGGTAAACGAAAATCAGGGAGTCATGCCTGCAGAACTGAAAAACTGAAACGTTTCACTGAGATAACTGTTGTTTCTGATCTGTATTCACTCAGTCTGAGTCATTTTCTGTGCAATTTGACATAAGAGTAACACGGCATACATGCGGACCTCAGAAACTTAAACGTTTCACAAAGATCGCATAACGGTTGTTTCTGATCTCTATTCACTCAGTCTGATTCATATTCTGTGCAATTTGACAGAAGAGTAGTACGACATACATGCCGACCTCAGAAACTGAAACGTTTCACAAAGATCGCACAGCTGTTGTTTGTGATCAGTATTCACTCAATCTGAGTCATTTTCTGTGCAATGTGACCTAAAAGCAGGGATTCATTAAGTCAACGTCAAAAACTTGAAAAGTTTCACAAAGATCGCACAGCTGTTGTTTCTGATCTGCATTCACTTCATCTGAGTCATTTTCTGTGCAATTTGACATAAGAGTAGTAAGACATACATGCCGACCTCAGAAACTGAAACGTTATACTGAGATCGCATAACTGTTGTTTGTGATCTGTATTCACTTCATCAGAGTCATTTTCTGTGCAATTTGACATAAGTGTAGTAAGACACACGCGTCTGTGACGTTTGTCGCTTTTCAGCGTTGCCGGTCTCAGACGTGGTCCGGACCAGAACGTTCATGAGTCCTCTGTGGGACCTCAGAAACTGAAAAGTTTCACAAAGTCGCATAACTGTATTCACTGATCAGTATTCACTCAGTCTAGGTCATTTTCTGTGCAATTTGACATAAAAGTAGTACGACATACATGCCCTCCTCAGAAACTGAAAAGTTTCACAATGATCGCACAGCTGTTGTTTGTGATCTGTATTCACTTCATCTGAGTCATTTTCTGTGCAATTTGACATAAGAGTAGCACGGCATACATGTGGACCTCAGAAACGGAAACGTTTCACTGAGATCGCATAACTGTTTTTTCTGATCTGTATTCACTTCATCAGAGTCATTTTCTGTGCAATTTGACATAAGAGTAGTAAGACACACATGCCGACCTCAGAAACTGAAAAGTTTCACAAAGTCGCATAACTGTATTCACTGATCTGTATTCACTCAGTCTAAGTCATTTTCTGTGCAATTTGACATAAAAGTAGTAAGACACACATACCGACCTCAGAAACTGAAAAGTTTCACAAAGTCGCATAACTGTTGTTTCTGATCTGTATTCACTCAGTCTAAGTCATTTTCCTTGCAATTTGACATAAGAGTAGTAAGACATACATGCCGTCCTCAGAAACTGAAACGTTACACTGTGATCGCATAACTGTTGTTTCTGATCTGTATTCACTTCATCTGAGTCATTTTCTGTGCAATTTGACATAACAGTAGTAAGACATACATGCCGACCTCAGAAACTGAAAAGTTTCACAAAGATCGCACAGCTGTTGTTTGTGATCAGTATTCACTCAATCTTAGTCATTTTCTGTGCAATTTGACATAAGAGTAGTAAGATACACATGCCGACCTCAGAAACTGAAAAGTTTCACTGAGATCGCATAACTGTTGTTTCTGATCTGTATTCACTCAGTCTAAGTCATTTTCTGTGCAATTTGACATAAAAGTAGTAAGACATACATGCCGACCTCAGAAACTGAAACGTTACACTGAGATCGCATAACTGTTGTTTGTGATCAGTATTCACTCAATCTGAGTCATTTTCTGTGCAATGTGACCTAAAAGCAGGGATTCATTAAGTCAACGTCAAAAACTTGAAAAGTTTCACAAAGATCGCACAGCTGTTGTTTCTGATCTGTATTCACTTCATCTGAGTCATTTTCTGTGCAATTTGACATAAGAGTAGTACGACATACATGCCGACCTCAGAAACTGAAAAGTTTAACAAAGATCGCTTAACTGTTGTTTGTGATCTGTATTCACTTCATCTGAGTCATTTTCCTTGCAATTTGACATAACAGTAGTAAGACATACATGCTGTCCTCAGAAACTGAAACGTTACACTGTGATCGCATAACTGTTGTTTCTGATCTGTATTCACTTCATCTGAGTCATTTTCTGTGCAATTTGACATAAGTGTAGTAAGACACACATGCTGACCTCAGAAACTGAAAAGTTTCACAAAGTCGCACAGCTGTTGTTTCTGATCTGTATTCACTCAGTCTAAGTCATTTTCTGTGCAATTTGACATAAAAGTAGTACGACATACATGCTGTCCTCAGAAACTGAAAAGTTTCACAAAGATCGCTTAACTGTTGTTTGTGATCTGTATTCACTTCATCTGAGTCATTTTCTGTGCAATTTGACATAAGAGTAGTACGACAAACATGCCGACCTCAGAAACTGGAAAGTTTCACAAAGATCGCATAGCTGTTGTTTCTGATCTGTATTCACTTCATCTGAGTCATTTTCTGTGCAATTTGACATAAGTGTAGTAAGATACACATGCCGACCTCAGGAACTGAAAAGTTTCACAAAGTCGCATAACTGTATTCACTGATCACTATTCACTCAGTCTAAGTCATTTTCTGTGCAATTTGACATAAGAGTAGTAAGACATACATGCCGACCTCAGAAACTGAAACGTTTCACTGAGATCGCATAACAGTTTTTTCTGATCTGTATTCACTTCATCTGAGTCATTTTCTGTGCAATTTGACATAAGAGTAGTAAGACATACATGCCGACCTCAGAAACGGAAACGTTATACTGAGATCGCATAACTGTTGTTTCTGATCTGTATTCACTTCATCTGAGTCATTTTCTGTGCAATTTGACATAACAGTAGTAAGACATACATGCCGACCTCAGAAACTGGAAAGTTTCACAAAGATCGCACAGCTGTTGTTTGTGATCAGTATTCACTCAGTCTAAGTCATTTTCTGTGCAATTTGACATAACAGTAGTAAGACATACATGCCGACCTCAGAAACTGAAACGTTACACTGAGATCACATAACTGTTGTTTGTGATCAGTATTCACTCAATCTGAGTCATTTTCTGTGCAATGTGACCTAAAAGCAGGGATTCATTAAGTCAACGTCAAAAACTTGAAAAGTTTCACAAAGATCGCACAGCTGTTGTTTCTGATCTGTATTCACTTCATCTGAGTCATTTTCTGTGCAATTTGACATAAGAGTAGTAAGACATACATGCCGACCTCAGAAACTGAAAAGTTTCACTGAGATCGCAGAGCTGTTGTTTCTGATCTGTATTCACTTCATCTGAGTCATTTTCTGTGCAATTTGACATAAGTGTAGTAAGACACACATGCCGACCTCAGGAACTGAAAAGTTTCACAAAGTCGCATAACTGTATTCACTGATCTGTATTCACTCAGTCTAAGTCATTTTCTGTGCAATTTGACATAAAAGTAGTACGACATACATGCCGACCTCAGAAACTGAAAAGTTTCACAAAGATCGCACAGCTGTTGTTTCTGATCTGTATTCACTTCATCTGAGTCATTTTCTGTGCAATTTGACATAAGTGTAGTAAGACACACATGCCGACCTCAGAAACTGAAAAGTTACACTGAGATCGCATAACTGTTGTTTGTGATCAGTATTCACTTCATCTGAGTCATTTTCTGTGCAATGTGACCTAAAAGCAGGGATTCATTAAGTCAACGTCAAAAACTTGAAAAGTTTCACAAAGATCGCACAGCTGTTGTTTCTGATCTGTATTCACTTCATCTGAGTCATTTTCTGTGCAATTTGACATAACAGTAGTAAGACATGCATGCCGACCTCAGAAACTGAAACGTTACACTGGATCGCATAACTTTTGTTTGTGATCAGTATTCACTCAATCTGAGTCATTTTCTGTGCAATGTGACCTAAAAGCAGGGATTCATTAAGTCAACGTCAAAAACTTGAAAAGTTTCACAAAGATCGCACAGCTGTTGTTTCTGATCTGTATTCACTTCATCTGAGTCATTTTCTGTGCAATTTGACATAAGAGTATCACGGCATACATGCCGACCTCAGAAACGGAAACGTTTCACTGAGATCGCATAACTGTTGTTTCTGATCTGTATTCACTTCATCAGAGTCATTTTCTGTGCAATTTGACATAAGTGTAGTAAGACACACATGCCGACCTCAGGAACTGAAAAGTTTCACAAAGTCGCATAACTGTATTCACTGATCTGTATTCACTCAGTCTAAGTCATTTTCTGTGCAATTTGACATAAAAGTAGTACGACATACATGCCGTCCTCAGAAACTGAAAAGTTTCACAAAGATCGCACAGCTGTTGTTTGTGATCAGTATTCACTCAATCTTAGTCATTTTCTGTGCAATTTGACATAAGAGTAGTAAGACACACATGCCGACCTCAGAAACTGAAACGTTTAACTGAGATCGCACAGCTGTTGTTTCTGATCTGTATTCACTTCATCTGAGTCATTTTCTGTCCAATTTGACATAAGTGTAGTAAGATACACATGCCGACCTCAGAAACTGAAACGTTACACTGAGATCGCATAACTGTTGTTTCTGATCTGTATTCACTCAGTCTAAGTCATTTTCCTTGCAATTTGACATAACAGTAGTAAGACATACATGCCGTCCTCAGAAACTGAAACGTTACACTGTGATCGCATAACTGTTGTTTCTGATCTGTATTCACTTCATCTGAGTCATTTTCTGTGCAATTTGACATAAGAGTAGTAAGACATACATGCCGACCTCAGAAACTGAAACGTTATACTGAGATCGCATAACTGTTGTTTCTGATCTGTATTCACTTCATCTGAGTCATTTTCTGTGCAATTTGACATAACAGTAGTACGACATACATGCCGACCTCAGAAACTGAAACGTTATACTGAGATCGCATAACTGTTGTTTCTGATCTGTATTCACTTCATCTGAGTCATTTTCTGTGCAATTTGACATAAAAGTAGTACGACATACATGCCGACCTCAGAAACTGGAAAGTTTCACAAAGATCGCACAGCTGTTGTTTGTGATCAGTATTCACTCAGTCTAAGTCATTTTCTGTGCAATTTGAAATAAGAGTAGTAAGACACACATGCCGACCTCAGAAACTGAAACGTTTAACTGAGATCGCATAACTGTTGTTTCTGATCTGTATTCACTTCATCTGAGTCATTTTCTGTGCAATTTGACATAAGTGTAGTAAGATACACATGCCGACCTCAGAAACTGAAAAGTTTCACTGAGATCGCATAACTATTGTTTCTGATCTGTATTCACTCAGTCTAAGTCATTTTCTGTGCAATTTGACATAAAAGTAGTACGACATACATGCCGACCTCAGAAACTGAAAAGTTTCACAAAGATCGCACAGCTGTTGTTTCTGATCTGTATTCACTTCATCTGAGTCATTTTCTGTGCAATTTGACATAACAGTAGTAAGACATACATGCCGACCTCAGAAACTGAAACGTTACACTGGATCGCATAACTTTTGTTTGTGATCAGTATTCACTCAATCTGAGTCATTTTCTGTGCAATGTGACCGAAAAGCAGGGATTCATTAAGTCAACGTCAAAAACTTGAAAAGTTTCACAAAGATCGCACAGCTGTTGTTTCTGATCTGTATTCACTTCATCTGAGTCATTTTCTGTGCAATTTGACATAACAGTAGTACGACATACATGCCGACCTCAGAAACTGAAACGTTTCACTGAGATCGCATAACTGTTGTTTCTGATCTGTATTCACTTCATCTGAGTCATTTTCTGTGCAATTTGACATAACAGTAGTAAGACATACATGCCGACCTCAGAAACTGAAACGTTACACTGGATCGCATAACTTTTGTTTGTGATCAGTATTCACTCAATCTGAGTCATTTTCTGTGCAATGTGACCTAAAAGCAGGGATTCATTAAGTCAACGTCAAAAACTTGAAAAGTTTCACAAAGATCGCATAACTGTTGTTTCTGATCTGTATTCACTTCATCTGAGTCATTTTCTGTGCAATTTGACATAAGAGTAGTACGACATACATGCCGACCTCAGAAACTGAAAAGTTTCACTGAGATCGCAGAGCTGTTGTTTCTGATCTGTATTCACTTCATCTGAGTCATTTTCTGTGCAATTTGATATAACAGTAGTAAGACATACATGCCGACCTCAGAAACTGGAAAGTTTCACATAGATCGCATAGCTGTTGTTTCTGATCTGTATTCACTTCATCAGAGTCATTTTCTGTGCAATTTGACATAAGTGTAGTAAGACACACATACCGACCTCAGAAACTGAAAAGCTTCACAAAGTCGCATAACTGTATTCACTGATCTGTATTCACTCAGTCTAAGTCATTTTCTGTGCAATTTGACATAAAAGTAGTACGACATACATGCCGTCCTCAGAAACTGAAAAGTTTCACAAAGATCGCACAGCTGTTGTTTGTGATCAGTATTCACTCAATCTTAGTCATTTTCTGTGCAATTTGACATAAGAGTAGTAAGACACACATGCCGACCTCAGAAACTGAAACGTTTAACTGAGATCGCATAGCTGTTGTTTCTGATCTGTATTCACTTCATCTGAGTCATTTTCTGTGCAATTTGACATAAGTGTAGTAAGATACACATGCCGACCTCAGAAACTGAAAAGTTTCACTGAGATCGCATAACTGTTGTTTCTGATCTGTATTCACTCAGTCTAAGTCATTTTCTGTGCAATTTGACATAAAAGTAGTACGACATACATGCCGTCCTCAGAAACTGAAAAGTTTCACAAAGATCGCAGAGCTGTTGTTTCTGATCTGTATTCACTTCATCTGAGTCATTTTCTGTGCAATTTGACATAAGTGTAGTAAGACACACATGCCGACCTCAGAAACTGAAAAGTTACACAAAGATCGCATAACTGTTGTTTGTGATCAGTATTCACTTCATCTGAGTCATTTTCTGTGCAATGTGACCTAAAAGCAGGGATTCATTAAGTCAACGTCAAAAACTTGAAAAGTTTCACAAAGATCGCACAGCTGTTGTTTCTGATCTGTATTCACTTCATCTGAGTCATTTTCTGTGCAATTTGACATAACAGTAGTAAGACATGCATGCCGACCTCAGAAACTGAAACGTTACACTGGATCGCATAACTTTTGTTTGTGATCAGTATTCACTCAATCTGAGTCATTTTCTGTGCAATGTGACCTAAAAGCAGGGATTCATTAAGTCAACGTCAAAAACTTGAAAAGTTTCACAAAGATCGCACAGCTGTTGTTTCTGATCTGTATTCACTTCATCTGAGTCATTTTCTGTGCAATTTGACATAAGAGTAGCACGGCATACATGCCGACCTCAGAAACGGAAACGTTTCACTGAGATCGCATAACTGTTGTTTCTGATCTGTATTCACTTCATCAGAGTCATTTTCTGTGCAATTTGACATAAGTGTAGTAAGACACACATGCCGACCTCAGGAACTGAAAAGTTTCACAAAGTCGCATAACTGTATTCACTGATCTGTATTCACTCAGTCTAAGTCATTTTCTGTGCAATTTGACATAAAAGTAGTACGACATACATGCCGTCCTCAGAAACTGAAAAGTTTCACAAAGATCGCACAGCTGTTGTTTGTGATCAGTATTCACTCAATCTTAGTCATTTTCTGTGCAATTTGACATAAGAGTAGTAAGACACACATGCCGACCTCAGAAACTGAAACGTTTAACTGAGATCGCACAGCTGTTGTTTCTGATCTGTATTCACTTCATCTGAGTCATTTTCTGTCCAATTTGACATAAGTGTAGTAAGATACACATGCCGACCTCAGAAACTGAAACGTTACACTGAGATCGCATAACTGTTGTTTCTGATCTGTATTCACTCAGTCTAAGTCATTTTCCTTGCAATTTGACATAACAGTAGTAAGACATACATGCCGTCCTCAGAAACTGAAACGTTACACTGTGATCGCATAACTGTTGTTTCTGATCTGTATTCACTTCATCTGAGTCATTTTCTGTGCAATTTGACATAAGAGTAGTAAGACATACATGCCGACCTCAGAAACTGAAACGTTATACTGAGATCGCATAACTGTTGTTTCTGATCTGTATTCACTTCATCTGAGTCATTTTCTGTGCAATTTGACATAACAGTAGTAAGACATACATGCCGACCTCAGAAACTGGAAAGTTTCACAAAGATCGCACAGCTGTTGTTTGTGATCAGTATTCACTCAGTCTAAGTCATTTTCTGTGCAATTTGACATAACAGTAGTAAGCCATACATGCCGACCTCAGAAACTGAAACGTTTCACTGAGATCGCATAACAGTTTTTTCTGATCTGTATTCACTTCATCTGAGTCATTTTCTGTCCAATTTGACATAAGAGTAGTAAGACATACATGCCGACCTCAGAAACGGAAACGTTATACTGAGATCGCATAACTGTTGTTTCTGATCTGTATTCACTTCATCTGAGTCATTTTCTGTGCAATTTGACATAAGAGTAGTACGACATACATGCCGTCCTCAGAAACTGAAAAGTTTCACAAAGATCGCACAGCTGTTGTTTGTGATCAGTATTCACTCAATCTGAGTCATTTTCTGTGCAATTTGACATAAGAGTAGTATGACACACATGCCGACCTCAGAAACTGAAACGTTTAACTGAGATCGCATAACTGTTGTTTCTGATCTGTATTCACTTCATCTGAGTCATTTTCTGTGCAATTTGACATAAGTGTAGTAAGATACACATGCCGACCTCAGAAACTGAAAAGTTTCACTGAGATCGCATAACTATTGTTTCTGATCTGTATTCACTCAGTCTAAGTCATTTTCTGTGCAATTTGACATAAGAGTAGTACGACATACATGCCGTCCTCAGAAACTGAAAAGTTTCACAAAGATCGCAGAGCTGTTGTTTGTGATCAGTATTCACTTCATCTGAGTCATTTTCTGTGCAATGTGACCTAAAAGCAGGGATTCATTAAGTCAACGTCAAAAACTTGAAAAGTTTCACAAAGATCGCACAGCTGTTGTTTCTGATCTGTATTCACTTCATCTGAGTCATTTTCTGTGCAATTTGACATAAGTGTAGTAAGACACACATGCCGACCTCAGAAACTGAAAAGTTACACTGAGATCGCATAACTGTTGTTTGTGATCAGTATTCACTTCATCTGAGTCATTTTCTGTGCAATGTGACCTAAAAGCAGGGATTCATTAAGTCAACGTCAAAAACTTGAAAAGTTTCACAAAGATCGCACAGCTGTTGTTTCTGATCTGTATTCACTTCATCTGAGTCATTTTCTGTGCAATGTGACCTAAAAGCAGGGATTCATTAAGTCAACGTCAAAAACTTGAAAAGTTTCACAAAGATCGCATAACTGTTGTTTCTGATCTGTATTCACTTCATCTGAGTCATTTTCTGTGCAATTTGACATAAGAGTAGTACGACATACATGCCGACCTCAGAAACTGAAAAGTTTCACAGAGATCGCAGAGCTGTTGTTTCTGATCTGTATTCACTTCATCTGAGTCATTTTCTGTGCAATTTGATATAACAGTAGTAAGACATACATGCCGACCTCAGAAACTGGAAAGTTTCACATAGATCGCATAGCTGTTGTTTCTGATCTGTATTCACTTCATCAGAGTCATTTTCTGTGCAATTTGACATAAGTGTAGTAAGACACACATACCGACCTCAGAAACTGAAAAGTTTCACAAAGTCGCATAACTGTATTCACTGATCTGTATTCACTCAGTCTAAGTCATTTTCTGTGCAATTTGACATAAAAGTAGTACGACATACATGCCGTCCTCAGAAACTGAAAAGTTTCACAAAGATCGCACAGCTGTTGTTTCTGATCTGTATTCACTCAGTCTGATTCATTTTCTGTGCAATTTGACATAACAGTAGTAAGACATACATGCCGACCTCAGAAACTGAAACGTTACACTGAGATCGCATAACTGTTGTTTCTGATCTGTATTCACTCCATCTGAGTCATTTTCTGTGCAATGTGACCTAAAAGCAGGGATTCATTAAGTCAACGTCAAAAACTTGAAAAGTTTCACAAAGATCGCACAGCTGTTGTTTCTGATCTGTATTCACTCCATCTGAGTCATTTTCTGTGCAATTTGACATAAGAGTAGTAAGACATACATGCCGACCTCAGAAACTGAAAAGTTTCACTGAGATCGCAGAGCTGTTGTTTCTGATCTGTATTCACTTCATCTGAGTCATTTTCTGTGCAATTTGATATAACAGTAGTAAGACATACATGCCGACCTCAGAAACTGGAAAGTTTCACATAGATCGCATAGCTGTTGTTTCTGATCTGTATTCACTTCATCAGAGTCATTTTCTGTGCAATTTGACATAAGTGTAGTAAGACACACATACCGACCTCAGAAACTGAAAAGTTTCACAAAGTCGCATAACTGTATTCACTGATCTGTATTCACTCAGTCTAAGTCATTTTCTGTGCAATTTGACATAAAAGTAGTACGACATACATGCCGTCCTCAGAAACTGAAAAGTTTCACAAAGATCGCACAGCTGTTGTTTCTGATCTGTATTCACTTCATCAGAGTCATTTTCTGTGCAATTTGACATAAGAGTAGTACGACATACATGCCGACCTCAGAAACTGAAAAGTTTCACAAAGATCGCATAACTGTTGTTTCTGATCTGTATTCACTTCATCTGAGTCATTTTCTGTGCAATTTGACATAAGAGTAGCACGGCATACATGCCGACCTCAGAAACGGAAACGTTTCACTGAGATCGCATAACTGTTTTTTCTGATCTGTATTCACTTCATCAGAGTCATTTTCTGTGCAATTTGACATAAGTGTAGTAAGACACACATGCCGACCTCAGAAACTGAAAAGTTTCACAAAGTCGCATAACTGTATTCACTGATCTGTATTCACTCAGTCTATATCATTTTCTGTGCAATTTGACATAAAAGTAGTACGACATACATGCCGTCCTCAGAAACTGAAAAGTTTCACAAAGATCGCAGAGCTGTTGTTTCTGATCTGTATTCACTCAGTCTGATTCATTTTCTGTGCAATTTGACATAACAGTAGTAAGACATACATGCCGACCTCAGAAACTGAAACGTTACACTGAGATCGCATAACTGTTGTTTCTGATCTGTATTCACTCCATCTGAGTCATTTTCTGTGCAATGTGACCTAAAAGCAGGGATTCATTAAGTCAACGTCAAAAACTTGAAAAGTTTCACAAAGATCGCACAGCTGTTGTTTCTGATCTGTATTCACTCCATCTGAGTCATTTTCTGTGCAATTTGACATAAGAGTAGTAAGACATACATGCCGACCTCAGAAACTGAAACGTTATACTGAGATCGCATAACTGTTGTTTGTGATCTGTATTCACTTCATCTGAGTCATTTTCTGTGCAATTTGACATAAGAGTAGTACGACATACATGCCGACCTCAGAAACTGGAAAGTTTCACAAAGATCGCATAGCTGTTGTTTCTGATCTGTATTCACTTCATCAGAGTCATTTTCTGTGCAATTTGACATAAGTGTAGTAAGACACACATACCGACCTCAGAAACTGAAAAGTTTCACACAAAGTCGCATAACTGTATTCACTGATCTGTATTCACTCAGTCTAAGTCATTTTCTGTGCAATTTGACATAAAAGTAGTACGACATACATGCCGTCCTCAGAAACTGAAAAGTTTCACAAAGATCGCACAGCTGTTGTTTGTGATCACTATTCACTCAATCTTAGTCATTTTCTGTGCAATTTGACATAAGAGTAGTAAGACACACATGCCGACCTCAGAAACTGAAACGTTTAACTGAGATCGCACAGCTGTTGTTTCTGATCTGTATTCACTTCATCTGAGTCATTTTCTGTCCAATTTGACATAAGTGTAGTAAGATACACATGCCGACCTCAGAAACTGAAAAGTTTCACTGAGATCGCATAACTGTTGTTTCTGATCTGTATTCACTCAGTCTAAGTCATTTTCTGTGCAATTTGACATAAGAGTAGCACGGCATACATGCCGACCTCAGAAACGGAAACGTTTCACTGAGATCGCATAACTGTTGTTTCTGATCTGTATTCACTTCATCAGAGTCATTTTCTGTGCAATTTGACATAAGAGTAACACGAAATACATGCGGACCTCAGAAACTTAAACGTTTCACTGAGATCGCATAACTGTTGTTTCTGATCTGTATTCACTTCATCTGAGTCATTTTCTGTGCAATGTGACCTAAAAGCAGGGATTCATTAAGTCAACGTCAAAAACTTGAAAAGTTTCACAAAGATCGCACAGCTGTTGTTTCTGATCTGTATTCACTTCATCTGAGTCATTTTCTGTGCAATTTGACATAAGAGTAGTAAGACATACATGCTGACCTCAGAAACTGAAAAGTTTCACAAAGATCGCATAGCTATTGTTTCTGATCTGTATTCACTTCATCTGTCATTTTCTGTGCAATTTGACATAAGACTAGCACGGCATACATGTGGACCTCAGAAACGGAAACGTTTCACTGAGATCGCATAACTGTTGTTTCTGATCTGTATTCACTCAGTCTGATTCATTTTCTGTGCAATTTGACATAAGAGTAGTAAGACATACATGCCGACCTCAGAAACTGAAACGTTTCGCTGAGATCGCATAACTGTTGTTTGTGATCAGTATTCACTCAATCTGAGTCATTTTCTGTGCAATGTGACCTAAAAGCAGGGATTCATTAAGTCAACGTCAAAAACTTGAAAAGTTTCACAAAGATCGCACAGCTGTTGTTTCTGATCTGTATTCACTTCATCTGAGTCATTTTCTGTGCAATTTGACATAAGAGTAGTAAGACATACATGCCGACCTCAGAAACTGAAACGTTACACTGAGATCGCAGAGCTGTTGTTTCTGATCTGTATTCACTTCATCTGAGTCATTTTCTGTGCAATTTGACATAACAGTAGTAAGACATACATGCCGACCTCAGAAACTGAAACGTTTCACTGAGATCGCATAACTGTTGTTTCTGATCTGTATTCACTCAGTCTGATTCATTTTCTGTGCAATTTGACATAAGAGTAGTAAGACATACATGCCGACCTCAGAAACTGAAACGTTTCGCTGAGATCGCATAACTGTTGTTTGTGATCAGTATTCACTCAATCTGAGTCATTTTCTGTGCAATGTGACCTAAAAGCAGGGATTCATTAAGTCAACGTCAAAAACTTGAAAAGTTTCACAAAGATCGCACAGCTGTTGTTTCTGATCAGTATTCACTCAAGCTGAGTCATTTTCTGTGCAATTTGACATAACAGTAGTATGACATACATGCTGACCTCAGAAACTGAAACGTTTCACTGAGATCGCATAACTGTTGTTTCTGATCTGTATTCACTTCATCTGAGTCATTTTCTGTGCAATTTGACCCAAAAGCAGAGAATCATGCCTGCCGACCACAGAAACTGAAAAGTTTCACAAAGTCGCATAACTGTTGTTTCTGATCAGTATTCCGTCAGTCTGAATGATTTTCTGTTCAATGTGACCTAAAATCTGAGCGTCATCTCTGCCGTCCTCAGAAACTGAAAAGTTCTACAAAGATCGCACAACTGTTGTTTCAGAACAGTATTCCGTCATTTTGATTTTGTTTCTGTGCAATGTGATCTAAAAGCAGGGATTCATTCCTGGCGACCTGAGAAACTCAAATATTTAACACAAATCACACAACTGTTGATCCTGACCAGTATTCACTTAATGTTTTGTACTTCACTTTGTCTGGGTTAAAAAATTACAATGTACACGGCGGCCCGGATACTCAAGTGGTTGGGGCGCGTACCACGTGAGCGCAAACGCTCTTAGCAGGCAGTCACCGGTTCGACTCTCGACCGGCCCGACTCTTCCCTGCATGTCATGCTCCTCTCCATACAAACTGTGTTCTGATGTTCCGACTTAATGGACTGGAAGCACATTCAGCATATATTCTTTAATTATGCTCACCAAAAACGCATAATTATATCACTAGATTTCAGTGTTGAGGCACAATTACATTCATCATTTTCGTAAAGGCATACTAACCTAAAAACCTGTTATTGAATCACGAGACAGTTTCAGAACTATATAGACACAGAGCAACACACCTGCCTGCATAGCAGCATGGGACTAATTATATAAATTATATTACAATAATTGATTTGTCACTTTCCCTGATGGTCTGAATAACTCTCTGCTGCTGTCATGTCTCTAGTGTCTATGGAGCAGCAACGTCATCATTACTTTTTCTAACTGTATTTTTGTATCTCTCATTGAAACGACCATTTAGAAAGGCAAGGGAGGGGAGAGAACGCATTAGTTTAACAAGGAAACACGGCATGTTAGGTAATGCAAAAATGAACTCTTGAAAACTTAATTCATTCATTTTTTTCATTCATTTTCCATGCCGCTTATCAGAGGCCCGGTCACGGGGGTGGGGGCGCTAGAGCCAATCCCAGCTGATATTGGGCGAGGGCGGGGTACACCCTCTGACTGTGATGGACAGGAAGAATGTATTTTTTTTTTAAAGAAATTTTGGGGGCATTTTTGCTTTTATTAGATAGGACAGGAGAGAGTGACAGGAAAGGGGCAAAAGGAGATGTAATGACATGCACGAAAGAGTCGGGGCTGCCGGGAGTCGAACCGGTGATGAAAAGATCGCTTTATATGTTATACGCACTAACTACTCAGCTACCCAGTGACCTCTCTGTTTCAGGATATTTTCTTACGTTTTCTTAATTTGAATGATGCATCTCCTCCGTTTGTTTCTCCCACATCAAAGAATCGCCGCCGCCAGACGCCCCTGGGTCACACCCTTTCTTCATGTGGACGGTTAGTCTCTCTCTCTCCCACGTCAAAACCTCGCGCCGCCTCTTTGATCTGCCCGCCTTACTCCCTTCAGAGCATCCTGCAACCACATGCCCTGCAAAGCACTGGCATCCATGCACCGTGTCGCATCACCATCTGTACGATGAAGGTAAATGTAAGTAGCAGTGGTTAACGATCTTGCTTGTTTAAGACACTTTACTTTCTCAGCACCAGAGAATCTGAATTTGATTATGTCAAGTATTTGTGGAGGAGAGCTAATATTAGCTAGTTAATTTTCGCCCTAAGTTACAGTTTAGCTAGCTAATGTTGGCTAACTGATAGTGTATCCTTTCAAATATGGGTGATCAGTTGTGCGCAGTGAGACTGGTGGATTTTGTTGTAGAGATGGGGTGATCCGATCACAGGTGGACAGCACTAAGTATAGATAACGCACGCAAGAGGCACTGAGATCAGATCATGTCTGTGGCCACATTCTTTTAGCAATGTGAACGCAAACGTGTCCTGGGCCACACTAAAAGACTGCCTACTCAGTTGTGCCGCCACAGTTTCACAATGAAACCAGAATATTTGACTCTGTCAAGTGGCTTAAGGCTTATCTCATTTGAGCTGTGCAGAGCCGATGATTGCCCAGCTCCTCCGCACCCGCTCTCTCTCTCTCTCTCTCTCTCTCTTTCTCTCTCTCTCTCTCACACACACACACACACACACACACACACACATACATTAACAATGGACCCGTCTGTCTGACTGGCTAAATACATAAGTGTTCATTTGCTCATTTGTTCATTTTACATCTGTCTACTTGTAAGACGCATGTTATTGGCAGGTAATGAACAAGGCCATAGAGTTTATCAGTGGCTGCGGTGGTTCAGTTTGTCGTTTGAACAACGTCAAGTTATAATACTTTTGTATTTCTTTTTTTTCTTTTTTTTTTTAACCCTATCTAATGTATTGTATTAAAAGACGTGAGAGATATGGGATCCTTCCCTTGCCCTTAATAAATAAAATAAATTGAGTAAATAAATAGATATTAACAATAACAAAAAGTGAATGGATAAATAAATGAATTAATAATATTTCAAGATAATATAATAACAGCAATAAGAAATTAATAATAATTGTAGTGATAGTAATGGTAATATTAATAATGAAATAAGAGAATAGAATGTACTAAAGCAAACCCAGGAATACAAAATGGATAAAAATAAATGAATAAAAAACTGAAGTATGATAGTAATGGTGGTATACATGATTACACAGAAAACTGAGAGAGTAATCCTATGGATTCTGTACATAACAATAATAATAGTAGTTATAATGTTAAAAAAAAAAAAATAGTAAAGAGAAAAAAAAGGATAGCAACTTAATTGTTGGAGTGTGTATATAGAAACCATGCTGGAAGTTGGTGGACAAAAAGAGAAAGAAAAAACAGAATAAATAAAGGAACCATCAAATAGAGAAGTAATAATAATCATAATAGTGATAATAATAGTAATAACAATAATAAGTATGAACAGTGATAATGATAATGACTGAGAGGAGGAAGAACTCAGTAGTGTAGAAAATGAATGAAGGGTTGCCATGTATCGGCTATTATTGTGAGTTGATGAATATTCTAGAGAGATATATTCCAGAGTACGTTTTTCCAGAGTGTTGTGGTGTTCCTTCATTTCAAGTTCATGAGGATAGTCTTCAGGATAGGGGTAGAGAGAGAGAGACCAGGAACAGCTGTATAGGTAATGGTGTGATCAATAATAATGACAGATAACAGTGGTTAATAGTAATGATGAGTCGTGGTGGATCTGGATCCTGCTGCTCCAGAGGCAGAGATACCTGCAGAATGAGGACAGAGAGAGGGAGAGAGAGGAGAAGCACAAACTACTGAGGAGAGAAAAAAAAAAAACGTTAAAAAAAGTAAAAAAGTTAATGTCAAGTAGTCAAGAGAGAGAGAGAGAGAGAGAGAGAGAGAGCCCAGTGCATCATGGGAATCCCATTCTAGCTCTATAGCAGCATAACTAAGGGATGGGTCAGGACATACCCGAGCCAGCCTTAACTATAAGCTTTACCAAACAGGACAGTTTTAAGCCTGATCTCAAAGGTAGAGAGGGTGTCGGCCTCCTGAACCCACACAGGGAGCGGGTTCCACAGGAGTGGAGCCTGACAGATGAAGGCTCTACCCCCCATTCTGCTATTACAAACTCTGGGAACCACAAGTAGACCTGCATTTAGAGAGCGAAGTGTCCAATTGGGTCACATGATTGAATGAAGCCAGTTTATTATTATGGAAGATATGCTTGAGGTGTGTGATTCCTTTTTCAGCCCTAACCATGTGTTATCTGAGTGGCAACGGATGCATTTGCATTCACACTGCTAAAAGAATGTGGCCATGTGGCCCAGAGCGTTTGGTCTGGGTGATCGGATCTCAAATGTGTCCTCAATATGTCCTGGGTACAGTCACAACTCTACTTAGAGCAGTCTGGGTGTGATTGGATCACCAGAGATGGATGTTAATCTCAGGTTTTAACAGGGCCTATGAGCGCCACCAAATAGTGATTTTCCCTCTAAAGCTCTGACATGGTCTATGTATGTATCAGATCTATGTATCGGTATTATTCTTTCTTCTTTCCTCTCCAAATTATCATCTGACAACCCTTCAGATTTATCTGGTGACCCTTTATATAAAACTCGATATAAAGTAGTTCAAAGAGTAACATGCTGCTGAAAACTGATGCTTCAGTATTAATCATCTGATGATGTCATATACAATAATACATTAGTCAGATGGACCTAACTGTTACTTTCAGAGGAAACTTGTAAGAATTAGGACTCAGAGATGATAATGCAGTGTGTATTTTCTGTGGCTGTCCTGCAGGTTTCAAACTGAACAGGAAAGTATGGGTGATGTGAGTTTTACATTTATGTGCTGTTGAAGCAGAGGGAGGCCATAATGACAGTCAGCAGGCAGGAGGAGGTCAAGAGGACACAGTAAGCAGGCAGGACCTTTGAAGGACATTTGTGACATCCTGGGTGATAGACGGACATTGCCTTCCAACATCGTGTACGTCAAGGAGGAGAGCCCAGAAGAATCAACCCGAACCCAAACCTCAATTTTTTAAGGTAAGACTGATTTGATGGAATCTTTTGGAGGGCTGCAGCAGGCCCATGCACAGACATTTTGAGGGGTAGGTGCTCAAGGGGAAAAGGGGACCTTCCTCTCATAATTATTAAATTAAATAAAGTTACTTACATATTTATTCATTTCAATACTCTACACTTGCAGATAAAATTATCAATTTGCACAGAGACAATGGTCTTTAGTACTTTTCTACATTTATCACAAGAACAGGCAACACCAAAGAAAACAATGACACACTGTGTTTTAGGGCATTTTCACATGTATAGATTTGTCTATAAAATAATAATTCAGTCTCAAAAAATAAAGATTTGTTGATGTAAAACTGAAAAAAGCTGGTCTCTAACTATATAAAATAATGATAAACCAACCAATCTACCTTCCAAACTAGAATGCAGCAACAATTAGGCTCATTGTATTCTGTGTACTGTACAAGGAACACACTGTGTACCCCTGTAAAGGGAGCATTATGTTGCTATTGGTCTGTATTGAGCTGTTTTAATAGTAGTTTAATTTCACAACAGTGACAAACAATACCAAGGCTTAGGACAAACACTCGTTACTTGGTTGTCACCGGTGAAGGTAGGTCAGTGAAAAGCGCTGCTCTGCAGTCCTCTCAGTCTGGGTTGGTTAACTGTGGAGACTGTGACGAGGGAAGCTGAAACACAGTCATTGGTCAATTCAACATGTTTTTTAGATGAGAACTGATGCCACGAGACAAATTTAATAACTTAAATATAAACTTAGAAAAGGAGAAATAAATAAAAAAAGTATTGTAAAAAGAGCACTCATCTGATCAGACGCCAAAAAGGCAGGTGCTTGAACACCATCAGAGGTCTGTCTGTGCGCATGCTTGGGGTGCAGTGATGAGTCTACTATTATACTATAGACTATTTTAAGTCAACGCGTCATTTCTCATACATTGGTTTATTTATGGCAGCCAGCCGCAACATAAACATTAACTTAAAATACCACAAAACATTAATAGAAAATAGACATATATTTATTTTCTATTTTATCATTTACGTTTGCACTGTTCCTCTGCTCTTAACTCTGCTCTCTGTTCTCTGTTTTCTGCGCAAGGTACATACATGCACGAGATACAGATACACACACATACACACACACGCGGAACAAACAGCAGGGCAGAGAGGCTGCACTGGACACAGAACCAGGTGAAGAAAAGTTGACTCAAGTACACTGTTGCTGTACTTTATGTTATTTTAAGTGCAATAAAAAGTAAAAGGCTAATAAGAACTTTATCAAACAACCTGTTCAACAAGCATCTATAAAAGAGATATTTTCAACTATTTTGTCCGATGTCTCCCAGTGTTATTTACACAATGACATCACTCTTTCTAACAATAGCCAATTGTTAGAAAAAGCTAAAAGGAAAGCTGTCTTCATTTACCACAAATTGAGCAACTGCTCAGACAAAAAAGCCAATTAAATTCAAGACAATTCTAATCGTGTTCTTTATTTAATTTGTTGAATTCTTAAGTGATAGTATTAGCTGGATCAATTTTGGATAAGATAAAGATAAAATCCTAATCCCTACAGCTGGTTAGTGGTTAGTGTAGTATGGTCGTGGAGAGAGTTGGGGGTTACAGCAGGTGCTCAGATTTACAGTGCAGTCATGATTTTTTTGGAAGAGATTGAAAAGGCAAAGAAAGAAACTGGTTGAGAGCAGTGTACTGATCAACAACACCTTTGTATCAGTCTTACCAATGAGTACACCGGTAAAGATAGTGATGATCTCTTACATATCACCATTCATCAGTGATGAGATTCTGAAGGAACTGCCAAGACACAGGAAGATTGTCTCCCCATTCAATAGGTTGCAGTCAGGATGGTCAGGAAGGTCTTCACTGGTGAAACATGTTGTCTCTCACAGATGGCAGGTTCACATGATCTTCAGTAAAAAAGATGAGGACCTCCGTCTAGGTTTAAGTGTGAAGGCTGATGACTTTGAATATGTGGTGTTTGTCAACTTTGGGGCCTTTAAGTGTTTTTGAAGTGCTGCAGAAACGAGGGTCACTGTGAACCAATAACAGTCTCATAAAAACAGATTCAGACAGCCAGGGATTAATAGGTCATATTAGCTGTATGAACCAATCCTGTCAACTTGTGGAGATGAGGGGGCGGACAAAATAAACCCAAGACCTTGTCAGGACAGAGGGCCAGAGTTTGCACTTGCACAGCTGATGACACTGTGTTAGTTAGCACTAGCACAGCTACTGACGCGGTTACAAGCTAACAAACAACGTAATCAGTGAGCTACGCATACAGTTCTGATATGTCTTCCAGGAACCAATTTTGGTCACAATAAACTCAAAAACTCCTGAGTCTGGGTATGACTAAGGCACAAACATGCAGCTCAGACTTTGTGATGTTTCCTCCAGTAACCATCTTGATATGCTCTGTTGTTTCACCTGTAAACCAAGTGCAAGCAGCAGTGGTGGGTGGGGCATAAGGCCTGATCCAGATTTTTCAACGAGGAGTGTAGATGTGCTTACAGCCCTGGTTTTTGATTTTTTTTTTCACCTTTTATGCGGGAAAACCATGTTAAACAAAATATTAATCATAGCAGATTTTTACAGAGTTTAAAACATTTCTGGAGAGAAATGAAAATGATCTCAATCCAGACAAAGCTGGTCAAGGCTGATAAGACCTAATCAGGGAGTGACTGTGGTTGTCTATATCATTGTTTCCAGAGGTCTCTGTTTTGCCCATCCAGACTACAAACGCATGGCTGGAGTTTTCAAACTAACACAGGGCCAGCATCATTTACAAATGTCTCCGTTTAGAAAATTCGGGAGTAGTGTGGATGCCAGGCACAAATGTAGCAAAAGTGATGCATTTTGAAATGAGAACAGTAGTGTGGACATAGTGATAGAGCTCAGGAGGACAAGAGCCGGCTGTGTTGAACACTGCAGACAGAGTAGCAAAGGACACTCTGAGGAACACTGATGAGGACCTGATGGTGGATGACAATGTTTAAAGTCCCTGCTCTCAAGAGAAAGCAGATGAACACCAGTGGCTTTCAGGCCAAGAATAGTGTAGTAGGCAGGTTGAGAGAGCAGCAGCAGGAGGAGCATCCAGAGCCTGAGACTATCTACACACCCAACACAGTGCACAGAGATCAGTATTTAAATGAGCTCTGTGTGATTTTAAGTCAGTGTGGTCCTGAACAGTTTTTAATTCTTGGAGGAGATTTCAACTGTACAGAGAACAATGAGCTGGACATTAACCACACTGAGCCTCATGCTGCTTCAAAATGTGCCACAAAGCAGCTGGTGTAGGCTCACAGGTTAAATGATGTATGGAGAGAAATGCACAGACAGTAACACATGGGTGTTCAGAAACGGTAGTGATCCTTCCGCAGGTTCACGTACGGAAACCTTGTTACGACTTTTGCTTCCTATTTTCCTATTTTTCTATGGCCAGATGAGACAGTTGGGTTCTTTTTTGTTGTTTTTTTTTTGTTGTTGTTTTTTGTTTTAAGCATCATTTCAATATTTTTAAAAGGGTGTAGGATACTGCAGGATACTGGGGTTCTGATCAGATCATTCCCACAGTGTTGTGTAATGTGTTATTGCAAATCTGAAATACAAGTCTGCATACTGGCACTGTAACACTTGTTTGTTATTAGATGCACATTTAACATTTTAGAAACTCATCTCAGTAACACTTTGACAGAACTTCTTGAAATTTGGCACAACTAAATGTTGGACTCAAGTTGTGCCAACATTTAGTTGGACTCAAGGATGAACTGATTTTTGTGGTCAAAGGTCAAGGTCTTGGTGACCTCACCATACACAGTTATTTCTTCAAATTTGGTACGAAAGAACTGATTAGATTTTGGTGGTCAGTGTCAAGGGTATTGTGACTTCACAAAATACTTTTTAGCATTACTCAAGACTTCACACATCAATTATGACAAAATTTCACACAAATGGTTAATATTTTATATGACTGGAAAAACAAAGATGTGATCTGAAATTAGTCTGACAGGTGGAGGCATAGAACTGTGAGGCAGTAATTCTAGTTTTGGAAAGTTTTTAGAACTTGGAAAGGAGATTTTACATTGTTGAAGCAGTGATGGGATTGTGGGAAAGTGGAAATCAAGCAGCTTTGTCACCAGTACACTCTCAATATCTCTTGTGAAAAGGTGGCATTGAAGACCTCCAATCAGAAAAGGCATACTAGCAGACCTGTTCTGATCTGATCAGACTGTACAGAAGAACTGGAAGGAAGTGGAGGAGAAGGTGGAGGGAAGGTTGGCCAAGTGGAGGTAGCTGTTACCTCACATATTGTACAGAGGAAGAGTTCTGATTATGAATAATTTGGTTCCATCAACTCTCTGGCACAGGTTAAAAAGTGTATGGATCCCCCTGCTGGTCTGTTACAGAATGTGCTGTCCATCATGGTTAACCTCTTTTGGGTACTGTAAATATTTTTAAAAAATAATTTTATGCTATGGTATACTTTCACTGAAGTTCAGAGGGAAATATTGTACTTTTTACTCCAATACACTCATCTGGCGATGGTTATTTATAGTAGTAGTTATTTTTAACATGAGTATTTCACACAAAGGATAGTTTAACAAGCATTAAAATGCAATGCATAGTTAGAGATTAAACCTGTGGTTTCAAAGCTTTTTGGCCTCTGACATTTTACAAAAAGCAGTGTGCAGACAGGGTCACATTTCAGATGTCTATGAGTTATTAACAGCTCCACTAAATAGTGATTTTTCCCTGTAAACTTCTCACATGGTTTTATTTCAATATATCTCAACAAAAATCAAAGAATAGAGAAAAAGTCCAAAAGATGAAAACAGATGTATGTTTCCTCTCAGATTAATCTTCAGATTAATAATGGTTAGGTTCCTGCCACTCAGTCAGAGGGACTGAGTTACCATTACTTTTCTGATGTAATTTAACTACATTTTGCTGCTAATACTCATGTACTTTTACTAAGGCAGGATTTTTCATGCAGGACTTACAATGGAGGATTTGCTGTATTGGTACCTTTGCTGAAGTAAAGGGTCTGAATACTACCTCCACCACTGTTATTAGTTCAAAGGCTACTTCATCGAAGAGTTAATTCATAGATGAGCATGAGCAAGCGGAGTGGAGATAAGTTGCTGAAAAAGAGTAAGATGAAATTTGTAAGAATTAGGACTCAGAGATGACATTACTGTGTTTGTTGTCTGTGGTTGTGCTGTTGTATTAAGCAAGCAGAGGGAGAACATAATGACATCAGCAGGCAGGAGGAGGTCAAGAGGACAGTGAAGACCTAGAAGGATTTTTGACATACTGGGTGAGAGCTGGACATTGCTTTCTAACATTGTCGATGCCAGGGAGGACAGGCCAGAAGAGTCAACCCAAACCTTTGTGGTCAATTTTTTAAGGTAAGACTAATTTGATAGAAGCTTTTGTAGGGCTGAATTCGCCATAATTAATGTCAACATTGAAAATGCTTCAACATCAATATTTGTAGGAAGACACATTGTTTCCCATACAGGTAGGGCTGCATATTCAGTCGACACAGACACATGTGCACAGAGGAACAGGCCTACATGCTGTATAGACATCTGCCTCACTCTTTGTGATGTTGACCATGTCACGGGTTCTGGTTCTGGTGTGGATCGGTGTTGAACTAGAAATGATGATCTGCTGCGATGGTTTGTGTGGGGGTCTGACTACAGTTTTGCTCCATAATACTTTGTGATGTTTTGAGACAGCTTATAGAATTAATTCTAAACAATCTTTTGCTGCATCTTCTTCAACATATCATGATGTTCATCAGTTTGTGAGTTTCTGAGGTCTGCAGGTGTGAAGCACTATTTTTAGGAGAAAATCACACAGTATGAGTGAAAACAAATCAGAATCAACAGTTGTTAGTTTCGTGTGATGTATTTCAGATTCTGAGATCTACAGGACAGAAGCACTAGTTTTAGGAGACAGTGAACTGAAAATTAGTGAATGTGAGTGAATACTTATCAGAATCAATGGTTGTGTGATTTGTGTGATGTATTTGAGTTTCTGAGATTTGCAGGTGTGAAGCAATACTTTTAGGAGAAAGTGAACAGTCGGCAGATATCAAACAGTAATCTTAGGATACAGTCATCTTAAAATGACTCAGATGAGTGTGTACTGTTCAGAATCAACAGTTGTGCGTTTTTGGTGAAGCTTTTGAGTTTTTGACGTCAGCAGATATCAAACAGTAATCTTAGGATACAGTCAGCTTAAAATGACTCAGATGAGTGAATACTGTTCAGTTGTGCGTTTTGGGTGAAGCTTTTGAGTTTTTGATGTCGGCAGATATCAAACAGTAATCTTAGGATACAGTCATCTTAAAATGACTGAATGTGAGTGAATACTGTTCAGTTGTGCGTTTTTGGTGAAGCTTTTGAGTTTTTGACGTCGGCAGATATCAAACAGTAATCTTAGGATACAGTCAGCTTAAAATGACTGAATGTGAGTGAATACTGTTCAGTTGTGCGTTTTTGGTGAAGCTTTTGAGTTTTTGACGTCGGCAGATATCAAACAGTAATCTTAGGATACAGTCAGCTTAAAATGACTGAATGTGAGTGAATACCGTTCAGTTGTGCGTTTTTGGTGAAGCTTTTGAGTTTTTGACGTCGGCAGATATCAAACAGTAATCTTAGGATACAGTCATCTTAAAATGACACAGATTAGTGAATACTGTTCAGAATCAACAGTTGTGCGTTTTTGGTGAAGCTTTTGAGTTTTTGACGTCGGCAGGTATCAAACAGTAATCTTAGGATACAGTCATCTTAAAATGACTCAGATGAGTGAATACTGTTCAGTTGTGCGTTTTTGGTGAAGCTTTTGAGTTTTTGACGTCGGCAGATATCAAACAGTAATCTTAGGATACAGTCAGCTTAAAATGACTGAATGTGAGTGAATACTGTTCAGTTGTGCGTTTTTGGTGAAGCTTTTGAGTTTTTGACGTCGGCAGATATCAAACAGTAATCTTAGGATACAGTCAGCCTAAAATGACTGAATGTGAGTGAATACTGTTCAGTTGTGCGTTTTTGGTGAAGCTTTTGAGTTTTTGACGTCGGCAGATATCAAACAGTAATCTTAGGATACAGTCATCTTAAAATGACTCAGATGAGTGAATACTGTTCAGTTGTGCGTTTTTGGTGAAGCTTTTGAGTTTTTGACGTCGGCAGATATCAAACAGTAATCTTAGGATACAGTCATCTTAAAATGACTCAGATGAGTGAATACAGTTCAGTTGTGCGTTTTTGGTGAAGCTTTTGAGTTTTTGACGTCGGCAGATATCAAACAGTAATCTTAGGATACAGTCACCTTAAAATGACTGAATGTGAGTGAATACTGTTCAGTTGTGCCTTTTTGGTGAAGCTTTTGAGTTTTTGACGTCGGCAGATATCAAACAGTAATCTTAGGATACAGTCAGCTTAAAGTGACTGAATGTGAGTGAATACTGTTCAGTTGTGCGTTTTTGGTGAAGCTTTTGAGTTTTTGACATCACAGATATCAAACAGTAATCTTAGGATACAGTCAGCTTAAAATGACTCAGATGAGTGAATACAGTTCAGTTGTGCGTTTTTGGTGAAGCTTTTGAGTTTTTGACGTCGGCAGATATCAAACAGTAATCTTAGGATACAGTCAGTTTAAAATGACTGAATGTGAGTGAATACAGTTCAGTTGTGCGTTTTTGGTGAAGCTTTTGAGTTTTTGACGTCGGCAGATATCAAACAGTAATCTTAGGATACAGTCATCTTAAAATGACTGAATGTGAGTGTATACTGTTCAGTTGTGCGTTTTTGGTGAAGCTTTTGAGTTTTTGATGTCGGCAGATATCAAACAGTAATCTTAGGATACAGTCAGCTTAAAATGACTCAGATGAGTGAATACAGTTCAGTTGTGCGTTTTTGGTGAAGCTTTTGAGTTTTTGACATCGGCATATATCAAACATTAATCTTAGGATACAGTCATCTTAAAATGACTGAATGTGAGTGAATACTGTTCAGTTGTGCGTTTTTGGTGAAGCTTTTGAGTTTTTGACATCACAGATATCAAACAGTAATCTTAGGATACAGTCAGCTTAAAATGACTGAATATGAGTGAATACTGTTCAGTTGTGCGTTTTTGGTGAAGCTTTTGAGTTTTTGATGTCGGCAGATATCAAACAGTAATCTTAGGATACAGTCATCTTAAAATGATTCAGATGATTGAATACAGTTCAGTTGTGCGTTTTTGGTGAAGCTTTTGAGTTTTTGACGTCGGCAGATATCAAACATTAATCTTAGGATACAGTCAGCTTAAAATGACTGAATGTGAGTGAATACTGTTCAGTTGTGCGTTTTTGGTGAAGCTTTTGAGTTTTTGACGTCGGCAGATATCAAACAGTAATCTTAGGATACAGTCATCTTAAAATGACTGAATATGATTGAATATTGTTCAGTTGTGCGTTTTTGGTGAAGCTTTTGAGTTTTTGATGTCGGCAGATATCAAACACTAATCTTAGGATACAGTCAGCTTAAAATGACTGAATGTGAGTGAATACTGTTCAGTTGTGCGTTTTTGGTGAAGCTTTTGAGTTTTTGACGTCGGCAGATATCAAACAGTAATCTTAGGATACAGTCATCTTAAAATGACTCAGATGATTGAATACAATACAGTTGTGCGTTTTTGGTGAAGCTTTTGAGTTTTTGACGTCGGCAGGTATCAAACAGTAATCTTAGGATACAGTCAGCTTAAAATGACTGAATGTGAGTGAATACTGTTCAGTTGTGCGTTTTTGGTGAAGCTTTTGAGTTTTTGACGTCGGCAGATATCAAACAGTAATCTTAGGATACAGTCAGCTTAAAATGACTGAATGTGAGTGAATACTGTTCAGTTGTGAGTTTTTGGTGAGGCTTTTGAGTTTTTGACATCACAGATATCAAACAGTAATCTTAGGATACAGTCAGCTTAAAATGACTGAATGTGAGTGAATACTGTTCAGTTGTGCGTTTTTCTTGAAGCTTTTGAGTTTTTGACGTCGGCAGATAGCAAACAGTAATCTTAGGATACAGTCATCTTAAAATGACTCAGATGAGTGAATACTGTTCAGTTGTGCGTTTTTGGTGAAGCTTTTGAGTTTTTGACGTCGGCAGATATCAAACAGTAATCTTAGGATACAGTCATCTTAAAATGACTCAGATGAGTGAATACAGTTCAGTTGTGCGTTTTTGGTGAAGCTTTTGAGTTTTTGACGTCGGCAGATATCAAACAGTAATCTTAGGATACAGTCAGCTTAAAGTGACTGAATGTGAGTGAATACTGTTCAGTTGTGCGTTTTTGGTGAAGCTTTTGAGTTTTTGACATCACAGATATCAAACAGTAATCTTAGGATACAGTCAGCTTAAAATGACTCAGATGAGTGAATACAGTTCAGTTGTGCGTTTTTGGTGAAGCTTTTGAGTTTTTGACGTCGGCAGATATCAAACAGTAATCTTAGGATACAGTCAGTTTAAAATGACTGAATGTGAGTGAATACAGTTCAGTTGTGCGTTTTTGGTGAAGCTTTTGAGTTTTTGACGTCGGCAGATATCAAACAGTAATCTTAGGATACAGTCATCTTAAAATGACTGAATGTGAGTGTATACTGTTCAGTTGTGCGTTTTTGGTGAAGCTTTTGAGTTTTTGACGTCGGCAGATATCAAACAGTAATCTTAGGATACAGTCAGCTTAAAATGACTCAGATGAGTGAATACAGTTCAGTTGTGCGTTTTTGGTGAAGCTTTTGAGTTTTTGACATCGGCATATATCAAACATTAATCTTAGGATACAGTCATCTTAAAATGACTGAATGTGAGTGAATACTGTTCAGTTGTGCGTTTTTGGTGAAGCTTTTGAGTTTTTGACATCACAGATATCAAACAGTAATCTTAGGATACAGTCAGCTTAAAGTGACTGAATGTGAGTGAATACTGTTCAGTTGTGCGTTTTTGGTGAAGCTTTTGAGTTTTTGACATCACAGATATCAAACAGTAATCTTAGGATACAGTCAGCTTAAAATGACTCAGATGAGTGAATACAGTTCAGTTGTGCGTTTTTGGTGAAGCTTTTGAGTTTTTGACGTCGGCAGATATCAAACACTAATCTTAGGATACAGTCATCTTAAAATGACTCAGATGAGTGAATACAGTTCAGTTGTGCTTCTTTGGTGAAGCTTTTGAGTTTTTGACGTCGGCAGATATCAAACAGTAATCTTAGGATACAGTCATCTTAAAATGACTGAATGTGAGTGAATACTGTTCAGTTGTGAGTTTTTGGTGAGGCTTTTGAGTTTTTGACATCACAGATATCAAACAGTAATCTTAGGATACAGTCAGCTTAAAATGACTGAATGTGAGTGAATACTGTTCAGTTGTGCGTTTTTGTTGAAGCTTTTGAGTTTTTGACGTCGGCAGATAGCAAACAGTAATCTTAGGATACAGTCATCTTAAAATGACTCAGATGAGTGAATACTGTTCAGTTGTGCGTTTTTGGTGAAGCTTTTGAGTTTTTGACGTCGGCAGATATCAAACAGTAATCTTAGGATACAGTCACCTTAAAATGACTGAATGTGAGTGAATACTGTTCAGTTGTGCCTTTTTGGTGAAGCTTTTGAGTTTTTGACGTCGGCAGATATCAAACAGTAATCTTAGGATACAGTCAGCTTAAAGTGACTGAATGTGAGTGAATACTGTTCAGTTGTGCGTTTTTGGTGAAGCTTTTGAGTTTTTGACATCACAGATATCAAACAGTAATCTTAGGATACAGTCAGCTTAAAATGACTCAGATGAGTGAATACAGTTCAGTTGTGCGTTTTTGGTGAAGCTTTTGAGTTTTTGACGTCGGCAGATATCAAACAGTAATCTTAGGATACAGTCAGTTTAAAATGACTGAATGTGAGTGAATACTGTTCAGTTGTGCGTTTTTGGTGAAGCTTTTGAGTTTTTGATGTCGGCAGATATCAAACAGTAATCTTAGGATACAGTCATCTTAAAATGACTGAATGTGAGTGTATACTGTTCAGTTGTGCGTTTTTGGTGAAGCTTTTGAGTTTTTGATGTCGGCAGATATCAAACAGTAATCTTAGGATACAGTCAGCTTAAAATGACTCAGATGAGTGAATACAGTTCAGTTGTGCGTTTTTGGTGAAGCTTTTGAGTTTTTGACGTCGGCATATATCAAACATTAATCTTAGGATACAGTCATCTTAAAATGACTGAATGTGAGTGAATACTGTTCAGTTGTGCGTTTTTGGTGAAGCTTTTGAGTTTTTGACATCACAGATATCAAACAGTAATCTTAGGATACAGTCAGCTTAAAATGACTGAATATGAGTGAATACTGTTCAGTTGTGCGTTTTTGGTGAAGCTTTTGAGTTTTTGATGTCGGCAGATATCAAACAGTAATCTTAGGATACAGTCATCTTAAAATGACTCAGATGATTGAATACAGTTCAGTTGTGCGTTTTTGGTGAAGCTTTTGAGTTTTTGACGTCGGCAGATATCAAACACTAATCTTAGGATACAGTCAGCTTAAAATGACTGAATGTGAGTGAATACTGTTCAGTTGTGCGTTTTTGGTGAAGCTTTTGAGTTTTTGACGTCGGCAGATATCAAACAGTAATCTTAGGATACAGTCATCTTAAAATGACTCAGATGATTGAATACAGTTCAGTTGTGCGTTTTTGGTGAAGCTTTTGAGTTTTTGACGTCGGCAGGTATCAAACAGTAATCTTAGGATACAGTCAGCTTAAAATGACTGAATGTGAGTGAATACTGTTCAGTTGTGCGTTTTTGGTGAAGCTTTTGAGTTTTTGACGTCGGCAGATATCAAACAGTAATCTTAGGATACAGTCAGCTTAAAATGACTGAATGTGAGTGAATACTGTTCAGTTGTGAGTTTTTGGTGAGGCTTTTGAGTTTTTGACATCACAGATATCAAACAGTAATCTTAGGATACAGTCAGCTTAAAATGACTGAATGTGAGTGAATACTGTTCAGTTGTGCGTTTTTCTTGAAGCTTTTGAGTTTTTGACGTCGGCAGATAGCAAACAGTAATCTTAGGATACAGTCATCTTAAAATGACTCAGATGAGTGAATACTGTTCAGTTGTGCGTTTTTGGTGAAGCTTTTGAGTTTTTGACGTCGGCAGATATCAAACAGTAATCTTAGGATACAGTCATCTTAAAATGACTCAGATGAGTGAATACAGTTCAGTTGTGCGTTTTTGGTGAAGCTTTTGAGTTTTTGACGTCGGCAGATATCAAACAGTAATCTTAGGATACAGTCACCTTAAAATGACTGAATGTGAGTGAATACTGTTCAGTTGTGCCTTTTTGGTGAAGCTTTTGAGTTTTTGACGTCGGCAGATATCAAACAGTAATCTTAGGATACAGTCAGCTTAAAGTGACTGAATGTGAGTGAATACTGTTCAGTTGTGCGTTTTTGGTGAAGCTTTTGAGTTTTTGACATCACAGATATCAAACAGTAATCTTAGGATACAGTCAGCTTAAAATGACTCAGATGAGTGAATACAGTTCAGTTGTGCGTTTTTGGTGAAGCTTTTGAGTTTTTGACGTCGGCAGATATCAAACAGTAATCTTAGGATACAGTCAGTTTAAAATGACTGAATGTGAGTGAATACAGTTCAGTTGTGCGTTTTTGGTGAAGCTTTTGAGTTTTTGACGTCGGCAGATATCAAACAGTAATCTTAGGATACAGTCATCTTAAAATGACTGAATGTGAGTGTATACTGTTCAGTTGTGCGTTTTTGGTGAAGCTTTTGAGTTTTTGATGTCGGCAGATATCAAACAGTAATCTTAGGATACAGTCAGCTTAAAATGACTCAGATGAGTGAATACAGTTCAGTTGTGCGTTTTTGGTGAAGCTTTTGAGTTTTTGACATCGGCATATATCAAACATTAATCTTAGGATACAGTCATCTTAAAATGACTGAATGTGAGTGAATACTGTTCAGTTGTGCGTTTTTGGTGAAGCTTTTGAGTTTTTGACATCACAGATATCAAACAGTAATCTTAGGATACAGTCAGCTTAAAGTGACTGAATGTGAGTGAATACTGTTCAGTTGTGCGTTTTTGGTGAAGCTTTTGAGTTTTTGACATCACAGATATCAAACAGTAATCTTAGGATACAGTCAGCTTAAAATGACTCAGATGAGTGAATACAGTTCAGTTGTGCGTTTTTGGTGAAGCTTTTGAGTTTTTGACGTCGGCAGATATCAAACACTAATCTTAGGATACAGTCATCTTAAAATGACTCAGATGAGTGAATACAGTTCAGTTGTGCTTCTTTGGTGAAGCTTTTGAGTTTTTGACGTCGGCAGATATCAAACAGTAATCTTAGGATACAGTCAGCTTAAAATGACTGAATGTGAGTGAATACTGTTCAGTTGTGCGTTTTTGGTGAAGCTTTTGAGTTTTTGACGTCGGCAGATATCAAACAGTAATCTTAGGATACAGTCATCTTAAAATGACTCAGATGATTGAATACAGTTCAGTTGTGCGTTTTTGGTGAAGCTTTTGAGTTTTTGACGTCGGCAGGTATCAAACAGTAATCTTAGGATACAGTCAGCTTAAAATGACTGAATGTGAGTGAATACTGTTCAGTTGTGCGTTTTTGGTGAAGCTTTTGAGTTTTTGACGTCGGCAGATATCAAACAGTAATCTTAGGATACAGTCATCTTAAAATGACTGAATGTGAGTGAATACTGTTCAGTTGTGAGTTTTTGGTGAGGCTTTTGAGTTTTTGACATCACAGATATCAAACAGTAATCTTAGGATACAGTCAGCTTAAAATGACTGAATGTGAGTGAATACTGTTCAGTTGTGCGTTTTTGTTGAAGCTTTTGAGTTTTTGACGTCGGCAGATAGCAAACAGTAATCTTAGGATACAGTCATCTTAAAATGACTCAGATGAGTGAATACTGTTCAGTTGTGCGTTTTTGGTGAAGCTTTTGAGTTTTTGACGTCGGCAGATATCAAACAGTAATCTTAGGATACAGTCACCTTAAAATGACTGAATGTGAGTGAATACTGTTCAGTTGTGCCTTTTTGGTGAAGCTTTTGAGTTTTTGACGTCGGCAGATATCAAACAGTAATCTTAGGATACAGTCAGCTTAAAGTGACTGAATGTGAGTGAATACTGTTCAGTTGTGCGTTTTTGGTGAAGCTTTTGAGTTTTTGACATCACAGATATCAAACAGTAATCTTAGGATACAGTCAGCTTAAAATGACTCAGATGAGTGAATACAGTTCAGTTGTGCGTTTTTGGTGAAGCTTTTGAGTTTTTGACGTCGGCAGATATCAAACAGTAATCTTAGGATACAGTCAGTTTAAAATGACTGAATGTGAGTGAATACTGTTCAGTTGTGCGTTTTTGGTGAAGCTTTTGAGTTTTTGATGTCGGCAGATATCAAACAGTAATCTTAGGATACAGTCAGCTTAAAATGACTCAGATGAGTGAATACAGTTCAGTTGTGCGTTTTTGGTGAAGCTTTTGAGTTTTTGACGTCGGCATATATCAAACATTAATCTTAGGATACAGTCATCTTAAAATGACTGAATGTGAGTGAATACTGTTCAGTTGTGCGTTTTTGGTGAAGCTTTTGAGTTTTTGACATCACAGATATCAAACAGTAATCTTAGGATACAGTCAGCTTAAAATGACTGAATATGAGTGAATACTGTTCAGTTGTGCGTTTTTGGTGAAGCTTTTGAGTTTTTGATGTCGGCAGATATCAAACAGTAATCTTAGGATACAGTCATCTTAAAATGACTCAGATGATTGAATACAGTTCAGTTGTGCGTTTTTGGTGAAGCTTTTGAGTTTTTGACGTCGGCAGATATCAAACACTAATCTTAGGATACAGTCAGCTTAAAATGACTGAATGTGAGTGAATACTGTTCAGTTGTGCGTTTTTGGTGAAGCTTTTGAGTTTTTGACGTCGGCAGATATCAAACAGTAATCTTAGGATACAGTCATCTTAAAATGACTCAGATGATTGAATACAGTTCAGTTGTGCGTTTTTGGTGAAGCTTTTGAGTTTTTGACGTCGGCAGGTATCAAACAGTAATCTTAGGATACAGTCAGCTTAAAATGACTGAATGTGAGTGAATACTGTTCAGTTGTGCGTTTTTGGTGAAGCTTTTGAGTTTTTGACGTCGGCAGATATCAAACAGTAATCTTAGGATACAGTCAGCTTAAAATGACTGAATGTGAGTGAATACTGTTCAGTTGTGAGTTTTTGGTGAGGCTTTTGAGTTTTTGACATCACAGATATCAAACAGTAATCTTAGGATACAGTCAGCTTAAAATGACTGAATGTGAGTGAATACTGTTCAGTTGTGCGTTTTTCTTGAAGCTTTTGAGTTTTTGACGTCGGCAGATAGCAAACAGTAATCTTAGGATACAGTCATCTTAAAATGACTCAGATGAGTGAATACTGTTCAGTTGTGCGTTTTTGGTGAAGCTTTTGAGTTTTTGACGTCGGCAGATATCAAACAGTAATCTTAGGATACAGTCATCTTAAAATGACTCAGATGAGTGAATACAGTTCAGTTGTGCGTTTTTGGTGAAGCTTTTGAGTTTTTGACGTCGGCAGATATCAAACAGTAATCTTAGGATACAGTCACCTTAAAATGACTGAATGTGAGTGAATACTGTTCAGTTGTGCCTTTTTGGTGAAGCTTTTGAGTTTTTGACGTCGGCAGATATCAAACAGTAATCTTAGGATACAGTCAGCTTAAAGTGACTGAATGTGAGTGAATACTGTTCAGTTGTGCGTTTTTGGTGAAGCTTTTGAGTTTTTGACATCACAGATATCAAACAGTAATCTTAGGATACAGTCAGCTTAAAATGACTCAGATGAGTGAATACAGTTCAGTTGTGCGTTTTTGGTGAAGCTTTTGAGTTTTTGATGTCGGCAGATATCAAACACTAATCTTAGGATACAGTCAGCTTAAAATGACTCAGATAAGTGAATACAGTTCAGTTGTGCGTTTTTGGTGAAGCTTTTGAGTTTTTGACGTCGGCAGATATCAAACAGTAATCTTAGGATACAGTCATCTTAAAATGACTCAGATGAGTGAATACTGTTCAGTTGTGCTTTTTTGGTGAAGCTTTTGAGTTTTTGACGTCGGCAGATATCAAACAGTAATCTTAGGATACAGTCAGCTTAAAATGACTGAATATGAGTGAATACTGTTCAGTTGTGCGTTTTTGGTGAAGCTTTTGAGTTTTTGACGTCGGCAGATATCAAACAGTAATCTTAGGATACAGTCAGCTTAAAATGACTCAGATGAGTGAATACTGTTCAGTTGTGCGTTTTTGGTGAAGCTTTTGAGTTTTTGAGGTCGGCAGATATCAAACATTAATCTTAGGATACAGTCAGCTTAAAATGACTGAATGTGAGTGAATACTGTTCAGTTGTGCGTTTTTGGTGAAGCTTTTGAGTTTTTGACGTCGGCAGATATCAAACAGTAATCTTAGGATACAGTCATCTTAAAATGACTGTGAGTGAATACTGTTCAGTTGTGCGTTTTTGGTGAAGCTTTTGAGTTTTTGACGTCGGCAGATATCAAACAGTAATCTTAGGATACAGTCATCTTAAAATGACTCAGATGAGTGAATACTGTTCAGTTGTGCGTTTTTGGTGAAGCTTTTGAGTTTTTGACGTCGGCAGATATCAAACAGTAATCTTAGGATACAGTCATCTTAAAATGACTGAATGTGAGTGAATACTGTTCAGTTGTGCGTTTTTGGTGAAGCTTTTGAGTTTTTGACGTCGGCAGATATCAAACAGTAATCTTAGGATACAGTCAGTTTAAAATGACTGAATGTGAGTGAATACTGTTCAGTTGTGCGTTTTTGGTGAAGCTTTTGAGTTTTTGACGTCGGCAGATATCAAACAGTAATCTTAGGATACAGTCATCTTAAAATGACTGGATGTGAGTGTATACTGTTCAGTTGTGCGTTTTTGGTGAAGCTTTTGAGTTTTTGATGTCGGCAGATATCAAACAGTAATCTTAGGATACAGTCAGCTTAAAATGACTCAGATGAGTGAATACAGTTCAGTTGTGCGTTTTTGGTGAAGCTTTTGAGTTTTTGACGTCGGCATATATCAAACATTAATCTTAGGATACAGTCATCTTAAAATGACTGAATGTGAGTGAATACTGTTCAGTTGTGCGTTTTTGGTGAAGATTTTGAGTTTTTGACATCACAGATATCAAACAGTAATCTTAGGATACAGTCAGCTTAAAATGACTGAATATGAGTGAATACTGTTCAGTTGTGCGTTTTTGGTGAAGCTTTTGAGTTTTTGATGTCGGCAGATATCAAACAGTAATCTTAGGATACAGTCATCTTAAAATGACTCAGATGATTGAATACAGTTCAGTTGTGCGTTTTTGGTGAAGCTTTTGAGTTTTTGACGTCGGCAGATATCAAACAGTAATCTTAGGATACAGTCAGCTTAAAATGACTGAATGTGAGTGAATACTGTTCAGTTGTGCGTTTTTGGTGAAGCTTTTGAGTTTTTGACGTCGGCAGATATCAAACAGTAATCTTAGGATACAGTCATCTTAAAATGACTGAATATGAGTGAATACTGTTCAGTTGTGCGTTTTTGGTGAAGCTTTTGAGTTTTTGATGTCGGCAGATATCAAACACTAATCTTAGGATACAGTCAGCTTAAAATGACTGAATGTGAGTGAATACTGTTCAGTTGTGCGTTTTTGGTGAAGCTTTTGAGTTTTTGACGTCGGCAGATATCAAACAGTAATCTTAGGATACAGTCATCTTAAAATGACTCAGATGATTGAATACAGTTCAGTTGTGCGTTTTTGGTGAAGCTTTTGAGTTTTTGACGTCGGCAGGTATCAAACAGTAATCTTAGGATACAGTCAGCTTAAAATGACTGAATGTGAGTGAATACTGTTCAGTTGTGCGTTTTTGGTGAAGCTTTTGAGTTTTTGACGTCGGCAGATATCAAACAGTAATCTTAGGATACAGTCAGCTTAAAATGACTGAATGTGAGTGAATACTGTTCAGTTGTGAGTTTTTGGTGAGGCTTTTGAGTTTTTGACATCACAGATATCAAACAGTAATCTTAGGATACAGTCAGCTTAAAATGACTGAATGTGAGTGAATACTGTTCAGTTGTGCGTTTTTCTTGAAGCTTTTGAGTTTTTGACGTCGGCAGATAGCAAACAGTAATCTTAGGATACAGTCATCTTAAAATGACTCAGATGAGTGAATACTGTTCAGTTGTGCGTTTTTGGTGAAGCTTTTGAGTTTTTGACGTCGGCAGATATCAAACAGTAATCTTAGGATACAGTCATCTTAAAATGACTCAGATGAGTGAATACAGTTCAGTTGTGCGTTTTTGGTGAAGCTTTTGAGTTTTTGACGTCGGCAGATATCAAACAGTAATCTTAGGATACAGTCACCTTAAAATGACTGAATGTGAGTGAATACTGTTCAGTTGTGCCTTTTTGGTGAAGCTTTTGAGTTTTTGACGTCGGCAGATATCAAACAGTAATCTTAGGATACAGTCAGCTTAAAGTGACTGAATGTGAGTGAATACTGTTCAGTTGTGCGTTTTTGGTGAAGCTTTTGAGTTTTTGACATCACAGATATCAAACAGTAATCTTAGGATACAGTCAGCTTAAAATGACTCAGATGAGTGAATACAGTTCAGTTGTGCGTTTTTGGTGAAGCTTTTGAGTTTTTGACGTCGGCAGATATCAAACAGTAATCTTAGGATACAGTCAGTTTAAAATGACTGAATGTGAGTGAATACTGTTCAGTTGTGCGTTTTTGGTGAAGCTTTTGAGTTTTTGACGTCGGCAGATATCAAACAGTAATCTTAGGATACAGTCATCTTAAAATGACTGAATGTGAGTGTATACTGTTCAGTTGTGCGTTTTTGGTGAAGCTTTTGAGTTTTTGATGTCGGCAGATATCAAACAGTAATCTTAGGATACAGTCAGCTTAAAATGACTCAGATGAGTGAATACAGTTCAGTTGTGCGTTTTTGGTGAAGCTTTTGAGTTTTTGACGTCGGCATATATCAAACATTAATCTTAGGATACAGTCATCTTAAAATGACTGAATGTGAGTGAATACTGTTCAGTTGTGCGTTTTTGGTGAAGCTTTTGAGTTTTTGACATCACAGATATCAAACAGTAATCTTAGGATACAGTCAGCTTAAAATGACTGAATATGAGTGAATACTGTTCAGTTGTGCGTTTTTGGTGAAGCTTTTGAGTTTTTGATGTCGGCAGATATCAAACAGTAATCTTAGGATACAGTCATCTTAAAATGACTCAGATGATTGAATACAGTTCAGTTGTGCGTTTTTGGTGAAGCTTTTGAGTTTTTGATGTCGGCAGATATCAAACACTAATCTTAGGATACAGTCAGCTTAAAATGACTGAATGTGAGTGAATACTGTTCAGTTGTGCGTTTTTGGTGAAGCTTTTGAGTTTTTGACGTCGGCAGATATCAAATAGTAATCTTAGGATACAGTCATCTTAAAATGACTCAGATGATTGAATACAGTTCAGTTGTGCGTTTTTGGTGAAGCTTTTGAGTTTTTGACGTCGGCAGGTATCAAACAGTAATCTTAGGATACAGTCAGCTTAAAATGACTGAATGTGAGTGAATACTGTTCAGTTGTGCGTTTTTGGTGAAGCTTTTGAGTTTTTGACGTCGGCAGATATCAAACAGTAATCTTAGGATACAGTCACCTTAAAATGACTGAATGTGAGTGAATACTGTTCTGTTGTGCCTTTTTGGTGAAGCTTTTGAGTTTTTGACGTCGGCAGATATCAAACAGTAATCTTAGGATACAGTCAGCTTAAAGTGACTGAATGTGAGTGAATACTGTTCAGTTGTGCTACTTTGGTGAAGCTTTTGAGTTTTTGACATCACAGATATCAAACAGTAATCTTAGGATACAGTCAGCTTAAAATGACTCAGATGAGTGAATACAGTTCAGTTGTGCGTTTTTGGTGAAGCTTTTGAGTTTTTGATGTCGGCAGATATCAAACAGTAATCTTAGGATACAGTCAGCTTAAAATGACTCAGATGAGTGAATACAGTTCAGTTGTGCGTTTTTGGTGAAGCTTTTGAGTTTTTGACGTCGGCATATATCAAACATTAATCTTAGGATACAGTCATCTTAAAATGACTGAATGTGAGTGAATACTGTTCAGTTGTGCGTTTTTGGTGAAGCTTTTGAGTTTTTGACATCACAGATATCAAACAGTAATCTTAGGATACAGTCAGCTTAAAATGACTGAATATGAGTGAATACTGTTCAGTTGTGCGTTTTTGGTGAAGCTTTTGAGTTTTTGATGTCGGCAGATATCAAACAGTAATCTTAGGATACAGTCATCTTAAAATGACTCAGATGATTGAATACAGTTCAGTTGTGCGTTTTTGGTGAAGCTTTTGAGTTTTTGACGTCGGCAGATATCAAACAGTAATCTTAGGATACAGTCAGCTTAAAATGACTGAATGTGAGTGAATACTGTTCAGTTGTGCGTTTTGTGGTGAAGCTTTTGAGTTTTTGACGTCGGCAGATATCAAACAGTAATCTTAGGATACAGTCATCTTAAAATGACTCAGATGATTGAATACAGTTCAGTTGTGCGTTTTTGGTGAAGCTTTTGAGTTTTTGACGTCGGCAGGTATCAAACAGTAATCTTAGGATACAGTCAGCTTAAAATGACTGAATGTGAGTGAATACTGTTCAGTTGTGCGTTTTTGGTGAAGCTTTTGAGTTTTTGACGTCGGCAGATATCAAACAGTAATCTTAGGATACAGTCAGCTTAAAATGACTGAATGTGAGTGAATACTGTTCAGTTGTGAGTTTTTGGTGAGGCTTTTGAGTTTTTGACATCACAGATATCAAACAGTAATCTTAGGATACAGTCAGCTTAAAATGACTGAATGTGAGTGAATACTGTTCAGTTGTGCGTTTTTGTTGAAGCTTTTGAGTTTTTGACGTCGGCAGATAGCAAACAGTAATCTTAGGATACAGTCATCTTAAAATGACTCAGATGAGTGAATACTGTTCAGTTGTGCGTTTTTGGTGAAGCTTTTGAGTTTTTGACGTCGGCAGATATCAAACAGTAATCTTAGGATACAGTCATCTTAAAATGACTCAGATGAGTGAATACAGTTCAGTTGTGCGTTTTTGGTGAAGCTTTTGAGTTTTTGACGTCGGCAGATATCAAACAGTAATCTTAGGATACAGTCATCTTAAAATGACTCAGATGATTGAATACAGTTCAGTTGTGCGTTTTTGGTGAAGCTTTTGAGTTTTTGACGTCGGCAGGTATCAAACAGTAATCTTAGGATACAGTCAGCTTAAAATGACTGAATGTGAGTGAATACTGTTCAGTTGTGCGTTTTTGGTGAAGCTTTTGAGTTTTTGACGTCGGCAGATATCAAACAGTAATCTTAGGATACAGTCAGCTTAAAATGACTGAATGTGAGTGAATACTGTTCAGTTGTGAGTTTTTGGTGAGGCTTTTGAGTTTTTGACATCACAGATATCAAACAGTAATCTTAGGATACAGTCAGCTTAAAATGACTGAATGTGAGTGAATACTGTTCAGTTGTGCGTTTTTCTTGAAGCTTTTGAGTTTTTGACGTCGGCAGATAGCAAACAGTAATCTTAGGATACAGTCATCTTAAAATGACTCAGATGAGTGAATACTGTTCAGTTGTGCGTTTTTGGTGAAGCTTTTGAGTTTTTGACGTCGGCAGATATCAAACAGTAATCTTAGGATACAGTCATCTTAAAATGACTCAGATGAGTGAATACAGTTCAGTTGTGCGTTTTTGGTGAAGCTTTTGAGTTTTTGACGTCGGCAGATATCAAACAGTAATCTTAGGATACAGTCACCTTAAAATGACTGAATGTGAGTGAATACTGTTCAGTTGTGCCTTTTTGGTGAAGCTTTTGAGTTTTTGACGTCGGCAGATATCAAACAGTAATCTTAGGATACAGTCAGCTTAAAGTGACTGAATGTGAGTGAATACTGTTCAGTTGTGCGTTTTTGGTGAAGCTTTTGAGTTTTTGACATCACAGATATCAAACAGTAATCTTAGGATACAGTCAGCTTAAAATGACTCAGATGAGTGAATACAGTTCAGTTGTGCGTTTTTGGTGAAGCTTTTGAGTTTTTGACGTCGGCAGATATCAAACAGTAATCTTAGGATACAGTCAGTTTAAAATGACTGAATGTGAGTGAATACTGTTCAGTTGTGCGTTTTTGGTGAAGCTTTTGAGTTTTTGACGTCGGCAGATATCAAACAGTAATCTTAGGATACAGTCATCTTAAAATGACTGAATGTGAGTGTATACTGTTCAGTTGTGCGTTTTTGGTGAAGCTTTTGAGTTTTTGATGTCGGCAGATATCAAACAGTAATCTTAGGATACAGTCAGCTTAAAATGACTCAGATGAGTGAATACAGTTCAGTTGTGCGTTTTTGGTGAAGCTTTTGAGTTTTTGACGTCGGCATATATCAAACATTAATCTTAGGATACAGTCATCTTAAAATGACTGAATGTGAGTGAATACTGTTCAGTTGTGCGTTTTTGGTGAAGCTTTTGAGTTTTTGACATCACAGATATCAAACAGTAATCTTAGGATACAGTCAGCTTAAAATGACTGAATATGAGTGAATACTGTTCAGTTGTGCGTTTTTGGTGAAGCTTTTGAGTTTTTGATGTCGGCAGATATCAAACAGTAATCTTAGGATACAGTCATCTTAAAATGACTCAGATGATTGAATACAGTTCAGTTGTGCGTTTTTGGTGAAGCTTTTGAGTTTTTGATGTCGGCAGATATCAAACACTAATCTTAGGATACAGTCAGCTTAAAATGACTGAATGTGAGTGAATACTGTTCAGTTGTGCGTTTTTGGTGAAGCTTTTGAGTTTTTGACGTCGGCAGATATCAAACAGTAATCTTAGGATACAGTCAGCTTAAAATGACTGAATGTGAGTGAATACTGTTCAGTTGTGAGTTTTTGGTGAGGCTTTTGAGTTTTTGACATCACAGATATCAAACAGTAATCTTAGGATACAGTCAGCTTAAAATGACTGAATGTGAGTGAATACTGTTCAGTTGTGCGTTTTTCTTGAAGCTTTTGAGTTTTTGACGTCGGCAGATAGCAAACAGTAATCTTAGGATACAGTCATCTTAAAATGACTCAGATGAGTGAATACTGTTCAGTTGTGCGTTTTTGGTGAAGCTTTTGAGTTTTTGACGTCGGCAGATATCAAACAGTAATCTTAGGATACAGTCATCTTAAAATGACTCAGATGAGTGAATACAGTTCAGTTGTGCGTTTTTGGTGAAGCTTTTGAGTTTTTGACGTCGGCAGATATCAAACAGTAATCTTAGGATACAGTCACCTTAAAATGACTGAATGTGAGTGAATACTGTTCAGTTGTGCCTTTTTGGTGAAGCTTTTGAGTTTTTGACGTCGGCAGATATCAAACAGTAATCTTAGGATACAGTCAGCTTAAAGTGACTGAATGTGAGTGAATACTGTTCAGTTGTGCGTTTTTGGTGAAGCTTTTGAGTTTTTGACATCACAGATATCAAACAGTAATCTTAGGATACAGTCAGCTTAAAATGACTCAGATGAGTGAATACAGTTCAGTTGTGCGTTTTTGGTGAAGCTTTTGAGTTTTTGACGTCGGCAGATATCAAACAGTAATCTTAGGATACAGTCAGTTTAAAATGACTGAATGTGAGTGAATACTGTTCAGTTGTGCGTTTTTGGTGAAGCTTTTGAGTTTTTGACGTCGGCAGATATCAAACAGTAATCTTAGGATACAGTCATCTTAAAATGACTGAATGTGAGTGTATACTGTTCAGTTGTGCGTTTTTGGTGAAGCTTTTGAGTTTTTGATGTCGGCAGATATCAAACAGTAATCTTAGGATACAGTCAGCTTAAAATGACTCAGATGAGTGAATACAGTTCAGTTGTGCGTTTTTGGTGAAGCTTTTGAGTTTTTGACGTCGGCATATATCAAACATTAATCTTAGGATACAGTCATCTTAAAATGACTGAATGTGAGTGAATACTGTTCAGTTGTGCGTTTTTGGTGAAGCTTTTGAGTTTTTGACATCACAGATATCAAACAGTAATCTTAGGATACAGTCAGCTTAAAATGACTGAATATGAGTGAATACTGTTCAGTTGTGCGTTTTTGGTGAAGCTTTTGAGTTTTTGATGTCGGCAGATATCAAACAGTAATCTTAGGATACAGTCATCTTAAAATGACTCAGATGATTGAATACAGTTCAGTTGTGCGTTTTTGGTGAAGCTTTTGAGTTTTTGATGTCGGCAGATATCAAACACTAATCTTAGGATACAGTCAGCTTAAAATGACTGAATGTGAGTGAATACTGTTCAGTTGTGCGTTTTTGGTGAAGCTTTTGAGTTTTTGACGTCGGCAGATATCAAATAGTAATCTTAGGATACAGTCATCTTAAAATGACTCAGATGATTGAATACAGTTCAGTTGTGCGTTTTTGGTGAAGCTTTTGAGTTTTTGACGTCGGCAGGTATCAAACAGTAATCTTAGGATACAGTCAGCTTAAAATGACTGAATGTGAGTGAATACTGTTCAGTTGTGCGTTTTTGGTGAAGCTTTTGAGTTTTTGACGTCGGCAGATATCAAACAGTAATCTTAGGATACAGTCACCTTAAAATGACTGAATGTGAGTGAATACTGTTCTGTTGTGCCTTTTTGGTGAAGCTTTTGAGTTTTTGACGTCGGCAGATATCAAACAGTAATCTTAGGATACAGTCAGCTTAAAGTGACTGAATGTGAGTGAATACTGTTCAGTTGTGCTACTTTGGTGAAGCTTTTGAGTTTTTGACATCACAGATATCAAACAGTAATCTTAGGATACAGTCAGCTTAAAATGACTCAGATGAGTGAATACAGTTCAGTTGTGCGTTTTTGGTGAAGCTTTTGAGTTTTTGATGTCGGCAGCTATCAAACAGTAATCTTAGGATACAGTCAGCTTAAAATGACTCAGATGAGTGAATACAGTTCAGTTGTGCGTTTTTGGTGAAGCTTTTGAGTTTTTGACGTCGGCATATATCAAACATTAATCTTAGGATACAGTCATCTTAAAATGACTGAATGTGAGTGAATACTGTTCAGTTGTGCGTTTTTGGTGAAGCTTTTGAGTTTTTGACATCACAGATATCAAACAGTAATCTTAGGATACAGTCAGCTTAAAATGACTGAATATGAGTGAATACTGTTCAGTTGTGCGTTTTTGGTGAAGCTTTTGAGTTTTTGATGTCGGCAGATATCAAACAGTAATCTTAGGATACAGTCATCTTAAAATGACTCAGATGATTGAATACAGTTCAGTTGTGCGTTTTTGGTGAAGCTTTTGAGTTTTTGACGTCGGCAGATATCAAACAGTAATCTTAGGATACAGTCAGCTTAAAATGACTGAATGTGAGTGAATACTGTTCAGTTGTGCGTTTTGTGGTGAAGCTTTTGAGTTTTTGACGTCGGCAGATATCAAATAGTAATCTTAGGATACAGTCATCTTAAAATGACTCAGATGATTGAATACAGTTCAGTTGTGCGTTTTTGGTGAAGCTTTTGAGTTTTTGACGTCGGCAGGTATCAAACAGTAATCTTAGGATACAGTCAGCTTAAAATGACTGAATGTGAGTGAATACTGTTCAGTTGTGCGTTTTTGGTGAAGCTTTTGAGTTTTTGACGTCGGCAGATATCAAACAGTAATCTTAGGATACAGTCAGCTTAAAATGACTGAATGTGAGTGAATACTGTTCAGTTGTGAGTTTTTGGTGAGGCTTTTGAGTTTTTGACATCACAGATATCAAACAGTAATCTTAGGATACAGTCAGCTTAAAATGACTGAATGTGAGTGAATACTGTTCAGTTGTGCGTTTTTGTTGAAGCTTTTGAGTTTTTGACGTCGGCAGATAGCAAACAGTAATCTTAGGATACAGTCATCTTAAAATGACTCAGATGAGTGAATACTGTTCAGTTGTGCGTTTTTGGTGAAGCTTTTGAGTTTTTGACGTCGGCAGATATCAAACAGTAATCTTAGGATACAGTCATCTTAAAATGACTCAGATGAGTGAATACAGTTCAGTTGTGCGTTTTTGGTGAAGCTTTTGAGTTTTTGACGTCGGCAGATATCAAACAGTAATCTTAGGATACAGTCACCTTAAAATGACTGAATGTGAGTGAATACTGTTCAGTTGTGCCTTTTTGGTGAAGCTTTTGAGTTTTTGATGTCGGCAGATATCAAACAGTAATCTTAGGATACAGTCAGCTTAAAGTGACTGAATGTGAGTGAATACTGTTCAGTTGTGCGTTTTTGGTGAAGCTTTTGAGTTTTTGACATCACAGATATCAAACAGTAATCTTAGGATACAGTCAGCTTAAAATGACTCAGATGAGTGAATACAGTTCAGTTGTGCGTTTTTGGTGAAGCTTTTGAGTTTTTGACGTCGGCAGATATCAAACACTAATCTTAGGATACAGTCATCTTAAAATGACTGAATGTGAGTGAATACTGTTCAGTTGTGCGTTTTTGGTGAAGCTTTTGAGTTTTTGACGTCGGCAGATATCAAACAGTAATCTTAGGATACAGTCAGTTTAAAATGACTGAATGTGAGTGAATACTGTTCAGTTGTGCGTTTTTGGTGAAGCTTTTGAGTTTTTGACGTCGGCAGATATCAAACAGTAATCTTAGGATACAGTCATCTTAAAATGACAGGATGTGGGTGTATACTGTTCAGTTGTGCGTTTTTGGTGAGGCTTTTGAGTTTTTGACATCACAGATATCAAACAGTAATCTTAGGATACAGTCATCTTAAAATGACTGAATGTGAGTGAATACTGTTCAGTTGTGCGTTTTTCTTGAAGCTTTTGAGTTTTTGACGTCGGCAGATAGCAAACAGTAATCTTAGGATACAGTCATCTTAAAATGACTCAGATGAGTGAATACTGTTCAGTTGTGCGTTTTTGGTGAAGCTTTTGAGTTTTTGACGTCGGCAGATATCAAACAGTAATCTTAGGATACAGTCATCTTAAAATGACTCAGATGAGTGAATACAGTTCAGTTGTGCGTTTTTGGTGAAGCTTTTGAGTTTTTGACGTCGGCAGATATCAAACAGTAATCTTAGGATACAGTCACCTTAAAATGACTGAATGTGAGTGAATACTGTTCAGTTGTGCGTTTTTGGTGAAGCTTTTGAGTTTTTGACGTCGGCAGATATCAAACAGTAATCTTAGGATACAGTCAGCTTAAAGTGACTGAATGTGAGTGAATACTGTTCAGTTGTGCGTTTTTGGTGAAGCTTTTGAGTTTTTGACATCACAGATATCAAACAGTAATCTTAGGATACAGTCAGCTTAAAATGACACAGATGAGTGATTACAGTTCAGTTGTGCGTTTTTGGTGAAGCTTTTGAGTTTTTGACGTCGGCAGATATCAAACAGTAATCTTAGGATACAGTCAGTTTAAAATGACTGAATGTGAGTGAATACTGTTCAGTTGTGCGTTTTTGGTGAAGCTTTTGAGTTTTTGACGTCGGCAGATATCAAACAGTAATCTTAGGATACAGTCAGCTTAAAGTGACTGAATGTGAGTGAATACTGTTCAGTTGTGCGTTTTTGGTGAAGCTTTTGAGTTTTTGACATCACAGATATCAAACAGTAATCTTAGGATACAGTCAGCTTAAAATGACACAGATGAGTGATTACAGTTCAGTTGTGCGTTTTTGGTGAAGCTTTTGAGTTTTTGACGTCGGCAGATATCAAACAGTAATCTTAGGATACAGTCAGTTTAAAATGACTGAATGTGAGTGAATACTGTTCAGTTGTGCGTTTTTGGTGAAGCTTTTGAGTTTTTGACGTCGGCAGATATCAAACAGTAATCTTAGGATACAGTCATCTTAAAATGACTGAATGTGAGTGAATACTGTTCAGTTGTGCGTTTTTGGTGAAGCTTTTGAGTTTTTGACATCACAGATATCAAACAGTAATCTTAGGATACAGTCAGCTTAAAATGACTGAATATGAGTGAATACTGTTCAGTTGTGCGTTTTTGGTGAAGCTTTTGAGTTTTTGATGTCGGCAGATATCAAACAGTAATCTTAGGATACAGTCATCTTAAAATGACTCAGATGATTGAATACAGTTCAGTTGTGCGTTTTTGGTGAAGCTTTTGAGTTTTTGATGTCGGCAGATATCAAACACTAATCTTAGGATACAGTCAGCTTAAAATGACTGAATGTGAGTGAATACTGTTCAGTTGTGCGTTTTTGGTGAAGCTTTTGAGTTTTTGACGTCGGCAGATATCAAACAGTAATCTTAGGATACAGTCATCTTAAAATGACTCAGATGATTGAATACAGTTCAGTTGTGCGTTTTTGGTGAAGCTTTTGAGTTTTTGACGTCGGCAGGTATCAAACAGTAATCTTAGGATACAGTCAGCTTAAAATGACTGAATGTGAGTGAATACTGTTCAGTTGTGCGTTTTTGGTGAAGCTTTTGAGTTTTTGACGTCGGCAGATATCAAACAGTAATCTTAGGATACAGTCACCTTAAAATGACTGAATGTGAGTGAATACTGTTCAGTTGTGCCTTTTTGGTGAAGCTTTTGAGTTTTTGACGTCGGCAGATATCAAACAGTAATCTTAGGATACAGTCAGCTTAAAGTGACTGAATGTGAGTGAATACTGTTCAGTTGTGCGTTTTTGGTGAAGCTTTTGAGTTTTTGACATCACAGATATCAAACAGTAATCTTAGGATACAGTCAGCTTAAAATGACTCAGATGAGTGAATACAGTTCAGTTGTGCGTTTTTGGTGAAGCTTTTGAGTTTTTGATGTCGGCAGATATCAAACAGTAATCTTAGGATACAGTCATCTTAAAATGACTCAGATGATTGAATACAGTTCAGTTGTGCGTTTTTGGTGAAGCTTTTGAGTTTTTGACGTCGGCAGATATCAAACAGTAATCTTAGGATACAGTCAGCTTAAAATGACTGAATGTGAGTGAATACTGTTCAGTTGTGCGTTTTTGGTGAAGCTTTTGAGTTTTTGACGTCGGCAGATATCAAACAGTAATCTTAGGATACAGTCATCTTAAAATGACTCAGATGATTGAATACAGTTCAGTTGTGCGTTTTTGGTGAAGCTTTTGAGTTTTTGACGTCGGCAGGTATCAAACAGTAATCTTAGGATACAGTCAGCTTAAAATGACTGAATGTGAGTGAATACTGTTCAGTTGTGCGTTTTTGGTGAAGCTTTTGAGTTTTTGACGTCGGCAGATATCAAACAGTAATCTTAGGATACAGTCAGCTTAAAATGACTGAATGTGAGTGAATACTGTTCAGTTGTGCGTTTTTGGTGAAGCTTTTGAGTTTTTGACATCACAGATATCAAACAGTAATCTTAGGATACAGTCAGCTTAAAATGACTGAATATGAGTGAATACTGTTCAGTTGTGCGTTTTTGGTGAAGCTTTTGAGTTTTTGATGTCGGCAGATATCAAACAGTAATCTTAGGATACAGTCATCTTAAAATGACTCAGATGATTGAATACAGTTCAGTTGTGCGTTTTTGGTGAAGCTTTTGAGTTTTTGACGTCGGCAGATATCAAACAGTAATCTTAGGATACAGTCAGCTTAAAATGACTGAATGTGAGTGAATACTGTTCAGTTGTGCGTTTTGTGGTGAAGCTTTTGAGTTTTTGACGTCGGCAGATATCAAACAGTAATCTTAGGATACAGTCATCTTAAAATGACTCAGATGATTGAATACAGTTCAGTTGTGCGTTTTTGGTGAAGCTTTTGAGTTTTTGACGTCGGCAGGTATCAAACAGTAATCTTAGGATACAGTCAGCTTAAAATGACTGAATGTGAGTGAATACTGTTCAGTTGTGAGTTTTTGGTGAGGCTTTTGAGTTTTTGACATCACAGATATCAAACAGTAATCTTAGGATACAGTCAGCTTAAAATGACTGAATGTGAGTGAATACTGTTCAGTTGTGCGTTTTTGTTGAAGCTTTTGAGTTTTTGACGTCGGCAGATAGCAAACAGTAATCTTAGGATACAGTCATCTTAAAATGACTCAGATGAGTGAATACTGTTCAGTTGTGCGTTTTTGGTGAAGCTTTTGAGTTTTTGACGTCGGCAGATATCAAACAGTAATCTTAGGATACAGTCATCTTAAAATGACTCAGATGAGTGAATACAGTTCAGTTGTGCGTTTTTGGTGAAGCTTTTGAGTTTTTGACGTCGGCAGATATCAAACAGTAATCTTAGGATACAGTCACCTTAAAATGACTGAATGTGAGTGAATACTGTTCAGTTGTGCCTTTTTGGTGAAGCTTTTGAGTTTTTGATGTCGGCAGATATCAAACAGTAATCTTAGGATACAGTCAGCTTAAAGTGACTGAATGTGAGTGAATACTGTTCAGTTGTGCGTTTTTGGTGAAGCTTTTGAGTTTTTGACATCACAGATATCAAACAGTAATCTTAGGATACAGTCAGCTTAAAATGACTCAGATGAGTGAATACAGTTCAGTTGTGCGTTTTTGGTGAAGCTTTTGAGTTTTTGACGTCGGCAGATATCAAACAGTAATCTTAGGATACAGTCAGCTTAAAATGACTGAATGTGAGTGAATACTGTTCAGTTGTGCGTTTTTGGTGAAGCTTTTGAGTTTTTGACGTCGGCAGATATCAAACAGTAATCTTAGGATACAGTCAGCTTAAAATGACTCAGATGAGTGAATACTGTTCAGTTGTGCGTTTTTGGTGAAGCTTTTGAGTTTTTGAGGTCGGCAGATATCAAACATTAATCTTAGGATACAGTCAGCTTAAAATGACTGAATGTGAGTGAATACTGTTCAGTTGTGCGTTTTTGGTGAAGCTTTTGAGTTTTTGACGTCGGCAGATATCAAACAGTAATCTTAGGATACAGTCATCTTAAAATGACTGTGAGTGAATACTGTTCAGTTGTGCGTTTTTGGTGAAGCTTTTGAGTTTTTGACGTCGGCAGATATCAAACAGTAATCTTAGGATACAGTCATCTTAAAATGACTGAATGTGAGTGAATACTGTTCAGTTGTGCTACTTTGGTGAAGCTTTTGAGTTTTTGATGTCGGCAGATATCAAACAGTAATCTTAGGATACAGTCATCTTAAAATGACTCAGATGAGTGAATACTGTTCAGTTGTGCTTCTTTTGTGAAGCTTTTGAGTTTTTGACGTCGGCAGATATCAAACAGTAATCTTAGGATACAGTCATCTTAAAATGACTGAATGTGAGTGAATACTGTTCAGTTGTGCGTTTTTGGTGAAGCTTTTGAGTTTTTGACGTCGGCAGATATCAAACAGTAATCTTAGGATACAGTCAGCTTAAAATGACTGAATGTGAGTGAATACTGTTCAGTTGTGCGTTTTTGGTGAAGCTTTTGAGTTTTTGACGTCGGCAGATATCAAACAGTAATCTTAGGATACAGTCATCTTAAAATGACTGGATGTGAGTGTATACTGTTCAGTTGTGCGTTTTTGGTGAAGCTTTTGAGTTTTTGATGTCGGCAGATATCAAACAGTAATCTTAGGATACAGTCATCTTAAAATGACTCAGATGATTGAATACAGTTCAGTTGTGCGTTTTTGGTGAAGCTTTTGAGTTTTTGACGTCGGCAGATATCAAACAGTAATCTTAGGATACAGTCAGCTTAAAATGACTGAATGTGAGTGAATACTGTTCAGTTGTGCGTTTTTGGTGAAGCTTTTGAGTTTTTGACGTCGGCAGATATCAAACAGTAATCTTAGGATACAGTCAGCTTAAAATGACTCAGATGAGTGAATACTGTTCAGTTGTGCGTTTTTGGTGAAGCTTTTGAGTTTTTGAGGTCGGCAGATATCAAACATTAATCTTAGGATACAGTCAGCTTAAAATGACTGAATGTGAGTGAATACTGTTCAGTTGTGCGTTTTTGGTGAAGCTTTTGAGTTTTTGACGTCGGCAGATATCAAACAGTAATCTTAGGATACAGTCATCTTAAAATGACTGTGAGTGAATACTGTTCAGTTGTGCGTTTTTGGTGAAGCTTTTGAGTTTTTGACGTCGGCAGATATCAAACAGTAATCTTAGGATACAGTCATCTTAAAATGACTGAATGTGAGTGAATACTGTTCAGTTGTGCTACTTTGGTGAAGCTTTTGAGTTTTTGACGTCGGCAGATATCAAACAGTAATCTTAGGATACAGTCATCTTAAAATGACTCAGATGAGTGAATACTGTTCAGTTGTGCTTCTTTTGTGAAGCTTTTGAGTTTTTGACGTCGGCAGATATCAAACAGTAATCTTAGGATACAGTCATCTTAAAATGACTGAATGTGAGTGAATACTGTTCAGTTGTGCGTTTTTGGTGAAGCTTTTGAGTTTTTGACGTCGGCAGATATCAAACAGTAATCTTAGGATACAGTCAGTTTAAAATGACTGAATGTGAGTGAATACTGTTCAGTTGTGCGTTTTTGGTGAAGCTTTTGAGTTTTTGACGTCGGCAGATATCAAACAGTAATCTTAGGATACAGTCATCTTAAAATGACTGGATGTGAGTGTATACTGTTCAGTTGTGCGTTTTTGGTGAAGCTTTTGAGTTTTTGATGTCGGCAGATATCAAACAGTAATCTTAGGATACAGTCATCTTAAAATGACTCAGATGATTGAATACAGTTCAGTTGTGCGTTTTTGGTGAAGCTTTTGAGTTTTTGACGTCGGCAGATATCAAACAGTAATCTTAGGATACAGTCAGCTTAAAATGACTGAATGTGAGTGAATACTGTTCAGTTGTGCGTTTTTGGTGAAGCTTTTGAGTTTTTGACGTCGGCAGATATCAAACAGTAATCTTAGGATACAGTCATCTTAAAATGACTGAATATGAGTGAATACTGTTCAGTTGTGCGTTTTTGGTGAAGCTTTTGAGTTTTTGATGTCGGCAGATATCAAACACTAATCTTAGGATACAGTCAGCTTAAAATGACTGAATGTGAGTGAATACTGTTCAGTTGTGCGTTTTTGGTGAAGCTTTTGAGTTTTTGACGTCGGCAGATATCAAACAGTAATCTTAGGATACAGTCATCTTAAAATGACTCAGATGATTGAATACAGTTCAGTTGTGCGTTTTTGGTGAAGCTTTTGAGTTTTTGACGTCGGCAGGTATCAAACAGTAATCTTAGGATACAGTCAGCTTAAAATGACTGAATGTGAGTGAATACTGTTCAGTTGTGCGTTTTTGGTGAAGCTTTTGAGTTTTTGACGTCGGCAGATATCAAACAGTAATCTTAGGATACAGTCAGCTTAAAATGACTGAATGTGAGTGAATACTGTTCAGTTGTGAGTTTTTGGTGAGGCTTTTGAGTTTTTGACATCACAGATATCAAACAGTAATCTTAGGATACAGTCAGCTTAAAATGACTGAATGTGAGTGAATACTGTTCAGTTGTGCGTTTTTCTTGAAGCTTTTGAGTTTTTGACGTCGGCAGATAGCAAACAGTAATCTTAGGATACAGTCATCTTAAAATGACTCAGATGAGTGAATACTGTTCAGTTGTGCGTTTTTGGTGAAGCTTTTGAGTTTTTGACGTCGGCAGATATCAAACAGTAATCTTAGGATACAGTCATCTTAAAATGACTCAGATGAGTGAATACAGTTCAGTTGTGCGTTTTTGGTGAAGCTTTTGAGTTTTTGACGTCGGCAGATATCAAACAGTAATCTTAGGATACAGTCACCTTAAAATGACTGAATGTGAGTGAATACTGTTCAGTTGTGCCTTTTTGGTGAAGCTTTTGAGTTTTTGACGTCGGCAGATATCAAACAGTAATCTTAGGATACAGTCAGCTTAAAGTGACTGAATGTGAGTGAATACTGTTCAGTTGTGCGTTTTTGGTGAAGCTTTTGAGTTTTTGACATCACAGATATCAAACAGTAATCTTAGGATACAGTCAGCTTAAAATGACACAGATGAGTGAATACAGTTCAGTTGTGCGTTTTTGGTGAAGCTTTTGAGTTTTTGACGTCGGCAGATATCAAACAGTAATCTTAGGATACAGTCAGTTTAAAATGACTGAATGTGAGTGAATACTGTTCAGTTGTGCGTTTTTGGTGAAGCTTTTGAGTTTTTGACGTCGGCAGATATCAAACAGTAATCTTAGGATACAGTCATCTTAAAATGACTGAATGTGAGTGAATACTGTTCAGTTGTGCGTTTTTGGTGAAGCTTTTGAGTTTTTGACATCACAGATATCAAACAGTAATCTTAGGATACAGTCAGCTTAAAATGACTGAATATGAGTGAATACTGTTCAGTTGTGCGTTTTTGGTGAAGCTTTTGAGTTTTTGATGTCGGCAGATATCAAACAGTAATCTTAGGATACAGTCATCTTAAAATGACTCAGATGATTGAATACAGTTCAGTTGTGCGTTTTTGGTGAAGCTTTTGAGTTTTTGATGTCGGCAGATATCAAACACTAATCTTAGGATACAGTCAGCTTAAAATGACTGAATGTGAGTGAATACTGTTCAGTTGTGCGTTTTTGGTGAAGCTTTTGAGTTTTTGACGTCGGCAGATATCAAACAGTAATCTTAGGATACAGTCATCTTAAAATGACTCAGATGATTGAATACAGTTCAGTTGTGCGTTTTTGGTGAAGCTTTTGAGTTTTTGACGTCGGCAGGTATCAAACAGTAATCTTAGGATACAGTCAGCTTAAAATGACTGAATGTGAGTGAATACTGTTCAGTTGTGCCTTTTTGGTGAAGCTTTTGAGTTTTTGACGTCGGCAGATATCAAACAGTAATCTTAGGATACAGTCAGCTTAAAGTGACTGAATGTGAGTGAATACTGTTCAGTTGTGCTACTTTGGTGAAGCTTTTGAGTTTTTGACATCACAGATATCAAACAGTAATCTTAGGATACAGTCAGCTTAAAATGACTCAGATGAGTGAATACAGTTCAGTTGTGCGTTTTTGGTGAAGCTTTTGAGTTTTTGATGTCGGCAGATATCAAACAGTAATCTTAGGATACAGTCATCTTAAAATGACTCAGATGATTGAATACAGTTCAGTTGTGCGTTTTTGGTGAAGCTTTTGAGTTTTTGACGTCGGCAGATATCAAACAGTAATCTTAGGATACAGTCAGCTTAAAATGACTGAATGTGAGTGAATACTGTTCAGTTGTGCGTTTTTGGTGAAGCTTTTGAGTTTTTGACGTCGGCAGATATCAAACAGTAATCTTAGGATACAGTCATCTTAAAATGACTCAGATGATTGAATACAGTTCAGTTGTGCGTTTTTGGTGAAGCTTTTGAGTTTTTGACGTCGGCAGGTATCAAACAGTAATCTTAGGATACAGTCATCTTAAAATGACTGAATGTGAGTGAATACTGTTCAGTTGTGCGTTTTTGGTGAAGCTTTTGAGTTTTTGACGTCGGCAGATATCAAACAGTAATCTTAGGATACAGTCAGCTTAAAATGACTGAATGTGAGTGAATACTGTTCAGTTGTGAGTTTTTGGTGAGGCTTTTGAGTTTTTGACATCACAGATATCAAACAGTAATCTTAGGATACAGTCAGCTTAAAATGACTGAATGTGAGTGAATACTGTTCAGTTGTGCGTTTTTCTTGAAGCTTTTGAGTTTTTGACGTCGGCAGATAGCAAACAGTAATCTTAGGATACAGTCATCTTAAAATGACTCAGATGAGTGAATACTGTTCAGTTGTGCGTTTTTGGTGAAGCTTTTGAGTTTTTGACGTCGGCAGATATCAAACAGTAATCTTAGGATACAGTCATCTTAAAATGACTCAGATGAGTGAATACAGTTCAGTTGTGCGTTTTTGGTGAAGCTTTTGAGTTTTTGACGTCGGCAGATATCAAACAGTAATCTTAGGATACAGTCACCTTAAAATGACTGAATGTGAGTGAATACTGTTCAGTTGTGCCTTTTTGGTGAAGCTTTTGAGTTTTTGACGTCGGCAGATATCAAACAGTAATCTTAGGATACAGTCAGCTTAAAATGACTGAATATGAGTGAATACTGTTCAGTTGTGCGTTTTTGGTGAAGCTTTTGAGTTTTTGATGTCGGCAGATATCAAACAGTAATCTTAGGATACAGTCATCTTAAAATGACTCAGATGATTGAATACAGTTCAGTTGTGCGTTTTTGGTGAAGCTTTTGAGTTTTTGACGTCGGCAGATATCAAACAGTAATCTTAGGATACAGTCAGTTTAAAATGACTGAATGTGAGTGAATACTGTTCAGTTGTGCGTTTTTGGTGAAGCTTTTGAGTTTTTGACGTCGGCAGATATCAAACAGTAATCTTAGGATACAGTCATCTTAAAATGACTCAGATGATTGAATACAGTTCAGTTGTGCGTTTTTGGTGAAGCTTTTGAGTTTTTGACGTCGGCAGGTATCAAACAGTAATCTTAGGATACAGTCAGCTTAAAATGACTGAATGTGAGTGAATACTGTTCAGTTGTGCGTTTTTGGTGAAGCTTTTGAGTTTTTGACGTCGGCAGATATCAAACAGTAATCTTAGGATACAGTCACCTTAAAATGACTGAATGTGAGTGAATACTGTTCAGTTGTGCCTTTTTGGTGAAGCTTTTGAGTTTTTGACGTCGGCAGATATCAAACAGTAATCTTAGGATACAGTCAGCTTAAAGTGACTGAATGTGAGTGAATACTGTTCAGTTGTGCGTTTTTGGTGAAGCTTTTGAGTTTTTGACGTCGGCAGATATCAAACAGTAATCTTAGGATACAGTCAGCTTAAAATGACTCAGATGAGTGAATACAGTTCAGTTGTGCGTTTTTGGTGAAGCTTTTGAGTTTTTGACGTCGGCAGATATCAAACAGTAATCTTAGGATACAGTCAGTTTAAAATGACTGAATGTGAGTGAATACTGTTCAGTTGTGCGTTTTTGGTGAAGCTTTTGAGTTTTTGACGTCAGCAGATATCAAACAGTAATCTTAGGATACAGTCATCTTAAAATGACTGAATGTGAGTGAATACTGTTCAGTTGTGCGTTTTTGGTGAAGCTTTTGAGTTTTTGACATCACAGATATCAAACAGTAATCTTAGGATACAGTCAGCTTAAAATGACTGAATATGAGTGAATACTGTTCAGTTGTGCGTTTTTGGTGAAGCTTTTGAGTTTTTGATGTCGGCAGATATCAAACAGTAATCTTAGGATACAGTCATCTTAAAATGACTCAGATGATTGAATACAGTTCAGTTGTGCGTTTTTGGTGAAGCTTTTGAGTTTTTGATGTCGGCAGATATCAAACACTAATCTTAGGATACAGTCAGCTTAAAATGACTGAATGTGAGTGAATACTGTTCAGTTGTGCGTTTTTGGTGAAGCTTTTGAGTTTTTGACGTCGGCAGATATCAAACAGTAATCTTAGGATACAGTCATCTTAAAATGACTCAGATGATTGAATACAGTTCAGTTGTGCGTTTTTGGTGAAGCTTTTGAGTTTTTGACGTCGGCAGGTATCAAACAGTAATCTTAGGATACAGTCAGCTTAAAATGACTGAATGTGAGTGAATACTGTTCAGTTGTGCGTTTTTGGTGAAGCTTTTGAGTTTTTGACGTCGGCAGATATCAAACAGTAATCTTAGGATACAGTCACCTTAAAATGACTGAATGTGAGTGAATACTGTTCAGTTGTGCCTTTTTGGTGAAGCTTTTGAGTTTTTGACGTCGGCAGATATCAAACAGTAATCTTAGGATACAGTCAGCTTAAAGTGACTGAATGTGAGTGAATACTGTTCAGTTGTGCTACTTTGGTGAAGCTTTTGAGTTTTTGACGTCGGCAGATATCAAACAGTAATCTTAGGATACAGTCAGCTTAAAATGACTCAGATGAGTGAATACAGTTCAGTTGTGCGTTTTTGGTGAAGCTTTTGAGTTTTTGATGTCGGCAGATATCAAACAGTAATCTTAGGATACAGTCAGCTTAAAATGACTGAATGTGAGTGAATACTGTTCAGTTGTGCGTTTTTGGTGAAGCTTTTGAGTTTTTGACGTCGGCAGATATCAAACAGTAATCTTAGGATACAGTCAGCTTAAAATGACTGAATGTGAGTGAATACTGTTCAGTTGTGAGTTTTTGGTGAGGCTTTTGAGTTTTTGACATCACAGATATCAAACAGTAATCTTAGGATACAGTCAGCTTAAAATGACTGAATGTGAGTGAATACTGTTCAGTTGTGCGTTTTTCTTGAAGCTTTTGAGTTTTTGACGTCGGCAGATAGCAAACAGTAATCTTAGGATACAGTCATCTTAAAATGACTCAGATGAGTGAATACTGTTCAGTTGTGCGTTTTTGGTGAAGCTTTTGAGTTTTTGACGTCGGCAGATATCAAACAGTAATCTTAGGATACAGTCATCTTAAAATGACTCAGATGAGTGAATACAGTTCAGTTGTGCGTTTTTGGTGAAGCTTTTGAGTTTTTGACGTCGGCAGATATCAAACAGTAATCTTAGGATACAGTCACCTTAAAATGACTGAATGTGAGTGAATACTGTTCAGTTGTGCCTTTTTGGTGAAGCTTTTGAGTTTTTGACGTCGGCAGATATCAAACAGTAATCTTAGGATACAGTCAGCTTAAAGTGACTGAATGTGAGTGAATACTGTTCAGTTGTGCGTTTTTGGTGAAGCTTTTGAGTTTTTGACATCACAGATATCAAACAGTAATCTTAGGATACAGTCAGCTTAAAATGACTCAGATGAGTGAATACAGTTCAGTTGTGCGTTTTTGGTGAAGCTTTTGAGTTTTTGACGTCGGCAGATATCAAACACTAATCTTAGGATACAGTCAGCTTAAAATGACTCAGATAAGTGAATACAGTTCAGTTGTGCGTTTTTGGTGAAGCTTTTGAGTTTTTGACGTCGGCAGATATCAAACAGTAATCTTAGGATACAGTCATCTTAAAATGACTCAGATGAGTGAATACAGTTCAGTTGTGCTTTTTTGGTGAAGCTTTTGAGTTTTTGACGTCGGCAGATATCAAACAGTAATCTTAGGATACAGTCAGCTTAAAATGACTGAATGTGAGTGAATACTGTTCAGTTGTGCGTTTTTGGTGAAGCTTTTGAGTTTTTGACGTCGGCAGATATCAAACAGTAATCTTAGGATACAGTCAGCTTAAAATGACTCAGATGAGTGAATACTGTTCAGTTGTGCGTTTTTGGTGAAGCTTTTGAGTTTTTGAGGTCGGCAGATATCAAACATTAATCTTAGGATACAGTCAGCTTAAAATGACTGAATGTGAGTGAATACTGTTCAGTTGTGCGTTTTTGGTGAAGCTTTTGAGTTTTTGACGTCGGCAGATATCAAACAGTAATCTTAGGATACAGTCATCTTAAAATGACTGAATGTGAGTGAATACTGTTCAGTTGTGCTACTTTGGTGAAGCTTTTGAGTTTTTGATGTCGGCAGATATCAAACAGTAATCTTAGGATACAGTCATCTTAAAATGACTCAGATGAGTGAATACTGTTCAGTTGTGCTTCTTTGGTGAAGCTTTTGAGTTTTTGACGTCGGCAGATATCAAACAGTAATCTTAGGATACAGTCATCTTAAAATGACTGAATGTGAGTGAATACTGTTCAGTTGTGCGTTTTTGGTGAAGCTTTTGAGTTTTTGACGTCGGCAGATATCAAACAGTAATCTTAGGATACAGTCAGCTTAAAATGACTCAGATGAGTGAATACAGTTCAGTTGTGCGTTTTTGGTGAAGCTTTTGAGTTTTTGTTGTCGGCAGATATCAAACAGTAATCTTAGGATACAGTCAGCTTAAAATGACTCAGATGAGTGAATACAGTTCAGTTGTGCGTTTTTGGTGAAGCTTTTGAGTTTTTGACGTCGGCATATATCAAACATTAATCTTAGGATACAGTCATCTTAAAATGACTGAATGTGAGTGAATACTGTTCAGTTGTGCGTTTTTGGTGAAGCTTTTGAGTTTTTGACATCACAGATATCAAACAGTAATCTTAGGATACAGTCAGCTTAAAATGACTGAATATGAGTGAATACTGTTCAGTTGTGCGTTTTTGGTGAAGCTTTTGAGTTTTTGATGTCGGCAGATATCAAACAGTAATCTTAGGATACAGTCATCTTAAAATGACTCAGATGATTGAATACAGTTCAGTTGTGCGTTTTTGGTGAAGCTTTTGAGTTTTTGACGTCGGCAGATATCAAACAGTAATCTTAGGATACAGTCAGCTTAAAATGACTGAATGTGAGTGAATACTGTTCAGTTGTGCGTTTTTGGTGAAGCTTTTGAGTTTTTGACGTCGGCAGATATCAAACAGTAATCTTAGGATACAGTCATCTTAAAATGACTCAGATGATTGAATACAGTTCAGTTGTGCGTTTTTGGTGAAGCTTTTGAGTTTTTGACGTCGGCAGATATCAAACACTAATCTTAGGATACAGTCAGCTTAAAATGACTCAGATAAGTGAATACAGTTCAGTTGTGCGTTTTTGGTGAAGCTTTTGAGTTTTTGACGTCGGCAGATATCAAACAGTAATCTTAGGATACAGTCATCTTAAAATGACTCAGATGAGTGAATACAGTTCAGTTGTGCGTTTTTGGTGAAGCTTTTGAGTTTTTGATGTCGGCAGATATCAAACAGTAATCTTAGGATACAGTCAGCTTAAAATGACTCAGATGAGTGAATACTGTTCAGTTGTGCGTTTTTGGTGAAGCTTTTGAGTTTTTGATGTCGGCAGATATCAAACATTAATCTTAGGATACAGTCAGCTTAAAATGACTGAATGTGAGTGAATACTGTTCAGTTGTGCGTTTTTGGTGAAGCTTTTGAGTTTTTGACGTCGGCAGATATCAAACAGTAATCTTAGGATACAGTCATCTTAAAATGACTGAATGTGAGTGAATACTGTTCAGTTGTGCTACTTTGGTGAAGCTTTTGAGTTTTTGATGTCGGCAGATATCAAACAGTAATCTTAGGATACAGTCATCTTAAAATGACTCAGATGAGTGAATACTGTTCAGTTGTGCTTCTTTGGTGAAGCTTTTGAGTTTTTGACGTCGGCAGATATCAAACAGTAATCTTAGGATACAGTCATCTTAAAATGACTGAATGTGAGTGAATACTGTTCAGTTGTGCGTTTTTGGTGAAGCTTTTGAGTTTTTGACATCACAGATATCAAACAGTAATCTTAGGATACAGTCAGCTTAAAATGACTGAATATGAGTGAATACTGTTCAGTTGTGCGTTTTTGGTGAAGCTTTTGAGTTTTTGATGTCGGCAGATATCAAACAGTAATCTTAGGATACAGTCATCTTAAAATGACTCAGATGATTGAATACAGTTCAGTTGTGCGTTTTTGGTGAAGCTTTTGAGTTTTTGATGTCGGCAGATATCAAACACTAATCTTAGGATACAGTCAGCTTAAAATGACTGAATGTGAGTGAATACTGTTCAGTTGTGCGTTTTTGGTGAAGCTTTTGAGTTTTTGACGTCGGCAGATATCAAACAGTAATCTTAGGATACAGTCAGCTTAAAATGACTGAATGTGAGTGAATACTGTTCAGTTGTGAGTTTTTGGTGAGGCTTTTGAGTTTTTGACATCACAGATATCAAACAGTAATCTTAGGATACAGTCAGCTTAAAATGACTGAATGTGAGTGAATACTGTTCAGTTGTGCGTTTTTCTTGAAGCTTTTGAGTTTTTGACGTCGGCAGATAGCAAACAGTAATCTTAGGATACAGTCATCTTAAAATGACTCAGATGAGTGAATACTGTTCAGTTGTGCGTTTTTGGTGAAGCTTTTGAGTTTTTGACGTCGGCAGATATCAAACAGTAATCTTAGGATACAGTCAGCTTAAAATGACTCAGATGAGTGAATACAGTTCAGTTGTGCGTTTTTGGTGAAGCTTTTGAGTTTTTGACGTCGGCATATATCAAACATTAATCTTAGGATACAGTCATCTTAAAATGACTGAATGTGAGTGAATACTGTTCAGTTGTGCGTTTTTGGTGAAGCTTTTGAGTTTTTGACATCACAGATATCAAACAGTAATCTTAGGATACAGTCAGCTTAAAATGACTGAATATGAGTGAATACTGTTCAGTTGTGCGTTTTTGGTGAAGCTTTTGAGTTTTTGATGTCGGCAGATATCAAACAGTAATCTTAGGATACAGTCATCTTAAAATGACTCAGATGATTGAATACAGTTCAGTTGTGCGTTTTTGGTGAAGCTTTTGAGTTTTTGACGTCGGCAGATATCAAACAGTAATCTTAGGATACAGTCAGCTTAAAATGACTGAATGTGAGTGAATACTGTTCAGTTGTGCGTTTTTGGTGAAGCTTTTGAGTTTTTGACGTCGGCAGATATCAAACAGTAATCTTAGGATACAGTCATCTTAAAATGACTCAGATGATTGAATACAGTTCAGTTGTGCGTTTTTGGTGAAGCTTTTGAGTTTTTGACGTCGGCAGATATCAAACACTAATCTTAGGATACAGTCAGCTTAAAATGACTCAGATAAGTGAATACAGTTCAGTTGTGCGTTTTTGGTGAAGCTTTTGAGTTTTTGACGTCGGCAGATATCAAACAGTAATCTTAGGATACAGTCATCTTAAAATGACTCAGATGAGTGAATACAGTTCAGTTGTGCGTTTTTGGTGAAGCTTTTGAGTTTTTGATGTCGGCAGATATCAAACAGTAATCTTAGGATACAGTCAGCTTAAAATGACTCAGATGAGTGAATACTGTTCAGTTGTGCGTTTTTGGTGAAGCTTTTGAGTTTTTGATGTCGGCAGATATCAAACATTAATCTTAGGATACAGTCAGCTTAAAATGACTGAATGTGAGTGAATACTGTTCAGTTGTGCGTTTTTGGTGAAGCTTTTGAGTTTTTGACGTCGGCAGATATCAAACAGTAATCTTAGGATACAGTCATCTTAAAATGACTGAATGTGAGTGAATACTGTTCAGTTGTGCTACTTTGGTGAAGCTTTTGAGTTTTTGATGTCGGCAGATATCAAACAGTAATCTTAGGATACAGTCATCTTAAAATGACTCAGATGAGTGAATACTGTTCAGTTGTGCTTCTTTGGTGAAGCTTTTGAGTTTTTGACGTCGGCAGATATCAAACAGTAATCTTAGGATACAGTCATCTTAAAATGACTGAATGTGAGTGAATACTGTTCAGTTGTGCGTTTTTGGTGAAGCTTTTGAGTTTTTGACATCACAGATATCAAACAGTAATCTTAGGATACAGTCAGCTTAAAATGACTGAATATGAGTGAATACTGTTCAGTTGTGCGTTTTTGGTGAAGCTTTTGAGTTTTTGATGTCGGCAGATATCAAACAGTAATCTTAGGATACAGTCATCTTAAAATGACTCAGATGATTGAATACAGTTCAGTTGTGCGTTTTTGGTGAAGCTTTTGAGTTTTTGATGTCGGCAGATATCAAACACTAATCTTAGGATACAGTCAGCTTAAAATGACTGAATGTGAGTGAATACTGTTCAGTTGTGAGTTTTTGGTGAGGCTTTTGAGTTTTTGACATCACAGATATCAAACAGTAATCTTAGGATACAGTCAGCTTAAAATGACTGAATGTGAGTGAATACTGTTCAGTTGTGCGTTTTTCTTGAAGCTTTTGAGTTTTTGACGTCGGCAGATAGCAAACAGTAATCTTAGGATACAGTCATCTTAAAATGACTCAGATGAGTGAATACTGTTCAGTTGTGCGTTTTTGGTGAAGCTTTTGAGTTTTTGACGTCGGCAGATATCAAACAGTAATCTTAGGATACAGTCATCTTAAAATGACTCAGATGAGTGAATACAGTTCAGTTGTGCGTTTTTGGTGAAGCTTTTGAGTTTTTGACGTCGGCAGATATCAAACAGTAATCTTAGGATACAGTCACCTTAAAATGACTGAATGTGAGTGAATACTGTTCAGTTGTGCCTTTTTGGTGAAGCTTTTGAGTTTTTGACGTCGGCAGATATCAAACAGTAATCTTAGGATACAGTCAGCTTAAAGTGACTGAATGTGAGTGAATACTGTTCAGTTGTGCGTTTTTGGTGAAGCTTTTGAGTTTTTGACATCACAGATATCAAACAGTAATCTTAGGATACAGTCAGCTTAAAATGACTCAGATGAGTGAATACAGTTCAGTTGTGCGTTTTTGGTGAAGCTTTTGAGTTTTTGACGTCGGCAGATATCAAACAGTAATCTTAGGATACAGTCAGCTTAAAATGACTGAATGTGAGTGAATACTGTTCAGTTGTGCGTTTTTGTTGAAGCTTTTGAGTTTTTGACGTCGGCAGATATCAAACAGTAATCTTAGGATACAGTCATCTTAAAATGACTCAGATGAGTGAATACAGTTCAGTTGTGCGTTTTTGGTGAAGCTTTTGAGTTTTTGACGTCGGCAGATATCAAACAGTAATCTTAGGATACAGTCACCTTAAAATGACTGAATGTGAGTGAATACTGTTCAGTTGTGCCTTTTTGGTGAAGCTTTTGAGTTTTTGACGTCGGCAGATATCAAACAGTAATCTTAGGATACAGTCAGCTTAAAGTGACTGAATGTGAGTGAATACTGTTCAGTTGTGCGTTTTTGGTGAAGCTTTTGAGTTTTTGACATCACAGATATCAAACAGTAATCTTAGGATACAGTCAGCTTAAAATGACTCAGATGAGTGAATACAGTTCAGTTGTGCGTTTTTGGTGAAGCTTTTGAGTTTTTGACGTCGGCAGATATCAAACACTAATCTTAGGATACAGTCATCTTAAAATGACTGTGAGTGAATACTGTTCAGTTGTGCGTTTTTGGTGAAGCTTTTGAGTTTTTGACGTCGGCAGATATCAAACAGTAATCTTAGGATACAGTCATCTTAAAATGACTGAATGTGAGTGAATACTGTTCAGTTGTGCTACTTTGGTGAAGCTTTTGAGTTTTTGATGTCGGCAGATATCAAACAGTAATCTTAGGATACAGTCATCTTAAAATGACTCAGATGAGTGAATACAGTTCAGTTGTGCTTCTTTGGTGAAGCTTTTGAGTTTTTGACGTCGGCAGATATCAAACAGTAATCTTAGGATACAGTCATCTTAAAATGACTGAATGTGAGTGAATACTGTTCAGTTGTGCGTTTTTGGTGAAGCTTTTGAGTTTTTGACGTCGGCAGATATCAAACAGTAATCTTAGGATACAGTCAGTTTCAAATGACTGAATGTGAGTGAATACTGTTCAGTTGTGCGTTTTTGGTGAAGCTTTTGAGTTTTTGACGTCGGCAGATATCAAACAGTAATCTTAGGATACAGTCATCTTAAAATGACTGAATGTGAGTGTATACTGTTCAGTTGTGCGTTTTTGGTGAAGCTTTTGAGTTTTTGACGTCGGCAGATATCAAACAGTAATCTTAGGATACAGTCAGCTTAAAATGACTCAGATGAGTGAATACAGTTCAGTTGTGCGTTTTTGGTGAAGCTTTTGAGTTTTTGACGTCGGCAGATATCAAACAGTAATCTTAGGATACAGTCACCTTAAAATGACTGAATGTGAGTGAATACTGTTCAGTTGTGCCTTTTTGGTGAAGCTTTTGAGTTTTTGACGTCGGCAGATATCAAACAGTAATCTTAGGATACAGTCAGCTTAAAGTGACTGAATGTGAGTGAATACTGTTCAGTTGTGCGTTTTTGGTGAAGCTTTTGAGTTTTTGACATTACAGATATCAAACAGTAATCTTAGGATACAGTCAGCTTAAAATGACTCAGATGAGTGAATACAGTTCAGTTGTGCGTTTTTGGTGAAGCTTTTGAGTTTTTGACGTCGGCAGATATCAAACACTAATCTTAGGATACAGTCAGCTTAAAATGACTCAGATAAGTGAATACAGTTCAGTTGTGCGTTTTTGGTGAAGCTTTTGAGTTTTTGACGTCGGCAGATATCAAACAGTAATCTTAGGATACAGTCATCTTAAAATGACTGTGAGTGAATACTGTTCAGTTGTGCGTTTTTGGTGAAGCTTTTGAGTTTTTGACGTCGGCAGATATCAAACAGTAATCTTAGGATACAGTCATCTTAAAATGACTGAATGTGAGTGAATACTGTTCAGTTGTGCTACTTTGGTGAAGCTTTTGAGTTTTTGATGTCGGCAGATATCAAACAGTAATCTTAGGATACAGTCATCTTAAAATGACTCAGATGAGTGAATACAGTTCAGTTGTGCTTCTTTGGTGAAGCTTTTGAGTTTTTGACGTCGGCAGATATCAAACAGTAATCTTAGGATACAGTCATCTTAAAATGACTGAATGTGAGTGAATACTGTTCAGTTGTGCGTTTTTGGTGAAGCTTTTGAGTTTTTGACGTCGGCAGATATCAAACAGTAATCTTAGGATACAGTCAGTTTAAAATGACTGAATGTGAGTGAATACTGTTCAGTTGTGCGTTTTTGGTGAAGCTTTTAAGTTTTTGATGTCGGCAGATATCAAACAGTAATCTTAGGATACAGTCATCTTAAAATGACTGAATGTGAGTGTATACTGTTCAGTTGTGCGTTTTTGGTGAAGCTTTTGAGTTTTTGATGTCGGCAGATATCAAACAGTAATCTTAGGATACAGTCAGCTTAAAATGACTCAGATGAGTGAATACAGTTCAGTTGTGCGTTTTTGGTGAAGCTTTTGAGTTTTTGACGTCGGCATATATCAAACATTAATCTTAGGATACAGTCATCTTAAAATGACTGAATGTGAGTGAATACTGTTCAGTTGTGCGTTTTTGGTGAAGCTTTTGAGTTTTTGACATCACAGATATCAAACAGTAATCTTAGGATACAGTCAGCTTAAAATGACTGAATATGAGTGAATACTGTTCAGTTGTGCGTTTTTGGTGAAGCTTTTGAGTTTTTGATGTCGGCAGATATCAAACAGTAATCTTAGGATACAGTCATCTTAAAATGACTCAGATGATTGAATACAGTTCAGTTGTGCGTTTTTGGTGAAGCTTTTGAGTTTTTGACGTCGGCAGATATCAAACAGTAATCTTAGGATACAGTCAGCTTAAAATGACTGAATGTGAGTGAATACTGTTCAGTTGTGCGTTTTTGGTGAAGCTTTTGAGTTTTTGACGTCGGCAGATATCAAACAGTAATCTTAGGATACAGTCATCTTAAAATGACTGAATATGAGTGAATACTGTTCAGTTGTGCGTTTTTGGTGAAGCTTTTGAGTTTTTGATGTCGGCAGATATCAAACACTAATCTTAGGATACAGTCAGCTTAAAATGACTGAATGTGAGTGAATACTGTTCAGTTGTGCGTTTTTGGTGAAGCTTTTGAGTTTTTGACGTCGGCAGGTATCAAACAGTAATCTTAGGATACAGTCAGCTTAAAATGACTGAATGTGAGTGAATACTGTTCAGTTGTGCGTTTTTGGTGAAGCTTTTGAGTTTTTGACGTCGGCAGATATCAAACAGTAATCTTAGGATACAGTCAGCTTAAAATGACTGAATGTGAGTGAATACTGTTCAGTTGTGAGTTTTTGGTGAGGCTTTTGAGTTTTTGACATCACAGATATCAAACAGTAATCTTAGGATACAGTCAGCTTAAAATGACTGAATGTGAGTGAATACTGTTCAGTTGTGCGTTTTTCTTGAAGCTTTTGAGTTTTTGACGTCGGCAGATATCAAACAGTAATCTTAGGATACAGTCATCTTAAAATGACTCAGATGAGTGAATACAGTTCAGTTGTGCGTTTTTGGTGAAGCTTTTGAGTTTTTGACGTCGGCAGATATCAAACAGTAATCTTAGGATACAGTCACCTTAAAATGACTGAATGTGAGTGAATACTGTTCAGTTGTGCCTTTTTGGTGAAGCTTTTGAGTTTTTGACGTCGGCAGATATCAAACAGTAATCTTAGGATACAGTCAGCTTAAAGTGACTGAATGTGAGTGAATACTGTTCAGTTGTGCGTTTTTGGTGAAGCTTTTGAGTTTTTGACATCACAGATATCAAACAGTAATCTTAGGATACAGTCAGCTTAAAATGACTCAGATGAGTGAATACAGTTCAGTTGTGCGTTTTTGGTGAAGCTTTTGAGTTTTTGACGTCGGCAGATATCAAACAGTAATCTTAGGATACAGTCAGTTTAAAATGACTGAATGTGAGTGAATACTGTTCAGTTGTGCGTTTTTGGTGAAGCTTTTGAGTTTTTGACGTCGGCAGATATCAAACAGTAATCTTAGGATACAGTCAGCTTAAAATGACGTCGGCAGATATCAAACAGTAATCTTAGGATACAGTCATCTTAAAATGACTGAATGTGAGTGTATACTGTTCAGTTGTGCGTTTTTGGTGAAGCTTTTGAGTTTTTGATGTCGGCAGATATCAAACAGTAATCTTAGGATACAGTCAGCTTAAAATGACTCAGATGAGTGAATACAGTTCAGTTGTGCGTTTTTGGTGAAGCTTTTGAGTTTTTGACGTCGGCATATATCAAACATTAATCTTAGGATACAGTCATCTTAAAATGACTGAATGTGAGTGAATACTGTTCAGTTGTGCGTTTTTGGTGAAGCTTTTGAGTTTTTGACATCACAGATATCAAACAGTAATCTTAGGATACAGTCAGCTTAAAATGACTGAATGTGAGTGAATACTGTTCAGTTGTGCGTTTTTGTTGAAGCTTTTGAGTTTTTGACGTCGGCAGATATCAAACAGTAATCTTAGGATACAGTCATCTTAAAATGACTCAGATGAGTGAATACAGTTCAGTTGTGCGTTTTTGGTGAAGCTTTTGAGTTTTTGACGTCGGCAGATATCAAACAGTAATCTTAGGATACAGTCACCTTAAAATGACTGAATGTGAGTGAATACTGTTCAGTTGTGCCTTTTTGGTGAAGCTTTTGAGTTTTTGACGTCGGCAGATATCAAACAGTAATCTTAGGATACAGTCAGCTTAAAGTGACTGAATGTGAGTGAATACTGTTCAGTTGTGCGTTTTTGGTGAAGCTTTTGAGTTTTTGACATCACAGATATCAAACAGTAATCTTAGGATACAGTCAGCTTAAAATGACTCAGATGAGTGAATACAGTTCAGTTGTGCGTTTTTGGTGAAGCTTTTGAGTTTTTGACGTCGGCAGATATCAAACAGTAATCTTAGGATACAGTCAGTTTCAAATGACTGAATGTGAGTGAATACTGTTCAGTTGTGCGTTTTTGGTGAAGCTTTTGAGTTTTTGACGTCGGCAGATATCAAACAGTAATCTTAGGATACAGTCATCTTAAAATGACTGAATGTGAGTGTATACTGTTCAGTTGTGCGTTTTTGGTGAAGCTTTTGAGTTTTTGACGTCGGCAGATATCAAACAGTAATCTTAGGATACAGTCAGCTTAAAATGACTCAGATGAGTGAATACAGTTCAGTTGTGCGTTTTTGGTGAAGCTTTTGAGTTTTTGACGTCGGCAGATATCAAACAGTAATCTTAGGATACAGTCAGCTTAAAGTGACTGAATGTGAGTGAATACTGTTCAGTTGTGCGTTTTTGGTGAAGCTTTTGAGTTTTTGACATCACAGATATCAAACAGTAATCTTAGGATACAGTCAGCTTAAAATGACTCAGATGAGTGAATACAGTTCAGTTGTGCGTTTTTGGTGAAGCTTTTGAGTTTTTGACGTCGGCAGATATCAAACAGTAATCTTAGGATACAGTCAGTTTCAAATGACTGAATGTGAGTGAATACTGTTCAGTTGTGCGTTTTTGGTGAAGCTTTTGAGTTTTTGACGTCGGCAGATATCAAACAGTAATCTTAGGATACAGTCATCTTAAAATGACTGAATGTGAGTGTATACTGTTCAGTTGTGCGTTTTTGGTGAAGCTTTTGAGTTTTTGACGTCGGCAGATATCAAACAGTAATCTTAGGATACAGTCAGCTTAAAATGACTCAGATGAGTGAATACAGTTCAGTTGTGCGTTTTTGGTGAAGCTTTTGAGTTTTTGACGTCGGCAGATATCAAACAGTAATCTTAGGATACAGTCACCTTAAAATGACTGAATGTGAGTGAATACTGTTCAGTTGTGCCTTTTTGGTGAAGCTTTTGAGTTTTTGACGTCGGCAGATATCAAACAGTAATCTTAGGATACAGTCAGCTTAAAGTGACTGAATGTGAGTGAATACTGTTCAGTTGTGCGTTTTTGGTGAAGCTTTTGAGTTTTTGACATTACAGATATCAAACAGTAATCTTAGGATACAGTCAGCTTAAAATGACTCAGATGAGTGAATACAGTTCAGTTGTGCGTTTTTGGTGAAGCTTTTGAGTTTTTGACGTCGGCAGATATCAAACACTAATCTTAGGATACAGTCAGCTTAAAATGACTCAGATAAGTGAATACAGTTCAGTTGTGCGTTTTTGGTGAAGCTTTTGAGTTTTTGACGTCGGCAGATATCAAACAGTAATCTTAGGATACAGTCATCTTAAAATGACTGTGAGTGAATACTGTTCAGTTGTGCGTTTTTGGTGAAGCTTTTGAGTTTTTGACGTCGGCAGATATCAAACAGTAATCTTAGGATACAGTCATCTTAAAATGACTGAATGTGAGTGAATACTGTTCAGTTGTGCTACTTTGGTGAAGCTTTTGAGTTTTTGATGTCGGCAGATATCAAACAGTAATCTTAGGATACAGTCATCTTAAAATGACTCAGATGAGTGAATACAGTTCAGTTGTGCTTCTTTGGTGAAGCTTTTGAGTTTTTGACGTCGGCAGATATCAAACAGTAATCTTAGGATACAGTCATCTTAAAATGACTGAATGTGAGTGAATACTGTTCAGTTGTGCGTTTTTGGTGAAGCTTTTGAGTTTTTGACGTCGGCAGATATCAAACAGTAATCTTAGGATACAGTCAGTTTAAAATGACTGAATGTGAGTGAATACTGTTCAGTTGTGCGTTTTTGGTGAAGCTTTTAAGTTTTTGATGTCGGCAGATATCAAACAGTAATCTTAGGATACAGTCATCTTAAAATGACTGAATGTGAGTGTATACTGTTCAGTTGTGCGTTTTTGGTGAAGCTTTTGAGTTTTTGATGTCGGCAGATATCAAACAGTAATCTTAGGATACAGTCAGCTTAAAATGACTCAGATGAGTGAATACAGTTCAGTTGTGCGTTTTTGGTGAAGCTTTTGAGTTTTTGACATCACAGATATCAAACAGTAATCTTAGGATACAGTCAGCTTAAAATGACTCAGATGAGTGAATACAGTTCAGTTGTGCGTTTTTGGTGAAGCTTTTGAGTTTTTGACGTCGGCAGATATCAAACACTAATCTTAGGATACAGTCATCTTAAAATGACTGTGAGTGAATACTGTTCAGTTGTGCGTTTTTGGTGAAGCTTTTGAGTTTTTGACGTCGGCAGATATCAAACAGTAATCTTAGGATACAGTCATCTTAAAATGACTGAATGTGAGTGAATACTGTTCAGTTGTGCTACTTTGGTGAAGCTTTTGAGTTTTTGATGTCGGCAGATATCAAACAGTAATCTTAGGATACAGTCATCTTAAAATGACTCAGATGAGTGAATACAGTTCAGTTGTGCTTCTTTGGTGAAGCTTTTGAGTTTTTGACGTCGGCAGATATCAAACAGTAATCTTAGGATACAGTCATCTTAAAATGACTGAATGTGAGTGAATACTGTTCAGTTGTGCGTTTTTGGTGAAGCTTTTGAGTTTTTGACGTCGGCAGATATCAAACAGTAATCTTAGGATACAGTCAGTTTCAAATGACTGAATGTGAGTGAATACTGTTCAGTTGTGCGTTTTTGGTGAAGCTTTTGAGTTTTTGACGTCGGCAGATATCAAACAGTAATCTTAGGATACAGTCATCTTAAAATGACTGAATGTGAGTGTATACTGTTCAGTTGTGCGTTTTTGGTGAAGCTTTTGAGTTTTTGACGTCGGCAGATATCAAACAGTAATCTTAGGATACAGTCAGCTTAAAATGACTCAGATGAGTGAATACAGTTCAGTTGTGCGTTTTTGGTGAAGCTTTTGAGTTTTTGACGTCGGCAGATATCAAACAGTAATCTTAGGATACAGTCACCTTAAAATGACTGAATGTGAGTGAATACTGTTCAGTTGTGCCTTTTTGGTGAAGCTTTTGAGTTTTTGACGTCGGCAGATATCAAACAGTAATCTTAGGATACAGTCAGCTTAAAGTGACTGAATGTGAGTGAATACTGTTCAGTTGTGCGTTTTTGGTGAAGCTTTTGAGTTTTTGACATTACAGATATCAAACAGTAATCTTAGGATACAGTCAGCTTAAAATGACTCAGATGAGTGAATACAGTTCAGTTGTGCGTTTTTGGTGAAGCTTTTGAGTTTTTGACGTCGGCAGATATCAAACACTAATCTTAGGATACAGTCAGCTTAAAATGACTCAGATAAGTGAATACAGTTCAGTTGTGCGTTTTTGGTGAAGCTTTTGAGTTTTTGACGTCGGCAGATATCAAACAGTAATCTTAGGATACAGTCATCTTAAAATGACTGTGAGTGAATACTGTTCAGTTGTGCGTTTTTGGTGAAGCTTTTGAGTTTTTGACGTCGGCAGATATCAAACAGTAATCTTAGGATACAGTCATCTTAAAATGACTGAATGTGAGTGAATACTGTTCAGTTGTGCTACTTTGGTGAAGCTTTTGAGTTTTTGATGTCGGCAGATATCAAACAGTAATCTTAGGATACAGTCATCTTAAAATGACTCAGATGAGTGAATACAGTTCAGTTGTGCTTCTTTGGTGAAGCTTTTGAGTTTTTGACGTCGGCAGATATCAAACAGTAATCTTAGGATACAGTCATCTTAAAATGACTGAATGTGAGTGAATACTGTTCAGTTGTGCGTTTTTGGTGAAGCTTTTGAGTTTTTGACGTCGGCAGATATCAAACAGTAATCTTAGGATACAGTCAGTTTAAAATGACTGAATGTGAGTGAATACTGTTCAGTTGTGCGTTTTTGGTGAAGCTTTTAAGTTTTTGATGTCGGCAGATATCAAACAGTAATCTTAGGATACAGTCATCTTAAAATGACTGAATGTGAGTGTATACTGTTCAGTTGTGCGTTTTTGGTGAAGCTTTTGAGTTTTTGATGTCGGCAGATATCAAACAGTAATCTTAGGATACAGTCAGCTTAAAATGACTCAGATGAGTGAATACAGTTCAGTTGTGCGTTTTTGGTGAAGCTTTTGAGTTTTTGACGTCGGCATATATCAAACATTAATCTTAGGATACAGTCATCTTAAAATGACTGAATGTGAGTGAATACTGTTCAGTTGTGCGTTTTTGGTGAAGCTTTTGAGTTTTTGACATCACAGATATCAAACAGTAATCTTAGGATACAGTCAGCTTAAAATGACTGAATGTGAGTGAATACTGTTCAGTTGTGCGTTTTTGGTGAAGCTTTTGAGTTTTTGACGTCGGCAGATATCAAACAGTAATCTTAGGATACAGTCAGCTTAAAATGACTGAATGTGAGTGAATACTGTTCAGTTGTGAGTTTTTGGTGAGGCTTTTGAGTTTTTGACATCACAGATATCAAACAGTAATCTTAGGATACAGTCAGCTTAAAATGACTGAATGTGAGTGAATACTGTTCAGTTGTGCGTTTTTCTTGAAGCTTTTGAGTTTTTGACGTCGGCAGATATCAAACAGTAATCTTAGGATACAGTCATCTTAAAATGACTCAGATGAGTGAATACAGTTCAGTTGTGCGTTTTTGGTGAAGCTTTTGAGTTTTTGACGTCGGCAGATATCAAACAGTAATCTTAGGATACAGTCACCTTAAAATGACTGAATGTGAGTGAATACTGTTCAGTTGTGCCTTTTTGGTGAAGCTTTTGAGTTTTTGACGTCGGCAGATATCAAACAGTAATCTTAGGATACAGTCAGCTTAAAGTGACTGAATGTGAGTGAATACTGTTCAGTTGTGCGTTTTTGGTGAAGCTTTTGAGTTTTTGACATCACAGATATCAAACAGTAATCTTAGGATACAGTCAGCTTAAAATGACTCAGATGAGTGAATACAGTTCAGTTGTGCGTTTTTGGTGAAGCTTTTGAGTTTTTGACGTCGGCAGATATCAAACAGTAATCTTAGGATACAGTCAGTTTAAAATGACTGAATGTGAGTGAATACTGTTCAGTTGTGCGTTTTTGGTGAAGCTTTTGAGTTTTTGACGTCGGCAGATATCAAACAGTAATCTTAGGATACAGTCAGCTTAAAATGACGTCGGCAGATATCAAACAGTAATCTTAGGATACAGTCATCTTAAAATGACTGAATGTGAGTGTATACTGTTCAGTTGTGCGTTTTTGGTGAAGCTTTTGAGTTTTTGATGTCGGCAGATATCAAACAGTAATCTTAGGATACAGTCAGCTTAAAATGACTCAGATGAGTGAATACAGTTCAGTTGTGCGTTTTTGGTGAAGCTTTTGAGTTTTTGACGTCGGCATATATCAAACATTAATCTTAGGATACAGTCATCTTAAAATGACTGAATGTGAGTGAATACTGTTCAGTTGTGCGTTTTTGGTGAAGCTTTTGAGTTTTTGACATCACAGATATCAAACAGTAATCTTAGGATACAGTCAGCTTAAAATGACTGAATGTGAGTGAATACTGTTCAGTTGTGCGTTTTTGGTGAAGCTTTTGAGTTTTTGACGTCGGCAGATATCAAACAGTAATCTTAGGATACAGTCATCTTAAAATGACTCAGATGAGTGAATACAGTTCAGTTGTGCGTTTTTGGTGAAGCTTTTGAGTTTTTGACGTCGGCAGATATCAAACAGTAATCTTAGGATACAGTCACCTTAAAATGACTGAATGTGAGTGAATACTGTTCAGTTGTGCCTTTTTGGTGAAGCTTTTGAGTTTTTGACGTCGGCAGATATCAAACAGTAATCTTAGGATACAGTCAGCTTAAAGTGACTGAATGTGAGTGAATACTGTTCAGTTGTGCGTTTTTGGTGAAGCTTTTGAGTTTTTGACATCACAGATATCAAACAGTAATCTTAGGATACAGTCAGCTTAAAATGACTCAGATGAGTGAATACAGTTCAGTTGTGCGTTTTTGGTGAAGCTTTTGAGTTTTTGACGTCGGCAGATATCAAACAGTAATCTTAGGATACAGTCAGTTTCAAATGACTGAATGTGAGTGAATACTGTTCAGTTGTGCGTTTTTGGTGAAGCTTTTGAGTTTTTGACGTCGGCAGATATCAAACAGTAATCTTAGGATACAGTCAGCTTAAAATGACTCAGATGAGTGAATACAGTTCAGTTGTGCGTTTTTGGTGAAGCTTTTGAGTTTTTGACGTCGGCAGGTATCAAACAGTAATCTTAGGATACAGTCACCTTAAAATGACTGAATGTGAGTGAATACTGTTCAGTTGTGCCTTTTTGGTGAAGCTTTTGAGTTTTTGACGTCGGCAGATATCAAACAGTAATCTTAGGATACAGTCAGCTTAAAGTGACTGAATGTGAGTGAATACTGTTCAGTTGTGCGTTTTTGGTGAAGCTTTTGAGTTTTTGACATCACAGATATCAAACAGTAATCTTAGGATACAGTCAGCTTAAAATGACTCAGATAAGTGAATACAGTTCAGTTGTGCGTTTTTGGTGAAGCTTTTGAGTTTTTGACGTCGGCAGATATCAAACACTAATCTTAGGATACAGTCAGCTTAAAATGACTCAGATGAGTGAATACAGTTCAGTTGTGCGTTTTTGGTGAAGCTTTTGAGTTTTTGAGGTCGGCAGATATCAAACATTAATCTTAGGATACAGTCAGCTTAAAATGACTGAATGTGAGTGAATACTGTTCAGTTGTGCGTTTTTGGTGAAGCTTTTGAGTTTTTGACGTCGGCAGATATCAAACAGTAATCTTAGGATACAGTCATCTTAAAATGACTGTGAGTGAATACTGTTCAGTTGTGCGTTTTTGGTGAAGCTTTTGAGTTTTTGACGTCGGCAGATATCAAACAGTAATCTTAGGATACAGTCATCTTAAAATGACTGAATGTGAGTGAATACTGTTCAGTTGTGCTACTTTGGTGAAGCTTTTGAGTTTTTGATGTCGGCAGATATCAAACAGTAATCTTAGGATACAGTCATCTTAAAATGACTCAGATGAGTGAATACAGTTCAGTTGTGCTTCTTTGGTGAAGCTTTTGAGTTTTTGACGTCGGCAGATATCAAACAGTAATCTTAGGATACAGTCATCTTAAAATGACTGAATGTGAGTGAATACTGTTCAGTTGTGCGTTTTTGGTGAAGCTTTTGAGTTTTTGACGTCGGCAGATATCAAACAGTAATCTTAGGATACAGTCAGTTTAAAATGACTGAATGTGAGTGAATACTGTTCAGTTGTGCGTTTTTGGTGAAGCTTTTAAGTTTTTGATGTCGGCAGATATCAAACAGTAATCTTAGGATACAGTCATCTTAAAATGACTGAATGTGAGTGTATACTGTTCAGTTGTGCGTTTTTGGTGAAGCTTTTGAGTTTTTGATGTCGGCAGATATCAAACAGTAATCTTAGGATACAGTCAGCTTAAAATGACTCAGATGAGTGAATACAGTTCAGTTGTGCGTTTTTGGTGAAGCTTTTGAGTTTTTGACATCACAGATATCAAACAGTAATCTTAGGATACAGTCAGCTTAAAATGACTCAGATGAGTGAATACAGTTCAGTTGTGCGTTTTTGGTGAAGCTTTTGAGTTTTTGACGTCGGCAGATATCAAACACTAATCTTAGGATACAGTCATCTTAAAATGACTGTGAGTGAATACTGTTCAGTTGTGCGTTTTTGGTGAAGCTTTTGAGTTTTTGACGTCGGCAGATATCAAACAGTAATCTTAGGATACAGTCATCTTAAAATGACTGAATGTGAGTGAATACTGTTCAGTTGTGCTACTTTGGTGAAGCTTTTGAGTTTTTGATGTCGGCAGATATCAAACAGTAATCTTAGGATACAGTCATCTTAAAATGACTCAGATGAGTGAATACAGTTCAGTTGTGCTTCTTTGGTGAAGCTTTTGAGTTTTTGACGTCGGCAGATATCAAACAGTAATCTTAGGATACAGTCATCTTAAAATGACTGAATGTGAGTGAATACTGTTCAGTTGTGCGTTTTTGGTGAAGCTTTTGAGTTTTTGACGTCGGCAGATATCAAACAGTAATCTTAGGATACAGTCAGTTTCAAATGACTGAATGTGAGTGAATACTGTTCAGTTGTGCGTTTTTGGTGAAGCTTTTGAGTTTTTGACGTCGGCAGATATCAAACAGTAATCTTAGGATACAGTCATCTTAAAATGACTGAATGTGAGTGTATACTGTTCAGTTGTGCGTTTTTGGTGAAGCTTTTGAGTTTTTGACGTCGGCAGATATCAAACAGTAATCTTAGGATACAGTCAGCTTAAAATGACTCAGATGAGTGAATACAGTTCAGTTGTGCGTTTTTGGTGAAGCTTTTGAGTTTTTGACGTCGGCAGATATCAAACAGTAATCTTAGGATACAGTCACCTTAAAATGACTGAATGTGAGTGAATACTGTTCAGTTGTGCCTTTTTGGTGAAGCTTTTGAGTTTTTGACGTCGGCAGATATCAAACAGTAATCTTAGGATACAGTCAGCTTAAAGTGACTGAATGTGAGTGAATACTGTTCAGTTGTGCGTTTTTGGTGAAGCTTTTGAGTTTTTGACATTACAGATATCAAACAGTAATCTTAGGATACAGTCAGCTTAAAATGACTCAGATGAGTGAATACAGTTCAGTTGTGCGTTTTTGGTGAAGCTTTTGAGTTTTTGACGTCGGCAGATATCAAACACTAATCTTAGGATACAGTCAGCTTAAAATGACTCAGATAAGTGAATACAGTTCAGTTGTGCGTTTTTGGTGAAGCTTTTGAGTTTTTGACGTCGGCAGATATCAAACAGTAATCTTAGGATACAGTCATCTTAAAATGACTGTGAGTGAATACTGTTCAGTTGTGCGTTTTTGGTGAAGCTTTTGAGTTTTTGACGTCGGCAGATATCAAACAGTAATCTTAGGATACAGTCATCTTAAAATGACTGAATGTGAGTGAATACTGTTCAGTTGTGCTACTTTGGTGAAGCTTTTGAGTTTTTGATGTCGGCAGATATCAAACAGTAATCTTAGGATACAGTCATCTTAAAATGACTCAGATGAGTGAATACAGTTCAGTTGTGCTTCTTTGGTGAAGCTTTTGAGTTTTTGACGTCGGCAGATATCAAACAGTAATCTTAGGATACAGTCATCTTAAAATGACTGAATGTGAGTGAATACTGTTCAGTTGTGCGTTTTTGGTGAAGCTTTTGAGTTTTTGACGTCGGCAGATATCAAACAGTAATCTTAGGATACAGTCAGTTTAAAATGACTGAATGTGAGTGAATACTGTTCAGTTGTGCGTTTTTGGTGAAGCTTTTAAGTTTTTGATGTCGGCAGATATCAAACAGTAATCTTAGGATACAGTCATCTTAAAATGACTGAAAGTGAGTGTATACTGTTCAGTTGTGCGTTTTTGGTGAAGCTTTTGAGTTTTTGATGTCGGCAGATATCAAACAGTAATCTTAGGATACAGTCAGCTTAAAATGACTCAGATGAGTGAATACAGTTCAGTTGTGCGTTTTTGGTGAAGCTTTTGAGTTTTTGACGTCGGCATATATCAAACATTAATCTTAGGATACAGTCATCTTAAAATGACTGAATGTGAGTGAATACTGTTCAGTTGTGCGTTTTTGGTGAAGCTTTTGAGTTTTTGACATCACAGATATCAAACAGTAATCTTAGGATACAGTCAGCTTAAAATGACTGAATGTGAGTGAATACTGTTCAGTTGTGCGTTTTTGGTGAAGCTTTTGAGTTTTTGACGTCGGCAGATATCAAACAGTAATCTTAGGATACAGTCAGCTTAAAATGACTGAATGTGAGTGAATACTGTTCAGTTGTGAGTTTTTGGTGAGGCTTTTGAGTTTTTGACATCACAGATATCAAACAGTAATCTTAGGATACAGTCAGCTTAAAATGACTGAATGTGAGTGAATACTGTTCAGTTGTGCGTTTTTCTTGAAGCTTTTGAGTTTTTGACGTCGGCAGATATCAAACAGTAATCTTAGGATACAGTCATCTTAAAATGACTCAGATGAGTGAATACAGTTCAGTTGTGCGTTTTTGGTGAAGCTTTTGAGTTTTTGACGTCGGCAGATATCAAACAGTAATCTTAGGATACAGTCAGCTTAAAGTGACTGAATGTGAGTGAATACTGTTCAGTTGTGCGTTTTTGGTGAAGCTTTTGAGTTTTTGACATCACAGATATCAAACAGTAATCTTAGGATACAGTCAGCTTAAAATGACTCAGATGAGTGAATACAGTTCAGTTGTGCGTTTTTGGTGAAGCTTTTGAGTTTTTGACGTCGGCAGATATCAAACAGTAATCTTAGGATACAGTCAGTTTAAAATGACTGAATGTGAGTGAATACTGTTCAGTTGTGCGTTTTTGGTGAAGCTTTTGAGTTTTTGACGTCGGCAGATATCAAACAGTAATCTTAGGATACAGTCAGCTTAAAATGACGTCGGCAGATATCAAACAGTAATCTTAGGATACAGTCAGCTTAAAATGACTGAATGTGAGTGTATACTGTTCAGTTGTGCGTTTTTGGTGAAGCTTTTGAGTTTTTGATGTCGGCAGATATCAAACAGTAATCTTAGGATACAGTCAGCTTAAAATGACTCAGATGAGTGAATACAGTTCAGTTGTGCGTTTTTGGTGAAGCTTTTGAGTTTTTGACGTCGGCATATATCAAACATTAATCTTAGGATACAGTCATCTTAAAATGACTGAATGTGAGTGAATACTGTTCAGTTGTGCGTTTTTGGTGAAGCTTTTGAGTTTTTGACATCACAGATATCAAACAGTAATCTTAGGATACAGTCAGCTTAAAATGACTGAATGTGAGTGAATACTGTTCAGTTGTGCGTTTTTGGTGAAGCTTTTGAGTTTTTGACGTCGGCAGATATCAAACAGTAATCTTAGGATACAGTCATCTTAAAATGACTCAGATGAGTGAATACAGTTCAGTTGTGCGTTTTTGGTGAAGCTTTTTAGTTTTTGACGTCGGCAGATATCAAACAGTAATCTTAGGATACAGTCACCTTAAAATGACTGAATGTGAGTGAATACTGTTCAGTTGTGCCTTTTTGGTGAAGCTTTTGAGTTTTTGACGTCGGCAGATATCAAACAGTAATCTTAGGATACAGTCAGCTTAAAGTGACTGAATGTGAGTGAATACTGTTCAGTTGTGCGTTTTTGGTGAAGCTTTTGAGTTTTTGACATCACAGATATCAAACAGTAATCTTAGGATACAGTCAGCTTAAAATGACTCAGATGAGTGAATACAGTTCAGTTGTGCGTTTTTGGTGAAGCTTTTGAGTTTTTGACGTCGGCAGATATCAAACAGTAATCTTAGGATACAGTCAGTTTCAAATGACTGAATGTGAGTGAATACTGTTCAGTTGTGCGTTTTTGGTGAAGCTTTTGAGTTTTTGACGTCGGCAGATATCAAACAGTAATCTTAGGATACAGTCAGCTTAAAATGACTCAGATGAGTGAATACAGTTCAGTTGTGCGTTTTTGGTGAAGCTTTTGAGTTTTTGACGTCGGCAGGTATCAAACAGTAATCTTAGGATACAGTCACCTTAAAATGACTGAATGTGAGTGAATACTGTTCAGTTGTGCCTTTTTGGTGAAGCTTTTGAGTTTTTGACGTCGGCAGATATCAAACAGTAATCTTAGGATACAGTCAGCTTAAAGTGACTGAATGTGAGTGAATACTGTTCAGTTGTGCGTTTTTGGTGAAGCTTTTGAGTTTTTGACATCACAGATATCAAACAGTAATCTTAGGATACAGTCAGCTTAAAATGACTCAGATAAGTGAATACAGTTCAGTTGTGCGTTTTTGGTGAAGCTTTTGAGTTTTTGACGTCGGCAGATATCAAACACTAATCTTAGGATACAGTCAGCTTAAAATGACTCAGATGAGTGAATACAGTTCAGTTGTGCGTTTTTGGTGAAGCTTTTGAGTTTTTGAGGTCGGCAGATATCAAACATTAATCTTAGGATACAGTCAGCTTAAAATGACTGAATGTGAGTGAATACTGTTCAGTTGTGCGTTTTTGGTGAAGCTTTTGAGTTTTTGACGTCGGCAGATATCAAACAGTAATCTTAGGATACAGTCATCTTAAAATGACTGTGAGTGAATACTGTTCAGTTGTGCGTTTTTGGTGAAGCTTTTGAGTTTTTGACGTCGGCAGATATCAAACAGTAATCTTAGGATACAGTCATCTTAAAATGACTGAATGTGAGTGAATACTGTTCAGTTGTGCTACTTTGGTGAAGCTTTTGAGTTTTTGATGTCGGCAGATATCAAACAGTAATCTTAGGATACAGTCATCTTAAAATGACTCAGATGAGTGAATACAGTTCAGTTGTGCTTCTTTGGTGAAGCTTTTGAGTTTTTGACGTCGGCAGATATCAAACAGTAATCTTAGGATACAGTCATCTTAAAATGACTGAATGTGAGTGAATACTGTTCAGTTGTGCGTTTTTGGTGAAGCTTTTGAGTTTTTGACGTCGGCAGATATCAAACAGTAATCTTAGGATACAGTCAGTTTAAAATGACTGAATGTGAGTGAATACTGTTCAGTTGTGCGTTTTTGGTGAAGCTTTTAAGTTTTTGATGTCGGCAGATATCAAACAGTAATCTTAGGATACAGTCATCTTAAAATGACTGAATGTGAGTGTATACTGTTCAGTTGTGCGTTTTTGGTGAAGCTTTTGAGTTTTTGATGTCGGCAGATATCAAACAGTAATCTTAGGATACAGTCAGCTTAAAATGACTCAGATGAGTGAATACAGTTCAGTTGTGCGTTTTTGGTGAAGCTTTTGAGTTTTTGACGTCGGCATATATCAAACATTAATCTTAGGATACAGTCATCTTAAAATGACTGAATGTGAGTGAATACTGTTCAGTTGTGCGTTTTTGGTGAAGCTTTTGAGTTTTTGACATCACAGATATCAAACAGTAATCTTAGGATACAGTCAGCTTAAAATGACTGAATGTGAGTGAATACTGTTCAGTTGTGAGTTTTTGGTGAGGCTTTTGAGTTTTTGACATCACAGATATCAAACAGTAATCTTAGGATACAGTCAGCTTAAAATGACTGAATGTGAGTGAATACTGTTCAGTTGTGCGTTTTTCTTGAAGCTTTTGAGTTTTTGACGTCGGCAGATAGCAAACAGTAATCTTAGGATACAGTCATCTTAAAATGACTCAGATGAGTGAATACTGTTCAGTTGTGCGTTTTTGGTGAAGCTTTTGAGTTTTTGACGTCGGCAGATATCAAACAGTAATCTTAGGATACAGTCACCTTAAAATGACTGAATGTGAGTGAATACTGTTCAGTTGTGCCTTTTTGGTGAAGCTTTTGAGTTTTTGACGTCGGCAGATATCAAACAGTAATCTTAGGATACAGTCAGCTTAAAGTGACTGAATGTGAGTGAATACTGTTCAGTTGTGCGTTTTTGGTGAAGCTTTTGAGTTTTTGACATCACAGATATCAAACAGTAATCTTAGGATACAGTCAGCTTAAAATGACTCAGATGAGTGAATACAGTTCAGTTGTGCGTTTTTGGTGAAGCTTTTGAGTTTTTGACGTCGGCAGATATCAAACAGTAATCTTAGGATACAGTCATCTTAAAATGACTGAATGTGAGTGTATACTGTTCAGTTGTGCGTTTTTGGTGAAGCTTTTGAGTTTTTGATGTCGGCAGATATCAAACACTAATCTTAGGATACAGTCAGCTTAAAATGACTGAATGTGAGTGAATACTGTTCAGTTGTGCCTTTTTGGTGAAGCTTTTGAGTTTTTGACGTCGGCAGATATCAAACAGTAATCTTAGGATACAGTCATCTTAAAATGACTGAATGTGAGTGTATACTGTTCAGTTGTGCGTTTTTGGTGAAGCTTTTGAGTTTTTGATGTCGGCAGATATCAAACAGTAATCTTAGGATACAGTCATCTTAAAATGACTCAGATGATTGAATACAGTTCAGTTGTGCGTTTTTGGTGAAGCTTTTGAGTTTTTGACGTCGGCAGATATCAAACAGTAATCTTAGGATACAGTCAGCTTAAAATGACTGAATGTGAGTGAATACTGTTCAGTTGTGCGTTTTTGGTGAGGCTTTTGAGTTTTTGACATCACAGATATCAAACAGTAATCTTAGGATACAGTCAGCTTAAAATGACTCAGATGAGTGAATACAGTTCAGTTGTGCGTTTTTGGTGAAGCTTTTGAGTTTTTGACGTCGGCAGATATCAAACAGTAATCTTAGGATACAGTCACCTTAAAATGACTGAATGTGAGTGAATACTGTTCAGTTGTGCCTTTTTGGTGAAGCTTTTGAGTTTTTGACGTCGGCAGATATCAAACAGTAATATTAGGATACAGTCAGTTTAAAATGACTGAATGTGAGTGAATACTGTTCAGTTGTGCGTTTTTGGTGAAGCTTTTGAGTTTTTGACGTCGGCAGATATCAAACAGTAATCTTAGGATACAGTCATCTTAAAATGACTGAATGTGAGTGTATACTGTTCAGTTGTGCGTTTTTGGTGAAGCTTTTGAGTTTTTGATGTCGGCAGATATCAAACAGTAATCTTAGGATACAGTCAGCTTAAAATGACTCAGATGAGTGAATACAGTTCAGTTGTGCGTTTTTGGTGAAGCTTTTGAGTTTTTGACGTCGGCATATATCAAACATTAATCTTAGGATACAGTCATCTTAAAATGACTGAATGTGAGTGAATACTGTTCAGTTGTGCGTTTTTGGTGAAGCTTTTGAGTTTTTGACGTCGGCAGATATCAAACAGTAATCTTAGGATACAGTCAGTTTAAAATGACTGAATGTGAGTGAATACTGTTCAGTTGTGCGTTTTTGGTGAAGCTTTTAAGTTTTTGATGTCGGCAGATATCAAACAGTAATCTTAGGATACAGTCATCTTAAAATGACTGAATGTGAGTGTATACTGTTCAGTTGTGCGTTTTTGGTGAAGCTTTTGAGTTTTTGACGTCGGCAGATATCAAACAGTAATCTTAGGATACAGTCAGTTTAAAATGACTGAATGTGAGTGAATACTGTTCAGTTGTGCGTTTTTGGTGAAGCTTTTAAGTTTTTGATGTCGGCAGATATCAAACAGTAATCTTAGGATACAGTCATCTTAAAATGACTGAATGTGAGTGTATACTGTTCAGTTGTGCGTTTTTGGTGAAGCTTTTGAGTTTTTGATGTCGGCAGATATCAAACAGTAATCTTAGGATACAGTCAGCTTAAAATGACTGAATGTGAGTGAATACTGTTCAGTTGTGCGTTTTTGGTGAAGCTTTTGAGTTTTTGATGTCGGCAGATATCAAACAGTAATCTTAGGATACAGTCAGCTTAAAATGACTCAGATGAGTGAATACAGTTCAGTTGTGCGTTTTTGGTGAAGCTTTTGAGTTTTTGACGTCGGCAGGTATCAAACAGTAATCTTAGGATACAGTCACCTTAAAATGACTGAATGTGAGTGAATACTGTTCAGTTGTGCCTTTTTGGTGAAGCTTTTGAGTTTTTGACGTCGGCAGATATCAAACAGTAATCTTAGGATACAGTCAGCTTAAAGTGACTGAATGTGTGTGAATACTGTTCAGTTGTGCGTTTTTGGTGAAGCTTTTGAGTTTTTGACATCACAGATATCAAACAGTAATCTTAGGATACAGTCAGCTTAAAATGACTCAGATGAGTGAATACAGTTCAGTTGTGCGTTTTTGGTGAAGCTTTTGAGTTTTTGACGTCGGCAGATATCAAACACTAATCTTAGGATACAGTCAGCTTAAAATGATTCAGATAAGTGAATACAGTTCAGTTGTGCGTTTTTGGTGAAGCTTTTGAGTTTTTGACGTCGGCAGATATCAAACAGTAATCTTAGGATACAGTCATCTTAAAATGACTGTGAGTGAATACTGTTCAGTTGTGCGTTTTTGGTGAAGCTTTTGAGTTTTTGACGTCGGCAGATATCAAACAGTAATCTTAGGATACAGTCATCTTAAAATGACTGAATGTGAGTGAATACTGTTCAGTTGTGCTACTTTGGTGAAGCTTTTGAGTTTTTGATGTCGGCAGATATCAAACAGTAATCTTAGGATACAGTCATCTTAAAATGACTCAGATGAGTGAATACAGTTCAGTTGTGCTTCTTTGGTGAAGCTTTTGAGTTTTTGACGTCGGCAGATATCAAACATTAATCTTAGCATACAGTCATCTTAAAATGACTGAATGTGAGTGAATACTGTTCAGTTGTGCGTTTTTGGTGAAGCTTTTGAGTTTTTGACGTCGGCAGATATCAAACAGTAATCTTAGGATACAGTCAGTTTAAAATGACTGAATGTGAGTGAATACTGTTCAGTTGTGCGTTTTTGGTGAAGCTTTTAAGTTTTTGATGTCGGCAGATATCAAACAGTAATCTTAGGATACAGTCATCTTAAAATGACTGAATGTGAGTGTATACTGTTCAGTTGTGCGTTTTTGGTGAAGCTTTTGAGTTTTTGACGTCGGCAGATATCAAACAGTAATCTTAGGATACAGTCAGTTTAAAATGACTGAATGTGAGTGAATACTGTTCAGTTGTGCGTTTTTGGTGAAGCTTTTAAGTTTTTGATGTCGGCAGATATCAAACAGTAATCTTAGGATACAGTCATCTTAAAATGACTGAATGTGAGTGTATACTGTTCAGTTGTGCGTTTTTGGTGAAGCTTTTGAGTTTTTGATGTCGGCAGATATCAAACAGTAATCTTAGGATACAGTCAGCTTAAAATGACTGAATGTGAGTGAATACTGTTCAGTTGTGCGTTTTTGGTGAAGCTTTTGAGTTTTTGATGTCGGCAGATATCAAACAGTAATCTTAGGATACAGTCAGCTTAAAATGACTCAGATGAGTGAATACAGTTCAGTTGTGCGTTTTTGGTGAAGCTTTTGAGTTTTTGACGTCGGCATATATCAAACATTAATCTTAGGATACAGTCATCTTAAAATGACTGAATGTGAGTGAATACTGTTCAGTTGTGCGTTTTTGGTGAAGCTTTTGAGTTTTTGACATCACAGATATCAAACAGTAATCTTAGGATACAGTCAGCTTAAAATGACTGAATATGAGTGAATACTGTTCAGTTGTGCGTTTTTGGTGAAGCTTTTGAGTTTTTGATGTCGGCAGATATCAAACAGTAATCTTAGGATACAGTCATCTTAAAATGACTCAGATGATTGAATACAGTTCAGTTGTGCGTTTTTGGTGAAGCTTTTGAGTTTTTGACGTCGGCAGATATCAAACAGTAATCTTAGGATACAGTCAGCTTAAAATGACTGAATGTGAGTGAATACTGTTCAGTTGTGCGTTTTTGGTGAAGCTTTTGAGTTTTTGACGTCGGCAGATATCAAACAGTAATCTTAGGATACAGTCATCTTAAAATGACTGAATATGAGTGAATACTGTTCAGTTGTGCGTTTTTGGTGAAGCTTTTGAGTTTTTGATGTCGGCAGATATCAAACACTAATCTTAGGATACAGTCAGCTTAAAATGACTGAATGTGAGTGAATACTGTTCAGTTGTGCGTTTTTGGTGAAGCTTTTGAGTTTTTGACGTCGGCAGGTATCAAACAGTAATCTTAGGATACAGTCAGCTTAAAATGACTGAATGTGAGTGAATACTGTTCAGTTGTGCGTTTTTGGTGAAGCTTTTGAGTTTTTGACGTCGGCAGATATCAAACAGTAATCTTAGGATACAGTCAGCTTAAAATGACTGAATGTGAGTGAATACTGTTCAGTTGTGAGTTTTTGGTGAGGCTTTTGAGTTTTTGACATCACAGATATCAAACAGTAATCTTAGGATACAGTCAGCTTAAAATGACTGAATGTGAGTGAATACTGTTCAGTTGTGCGTTTTTCTTGAAGCTTTTGAGTTTTTGACGTCGGCAGATATCAAACAGTAATCTTAGGATACAGTCATCTTAAAATGACTCAGATGAGTGAATACAGTTCAGTTGTGCGTTTTTGGTGAAGCTTTTGAGTTTTTGACGTCGGCAGATATCAAACAGTAATCTTAGGATACAGTCACCTTAAAATGACTGAATGTGAGTGAATACTGTTCAGTTGTGCGTTTTTGGTGAAGCTTTTGAGTTTTTGACGTCGGCAGATATCAAACAGTAATCTTAGGATACAGTCAGCTTAAAGTGACTGAATGTGAGTGAATACTGTTCAGTTGTGCGTTTTTGGTGAAGCTTTTGAGTTTTTGACATCACAGATATCAAACAGTAATCTTAGGATACAGTCAGCTTAAAATGACTCAGATGAGTGAATACAGTTCAGTTGTGCGTTTTTGGTGAAGCTTTTGAGTTTTTGACGTCGGCAGATATCAAACAGTAATCTTAGGATACAGTCAGTTTAAAATGACTGAATGTGAGTGAATACTGTTCAGTTGTGCGTTTTTGGTGAAGCTTTTGAGTTTTTGACGTCGGCAGATATCAAACAGTAATCTTAGGATACAGTCATCTTAAAATGACTGAATGTGAGTGTATACTGTTCAGTTGTGCGTTTTTGGTGAAGCTTTTGAGTTTTTGATGTCGGCAGATATCAAACAGTAATCTTAGGATACAGTCAGCTTAAAATGACTCAGATGAGTGAATACAGTTCAGTTGTGCGTTTTTGGTGAAGCTTTTGAGTTTTTGACGTCGGCATATATCAAACATTAATCTTAGGATACAGTCATCTTAAAATGACTGAATGTGAGTGAATACTGTTCAGTTGTGCGTTTTTGGTGAAGCTTTTGAGTTTTTGACATCACAGATATCAAACAGTAATCTTAGGATACAGTCAGCTTAAAATGACTGAATGTGAGTGAATACTGTTCAGTTGTGCGTTTTTGTTGAAGCTTTTGAGTTTTTGACGTCGGCAGATATCAAACAGTAATCTTAGGATACAGTCATCTTAAAATGACTCAGATGAGTGAATACAGTTCAGTTGTGCGTTTTTGGTGAAGCTTTTGAGTTTTTGACGTCGGCAGATATCAAACAGTAATCTTAGGATACAGTCACCTTAAAATGACTGAATGTGAGTGAATACTGTTCAGTTGTGCCTTTTTGGTGAAGCTTTTGAGTTTTTGACGTCGGCAGATATCAAACAGTAATCTTAGGATACAGTCAGCTTAAAGTGACTGAATGTGAGTGAATACTGTTCAGTTGTGCGTTTTTGGTGAAGCTTTTGAGTTTTTGACATCACAGATATCAAACAGTAATCTTAGGATACAGTCAGCTTAAAATGACTCAGATGAGTGAATACAGTTCAGTTGTGCGTTTTTGGTGAAGCTTTTGAGTTTTTGACGTCGGCAGATATCAAACAGTAATCTTAGGATACAGTCAGTTTCAAATGACTGAATGTGAGTGAATACTGTTCAGTTGTGCGTTTTTGGTGAAGCTTTTGAGTTTTTGACGTCGGCAGATATCAAACAGTAATCTTAGGATACAGTCAGCTTAAAATGACTCAGATGAGTGAATACAGTTCAGTTGTGCGTTTTTGGTGAAGCTTTTGAGTTTTTGACATCGGCAGGTATCAAACAGTAATCTTAGGATACAGTCATCTTAAAATGACTCAGATGAGTGAATACAGTTCAGTTGTGCGTTTTTGGTGAAGCTTTTGAGTTTTTGACGTCGGCAGGTATCAAACAGTAATCTTAGGATACAGTCACCTTAAAATGACTGAATGTGAGTGAATACTGTTCAGTTGTGCCTTTTTGGTGAAGCTTTTGAGTTTTTGACGTCGGCAGATATCAAACAGTAATCTTAGGATACAGTCAGCTTAAAGTGACTGAATGTGAGTGAATACTGTTCAGTTGTGCGTTTTTGGTGAAGCTTTTGAGTTTTTGACATCACAGATATCAAACAGTAATCTTAGGATACAGTCAGCTTAAAATGACTCAGATGAGTGAATACAGTTCAGTTGTGCGTTTTTGGTGAAGCTTTTGAGTTTTTGACGTCGGCAGATATCAAACAGTAATCTTAGGATACAGTCAGTTTCAAATGACTGAATGTGAGTGAATACTGTTCAGTTGTGCGTTTTTGGTGAAGCTTTTGAGTTTTTGACGTCGGCAGATATCAAACAGTAATCTTAGGATACAGTCAGCTTAAAATGACTCAGATGAGTGAATACAGTTCAGTTGTGCGTTTTTGGTGAAGCTTTTGAGTTTTTGACATCGGCAGGTATCAAACAGTAATCTTAGGATACAGTCATCTTAAAATGACTCAGATGAGTGAATACAGTTCAGTTGTGCGTTTTTGGTGAAGCTTTTGAGTTTTTGACGTCGGCAGGTATCAAACAGTAATCTTAGGATACAGTCACCTTAAAATGACTGAATGTGAGTGAATACTGTTCAGTTGTGCCTTTTTGGTGAAGCTTTTGAGTTTTTGACGTCGGCAGATATCAAACAGTAATCTTAGGATACAGTCAGCTTAAAGTGACTGAATGTGAGTGAATACTGTTCAGTTGTGCGTTTTTGGTGAAGCTTTTGAGTTTTTGACATCACAGATATCAAACAGTAATCTTAGGATACAGTCAGCTTAAAATGACTCAGATGAGTGAATACAGTTCAGTTGTGCGTTTTTGGTGAAGCTTTTGAGTTTTTGACGTCGGCAGATATCAAACACTAATCTTAGGATACAGTCAGCTTAAAATGACTCAGATAAGTGAATACAGTTCAGTTGTGCGTTTTTGGTGAAGCTTTTGAGTTTTTGACGTCGGCAGATATCAAACACTAATCTTAGGATACAGTCAGCTTAAAATGACTCAGATGAGTGAATACAGTTCAGTTGTGCGTTTTTGGTGAAGCTTTTGAGTTTTTGAGGTCGGCAGATATCAAACATTAATCTTAGGATACAGTCAGCTTAAAATGACTGAATGTGAGTGAATACTGTTCAGTTGTGCGTTTTTGGTGAAGCTTTTGAGTTTTTGACGTCGGCAGATATCAAACAGTAATCTTAGGATACAGTCATCTTAAAATGACTGTGAGTGAATACTGTTCAGTTGTGCGTTTTTGGTGAAGCTTTTGAGTTTTTGACGTCGGCAGATATCAAACAGTAATCTTAGGATACAGTCATCTTAAAATGACTGAATGTGAGTGAATACTGTTCAGTTGTGCTACTTTGGTGAAGCTTTTGAGTTTTTGATGTCGGCAGATATCAAACAGTAATCTTAGGATACAGTCATCTTAAAATGACTCAGATGAGTGAATACAGTTCAGTTGTGCTTCTTTGGTGAAGCTTTTGAGTTTTTGACGTCGGCAGATATCAAACAGTAATCTTAGGATACAGTCATCTTAAAATGACTGAATGTGAGTGAATACTGTTCAGTTGTGCGTTTTTGGTGAAGCTTTTGAGTTTTTGACGTCGGCAGATATCAAACAGTAATCTTAGGATACAGTCAGTTTAAAATGACTGAATGTGAGTGAATACTGTTCAGTTGTGCGTTTTTGGTGAAGCTTTTAAGTTTTTGATGTCGGCAGATATCAAACAGTAATCTTAGGATACAGTCATCTTAAAATGACTGAATGTGAGTGTATACTGTTCAGTTGTGCGTTTTTGGTGAAGCTTTTGAGTTTTTGATGTCGGCAGATATCAAACAGTAATCTTAGGATACAGTCAGCTTAAAATGACTCAGATGAGTGAATACAGTTCAGTTGTGCGTTTTTGGTGAAGCTTTTGAGTTTTTGACGTCGGCATATATCAAACATTAATCTTAGGATACAGTCATCTTAAAATGACTGAATGTGAGTGAATACTGTTCAGTTGTGCGTTTTTGGTGAAGCTTTTGAGTTTTTGACATCACAGATATCAAACAGTAATCTTAGGATACAGTCAGCTTAAAATGACTGAATATGAGTGAATACTGTTCAGTTGTGCGTTTTTGGTGAAGCTTTTGAGTTTTTGATGTCGGCAGATATCAAACAGTAATCTTAGGATACAGTCATCTTAAAATGACTCAGATGATTGAATACAGTTCAGTTGTGCGTTTTTGGTGAAGCTTTTGAGTTTTTGACGTCGGCAGATATCAAACAGTAATCTTAGGATACAGTCAGCTTAAAATGACTGAATGTGAGTGAATACTGTTCAGTTGTGCGTTTTTGGTGAAGCTTTTGAGTTTTTGACGTCGGCACGTATCAAACACTAATCTTAGGATACAGTCAGCTTAAAATGACTGAATGTGAGTGAATACTGTTCAGTTGTGCGTTTTTGGTGAAGCTTTTGAGTTTTTGACGTCGGCAGGTATCAAACAGTAATCTTAGGATACAGTCAGCTTAAAATGACTGAATGTGAGTGAATACTGTTCAGTTGTGCGTTTTTGGTGAAGCTTTTGAGTTTTTGACGTCGGCAGATATCAAACAGTAATCTTAGGATACAGTCATCTTAAAATGACTGTGAGTGAATACTGTTCAGTTGTGCGTTTTTGGTGAAGCTTTTGAGTTTTTGACGTCGGCAGATATCAAACAGTAATCTTAGGATACAGTCATCTTAAAATGACTGAATGTGAGTGAATACTGTTCAGTTGTGCTACTTTGGTGAAGCTTTTGAGTTTTTGATGTCGGCAGATATCAAACAGTAATCTTAGGATACAGTCATCTTAAAATGACTCAGATGAGTGAATACAGTTCAGTTGTGCTTCTTTGGTGAAGCTTTTGAGTTTTTGACGTCGGCAGATATCAAACATTAATCTTAGCATACAGTCATCTTAAAATGACTGAATGTGAGTGAATACTGTTCAGTTGTGCGTTTTTGGTGAAGCTTTTGAGTTTTTGACGTCGGCAGATATCAAACAGTAATCTTAGGATACAGTCAGTTTAAAATGACTGAATGTGAGTGAATACTGTTCAGTTGTGCGTTTTTGGTGAAGCTTTTGAGTTTTTGACGTCGGCAGATATCAAACAGTAATCTTAGGATACAGTCAGCTTAAAATGACTGAATGTGAGTGAATACTGTTCAGTTGTGCGTTTTTGGTGAAGCTTTTGAGTTTTTGACATCACAGATATCAAACAGTAATCTTAGGATACAGTCAGCTTAAAATGACTGAATGTGAGTGAATACTGTTCAGTTGTGCGTTTTTGGTGAAGCTTTTGAGTTTTTGACGTCGGCAGATATCAAACAGTAATCTTAGAATACAGTCATCTTAAAATGACTCAGATGATTGAATACAGTTCAGTTGTGCGTTTTTGGTGAAGCTTTTGAGTTTTTGACGTCGGCAGGTATCAAACAGTAATCTTAGGATACAGTCATCTTAAAATGACTGAATGTGAGTGAATACTGTTCAGTTGTGCGTTTTTGGTGAAGCTTTTGAGTTTTTGACGTCGGCAGATATCAAACAGTAATCTTAGGATACAGTCAGCTTAAAATGACGTCGGCAGATATCAAACAGTAATCTTAGGATATAGTCAGCTTAATATGACTGAATGTGAGTGAATACTGTTCAGTTGTGCTTCTTTGGTGAAGCTTTTGAGTTTTTGACGTCGGCAGATATCAAACAGTAATCTTAGGATACAGTCAGCTTAAAATGACTGAATGTGAGTGAATACTGTTCAGTTGTGCGTTTTTGGTGAAGGTTTTGAGTTTTTGACGTCGGCAGATATCAAACAGTAATCTTAGGATACAGTCATCTTAAAATGACTCAGATGATTGAATACTGTTCAGTTGTGCGTTTTTGGTGAAGCTTTTGAGTTTTTGACGTCGGCAGATATCAAACACTAATCTTAGGATACAGTCAGCTTAAAATGACTCAGATGAGTGAATACTGTTCAGTTGTGCGTTTTTGGTGAAGCTTTTGAGTTTTTGAGGTCGGCAGATATCAAACATTAATCTTAGGATACAGTCATCTTAAAATGACTGAATGTGAGTGAATACTGTTCAGTTGTGCGTTTTTGGTGAAGCTTTTGAGTTTTTGACGTCGGCAGATATCAAACAGTAATCTTAGGATACAGTCAGCTTAAAATGACGTCGGCAGATATCAAACAGTAATCTTAGGATATAGTCAGCTTAATATGACTGAATGTGAGTGAATACTGTTCAGTTGTGCGTTTTTGGTGAAGCTTTTGAGTTTTTGACATCACAGATATCAAACAGTAATCTTAGGATACAGTCAGCTTAAAATGACTGAATATGAGTGAATACTGTTCAGTTGTGCGTTTTTGGTGAAGCTTTTGAGTTTTTGAGGTCGGCAGATATCAAACAGTAATCTTAGGATACAGTCAGCTTAAAATGACTCAGATGAGTGAATACTGTTCAGTTGTGCACTTTTGGTGAAGCTTTTGAGTTTTTGACGTCGGCAGATATCAAACAGTAATCTTAGGATACAGTCAACTTAAAATGACTCAGATGAGTGAATACTGTTCAGTTGTGCTTCTTTGGTGAAGCTTTTGAGTTTTTGACGTCGGCAGATATCAAACAGTAATCTTAGGATACAGTCAGCTTAAAATGACTCAGATGAGTGAATACTGTTCAGTTGTGCGTTTTTGGTGAAGCTTTTGAGTTTTTGACGTCGGCAGATATCAAACAGTAATCTTAGGATACAGTCATCTTAATATGACTGAATGTGAGTGAATACTGTTCAGTTGTGCGTTTTTGGTGAAGCTTTTGAGTTTTTGACGTCGGCAGATATCAAACAGTAATCTTAGGATACAGTCAGTTTAAAATGACTCAGATGAGGGGAATACTGTTCAGTTGTGCTTCTTTGGTGAAGCTTTTGAGTTTTTGACGTCGGCAGATATCAAACAGTAATCTTAGGATACAGTCATCTTAAAATGACTCAGATGAGTGAATACTGTTCAGTTGTGCTTCTTTGGTGAAGCTTTTGAGTTTTTGACGTCGGCAGATATCAAACAGTAATCTTAGGATACAGTCAGCTTAAAATGACTGAATGTGAGTGAATACTGTTCAGTTGTGCGTTTTTGGTGAAGCTTTTGAGTTTTTGACGTCGGCAGATATCAAACAGTAATCTTAGGATACAGTCAGCTTAAAATGACTGAATGTGAGTGAATACTGTTCAGTTGTGCGTTTTTGGTGAAGCTTTTGAGTTTTTGACGTCGGCAGATATCAAACAGTAATCTTAGGATACAGTCAGCTTAAAATGACTCAGATGAGTGAATACTGTTCAGTTGTGCGTTTTTGGTGAAGCTTTTGAGTTTTTGACGTCGGCAGATATCAAACAGTAATCTTAGGATACAGTCAGCTTAAAATGACGTCGGCAGATATCAAACAGTAATCTTAGGATACAGTCATCTTAAAATGACTGAATGTGAGTGAATACTGTTCAGTTGTGCGTTTTTGGTGAAGCTTTTGAGTTTTTGAGGTCGGCAGATATCAAACAGTAATCTTAGGATACAGTCAGCTTAAAATGACTCAGATGAGTGAATACTGTTCAGTTGTGCACTTTTGGTGAAGCTTTTGAGTTTTTGACGTCGGCAGATATCAAACAGTAATCTTAGGATACAGTCAACTTAAAATGACTCAGATGAGTGAATACTGTTCAGTTGTGCTTCTTTGGTGAAGCTTTTGAGTTTTTGACGTCGGCAGATATCAAACAGTAATCTTAGGATACAGTCAGCTTAAAATGACTGAATGTGAGTGAATACTGTTCAGTTGTGCGTTTTTGGTGAAGCTTTTGAGTTTTTGACGTCGGCAGATATCAAACAGTAATTTTAGATTACAGTCATCTTAATATGACTGAATGTGAGTGAATACTGTTCAGTTGTGCGTTTTTGGTGAAGCTTTTGAGTTTTTGACGTCGGCAGATATCAAACAGTAATCTTAGGATACAGTCAGCTTAAAATGACGTCGGCAGATATCAAACAGTAATCTTATGATACAGTCAGCTTAAAATGACTGAATGTGAGTGAATAATGTTCAGTTGTGCGTTTTTGGTGAAGCTTTTGAGTTTTTGACGTCGGCAGATATCAAACACTAATCTTAGGATACAGTCAGCTTAAAATAACTCAGATGAGTGAATACTGTTCAGTTGTGCGTTTTTGGTGAAGCTTTTGAGTTTTTGAGGTCGGCAGATATCAAACATTAATCATAGGATACAGTCAGCTTAAAATGACTGAATGTGAGTGAATACTGTTCAGTTGTGCGTTTTTGGTGAAGCTTTTGAGTTTTTGACGTCGGCAGATATCAAACAGTAATCTTAGGATACAGTCAGCTTAAAATGACGTCGGCAGATATCAAACAGTAATCTTAGGATATAGTCAGCTTAATATGACTGAATGTGAGTGAATACTGTTCAGTTGTGCTTCTTTGGTGAAGCTTTTGAGTTTTTGACGTCGGCAGATATCAAACAGTAATCTTAGGATACAGTCAGCTTAAAATGACTGAATGTGAGTGAATACTGTTCAGTTGTGCGTTTTTGGTGAAGGTTTTGAGTTTTTGACGTCGGCAGATATCAAACAGTAATCTTAGGATACAGTCATCTTAAAATGACTCAGATGATTGAATACTGTTCAGTTGTGCGTTTTTGGTGAAGCTTTTGAGTTTTTGACGTCGGCAGATATCAAACACTAATCTTAGGATACAGTCAGCTTAAAATGACTCAGATGAGTGAATACTGTTCAGTTGTGCGTTTTTGGTGAAGCTTTTGAGTTTTTGAGGTCGGCAGATATCAAACATTAATCTTAGGATACAGTCAGCTTAAAATGACTGAATGTGAGTGAATACTGTTCAGTTGTGCGTTTTTGGTGAAGCTTTTGAGTTTTTGACGTCGGCAGATATCAAACAGTAATCTTAGGATACAGTCAGCTTAAAATGACGTCGGCAGATATCAAACAGTAATCTTAGGATATAGTCAGCTTAATATGACTGAATGTGAGTGAATACTGTTCAGTTGTGCGTTTTTGGTGAAGCTTTTGAGTTTTTGACGTCGGCAGATATCAAACACTAATCTTAGGATACAGTCAGCTTAAAATGACTCAGATGAGTGAATACTGTTCAGTTGTGCGTTTTTGGTGAAGCTTTTGAGTTTTTGACGTCGGCAGATATCAAACATTAATCATAGGATACAGTCAGCTTAAAATGACTCAGATGATTGAATACAGTTCAGTTGTGCGTTTTTGGTGAAGCTTTTGAGTTTTTGACGTCGGCAGGTATCAAACAGTAATCTTAGGATACAGTCAGCTTAAAATGACTGAATGTGAGTGAATACTGTTCAGTTGTGCGTTTTTGGTGAAGCTTTTGAGTTTTTGACGTCGGCAGATATCAAACAGTAATCTTAGGATACAGTCAGCTTAAAATGACTGAATGTGAGTGAATACTGTTCAGTTGTGCGTTTTTGGTGAAGGTTTTGAGTTTTTGACGTCGGCAGATATCAAACAGTAATCTTAGGATACAGTCATCTTAAAATGACTCAGATGATTGAATACTGTTCAGTTGTGCGTTTTTGGTGAAGCTTTTGAGTTTTTGACGTCGGCAGATATCAAACACCAATCTTAGGATACAGTCAGCTTAAAATGACTCAGATGAGTGAATATTGTTCAGTTGTGCGTTTTTGGTGAAGCTTTTGAGTTTTTGAGGTCGGCAGATATCAAACATTAATCTTAAGATACAGTCAGCTTAAAATGACTGAATGTGAGTGAATACTGTTCAGTTGTGCGTTTTTGGTGAAGCTTTTGAGTTTTTGACGTCGGCAGATATCAAACAGTAATCTTAGGATACAGTCATCTTAAAATCACGTCGGCAGATATCAAACAGTAATCTTAGGATATAGTCAGCTTAATATGACTGAATGTGAGTGAATACTGTTCAGTTGTGCGTTTTTGGTGAAGCTTTTGAGTTTTTGACGTCGGCAGATATCAAACAGTAATCTTAGGATACAGTCATCTTAAAATGACTGAATGTGAGTGAATACTGTTCAGTTGTGCGTTTTTGGTGAAGCTTTTGAGTTTTTGATGTCGGCAGATATCAAACAGTAATCTTAGGATACAGTCATCTTAAAATGACTCAGATGATTGAATACAGTTCAGTTGTGCGTTTTTGGTGAAGCTTTTGAGTTTTTGACGTCGGCAGATATCAAACAGTAATCTTAGGATACAGTCAGCTTAAAATGACTGAATGTGAGTGAATACTGTTCAGTTGTGCGTTTTTGGTGAAGCTTTTGAGTTTTTGACGTCGGCAGATATCAAACAGTAATCTTAGGATACAGTCATCTTAAAATGACTTAATATGAGTGAATACTGTTCAGTTGTGCGTTTTTGGTGAAGCTTTTGAGTTTTTGATGTCGGCAGATATCAAACACTAATCTTAGGATACAGTCAGCTTAAAATGACTGAATGTGAGTGAATACTGTTCAGTTGTCCGTTTTTGGTGAAGCTTTTGAGTTTTTGACGTCGGCAGATATCAAACAGTAATCTTAGGATACAGTCATCTTAAAATGACTCAGATGATTGAATACAGTTCAGTTGTGCGTTTTTGGTGAAGCTTTTGAGTTTTTGACGTCGGCAGGTATCAAACAGTAATCTTAGGATACAGTCAGCTTAAAATGACTGAATGTGAGTGAATACTGTTCAGTTGTGCGTTTTTGGTGAAGCTTTTGAGTTTTTGACGTCGGCAGATATCAAACAGTAATCTTAGGATACAGTCAGCTTAAAATGACTGAATGTGAGTGAATACTGTTCAGTTGTGCGTTTTTGGTGAAGCTTTTGAGTTTTTGACGTCGGCAGATATCAAACAGTAATCTTAGGATACAGTCAGCTTAAAATGACTCAGATGAGTGAATACTGTTCAGTTGTGCGTTTTTGGTGAAGCTTTTGAGTTTTTGAGGTCGGCAGATATCAAACATTAATCTTAGGATACAGTCACCTTAAAATGACTGAATGTGAGTGAATACTGTTCAGTTGTGCGTTTTTGGTGAAGCTTTTGAGTTTTTGACGTCGGCAGATATCAAACAGTAATCTTAGGATACAGTCATCTTAAAATGACTGAATGTGAGTGTATACTGTTCAGTTGTGCGTTTTTGGTGAAGCTTTTGAGTTTTTGACGTCGGCAGATATCAAACAGTAATCTTAGGATACAGTCAGCTTAAAATGACGTCGGCAGATATCAAACAGTAATCTTAGGATACAGTCAGCTTAAAATGACTGAATGTGAGTGAATAATGTTCAGTTGTGCGTTTTTGGTGAAGCTTTTGAGTTTTTGACGTCGGCAGATATCAAACACTAATCTTAGGATACAGTCAGCTTAAAATGACTCAGATGAGTGAATACTGTTCAGTTGTGCGTTTTTGGTGAAGCTTTTGAGTTTTTGAGGTCGGCAGATATCAAACATTAATCATAGGATACAGTCAGCTTAAAATGACTGAATGTGAGTGAATACTGTTCAGTTGTGCGTTTTTGGTGAAGCTTTTGAGTTTTTGACGTCGGCAGATATCAAACAGTAATCTTAGGATACAGTCAGCTTAAAATGACTGAATGTGAGTGAATACTGTTCAGTTGTGCGTTTTTGGTGAAGCTTTTGAGTTTTTGACGTCGGCAGATATCAAACAGTAATCTTAGGATACAGTCAGCTTAAAATGACGTCGGCAGATATCAAACAGTAATCTTAGGATATAGTCAGCTTAATATGACTGAATGTGAGTGAATACTGTTCAGTTGTGCTTCTTTGGTGAAGCTTTTGAGTTTTTGACGTCGGCAGATATCAAACAGTAATCTTAGGATACAGTCAGCTTAAAATGACTGAATGTGAGTGAATACTGTTCAGTTGTGCGTTTTTGGTGAAGCTTTTGAGTTTTTGACGTCGGCAGATATCAAACAGTAATCTTAGGATACAGTCAGCTTAAAATGACTGAATGTGAGTGAATACTGTTCAGTTGTGCGTTTTTGGTGAAGCTTTTGAGTTTTTGACGTCGGCAGATATCAAACAGTAATCTTAGGATACAGTCAGCTTAAAATGACGTCGGCAGATATCAAACAGTAATCTTAGGATATAGTCAGCTTAATATGACTGAATGTGAGTGAATACTGTTCAGTTGTGCGTTTTTGGTGAAGCTTTTGAGTTTTTGACGTCGGCAGATATCAAACACTAATCTTAGGATACAGTCAGCTTAAAATGACTCAGATGAGTGAATACTGTTCAGTTGTGCGTTTTTGGTGAAGCTTTTGAGTTTTTGAGGTCGGCAGATATCAAACATTAATCATAGGATACAGTCAGCTTAAAATGACTGAATGTGAGTGAATACTGTTCAGTTGTGCGTTTTTGGTGAAGCTTTTGAGTTTTTGACGTCGGCAGATATCAAACAGTAATCTTAGGATACAGTCAGCTTAAAATGACTGAATGTGAGTGAATACTGTTCAGTTGTGCGTTTTTGGTGAAGCTTTTGAGTTTTTGACATCACAGATATCAAACAGTAATCTTAGGATACAGTCAGCTTAAAATGACTGAATGTGAGTGAATACTGTTCAGTTGTGCGTTTTTGGTGAAGCTTTTGAGTTTTTGACGTCGGCAGATATCAAACAGTAATCTTAGGATACAGTCATCTTAAAATGACTCAGATGATTGAATACAGTTCAGTTGTGCGTTTTTGGTGAAGCTTTTGAGTTTTTGACGTCGGCAGGTATCAAACAGTAATCTTAGGATACAGTCATCTTAAAATGACTGAATGTGAGTGAATACTGTTCAGTTGTGCGTTTTTGGTGAAGCTTTTGAGTTTTTGACGTCGGCAGATATCAAACAGTAATCTTAGGATACAGTCAGCTTAAAATGACGTCGGCAGATATCAAACAGTAATCTTAGGATATAGTCAGCTTAATATGACTGAATGTGAGTGAATACTGTTCAGTTGTGCTTCTTTGGTGAAGCTTTTGAGTTTTTGACGTCGGCAGATATCAAACAGTAATCTTAGGATACAGTCAGCTTAAAATGACTGAATGTGAGTGAATACTGTTCAGTTGTGCGTTTTTGGTGAAGCTTTTGAGTTTTTGACGTCGGCAGATATCAAACAGTAATCTTAGGATACAGTCAGCTTAAAATGACTGAATGTGAGTGAATACTGTTCAGTTGTGCGTTTTTGGTGAAGCTTTTGAGTTTTTGACGTCGGCAGATATCAAACAGTAATCTTAGGATACAGTCAGCTTAAAATGACTCAGATGAGTGAATACTGTTCAGTTGTGCGTTTTTGGTGAAGCTTTTGAGTTTTTGAGGTCGGCAGATATCAAACATTAATCTTAGGATACAGTCACCTTAAAATGACTGAATGTGAGTGAATACTGTTCAGTTGTGCGTTTTTGGTGAAGCTTTTGAGTTTTTGACGTCGGCAGATATCAAACAGTAATCTTAGGATACAGTCATCTTAAAATGACTGAATGTGAGTGTATACTGTTCAGTTGTGCGTTTTTGGTGAAGCTTTTGAGTTTTTGATGTCGGCAGATATCAAACAGTAATCTTAGGATACAGTCAGCTTAAAATGACTCAGATGAGTGAATACAGTTCAGTTGTGCGTTTTTGGTGAAGCTTTTGAGTTTTTGACGTCGGCAGATATCAAACATTAATCTTAGGATACAGTCAGCTTAAAATGACTCAGATGAGTGAATACTGTTCAGTTGTGCGTTTTTGGTGAAGCTTTTGAGTTTTTGACGTCGGCAGATATCAAACAGTAATCTTAGGATACAGTCATCTTAAAATGACTTAATGTGAGTGAATACTGTTCAGTTGTGCGTTTTTGGTGAAGCTTTTGAGTTTTTGACGTCGGCAGATATCAAACAGTAATCTTAGGATACAGTCAGCTTAAAATGACGTCGGCAGATATCAAACAGTAATCTTAGGATACAGTCAGCTTAAAATGACTGAATGTGAGTGAATAATGTTCAGTTGTGCGTTTTTGGTGAAGCTTTTGAGTTTTTGACGTCGGCAGATATCAAACACTAATCTTAGGATACAGTCAGCTTAAAATGACTCAGATGAGTGAATACTGTTCAGTTGTGCGTTTTTGGTGAAGCTTTTGAGTTTTTGAGGTCGGCAGATATCAAACATTAATCATAGGATACAGTCAGCTTAAAATGACTGAATGTGAGTGAATACTGTTCAGTTGTGCGTTTTTGGTGAAGCTTTTGAGTTTTTGACGTCGGCAGATATCAAACAGTAATCTTAGGATACAGTCATCTTAAAATGACTGAATGTGAGTGAATACTGTTCAGTTGTGCGTTTTTGGTGAAGCTTTTGAGTTTTTGACATCACAGATATCAAACAGTAATCTTAGGATACAGTCAGCTTAAAATGACTGAATGTGAGTGAATACTGTTCAGTTGTGCGTTTTTGGTGAAGCTTTTGAGTTTTTGACGTCGGCAGATATCATACAGTAATCTTAGGATACAGTCATCTTAAAATGACTCAGATGATTGAATACAGTTCAGTTGTGCGTTTTTGGTGAAGCTTTTGAGTTTTTGACGTCGGCAGATATCAAACACTAATCTTAGGATACAGTCAGCTTAAAATGACTCAGATGAGTGAATACTGTTCAGTTGTGCGTTTTTGGTGAAGCTTTTGAGTTTTTGAGGTCGGCAGATATCAAACATTAATCTTAGGATACAGTCAGCTTAAAATGACTGAATGTGAGTGAATACTGTTCAGTTGTGCGTTTTTGGTGAAGCTTTTGAGTTTTTGACGTCGGCAGATATCAAACAGTAATCTTAGGATACAGTCAGCTTAAAATGACGTCGGCAGATATCAAACAGTAATCTTAGGATATAGTCAGCTTAATATGACTGAATGTGAGTGAATACTGTTCAGTTGTGCGTTTTTGGTGAAGCTTTTGAGTTTTTGACGTCGGCAGATATCAAACACTAATCTTAGGATACAGTCAGCTTAAAATGACTCAGATGAGTGAATACTGTTCAGTTGTGCGTTTTTGGTGAAGCTTTTGAGTTTTTGAGGTCGGCAGATATCAAACATTAATCATAGGATACAGTCAGCTTAAAATGACTGAATGTGAGTGAATACTGTTCAGTTGTGCGTTTTTGGTGAAGCTTTTGAGTTTTTGACGTCGGCAGATATCAAACAGTAATCTTAGGATACAGTCAGCTTAAAATGACTGAATGTGAGTGAATACTGTTCAGTTGTGCGTTTTTGGTGAAGCTTTTGAGTTTTTGACATCACAGATATCAAACAGTAATCTTAGGATACAGTCAGCTTAAAATGACTGAATGTGAGTGAATACTGTTCAGTTGTGCGTTTTTGGTGAAGCTTTTGAGTTTTTGACGTCGGCAGATATCAAACAGTAATCTTAGGATACAGTCATCTTAAAATGACTCAGATGATTGAATACAGTTCAGTTGTGCGTTTTTGGTGAAGCTTTTGAGTTTTTGACGTCGGCAGGTATCAAACAGTAATCTTAGGATACAGTCATCTTAAAATGACTGAATGTGAGTGAATACTGTTCAGTTGTGCGTTTTTGGTGAAGCTTTTGAGTTTTTGACGTCGGCAGATATCAAACAGTAATCTTAGGATACAGTCAGCTTAAAATGACGTCGGCAGATATCAAACAGTAATCTTAGGATATAGTCAGCTTAATATGACTGAATGTGAGTGAATACTGTTCAGTTGTGCTTCTTTGGTGAAGCTTTTGAGTTTTTGACGTCGGCAGATATCAAACAGTAATCTTAGGATACAGTCAGCTTAAAATGACTGAATGTGAGTGAATACTGTTCAGTTGTGCGTTTTTGGTGAAGGTTTTGAGTTTTTGACGTCGGCAGATATCAAACAGTAATCTTAGGATACAGTCATCTTAAAATGACTCAGATGATTGAATACTGTTCAGTTGTGCGTTTTTGGTGAAGCTTTTGAGTTTTTGACGTCGGCAGATATCAAACACTAATCTTAGGATACAGTCAGCTTAAAATGACTCAGATGAGTGAATACTGTTCAGTTGTGCGTTTTTGGTGAAGCTTTTGAGTTTTTGAGGTCGGCAGATATCAAACATTAATCTTAGGATACAGTCAGCTTAAAATGACTGAATGTGAGTGAATACTGTTCAGTTGTGCGTTTTTGGTGAAGCTTTTGAGTTTTTGACGTCGGCAGATATCAAACAGTAATCTTAGGATACAGTCAGCTTAAAATGACGTCGGCAGATATCAAACAGTAATCTTAGGATATAGTCAGCTTAATATGACTGAATGTGAGTGAATACTGTTCAGTTGTGCGTTTTTGGTGAAGCTTTTGAGTTTTTGACGTCGGCAGATATCAAACAGTAATCTTAGGATACAGTCATCTTAAAATGACTGAATGTGAGTGAATACTGTTCAGTTGTGCGTTTTTGGTGAAGCTTTTGAGTTTTTGATGTCGGCAGATATCAAACAGTAATCTTAGGATACAGTCATCTTAAAATGACTCAGATGATTGAATACAGTTCAGTTGTGCGTTTTTGGTGAAGCTTTTGAGTTTTTGACGTCGGCAGATATCAAACAGTAATCTTAGGATACAGTCAGCTTAAAATGACGTCGGCAGATATCAAACAGTAATCTTAGGATATAGTCAGCTTAAAATGACTGAATGTGAGTGAATACTGTTCAGTTGTGCGTTTTTGGTGAAGGTTTTGAGTTTTTGACGTCGGCAGATATCAAACAGTAATCTTAGGATACAGTCAGCTTAAAATGACTCAGATGAGTGAATACTGTTCAGTTGTGCACTTTTGGTGAAGCTTTTGAGTTTTTGACGTCGGCAGATATCAAACAGTAATCTTAGGATACAGTCAGCTTAAAATGACTGAATGTGAGTGAATACTGTTCAGTTGTGCGTTTTTGGTGAAGCTTTTGAGTTTTTGACATCACAGATATCAAACAGTAATCTTAGGATACAGTCAGCTTAAAATGACTGCATGTGAGTGAATACTGTTCAGTTGTGCGTTTTTGGTGAAGCTTTTGAGTTTTTGACGTCGGCAGATATCAAACAGTAATCTTAGGATACAGTCATCTTAAAATGACTGAATGTGAGTGAATACTGTTCAGTTGTGCTTCTTTGGTGAAGCTTTTGAGTTTTTGACGTCGGCAGATATCAAACAGTAATCTTAGGATACAGTCATCTTAAAATGACTGAATGTGAGTGAATACTGTTCAGTTGTGCGTTTTTGGTGAAGCTTTTGAGTTTTTGACGTCGGCAGATATCAAACAGTAATCTTAGGATACAGTCAGCTTAAAATGACGTCGGCAGATATCAAACAGTAATCTTAGGATACAGTCAGCTTAAAATGACTGAATGTGAGTGAATAATGTTCAGTTGTGCGTTTTTGGTGAAGCTTTTGAGTTTTTGACGTCGGCAGATATCAAACACTAATCTTAGGATACAGTCAGCTTAAAATGACTCAGATGAGTGAATACTGTTCAGTTGTGCGTTTTTGGTGAAGCTTTTGAGTTTTTGACGTCGGCAGATATCAAACAGTAATCTTAGGATATAGTCAGCTTAATATGACTGAATGTGAGTGAATACTGTTCAGTTGTGCGTTTTTGGTGAAGCTTTTGAGTTTTTGACGTCGGCAGATATCAAACAGTAATGCTTGGATACAGTCAGCTTAAAATGACGTCGGCAGATATCAAACAGTAATCTTAGGATATAGTCAGCTTAATATGACTGAATGTGAGTGAATACTGTTCAGTTGTGCGTTTTTGGTGAAGCTTTTGAGTTTTTGACGTCGGCAGATATCAAACAGTAATCTTAGGATACAGTCAGCTTAAAATGACTGAATGTGAGTGAATACTGTTCAGTTGTGCGTTTTTGGTGAAGCTTTTGAGTTTTTGACGTCGGCAGATATCAAACAGTAATCTTAGGATACAGTCAGTTTAAAATGACTCAGATGAGTGAATACTGTTCAGTTGTGCACTTTTGGTGAAGCTATTGAGTTTTTGACGTCGGCAGATATCAAACATTAATCTTAGGATACAGTCATCTTAAAATGACTGAATGTGAGTGAATACTGTTCAATTGTGCGTTTTTGGTGAAGCTTTTGAGTTTTTGACGTCGGCAGATATCAAACAGTAATCTTAGGATACAGTCAGCTTAAAATGACTCAGATGAGTGAATACTGTTCAGTTGTGCGTTTTTGGTGAAGCTTTTGAGTTTTTGACGTCGGCAGATAGCAAACATTAATCTTAGGATACATTCAGTTTAAAATGACTGAATGTGAGTGAATACTGTTCAGTTGTGCGTTTTTGGTGAATCTTTTGAGTTTTTGACGTCGGCAGATATCAAACAGTAATCTTAGGATACAGTCAGTTTAAAATGACTCAGATGAGTGAATACTGTTCAGTTGTGCGTTTTTGGTAAAGCTTTTGAGTTTTTGACGTCGGCAGATATCAAACAGTAATCTTAGGATACAGTCAGCTTAAAATGACGTCGGCAGATATCAAACAGTAATCTTAGGATATAGTCAGCTTAATATGACTGAATGTGAGTGAATATTGTTCAGTTGTGCGTTTTTGGTGAAGCTTTTGAGTTTTTGACGTCGGCAGATATCAAACAGTAATCTTAGGATACAGTCAGCTTAAAATGACTGAATGTGAGTGAATACTGTTCAGTTGTGCGTTTTTGGTGAAGCTTTTGAGTTTTTGACGTCGGCAGATATCAAACAGTAATCTTAGGATACAGTCAGCTTAAAATGACTCAGATGAGTGAATACTGTTCAGTTGTGCACTTTTGGTGAAGCTTTCGAGTTTTTGACGTCGGCAGATATCAAACATTAATCTTAGGATACAGTCATCTTAAAATGACTGCATGTGAGTGAATACTGTTCAGTTGTGCGTTTTTGGTGAAGCTTTTGAGTTTTTGACGTCGGCAGATATCAAACAGTAATCTTAGGATACAGTCACCTTAAAATGACTCAGATGAATGAATACTGTTCAGTTGTGCGTTTTTGGTGAAGCTTTTGAGTTTTTGACGTCGGCAGATATCAAACAGTAATCTTAGGATACAGTCAGCTTAAAATGACTCAGATGAGTGAATACTGTTCAGTTGTGCGTTTTTGGTGAAGCTTTTGAGTTTTTGACGTCGGCAGATATCAAACAGTAATCTTAGGATACAGTCATCTTAAAATGACTGAATGTGAGTGAATACTGTTCAGTTGTGCGTTTTTGGTGAAGCTTTTGAGTTTTTGACGTCGGCAGATATCAAACAGTAATCTTAGGATACAGTCAGCTTAAAATGACTCAGATGAGTGAATACTGTTCAGTTGTGCACTTTTGGTGAAGCTATTGAGTTTTTGACGTCGGCAGATATCAAACAGTAATCTTAGGATACAGTCATCTTAAAATGACTGAATGTGAGTGAATACTGTTCAATTGTGCGTTTTTGGTGAAGCTTTTGAGTTTTTGACGTCGGCAGATATCAAACAGTAATCTTAGGATACAGTCAGCTTAAAATGACTCAGATGAGTGAATACTGTTCAGTTGTGCGTTTTTGGTGAAGCTTTTGAGTTTTTGACGTCGGCAGATATCAAACAGTAATCTTAGGATACAGTCATCTTAAAATGACTGAATGTGAGTGAATACTGTTCAGTTGTGCGTTTTTGGTGAAGCTTTTGAGTTTTTGACGTCGGCAGATATCAAACAGTAATGCTTGGATACAGTCAGCTTAAAATGACGTCGGCAGATATCAAACAGTAATCTTAGGATATAGTCAGCTTAATATGACTGAATGTGAGTGAATACTGTTCAGTTGTGCGTCTTTGGTGAAGCTTTTGAGTTTTTGACGTCGGCAGATATCAAACAGTAATCTTAGGATACAGTCAGCTTAAAATGACTGAATGTGAGTGAATACTGTTCAGTTGTGCGTTTTTGGTGAAGCTTTTGAGTTTTTGACGTCGGCAGATATCAAACAGTAATCTTAGGATACAGTCAGCTTAAAATGACTCAGATGAGTGAATACTGTTCAGTTGTGCACTTTTGGTGAAGCTTTCGAGTTTTTGACGTCGGCAGATATCAAACATTAATCTTAGGATACAGTCATCTTAAAATGACTGCATGTGAGTGAATACTGTTCAGTTGTGCGTTTTTGGTGAAGCTTTTGAGTTTTTGACGTCGGCAGATATCAAACAGTAATCTTAGGATACAGTCACCTTAAAATGACTCAGATGAATGAATACTGTTCAGTTGTGCGTTTTTGGTGAAGCTTTTGAGTTTTTGACGTCGGCAGATATCAAACAGTAATCTTAGGATACAGTCAGCTTAAAATGACTCAGATGAGTGAATACTGTTCAGTTGTGCGTTTTTGGTGAAGCTTTTGAGTTTTTGACGTCGGCAGATATCAAACAGTAATCTTAGGATACAGTCATCTTAAAATGACTGAATGTGAGTGAATACTGTTCAGTTGTGCGTTTTTGGTGAAGCTTTTGAGTTTTTGACGTCGGCAGATATCAAACAGTAATCTTAGGATACAGTCAGCTTAAAATGACTCAGATGAGTGAATACTGTTCAGTTGTGCACTTTTGGTGAAGCTATTGAGTTTTTGACGTCGGCAGATATCAAACAGTAATCTTAGGATACAGTCATCTTAAAATGACTGAATGTGAGTGAATACTGTTCAATTGTGCGTTTTTGGTGAAGCTTTTGAGTTTTTGACGTCGGCAGATATCAAACAGTAATCTTAGGATACAGTCAGCTTAAAATGACTCAGATGAGTGAATACTGTTCAGTTGTGCGTTTTTGGTGAAGCTTTTGAGTTTTTGACGTCGGCAGATATCAAACAGTAAGCTTAGGATACAGTCATCTTAAAATGACTGAATGTGAGTGAATACTGTTCAGTTGTGCGTTTTTGGTGAAGCTTTTGAGTTTTTGACGTCGGCAGATATCAAACAGTAATGCTTGGATACAGTCAGCTTAAAATGACGTCGGCAGATATCAAACAGTAATCTTAGGATATAGTCAGCTTAATATGACTGAATGTGAGTGAATACTGTTCAGTTGTGCGTTTTTGGTGAAGCTTTTGAGGTTTTGACGTCGGCAGATATCAAACAGTAATCTTAGGATATAGTCAGCTTAATATGACTGAATGTGAGTGAATACTGTTCAGTTGTGCCTTTTTGGTGAAGCTTTTGAGTTTTTGACGTCGGCAGATATCAAACAGTAATCTTAGGATACAGTCAGCTTAAAATGACTGAATGTGAGTGAATACTGTTCAGTTGTGCGTTTTTGGTGAAGCTTTTGAGTTTTTGACGTCGGCAGATATCAAACAGTAATCTTAGGATACAGTCAGCTTAAAATGACTCAGATGAATGAATACTGTTCAGTTGTGCGTTTTTGGTGAAGCTTTTGAGTTTTTGAGGTCGGCAGATATCAAACATTAATCTTAGGATACAGTCAGCTTAAAATGACTGAATGTGAGTGAATACTGTTCAGTTGTGCGTTTTTGGTGAAGCTTTTGAATTTTTGAGGTCGGCAGATATCAAACATTAATCTTAGGATACAGTCAGCTTAAAATGACTGAATGTGAGTGAATACTGTTCAGTTGTGCGTTTTTGGTGAAGCTTTTGAGTTTTTGACGTCGGCAGATATCAAACAGTAATCTTAGGATACAGTCATCATAAAATGACTGAATGTGAGTGAATACTGTTCAGTTGTGCGTTTTTGGTGAAGCTTTTGAGTTTTTGACGTCGGCAGATATCAAACAGTAATGCTTGGATACAGTCAGCTTAAAATGACGTCGGCAGATATCAAACAGTAATCTTAGGATATAGTCAGCTTAATATGACTGAATGTGAGTGAATACTGTTCAGTTGTGCGTTTTTGGTGAAGCTTTTGAGTTTTTGACGTCGGCAGATATCAAACAGTAATCTTAGGATACAGTCATCTTAAACTGGCTCAGATGAGTGAATACTGTTCATTTGTGCGTTTTTGGTGAAGCTTTTGAGTTTTTGACGTCGGCAGATATCAAACAGTAATCTTAGGATATAGTCAGCTTAATATGACTGAATGTGAGTGAATACTGTTCAGTTGTGCTTCTTTGGTGAAGCTTTTGAGTTTTTGACGTCGGCAGATATCAAACAGTAATGCTTGGATACAGTCAGCTTAAAATGACGTCGGCAGATATCAAACCGTAATCTTAGGATATAGTCAGCTTAATATGACTGAATGTGAGTGAATACTGTTCAGTTGTGCGTTTTTGGTGAAGCTTTTGAGTTTTTGACGTCGGCAGATATCAAACAGTAATCTTAGGATACAGTCATCTTAAACTGGCTCAGATGAGTGAATACTGTTCATTTGTGCGTTTTTGGTGAAGCTTTTGAGTTTTTGACGTCGGCAGATATCAAACAGTAATCTTAGGATATAGTCAGCTTAATATGACTGAATGTGAGTGAATACTGTTCAGTTGTGCGTTTTTGGTGAAGCTTTTGAGTTTTTGACGTCGGCAGATATCAAACAGTAATGCTTGGATACAGTCAGCTTAAAATGACGTCGGCAGATATCAAACAGTAATCTTAGGATATAGTCAGCTTAATATGACTGAATGTGAGTGAATACTGTTCAGTTGTGCGTTTTTGGTGAAGCTTTTGAGTTTTTGACGTCGGCAGATATCAAACAGTAATCTTAGGATACAGTCAGCTTAAAATGACTGAATGTGAGTGAATACTGTTCAGTTGTGCGTTTTTGGTGAAGCTTTTGAGTTTTTGACGTCGGCAGATATCAAACAGTAATCTTAGGATACAGTCAGTTTAAAATGACTCAGATGAGTGAATACTGTTCAGTTGTGCACTTTTGGTGAAGCTATTGAGTTTTTGACGTCGGCAGATATCAAACATTAATCTTAGGATACAGTCATCTTAAAATGACTGAATGTGAGTGAATACTGTTCAATTGTGCGTTTTTCGTGAAGCTTTTGAGTTTTTGACGTCGGCAGATATCAAACAGTAATCTTAGGATACAGTCCGCTTAAAATGACTCAGATGAGTGAATACTGTTCAGTTGTGCGTTTTTGGTGAAGCTTTTGAGTTTTTGACGTCGGCAGATAGCAAACATTAATCTTAGGATACATTCAGTTTAAAATGACTGAATGTGAGTGAATACTGTTCAGTTGTGCGTTTTTGGTGAATCTTTTGAGTTTTTGACGTCGGCAGATATCAAACAGTAATCTTAGGATACAGTCAGTTTAAAATGACTCAGATGAGTGAATACTGTTCAGTTGTGAGTTTTTGGTGAAGCTTTTGAGTTTTTGACGTCGGCAGATATCAAACAGTAATCTTAGGATACAGTCAGCTTAAAATGACGTCGGCAGATATCAAACAGTAATCTTAGGATATAGTCAGCTTAATATGACTGAATGTGAGTGAATACTGTTCAGTTGTGCGTTTTTGGTGAAGCTTTTGAGTTTTTGACGTCGGCAGATATCAAACAGTAATCTTAGGATACAGTCAGCTTAAAATGACTCAGATGAATGAATACTGTTCAGTTGTGCGTTTTTGGTGAAGCTTTTGAGTTTTTGAGGTCGGCAGATATCAAACATTAATCTTAGGATACAGTCAGCTTAAAATGACTGAATGTGAGTGAATACTGTTCAGTTGTGCGTTTTTGGTGAAGCTTTTGAGTTTTTGACGTCGGCAGATATCAAACAGTAATCTTAGGATACAGTCAGCTTAAAATGACTGAATGTGAGTGAATACTGTTCAGTTGTGCGTTTTTGGTGAAGCTTTTGAGTTTTTGACGTCGGCAGATATCAAACAGTAATCTTAGGATACAGTCAGCTTAAAATGACTCAGATGAGTGAATACTGTTCAGTTGTGCGTTTTTGTTGAAGCTTTTGAGTTTTTGACGTCGGCAGATATCAAACAGTAATCTTAGGATACAGTCATCTTAAAATGACTGAATGTGAGTGAATACTGTTCAGTTGTGCGTTTTTGGTGAAGCTTTTGAGTTTTTGACGTCGGCAGATATCAAACAGTAATCTTAGGATACAGTCAGCTTAAAATGACTGAATGTGAGTGAATACTGTTCAGTTGTGCGTTTTTGGTGAAGCTTTTGAGTTTTTGACGTCGGCAGATATCAAACAGTAATCTTAGGATACAGTCAGCTTAAAATGACTCAGATGAGTGAATACTGTTCAGTTGTGCACTTTTGGTGAAGCTTTTGAGTTTTTGACGTCGGCAGATATCAAACAGTAATCTTAGGATACAGTCATCTTAAAATGACTGAATGTGAGTGAATACTGTTCAGTTGTGCTTCTTTGGTGAAGCTTTTGAGTTTTTGACGTCGGCAGATATCAAACAGTAATCTTAGGATACAGTCAGCTTAAAATGACTCAGATGAGTGAATACTGTTCAGTTGTGCACTTTTGGTGAAGCTTTTGAGTTTTTGACGTCGGCAGATATCAAACAGTAATCTTAGGATAGAGTCATCTTAAAATGACTGAATGTGAGTGAATACTGTTCAGTTGTGCTTCTTTGGTGAAGCTTTTGAGTTTTTGAGGTCGGCAGATATCAAACATTAATCTTAGGATACAGTCAGCTTAAAATGACTGAATGTGAGTGAATACTGTTCAGTTGTGCGTTTTTGGTGAAGCTTTTGAGTTTTTGACGTCGGCAGATATCAAACAGTAATCTTAGGATACAGTCATCTTAAAATGACTCAGATGAGTGAATACTGTTCATTTGTGCTTCTTTGGTGAAGCTTTTGAGTTTTTGACGTCGGCAGATATCAAACAGTAATCTTAGGATACAGTCAGCTTAAAATGACTGAAAGTGAGTGAATACTGTTCAGTTGTGCGTTTTTGGTGAAGCTTTTGAGTTTTTGACGTCGGCAGATATCAAACAGTAATCTTAGGATACAGTCAGCTTAAAATGACGTCGGCAGATATCAAACAGTAATCTTAGGATACAGTCAGCTTAAAATGACTCAGATGAGTGAATACTGTTCAGTTGTGCACTTTTGGTGAAGCTTTTGAGTTTTTGACGTCGGCAGATATCAAACAGTAATCTTAGGATACAGTCATCTTAAAATGACTGAATGTGAGTGAATACTGTTCAGTTGTGCTTCTTTGGTGAAGCTTTTGAGTTTTTGACGTCGGCAGATATCAAACAGTAATCTTAGGATACAGTCAGCTTAAAATGACTCAGATGAGTGAATACTGTTCAGTTGTGCACTTTTGGTGAAGCTTTTGAGTTTTTGACGTCGGCAGATATCAAACAGTAATCTTAGGATAGAGTCATCTTAAAATGACTGAATGTGAGTGAATACTGTTCAGTTGTGCTTCTTTGGTGAAGCTTTTGAGTTTTTGAGGTCGGCAGATATCAAACATTAATCTTAGGATACAGTCAGCTTAAAATGACTGAATGTGAGTGAATACTGTTCAGTTGTGCGTTTTTGGTGAAGCTTTTGAGTTTTTGACGTCGGCAGATATCAAACAGTAATCTTAGGATACAGTCATCTTAAAATGACTCAGATGAGTGAATACTGTTCATTTGTGCTTCTTTGGTGAAGCTTTTGAGTTTTTGACGTCGGCAGATATCAAACAGTAATCTTAGGATACAGTCAGCTTAAAATGACTGAAAGTGAGTGAATACTGTTCAGTTGTGCGTTTTTGGTGAAGCTTTTGAGTTTTTGACGTCGGCAGATATCAAACAGTAATCTTAGGATACAGTCAGCTTAAAATGACGTCGGCAGATATCAAACAGTAATCTTAGGATATAGTCAGCTTAATATGACTGAATGTGAGTGAATACTGTTCAGTTGTGCTTTTTGGTGAAGCTTTTGAGTTTTTGACGTCGGCAGATATCAAACAGTAATCTTAGGATACAGTCAGCTTAAAATGACTCAGATGAGTGAATACTGTTCAGTTGTGCGTTTTTGGTGAAGCTTTTGAGTTTTTTAGGTCGGCAGATATCAAACAGTAATCTTAGGATACAGTCAGCTTAAAATGACTGAATGTGAGTGAATACTGTTCAGTTGTGCATTTTTGGTGAAGCTTTTGAGTTTTTGACGTCGGCAGATATCAAACAGTAATCTTAGGATACAGTCAGCTTAAAATGACTGAATGTGAGTGAATACTGTTCAGTTGTGCGTTTTTGGTGAAGCTTTTGAGTTTTTGACGTCGGCAGAAATCAAACAGTAATGCTTGGATACAGTCAGCTTAAAATGACGTCGGCAGATATCAAACAGTAATCTTAGGATATAGTCAGCTTAATATGACTGAATGTGAGTGAATACTGTTCAGTTGTGCGTTTTTGGTGAAGCTTTTGAGTTTTTGACGTCGGCAGATATCAAACAGTAATCTTAGGATACAGTCATCTTAAACTGGCTCAGATGAGTGAATACTGTTCATTTGTACGTTTTTGGTGAAGCTTTTGAGTTTTCGACGTCGGCAGATATCAAACAGTAATCTTAGGATATAGTCACCTTAATATGACTGAATGTGAGTGAATACTGTTCAGTTGTGCGTTTTTGGTGAAGCTTTTGAGTTTTTGACGTCGGCAGATATCAAACAGTAATGCTTGGATACAGTCAGCTTAAAATGACGTCGGCAGATATCAAACAGTAATCTTAGGATATAGTCATCTTAATATGACTGAATGTGAGTGAATACTGTTCAGTTGTGCGTTTTTGGTGAAGCTTTTGAGTTTTTGACGTCGGCAGATATCAAACAGTAATCTTAGGATACAGTCAGCTTAAAATGACTGAATGTGAGTGAATACTGTTCAGTTGTGCGTTTTTGGTGAAGCTTTTGAGTTTTTGACGTCGGCAGATATCAAACAGTAATCTTAGGATACAGTCAGCTTAAAATGACTCAGATGAGTGAATACTGTTCAGTTGTGCGTTTTTGGTGAAGCTTTTGAGTTTTTGACGTCGGCAGATATCAAACAGTAATCTTTGGATACAGTCAGCTTAAAATGACTCAGATGAGTGAATACTGTTCAGTTGTGCGTTTTTGGTGAAGCTTTTGAGTTTTTCACGTCGGCAGATATCAAACAGTAATCTTAGGATACAGTCATCTTAAAATGACTGAATGTGAGTGAATACTGTTCAGTTGTGCGTTTTTGGTGAAGCTTTTGAGTTTTTGACGTCGGCAGATATCAAACAGTAATCTTAGGATACAGTCATCTTAAAATGACTCAGATGATTGAATACTGTTCAGTTGTGCGTTTTTGGTGAAGCTTTTGAGTTTTTGACGTCGGCAGATATCAAACAGTAATCTTAGGATACAGTCAGCTTAAAATGACTCAGATGAGTGAATACTGTTCAGTTGTGCGTTTTTGGTGAAGCTTTTGAGTTTTTGACGTCGGCAGATATCAAACAGTAATCTTAGGATACAGTCATCTTAAAATGACTGAATGTGAGTGAATACTGTTCAGTTGTGCGTTTTTGGTGAAGCTTTTGAGTTTTTGACATCACAGATATCAAACAGTAATCTTAGGATACAGTCAGCTTAAAATGACTGAATGTGAGTGAATACTGTTCAGTTGTGCGTTTTTGGTGAAGCTTTTGAGTTTTTGACGTCGGCAGATATCAAACAGTAATCTTAGGATACAGTCAGCTTAAAATGACGTCGGCAGATATCAAACAGTAATCTTAGGATATAGTCATCTTAATATGACTGAATGTGAGTGAATACTGTTCAGTTGTGCGTTTTTGGTGAAGCTTTTGAGTTTTTGACGTCGGCAGATATCAAACAGTAATCTTAGGATACAGTCAGCTTAAAATGACTGAATGTGAGTGAATACTGTTCAGTTGTGCGTTTTTGGTGAAGCTTTTGAGTTTTTGACGTCGGCAGATATCAAACAGTAATGCTTGGATACAGTCAGCTTAAAATGACGTCGGCAGATATCAAACAGTAATCTTAGGATATAGTCAGCTTAATATGACTGAATGTGAGTGAATACTGTTCAGTTGTGCGTTTTTGGTGAAGCTTTTGAGTTTTTGACGTCGGCAGATATCAAACAGTAATCTTAGGATACAGTCATCTTAAACTGGCTCAGATGAGTGAATACTGTTCATTTGTGCGTTTTTGGTGAAGCTTTTGAGTTTTTGACGTCGGCAGATATCAAACAGTAATCTTAGGATATAGTCAGCTTAATATGACTGAATGTGAGTGAATACTGTTCAGTTGTGCTTCTTTGGTGAAGCTTTTGAGTTTTTGACGTCGGCAGATATCAAACAGTAATGCTTGGATACAGTCAGCTTAAAATGACGTCGGCAGATATCAAACCGTAATCTTAGGATATAGTCAGCTTAATATGACTGAATGTGAGTGAATACTGTTCAGTTGTGCGTTTTTGGTGAAGCTTTTGAGTTTTTGACGTCGGCAGATATCAAACAGTAATCTTAGGATACAGTCATCTTAAACTGGCTCAGATGAGTGAATACTGTTCATTTGTGCGTTTTTGGTGAAGCTTTTGAGTTTTTGACGTCGGCAGATATCAAACAGTAATCTTAGGATATAGTCAGCTTAATATGACTGAATGTGAGTGAATACTGTTCAGTTGTGCGTTTTTGGTGAAGCTTTTGAGTTTTTGACGTCGGCAGATATCAAACAGTAATGCTTGGATACAGTCAGCTTAAAATGACGTCGGCAGATATCAAACAGTAATCTTAGGATATAGTCAGCTTAATATGACTGAATGTGAGTGAATACTGTTCAGTTGTGCGTTTTTGGTGAAGCTTTTGAGTTTTTGACGTCGGCAGATATCAAACAGTAATCTTAGGATACAGTCAGCTTAAAATGACTGAATGTGAGTGAATACTGTTCAGTTGTGCGTTTTTGGTGAAGCTTTTGAGTTTTTGACGTCGGCAGATATCAAACAGTAATCTTAGGATACAGTCAGTCTAAAATGACTCAGATGAGTGAATACTGTTCAGTTGTGCACTTTTGGTGAAGCTATTGAGTTTTTGACGTCGGCAGATATCAAACATTAATCTTAGGATACAGTCATCTTAAAATGACTGAATGTGAGTGAATACTGTTCAATTGTGCGTTTTTCGTGAAGCTTTTGAGTTTTTGACGTCGGCAGATATCAAACAGTAATCTTAGGATACAGTCCGCTTAAAATGACTCAGATGAGTGAATACTGTTCAGTTGTGCGTTTTTGGTGAAGCTTTTGAGTTTTTGACGTCGGCAGATAGCAAACATTAATCTTAGGATACATTCAGTTTAAAATGACTGAATGTGAGTGAATACTGTTCAGTTGTGCGTTTTTGGTGAATCTTTTGAGTTTTTGACGTCGGCAGATATCAAACAGTAATCTTAGGATACAGTCAGTTTAAAATGACTCAGATGAGTGAATACTGTTCAGTTGTGAGTTTTTGGTGAAGCTTTTGAGTTTTTGACGTCGGCAGATATCAAACAGTAATCTTAGGATACAGTCAGCTTAAAATGACGTCGGCAGATATCAAACAGTAATCTTAGGATATAGTCAGCTTAATATGACTGAATGTGAGTGAATACTCTTCAGTTGTGCGTTTTTGGTGAAGCTTTTGAGTTTTTGACGTCGGCAGATATCAAACAGTAATCTTAGGATACAGTCAGCTTAAAATGACTCAGATGAATGAATACTGTTCAGTTGTGCGTTTTTGGTGAAGCTTTTGAGTTTTTGAGGTCGGCAGATATCAAACATTAATCTTAGGATACAGTCAGCTTAAAATGACTGAATGTGAGTGAATACTGTTCAGTTGTGCGTTTTTGGTGAAGCTTTTGAGTTTTTGACGTCGGCAGATATCAAACAGTAATCTTAGGATACAGTCAGCTTAAAATGACTGAATGTGAGTGAATACTGTTCAGTTGTGCGTTTTTGGTGAAGCTTTTGAGTTTTTGACGTCGGCAGATATCAAACAGTAATCTTAGGATACAGTCAGCTTAAAATGACTCAGATGAGTGAATACTGTTCAGTTGTGCGTTTTTGTTGAAGCTTTTGAGTTTTTGACGTCGGCAGATATCAAACAGTAATCTTAGGATACAGTCATCTTAAAATGACTGAATGTGAGTGAATACTGTTCAGTTGTGCGTTTTTGGTGAAGCTTTTGAGTTTTTGACGTCGGCAGATATCAAACAGTAATCTTAGGATACAGTCAGCTTAAAATGACTGAATGTGAGTGAATACTGTTCAGTTGTGCGTTTTTGGTGAAGCTTTTGAGTTTTTGACGTCGGCAGATATCAAACAGTAATCTTAGGATACAGTCAGCTTAAAATGACTCAGATGAGTGAATACTGTTCAGTTGTGCACTTTTGGTGAAGCTTTTGAGTTTTTGACGTCGGCAGATATCAAACAGTAATCTTAGGATACAGTCATCTTAAAATGACTGAATGTGAGTGAATACTGTTCAGTTGTGCTTCTTTGGTGAAGCTTTTGAGTTTTTGACGTCGGCAGATATCAAACAGTAATCTTAGGATACAGTCAGCTTAAAATGACTCAGATGAGTGAATACTGTTCAGTTGTGCACTTTTGGTGAAGCTTTTGAGTTTTTGACGTCGGCAGATATCAAACAGTAATCTTAGGATAGAGTCATCTTAAAATGACTGAATGTGAGTGAATACTGTTCAGTTGTGCTTCTTTGGTGAAGCTTTTGAGTTTTTGAGGTCGGCAGATATCAAACATTAATCTTAGGATACAGTCAGCTTAAAATGACTGAATGTGAGTGAATACTGTTCAGTTGTGCGTTTTTGGTGAAGCTTTTGAGTTTTTGACGTCGGCAGATATCAAACAGTAATCTTAGGATACAGTCATCTTAAAATGACTCAGATGAGTGAATACTGTTCATTTGTGCTTCTTTGGTGAAGCTTTTGAGTTTTTGACGTCGGCAGATATCAAACAGTAATCTTAGGATACAGTCAGCTTAAAATGACTGAAAGTGAGTGAATACTGTTCAGTTGTGCGTTTTTGGTGAAGCTTTTGAGTTTTTGACGTCGGCAGATATCAAACAGTAATCTTAGGATACAGTCAGCTTAAAATGACGTCGGCAGATATCAAACAGTAATCTTAGGATACAGTCAGCTTAAAATGACTCAGATGAGTGAATACTGTTCAGTTGTGCACTTTTGGTGAAGCTTTTGAGTTTTTGACGTCGGCAGATATCAAACAGTAATCTTAGGATACAGTCATCTTAAAATGACTGAATGTGAGTGAATACTGTTCAGTTGTGCTTCTTTGGTGAAGCTTTTGAGTTTTTGACGTCGGCAGATATCAAACAGTAATCTTAGGATACAGTCAGCTTAAAATGACGTCGGCAGATATCAAACAGTAATCTTAGGATATAGTCAGCTTAATATGACTGAATGTGAGTGAATACTGTTCAGTTGTGCTTTTTGGTGAAGCTTTTGAGTTTTTGACGTCGGCAGATATCAAACAGTAATCTTAGGATACAGTCAGCTTAAAATGACTCAGATGAGTGAATACTGTTCAGTTGTGCGTTTTTGGTGAAGCTTTTGAGTTTTTTAGGTCGGCAGATATCAAACATTAATCTTAGGATACAGTCAGCTTAAAATGACTGAATGTGAGTGAATACTGTTCAGTTGTGCATTTTTGGTGAAGCTTTTGAGTTTTTGACGTCGGCAGATATCAAACAGTAATCTTAGGATACAGTCAGCTTAAAATGACTGAATGTGAGTGAATACTGTTCAGTTGTGCGTTTTTGGTGAAGCTTTTGAGTTTTTGACGTCGGCAGAAATCAAACAGTAATGCTTGGATACAGTCAGCTTAAAATGACGTCGGCAGATATCAAACAGTAATCTTAGGATATAGTCAGCTTAATATGACTGAATGTGAGTGAATACTGTTCAGTTGTGCGTTTTTGGTGAAGCTTTTGAGTTTTTGACGTCGGCAGATATCAAACAGTAATCTTAGGATACAGTCATCTTAAACTGGCTCAGATGAGTGAATACTGTTCATTTGTACGTTTTTGGTGAAGCTTTTGAGTTTTCGACGTCGGCAGATATCAAACAGTAATCTTAGGATATAGTCACCTTAATATGACTGAATGTGAGTGAATACTGTTCAGTTGTGCGTTTTTGGTGAAGCTTTTGAGTTTTTGACGTCGGCAGATATCAAACAGTAATGCTTGGATACAGTCAGCTTAAAATGACGTCGGCAGATATCAAACAGTAATCTTAGGATATAGTCATCTTAATATGACTGAATGTGAGTGAATACTGTTCAGTTGTGCGTTTTTGGTGAAGCTTTTGAGTTTTTGACGTCGGCAGATATCAAACAGTAATCTTAGGATACAGTCAGCTTAAAATGACTGAATGTGAGTGAATACTGTTCAGTTGTGCGTTTTTGGTGAAGCTTTTGAGTTTTTGACGTCGGCAGATATCAAACAGTAATCTTAGGATACAGTCAGCTTAAAATGACTCAGATGAGTGAATACTGTTCAGTTGTGCGTTTTTGGTGAAGCTTTTGAGTTTTTGACGTCGGCAGATATCAAACAGTAATCTTTGGATACAGTCAGCTTAAAATGACTCAGATGAGTGAATACTGTTCAGTTGTGCGTTTTTGGTGAAGCTTTTGAGTTTTTCACGTCGGCAGATATCAAACAGTAATCTTAGGATACAGTCATCTTAAAATGACTGAATGTGAGTGAATACTGTTCAGTTGTGCGTTTTTGGTGAAGCTTTTGAGTTTTTGACGTCGGCAGATATCAAACAGTAATCTTAGGATACAGTCATCTTAAAATGACTCAGATGATTGAATACTGTTCAGTTGTGCGTTTTTGGTGAAGCTTTTGAGTTTTTGACGTCGGCAGATATCAAACAGTAATCTTAGGATACAGTCAGCTTAAAATGACTCAGATGAGTGAATACTGTTCAGTTGTGCGTTTTTGGTGAAGCTTTTGAGTTTTTGACGTCGGCAGATATCAAACAGTAATCTTAGGATACAGTCATCTTAAAATGACTGAATGTGAGTGAATACTGTTCAGTTGTGCGTTTTTGGTGAAGCTTTTGAGTTTTTGACATCACAGATATCAAACAGTAATCTTAGGATACAGTCAGCTTAAAATGACTGAATGTGAGTGAATACTGTTCAGTTGTGCGTTTTTGGTGAAGCTTTTGAGTTTTTGACGTCGGCAGATATCAAACAGTAATCTTAGGATACAGTCAGCTTAAAATGACGTCGGCAGATATCAAACAGTAATCTTAGGATATAGTCATCTTAATATGACTGAATGTGAGTGAATACTGTTCAGTTGTGCGTTTTTGGTGAAGCTTTTGAGTTTTTGACGTCGGCAGATATCAAACAGTAATCTTAGGATACAGTCAGCTTAAAATGACTGAATGTGAGTGAATACTGTTCAGTTGTGCGTTTTTGGTGAAGCTTTTGAGTTTTTGACGTCGGCAGATATCAAACAGTAATCTTAGGATACAGTCAGCTTAAAATGACTCAGATGAGTGAATACTGTTCAGTTGTGCGTTTTTGGTGAAGCTTTTGAGTTTTTGACGTCGGCAGATATCAAACAGTAATCTTAGGATACAGTCAGCTTAAAATGACTCAGATGAGTGAATACTGTTCAGTTGTGCGTTTTTGGTGAAGCTTTTGAGTTTTTGACGTCGGCAGATATCAAACAGTAATCTTAGGATACAGTCATCTTAAAATGACTGAATGTGAGTGAATACTGTTCAGTTGTGCGTTTTTGGTGAAGCTTTTGAGTTTTTGACGTCGGCAGATATCAAACAGTAATCTTAGGATACAGTCAGCTTAAAATGACTCAGATGAGTGAATACTGTTCAGTTGTGCGTTTTTGTTGAAGCTTTTGAGTTTTTGACGTCGGCAGATATCAAACAGTAATCTTAGGATACAGTCAGCTTAAAATGACTCAGATGAGTGAATACTGTTCAGTTGTGCGTTTTTGGTGAAGCTTTTGAGTTTTTGAGGTCGGCAGATATCAAACATTAATCTTAGGATACAGTCAGCTTAAAATGACTGAATGTGAGTGAATACTGTTCAGTTGTGCGTTTTTGGTGAAGCTTTTGAGTTTTTGACGTCGGCAGATATCAAACAGTAATCTTAGGATACAGTCAGCTTAAAATGACTCAGATGAGTGAATACTGTTCAGTTGTGCGTTTTTGGTGAAGCTTTTGAGTTTTTGACGTCGGCAGATATCAAACAGTAATCTTAGGATACAGTCAGCTTAAAATGACTCAGATGAGTGAATACTGTTCAGTTGTGCGTTTTTGGTGAAGCTTTTGAGTTTTTGACGTCGGCAGATATCAAACAGTAATCTTAGGATACAGTCATCTTAAAATGACTGAATGTGAGTGAATACTGTTCAGTTGTGCGTTTTTGGTGAAGCTTTTGAGTTTTTGACGTCGGCAGATATCAAACAGTAATCTTAGGATACAGTCAGCTTAAAATGACTCAGATGAGTGAATACTGTTCAGTTGTGCGTTTTTGTTGAAGCTTTTGAGTTTTTGACGTCGGCAGATATCAAACAGTAATCTTAGGATACAGTCAGCTTAAAATGACTCAGATGAGTGAATACTGTTCAGTTGTGCGTTTTTGGTGAAGCTTTTGAGTTTTTGAGGTCGGCAGATATCAAACATTAATCTTAGGATACAGTCAGCTTAAAATGACTGAATGTGAGTGAATACTGTTCAGTTGTGCGTTTTTGGTGAAGCTTTTGAGTTTTTGACGTCGGCAGATATCAAACAGTAATCTTAGGATACAGTCAGCTTAAAATGACTGAATGTGAGTGAATGTTGTGCGTTTTTGGTGAAGCTTTTGAGTTTTTGACGTCGGCAGATATCAAACAGTAATCTTAGGATACAGTCAGCTTAAAATGACGTCGGCAGATATCAAACAGTAATCTTAGGATATAGTCATCTTAATATGACTGAATGTGAGTGAATACTGTTCAGTTGTGCGTTTTTGGTGAAGCTTTTGAGTTTTTGACGTCGGCAGATATCAAACAGTAATCTTAGGATACAGTCAGCTTAAAATGACTCAGATGAATGAATACTGTTCAGTTGTGCGTTTTTGGTGAAGCTTTTGAGTTTTTGAGGTCGGCAGATATCAAATATTAATCTTAGGATACAGTCAGCTTAAAATGACTGAATGTGAGTGAATACTGTTCAGTTGTGCGTTTTTGGTGAAGCTTTTGAGTTTTTGACGTCGGCAGATATCAAACAGTAATCTTAGGATACAGTCAGCTTAAAATGACTCAGATGAATGAATACTGTTCAGTTGTGCGTTTTTGGTGAAGCTTTTGAGTTCTTGAGGTCGGCAGATATCAAACATTAATCTTAGGATACAGTCAGCTTAAAATGACTGAATGTGAGTGAATACTGTTCAGTTGTGCGTTTTTGGTGAAGCTTTTGAGTTTTTGACGTCGGCAGATATCAAACAGTAATCTTAGGATACAGTCAGCTTAAAATGACTCAGATGAGTGAATACTGTTCAGTTGTGCGTTTTTGTTGAAGCTTTTGAGTTTTTGACGTCGGCAGATATCAAACAGTAATCTTAGGATACAGTCATCTTAAAATGACTGAATGTGAGTGAATACTGTTCAGTTGTGCGTTTTTGGTGAAGCTTTTGAGTTTTTGACGTCGGCAGATATCAAACAGTAATCTTAGGATACAGTCAGCTTAAAATGACTGAATGTGAGTGAATACTGTTCAGTTGTGCGTTTTTGGTGAAGCTTTTGAGTTTTTGACGTCGGCAGATATCAAACAGTAATCTTAGGATACAGTCAGCTTAAAATGACTCAGATGAGTGAATACTGTTCAGTTGTGCACTTTTGGTGAAGCTTTTGAGTTTTTGACGTCGGCAGATATCAAACAGTAATCTTAGGATACAGTCATCTTAAAATGACTGAATGTGAGTGAATACTGTTCAGTTGTGCTTCTTTGGTGAAGCTTTTGAGTTTTTGACGTCGGCAGATATCAAACAGTAATCTTAGGATACAGTCAGCTTAAAATGACTCAGATGAGTGAATACTGTTCAGTTGTGCACTTTTGGTGAAGCTTTTGAGTTTTTGACGTCGGCAGATATCAAACAGTAATCTTAGGATAGAGTCATCTTAAAATGACTGAATGTGAGTGAATACTGTTCAGTTGTGCTTCTTTGGTGAAGCTTTTGAGTTTTTGAGGTCGGCAGATATCAAACATTAATCTTAGGATACAGTCAGCTTAAAATGACTGAATGTGAGTGAATACAGTTCAGTTGTGCGTTTTTGGTGAAGCTTTTGAGTTTTTGACGTCGGCAGATATCAAACAGTAATCTTAGGATACAGTCATCTTAAAATGACTCAGATGAGTGAATACTGTTCATTTGTGCTTCTTTGGTGAAGCTTTTGAGTTTTTGACGTCGGCAGATATCAAACAGTAATCTTAGGATACAGTCATCTTAAAATGACTCAGATGAGTGAATACTGTTCAGTTGTGCGTTTTGGTGAAGCTTTTGAGTTTTTGACGTCGGCAGATATCAAACAGTAATCTTACGATACAGTCATCTTAAAATGACTGAATGTGAGTGAATGTTGTGCGTTTTTGGTGAAGCTTTTGAGTTTTTAACGTCGGCAGATATCAAACAGTAATCTTAGGATACAGTCAGCTTAAAATGACGTCTGCAGATATCAAACAGTAATCTTAGGATATAGTCAGCTTAATATGACTGAATGTGAGTGAATACTGTTCAGTTGTGCGTTTTTGGTGAAGCTTTTGAGTTTTTGACGTCGGCAGATATCAAACAGTAATCTTTGGATACAGTCAGCTTAAAATGACGTCGGCAGATATCAAACAGTAATCTTAGGATATAGTCAGCTTAATATGACTGAATGTGAGTGAATACTGTTCAGTTGTGCTTTTTGGTGAAGCTTTTGAGTTTTTGACGTCGGCAGATATCAAACAGTAATCTTAGGATACAGTCAGCTTAAAATGACTCAGATGAGTGAATACTGTTCAGTTGTGCGTTTTTGGTGAAGCTTTTGAGTTTTTGAGGTCGGCAGATATCAAACATTAATCTTAGGATACAGTCAGCTTAAAATGACTGAATGTGAGTGAATACTGTTCAGTTGTGCGTTTTTGGTGAAGCTTTTGAGTTTTTGACGTCGGCAGATATCAAACAGTAATCTTAGGATACAGTCAGCTTAAAATGACTGAATGTGAGTGAATACTGTTCAGTTGTGCGTTTTTGGTGAAGCTTTTGAGTTTTTGACGTCGGCAGAAATCAAACAGTAATGCTTGGATACAGTCAGCTTAAAATGACGTCGGCAGATATCAAACAGTAATCTTAGGATATAGTCAGCTTAATATGACTGAATGTGAGTGAATACTGTTCAGTTGTGCGTTTTTGGTGAAGCTTTTGAGTTTTTGACGTCGGCAGATATCAAACAGTAATGCTTGGATACAGTCAGCTTAAAATGACGTCGGCAGATATCAAACAGTAATCTTAGGATACAGTCAGCTTAAAATGACTCAGATGAGTGAATACAGTTCAGTTGTGCACTTTTGGTGAAGCTATTGAGTTTTTGACGTCGGCAGATATCAAACAGTAATCTTAGGATACAGTCAGCTTAAAATGACTGAATGTGAGTGAATACTGTTCGTTGTGCGTTTTTGGTGAAGCTTTTGAGTTTTTGACGTCGGCAGATATCAAACAGTAATCTTAGGATACAGTCATCTTAAAATGACTGAATGTGAGTGAATACTGTTCGTTGTGCGTTTTTGGTGAAGCTTTTGAGTTTTTGACGTCGGCAGATATCAAACAGTAATCTTAGGATACAGTCAGCTTAAAATGACTCAGATGAGTGAATACTGTTCAGTTGTGCGTTTTTGGTGAAGCTTTTGAGTTTTTGACGTCGGCAGATAGCAAACAGTAATCTTAGGATACAGTCAGCTTAAAATGACTCACATGAGTGAATACTGTTCAGTTGTGCGTTTTTGGTGAAGCTTTTGAGTTTTTGAGGTCGGCAGATATCAAACATTAATCTTAGGATACAGTCAGCTTAAAATGACTGAATGTGAGTGAATACTGTTCAGTTGTGCGTTTTTGGTGAAGCTTTTGAGTTTTTGACGTCGGCAGATATCAAACAGTAATCTTAGGATACAGTCAGCTTAAAATGACTTCGGCAGATATCAAACAGTAATCTTAGGATATAGTCAGCTTAATATGACTGAATGTGAGTGAATACAGTTCAGTTGTGCGTTTTTGGTGAAGCTTTTGAGTTTTTGACGTCGGAAGATATCAAACAGTAATCTTAGGATACAGTCATCTTAAAATGACTGAATGTGAGTGAATACTGTTCAGTTGTGCGTTTTTGGTGAAGCTTTTGATTTTTTGACGTCGGCAGATATCAAACAGTAATCTTAGGATACAGTCAGCTTAAAATGACTCAGATGAGTGAATACTGTTCAGTTGTGCGTTTTTGTTGAAGCTTTTGAGTTTTTGACGTCGGCAGATATCAAACAGTAATCTTAGGATACAGTCAGCTTAAAATGACTGAATGTGAGTGAATACTGTTCAGTTGTGCGTTTTTGGTGAAGCTTTTGAGTTTTTGACGTCGGCAGATATCAAACAGTAATCTTAGGATACAGTCAGCTTAAAATGACTCAGATGAGTGAATACTGTTCAGTTGTGCGTTTTTGGTGAAGCTTTTGAGTTTTTGACGTCGGCAGATATCAAACAGTAATCTTAGGATACAGTCAGCTTAAAATGACTCAGATGAGTGAATACTGTTCAGTTGTGCGTTTTTGGTGAAGCTTTTGAGTTTTTGACGTCGGCAGATATCAAACAGTAATCTTAGGATACAGTCATCTTAAAATGACTGAATGTGAGTGAATACTGTTCAGTTGTGCGTTTTTGGTGAAGCTTTTGAGTTTTTGACGTCGGCAGATATCAAACAGTAATCTTAGGATACAGTCAGCTTAAAATGACTCAGATGAGTGAATACTGTTCAGTTGTGCGTTTTTGTTGAAGCTTTTGAGTTTTTGACGTCGGCAGATATCAAACAGTAATCTTAGGATACAGTCAGCTTAAAATGACTCAGATGAGTGAATACTGTTCAGTTGTGCGTTTTTGGTGAAGCTTTTGAGTTTTTGAGGTCGGCAGATATCAAACATTAATCTTAGGATACAGTCAGCTTAAAATGACTGAATGTGAGTGAATACTGTTCAGTTGTGCGTTTTTGGTGAAGCTTTTGAGTTTTTGACGTCGGCAGATATCAAACAGTAATCTTAGGATACAGTCAGCTTAAAATGACTGAATGTGAGTGAATGTTGTGCGTTTTTGGTGAAGCTTTTGAGTTTTTGACGTCGGCAGATATCAAACAGTAATCTTAGGATACAGTCAGCTTAAAATGACGTCGGCAGATATCAAACAGTAATCTTAGGATATAGTCATCTTAATATGACTGAATGTGAGTGAATACTGTTCAGTTGTGCGTTTTTGGTGAAGCTTTTGAGTTTTTGACGTCGGCAGATATCAAACAGTAATCTTAGGATACAGTCAGCTTAAAATGACTCAGATGAATGAATACTGTTCAGTTGTGCGTTTTTGGTGAAGCTTTTGAGTTTTTGAGGTCGGCAGATATCAAATATTAATCTTAGGATACAGTCAGCTTAAAATGACTGAATGTGAGTGAATACTGTTCAGTTGTGCGTTTTTGGTGAAGCTTTTGAGTTTTTGACGTCGGCAGATATCAAACAGTAATCTTAGGATACAGTCAGCTTAAAATGACTCAGATGAATGAATACTGTTCAGTTGTGCGTTTTTGGTGAAGCTTTTGAGTTCTTGAGGTCGGCAGATATCAAACATTAATCTTAGGATACAGTCATCTTAAAATGACTGAATGTGAGTGAATACTGTTCAGTTGTGCGTTTTTGGTGAAGCTTTTGAGTTTTTGACGTCGGCAGATATCAAACAGTAATCTTAGGATACAGTCAGCTTAAAATGACTCAGATGAGTGAATACTGTTCAGTTGTGCGTTTTTGTTGAAGCTTTTGAGTTTTTGACGTCGGCAGATATCAAACAGTAATCTTAGGATACAGTCATCTTAAAATGACTGAATGTGAGTGAATACTGTTCAGTTGTGCGTTTTTGGTGAAGCTTTTGAGTTTTTGACGTCGGCAGATATCAAACAGTAATCTTAGGATACAGTCAGCTTAAAATGACTGAATGTGAGTGAATACTGTTCAGTTGTGCGTTTTTGGTGAAGCTTTTGAGTTTTTGACGTCGGCAGATATCAAACAGTAATCTTAGGATACAGTCAGCTTAAAATGACTCAGATGAGTGAATACTGTTCAGTTGTGCACTTTTGGTGAAGCTTTTGAGTTTTTGACGTCGGCAGATATCAAACAGTAATCTTAGGATACAGTCATCTTAAAATGACTGAATGTGAGTGAATACTGTTCAGTTGTGCTTCTTTGGTGAAGCTTTTGAGTTTTTGACGTCGGCAGATATCAAACAGTAATCTTAGGATACAGTCAGCTTAAAATGACTCAGATGAGTGAATACTGTTCAGTTGTGCACTTTTGGTGAAGCTTTTGAGTTTTTGACGTCGGCAGATATCAAACAGTAATCTTAGGATAGAGTCATCTTAAAATGACTGAATGTGAGTGAATACTGTTCAGTTGTGCTTCTTTGGTGAAGCTTTTGAGTTTTTGAGGTCGGCAGATATCAAACATTAATCTTAGGATACAGTCAGCTTAAAATGACTGAATGTGAGTGAATACTGTTCAGTTGTGCGTTTTTGGTGAAGCTTTTGAGTTTTTGACGTCGGCAGATATCAAACAGTAATCTTAGGATACAGTCATCTTAAAATGACTCAGATGAGTGAATACTGTTCATTTGTGCTTCTTTGGTGAAGCTTTTGAGTTTTTGACGTCGGCAGATATCAAACAGTAATCTTAGGATACAGTCATCTTAAAATGACTCAGATGAGTGAATACTGTTCAGTTGTGCGTTTTGGTGAAGCTTTTGAGTTTTTGACGTCGGCAGATATCAAACAGTAATCTTACGATACAGTCATCTTAAAATGACTGAATGTGAGTGAATACTGTTCAGTTGTGCGTTTTTGGTGAAGCTTTTGAGTTTTTGACGTCGGCAGATATCAAACAGTAATCTTAGGATACAGTCAGCTTAAAATGACGTCTGCAGATATCAAACAGTAATCTTAGGATATAGTCAGCTTAATATGACTGAATGTGAGTGAATACTGTTCAGTTGTGCTTTTTGGTGAAGCTTTTGAGTTTTTGACGTCGGCAGATATCAAACAGTAATCTTAGGATACAGTCAGCTTAAAATGACTCAGATGAGTGAATACTGTTCAGTTGTGCGTTTTTGGTGAAGCTTTTGAGTTTTTGAGGTCGGCAGATATCAAACATTAATCTTAGGATACAGTCAGCTTAAAATGACTGAATGTGAGTGAATACTGTTCAGTTGTGCGTTTTTGGTGAAGCTTTTGAGTTTTTGACGTCGGCAGATATCAAACAGTAATCTTAGGATACAGTCAGCTTAAAATGACTGAATGTGAGTGAATACTGTTCAGTTGTGCGTTTTTGGTGAAGCTTTTGAGTTTTTGACGTCGGCAGAAATCAAACAGTAATGCTTGGATACAGTCAGCTTAAAATGACGTCGGCAGATATCAAACAGTAATCTTAGGATATAGTCAGCTTAATATGACTGAATGTGAGTGAATACTGTTCAGTTGTGCGTTTTTGGTGAAGCTTTTGAGTTTTTGACGTCGGCAGATATCAAACAGTAATGCTTGGATACAGTCAGCTTAAAATGACGTCGGCAGATATCAAACAGTAATCTTAGGATACAGTCAGCTTAAAATGACTCAGATGAGTGAATACAGTTCAGTTGTGCACTTTTGGTGAAGCTTTTGAGTTTTTGACGTCGGCAGATATCAAACAGTAATCTTAGGATACAGTCAGCTTAAAATGACTGAATGTGAGTGAATACTGTTCGTTGTGCGTTTTTGGTGAAGCTTTTGAGTTTTTGACGTCGGCAGATATCAAACAGTAATCTTAGGATACAGTCATCTTAAAATGACTGAATGTGAGTGAATACTGTTCGTTGTGCGTTTTTGGTGAAGCTTTTGAGTTTTTGACGTCGGCAGATATCAAACAGTAATCTTAGGATACAGTCAGCTTAAAATGACTCAGATGAGTGAATACTGTTCAGTTGTGCGTTTTTGGTGAAGCTTTTGAGTTTTTGACGTCGGCAGATAGCAAACAGTAATCTTAGGATACAGTCAGCTTAAAATGACTCACATGAGTGAATACTGTTCAGTTGTGCGTTTTTGGTGAAGCTTTTGAGTTTTTGAGGTCGGCAGATATCAAACATTAATCTTAGGATACAGTCAGCTTAAAATGACTGAATGTGAGTGAATACTGTTCAGTTGTGCGTTTTTGGTGAAGCTTTTGAGTTTTTGACGTCGGCAGATATCAAACAGTAATCTTAGGATACAGTCAGCTTAAAATGACTTCGGCAGATATCAAACAGTAATCTTAGGATATAGTCAGCTTAATATGACTGAATGTGAGTGAATACAGTTCAGTTGTGCGTTTTTGGTGAAGCTTTTGAGTTTTTGACGTCGGAAGATATCAAACAGTAATCTTAGGATACAGTCATCTTAAAATGACTGAATGTGAGTGAATACTGTTCGTTGTGCGTTTTTGGTGAAGCTTTTGAGTTTTTGACGTCGGCAGATATCAAACAGTAATCTTAGGATACATTGAGCTTAAAATGACGTCGGCAGATATCAAACAGTAATCTTAGGATACAGTCAGCTTAAAATGACTCAGATGAGTGAATACTGTTCAGTTGTGCGTTTTTGGTGAAGCTTTTGAGTTTTTGAGGTCGGCAGATATCAAACATTAATCTTAGGATACAGTCAGCTTAAAATGACTGAATGTGAGTGAATACTGTTCAGTTGTGCGTTTTTGGTGAAGCTTTTGAGTTTTTGACGTCGGCAGATATCAAACAGTAATCTTAGGATACAGTCAGCTTAAAATGACTTCGGCAGATATCAAACAGTAATCTTAGGATATAGTCAGCTTAATATGACTGAATGTGAGTGAATACAGTTCAGTTGTGCGTTTTTGGTGAAGCTTTTGAGTTTTTGACGTCGGAAGATATCAAACAGTAATCTTAGGATACAGTCATCTTAAAATGACTGAATGTGAGTGAATACTGTTCGTTGTGCGTTTTTGGTGAAGCTTTTGAGTTTTTGACGTCGGCAGATATCAAACAGTAATCTTAGGATACATTGAGCTTAAAATGACGTCGGCAGATATCAAACAGTAATCTTAGGATACAGTCAGCTTAAAATGACTCAGATGAGTGAATACTGTTCAGTTGTGCGTTTTTGGTGAAGCTTTTGAGTTTTTGAGGTCGGCAGATATCAAACATTAATCTTAGGATACAGTCAGCTTAAAATGACTGAATGTGAGTGAATACTGTTCAGTTGTGCGTTTTTGGTGAAGCTTTTGAGTTTTTGACGTCGGCAGATATCAAACAGTAATCTTAGGATACAGTCAGCTTAAAATGACTGAATGTGAGTAAATGTTGTGCGTTTTTGGTGAAGCTTTTGAGTTTTTGACGTCGGCAGATATCAAACAGTAATCTTAGGATACAGTCAGCTTAAAATGACGTCGGCAGATATCAAACAGTAATCTTAGGATATAGTCATCTTAATATGACTGAATGTGAGTGAATACTGTTCAGTTGTGCGTTTTTGGTGAAGCTTTTGAGTTTTTGACGTCGGCAGATATCAAACAGTAATCTTAGGATACAGTCATCTTAAAATGACTCAGATGAATGAATACTGTTCAGTTGTGCGTTTTTGGTGAAGCTTTTGAGTTTTTGAGGTCGGCAGATATCAAATATTAATCTTAGGATACAGTCAGCTTAAAATGACTGAATGTGAGTGAATACTGTTCAGTTGTGCGTTTTTGGTGAAGCTTTTGAGTTTTTGACGTCGGCAGATATCAAACAGTAATCTTAGGATACAGTCAGCTTAAAATGACTCAGATGAATGAATACTGTTCAGTTGTGCGTTTTTGGTGAAGCTTTTGAGTTCTTGAGGTCGGCAGATATCAAACATTAATCTTAGGATACAGTCAGCTTAAAATGACTGAATGTGAGTGAATACTGTTCAGTTGTGCGTTTTTGGTGAAGCTTTTGAGTTTTTGACGTCGGCAGATATCAAACAGTAATCTTAGGATACAGTCAGCTTAAAATGACTCAGATGAGTGAATACTGTTCAGTTGTGCGTTTTTGTTGAAGCTTTTGAGTTTTTGACGTCGGCAGATATCAAACAGTAATCTTAGGATACAGTCATCTTAAAATGACTGAATGTGAGTGAATACTGTTCAGTTGTGCGTTTTTGGTGAAGCTTTTGAGTTTTTGAGGTCGGCAGATATCAAACATTAATCTTAGGATACAGTCAGCTTAAAATGACTGAATGTGAGTGAATACTGTTCAGTTGTCCGTTTTTGGTGAAGCTTTTGAGTTTTTGACGTCGGCAGAAATCAAACAGTAATGCTTGGATACAGTCAGCTTAAAATGACGTCGGCAGATATCAAACAGTAATCTTAGGATATAGTCAGCTTAATATGACTGAATGTGAGTGAATACTGTTCAGTTGTGCGTTTTTGGTGAAGCTTTTGAGTTTTTGACGTCGGCAGATATCAAACAGTAATGCTTGGATACAGTCAGCTTAAAATGACGTCGGCAGATATCAAACAGTAATCTTAGGATACAGTCAGCTTAAAATGACTCAGATGAGTGAATACAGTTCAGTTGTGCACTTTTGGTGAAGCTATTGAGTTTTTGACGTCGGCAGATATCAAACAGTAATCTTAGGATACAGTCAGCTTAAAATGACTCAGATGAGTGAATACTGTTCAGTTGTGCGTTTTTGGTGAAGCTTTTGAGTTTTTGACGTCGGCAGATAGCAAACAGTAATCTTAGGATACAGTCATCTTAAAATGACTGAATGTGAGTGAATACTGTTCAGTTGTGCGTTTTTGGTGAAGCTTTTGAGTTTTTGACGTCGGCAGATATCAAACAGTAATCTTAGGATACAGTCAGCTTAAAATGACTCAGATGAGTGAATACTGTTCAGTTGTGCGTTTTTGTTGAAGCTTTTGAGTTTTTGACGTCGGCAGATATCAAACAGTAATCTTTGGATACAGTCAGCTTGAAATGACGTCGGCAGATATCAAACAGTAATCTTAGGATATAGTCAGCCTAATATGACTGAATGTGAGTGAATACTGTTCAGTTGTGCGTTTTTGGTGAAGCTTTTGAGTTTTTGACGTCGGCAGATATCAAACAGTAATCTTAGGATACAGTCATCTTAAAATGACTGAATGTGAGTGAATACTGTTCGTTGTGCGTTTTTGGTGAAGCTTTTGAGTTTTTGACGTCGGCAGATATCAAACAGTAATCTTAGGATACATTGAGCTTAAAATGACGTCGGCAGATATCAAACAGTAATCTTAGGATACAGTCATCTTAAAATGACTGAATGTGAGTGAATACTGTTCGTTGTGCGTTTTTGGTGAAGCTTTTGAGTTTTTGACGTCGGCAGATATCAAACAGTAATCTTAGGATACAGTCATCTTAAAATGACTGAATGTGAGTGAATACTGTTCGTTGTGCGTTTTTGGTGAAGCTTTTGAGTTTTTGACGTCGGCAGATATCAAACAGTAATCTTAGGATACAGTCAGCTTAAAATGACTCAGATGAGTGAATACTGTTCAGTTGTGCGTTTTTGGTGAAGCTTTTGAGTTTTTGACGTCGGCAGATAGCAAACAGTAATCTTAGGATACAGTCAGCTAAAAATGACTCACATGAGTGAATACTGTTCAGTTGTGCGTTTTTGGTGAAGCTTTTGAGTTTTTGAGGTCGGCAGATATCAAACATTAATCTTAGGATACAGTCAGCTTAAAATGACTGAATGTGAGTGAATACTGTTCAGTTGTGCGTTTTTGGTGAAGCTTTTGAGTTTTTGACGTCGGCAGATATCAAACAGTAATCTTAGGATACAGTCAGCTTAAAATGACTTCGGCAGATATCAAACAGTAATCTTAGGATATAGTCAGCTTAATATGACTGAATGTGAGTGAATACAGTTCAGTTGTGCGTTTTTGGTGAAGCTTTTGAGTTTTTGACGTCGGCAGATATCAAACAGTAATCTTAGGATACAGTCATCTTAAAATGACTGAATGTGAGTGAATACTGTTCAGTTGTGCGTTTTTGGTGAAGCTTTTGAGTTTTTGACGTCGGCAGATATCAAACAGTAATCTTAGGATACAGTCAGCTTAAAATGACTCAGATGAGTGAATACTGTTCAGTTGTGCGTTTTTGTTGAAGCTTTTGAGTTTTTGACGTCGGCAGATATCAAACAGTAATCTTTGGATACAGTCAGCTTAATATGACTGAATGTGAGTGAATACTGTTCAGTTGTGCGTTTTTGGTGAAGCTTTTGAGTTTTTGACGTCGGCAGATATCAAACAGTAATCTTAGGATACAGTCATCTTAAAATGACTGAATGTGAGTGAATACTGTTCGTTGTGCGTTTTTGGTGAAGCTTTTGAGTTTTTGACGTCGGCAGATATCAAACAGTAATCTTAGGATACAGTCATCTTAAAATGACTGAATGTGAGTGAATACTGTTCGTTGTGCGTTTTTGGTGAAGCTTTTGAGTTTTTGACGTCGGCAGATATCAAACAGTAATCTTAGGATACAGTCAGCTTAAAATGACTCAGATGAGTGAATACTGTTCAGAATCAACAGTTGTGCGTTTTTGGTGAAGCTTTTGAGTTTTTGACGTCGGCAGATATCAAACAGTAATCTTAGGATACAGTCAGTTTAAAATGACTGAATGTGAGTGAATACTGTTCAGTTGTGCGTTTTTGGTGAAGCTTTTGAGTTTTTGACGTCGGCAGATATCAAACAGTAATCTTAGGATACAGTCAGCTTAAAATGACTCAGATGAGTGAATACTGTTCAGTTGTGCACTTTTGGTGAAGCTTTTGAGTTTTTGACGTCGGCAGATATCAAACAGTAATCTTAGGATACAGTCATCTTAAAATGACGTCGGCAGATATCAAACATTAATCTTAGGATACAGTCAGCTTAAAATGACTGAATGTGAGTGAATACTGTTCAGTTGTGCGTTTTTGGTGAAGCTTTTGAGTTTTTGACGTCGGCAGATATCAAACAGTAATCTTAGGATACAGTCAGCTTAAAATGACTGAATGTGAGTGAATACTGTTCAGTTGTGCGTTTTTGGTGAAGCTTTTGAGTTTTTGACGTCGGCAGATATCAAACAGTAATCTTAGGATACAGTCAGCTTAAAATGACTCAGATGAGTGAATACTGTTCAGTTGTGCGTTTTTGGTGAAGCTTTTGAGTTTTTGACGTCGGCAGATATCAAACAGTAATCTTAGGATACAGTCATCTTAAAATGACTGAATGTGAGTGAATACTGTTCAGTTGTGCGTTTTTGGTGAAGCTTTTGAGTTTTTGACGTCGGCAGATATCAAACAGTAATCTTAGGATACAGTCAGCTTAAAATGACGTCGGCAGATATCAAACAGTAATCTTAGGATATAGTCAGCTTAATATGACTGAATGTGAGTGAATACTGTTCAGTTGTGCGTTTTTGGTGAAGCTTTTGAGTTTTTGACGTCGGCAGATATCAAACAGTAATCTTAGGATACAGTCATCTTAAAATGACTGAATGTGAGTGAATACTGTTCAGTTGTGCGTTTTTGGTGAAGCTTTTGAGTTTTTGACGTCGGCAGATATCAAACAGTAATCTTAGGATACAGTCAGCTTAAAATGACTCAGATGAGTGAATACTGTTCAGTTGTGCGTTTTTGGTGAAGCTTTTGAGTTTTTGACGTCGGCAGATATCAAACAGTAATCTTAGGATACAGTCAGCTTAAAATGACTCAGATGAGTGAATACTGTTCAGTTGTGCGTTTTTGGTGAAGCTTTTGAGTTTTTGACGTCGGCAGATATCAAACAGTAATCTTAGGATACAGTCATCTTAAAATGACTCAGATGAGTTAATACTGTTCAGTTGTGCTTCTTTGGTGAAGCTTTTGAGTTTTTGACGTCGGCAGATATCAAACAGTAATCTTAGGATACAGTCAGCTTAAAATGACTCAGATGAGTGAATACTGTTCAGTTGTGCGTTTTGGTGAAGCTTTTGAGTTTTTGACGTCGGCAGATATCAAACAGTAATCTTAGGATACAGTCAGCTTAAAATGACTCAGATGAGTGAATACAGTTCAGTTGTGCACTTTTGGTGAAGCTATTGAGTTTTTGACGTCGGCAGATATCAAACAGTAATCTTAGGATACAGTCATCTTAAAATGACTGAATGTGAGTGAATACTGTTCAATTGTGCTTCTTTGGTGAAGCTTTTGAGTTTTTGACGTCGGCAGATATCAAACAGTAATCTTAGGATACATTCAGCTTAAAATGACTCAGATGAGTGAATACTGTTCAGTTGTGCGTTTTTGGTGAAGCTTTTGAGTTTTTGACGTCGGCAGATAGCAAACAGTAATCTTAGGATACAGTCATCTTAAAATGACTCACATGAGTGAATACTGTTCAGTTGTGCGTTTTTGGTGAAGCTTTTGAGTTTTTGAGGTCGGCAGATATCAAACATTAATCTTAGGATACAGTCAGCTTAAAATGACTGAATGTGAGTGAATACTGTTCAGTTGTGCGTTTTTGGTGAACCTTTTGAGTTTTTGACGTCGGCAGATATCAAACAGTAATCTTAGGATACAGTCAGCTTAAAATGACTTCGGCAGATATCAAACAGTAATCTTAGGATATAGTCAGCTTAATATGACTGAATGTGAGTGAATACAGTTCAGTTGTGCGTTTTTGGTGAAGCTTTTGAGTTTTTGACGTCGGCAGATATCAAACAGTAATCTTAGGATACAGTCATCTTAAAATGACTGAATGTGAGTGAATACTGTTCAGTTGTGCGTTTTTGGTGAAGCTTTTGAGTTTTTGACGTCGGCAGATATCAAACAGTAATCTTAGGATACAGTCAGCTTAAAATGACTCAGATGAGTGAATACTGTTCAGTTGTGCGTTTTTGTTGAAGCTTTTGAGTTTTTGACGTCGGCAGATATCAAACAGTAATCTTTGGATACAGTCAGCTTAAAATGACGTCGGCAGATATCAAACATTAATCTTAGGATACAGTCAGCTTAAAATGACTGAATGTGAGTGAATACTGTTCAGTTGTGCGTTTTTGGTGAAGCTTTTGAGTTTTTGACGTCGGCAGATATCAAACAGTAATCTTAGGATACAGTCAGCTTAAAATGACTGAATGTGAGTGAATACTGTTCAGTTGTGCGTTTTTGGTGAAGCTTTTGAGTTTTTGACGTCGGCAGATATCAAACAGTAATCTTAGGATACAGTCAGCTTAAAATGACTCAGATGAGTGAATACTGTTCAGTTGTGCGTTTTTGGTGAAGCTTTTGAGTTTTTGACGTCGGCAGATATCAAACAGTAATCTTAGGATACAGTCATCTTAAAATGACTGAATGTGAGTGAATACTGTTCAGTTGTGCGTTTTTGGTGAAGCTTTTGAGTTTTTGACGTCGGCAGATATCAAACAGTAATCTTAGGATACAGTCAGCTTAAAATGACGTCGGCAGATATCAAACAGTAATCTTAGGATATAGTCAGCTTAATATGACTGAATGTGAGTGAATACTGTTCAGTTGTGCGTTTTTGGTGAAGCTTTTGAGTTTTTGACGTCGGCAGATATCAAACAGTAATCTTAGGATACAGTCATCTTAAAATGACTGAATGTGAGTGAATACTGTTCAGTTGTGCGTTTTTGGTGAAGCTTTTGAGTTTTTGACGTCGGCAGATATCAAACAGTAATCTTAGGATACAGTCAGCTTAAAATGACTCAGATGAGTGAATACTGTTCAGTTGTGCGTTTTTGGTGAAGCTTTTGAGTTTTTGACGTCGGCAGATATCAAACAGTAATCTTAGGATACAGTCAGCTTAAAATGACTCAGATGAGTGAATACTGTTCAGTTGTGCGTTTTTGGTGAAGCTTTTGAGTTTTTGACGTCGGCAGATATCAAACAGTAATCTTAGGATACAGTCATCTTAAAATGACTCAGATGAGTTAATACTGTTCAGTTGTGCTTCTTTGGTGAAGCTTTTGAGTTTTTGACGTCGGCAGATATCAAACAGTAATCTTAGGATACAGTCAGCTTAAAATGACTCAGATGAGTGAATACTGTTCAGTTGTGCGTTTTGGTGAAGCTTTTGAGTTTTTGACGTCGGCAGATATCAAACAGTAATCTTAGGATACAGTCAGCTTAAAATGACTCAGATGAGTGAATACAGTTCAGTTGTGCACTTTTGGTGAAGCTATTGAGTTTTTGACGTCGGCAGATATCAAACAGTAATCTTAGGATACAGTCATCTTAAAATGACTGAATGTGAGTGAATACTGTTCAATTGTGCTTCTTTGGTGAAGCTTTTGAGTTTTTGACGTCGGCAGATATCAAACAGTAATCTTAGGATACAGTCAGCTTAAAATGACTCAGATGAGTGAATACTGTTCAGTTGTGCGTTTTTGGTGAAGCTTTTGAGTTTTTGACGTCGACAGATAGCAAACAGTAATCTTAGGATACAGTCATCTTAAAATGACTCACATGAGTGAATACTGTTCAGTTGTGCGTTTTTGGTGAAGCTTTTGAGTTTTTGAGGTCGGCAGATATCAAACATTAATCTTAGGATACAGTCAGCTTAAAATGACTGAATGTGAGTGAATACTGTTCAGTTGTGCGTTTTTGGTGAACCTTTTGAGTTTTTGACGTCGGCAGATATCAAACAGTAATCTTAGGATACAGTCAGCTTAAAATGACTTCGGCAGATATCAAACAGTAATCTTAGGATATAGTCAGCTTAATATGACTGAATGTGAGTGAATACAGTTCAGTTGTGCGTTTTTGGTGAAGCTTTTGAGTTTTTGACGTCGGCAGATATCAAACAGTAATCTTAGGATACAGTCATCTTAAAATGACTGAATGTGAGTGAATACTGTTCAGTTGTGCGTTTTTGGTGAAGCTTTTGAGTTTTTGACGTCGGCAGATATCAAACAGTAATCTTAGGATACAGTCAGCTTAAAATGACTCAGATGAGTGAATACTGTTCAGTTGTGCGTTTTTGTTGAAGCTTTTGAGTTTTTGACGTCGGCAGATATCAAACAGTAATCTTTGGATACAGTCAGCTTAATATGACTGAATGTGAGTGAATACTGTTCAGTTGTGCGTTTTTGGTGAAGCTTTTGAGTTTTTGACGTCGGCAGATATCAAACAGTAATCTTAGGATACAGTCAGCTTAAAATGACTCAGATGAGTGAATACTGTTCAGTTGTGCGTTTTTGGTGAAGCTTTTGAGTTTTTGACGTCGGCAGATATCAAACAGTAATCTTAGGATACAGTCATCTTAAAATGACTGAATGTGAGTGAATACTGTTCAGTTGTGCGTTTTTGGTGAAGCTTTTGAGTTTTTGACGTCGGCAGATATCAAACAGTAATCTTAGGATACAGTCAGCTTAAAATGACTCACATGAGTGAATACTGTTCAGTTGTGCGTTTTTGTTGAAGCTTTTGAGTTTTTGACGTCGGCAGATATCAAACAGTAATCTTTGGATACAGTCAGCTTAATATGACTGAATGTGAGTGAATACTGTTCAGTTGTGCGTTTTTGGTGAAGCTTTTGAGTTTTTGACGTCGGCAGATATCAAACAGTAATCTTAGGATACAGTCAGCTTAAAATGACTCAGATGAGTGAATACTGTTCAGTTGTGCGTTTTTGGTGAAGCTTTTGAGTTTTTGACGTCGGCAGATATCAAACAGTAATCTTAGGATACAGTCATCTTAAAATGACTGAATGTGAGTGAATACTGTTCAGTTGTGCGTTTTTGTTGAAGCTTTTGAGTTTTTGACGTCGGCAGATATCAAACAGTAATCTTTGGATACAGTCAGCTTAAAATGACGTCGGCAGATATCAAACAGTAATCTTAGGATACAGTCAGCTTAAAATGACTCAGATGAGTGAATACAGTTCAGTTGTGCACTTTTGGTGAAGCTATTGAGTTTTTGACGTCGGCAGATATCAAACAGTAATCTTAGGATACAGTCATCTTAAAATGACTGAATGTGAGTGAATACTGTTCAATTGTGCTTCTTTGGTGAAGCTTTTGAGTTTTTGACGTCGGCAGATATCAAACAGTAATCTTAGGATACAGTCAGCTTAAAATGACTCAGATGAGTGAATACTGTTCAGTTGTGCGTTTTTGGTGAAGCTTTTGAGTTTTTGACGTCGACAGATAGCAAACAGTAATCTTAGGATACAGTCATCTTAAAATGACTCACATGAGTGAATACTGTTCAGTTGTGCGTTTTTGGTGAAGCTTTTGAGTTTTTGAGGTCGGCAGATATCAAACATTAATCTTAGGATACAGTCAGCTTAAAATGACTGAATGTGAGTGAATACTGTTCAGTTGTGCGTTTTTGGTGAACCTTTTGAGTTTTTGACGTCGGCAGATATCAAACAGTAATCTTAGGATACAGTCAGCTTAAAATGACTTCGGCAGATATCAAACAGTAATCTTAGGATATAGTCAGCTTAATATGACTGAATGTGAGTGAATACAGTTCAGTTGTGCGTTTTTGGTGAAGCTTTTGAGTTTTTGACGTCGGCAGATATCAAACAGTAATCTTAGGATACAGTCATCTTAAAATGACTGAATGTGAGTGAATACTGTTCAGTTGTGCGTTTTTGGTGAAGCTTTTGAGTTTTTGACGTCGGCAGATATCAAACAGTAATCTTAGGATACAGTCAGCTTAAAATGACTCAGATGAGTGAATACTGTTCAGTTGTGCGTTTTTGTTGAAGCTTTTGAGTTTTTGACGTCGGCAGATATCAAACAGTAATCTTTGGATACAGTCAGCTTAATATGACTGAATGTGAGTGAATACTGTTCAGTTGTGCGTTTTTGGTGAAGCTTTTGAGTTTTTGACGTCGGCAGATATCAAACAGTAATCTTAGGATACAGTCAGCTTAAAATGACTCAGATGAGTGAATACTGTTCAGTTGTGCGTTTTTGGTGAAGCTTTTGAGTTTTTGACGTCGGCAGATATCAAACAGTAATCTTAGGATACAGTCATCTTAAAATGACTGAATGTGAGTGAATACTGTTCAGTTGTGCGTTTTTGGTGAAGCTTTTGAGTTTTTGACGTCGGCAGATATCAAACAGTAATCTTAGGATACAGTCAGCTTAAAATGACTCACATGAGTGAATACTGTTCAGTTGTGCGTTTTTGTTGAAGCTTTTGAGTTTTTGACGTCGGCAGATATCAAACAGTAATCTTTGGATACAGTCATCTTAAAATGACTCACATGAGTGAATACTGTTCAGTTGTGCGTTTTTGGTGAAGCTTTTGAGTTTTTGAGGTCGGCAGATATCAAACATTAATCTTAGGATACAGTCAGCTTAAAATGACTGAATGTGAGTGAATACTGTTCAGTTGTGCGTTTTTGGTGAACCTTTTGAGTTTTTGACGTCGGCAGATATCAAACAGTAATCTTAGGATACAGTCAGCTTAAAATGACTTCGGCAGATATCAAACAGTAATCTTAGGATATAGTCAGCTTAATATGACTGAATGTGAGTGAATACAGTTCAGTTGTGCGTTTTTGGTGAAGCTTTTGAGTTTTTGACGTCGGCAGATATCAAACAGTAATCTTAGGATACAGTCATCTTAAAATGACTGAATGTGAGTGAATACTGTTCAGTTGTGCGTTTTTGGTGAAGCTTTTGAGTTTTTGACGTCGGCAGATATCAAACAGTAATCTTAGGATACAGTCAGCTTAAAATGACTCAGATGAGTGAATACTGTTCAGTTGTGCGTTTTTGTTGAAGCTTTTGAGTTTTTGACGTCGGCAGATATCAAACAGTAATCTTTGGATACAGTCAGCTTAATATGACTGAATGTGAGTGAATACTGTTCAGTTGTGCGTTTTTGGTGAAGCTTTTGAGTTTTTGACGTCGGCAGATATCAAACAGTAATCTTAGGATACAGTCAGCTTAAAATGACTCAGATGAGTGAATACTGTTCAGTTGTGCGTTTTTGGTGAAGCTTTTGAGTTTTTGACGTCGGCAGATATCAAACAGTAATCTTAGGATACAGTCATCTTAAAATGACTGAATGTGAGTGAATACTGTTCAGTTGTGCGTTTTTGGTGAAGCTTTTGAGTTTTTGACGTCGGCAGATATCAAACAGTAATCTTAGGATACAGTCAGCTTAAAATGACTCACATGAGTGAATACTGTTCAGTTGTGCGTTTTTGTTGAAGCTTTTGAGTTTTTGACGTCGGCAGATATCAAACAGTAATCTTTGGATACAGTCAGCTTAAAATGACGTCGGCAGATATCAAACAGTAATCTTAGGATATAGTCATCTTAATATGACTGAATGTGAGTGAATACTGTTCAGTTGTGCGTTTTTGGTGAAGCTTTTGAGTTTTTGACGTCGGCAGATAGCAAACAGTAATCTTAGGATACAGTCAGCTTAAAATGACTCACATGAGTGAATACTGTTCAGTTGTGCGTTTTTGGTGAAGCTTTTGAGTTTTTGACGTCGGCAGATATCAAACATTAATCTTAGGATACAGTCAGCTTAAAATGACTGAATGTGAGTGAATACTGTTCAGTTGTGCGTTTTTGGTGAAGCTTTTGAGATTTTGACGTCGGCAGATATCAAACAGTAATCTTAGGATACAGTCAGCTTAAAATGACTGAATGTGAGTGAATACTGTTCAGTTGTGCGTTTTTGGTGAAGCTTTTGAGTTTTTGACGTCGGCAGATATCAAACAGTAATCTTAGGATACAGTCAGCTTAAAATGACTCAGATGAGTGAATACTGTTCAGTTGTGCGTTTTTGGTGAAGCTTTTGAGTTTTTGACGTCGGCAGATATCAAACAGTAATCTTAGGATACAGTCATCTTAAAATGACTGAATGTGAGTGAATACTGTGCGTTTTTGGTGAAGCTTTTGAGTTTTTGACGTCGGCAGATATCAAACAGTAATCTTAGGATACAGTCAGCTTAAAATGACGTCGGCAGATATCAAACAGTAATCTTAGGATATAGTCAGCTTAATATGACTGAATGTGAGTGAATACTGTTCAGTTGTGCGTTTTTGGTGAAGCTTTTGAGTTTTTGACGTCGGCAGATATCAAACAGTAATCTTAGGATACAGTCATCTTAAAATGACTGAATGTGAGTGAATACTGTTCAGTTGTGCGTTTTTGGTGAAGCTTTTGAGTTTTTGACGTCGGCAGATATCAAACAGTAATCTTAGGATACAGTCAGCTTAAAATGACTCAGATGAGTGAATACTGTTCAGTTGTGCGTTTTTGTTGAAGCTTTTGAGTTTTTGACGTCGGCAGATATCAAACAGTAATCTTAGGATACAGTCATCTTAAAATGACTGAATGTGAGTGAATACTGTTCAGTTGTGCGTTTTTGGTGAAGCTTTTGAGTTTTTGACGTCGGCAGATATCAAACAGTAATTTTAGGATACAGTCAGCTTAAAATGACTCAGATGAGTGAATACTGTTCAGTTGTGCGTTTTTGTTGAAGCTTTTGAGTTTTTGACGTCGGCAGATATCAAACAGTAATCTTAGGATACAGTCATCTTAAAATGACTGAATGTGAGTGAATACTGTTCAGTTGTGCGTTTTTGGTGAAGCTTTTGAGTTTTTGACGTCGGCAGATATCAAACAGTAATCTTAGGATACAGTCAGCTTAAAATGACTCAGATGAGTGAATACTGTTCAGTTGTGCGTTTTTGTTGAAGCTTTTGAGTTTTTGACGTCGGCAGATATCAAACAGTAATCTTTGGATACAGTCAGCTTAAAATGACGTCGGCAGATATCAAACAGTAATCTTAGGATATAGTCAGCTTAATATGACTGAATGTGAGTGAATACTTTTCAGTTGTGCGTTTTTGGTGAAGCTTTTGAGTTTTTGACGTCGGCAGATATCAAACAGTAATCTTAGGATACAGTCAGCTTAAAATGACTGAATGTGAGTGAATACTTTTCAGTTGTGCGTTTTTGGTGAAGCTTTTGAGTTTTTGACGTCGGCAGATATCAAACAGTAATCTTAGGATACAGTCAGCTTAAAATGACTCAGATGAGTGAATACTGTTCAGTTGTGCACTTTTGGTGAAGCTTTTGAGTTTTTGACGTCGGCAGATATCAAACAGTAATCTTAGGATACAGTCATCTTAAAATGACTGAATGTGAGTGAATACTGTTCGTTGTGCGTTTTTGGTGAAGCTTTTGAGTTTTTGACGTCGGCAGATAGCAAACAGTAATCTTAGGATACATTGAGCTTAAAATGACGTCGGCAGATATCAAACAGTAATCTTAGGATATAGTCAGCTTAATATGACTGAATGTGAGTGAATACTGTTCAGTTGTGCGTTTTTGGTGAAGCTTTTGAGTTTTTGACGTCGGCAGATATCAAACAGTAATCTTAGGATATAGTCAGCTTAATATGACTGAATGTGAGTGAATACAGTTCAGTTGTGCGTTTTTGGTGAATCTTTTGAGTTTTTGACGTCGGCAGATATCAAACAGTAATCTTAGGATACAGTCAGCTTAAAATGACTGAATGTGAGTGAATACTGTTCAATTGTGCGTTTTTGGTGAAGCTTTTGAGTTTTTGAGGTCGGCAGATATCAAACATTAATCTTAGGATACAGTCAGCTTAAAATGACTGAATGTGAGTGAATACTGTTCAGTTGTGCGTTTTTGGTGAACCTTTTGAGTTTTTGACGTCGGCAGATATCAAACAGTAATCTTAGGATACAGTCAGCTTAAAATGACTTCGGCAGATATCAAACAGTAATCTTAGGATATAGTCAGCTTAATATGACTGAATGTGAGTGAATACAGTTCAGTTGTGCGTTTTTGGTGAAGCTTTTGAGTTTTTGACGTCGGCAGATATCAAACAGTAATCTTAGGATACAGTCATCTTAAAATGACTGAATGTGAGTGAATACTGTTCAGTTGTGCGTTTTTGGTGAAGCTTTTGAGTTTTTGACGTCGGCAGATATCAAACAGTAATCTTAGGATACAGTCAGCTTAAAATGACTCAGATGAGTGAATACTGTTCAGTTGTGCGTTTTTGTTGAAGCTTTTGAGTTTTTGACGTCGGCAGATATCAAACAGTAATCTTTGGATACAGTCAGCTTAATATGACTGAATGTGAGTGAATACTGTTCAGTTGTGCGTTTTTGGTGAAGCTTTTGAGTTTTTGACGTCGGCAGATATCAAACAGTAATCTTAGGATACAGTCAGCTTAAAATGACTCAGATGAGTGAATACTGTTCAGTTGTGCGTTTTTGGTGAAGCTTTTGAGTTTTTGACGTCGGCAGATATCAAACAGTAATCTTAGGATACAGTCATCTTAAAATGACTGAATGTGAGTGAATACTGTTCAGTTGTGCGTTTTTGGTGAAGCTTTTGAGTTTTTGACGTCGGCAGATATCAAACAGTAATCTTAGGATACAGTCAGCTTAAAATGACTCACATGAGTGAATACTGTTCAGTTGTGCGTTTTTGTTGAAGCTTTTGAGTTTTTGACGTCGGCAGATATCAAACAGTAATCTTTGGATACAGTCAGCTTAAAATGACGTCGGCAGATATCAAACAGTAATCTTAGGATATAGTCAGCTTAATATGACTGAATGTGAGTGAATACTGTTCAGTTGTGCGTTTTTGGTGAAGCTTTTGAGTTTTTGACGTCGGCAGATAGCAAACAGTAATCTTAGGATACAGTCAGCTTAAAATGACTCACATGAGTGAATACTGTTCAGTTGTGCGTTTTTGGTGAAGCTTTTGAGTTTTTGACGTCGGCAGATATCAAACATTAATCTTAGGATACAGTCAGCTTAAAATGACTGAATGTGAGTGAATACTGTTCAGTTGTGCGTTTTTGGTGAAGCTTTTGAGATTTTGACGTCGGCAGATATCAAACAGTAATCTTAGGATACAGTCAGCTTAAAATGACTGAATGTGAGTGAATACTGTTCAGTTGTGCGTTTTTGGTGAAGCTTTTGAGTTTTTGACGTCGGCAGATATCAAACAGTAATCTTAGGATACAGTCAGCTTAAAATGACTCAGATGAGTGAATACTGTTCAGTTGTGCGTTTTTGGTGAAGCTTTTGAGTTTTTGACGTCGGCAGATATCAAACAGTAATCTTAGGATACAGTCATCTTAAAATGACTGAATGTGAGTGAATACTGTGCGTTTTTGGTGAAGCTTTTGAGTTTTTGACGTCGGCAGATATCAAACAGTAATCTTAGGATACAGTCAGCTTAAAATGACGTCGGCAGATATCAAACAGTAATCTTAGGATATAGTCAGCTTAATATGACTGAATGTGAGTGAATACTGTTCAGTTGTGCGTTTTTGGTGAAGCTTTTGAGTTTTTGACGTCGGCAGATATCAAACAGTAATCTTAGGATACAGTCATCTTAAAATGACTGAATGTGAGTGAATACTGTTCAGTTGTGCGTTTTTGGTGAAGCTTTTGAGTTTTTGACGTCGGCAGATATCAAACAGTAATCTTAGGATACAGTCAGCTTAAAATGACTCAGATGAGTGAATACTGTTCAGTTGTGCGTTTTTGTTGAAGCTTTTGAGTTTTTGACGTCGGCAGATATCAAACAGTAATCTTAGGATACAGTCATCTTAAAATGACTGAATGTGAGTGAATACTGTTCAGTTGTGCGTTTTTGGTGAAGCTTTTGAGTTTTTGACGTCGGCAGATATCAAACAGTAATTTTAGGATACAGTCAGCTTAAAATGACTCAGATGAGTGAATACTGTTCAGTTGTGCGTTTTTGTTGAAGCTTTTGAGTTTTTGACGTCGGCAGATATCAAACAGTAATCTTAGGATACAGTCATCTTAAAATGACTGAATGTGAGTGAATACTGTTCAGTTGTGCGTTTTTGGTGAAGCTTTTGAGTTTTTGACGTCGGCAGATATCAAACAGTAATCTTAGGATACAGTCAGCTTAAAATGACTCAGATGAGTGAATACTGTTCAGTTGTGCGTTTTTGTTGAAGCTTTTGAGTTTTTGACGTCGGCAGATATCAAACAGTAATCTTTGGATACAGTCAGCTTAAAATGACGTCGGCAGATATCAAACAGTAATCTTAGGATATAGTCAGCTTAATATGACTGAATGTGAGTGAATACTTTTCAGTTGTGCGTTTTTGGTGAAGCTTTTGAGTTTTTGACGTCGGCAGATATCAAACAGTAATCTTAGGATACAGTCAGCTTAAAATGACTGAATGTGAGTGAATACTTTTCAGTTGTGCGTTTTTGGTGAAGCTTTTGAGTTTTTGACGTCGGCAGATATCAAACAGTAATCTTAGGATACAGTCAGCTTAAAATGACTCAGATGAGTGAATACTGTTCAGTTGTGCACTTTTGGTGAAGCTTTTGAGTTTTTGACGTCGGCAGATATCAAACAGTAATCTTAGGATACAGTCATCTTAAAATGACTGAATGTGAGTGAATACTGTTCGTTGTGCGTTTTTGGTGAAGCTTTTGAGTTTTTGACGTCGGCAGATAGCAAACAGTAATCTTAGGATACATTGAGCTTAAAATGACGTCGGCAGATATCAAACAGTAATCTTAGGATATAGTCAGCTTAATATGACTGAATGTGAGTGAATACTGTTCAGTTGTGCGTTTTTGGTGAAGCTTTTGAGTTTTTGACGTCGGCAGATATCAAACAGTAATCTTAGGATATAGTCAGCTTAATATGACTGAATGTGAGTGAATACAGTTCAGTTGTGCGTTTTTGGTGAATCTTTTGAGTTTTTGACGTCGGCAGATATCAAACAGTAATCTTAGGATACAGTCAGCTTAAAATGACTGAATGTGAGTGAATACTGTTCAATTGTGCGTTTTTGGTGAAGCTTTTGAGTTTTTGACGTCGGCAGATATCAAACAGTAATCTTAGGATACAGTCAGCTTAAAATGACTCAGATGAGTGAATACTGTTCAGTTGTGCGTTTTTGGTGAAGCTTTTGAGTTTTTGACGTCGGCAGATAGCAAACAGTAATCTTAGGATACAGTCAGCTTAAAATGACTCAGATGAGTGAATACTGTTCAGTTGTGCGTTTTTGGTGAAGCTTTTGAGTTTTTGAGGTCGGCAGATATCAAACATTAATCTTAGGATACAGTCAGCTTAAAATGACTGAATGTGAGTGAATACTGTTCAGTTGTGCGTTTTTGGTGAATCTTTTGAGTTTTTGACGTCGGCAGATATCAAACAGTAATCTTAGGATACAGTCAACTTAAAATGACTGAATGTGAGTGAATACTGTTCAGTTGTGCGTTTTTGGTGAAGTTTTTGAGTTTTTGACGTCGGCAGATATCAAACAGTAATCTTAGGATACAGTCAGCTTAAAATGACTCAGATGAGTGAATACTGTTCAGTTGTGCGTTTTGGTGAAGCTTTTGAGTTTTTGACGTCGGCAGATATCAAACAGTAATCTTAGGATACAGTCAACTTAAAATGACTCAGATGATTGAATACTGTTCAGTTGTGCACTTTTGGTGAAGCTTTTGAGTTTTTGACGTCGGCAGATATCAAACAGTAATCTTAGGATACAGTCATCTTGAAATGACTCAGATGAGTGAATACTGTTCAGTTGTGCGTTTTTGGTGAAGCTTTTGAGTTTTTGACGTCGGCAGATATCAAACAGTAATCTTAGGATACAGTCATCTTAAAATGACTCAGATGAGTGAATACTGTTCAGTTGTGCTTCTTTGGTGAAGCTTTTGAGTTTTTGACGTCGGCAGATATCAAACAGTAATCTTAGGATACAGTCAGCTTAAAATGACTCAGATGAGTGAATACTGTTCAGTTGTGCACTTTTGGTGAAGCTTTTGAGTTTTTGACGTCGGCAGATATCAAACAGTAATCTTAGGATACAGTCAGCTTAAAATGACTCAGATGAGTGAATACTGTTCAGTTGTGCACTTTTGGTGAAGCTTTTGAGTTTTTGACGTCGGCAGATATCAAACAGTAATCTTAGGATACAGTCAGCTTAAAATGACTCAGATGAGTGAATACTGTTCAGTTGTGCGTTTTTGGTGAAGCTTTTGAGTTTTTGACCTCGGCAGATATCAAACAGTAATCTTAGGATACAGTCATCTTAAAATGACTGAATGTGAGTGAATACTGTTCAGTTGTGCGTTTTTGGTGAAGCTTTTGAGTTTTTGACCTCGGCAGATATCAAACAGTAATCTTAGGATACAGTCAGCTTAAAATGACTGAATGTGAGTGAATACTGTTCAGTTGTGCGTTTTTGGTGAAGCTTTTGAGTTTTTGACGTCGGCAGATATCAAACAGTAATCTTAGGATACAGTCATCTTAAAATGACTCAGATGAGTGAATACTGTTCAGTTGTGCGTTTTTGGTGAAGCTTTTGAGTTTTTGACGTCGGCAGATATCAAACAGTAATCTTAGGATACAGTCAGCTTAAAATGACTCAGATGAGTGAATACTGTTCATTTGTGCGTTTTTGGTGAAGCTTTTGAGTTTTTGAGGTCGGCAGATATCAAACATTAATTTTAGGATACAGTCAGCTTAAAATGACTGAATGTGAGTGACTACTGTTCAGTTGTGCGTTTTTGGTGAAGCTTTTGAGTTTTTGACGTCGGCAGATATCAAACAGTAATCTTAGGATACAGTCATCTTAAAATGACTCAGATGAGTGAATACTGTTCAGTTGTGCTTCTTTGGTGAAGCTTTTGAGTTTTTGACGTCGGCAGATATCAAACAGTAATCTTAGGATACAGTCAGCTTAAAATGACTCAGATGAGTGAATACTGTTCAGTTGTGCGTTTTTGGTGAAGCTTTTGAGTTTTTGACGTCGGCAGATATCAAACAGTAATCTTAGGATACAGTCATCTTAAAATGACTCAGATGAGTGAATACTGTTCAGTTGTGCACTTTTGGTGAAGCTTTTGAGTTTTTGACGTCGGCAGATATCAAACAGTAATCTTAGGATACAGTCATCTTAAAATGACTCAGATGAGTGAATACTGTTCAGTTGTGCGTTTTGGTGAAGCTTTTGAGTTTTTGACGTCGGCAGATATCAAACAGTAATCTTAGGATACAGTCATCTTAAAATGACTGAATGTGAGTGAATACTGTTCAGTTGTGCGTTTTGGTGAAGATTTTGAGTTTTTGACGTCGGCAGATATCAAACAGTAATCTTAGGATACAGTCATCTTAAAATGACTGAATGTGAGTGAATACTGTTCAGTTGTGCGTTTTTGGTGAAGCTGTTGAGTTTTTGACGTCGGCAGATATCAAACAGTAATCTTAGGATACAGTCAGCTTAAAATGACTCAGATGAGTGAATACTGTTCAGTTGTGCGTTTTTGGTGAAGCTTTTGAGTTTTTGACGTCGGCAGATATCAAACAGTAATCTTAGGATACAGTCAGCTTAAAATGACTGAATGTGAGTGAATACTGTTCAGTTGTGCTTCTTTGGTGAAGCTTTTGAGTTTTTGACGTCGGCAGATATCAAACAGTAATCTTAGGATATCGTCAGCTTAAAATGACGTCGGCAGATATCAAACAGTAATCTTAGGATATAGTCAGCTTAAAATGACTGAATGTGAGTGAATACTGTTCAGTTGTGCACTTTTGGTGAAGCTTTTGAGTTTTTGACGTCGGCAGCTATCAAACAGTAATCTTAGGATACAGTCAGTTTAAAATGACTCAGATGAGTGAATACAGTTCATTTGTGCGTTTTTGGTGAAGCTTTTGAGTTTTTGACGTCACAGATATCAAACAGTAATCTTAGGATACAGTCAGTTTAAAATGACTGAATGTGAGTGAATACTGTTCAGTTGTGCGTTTTTGGTGAAGCTTTTGAGTTTTTGACGTCGGCAGATATCAAACAGTAATCTTAGGATACAGTCATCTTAAAATGACTGAATGTGAGTGAATACTGTTCAGTTGTGCGTTTTTGGTGAAGCTTTTGAGTTTTTGACGTCGGCAGATATCAAACAGTAATCTTAGGATACAGTCAGCTTAAAATGACTCAGATGAGTGAATACAGTTCATTTGTGCGTTTTTGGTGAAGCTTTTGAGTTTTTGACGTCACAGATATCAAACAGTAATCTTAGGATATAGTCAGCTTAAAATGACTGAATGTGAGTGAATACTGTTCAGTTGTGCGTTTTTGGTGAAGCTTTTGAGTTTTTGACGTCGGCAGATATCAAACAGTAATCTTAGGATACAGTCATCTTAAAATGACTGAATGTGAGTGAATACTGTTCAGTCGGCGTCGGCAGATATCAAACAGTAATCTTAGGATACAGTCAGCTTAAAATGACTCAGATGAGTGAATACTGTTCAGTTGTGCGTTTTGGTGAAGATTTTGAGTTTTTGACGTCGGCAGATATCAAACAGTAATCTTAGGATACAGTCATCTTAAAATGACTGAATGTGAGTGAATACTGTTCAGTCGGCGTCGGCAGATATCAAACAGTAATCTTAGGATACAGTCAGTTTAAAATGACTCAGATGAGTGAATACTGTTCAGTTGTCCGTTTTGGTGAAGATTTTGAGTTTTTGACGTCGGCAGATATCAAACAGTAATCTTAGGATACAGTCATCTTAAAATGACTGAATGTGAGTGAATACTGTGCAGTTGTGCGTTTTTGGTGAAGCTGTTGAGTTTTTGACGTCGGCAGATATCAAACAGTAATCTTAGGATACAGTCAGCTTAAAATGACTCAGATGAGTGAATACTGTTCAGTTGTGCGTTTTTGGTGAAGTTTTTGAGTTTTTGACGTCGGCAGATATCAAACAGTAATCTTAGGATACAGTCATCTTAAAATGACTCAGATGAGTTAATACTGTTCAGATGTGCTTCTTTGGTGAAGCTTTTGAGTTTTTGACGTCGGCAGATATCAAACAGTAATCTTAGGATACAGTCAGCTTAAAATGACTCAGATGAGTGAATACTGTTCAGTTGTGCGTTTTGGTGAAGCTTTTGAGTTTTTGACGTCGGCAGATATCAAACAGTAATCTTAGGATACAGTCAACTTAAAATGACTCAGATGATTGAATACTGTTCAGTTGTGCACTTTTGGTGAAGCTTTTGAGTTTTTGACGTCGGCAGATATCAAACAGTAATCTTAGGATACAGTCAGCTTAAAATGACTCAGATGAGTGAATACTGTTCAGTTGTGCGTTTTTGGTGAAGCTTTTGAGTTTTTGACGTCGGCAGATATCAAACAGTAATCTTAGGATACAGTCAGCTTAAAATGACTCAGATGAGTGAATACTGTTCAGTTGTGCGTTTTTGGTGAAGCTTTTGAGTTTTTGACCTCGGCAGATATCAAACAGTAATCTTAGGATACAGTCATCTTAAAATGACTGAATGTGAGTGAATACTGTTCAGTTGTGCGTTTTTGGTGAAGCTTTTGAGTTTTTGACGTCGGCAGATATCAAACAGTAATCTTAGGATACAGTCAGCTTAAAATGACTGAATGTGAGTGAATACTGTTCAGTTGTGCGTTTTTGGTGAAGCTTTTGAGTTTTTGACGTCGGCAGATATCAAACAGTAATCTTAGGATACAGTCATCTTAAAATGACTCAGATGAGTGAATACTGTTCAGTTGTGCGTTTTTGGTGAAGCTTTTGAGTTTTTGACGTCGGCAGATATCAAACAGTAATCTTTGGATACAGTCAGCTTAAAATGACGTCGGCAGATATCAAACAGTAATCTTAGGATATAGTCAGCTTAATATGACTGAATGTGAGTGAATACTGTTCAGTTGTGCGTTTTTGGTGAAGCTTTTGAGTTTTTGACGTCGGCAGATATCAAACAGTAATCTTAGGATACAGTCAGCTTAAAATGACTCAGATGAGTGAATACTGTTCAGTTGTGCGTTTTTGGTGAAGCTTTTGAGTTTTTGACGTCGGCAGATAGCAAACAGTAATCTTAGGATACAGTCAGCTTAAAATGACTCACATGAGTGAATACTGTTCAGTTGTGCGTTTTTGGTGAAGCTTTTGAGTTTTTGACGTCGGCAGATATCAAACATTAATCTTAGGATACAGTCAGCTTAAAATGACTGAATGTGAGTGAATACTGTTCAGTTGTGCGTTTTTGGTGAAGCTTTTGAGTTTTTGACGTCGGCAGATATCAAACAGTAATCTTAGGATACAGTCAGCTTAAAATGACTGAATGTGAGTGAATACTGTTCAGTTGTGCGTTTTTGGTGAAGCTTTTGAGTTTTTGACGTCGGCAGATATCAAACAGTAATCTTAGGATACAGTCAGCTTAAAATGACTCAGATGAGTGAATACTGTTCAGTTGTGCGTTTTTGGTGAAGCTTTTGAGTTTTTGACGTCGGCAGATATCAAACAGTAATCTTAGGATACAGTCATCTTAAAATGACTGAATGTGAGTGAATACTGTGCGTTTTTGGTGAAGCTTTTGAGTTTTTGACGTCGGCAGATATCAAACAGTAATCTTAGGATACAGTCAGCTTAAAATGACGTCGGCAGATATCAAACAGTAATCTTAGGATCTAGTCAGCTTAATATGACTGAATGTGAGTGAATACTGTTCAGTTGTGCGTTTTTGGTGAAGCTTTTGAGTTTTTGACGTCGGCAGATATCAAACAGTAATCTTAGGATACAGTCATCTTAAAATGACTGAATGTGAGTGAATACTGTTCAGTTGTGCGTTTTTGGTGAAGCTTTTGAGTTTTTGACGTCGGCAGATATCAAACAGTAATCTTAGGATACAGTCAGCTTAAAATGACTCAGATGAGTGAATACTGTTCAGTTGTGCGTTTTTGTTGAAGCTTTTGAGTTTTTGACGTCGGCAGATATCAAACAGTAATCTTAGGATACAGTCATCTTAAAATGACTGAATGTGAGTGAATACTGTTCAGTTGTGCGTTTTTGGTGAAGCTTTTGAGTTTTTGACGTCGGCAGATATCAAACAGTAATTTTAGGATACAGTCAGCTTAAAATGACTCAGATGAGTGAATACTGTTCAGTTGTGCGTTTTTGTTGAAGCTTTTGAGTTTTTGACGTCGGCAGATATCAAACAGTAATCTTAGGATACAGTCATCTTAAAATGACTGAATGTGAGTGAATACTGTTCAGTTGTGCGTTTTTGGTGAAGCTTTTGAGTTTTTGACGTCGGCAGATATCAAACAGTAATCTTAGGATACAGTCAGCTTAAAATGACTCAGATGAGTGAATACTGTTCAGTTGTGCGTTTTTGTTGAAGCTTTTGAGTTTTTGACGTCGGCAGATATCAAACAGTAATCTTTGGATACAGTCAGCTTAAAATGACGTCGGCAGATATCAAACAGTAATCTTAGGATATAGTCAGCTTAATATGACTGAATGTGAGTGAATACTTTTCAGTTGTGCGTTTTTGGTGAAGCTTTTGAGTTTTTGACGTCGGCAGATATCAAACAGTAATCTTAGGATACAGTCAGCTTAAAATGACTGAATGTGAGTGAATACTTTTCAGTTGTGCGTTTTTGGTGAAGCTTTTGAGTTTTTGACGTCGGCAGATATCAAACAGTAATCTTAGGATACAGTCAGCTTAAAATGACTCAGATGAGTGAATACTGTTCAGTTGTGCACTTTTGGTGAAGCTTTTGAGTTTTTGACGTCGGCAGATATCAAACAGTAATCTTAGGATACAGTCATATTAAAATGACTGAATGTGAGTGAATACTGTTCGTTGTGCGTTTTTGGTGAAGCTTTTGAGTTTTTGACGTCGGCAGATAGCAAACAGTAATCTTAGGATACATTGAGCTTAAAATGACGTCGGCAGATATCAAACAGTAATCTTAGGATATAGTCAGCTTAATATGACTGAATGTGAGTGAATACTGTTCAGTTGTGCGTTTTTGGTGAAGCTTTTGAGTTTTTGACGTCGGCAGATATCAAACAGTAATCTTAGGATATAGTCAGCTTAATATGACTGAATGTGAGTGAATACAGTTCAGTTGTGCGTTTTTGGTGAATCTTTTGAGTTTTTGACGTCGGCAGATATCAAACAGTAATCTTAGGATACAGTCAGCTTAAAATGACTGAATGTGAGTGAATACTGTTCAATTGTGCGTTTTTGGTGAAGCTTTTGAGTTTTTGACGTCGGCAGATATCAAACAGTAATCTTAGGATACAGTCAGCTTAAAATGACTCAGATGAGTGAATACTGTTCAGTTGTGCGTTTTTGGTGAAGCTTTTGAGTTTTTGACGTCGGCAGATATCAAACAGTAATCTTAGGATACAGTCAGCTTAAAATGACTCAGATGAGTGAATACTGTTCAGTTGTGCGTTTTTGTTGAAGCTTTTGAGTTTTTGACGTCGGCAGATATCAAACAGTAATCTTAGGATACAGTCATCTTAAAATGACTGAATGTGAGTGAATACTGTTCAGTTGTGCGTTTTTGGTGAAGCTTTTGAGTTTTTGACGTCGGCAGATATCAAACAGTAATTTTAGGATACAGTCAGCTTAAAATGACTCAGATGAGTGAATACTGTTCAGTTGTGCGTTTTTGTTGAAGCTTTTGAGTTTTTGACGTCGGCAGATATCAAACAGTAATCTTAGGATACAGTCATCTTAAAATGACTGAATGTGAGTGAATACTGTTCAGTTGTGCGTTTTTGGTGAAGCTTTTGAGTTTTTGACGTCGGCAGATATCAAACAGTAATCTTAGGATACAGTCAGCTTAAAATGACTCAGATGAGTGAATACTGTTCAGTTGTGCGTTTTTGTTGAAGCTTTTGAGTTTTTGACGTCGGCAGATATCAAACAGTAATCTTTGGATACAGTCAGCTTAAAATGACGTCGGCAGATATCAAACAGTAATCTTAGGATATAGTCAGCTTAATATGACTGAATGTGAGTGAATACTTTTCAGTTGTGCGTTTTTGGTGAAGCTTTTGAGTTTTTGACGTCGGCAGATATCAAACAGTAATCTTAGGATACAGTCAGCTTAAAATGACTGAATGTGAGTGAATACTTTTCAGTTGTGCGTTTTTGGTGAAGCTTTTGAGTTTTTGACGTCGGCAGATATCAAACAGTAATCTTAGGATACAGTCAGCTTAAAATGACTCAGATGAGTGAATACTGTTCAGTTGTGCACTTTTGGTGAAGCTTTTGAGTTTTTGACGTCGGCAGATATCAAACAGTAATCTTAGGATACAGTCATCTTAAAATGACTGAATGTGAGTGAATACTGTTCGTTGTGCGTTTTTGGTGAAGCTTTTGAGTTTTTGACGTCGGCAGATAGCAAACAGTAATCTTAGGATACATTGAGCTTAAAATGACGTCGGCAGATATCAAACAGTAATCTTAGGATATAGTCAGCTTAATATGACTGAATGTGAGTGAATACTGTTCAGTTGTGCGTTTTTGGTGAAGCTTTTGAGTTTTTGACGTCGGCAGATATCAAACAGTAATCTTAGGATATAGTCAGCTTAATATGACTGAATGTGAGTGAATACAGTTCAGTTGTGCGTTTTTGGTGAATCTTTTGAGTTTTTGACGTCGGCAGATATCAAACAGTAATCTTAGGATACAGTCAGCTTAAAATGACTGAATGTGAGTGAATACTGTTCAATTGTGCGTTTTTGGTGAAGCTTTTGAGTTTTTGACGTCGGCAGATATCAAACAGTAATCTTAGGATACAGTCAGCTTAAAATGACTCAGATGAGTGAATACTGTTCAGTTGTGCGTTTTTGGTGAAGCTTTTGAGTTTTTGACGTCGGCAGATAGCAAACAGTAATCTTAGGATACAGTCAGCTTAAAATGACTCAGATGAGTGAATACTGTTCAGTTGTGCGTTTTTGGTGAAGCTTTTGAGTTTTTGAAGTCGGCAGATATCAAACATTAATCTTAGGATACAGTCAGCTTAAAATGACTGAATGTGAGTGAATACTGTTCAGTTGTGCGTTTTTGGTGAATCTTTTGAGTTTTTGACGTCGGCAGATATCAAACAGTAATCTTAGGATACAGTCAACTTAAAATGACTGAATGTGAGTGAATACTGTTCAGTTGTGCGTTTTTGGTGAAGTTTTTGAGTTTTTGACGTCGGCAGATATCAAACAGTAATCTTAGGATACAGTCATCTTAAAATGACTCAGATGAGTGAATACTGTTCAGTTGTGCTTCTTTGGTGAAGCTTTTGAGATTTTGACGTCGGCAGATATCAAACAGTAATCTTAGGATACAGTCAGCTTAAAATGACTCAGATGAGTGAATACTGTTCAGTTGTGCGTTTTGGTGAAGCTTTTGAGTTTTTGACGTCGGCAGATATCAAACAGTAATCTTAGGATACAGTCAACTTAAAATGACTCAGATGATTGAATACTGTTCAGTTGTCCACTTTTGGTGAAGCTTTTGAGTTTTTGACGTCGGCAGATATCAAACAGTAATCTTAGGATACAGTCAGCTTAAAATGACTCAGATGAGTGAATACTGTTCAGTTGTGCACTTTTGGTGAAGCTTTTGAGTTTTTGACGTCGGCAGATATCAAACAGTAATCTTAGGATACAGTCAGCTTAAAATGACTCAGATGAGTGAATACTGTTCAGTTGTGCGTTTTTGTTGAAGCTTTTGAGTTTTTGACGTCGGCAGATATCAAACAGTAATCTTAGGATACAGTCATCTTAAAATGACTGAATGTGAGTGAATACTGTTCAGTTGTGCGTTTTTGGTGAAGCTTTTGAGTTTTTGACGTCGGCAGATATCAAACAGTAATTTTAGGATACAGTCAGCTTAAAATGACTCAGATGAGTGAATACTGTTCAGTTGTGCGTTTTTGTTGAAGCTTTTGAGTTTTTGACGTCGGCAGATATCAAACAGTAATCTTAGGATACAGTCATCTTAAAATGACTGAATGTGAGTGAATACTGTTCAGTTGTGCGTTTTTGGTGAAGCTTTTGAGTTTTTGACGTCGGCAGATATCAAACAGTAATCTTAGGATACAGTCAGCTTAAAATGACTCAGATGAGTGAATACTGTTCAGTTGTGCGTTTTTGTTGAAGCTTTTGAGTTTTTGACGTCGGCAGATATCAAACAGTAATCTTTGGATACAGTCAGCTTAAAATGACGTCGGCAGATATCAAACAGTAATCTTAGGATATAGTCAGCTTAATATGACTGAATGTGAGTGAATACTTTTCAGTTGTGCGTTTTTGGTGAAGCTTTTGAGTTTTTGACGTCGGCAGATATCAAACAGTAATCTTAGGATACAGTCAGCTTAAAATGACTGAATGTGAGTGAATACTTTTCAGTTGTGCGTTTTTGGTGAAGCTTTTGAGTTTTTGACGTCGGCAGATATCAAACAGTAATCTTAGGATACAGTCAGCTTAAAATGACTCAGATGAGTGAATACTGTTCAGTTGTGCACTTTTGGTGAAGCTTTTGAGTTTTTGACGTCGGCAGATATCAAACAGTAATCTTAGGATACAGTCATCTTAAAATGACTGAATGTGAGTGAATACTGTTCGTTGTGCGTTTTTGGTGAAGCTTTTGAGTTTTTGACGTCGGCAGATAGCAAACAGTAATCTTAGGATACATTGAGCTTAAAATGACGTCGGCAGATATCAAACAGTAATCTTAGGATATAGTCAGCTTAATATGACTGAATGTGAGTGAATACTGTTCAGTTGTGCGTTTTTGGTGAAGCTTTTGAGTTTTTGACGTCGGCAGATATCAAACAGTAATCTTAGGATATAGTCAGCTTAATATGACTGAATGTGAGTGAATACAGTTCAGTTGTGCGTTTTTGGTGAATCTTTTGAGTTTTTGACGTCGGCAGATATCAAACAGTAATCTTAGGATACAGTCAGCTTAAAATGACTGAATGTGAGTGAATACTGTTCAATTGTGCGTTTTTGGTGAAGCTTTTGAGTTTTTGACGTCGGCAGATATCAAACAGTAATCTTAGGATACAGTCAGCTTAAAATGACTCAGATGAGTGAATACTGTTCAGTTGTGCGTTTTTGGTGAAGCTTTTGAGTTTTTGACGTCGGCAGATAGCAAACAGTAATCTTAGGATACAGTCAGCTTAAAATGACTCAGATGAGTGAATACTGTTCAGTTGTGCGTTTTTGGTGAAGCTTTTGAGTTTTTGAAGTCGGCAGATATCAAACATTAATCTTAGGATACAGTCAGCTTAAAATGACTGAATGTGAGTGAATACTGTTCAGTTGTGCGTTTTTGGTGAATCTTTTGAGTTTTTGACGTCGGCAGATATCAAACAGTAATCTTAGGATACAGTCAACTTAAAATGACTGAATGTGAGTGAATACTGTTCAGTTGTGCGTTTTTGGTGAAGTTTTTGAGTTTTTGACGTCGGCAGATATCAAACAGTAATCTTAGGATACAGTCATCTTAAAATGACTCAGATGAGTGAATACTGTTCAGTTGTGCTTCTTTGGTGAAGCTTTTGAGATTTTGACGTCGGCAGATATCAAACAGTAATCTTAGGATACAGTCAGCTTAAAATGACTCAGATGAGTGAATACTGTTCAGTTGTGCGTTTTGGTGAAGCTTTTGAGTTTTTGACGTCGGCAGATATCAAACAGTAATCTTAGGATACAGTCAACTTAAAATGACTCAGATGATTGAATACTGTTCAGTTGTCCACTTTTGGTGAAGCTTTTGAGTTTTTGACGTCGGCAGATATCAAACAGTAATCTTAGGATACAGTCAGCTTAAAATGACTCAGATGAGTGAATACTGTTCAGTTGTGCACTTTTGGTGAAGCTTTTGAGTTTTTGACGTCGGCAGATATCAAACAGTAATCTTAGGATACAGTCAGCTTAAAATGACTCAGATGAGTGAATACTGTTCAGTTGTGCGTTTTTGTTGAAGCTTTTGAGTTTTTGACGTCGGCAGATATCAAACAGTAATCTTAGGATACAGTCATCTTAAAATGACTGAATGTGAGTGAATACTGTTCAGTTGTGCGTTTTTGGTGAAGCTTTTGAGTTTTTGACGTCGGCAGATATCAAACAGTAATTTTAGGATACAGTCAGCTTAAAATGACTCAGATGAGTGAATACTGTTCAGTTGTGCGTTTTTGTTGAAGCTTTTGAGTTTTTGACGTCGGCAGATATCAAACAGTAATCTTAGGATACAGTCATCTTAAAATGACTGAATGTGAGTGAATACTGTTCAGTTGTGCGTTTTTGGTGAAGCTTTTGAGTTTTTGACGTCGGCAGATATCAAACAGTAATCTTAGGATACAGTCAGCTTAAAATGACTCAGATGAGTGAATACTGTTCAGTTGTGCGTTTTTGTTGAAGCTTTTGAGTTTTTGACGTCGGCAGATATCAAACAGTAATCTTTGGATACAGTCAGCTTAAAATGACGTCGGCAGATATCAAACAGTAATCTTAGGATATAGTCAGCTTAATATGACTGAATGTGAGTGAATACTTTTCAGTTGTGCGTTTTTGGTGAAGCTTTTGAGTTTTTGACGTCGGCAGATATCAAACAGTAATCTTAGGATACAGTCAGCTTAAAATGACTGAATGTGAGTGAATACTTTTCAGTTGTGCGTTTTTGGTGAAGCTTTTGAGTTTTTGACGTCGGCAGATATCAAACAGTAATCTTAGGATACAGTCAGCTTAAAATGACTCAGATGAGTGAATACTGTTCAGTTGTGCACTTTTGGTGAAGCTTTTGAGTTTTTGACGTCGGCAGATATCAAACAGTAATCTTAGGATACAGTCATCTTAAAATGACTCAGATGAGTGAATACTGTTCGTTGTGCGTTTTTGGTGAAGCTTTTGAGTTTTTGACGTCGGCAGATAGCAAACAGTAATCTTAGGATACATTGAGCTTAAAATGACGTCGGCAGATATCAAACAGTAATCTTAGGATATAGTCAGCTTAATATGACTGAATGTGAGTGAATACTGTTCAGTTGTGCGTTTTTGGTGAAGCTTTTGAGTTTTTGACGTCGGCAGATATCAAACAGTAATCTTAGGATATAGTCAGCTTAATATGACTGAATGTGAGTGAATACAGTTCAGTTGTGCGTTTTTGGTGAATCTTTTGAGTTTTTGACGTCGGCAGATATCAAACAGTAATCTTAGGATACAGTCAGCTTAAAATGACTGAATGTGAGTGAATACTGTTCAATTGTGCGTTTTTGGTGAAGCTTTTGAGTTTTTGACGTCGGCAGATATCAAACAGTAATCTTAGGATACAGTCAGCTTAAAATGACTCAGATGAGTGAATACTGTTCAGTTGTGCGTTTTTGGTGAAGCTTTTGAGTTTTTGACGTCGGCAGATAGCAAACAGTAATCTTAGGATACAGTCAGCTTAAAATGACTCAGATGAGTGAATACTGTTCAGTTGTGCGTTTTTGGTGAAGCTTTTGAGTTTTTGAAGTCGGCAGATATCAAACATTAATCTTAGGATACAGTCAGCTTAAAATGACTGAATGTGAGTGAATACTGTTCAGTTGTGCGTTTTTGGTGAATCTTTTGAGTTTTTGACGTCGGCAGATATCAAACAGTAATCTTAGGATACAGTCAACTTAAAATGACTGAATGTGAGTGAATACTGTTCAGTTGTGCGTTTTTGGTGAAGTTTTTGAGTTTTTGACGTCGGCAGATATCAAACAGTAATCTTAGGATACAGTCATCTTAAAATGACTCAGATGAGTGAATACTGTTCAGTTGTGCTTCTTTGGTGAAGCTTTTGAGATTTTGACGTCGGCAGATATCAAACAGTAATCTTAGGATACAGTCAGCTTAAAATGACTCAGATGAGTGAATACTGTTCAGTTGTGCGTTTTGGTGAAGCTTTTGAGTTTTTGACGTCGGCAGATATCAAACAGTAATCTTAGGATACAGTCAACTTAAAATGACTCAGATGATTGAATACTGTTCAGTTGTCCACTTTTGGTGAAGCTTTTGAGTTTTTGACGTCGGCAGATATCAAACAGTAATCTTAGGATACAGTCATCTTGAAATGACTCAGATGAGTGAATACTGTTCAGTTGTGCGTTTTTGGTGAAGCTTTTGAGTTTTTGACGTCGGCAGATATCAAACAGTAATCTTAGGATACAGTCATCTTAAAATGACTCAGATGAGTGAATACTGTTCAGTTGTGCTTCTTTGGTGAAGCTTTTGAGTTTTTGACGTCGGCAGATATCAAACAGTAATCTTAGGATACAGTCAGCTTAAAATGACTCAGATGAGTGAATACTGTTCAGTTGTGCACTTTTGGTGAAGCTTTTGAGTTTTTGACGTCGGCAGATATCAAACAGTAATCTTAGGATACAGTCAGCTTAAAATGACTCAGATGAGTGAATACTGTTCAGTTGTGCACTTTTGGTGAAGCTTTTGAGTTTTTGACGTCGGCAGATATCAAACAGTAATCTTAGGATACAGTCAGCTTAAAATGACTCAGATGAGTGAATACTGTTCAGTTGTGCGTTTTTGGTGAAGCTTTTGAGTTTTTGACCTCGGCAGATATCAAACAGTAATCTTAGGATACAGTCATCTTAAAATGACTGAATGTGAGTGAATACTGTTCAGTTGTGCGTTTTTGGTGAAGCTTTTGAGTTTTTGACCTCGGCAGATATCAAACAGTAATCTTAGGATACAGTCAGCTTAAAATGACTGAATGTGAGTGAATACTGTTCAGTTGTGCGTTTTTGGTGAAGCTTTTGAGTTTTTGACGTCGGCAGATATCAAACAGTAATCTTAGGATACAGTCATCTTAAAATGACTCAGATGAGTGAATACTGTTCAGTTGTGCGTTTTTGGTGAAGCTTTTGAGTTTTTGACGTCGGCAGATATCAAACAGTAATCTTAGGATACAGTCAGCTTAAAATGACTCAGATGAGTGAATACTGTTCATTTGTGCGTTTTTGGTGAAGCTTTTGAGTTTTTGAGGTCGGCAGATATCAAACATTAATCTTAGGATACAGTCAGCTTAAAATGACTGAATGTGAGTGACTACTGTTCAGTTGTGCGTTTTTGGTGAAGCTTTTGAGTTTTTGACGTCGGCAGATATCAAACAGTAATCTTAGGATACAGTCATCTTAAAATGACTCAGATGAGTGAATACTGTTCAGTTGTGCTTCTTTGGTGAAGCTTTTGAGTTTTTGACGTCGGCAGATATCAAACAGTAATCTTAGGATACAGTCAGCTTAAAATGACTCAGATGAGTGAATACTGTTCAGTTGTGCGTTTTTGGTGAAGCTTTTGAGTTTTTGACGTCGGCAGATATCAAACAGTAATCTTAGGATATCGTCAGCTTAAAATGACGTCGGCAGATATCAAACAGTAATCTTAGGATATAGTCAGCTTAAAATGACTGAATGTGAGTGAATACTGTTCAGTTGTGCACTTTTGGTGAAGCTTTTGAGTTTTTGACGTCGGCAGCTATCAAACAGTAATCTTAGGATACAGTCAGTTTAAAATGACTCAGATGAGTGAATACAGTTCATTTGTGCGTTTTTGGTGAAGCTTTTGAGTTTTTGACGTCACAGATATCAAACAGTAATCTTAGGATACAGTCAGTTTAAAATGACTGAATGTGAGTGAATACTGTTCAGTTGTGCGTTTTTGGTGAAGCTTTTGAGTTTTTGACGTCGGCAGATATCAAACAGTAATCTTAGGATACAGTCATCTTAAAATGACTGAATGTGAGTGAATACTGTTCAGTTGTGCGTTTTTGGTGAAGCTTTTGAGTTTTTGACGTCGGCAGATATCAAACAGTAATCTTAGGATACAGTCAGCTTAAAATGACTCAGATGAGTGAATACAGTTCATTTGTGCGTTTTTGGTGAAGCTTTTGAGTTTTTGACGTCACAGATATCAAACAGTAATCTTAGGATATAGTCAGCTTAAAATGACTGAATGTGAGTGAATACTGTTCAGTTGTGCGTTTTTGGTGAAGCTTTTGAGTTTTTGACGTCGGCAGATATCAAACAGTAATCTTAGGATACAGTCATCTTAAAATGACTGAATGTGAGTGAATACTGTTCAGTCGGCGTCGGCAGATCTCAAACAGTAATCTTAGGATACAGTCAGCTTAAAATGACTCAGATGAGTGAATACTGTTCAGTTGTGCGTTTTGGTGAAGATTTTGAGTTTTTGACGTCGGCAGATATCAAACAGTAATCTTAGGATACAGTCATCTTAAAATGACTGAATGTGAGTGAATACTGTTCAGTCGGCGTCGGCAGATATCAAACAGTAATCTTAGGATACAGTCAGTTTAAAATGACTCAGATGAGTGAATACTGTTCAGTTGTGCGTTTTTGTTGAAGCTTTTGAGTTTTTGACGTCGGCAGATATCAAACAGTAATCTTAGGATACAGTCATCTTAAAATGACTGAATGTGAGTGAATACTGTTCAGTTGTGCGTTTTTGGTGAAGCTTTTGAGTTTTTGACGTCGGCAGATATCAAACAGTAATCTTAGGATACAGTCAGCTTAAAATGACTCAGATGAGTGAATACTGTTCAGTTGTGCGTTTTTGTTGAAGCTTTTGAGTTTTTGACGTCGGCAGATATCAAACAGTAATCTTTGGATACAGTCAGCTTAAAATGACGTCGGCAGATATCAAACAGTAATCTTAGGATATAGTCAGCTTAATATGACTGAATGTGAGTGAATACTTTTCAGTTGTGCGTTTTTGGTGAAGCTTTTGAGTTTTTGACGTCGGCAGATATCAAACAGTAATCTTAGGATACAGTCAGCTTAAAATGACTCAGATGAGTGAATACTGTTCAGTTGTGCACTTTTGGTGAAGCTTTTGAGTTTTTGACGTCGGCAGATATCAAACAGTAATCTTAGGATACAGTCATCTTAAAATGACTCAGATGAGTGAATACTGTTCGTTGTGCGTTTTTGGTGAAGCTTTTGAGTTTTTGACGTCGGCAGATAGCAAACAGTAATCTTAGGATACATTGAGCTTAAAATGACGTCGGCAGATATCAAACAGTAATCTTAGGATATAGTCAGCTTAATATGACTGAATGTGAGTGAATACTGTTCAGTTGTGCGTTTTTGGTGAAGCTTTTGAGTTTTTGACGTCGGCAGATATCAAACAGTAATCTTAGGATATAGTCAGCTTAATATGACTGAATGTGAGTGAATACAGTTCAGTTGTGCGTTTTTGGTGAATCTTTTGAGTTTTTGACGTCGGCAGATATCAAACAGTAATCTTAGGATACAGTCAGCTTAAAATGACTGAATGTGAGTGAATACTGTTCAATTGTGCGTTTTTGGTGAAGCTTTTGAGTTTTTGACGTCGGCAGATATCAAACAGTAATCTTAGGATACAGTCAGCTTAAAATGACTCAGATGAGTGAATACTGTTCAGTTGTGCGTTTTTGGTGAAGCTTTTGAGTTTTTGACGTCGGCAGATAGCAAACAGTAATCTTAGGATACAGTCAGCTTAAAATGACTCAGATGAGTGAATACTGTTCAGTTGTGCGTTTTTGGTGAAGCTTTTGAGTTTTTGAAGTCGGCAGATATCAAACATTAATCTTAGGATACAGTCAGCTTAAAATGACTGAATGTGAGTGAATACTGTTCAGTTGTGCGTTTTTGGTGAATCTTTTGAGTTTTTGACGTCGGCAGATATCAAACAGTAATCTTAGGATACAGTCAACTTAAAATGACTGAATGTGAGTGAATACTGTTCAGTTGTGCTTTTTTGGTGAAGTTTTTGAGTTTTTGACGTCGGCAGATATCAAACAGTAATCTTAGGATACAGTCATCTTAAAATGACTCAGATGAGTGAATACTGTTCAGTTGTGCTTCTTTGGTGAAGCTTTTGAGATTTTGACGTCGGCAGATATCAAACAGTAATCTTAGGATACAGTCAGCTTAAAATGACTCAGATGAGTGAATACTGTTCAGTTGTGCGTTTTGGTGAAGCTTTTGAGTTTTTGACGTCGGCAGATATCAAACAGTAATCTTAGGATACAGTCAACTTAAAATGACTCAGATGATTGAATACAGTTCAGTTGTCCACTTTTGGTGAAGCTTTTGAGTTTTTGACGTCGGCAGATATCAAACAGTAATCTTAGGATACAGTCATCTTGAAATGACTCAGATGAGTGAATACTGTTCAGTTGTGCGTTTTTGGTGAAGCTTTTGAGTTTTTGACGTCGGCAGATATCAAACAGTAATCTTAGGATACAGTCATCTTAAAATGACTCAGATGAGTGAATACTGTTCAGTTGTGCTTCTTTGGTGAAGCTTTTGAGTTTTTGACGTCGGCAGATATCAAACAGTAATCTTAGGATACAGTCAGCTTAAAATGACTCAGATGAGTGAATACTGTTCAGTTGTGCACTTTTGGTGAAGCTTTTGAGTTTTTGACGTCGGCAGATATCAAACAGTAATCTTAGGATACAGTCAGCTTAAAATGACTCAGATGAGTGAATACTGTTCAGTTGTGCACTTTTGGTGAAGCTTTTGAGTTTTTGACGTCGGCAGATATCAAACAGTAATCTTAGGATACAGTCAGCTTAAAATGACTCAGATGAGTGAATACTGTTCAGTTGTGCGTTTTTGGTGAAGCTTTTGAGTTTTTGACCTCGGCAGATATCAAACAGTAATCTTAGGATACAGTCATCTTAAAATGACTGAATGTGAGTAAATACTGTTCAGTTGTGCGTTTTTGGTGAAGCTTTTGAGTTTTTGACCTCGGCAGATATCAAACAGTAATCTTAGGATACAGTCAGCTTAAAATGACTGAATGTGAGTGAATACTGTTCAGTTGTGCGTTTTTGGTGAAGCTTTTGAGTTTTTGACGTCGGCAGATATCAAACAGTAATCTTAGGATACAGTCATCTTAAAATGACTCAGATGAGTGAATACTGTTCAGTTGTGCGTTTTTGGTGAAGCTTTTGAGTTTTTGACGTCGGCAGATATCAAACAGTAATCTTAGGATACAGTCAGCTTAAAATGACTCAGATGAGTGAATACTGTTCATTTGTGCGTTTTTGGTGAAGCTTTTGAGTTTTTGAGGTCGGCAGATATCAAACATTAATCTTAGGATACAGTCAGCTTAAAATGACTGAATGTGAGTGACTACTGTTCAGTTGTGCGTTTTTGGTGAAGCTTTTGAGTTTTTGACGTCGGCAGATATCAAACAGTAATCTTAGGATACAGTCATCTTAAAATGACTCAGATGAGTGAATACTGTTCAGTTGTGCTTCTTTGGTGAAGCTTTTGAGTTTTTGACGTCGGCAGATATCAAACAGTAATCTTAGGATACAGTCAGCTTAAAATGACTCAGATGAGTGAATACTGTTCAGTTGTGCGTTTTTGGTGAAGCTTTTGAGTTTTTGACGTCGGCAGATATCAAACAGTAATCTTAGGATACAGTCATCTTAAAATGACTCAGATGAGTGAATACTGTTCAGTTGTGCACTTTTGGTGAAGCTTTTGAGTTTTTGACGTCGGCAGATATCAAACAGTAATCTTAGGATACAGTCATCTTAAAATGACTCAGATGAGTGAATACTGTTCAGTTGTGCGTTTTGGTGAAGCTTTTGAGTTTTTGACGTCGGCAGATATCAAACAGTAATCTTAGGATACAGTCATCTTAAAATGACTGAATGTGAGTGAATACTGTTCAGTTGTGCGTTTTGGTGAAGATTTTGAGTTTTTGACGTCGGCAGATATCAAACAGTAATCTTAGGATACAGTCATCTTAAAATGACTGAATGTGAGTGAATACTGTTCAGTTGTGCGTTTTTGGTGAAGCTGTTGAGTTTTTGACGTCGGCAGATATCAAACAGTAATCTTAGGATACAGTCAGCTTAAAATGACTCAGATGAGTGAATACTGTTCAGTTGTGCGTTTTTGGTGAAGCTTTTGAGTTTTTGACGTCGGCAGATATCAAACAGTAATCTTAGGATACAGTCAGCTTAAAATGACTGAATGTGAGTGAATACTGTTCAGTTGTGCTTCTTTGGTGAAGCTTTTGAGTTTTTGACGTCGGCAGATATCAAACAGTAATCTTAGGATATCGTCAGCTTAAAATGACGTCGGCAGATATCAAACAGTAATCTTAGGATATAGTCAGCTTAAAATGACTGAATGTGAGTGAATACTGTTCAGTTGTGCACTTTTGGTGAAGCTTTTGAGTTTTTGACGTCGGCAGCTATCAAACAGTAATCTTAGGATACAGTCAGTTTAAAATGACTCAGATGAGTGAATACAGTTCATTTGTGCGTTTTTGGTGAAGCTTTTGAGTTTTTGACGTCACAGATATCAAACAGTAATCTTAGGATACAGTCAGTTTAAAATGACTGAATGTGAGTGAATACTGTTCAGTTGTGCGTTTTTGGTGAAGCTTTTGAGTTTTTGACGTCGGCAGATATCAAACAGTAATCTTAGGATACAGTCATCTTAAAATGACTGAATGTGAGTGAATACTGTTCAGTTGTGCGTTTTTGGTGAAGCTTTTGAGTTTTTGACGTCGGCAGATATCAAACAGTAATCTTAGGATACAGTCAGCTTAAAATGACTCAGATGAGTGAATACAGTTCATTTGTGCGTTTTTGGTGAAGCTTTTGAGTTTTTGACGTCACAGATATCAAACAGTAATCTTAGGATATAGTCAGCTTAAAATGACTGAATGTGAGTGAATACTGTTCAGTTGTGCGTTTTTGGTGAAGCTTTTGAGTTTTTGACGTCGGCAGATATCAAACAGTAATCTTAGGATACAGTCATCTTAAAATGACTGAATGTGAGTGAATACTGTTCAGTCGGCGTCGGCAGATATCAAACAGTAATCTTAGGATACAGTCAGCTTAAAATGACTCAGATGAGTGAATACTGTTCAGTTGTGCGTTTTGGTGAAGATTTTGAGTTTTTGACGTCGGCAGATATCAAACAGTAATCTTAGGATACAGTCATCTTAAAATGACTGAATGTGAGTGAATACTGTTCAGTCGGCGTCGGCAGATATCAAACAGTAATCTTAGGATACAGTCAGTTTAAAATGACTCAGATGAGTGAATACTGTTCAGTTGTCCGTTTTGGTGAAGATTTTGAGTTTTTGACGTCGGCAGATATCAAACAGTAATCTTAGGATACAGTCATCTTAAAATGACTGAATGTGAGTGAATACTGTGCAGTTGTGCGTTTTTGGTGAAGCTGTTGAGTTTTTGACGTCGGCAGATATCAAACAGTAATCTTAGGATACAGTCAGCTTAAAATGACTCAGATGAGTGAATACTGTTCAGTTGTGCGTTTTTGGTGAAGTTTTTGAGTTTTTGACGTCGGCAGATATCAAACAGTAATCTTAGGATACAGTCATCTTAAAATGACTCAGATGAGTTAATACTGTTCAGATGTGCTTCTTTGGTGAAGCTTTTGAGTTTTTGACGTCGGCAGATATCAAACAGTAATCTTAGGATACAGTCAGCTTAAAATGACTCAGATGAGTGAATACTGTTCAGTTGTGCGTTTTGGTGAAGCTTTTGAGTTTTTGACGTCGGCAGATATCAAACAGTAATCTTAGGATACAGTCAACTTAAAATGACTCAGATGATTGAATACTGTTCAGTTGTGCACTTTTGGTGAAGCTTTTGAGTTTTTGACGTCGGCAGATATCAAACAGTAATCTTAGGATACAGTCAGCTTAAAATGACTCAGATGAGTGAATACTGTTCAGTTGTGCGTTTTTGGTGAAGCTTTTGAGTTTTTGACGTCGGCAGATATCAAAAAGTAATCTTAGGATACAGTCAGCTTAAAATGACTCAGATGAGTGAATACTGTTCAGTTGTGCGTTTTTGGTGAAGCTTTTGAGTTTTTGACCTCGGCAGATATCAAACAGTAATCTTAGGATACAGTCATCTTAAAATGACTGAATGTGAGTGAATACTGTTCAGTTGTGCGTTTTTGGTGAAGCTTTTGAGTTTTTGACGTCGGCAGATATCAAACAGTAATCTTAGGATACAGTCAGCTTAAAATGACTGAATGTGAGTGAATACTGTTCAGTTGTGCGTTTTTGGTGAAGCTTTTGAGTTTTTGACGTCGGCAGATATCAAACAGTAATCTTAGGATACAGTCAGCTTAAAATGACTCAGATGAGTGAATACTGTTCATTTGTGCGTTTTTGGTGAAGCTTTTGAGTTTTTGAGGTCGGCAGATATCAAACATTAATCTTAGGATACAGTCAGCTTAAAATGACTGAATGTGAGTGACTACTGTTCAGTTGTGCGTTTTTGGTGAAGCTTTTGAGTTTTTGACGTCGGCAGATATCAAACAGTAATCTTAGGATACAGTCATCTTAAAATGACTCAGATGAGTGAATACTGTTCAGTTGTGCTTCTTTGGTGAAGCTTTTGAGTTTTTGACGTCGGCAGATATCAAACAGTAATCTTAGGATACAGTCAGCTTAAAATGACTCAGATGAGTGAATACTGTTCAGTTGTGCGTTTTTGGTGAAGCTTTTGAGTTTTTGACGTCGGCAGATATCAAACAGTAATCTTAGGATACAGTCATCTTAAAATGACTCAGATGAGTGAATACTGTTCAGTTGTGCACTTTTGGTGAAGCTTTTGAGTTTTTGACGTCGGCAGATATCAAACAGTAATCTTAGGATACAGTCATCTTAAAATGACTCAGATGAGTGAATACTGTTCAGTTGTGCGTTTTGGTGAAGCTTTTGAGTTTTTGACGTCGGCAGATATCAAACAGTAATCTTAGGATACAGTCATCTTAAAATGACTGAATGTGAGTGAATACTGTTCAGTTGTGCGTTTTGGTGAAGATTTTGAGTTTTTGACGTCGGCAGATATCAAACAGTAATCTTAGGATACAGTCATCTTAAAATGACTGAATGTGAGTGAATACTGTTCAGTTGTGCGTTTTTGGTGAAGCTGTTGAGTTTTTGACGTCGGCAGATATCAAACAGTAATCTTAGGATACAGTCAGCTTAAAATGACTCAGATGAGTGAATACTGTTCAGTTGTGCGTTTTTGGTGAAGCTTTTGAGTTTTTGACGTCGGCAGATATCAAACAGTAATCTTAGGATACAGTCAGCTTAAAATGACTGAATGTGAGTGAATACTGTTCAGTTGTGCTTCTTTGGTGAAGCTTTTGAGTTTTTGACGTCGGCAGATATCAAACAGTAATCTTAGGATATCGTCAGCTTAAAATGACGTCGGCAGATATCAAACAGTAATCTTAGGATATAGTCAGCTTAAAATGACTGAATGTGAGTGAATACTGTTCAGTTGTGCACTTTTGGTGAAGCTTTTGAGTTTTTGACGTCGGCAGCTATCAAACAGTAATCTTAGGATACAGTCAGTTTAAAATGACTCAGATGAGTGAATACAGTTCATTTGTGCGTTTTTGGTGAAGCTTTTGAGTTTTTGACGTCACAGATATCAAACAGTAATCTTAGGATACAGTCAGCTTAAAATGACTGAATGTGAGTGAATACTGTTCAGTTGTGCTTCTTTGGTGAAGCTTTTGAGTTTTTGACGTCGGCAGATATCAAACAGTAATCTTAGGATATCGTCAGCTTAAAATGACGTCGGCAGATATCAAACAGTAATCTTAGGATATAGTCAGCTTAAAATGACTGAATGTGAGTGAATACTGTTCAGTTGTGCACTTTTGGTGAAGCTTTTGAGTTTTTGACGTCGGCAGCTATCAAACAGTAATCTTAGGATACAGTCAGTTTAAAATGACTCAGATGAGTGAATACAGTTCATTTGTGCGTTTTTGGTGAAGCTTTTGAGTTTTTGACGTCACAGATATCAAACAGTAATCTTAGGATACAGTCAGTTTAAAATGACTGAATGTGAGTGAATACTGTTCAGTTGTGCGTTTTTGGTGAAGCTTTTGAGTTTTTGACGTCACAGATATCAAACAGTAATCTTAGGATACAGTCAGTTTAAAATGACTGAATGTGAGTGAATACTGTTCAGTTGTGCGTTTTTGGTGGAGCTTTTGAGTTTTTGACGTCGGCAGATATCAAACAGTAATCTTAGGATACAGTCATCTTAAAATGACTCAGATGAGTGAATACTGTTCAGTTGTGCTTCTTTGGTGAAGCTTTTGAGTTTTTGACGTCGGCAGATATCAAACAGTAATCTTAGGATACAGTCAGTTTAAAATGACTCAGATGAGTGAATACAGTTCATTTGTGCGTTTTTGGTGAAGCTTTTGAGTTTTTGACGTCGGCAGATATCAAACAGTAATCTTAGGATACAGTCATCTTAAAATGACTGAATGTGAGTGAATACTGTTCAGTCGGCGTCGGCAGATATCAAACAGTAATCTTAGGATACAGTCAGCTTAAAATGACTCAGATGAGTGAATACTGTTCAGTTGTGCGTTTTGGTGAAGATTTTGAGTTTTTGACGTCGGCAGATATCAAACAGTAATCTTAGGATACAGTCATCTTAAAATGACTGAATGTGAGTGAATACTGTTCAGTCGGCGTCGGCAGATATCAAACAGTAATCTTAGGATACAGTCAGCTTAAAATGACTCAGATGAGTGAATACTGTTCAGTTGTGCGTTTTTGGTGAAGCTTTTGAGTTTTTGACGTCGGCAGATATCAAACAGTAATCTTAGGATACAGTCAGCTTAAAATGACGTCGGCAGATATCAAACAGTAATCTTAGGATACAGTCATCTTAAAATGACTGAATGTGAGTGAATACTGTTCAGTTGTGCGTTTTTGGTGAAGCTTTTGAGTTTTTGACGTCGGCAGATATCAAACAGTAATCTTAGGATACAGTCAGCTTAAAATGACTCAGATGAGTGAATACTGTTCAGTTGTGCGTTTTTGGTGAAGCTTTTGAGTTTTTGACGTCGGCAGATATCAAACAGTAATCTTAGAATACAGTCAGCTTAAAATGACGTCGGCAGATATCAAACAGTAATCTTAGGATACAGTCATCTTAAAATGACTCAGATGAGTGAATACTGTTCAGTTGTGCTTCTTTGGTGAAGCTTTTGAGTTTTTGACGTCGGCAGATATCAAACAGTAATCTTAGAATACAGTCAGCTTAAAATGACGTCGGCAGATATCAAACAGTAATCTTAGGATACAGTCATCTTAAAATGACTCAGATGAGTGAATACTGTTCAGTTGTGCTTCTTTGGTGAAGCTTTTGAGTTTTTGACGTCGGCAGATATCAAACAGTAATCTTAGGATATAGTCAGCTTAAAATGACTGAATGTGAGTGAATACTGTTCAGTTGTGCGTTTTTGGTGAAGCTTTTTGACGTCGGCAGATATCAAACAGTAATCTTAGGATACAGTCAGTTTAAAATGACTGAATGTGAGTGAATACTGTTCAGTTGTGCGTTTTTGGTGAAGCTTTTGAGTTTTTGACGTCGGCAGATATCAAACAGATATCAAACAGTAATCTTAGGATACAGTCAGCTTAAAATGACTCAGATGAGTGAATACTGTTCAGTTGTGCGTTTTTGGTGAAGCTTTTGAGTTTTTGATGTCGGCAGATATCAAACAGTAATCTTAGGATACAGTCAGCTTAAAATGACGTCGGCAGATATCAAACAGTAATCTTAGGATATAGTCAGCTTAAAATGACTGAATGTGAGTGAATACTGTTCAGTTGTGCGTTTTTGGTGAAGCTTTTGAGTTTTTGACGTCGGCAGATATCAAACAGTAATCTTAGGATACAGTCATCTTAAAATGACTCAGATGAGTGAATACTGTTCAGTTGTGCTTCTTTGGTGAAGCTTTTGAGTTTTTGACGTCGGCAGATATCAAACAGTAATCTTAGGATACAGTCAGTTTAAAATGACTCAGATGAGTGAATACAGTTCATTTGTGAGTTTTTGTTGAAGCTTTTGAGTTTTTGACGTCGGCAGATATCAAACAGTAATCTTAGGATACAGTCATCTTAAAATGACTGAATGTGAGTGAATACTGTTCAGTTGTGCGTTTTTGGTGAAGCTTTTGAGTTTTTGACGTCACAGATATCAAACAGTAATCTTAGGATACAGTCAGTATAAAATGACTGAATGTGAGTGAATACTGTTCAGTTGTGCGTTTTTGGTGAAGCTTTTGAGTTTTTGACGTCGGCAGATATCAAACAGTAATCTTAGGATACAGTCAGTTTAAAATGACTCAGATGAGTGAATACAGTTCATTTGTGCGTTTTTGGTGAAGCTTTTAAGTTTTTGACGTCACAGATATCAAACAGTAATCTTAGGATACAGTCAGTTTAAAATGACTGAATGTGAGTGAATACTGTTCAGTTGTGCGTTTTTGGTGAAGCTTTTGAGTTTTTGACGTCGGCAGATATCAAACAGTAATCTTAGGATACAGTCAGTTTAAAATGACTGAATGTGAGTGAATACTGTTCAGTTGTGCGTTTTTGGTGAAGCTTTTGAGTTTTTGATGTCGGCAGATATCAAACAGTAATCTTAGGATACAGTCAGCTTAAAATGACGTCGGCAGATATCAAACAGTAATCTTAGGATATAGTCAGCTTAAAATGACTGAATGTGAGTGAATAGTGTTCAGTTGTGCGTTTTTGGTGAAGCTTTTGAGTTTTTGACGTCGGCAGATATCAAACAGTAATCTTAGGATACAGTCAGTTTAAAATGACTGAATGTGAGTGAATACTGTTCAGTTGTGCGTTTTTGGTGAAGCTTTTGAGTTTTTGACGTCGGCAGATATCAAACAGTAATCTTAGGATACAGTCAGTTTAAAATGTCTCAGATGAGTGAATACAGTTCATTTGTGCGTTTTTGGTGAAGCTTTTAAGTTTTTGACGTCACAGATATCAAACAGTAATCTTAGGATACAGTCAGTTTAAAATGACTGAATGTGAGTGAATACTGTTCAGTTGTGCGTTTTTGGTGAAGCTTTTGAGTTTTTGACGTCGGCAGATATCAAACAGTAATCTTAGGATACAGTCATCTTAAAATGACTGAATGTGAGTGAATACTGTTCAGTTGTGCGTATTTGGTGAAGCTTTTGAGTTTTTGATGTCGGCAGATATCAAACAGTAATCTTAGGATACAGTCAGCTTAAAATGACGTCGGCAGATATCAAACAGTAATCTTAGGATATAGTCAGCTTAAAATGACTGAATGTGAGTGAATAGTGTTCAGTTGTGCGTTTTTGGTGAAGCTTTTGAGTTTTTGACGTCGGCAGATATCAAACAGTAATCTTAGGATACAGTCAGTTTAAAATGACTGAATGTGAGTGAATACTGTTCAGTTGTGCGTTTTTGGTGAAGCTTTTGAGTTTTTGACGTCGGCAGATATCAAACAGTAATCTTAGGATACAGTCATCTTAAAATGACTCAGATGAGTGAATACTGTTCAGTTGTGCTTCTTTGGTGAAGCTTTTGAGTTTTTGACGTCGGCAGATATCAAACAGTAATCTTAGGATACAGTCAGTTTAAAATGACTCTGATGAGTGAATACAGTTCATTTGTGCGTTTTTGGTGAAGCTTTTAAGTTTTTGACGTCACAGATATCAAACAGTAATCTTAGGATACAGTCAGTTTAAAATGACTGAATGTGAGTGAATACTGTTCAGTTGTGCGTTTTTGCTGAAGCTTTTGAGTTTTTGACGTCGGCAGATATCAAACAGTAATCTTAGGATACAGTCATCTTAAAATGACTGAATGTGAGTGAATACTGTTCAGTTGTGCGTTTTTGGTGAAGCTTTTGAGTTTTTGACGTCGGCAGATATCAAACAGTAATCTTAGGATACAGTCAGCTTAAAATGACTCAGATGAGTGAATACTGTTCAGTTGTGCGTTTTTGGTGAAGCTTTTGAGTTTTTGACGTCGGCAGATATCAAACAGTAATCTTAGGATACAGTCATCATAAAATGACTCAGATACTTTTCAGTTGTGCGTTTTTGGTGAAGCTTTTGAGTTTTTTGACCTCGGCAGATATCAAACAGTAATCTTAGGATACAGTCAGTTTAAAATGACTCAGATGAGTGAATACTGTTCAGTTGTGCGTTTTTGGTGAAGCTTTTGAGTTTTTGACGTCGGCAGATATCAAACAGTAATCTTAGGATACAGTCATCTTAAAATGACTGAATGTGAGTGCATACTGTTCATTTCTGCGTTTTTGGTGAAGCTTTTGAGTTTTTGACGTCGGCAGATATCAAACAGTAATCTTAGGATACAGTCAGCTTAAAATGACTCAGATGAGTGAATACTGTTCAGTTGTGCGTTTTTGATGAAGCTTTTGAGTTTTTGACGTCGGCAGATATCAAACAGTAATCTTAGGATACAGTCAGCTTAAAATGACTCAGATACTGATCAGTTGTGCGTTTTTGGTGAAGCTTTTGAGTTTTTGAAGTCGGCAGATATCAAACAGTAATCTTAGGATACAGTCATCTTAAAATGACTGAATGTGAGTGAATACTGTTCAGTTGTGCGTTTTTGGTGAAGCTTTTGAGTTTTTGACGTCGGCAGATATCAAACAGTAATCTTAGGATACAGTCATCTTAAAATGACTGAATGTGAGTGAATACTGTTCAGTTGTGCGTATTTGGTGAAGCTTTTGAGTTTTTGATGTCGGCAGATATCAAACAGTAATCTTAGGATACAGTCAGCTTAAAATGACGTCGGCAGATATCAAACAGTAATCTTAGGATATAGTCAGCTTAAAATGACTGAATGTGAGTGAATAGTGTTCAGTTGTGCGTTTTTGGTGAAGCTTTTGAGTTTTTGACGTCGGCAGATATCAAACAGTAATCTTAGGATACAGTCAGTTTAAAATGACTGAATGTGAGTGAATACTGTTCAGTTGTGCGTTTTTGGTGAAGCTTTTGAGTTTTTGACGTCGGCAGATATCAAACAGTAATCTTAGGATACAGTCATCTTAAAATGACTCAGATGAGTGAATACTGTTCAGTTGTGCTTCTTTGGTGAAGCTTTTGAGTTTTTGACGTCGGCAGATATCAAACAGTAATCTTAGGATACAGTCAGTTTAAAATGACTCTGATGAGTGAATACAGTTCATTTGTGCGTTTTTGGTGAAGCTTTTAAGTTTTTGACGTCACAGATATCAAACAGTAATCTTAGGATACAGTCAGTTTAAAATGACTGAATGTGAGTGAATACTGTTCAGTTGTGCGTTTTTGCTGAAGCTTTTGAGTTTTTGACGTCGGCAGATATCAAACAGTAATCTTAGGATACAGTCATCTTAAAATGACTGAATGTGAGTGAATACTGTTCAGTTGTGCGTTTTTGGTGAAGCTTTTGAGTTTTTGACGTCGGCAGATATCAAACAGTAATCTTAGGATACAGTCAGCTTAAAATGACTCAGATGAGTGAATACTGTTCAGTTGTGCGTTTTTGGTGAAGCTTTTGAGTTTTTGACGTCGGCAGATATCAAACAGTAATCTTAGGATACAGTCATCATAAAATGACTCAGATACTTTTCAGTTGTGCGTTTTTGGTGAAGCTTTTGAGTTTTTTGACCTCGGCAGATATCAAACAGTAATCTTAGGATACAGTCAGTTTAAAATGACTCAGATGAGTGAATACTGTTCAGTTGTGCGTTTTTGGTGAAGCTTTTGAGTTTTTGACGTCGGCAGATATCAAACAGTAATCTTAGGATACAGTCATCTTAAAATGACTGAATGTGAGTGCATACTGTTCATTTCTGCGTTTTTGGTGAAGCTTTTGAGTTTTTGACGTCGGCAGATATCAAACAGTAATCTTAGGATACAGTCAGCTTAAAATGACTCAGATGAGTGAATACTGTTCAGTTGTGCGTTTTTGATGAAGCTTTTGAGTTTTTGACGTCGGCAGATATCAAACAGTAATCTTAGGATACAGTCAGCTTAAAATGACTCAGATACTGATCAGTTGTGCGTTTTTGGTGAAGCTTTTGAGTTTTTGAAGTCGGCAGATATCAAACAGTAATCTTAGGATACAGTCATCTTAAAATGACTGAATGTGAGTGAATACTGTTCAGTTGTGCGTTTTTGGTGAAGCTTTTGAGTTTTTGACGTCGGCAGATATCAAACAGTAATCTTAGGATACAGTCATCTTAAAATGACTCAGATGAGTGAATACTGTTCAGTTGTGCTTTTTTGGTGAAGCTTTTGAGTTTTTGACGTCGGCAGATATCAAACAGTAATCTTAGCATACAGTCAGCTTAAAATGACTCAGATACTGTTCAGTTGTGCGTTTTTGGTGAAGCTTTTGAGTTTTTGACGTCGGCAGATATCAAACAGTAATCTTAGGATACAGTCATCTTAAAATGACTCAGATGAGTGAATACTGCTCTGTTGTGCGTTTTTGGTGAAGCTTTTGAGTTTTTGACGTCGGCAGATATCAAACAGTAATCTTAGGATACAGTCAGCTTAAAATGACTCAGATACTGTTCAGTTGTGAGTTTTTGGTGAAGCTTTTGAGTTTTTGACGTCGGCAGATATAAAACAGTAATCTTAGGATACAGTCAATTTAAAATGACTCAGATACTGTTCAGTTGTCCGTTTTTGGTGAAGCTTTTGAGTTTTTGACATCGGCAGATATCAAACAGTAATCTTAGGATACAGTCATCTTAAAATGACTCAGATGAGTGAATACTGCTCTGTTGTGCGTTTTTGGTGAAGCTTTTGAGTTTTTGACGTCGGCAGATATCAAACAGTAATCTTAGGATACAGTCAGCTTAAAATGACTCAGATACTGTTCAGTTGTGAGTTTTTGGTGAAGCTTTTGAGTTTTTGACGTCGGCAGATATAAAACAGTAATCTTAGGATACAGTCAATTTAAAATGACTCAGATACTGTTCAGTTGTCCGTTTTTGGTGAAGCTTTTGAGTTTTTGACATCGGCAGATATCAAACAGTAATCTTAGGATACAGTCAGCTTAAAATGACTGAATGTGAGTGAATACTGTTCAGTTGTGCGTTTTTGGTGAAGCTTTTGAGTTTTTGACGTCGGCAGATATCAAACAGTAATCTTAGGATACAGTCAGCTTAAAATGACTCAGATGAGTGAATACTGTTCAGTTGTACGTTTTTGGTGAAGCTTTTGAGTTTTTGATCTCGGCAGATATCAAACAGTAATCTTAGGATACAGTCAGCTTAAAATGACTGAATGTGAGTGAATACTGTTCAGTTGTGCGTTTTTGGTGAAGCTTTTGAGTTTTTGACGTCGGCAGATATCAAACAGTAATCTTAGGATACAGTCATTTTAAAATGACTGAATGTGAATGAATACTGTTCAGTTGTGCGTTTTTGGTGAAGCTTTTGAGTTTTTGACGTCGGCAGATATCAAACAGTAATCTTAGGATACAGTCATCTTAAAATGGCTGAATGTGAGTGAATACTGTTCAGTTGTGAGTTTTTGGTGAAGCTTTTGAGTTTTTTGACCTCAGCAGATATCAAACAGTAATCTTAGGATACAGTCAGCTTAAAATGACTCAGATACTGTTCAGTTGTGCGTTTTTGGTGAAGCTTTTGAGATTTTGACGTCGGCAGATATCAAACAGTAATCTTAGGATACAGTCAGCTTAAAATGACTCAGATACTGTTCAGCTGTGAGTTTTTGGTGAAGCTTTTGAGTTTTTTGACCTCGGCAGATATCAAACAGTAATCTTAGGATACAGTCAGCTTAAAATGACTCAGATGAGTGAATACTGTTCAGTTGTCCGTTTTTGGTGAAGCTTTTGAGTTTTTGACGTCGGCAGATATCAAACAGTAATCTTAGGATACAGTCATCTTAAAATGACTGAATGTGAGTGAATACTGTTCAGTTGTGCGTTTTTGGTGAAGCTTTTGAGTTTTTGACGTCGGCAGATATCAAACAGTAATCTTAGGATACAGTCATCTTAAAATGACTCAGATGAGTGAATACTGTTCAGTTGTGCTTTTTTGGTGAAGCTTTTGAGTTTTTGACGTCGGCAGATATCAAACAGTAATCTTAGGATACAGTCAGCTTAAAATGACTCAGATGAGTGAATACTGTTCAGTTGTGCACTTTTGGTGAAGCTTTTGAGTTTTTGACGTCGGCAGATATCAAACAGTAATCTTAGGATACAGTCAACTTAAAATGACTCAGATGAGTGAATACTGTTCAGTTGTGTATTCACTCATCTGAGTCATTTTAAGATGACTGTATCCTAAGATTACTGTTTGATATCTGCCGACGTCAAAAACTCAAAAGCTTCACCAAAAACGGACAACTGAACAGTATTCACTCATCTGAGTCATTTTAAGCTGACTGTATCCTAAGATTACTGTTTGATATCTGCCGAGGTCAAAAACTCAAAAGCTTCACCAAAAACGCACAACTGAACAGTATCTGAGTCATTTTATGATGACTGTATCCTAAGATTACTGTTTGATATCTGCCGACGTCAAAAACTCAAAAGCTTCACCAAAAACTCACAACTGAACAGTATTCACTCACATTCAGTCATTTTAAGCTGACTGTATCCTAAGATTACTGTTTGATATCTGCCGACGTCAAAAACTCAAAAGCTTCACCAAAAACGCACAACTGAACAGTATTCACTCATCTGAGTCATTTTAAGCTGACTGTATCCTAAGATTACTGTTTGATATCTGCCGAGGTCAAAAAACTCAAAAGCTTCACTAAAAACGCACAACTGAACAGTATCTGAGTCATTTTATGATGACTGTATCCTAAGATTACTGTTTGATATCTGCCGACGTCAAAAACTCAAAAGCTTCACCAAAAACGCACAACTGAACAGTATTCACTCATCTGAGTCATTTTAAGCTGACTGTATCCTAAGATTACTGTTTGATATCTGCCGACGTCAAAAAAAAAGCTTCACCAAAAACGGACAACTGAGCAGTATTCACTCATCTGAGTCATTTTAAGATGACTGTATCCTAAGATTACTGTTTGATATCTGCCGACGTCAAAAACTCAAAAGCTTCACCAAAAACGCACAACTGAACAGTATTCACTCACATTCAGTCATTTTAAGCTGACTGTATCCTAAGATTACTGTTTGATATCTGCCGACGTCAAAAACTCAAAAGCTTCACCAAAAACACACAACTGAACAGTATCTGAGTCATTTTATGATGACTGTATCCTAAGATTACTGTTTGATATCTGCCGACGTCAAAAACTCAAAAGCTTCACCAAAAACGCACAACTGAGCAGTATTCACTCACATTCATTCATTTTAAGCTGACTGTATCCTAAGATTACTGTTTAATATCTGCCGACATCAAAAACTCAAAAGCTTCACCAAAAACGCACAACTGAACAGTATCTGAGTCATTTTAAGCTGACTGTATCCTAAGATTACTGTTTAATATCTGCCGACATCAAAAACTCAAAAGCTTCACCAAAAATGCACAACTGAACAGTATTCACTCACATTCAGTCATTTTAAGCTGACTGTATCCTAAGATTACTGTTTGATATCTGCCGAGGTCAAAAACTCAAAAGCTTCACCAAAAACACACAACTGAACAGTATCTGAGTCATTTTATGATGACTGTATCCTAAGATTACTGTTTGATATCTGCCGACGTCAAAAACTCAAAAGCTTCACCAAAAACGCACAACTGAGCAGTATTCACTCACATTCAGTCATTTTAAGATGACTGTATCCTAAGATTACTGTTTGATATCTGCCGACGTCAAAAACTCAAAAGCTTCACCAAAAACGCACAACTGAACAGTATTCACTCATCTGAGTCATTTTAAGATGACTGTATCCTAAGATTACTGTTTGATATCTGCCGACGTCAAAAACTCAAAAGCTTCACCAAAAACTCACAACTGAACAGTATTCACTCACATTCAGTCATTTTAAGCTGACTGTATCCTAAGATTACTGTTTGATATCTGCCGACGTCAAAAACTCAAAAGCTTCACCAAAAACGCACAACTGAACAGTATCTGAGTCATTTTAAGCTGACTGTATCCTAAGATTACTGTTTAATATCTGCCGAGGTCAAAAAACTCAAAAGCTTCACTAAAAACGCACAACTGAAAAGTATCTGAGTCATTTTATGATGACTGTATCCTAAGATTACTGTTTGATATCTGCCGACGTCAAAAACTCAAAAGCTTCACCAAAAACGCACAACTGAACAGTATTCACTCATCTGAGTCATTTTAAGCTGACTGTATCCTAAGATTACTGTTTGATATCTGCCGACGTCAAAAAAAAAGCTTCACCAAAAACGGACAACTGAGAAGTATTCACTCATCTGAGTCATTTTAAGATGACTGTATCCTAAGATTACTGTTTGATATCTGCCGACGTCAAAAACTCAAAAGCTTCACCAAAAACGCACAACTGAACAGTATTCACTCACATTCAGTCATTTTAAGCTGACTGTATCCTAAGATTACTGTTTGATATCTGCCGACGTCAAAAACTCAAAAGCTTCACCAAAAACACACAACTGAACAGTATCTGAGTCATTTTATGATGACTGTATCCTAAGATTACTGTTTGATATCTGCCGACGTCAAAAACTCAAAAGCTTCACCAAAAACGCACAACTGAGCAGTATTCACTCACATTCAGTCATTTTAAGCTGACTGTATCCTAAGATTACTGTTTAATATCTGCCGACATCAAAAACTCAAAAGCTTCACCAAAAACGCACAACTGAACAGTATCTGAGTCATTTTAAGCTGACTGTATCCTAAGATTACTGTTTAATATCTGCCGACATCAAAAACTCAAAAGCTTCACCAAAAATGCACAACTGAACAGTATTCACTCACATTCAGTCATTTTAAGCTGACTGTATCCTAAGATTACTGTTTGATATCTGCCGAGGTCAAAAACTCAAAAGCTTCACCAAAAACACACAACTGAACAGTATCTGAGTCATTTTATGATGACTGTATCCTAAGATTACTGTTTGATATCTGCCGACGTCAAAAACTCAAAAGCTTCACCAAAAACGCACAACTGAGCAGTATTCACTCACATTCAGTCATTTTAAGCTGACTGTATCCTAAGATTACTGTTTGATATCTGCCGACGTCAAAAACTCAAAAGCTTCACCAAAAACGCACAACTGAACAGTATCTGAGTCATTTTAAGCTGACTGTATCCTAAGATTGCTGTTTAATATCTGCCGACATCAAAAACTCAAAAGCTTCACCAAAAACGCACAACTGAACAGTATTCACTCACATTCAGTCATTTTAAGCTGACTGTATCCTAAGATTACTGTTTGATATCTGCCGACGTCAAAAACTCAAAAGCTTCACCAAAAACGCACAACTGAACAGTATTCACTCATCTGAGTCATTTTAAGCTGACTGTATCCTAAGATTACTGTTTGATATCTGCCGACGTCAAAAAAAAAGCTTCACCAAAAACGGACAACTGAGCAGTATTCACTCATCTGAGTCATTTTAAGCTGACTGTATCCTAAGATTACTGTTTGATATCTGCCGACGTCAAAAACTCAAAAGCTTCACCAAAAACGCACAACTGAACAGTATCTGAGTCATTTTAAGGTGACTGTATCCTAAGATTACTGTTTAATATCTGCCGACATCAAAAACTCAAAAGCTTCACCAAAAACGCACAACTGAACAGTATCTGAGTCATTTTAAGCTGACTGTATCCTAAGATTGCTGTTTAATATCTGCCGACATCAAAAACTCAAAAGCTTCACCAAAAACGCACAACTGAACAGTATTCACTCACATTCAGTCATTTTAAGCTGACTGTATCCTAAGATTACTGTTTGATATCTGCCGACGTCAAAAACTCAAAAGCTTCACCAAAAACGCACAACTGAACAGTATTCACTCACATTCAGTCATTTTAAGCTGACTGTATCCTAAGATTACTGTTTGATATCTGCCGACGTCAAAAACTCAAAAGCTTCACCAAAAACGCACAACTGAACAGTATTCACTCATCTGAGTCATTTTAAGCTGACTGTATCCTAAGATTACTGTTTGATATCTGCCGACGTCAAAAAACTCAAAAACTTCACCAAAAACTCACAACTGAACAGTATCTGAGTCATTTTAAGCTGACTGTATCCTAAGATTACTGTTTGATATCTGCCGACGTCAAAAACTCAAAAGCTTCACCAAAAACGCACAACTGAACAGTATCTGAGTCATTTTAAGCTGACTGTATCCTAAGATTACTGTTTGATATCTGCCGACATCAAAAACTCAAAAGCTTCACCAAAAACGCACAACTGAACAGTATCTTAGTCATTTTAAGCTGACTGTATCCTAAGATTACTGTTTAATATCTGCCGACATCAAAAACTCAAAAGCTTCACCAAAAACGCACAACTGAACAGTATTCACTCACATTCAGTCATTTTAAGCTGACTGTATCCTAAGATTACTGTTTGATATCTGCCGACGTCAAAAACTCGAAAGCTTCACCAAAAACGCACAACTGAACAGTATTCACTCATCTGAGTCATTTTAAGCTGACTGTATCCTAAGATTACTGTTTGATATCTGCCGACGTCAAAAAAAAAGCTTCACCAAAAACGGACAACTGAGCAGTATTCACTCATCTGAGTCATTTTAAGCTGACTGTATCCTAAGATTACTGTTTGATATCTGCCGACGTCAAAAACTCAAAAGCTTCACCAAAAACGCACAACTGAACAGTATTCACTCACATTCAGTCATTTTAAGCTGACTGTATCCTAAGATTACTGTTTGATATCTGCCGACGTCAAAAACTCAAAAGCTTCACCAAAAACGCACAACTGAACAGTATTCACTCATCTGAGTCATTTTAAGCTGACTGTATCCTAAGATTACTGTTTGATATCTGCCGATGTCAAAAACTCAAAAGCTTCACCAAAAACGGACAACTGAACAGTATCTGAGTCATTTTAAATTGACTGTATCCTAAGATTACTGTTTTATATCTGCCGACGTCAAAAAACTCAAAAGCTTCACCAAAAACTCACAACTGAACAGTATCTGAGTCATTTTAAGCTGACTGTATCCTAAGATTACTGTTTGATATCTGCCGACGTCAAAAACTCAAAAGCTTCACCAAAAACGCACAACTGAACAGTATCTGAGTCATTTTAAGCTGACTGTATCCTAAGATTACTGTTTGATATCTGCCGACATCAAAAACTCAAAAGCTTCACCAAAAACGCACAACTGAACAGTATCTTAGTCATTTTAAGCTGACTGTATCCTAAGATTACTGTTTAATATCTGCCGACATCAAAAACTCAAAAGCTTCACCAAAAACGCACAACTGAACAGTATTCACTCACATTCAGTCATTTTAAGCTGACTGTATCCTAAGATTACTGTTTGATATCTGCCGACGTCAAAAACTCGAAAGCTTCACCAAAAACGCACAACTGAACAGTATTCACTCATCTGAGTCATTTTAAGCTGACTGTATCCTAAGATTACTGTTTGATATCTGCCGACGTCAAAAAAAAAGCTTCACCAAAAACGGACAACTGAGCAGTATTCACTCATCTGAGTCATTTTAAGCTGACTGTATCCTAAGATTACTGTTTGATATCTGCCGACGTCAAAAACTCAAAAGCTTCACCAAAAACGCACAACTGAACAGTATTCACTCACATTCAGTCATTTTAAGCTGACTGTATCCTAAGATTACTGTTTGATATCTGCCGACGTCAAAAACTCAAAAGCTTCACCAAAAACGCACAACAGAGCAGTATTCACTCATCTGAGTCATTTTAAGATGACTGTATCCTAAGATTACTGTTTGATATCTGCCGACGTCAAAAACTCAAAAGCTTCACCAAAAACGCACAACTGAACAGTATCTGAGTCATTTTAAGCTGACTGTATGCTAAGATTACTGTTTGATATCTGCCGACGTCAAAAACTAAAAAGCTTCACCAAAAAAGCACAACTGAACAGTATTCACTCATCTGAGTCATTTTAAGATGACTGTATCCTAAGATTACTGTTTGATATCTGCCGACGTCAAAAACTCAAAAGCTTCACCAAAAACGCACAACTGAACAGTATTCACTCACATTCAGTCATTTTAAGCTGACTGTATCCTAAGATTACTGTTTGATATCTGCCGAGGTCAAAAACTCAAAAGCTTCACCAAAAACGCACAACTGAACAGTATTCACTCATCTGAGTCATTTTAAGCTGACTGTATCCTAAGATTACTGTTTGATATCTGCCGACGTCAAAAACTCAAAAGCTTCACCAAAAACGCACAACTGAACAGTATTCACTCATCTGAGTCATTTTAAGCTGACTGTATCCTAAGATTACTGTTTGATATCTGCCGATGTCAAAAACTCAAAAGCTTCACCAAAAACGGACAACTGAACAGTATCTGAGTCATTTTAAATTGACTGTATCCTAAGATTACTGTTTTATATCTGCCGACGTCAAAAAACTCAAAAGCTTCACCAAAAACTCACAACTGAACAGTATCTGAGTCATTTTAAGCTGACTGTATCCTAAGATTACTGTTTGATATCTGCCGACGTCAAAAACTCAAAAGCTTCACCAAAAACGCACAACTGAACAGTATCTGAGTCATTTTAAGCTGACTGTATCCTAAGATTACTGTTTAATATCTGCCGACATCAAAAACTCAAAAGCTTCACCAAAAACGCACAACTGAACAGTATCTGAGTCATTTTAAGCTGACTGTATCCTAAGATTACTGTTTAATATCTGCCGACATCAAAAACTCAAAAGCTTCACCAAAAACGAACAACTGAACAGTATTCACTCATCTGAGTCATTTTAAGCTGACTGTATCCTAAGATTACTGTTTGATATCTGCCGACGTCAAAAACTCAAAAGCTTCACCAAAAACACACAACTGAACAGTATCTGAGTCATTTTATGATGACTGTATCCTAAGATTACTGTTTGATATCTGCCGACGTCAAAAACTCAAAAGCTTCACCAAAAACGCACAACTGAGCAGTATTCACTCACATTCAGTCATTTTAAGCTGACTGTATCCTAAGATTACTGTTTGATATCTGCCGACGTCAAAAACTCAAAAGCTTCACCAAAAACGCACAACAGAGCAGTATTCACTCATCTGAGTCATTTTAAGATGACTGTATCCTAAGATTACTGTTTGATATCTGCCGACGTCAAAAACTCAAAAGCTTCACCAAAAACGCACAACTGAACAGTATCTGAGTCATTTTAAGCTGACTGTATGCTAAGATTACTGTTTGATATCTGCCGACGTCAAAAACTCAAAAGCTTCACCAAAAAAGCACAACTGAACAGTATTCACTCATCTGAGTCATTTTAAGATGACTGTATCCTAAGATTACTGTTTGATATCTGCCGACGTCAAAAACTCAAAAGCTTCACCAAAAACGGACAACTGAACAGTATTCACTCATCTGAGTCATTTTAAGCTGACTGTATCCTAAGATTACTGTTTGATATCTGCCGAGGTCAAAAAACTCAAAAGCTTCACCAAAAACGCACAACTGAACAGTATCTGAGTCATTTTATGATGACTGTATCCTAAGATTACTGTTTGATATCTGCCGACGTCAAAAACTCAAAAGCTTCACCAAAAACGCACAACTGAACAGTATTCACTCATCTGAGTCATTTTAAGCTGACTGTATCCTAAGATTACTGTTTGATATCTGCCGACGTCAAAAAAAAAGCTTCACCAAAAACGCACAACAGAGCAGTATTCACTCATCTGAGTCATTTTAAGATGACTGTATCCTAAGATTACTGTTTGATATCTGCCGACGTCAAAAACTCAAAAGCTTCACCAAAAACGCACAACTGAACAGTATCTGAGTCATTTTAAGCTGACTGTATCCTAAGATTACTGTTTAATATCTGCCGACATCAAAAACTCAAAAGCTTCACCAAAAACGCACAACAGAGCAGTATTCACTCATCTGAGTCATTTTAAGATGACTGTATCCTAAGATTACTGTTTGATATCTGCCGACGTCAAAAACTCAAAAGCTTCACCAAAAACGCACAACTGAACAGTATCTGAGTCATTTTAAGCTGACTGTATCCTAAGATTACTGTTTAATATCTGCCGACATCAAAAACTCAAAAGCTTCACCAAAAACGCACAACTGAACAGTATCTGAGTCATTTTAAGCTGACTGTATCCTAAGATTGCTGTTTAATATCTGCCGACATCAAAAACTCAAAAGCTTCACCAAAAACGCACAACTGAACAGTATTCACTCACATTCAGTCATTTTAAGCTGACTGTATCCTAAGATTACTGTTTGATATCTGCCGACGTCAAAAACTCAAAAGCTTCACCAAAAACGGACAACTGAGCAGTATTCACTCATCTGAGTCATTTTAAGATGACTGTATCCTAAGATTACTGTTTGATATCTGCCGACGTCAAAAAAAAAGCTTCACCAAAAACGGACAACTGAGCAGTATTCACTCATCTGAGTCATTTTAAGATGACTGTATCCTAAGATTACTGTTTGATATCTGCCGACGTCAAAAACTCAAAAGCTTCACCAAAAACGCACAACTGAACAGTATTCACTCACATTCAGTCATTTTAAGCTGACTGTATCCTAAGATTACTGTTTGATATCTGCCGAGGTCAAAAACTCAAAAGCTTCACCAAAAACGCACAACTGAACAGTATTCACTCATCTGAGTCATTTTAAGCTGACTGTATCCTAAGATTACTGTTTGATATCTGCCGACGTCAAAAACTCAAAAGCTTCACCAAAAACGCACAACTGAACAGTATTCACTCACATTCAGTCATTTTAAGCTGACTGTATCCTAAGATTACTGTTTGATATCTGCCGACGTCAAAAACTCAAAAGCTTCACCAAAAACGCACAACTGAACAGTATTCACTCATCTGAGTCATTTTAAGCTGACTGTATCCTAAGATTACTGTTTGATATCTGCCGATGTCAAAAACTCAAAAGCTTCACCAAAAACGGACAACTGAACAGTATCTGAGTCATTTTAAATTGACTGTATCCTAAGATTACTGTTTTATATCTGCCGACGTCAAAAAACTCAAAAGCTTCACCAAAAACTCACAACTGAACAGTATCTGAGTCATTTTAAGCTGACTGTATCCTAAGATTACTGTTTGATATCTGCCGACGTCAAAAACTCAAAAGCTTCACCAAAAACGCACAACTGAACAGTATCTGAGTCATTTTAAGCTGACTGTATCCTAAGATTACTGTTTAATATCTGCCGACATCAAAAACTCAAAAGCTTCACCAAAAACGCACAACTGAACAGTATCTGAGTCATTTTAAGCTGACTGTATCCTAAGATTACTGTTTGATATCTGCCGACGTCAAAAACTCAAAAGCTTCACCAAAAACGCACAACTGAACAGTATTCACTCACATTCAGTCATTTTAAGCTGACTGTATCCTAAGATTACTGTTTGATATCTGCCGAGGTCAAAAACTCAAAAGCTTCACCAAAAACGCACAACTGAACAGTATTCACTCATCTGAGTCATTTTAAGCTGACTGTATCCTAAGATTACTGTTTGATATCTGCCGACGTCAAAAACTCAAAAGCTTCACCAAAAACGCACAACTGAACAGTATTCACTCACATTCAGTCATTTTAAGCTGACTGTATCCTAAGATTACTGTTTGATATCTGCCGACGTCAAAAACTCAAAAGCTTCACCAAAAACGCACAACTGAACAGTATTCACTCATCTGAGTCATTTTAAGCTGACTGTATCCTAAGATTACTGTTTGATATCTGCCGATGTCAAAAACTCAAAAGCTTCACCAAAAACGGACAACTGAACAGTATCTGAGTCATTTTAAATTGACTGTATCCTAAGATTACTGTTTTATATCTGCCGACGTCAAAAAACTCAAAAGCTTCACCAAAAACTCACAACTGAACAGTATCTGAGTCATTTTAAGCTGACTGTATCCTAAGATTACTGTTTGATATCTGCCGACGTCAAAAACTCAAAAGCTTCACCAAAAACGCACAACTGAACAGTATCTGAGTCATTTTAAGCTGACTGTATCCTAAGATTACTGTTTAATATCTGCCGACATCAAAAACTCAAAAGCTTCACCAAAAACGCACAACTGAACAGTATCTGAGTCATTTTAAGCTGACTGTATCCTAAGATTACTGTTTAATATCTGCCGACATCAAAAACTCAAAAGCTTCACCAAAAATGCACAACTGAACAGTATTCACTCACATTCAGTCATTTTAAGCTGACTGTATCCTAAGATTACTGTTTGATATCTGCCGAGGTCAAAAACTCAAAAGCTTCACCAAAAACACACAACTGAACAGTATCTGAGTCATTTTATGATGACTGTATCCTAAGATTACTGTTTGATATCTGCCGACGTCAAAAACTCAAAAGCTTCACCAAAAACGCACAACTGAGCAGTATTCACTCACATTCAGTCATTTTAAGCTGACTGTATCCTAAGATTACTGTTTGATATCTGCCGACGTCAAAAACTCAAAAGCTTCACCAAAAACGCACAACAGAGCAGTATTCACTCATCTGAGTCATTTTAAGATGACTGTATCCTAAGATTACTGTTTGATATCTGCCGACGTCAAAAACTGAAAAGCTTCACCAAAAACGCACAACTGAACAGTATCTGAGTCATTTTAAGCTGACTGTATCCTAAGATTGCTGTTTAATATCTGCCGACATCAAAAACTCAAAAGCTTCACCAAAAACGCACAACTGAACAGTATTCACTCACATTCAGTCATTTTAAGCTGACTGTATCCTAAGATTACTGTTTGATATCTGCCGACGTCAAAAACTCAAAAGCTTCACCAAAAACGCACAACTGAACAGTATTCACTCATCTGAGTCATTTTAAGCTGACTGTATCCTAAGATTACTGTTTGATATCTGCCGACGTCAAAAAAAAAGCTTCACCAAAAACGGACAACTGAGCAGTATTCACTCATCTGAGTCATTTTAAGCTGACTGTATCCTAAGATTACTGTTTGATATCTGCCGACGTCAAAAACTCAAAAGCTTCACCAAAAACGCACAACTGAACAGTATTCACTCACATTCAGTCATTTTAAGCTGACTGTATCCTAAGATTACTGTTTGATATCTGCCGACGTCAAAAACTCAAAAGCTTCACCAAAAACGCACAACTGAACAGTATTCACTCATCTGAGTCATTTTAAGCTGACTGTATCCTAAGATTACTGTTTGATATCTGCTGATGTCAAAAACTCAAAAGCTTCACCAAAAACGGACAACTGAACAGTATCTGAGTCATTTTAAATTGACTGTATCCTAAGATTACTGTTTTATATCTGCCGACGTCAAAAAACTCAAAAGCTTCACCAAAAACTCACAACTGAACAGTATCTGAGTCATTTTAAGCTGACTGTATCCTAAGATTACTGTTTGATATCTGCCGAGGTCAAAAACTCAAAAGCTTCACAAAAAACGCACAACTGAACAGTATCTGAGTCATTTTAAGCTGACTGTATCCTAAGATTACTGTTTAATATCTGCCGACATCAAAAACTCAAAAGCTTCACCAAAAACGCACAACTGAACAGTATCTGAGTCATTTTAAGCTGACTGTATCCTAAGATTACTGTTTAATATCTGCCGACATCAAAAACTCAAAAGCTTCACCAAAAACGAACAACTGAACAGTATTCACTCACATTCAGTCATTTTAAGCTGACTGTATCCTAAGATTACTGTTTAATATCTGCCGACATCAAAAACTCAAAAGCTTCACCAAAAACGCACAACTGAACAGTATTCACTCATCTGAGTCATTTTAAGCTGACTGTATCCTAAGATTACTGTTTGATATCTGCCGACGTCAAAAAAAAAGCTTCACCAAAAACGGACAACTGAACAGTATTCACTCATCTGAGTCATTTTAAGATGACTGTATCCTAAGATTACTGTTTGATATCTGCCGACATCAAAAACTCAAAAGCTTCACCAAAAACGCACAACTGAACAGTATTCACTCACATTCAGTCATTTTAAGCTGACTGTATCCTAAGATTACTGTTTGATATCTGCCGAGGTCAAAAACTCAAAAGCTTCACCAAAAACGCACAACTGAACAGTATTCACTCATCTGAGTCATTTTAAGCTGACTGTATCCTAAGATTACTGTTTGATATCTGCCGACGTCAAAAACTCAAAAGCTTCACCAAAAACGCACAACTGAACAGTATTCACTCACATTCAGTCATTTTAAGCTGACTGTATCCTAAGATTACTGTTTGATATCTGCCGACGTCAAAAACTCAAAAGCTTCACCAAAAACGCACAACTGAACAGTATTCACTCATCTGAGTCATTTTAAGCTGACTGTATCCTAAGATTACTGTTTGATATCTGCCGATGTCAAAAACTCAAAAGCTTCACCAAAAACGGACAACTGAACAGTATCTGAGTCATTTTAAATTGACTGTATCCTAAGATTACTGTTTTATATCTGCCGACGTCAAAAAACTCAAAAGCTTCACCAAAAACTCACAACTGAACAGTATCTGAGTCATTTTAAGCTGACTGTATCCTAAGATTACTGTTTGATATCTGCCGACGTCAAAAACTCAAAAGCTTCACCAAAAACGCACAACTGAACAGTATCTGAGTCATTTTAAGCTGACTGTATCCTAAGATTACTGTTTAATATCTGCCGACATCAAAAACTCAAAAGCTTCACCAAAAACGCACAACTGAACAGTATCTGAGTCATTTTAAGCTGACTGTATCCTAAGATTACTGTTTAATATCTGCCGACATCAAAAACTCAAAAGCTTCACCAAAAATGCACAACTGAACAGTATTCACTCACATTCAGTCATTTTAAGCTGACTGTATCCTAAGATTACTGTTTGATATCTGCCGAGGTCAAAAACTCAAAAGCTTCACCAAAAACACACAACTGAACAGTATCTGAGTCATTTTATGATGACTGTATCCTAAGATTACTGTTTGATATCTGCCGACGTCAAAAACTCAAAAGCTTCACCAAAAACGCACAACTGAGCAGTATTCACTCACATTCAGTCATTTTAAGCTGACTGTATCCTAAGATTACTGTTTGATATCTGCCGACGTCAAAAACTCAAAAGCTTCACCAAAAACGCACAACAGAGCAGTATTCACTCATCTGAGTCATTTTAAGATGACTGTATCCTAAGATTACTGTTTGATATCTGCCGACGTCAAAAACTGAAAAGCTTCACCAAAAACGCACAACTGAACAGTATCTGAGTCATTTTAAGCTGACTGTATCCTAAGATTGCTGTTTAATATCTGCCGACATCAAAAACTCAAAAGCTTCACCAAAAACGCACAACTGAACAGTATTCACTCACATTCAGTCATTTTAAGCTGACTGTATCCTAAGATTACTGTTTGATATCTGCCGACGTCAAAAACTCAAAAGCTTCACCAAAAACGCACAACTGAACAGTATTCACTCATCTGAGTCATTTTAAGCTGACTGTATCCTAAGATTACTGTTTGATATCTGCCGACGTCAAAAAAAAAGCTTCACCAAAAACGGACAACTGAGCAGTATTCACTCATCTGAGTCATTTTAAGCTGACTGTATCCTAAGATTACTGTTTGATATCTGCCGACGTCAAAAACTCAAAAGCTTCACCAAAAACGCACAACTGAACAGTATTCACTCACATTCAGTCATTTTAAGCTGACTGTATCCTAAGATTACTGTTTGATATCTGCCGACGTCAAAAACTCAAAAGCTTCACCAAAAACGCACAACTGAACAGTATTCACTCATCTGAGTCATTTTAAGCTGACTGTATCCTAAGATTACTGTTTGATATCTGCTGATGTCAAAAACTCAAAAGCTTCACCAAAAACGGACAACTGAACAGTATCTGAGTCATTTTAAATTGACTGTATCCTAAGATTACTGTTTTATATCTGCCGACGTCAAAAAACTCAAAAGCTTCACCAAAAACTCACAACTGAACAGTATCTGAGTCATTTTAAGCTGACTGTATCCTAAGATTACTGTTTGATATCTGCCGAGGTCAAAAACTCAAAAGCTTCACAAAAAACGCACAACTGAACAGTATCTGAGTCATTTTAAGCTGACTGTATCCTAAGATTACTGTTTAATATCTGCCGACATCAAAAACTCAAAAGCTTCACCAAAAACGCACAACTGAACAGTATCTGAGTCATTTTAAGCTGACTGTATCCTAAGATTACTGTTTAATATCTGCCGACATCAAAAACTCAAAAGCTTCACCAAAAACGAACAACTGAACAGTATTCACTCACATTCAGTCATTTTAAGCTGACTGTATCCTAAGATTACTGTTTAATATCTGCCGACATCAAAAACTCAAAAGCTTCACCAAAAACGCACAACTGAACAGTATTCACTCATCTGAGTCATTTTAAGCTGACTGTATCCTAAGATTACTGTTTGATATCTGCCGACGTCAAAAAAAAAGCTTCACCAAAAACGGACAACTGAACAGTATTCACTCATCTGAGTCATTTTAAGATGACTGTATCCTAAGATTACTGTTTGATATCTGCCGACATCAAAAACTCAAAAGCTTCACCAAAAACGCACAACTGAACAGTATCTGAGTCATTTTAAGCTGACTGTATCCTAAGATTACTGTTTAATATCTGCCGACATCAAAAACTCAAAAGCTTCACCAAAAATGCACAAATGAACAGTATTCACTCACATTCAGTCATTTTAAGCTGACTGTATCCTAAGATTACTGTTTGATATCTGCCGAGGTCAAAAACTCAAAAGCTTCACCAAAAACACACAACTGAACAGTATCTGAGTCATTTTATGATGACTGTATCCTAAGATTACTGTTTGATATCTGCCGACGTCAAAAACTCAAAAGCTTCACCAAAAACGCACAACTGAGCAGTATTCACTCACATTCAGTCATTTTAAGCTGACTGTATCCTAAGATTACTGTTTGATATCTGCCGACGTCAAAAACTCAAAAGCTTCACCAAAAACGCACAACAGAGCAGTATTCACTCATCTGAGTCATTTTAAGATGACTGTATCCTAAGATTACTGTTTGATATCTGCCGACGTCAAAAACTCAAAAGCTTCACCAAAAACGCACAACTGAACAGTATCTGAGTCATTTTAAGCTGACTGTATGCTAAGATTACTGTTTGATATCTGCCGACGTCAAAAACTCAAAAGCTTCACCAAAAAAGCACAACTGAACAGTATTCACTCATCTGAGTCATTTTAAGATGACTGTATCCTAAGATTACTGTTTGATATCTGCCGACGTCAAAAACTCAAAAGCTTCACCAAAAACGGACAACTGAACAGTATTCACTCATCTGAGTCATTTTAAGCTGACTGTATCCTAAGATTACTGTTTGATATCTGCCGAGGTCAAAAACTCAAAAGCTTCACCAAAAACGCACAACTGAACAGTATCTGAGTCATTTTATGATGACTGTATCCTAAGATTACTGTTTGATATCTGCCGACGTCAAAAACTCAAAAGCTTCACCAAAAACTCACAACTGAACAGTATTCACTCACATTCAGTCATTTTAAGCTGATTGTATCCTAAGATTACTGTTTGATACCTGCCGAGGTCAAAAACTCAAAAGCTTCACCAAAAACGCACAACTGAACAGTATCTGAGTCATTTTATGATGACTGTATCCTAAGATTACTGTTTGATATCTGCCGACGTCAAAAACTCAAAAGCTTCACCAAAAACTCACAACTGAACAGTATTCACTCACATTCAGTCATTTTAAACTGACTGTATCCTAAGATTACTGTTTGATATCTGCCGACGTCAAAAACTCAAAAGCTTCACCAAAAACGCACAACTGAACAGTATTCACTCATCTGAGTCATTTTAAGCTGACTGTATCCTAAGATTACTGTTTGATATCTGCCGAGGTCAAAAAACTCAAAAGCTTCACCAAAAACGCACAACTGAACAGTATCTGAGTCATTTTAAGCTGACTGTATCCTAAGATTACTGTTTGATATCTGCCGACGTCAAAAACTCAAAAGCTTCACCAAAAACGCACAACTGAACAGTATCTGAGTCATTTTAAGCTGACTGTATCCTAAGATTACTGTTTGATATCTGCCGACGTCAAAAACTCAAAAGCTTCACCAAAAACGCACAACTGAACAGTATCTGAGTCATTTTAAGCTGACTGTATGCTAAGATTACTGTTTGATATCTGCCGACGTCAAAAACTCAAAAGCTTCACCAAAAAAGCACAACTGAACAGTATTCACTCATCTGAGTCATTTTAAGATGACTGTATCCTAAGATTACTGTTTGATATCTGCCGACGTCAAAAACTCAAAAGCTTCACCAAAAACGGACAACTGAACAGTATTCACTCATCTGAGTCATTTTAAGCTGACTGTATCCTAAGATTACTGTTTGATATCTGCCGAGGTCAAAAACTCAAAAGCTTCACCAAAAACGCACAACTGAACAGTATCTGAGTCATTTTATGATGACTGTATCCTAAGATTACTGTTTGATATCTGCCGACGTCAAAAACTCAAAAGCTTCACCAAAAACTCACAACTGAACAGTATTCACTCACATTCAGTCATTTTAAGCTGACTGTATCCTAAGATTACTGTTTGATATCTGCCGACGTCAAAAACTCAAAAGCTTCACCAAAAACGCACAACTGAACAGTATTCACTCATCTGAGTCATTTTAAGCTGACTGTATCCTAAGATTACTGTTTGATATCTGCCGAGGTCAAAAAACTCAAAAGCTTCACCAAAAACGCACAACTGAACAGTATCTGAGTCATTTTATGATGACTGTATCCTAAGATTACTGTTTGATATCTGTGATGTCAGAAACTCAAAAGCTTCACCAAAAACGCACAACTGAACAGTATTCACTCACATTCAGGCACTTTAAGCTGACTGTATCCTAAGATTACTGTTTGATATCTGCCGACGTCAAAAACTCAAAAGCTTCACCAAAAAGGCACAACTGAACAGTATTCACTCACATTCAGTCATTTTAAGGTGACTGTATCCTAAGATTACTGTTTGATATCTGCCGACGTCAAAAACTCAAAAGCTTCACCAAAAACGCACAACTGAACTGTATTCACTCATCTGAGTCATTTTAAGCTGACTGTATCCTAAGATTACTGTTTGATATCTGCCGACGTCAAAAACTCAAAAGCTTCACCAAAAACGCACAACTGAACAGTATTCATTCACATTCAGTCATTTTAAGATGACTGTATCCTAAGATTACTGTTTGATATCTGCCGACGTCAAAAACTCAAAAGCTTCACCAAAAACGCACAACTGAACAGTATTCACTCACATTCAGTCATTTTAAGCTGACTGTATCCTAAGATTACTGTTTGATATCTGCCGACGTCAAAAACTCAAAAGCTTCACCAAAAACGCACAACTGAACAGTATTCACTCATCTGAGTCATTTTAAGCTGACTGTATCCTAAGATTACTGTTTGATATCTGCCGAGGTCAAAAAACTCAAAAGCTTCACCAAAAACTCACAGCTGAACAGTATCTGAGTCATTTTAAGCTGACTGTATCCTAAGATTACTGTTTGATATCTGCCGACGTCAAAATCTCAAAAGCTTCACCAAAAACGCACAACTGAACAGTATCTGAGTCATTTTAAGCTGACTGTATCCTAAGATTACTGTTTGATATCTGCTGAGGTCAAAAAACTCAAAAGCTTCACCAAAAACTCACAACTGAACAGTATTCACTCACATTCAGCCATTTTAAGATGACTGTATCCTAAGATTACTGTTTGATATCTGCCGACGTCAAAAACTCAAAAGCTTCACCAAAAACGCACAACTGAACAGTATTCATTCACATTCAGTCATTTTAAGATGACTGTATCCTAAGATTACTGTTTGATATCTGCCGACGTCAAAAACTCAAAAGCTTCACCAAAAACGCACAACTGAACAGTATTCACTCACATTCAGTCATTTTAAGCTGACTGTATCCTAAGATTACTGTTTGATATCTGCCGAGGTCAAAAACTCAAAAGCTTCACCAAAAACGCACAACTGAACAGTATTCACTCATCTGAGTCATTTTAAGCTGACTGTATCCTAAGATTACTGTTTGATATCTGCCGACGTCAAAAACTCAAAAGCTTCACCAAAAACGCACAACTGAACAGTATTCACTCACATTCAGTCATTTTAAGCTGACTGTATCCTAAGATTACTGTTTGATATCTGCCGACGTCAAAAACTCAAAAGCTTCACCAAAAACGCACAACTGAACAGTATTCACTCATCTGAGTCATTTTAAGCTGACTGTATCCTAAGATTACTGTTTGATATCTGCCGATGTCAAAAACTCAAAAGCTTCACCAAAAACGGACAACTGAACAGTATCTGAGTCATTTTAAATTGACTGTATCCTAAGATTACTGTTTGATATCTGCCGACGTCAAAAAACTCAAAAGCTTCACCAAAAACTCACAACTGAACAGTATCTGAGTCATTTTAAGCTGACTGTATCCTAAGATTACTGTTTGATATCTGCCGACGTCAAAAACTCAAAAGCTTCACCAAAAACGCACAACAGAGCAGTATTCACTCATCTGAGTCATTTTAAGATGACTGTATCCTAAGATTACTGTTTGATATCTGCCGACGTCAAAAACTCAAAAGCTTCACCAAAAACGCACAACTGAACAGTATCTGAGTCATTTTAAGCTGACTGTATCCTAAGATTACTGTTTAATATCTGCCGACATCAAAAACTCAAAAGCTTCACCAAAAACGCACAACAGAGCAGTATTCACTCATCTGAGTCATTTTAAGATGACTGTATCCTAAGATTACTGTTTGATATCTGCCGACGTCAAAATCTCAAAAGCTTCACCAAAAACGCACAACTGAACAGTATCTGAGTCATTTTAAGCTGACTGTATCCTAAGATTACTGTTTGATATCTGCTGAGGTCAAAAAACTCAAAAGCTTCACCAAAAACTCACAACTGAACAGTATTCACTCACATTCAGTCATTTTAAGATGACTGTATCCTAAGATTACTGTTTGATATCTGCCGACGTCAAAAACTCAAAAGCTTCACCAAAAACGCACAACTGAACAGTATTCATTCACATTCAGTCATTTTAAGATGACTGTATCCTAAGATTACTGTTTGATATCTGCCGACGTCAAAAACTCAAAAGCTTCACCAAAAACGCACAACTGAACAGTATTCACTCACATTCAGTCATTTTAAGCTGACTGTATCCTAAGATTACTGTTTGATATCTGCCGACGTCAAAAACTCAAAAGCTTCACCAAAAACGCACAACTGAACAGTATTCACTCATCTGAGTCATTTTAAGCTGACTGTATCCTAAGATTACTGTTTGATATCTGCCGATGTCAAAAACTCAAAAGCTTCACCAAAAACGCACAACTGAACAGTATCTGAGTCATTTTAAATTGACTGTATCCTAAGATTACTGTTTTATATCTGCCGACGTCAAAAAACTCAAAAGCTTCACCAAAAACTCACAACTGAACAGTATCTGAGTCATTTTAAGCTGACTGTATCCTAAGATTACTGTTTGATATCTGCCGACGTCAAAAACTCAAAAGCTTCACCAAAAACGCACAACAGAGCAGTATTCACTCATCTGAGTCATTTTAAGATGACTGTATCCTAAGATTACTGTTTGATATCTGCCGACGTCAAAAACTCAAAAGCTTCACCAAAAACGCACAACTGAACAGTATCTGAGTCATTTTAAGCTGACTGTATGCTAAGATTACTGTTTGATATCTGCCGACGTCAAAAACTCAAAAGCTTCACCAAAAAAGCACAACTGAACAGTATTCACTCATCTGAGTCATTTTAAGATGACTGTATCCTAAGATTACTGTTTGATATCTGCCGACATCAAAAACTCAAAAGCTTCACCAAAAACGCACAACTGAACAGTATCTGAGTCATTTTAAGCTGACTGTATCCTAAGATTACTGTTTAATATCTGCCGACATCAAAAACTCAAAAGCTTCACCAAAAATGCACAAATGAACAGTATTCACTCACATTCAGTCATTTTAAGCTGACTGTATCCTAAGATTACTGTTTGATATCTGCCGAGGTCAAAAACTCAAAAGCTTCACCAAAAACACACAACTGAACAGTATCTGAGTCATTTTATGATGACTGTATCCTAAGATTACTGTTTGATATCTGCCGACGTCAAAAACTCAAAAGCTTCACCAAAAACGCACAACTGAGCAGTATTCACTCACATTCAGTCATTTTAAGCTGACTGTATCCTAAGATTACTGTTTGATATCTGCCGACGTCAAAAACTCAAAAGCTTCACCAAAAACGCACAACAGAGCAGTATTCACTCATCTGAGTCATTTTAAGATGACTGTATCCTAAGATTACTGTTTGATATCTGCCGACGTCAAAAACTCAAAAGCTTCACCAAAAACGCACAACTGAACAGTATCTGAGTCATTTTAAGCTGACTGTATGCTAAGATTACTGTTTGATATCTGCCGACGTCAAAAACTCAAAAGCTTCACCAAAAAAGCACAACTGAACAGTATTCACTCATCTGAGTCATTTTAAGATGACTGTATCCTAAGATTACTGTTTGATATCTGCCGACGTCAAAAACTCAAAAGCTTCACCAAAAACGGACAACTGAACAGTATTCACTCATCTGAGTCATTTTAAGCTGACTGTATCCTAAGATTACTGTTTGATATCTGCCGAGGTCAAAAACTCAAAAGCTTCACCAAAAACGCACAACTGAACAGTATCTGAGTCATTTTATGATGACTGTATCCTAAGATTACTGTTTGATATCTGCCGACGTCAAAAACTCAAAAGCTTCACCAAAAACTCACAACTGAACAGTATTCACTCACATTCAGTCATTTTAAGCTGATTGTATCCTAAGATTACTGTTTGATACCTGCCGAGGTCAAAAACTCAAAAGCTTCACCAAAAACGCACAACTGAACAGTATCTGAGTCATTTTATGATGACTGTATCCTAAGATTACTGTTTGATATCTGCCGACGTCAAAAACTCAAAAGCTTCACCAAAAACTCACAACTGAACAGTATTCACTCACATTCAGTCATTTTAAACTGACTGTATCCTAAGATTACTGTTTGATATCTGCCGACGTCAAAAACTCAAAAGCTTCACCAAAAACGCACAACTGAACAGTATTCACTCATCTGAGTCATTTTAAGCTGACTGTATCCTAAGATTACTGTTTGATATCTGCCGAGGTCAAAAAACTCAAAAGCTTCACCAAAAACGCACAACTGAACAGTATCTGAGTCATTTTAAGCTGACTGTATCCTAAGATTACTGTTTGATATCTGCCGACGTCAAAAACTCAAAAGCTTCACCAAAAACGCACAACTGAACAGTATCTGAGTCATTTTAAGCTGACTGTATGCTAAGATTACTGTTTGATATCTGCCGACGTCAAAAACTCAAAAGCTTCACCAAAAAAGCACAACTGAACAGTATTCACTCATCTGAGTCATTTTAAGATGACTGTATCCTAAGATTACTGTTTGATATCTGCCGACGTCAAAAACTCAAAAGCTTCACCAAAAACGGACAACTGAACAGTATTCACTCATCTGAGTCATTTTAAGCTGACTGTATCCTAAGATTACTGTTTGATATCTGCCGAGGTCAAAAACTCAAAAGCTTCACCAAAAACGCACAACTGAACAGTATCTGAGTCATTTTATGATGACTGTATCCTAAGATTACTGTTTGATATCTGCCGACGTCAAAAACTCAAAAGCTTCACCAAAAACTCACAACTGAACAGTATTCACTCACATTCAGTCATTTTAAGCTGACTGTATCCTAAGATTACTGTTTGATATCTGCCGACGTCAAAAACTCAAAAGCTTCACCAAAAACGCACAACTGAACAGTATTCACTCATCTGAGTCATTTTAAGCTGACTGTATCCTAAGATTACTGTTTGATATCTGCCGAGGTCAAAAAACTCAAAAGCTTCACCAAAAACGCACAACTGAACAGTATCTGAGTCATTTTATGATGACTGTATCCTAAGATTACTGTTTGATATCTGTGATGTCAGAAACTCAAAAGCTTCACCAAAAACGCACAACTGAACAGTATTCACTCACATTCAGGCACTTTAAGCTGACTGTATCCTAAGATTACTGTTTGATATCTGCCGACGTCAAAAACTCAAAAGCTTCACCAAAAAGGCACAACTGAACAGTATTCACTCACATTCAGTCATTTTAAGGTGACTGTATCCTAAGATTACTGTTTGATATCTGCCGACGTCAAAAACTCAAAAGCTTCACCAAAAACGCACAACTGAACTGTATTCACTCATCTGAGTCATTTTAAGCTGACTGTATCCTAAGATTACTGTTTGATATCTGCCGACGTCAAAAACTCAAAAGCTTCACCAAAAACGCACAACTGAACAGTATTCATTCACATTCAGTCATTTTAAGATGACTGTATCCTAAGATTACTGTTTGATATCTGCCGACGTCAAAAACTCAAAAGCTTCACCAAAAACGCACAACTGAACAGTATTCACTCACATTCAGTCATTTTAAGCTGACTGTATCCTAAGATTACTGTTTGATATCTGCCGACGTCAAAAACTCAAAAGCTTCACCAAAAACGCACAACTGAACAGTATTCACTCATCTGAGTCATTTTAAGCTGACTGTATCCTAAGATTACTGTTTGATATCTGCCGAGGTCAAAAAACTCAAAAGCTTCACCAAAAACTCACAGCTGAACAGTATCTGAGTCATTTTAAGCTGACTGTATCCTAAGATTACTGTTTGATATCTGCCGACGTCAAAATCTCAAAAGCTTCACCAAAAACGCACAACTGAACAGTATCTGAGTCATTTTAAGCTGACTGTATCCTAAGATTACTGTTTGATATCTGCTGAGGTCAAAAAACTCAAAAGCTTCACCAAAAACTCACAACTGAACAGTATTCACTCACATTCAGCCATTTTAAGATGACTGTATCCTAAGATTACTGTTTGATATCTGCCGACGTCAAAAACTCAAAAGCTTCACCAAAAACGCACAACTGAACAGTATTCATTCACATTCAGTCATTTTAAGATGACTGTATCCTAAGATTACTGTTTGATATCTGCCGACGTCAAAAACTCAAAAGCTTCACCAAAAACGCACAACTGAACAGTATTCACTCACATTCAGTCATTTTAAGCTGACTGTATCCTAAGATTACTGTTTGATATCTGCCGAGGTCAAAAACTCAAAAGCTTCACCAAAAACGCACAACTGAACAGTATTCACTCATCTGAGTCATTTTAAGCTGACTGTATCCTAAGATTACTGTTTGATATCTGCCGACGTCAAAAACTCAAAAGCTTCACCAAAAACGCACAACTGAACAGTATTCACTCACATTCAGTCATTTTAAGCTGACTGTATCCTAAGATTACTGTTTGATATCTGCCGACGTCAAAAACTCAAAAGCTTCACCAAAAACGCACAACTGAACAGTATTCACTCATCTGAGTCATTTTAAGCTGACTGTATCCTAAGATTACTGTTTGATATCTGCCGATGTCAAAAACTCAAAAGCTTCACCAAAAACGGACAACTGAACAGTATCTGAGTCATTTTAAATTGACTGTATCCTAAGATTACTGTTTGATATCTGCCGACGTCAAAAAACTCAAAAGCTTCACCAAAAACTCACAACTGAACAGTATCTGAGTCATTTTAAGCTGACTGTATCCTAAGATTACTGTTTGATATCTGCCGACGTCAAAAACTCAAAAGCTTCACCAAAAACGCACAACAGAGCAGTATTCACTCATCTGAGTCATTTTAAGATGACTGTATCCTAAGATTACTGTTTGATATCTGCCGACGTCAAAAACTCAAAAGCTTCACCAAAAACGCACAACTGAACAGTATCTGAGTCATTTTAAGCTGACTGTATCCTAAGATTACTGTTTAATATCTGCCGACATCAAAAACTCAAAAGCTTCACCAAAAACGCACAACAGAGCAGTATTCACTCATCTGAGTCATTTTAAGATGACTGTATCCTAAGATTACTGTTTGATATCTGCCGACGTCAAAATCTCAAAAGCTTCACCAAAAACGCACAACTGAACAGTATCTGAGTCATTTTAAGCTGACTGTATCCTAAGATTACTGTTTGATATCTGCTGAGGTCAAAAAACTCAAAAGCTTCACCAAAAACTCACAACTGAACAGTATTCACTCACATTCAGTCATTTTAAGATGACTGTATCCTAAGATTACTGTTTGATATCTGCCGACGTCAAAAACTCAAAAGCTTCACCAAAAACGCACAACTGAACAGTATTCATTCACATTCAGTCATTTTAAGATGACTGTATCCTAAGATTACTGTTTGATATCTGCCGACGTCAAAAACTCAAAAGCTTCACCAAAAACGCACAACTGAACAGTATTCACTCACATTCAGTCATTTTAAGCTGACTGTATCCTAAGATTACTGTTTGATATCTGCCGACGTCAAAAACTCAAAAGCTTCACCAAAAACGCACAACTGAACAGTATTCACTCATCTGAGTCATTTTAAGCTGACTGTATCCTAAGATTACTGTTTGATATCTGCCGATGTCAAAAACTCAAAAGCTTCACCAAAAACGCACAACTGAACAGTATCTGAGTCATTTTAAATTGACTGTATCCTAAGATTACTGTTTTATATCTGCCGACGTCAAAAAACTCAAAAGCTTCACCAAAAACTCACAACTGAACAGTATCTGAGTCATTTTAAGCTGACTGTATCCTAAGATTACTGTTTGATATCTGCCGACGTCAAAAACTCAAAAGCTTCACCAAAAACGCACAACAGAGCAGTATTCACTCATCTGAGTCATTTTAAGATGACTGTATCCTAAGATTACTGTTTGATATCTGCCGACGTCAAAAACTCAAAAGCTTCACCAAAAACGCACAACTGAACAGTATCTGAGTCATTTTAAGCTGACTGTATGCTAAGATTACTGTTTGATATCTGCCGACGTCAAAAACTCAAAAGCTTCACCAAAAAAGCACAACTGAACAGTATTCACTCATCTGAGTCATTTTAAGATGACTGTATCCTAAGATTACTGTTTGATATCTGCCGACGTCAAAAACTCAAAAGCTTCACCAAAAACGCACAACTGAACAGTATTCACTCACATTCAGTCATTTTAAGATGACTGTATCCTAAGATTAATGTTTGATATCTGCCGACGTCAAAAACTCAAAAGCTTCACCAAAAACGGACAACTGAACAGTATTCACTCATCTGAGTCATTTTAAGCTGACTGTATCCTAAGATTACTGTTTGATATCTGCCGAGGTCAAAAAACTCAAAAGCTTCACCAAAAACTCACAACTGAACAGTATCTGAGTCATTTTAAGCTGACTGTATCCTAAGATTACTGTTTGATATCTGCCGACGTCAAAAAACTCAAAAGCTTCACCAAAAACTCACAACTGAACAGTATCTGAGTCATTTTAAGCTGACTGTATCCTAAGATTACTGTTTGATATCTGCCGACGTCAAAAACTCAAAAGCTTCACCAAAAACGCACAACTGAACAGTATCTGAGTCATTTTAAGCTGACTGTATCCTAAGATTACTGTTTGATATCTGCCGACGTCAAAAACTCAAAAGCTTCATCAAAAACGCACAACTGAACAGTATTCACTCACATTCAGTCATTTTAAACTGACTGTATCCTAAGATTACTGTTTGATATCTGCCGACATCAAAAACTCAAAAGCTTCACAAAAAACACACAACTGAGCAGTATTCACTCATCTGAGTCATTTTAAGATGACTGTATCCTAAGATTACTGTTTGATATCTGCCGACTTCAAAAACTCAAAAGCTTCACCAAAAACGCACAACTGATCAGTATCTGAGTCATTTTAAGCTGACTGTATCCTAAGATTACTGTTTGATATCTGCCGACATCAAAAACTCAAAAGCTTCACCAAAAACGCACAACTGAACAGTATTCACTCATCTGAGTCATTTTAAGCTGACTGTATCCTAAGATTACTGTTTGATATCTGCCGACGTCAAAAACTCAAAAGCTTCACCAAAAACGCACAACTGAACAGTATTCACTCATCTGAGTCATTTTAAGCTGACTGTATCCTAAGATTACTGTTTGATATCTGCCGACGTCAAAAACTCAAAAGCTTCACCAAAAACGCACAACTGAACAGTATCTGAGTCATTTTAAGCTGACTGTATCCTAAGATTACTGTTTAATATCTGCCACGTCAAAAACTCAAAAGCTTCATCAAAAACGCATAACTGAACAGTATTCACTCATCTGAGTCATTTTAAGCTGACTGTATCCTAAGATTACTGTTTGATATCTGCCGACATCAAAAACTCAAAAGCTTCACCAAAAACGCACAACTGAACAGTATCTGAGTCATTTTAAGCTGACTGTATCCTAAGATTACTGTTTGATATCTGCTGAGGTCAAAAAACTCAAAAGCTTCACCAAAAACTCACAACTGAACAGTATTCACTCACATTCAGCCATTTTAAGATGACTGTATCCTAAGATTACTGTTTGATATCTGCCGACGTCAAAAACTCAAAAGCTTCACCAAAAACGCACAACTGAACAGTATTCATTCACATTCAGTCATTTTAAGATGACTGTATCCTAAGATTACTGTTTGATATCTGCCGACGTCAAAAACTCAAAAGCTTCACCAAAAACGCACAACTGAACAGTATTCACTCACATTCAGTCATTTTAAGCTGACTGTATCCTAAGATTACTGTTTGATATCTGCCGAGGTCAAAAACTCAAAAGCTTCACCAAAAACGCACAACTGAACAGTATTCACTCATCTGAGTCATTTTAAGCTGACTGTATCCTAAGATTACTGTTTGATATCTGCCGACGTCAAAAACTCAAAAGCTTCACCAAAAACGCACAACTGAACAGTATTCACTCACATTCAGTCATTTTAAGCTGACTGTATCCTAAGATTACTGTTTGATATCTGCCGACGTCAAAAACTCAAAAGCTTCACCAAAAACGCACAACTGAACAGTATTCACTCATCTGAGTCATTTTAAGCTGACTGTATCCTAAGATTACTGTTTGATATCTGCCGATGTCAAAAACTCAAAAGCTTCACCAAAAACGGACAACTGAACAGTATCTGAGTCATTTTAAATTGACTGTATCCTAAGATTACTGTTTGATATCTGCCGACGTCAAAAAACTCAAAAGCTTCACCAAAAACTCACAACTGAACAGTATCTGAGTCATTTTAAGCTGACTGTATCCTAAGATTACTGTTTGATATCTGCCGACGTCAAAAACTCAAAAGCTTCACCAAAAACGCACAACAGAGCAGTATTCACTCATCTGAGTCATTTTAAGATGACTGTATCCTAAGATTACTGTTTGATATCTGCCGACGTCAAAAACTCAAAAGCTTCACCAAAAACGCACAACTGAACAGTATCTGAGTCATTTTAAGCTGACTGTATCCTAAGATTACTGTTTAATATCTGCCGACATCAAAAACTCAAAAGCTTCACCAAAAACGCACAACAGAGCAGTATTCACTCATCTGAGTCATTTTAAGATGACTGTATCCTAAGATTACTGTTTGATATCTGCCGACGTCAAAATCTCAAAAGCTTCACCAAAAACGCACAACTGAACAGTATCTGAGTCATTTTAAGCTGACTGTATCCTAAGATTACTGTTTGATATCTGCTGAGGTCAAAAAACTCAAAAGCTTCACCAAAAACTCACAACTGAACAGTATTCACTCACATTCAGTCATTTTAAGATGACTGTATCCTAAGATTACTGTTTGATATCTGCCGACGTCAAAAACTCAAAAGCTTCACCAAAAACGCACAACTGAACAGTATTCATTCACATTCAGTCATTTTAAGATGACTGTATCCTAAGATTACTGTTTGATATCTGCCGACGTCAAAAACTCAAAAGCTTCACCAAAAACGCACAACTGAACAGTATTCACTCACATTCAGTCATTTTAAGCTGACTGTATCCTAAGATTACTGTTTGATATCTGCCGACGTCAAAAACTCAAAAGCTTCACCAAAAACGCACAACTGAACAGTATTCACTCATCTGAGTCATTTTAAGCTGACTGTATCCTAAGATTACTGTTTGATATCTGCCGATGTCAAAAACTCAAAAGCTTCACCAAAAACGCACAACTGAACAGTATCTGAGTCATTTTAAATTGACTGTATCCTAAGATTACTGTTTTATATCTGCCGACGTCAAAAAACTCAAAAGCTTCACCAAAAACTCACAACTGAACAGTATCTGAGTCATTTTAAGCTGACTGTATCCTAAGATTACTGTTTGATATCTGCCGACGTCAAAAACTCAAAAGCTTCACCAAAAACGCACAACAGAGCAGTATTCACTCATCTGAGTCATTTTAAGATGACTGTATCCTAAGATTACTGTTTGATATCTGCCGACGTCAAAAACTCAAAAGCTTCACCAAAAACGCACAACTGAACAGTATCTGAGTCATTTTAAGCTGACTGTATGCTAAGATTACTGTTTGATATCTGCCGACGTCAAAAACTCAAAAGCTTCACCAAAAAAGCACAACTGAACAGTATTCACTCATCTGAGTCATTTTAAGATGACTGTATCCTAAGATTACTGTTTGATATCTGCCGACGTCAAAAACTCAAAAGCTTCACCAAAAACGCACAACTGAACAGTATTCACTCACATTCAGTCATTTTAAGATGACTGTATCCTAAGATTAATGTTTGATATCTGCCGACGTCAAAAACTCAAAAGCTTCACCAAAAACGGACAACTGAACAGTATTCACTCATCTGAGTCATTTTAAGCTGACTGTATCCTAAGATTACTGTTTGATATCTGCCGAGGTCAAAAAACTCAAAAGCTTCACCAAAAACTCACAACTGAACAGTATCTGAGTCATTTTAAGCTGACTGTATCCTAAGATTACTGTTTGATATCTGCCGACGTCAAAAAACTCAAAAGCTTCACCAAAAACTCACAACTGAACAGTATCTGAGTCATTTTAAGCTGACTGTATCCTAAGATTACTGTTTGATATCTGCCGACGTCAAAAACTCAAAAGCTTCACCAAAAACGCACAACTGAACAGTATCTGAGTCATTTTAAGCTGACTGTATCCTAAGATTACTGTTTGATATCTGCCGACGTCAAAAACTCAAAAGCTTCATCAAAAACGCACAACTGAACAGTATTCACTCACATTCAGTCATTTTAAACTGACTGTATCCTAAGATTACTGTTTGATATCTGCCGACATCAAAAACTCAAAAGCTTCACAAAAAACACACAACTGAGCAGTATTCACTCATCTGAGTCATTTTAAGATGACTGTATCCTAAGATTACTGTTTGATATCTGCCGACTTCAAAAACTCAAAAGCTTCACCAAAAACGCACAACTGATCAGTATCTGAGTCATTTTAAGCTGACTGTATCCTAAGATTACTGTTTGATATCTGCCGACATCAAAAACTCAAAAGCTTCACCAAAAACGCACAACTGAACAGTATTCACTCATCTGAGTCATTTTAAGCTGACTGTATCCTAAGATTACTGTTTGATATCTGCCGACGTCAAAAACTCAAAAGCTTCACCAAAAACGCACAACTGAACAGTATTCACTCATCTGAGTCATTTTAAGCTGACTGTATCCTAAGATTACTGTTTGATATCTGCCGACGTCAAAAACTCAAAAGCTTCACCAAAAACGCACAACTGAACAGTATCTGAGTCATTTTAAGCTGACTGTATCCTAAGATTACTGTTTAATATCTGCCACGTCAAAAACTCAAAAGCTTCATCAAAAACGCATAACTGAACAGTATTCACTCATCTGAGTCATTTTAAGCTGACTGTATCCTAAGATTACTGTTTGATATCTGCCGACATCAAAAACTCAAAAGCTTCACCAAAAACGCACAACTGAGCAGTATTCACTCACATTCAGTCATTTTAAGATGACTGTATCCTAAGATTACTGTTTGATATCTGCCGACGTCAAAAACTCAAAAGCTTCACCAAAAACGCACAACTGAACAGTATTCACTCATCTGAGTCATTTTAAGCTGACTGTATCCTAAGATTACTGTTTGATATCTGCCGACGTCAAAAACTCAAAAGCTTCACAAAAAACACACAACTGAGCAGTATTCACTCATCTGAGTCATTTTAAGATGACTGTATCCTAAGATTACTGTTTGATATCTGCCGACGTCAAAAACTCAAAAGCTTCACCAAAAACGCACAACTGATCAGTATCTGAGTCATTTTAAGCTGACTGTATCCTAAGATTACTGTTTGATATCTGCCGACGTCAAAAACTCAAAAGCTTCACCAAAAACGCACAACTGAACAGTATTCACTCATCTGAGTCATTTTAAGCTGACTGTATCCTAAGATTACTGTTTGATATCTGCCGATGTCAAAAACTCAAAAGCTTCACCAAAAACGGACAACTGAACAGTATCTGAGTCATTTTAAATTGACTGTATCCTAAGATTACTGTTTTATATCTGCCGACGTCAAAAAACTCAAAAGCTTCACCAAAAACTCACAACTGAACAGTATCTGAGTCATTTTAAGCTGACTGTATCCTAAGATTACTGTTTGATATCTGCCGAGGTCAAAAACTCAAAAGCTTCACCAAAAACGCACAACTGAACAGTATCTGAGTCATTTTAAGCTGACTGTATCCTAAGATTACTGTTTAATATCTGCCGACATCAAAAACTCAAAAGCTTCACCAAAAACGCACAACTGAACAGTATCTGAGTCATTTTAAGCTGACTGTATCCTAAGATTACTGTTTAATATCTGCCGACATCAAAAACTCAAAAGCTTCACCAAAAACGAACAACTGAACAGTATTCACTCACATTCAGTCATTTTAAGCTGACTGTATCCTAAGATTACTGTTTAATATCTGCCGACATCAAAAACTCAAAAGCTTCACCAAAAACGCACAACTGAACAGTATTCACTCATCTGAGTCATTTTAAGATGACTGTATCCTAAGATTACTGTTTGATATCTGCCGACGTCAAAAACTCAAAAGCTTCACCAAAAACACACAACTGAACAGTATCTGAGTCATTTTATGATGACTGTATCCTAAGATTACTGTTTGATATCTGCCGACGTCAAAAACTCAAAAGCTTCACCAAAAATGCACAACTGAACAGTATCTGAGTCATTTTAAGCTGACTGTATCCTAAGATTACTGTTTAATATCTGCCGACATCAAAAACTCAAAAGCTTCACCAAAAACGCACAACTGAACAGTATCTGAGTCATTTTAAGCTGACTGTATCCTAAGATTACTGTTTAATATCTGCCGACATCAAAAACTCAAAAGCTTCACCAAAAATGCACAACTGAACAGTATTCACTCACATTCAGTCATTTTAAGCTGACTGTATCCTAAGATTACTGTTTGATATCTGCCGACGTCAAAAACTCAAAAGCTTCACCAAAAACGCACAACAGAGCAGTATTCACTCATCTGAGTCATTTTAAGATGACTGTATCCTAAGATTACTGTTTGATATCTGCCGACGTCAAAAACTCAAAAGCTTCACCAAAAACTCACAACAGAGCAGTATTCACTCATCTGAGTCATTTTAAGATGACTGTATCCTAAGATTACTGTTTGATATCTGCCGACGTCAAAAACTCAAAAGCTTCACCAAAAACGCACAACTGAACAGTATCTGAGTCATTTTAAGCTGACTGTATGCTAAGATTACTGTTTGATATCTGCCGACGTCAAAAACTCAAAAGCTTCACCAAAAAAGCACAACTGAACAGTATTCACTCATCTGAGTCATTTTAAGATGACTGTATCCTAAGATTACTGTTTGATATCTGCCGACGTCAAAAACTCAAAAGCTTCACCAAAAACGGACAACTGAACAGTATTCACTCATCTGAGTCATTTTAAGCTGACTGTATCCTAAGATTACTGTTTGATATCTGCCGAGGTCAAAAACTCAAAAGCTTCACCAAAAACGCACAACTGAACAGTATCTGAGTCATTTTATGATGACTGTATCCTAAGATTACTGTTTGATATCTGCCGACGTCAAAAACTCAAAAGCTTCACCAAAAACTCACAACTGAACAGTATTCACTCACATTCAGTCATTTTAAGCTGATTGTATCCTAAGATTACTGTTTGATATCTGCCGAGGTCAAAAACTCAAAAGCTTCACCAAAAACGCACAACTGAACAGTATTCACTCATCTGAGTCATTTTAAGCTGACTGTATCCTAAGATTACTGTTTGATATCTGCCGAGGTCAAAAAACTCAAAAGCTTCACCAAAAACGCACAACTGAACAGTATCTGAGTCATTTTAAGCTGACTGTATCCTAAGATTACTGTTTGATATCTGCCGACGTCAAAAACTCAAAAGCTTCACCAAAAACGCACAACTGAACAGTATTCACTCATCTGAGTCATTTTAAGCTGACTGTATCCTAAGATTACTGTTTGATATCTGCCGACGTCAAAAAAAAAGCTTCACCAAAAACGGACAACTGAGCAGTATTCACTCATCTGAGTCATTTTAAGATGACTGTATCCTAAGATTACTGTTTGATATCTGCCGACGTCAAAAACTCAAAAGCTTCACCAAAAACGCACAACTGAACAGTATTCACTCACATTCAGTCATTTTAAGCTGACTGTATCCTAAGATTACTGTTTGATATCTGCCGACGTCAAAAACTCAAAAGCTTCACCAAAAACACACAACTGAACAGTATCTGAGTCATTTTATGATGACTGTATCCTAAGATTACTGTTTGATATCTGCCGACGTCAAAAACTCAAAAGCTTCACCAAAAACGCACAACTGAGCAGTATTCACTCACATTCAGTCATTTTAAGCTGACTGTATCCTAAGATTACTGTTTGATATCTGCCGACGTCAAAAACTCAAAAGCTTCACCAAAAACGCACAACTGAACAGTATCTGAGTCATTTTAAGCTGACTGTATGCTAAGATTACTGTTTGATATCTGTGATGTCAAAAACTCAAAAGCTTCACCAAAAACGCACAACTGAACAGTATTCACTCACATTCAGGCACTTTAAGCTGACTGTATCCTAAGATTACTGTTTGATATCTGCCGACGTCAAAAACTCAAAAGCTTCACCAAAAAGGCACAACTGAACAGTATTCACTCACATTCAGTCATTTTAAGGTGACTGTATCCTAAGATTACTGTTTGATATCTGCGGACGTCAAAAACTCAAAAGCTTCACCAAAAACGCACAACTGAACTGTATTCACTCATCTGAGTCATTTTAAGCTGACTGTATCCTAAGATTACTGTTTGATATCTGCCGACGTCAAAAACTCAAAAGCTTCACCAAAAACGCACAACTGAACAGTATTCATTCACATTCAGTCATTTTAAGATGACTGTATCCTAAGATTACTGTTTGATATCTGCCGACGTCAAAAACTCAAAAGCTTCACCAAAAACGCACAACTGAACAGTATTCACTCACATTCAGTCATTTTAAGCTGACTGTATCCTAAGATTACTGTTTGATATCTGCCGAGGTCAAAAAACTCAAAAGCTTCACCAAAAACTCACAGCTGAACAGTATCTGAGTCATTTTAAGCTGACTGTATCCTAAGATTACTGTTTGATATCTGCCGACGTCAAAATCTCAAAAGCTTCACCAAAAACGCACAACTGAACAGTATCTGAGTCATTTTAAGCTGACTGTATCCTAAGATTACTGTTTGATATCTGCTGAGGTCAAAAAACTCAAAAGCTTCACCAAAAACTCACAACTGAACAGTATTCACTCACATTCAGCCATTTTAAGATGACTGTATCCTAAGATTACTGTTTGATATCTGCCGACGTCAAAAACTCAAAAGCTTCACCAAAAACGCACAACTGAACAGTATTCACTCATCTGAGTCATTTTAAGCTGACTGTATCCTAAGATTACTGTTTGATATCTGCCGACGTCAAAAACTCAAAAGCTTCACCAAAAACGCACAACTGAACAGTATTCACTCACATTCAGTCATTTTAAGCTGACTGTATCCTAAGATTACTGTTTGATATCTGCCGACGTCAAAAACTCAAAAGCTTCACCAAAAACGCACAACTGAACAGTATTCACTCATCTGAGTCATTTTAAGCTGACTGTATCCTAAGATTACTGTTTGATATCTGCCGATGTCAAAAACTCAAAAGCTTCACCAAAAACGGACAACTGAACAGTATCTGAGTCATTTTAAATTGACTGTATCCTAAGATTACTGTTTTATATCTGCCGACGTCAAAAAACTCAAAAGCTTCACCAAAAACTCACAACTGAACAGTATCTGAGTCATTTTAAGCTGACTGTATCCTAAGATTACTGTTTGATATCTGCCGACGTCAAAAACTCAAAAGCTTCACCAAAAACGCACAACTGAATAGTATCTGAGTCATTTTAAGCTGACTGTATCCTAAGATTACTGTTTGATATCTGCCGACGTCAAAAACTCAAAAGCTTCATCAAAAACGCACAACTGAACAGTATTCACTCACATTCAGTCATTTTAAACTGACTGTATCCTAAGATTACTGTTTGATATCTGCCGACGTCAAAAACTCAAAAGCTTCACAAAAAACACACAACTGAGCAGTATTCACTCATCTGAGTCATTTTAAGATGACTGTATCCTAAGATTACTGTTTGATATCTGCCGACTTCAAAAACTCAAAAGCTTCACCAAAAACGCACAACTGATCAGTATCTGAGTCATTTTAAGCTGACTGTATCCTAAGATTACTGTTTGATATCTGCCGACATCAAAAACTCAAAAGCTTCACCAAAAACGCACAACTGAACAGTATTCACTCATCTGAGTCATTTTAAGCTGACTGTATCCTAAGATTACTGTTTGATATCTGCCGACGTCAAAAACTCAAAAGCTTCACCAAAAACGCACAACTGAACAGTATTCACTCATCTGAGTCATTTTAAGCTGACTGTATCCTAAGATTACTGTTTGATATCTGCCGACGTCAAAAACTCAAAAGCTTCACCAAAAACGCACAACTGAACAGTATCTGAGTCATTTTAAGCTGACTGTATCCTAAGATTACTGTTTAATATCTGCCACGTCAAAAACTCAAAAGCTTCATCAAAAACGCATAACTGAACAGTATTCACTCATCTGAGTCATTTTAAGCTGACTGTATCCTAAGATTACTGTTTGATATCTGCCGACATCAAAAACTCAAAAGCTTCACCAAAAACGCACAACTGAGCAGTATTCACTCACATTCAGTCATTTTAAGATGACTGTATCCTAAGATTACTGTTTGATATCTGCCGACGTCAAAAACTCAAAAGCTTCACCAAAAACGCACAACTGAACAGTATTCACTCATCTGAGTCATTTTAAGCTGACTGTATCCTAAGATTACTGTTTGATATCTGCCGACGTCAAAAACTCAAAAGCTTCACAAAAAACACACAACTGAGCAGTATTCACTCATCTGAGTCATTTTAAGATGACTGTATCCTAAGATTACTGTTTGATATCTGCCGACGTCAAAAACTCAAAAGCTTCACCAAAAACGCACAACTGATCAGTATCTGAGTCATTTTAAGCTGACTGTATCCTAAGATTACTGTTTGATATCTGCCGACGTCAAAAACTCAAAAGCTTCACCAAAAACGGACAACTGAACAGTATTCACTCATCTGAGTCATTTTAAGCTGACTGTATCCTAAGATTACTGTTTGATATCTGCCGAGGTCAAAAACTCAAAAGCTTCACCAAAAACGCACAACTGAACAGTATCTGAGTCATTTTATGATGACTGTATCCTAAGATTACTGTTTGATATCTGCCGACGTCAAAAACTCAAAAGCTTCACCAAAAACTCACAACTGAACAGTATTCACTCACATTCAGTCATTTTAAGCTGACTGTATCCTAAGATTACTGTTTGATATCTGCCGACGTCAAAAACTCAAAAGCTTCACCAAAAACGCACAACTGAACAGTATTCACTCATCTGAGTCATTTTAAGCTGACTGTATCCTAAGATTACTGTTTGATATCTGCCGAGGTCAAAAAACTCAAAAGCTTCACCAAAAACGCACAACTGAACAGTATCTGAGTCATTTTATGATGACTGTATCCTAAGATTACTGTTTGATATCTGTGATGTCAAAAACTCAAAAGCTTCACCAAAAACGCACAACTGAACAGTATTCACTCACATTCAGGCACTTTAAGCTGACTGTATCCTAAGATTACTGTTTGATATCTGCCGACGTCAAAAACTCAAAAGCTTCACCAAAAAGGCACAACTGAACAGTATTCACTCACATTCAGTCATTTTAAGGTGACTGTATCCTAAGATTACTGTTTGATATCTGCGGACGTCAAAAACTCAAAAGCTTCACCAAAAACGCACAACTGAACTGTATTCACTCATCTGAGTCATTTTAAGCTGACTGTATCCTAAGATTACTGTTTGATATCTGCCGACGTCAAAAACTCAAAAGCTTCACCAAAAACGCACAACTGAACAGTATTCATTCACATTCAGTCATTTTAAGATGACTGTATCCTAAGATTACTGTTTGATATCTGCCGACGTCAAAAACTCAAAAGCTTCACCAAAAACGCACAACTGAACAGTATTCACTCACATTCAGTCATTTTAAGCTGACTGTATCCTAAGATTACTGTTTGATATCTGCCGACGTCAAAAACTCAAAAGCTTCACCAAAAACGCACAACTGAACAGTATTCACTCATCTGAGTCATTTTAAGCTGACTGTATCCTAAGATTACTGTTTGATATCTGCCGAGGTCAAAAAACTCAAAAGCTTCACCAAAAACTCACAGCTGAACAGTATCTGAGTCATTTTAAGCTGACTGTATCCTAAGATTACTGTTTGATATCTGCCGACGTCAAAATCTCAAAAGCTTCACCAAAAACGCACAACTGAACAGTATCTGAGTCATTTTAAGCTGACTGTATCCTAAGATTACTGTTTGATATCTGCTGAGGTCAAAAAACTCAAAAGCTTCACCAAAAACTCACAACTGAACAGTATTCACTCACATTCAGCCATTTTAAGATGACTGTATCCTAAGATTACTGTTTGATATCTGCCGACGTCAAAAACTCAAAAGCTTCACCAAAAACGCACAACTGAACAGTATTCACTCATCTGAGTCATTTTAAGCTGACTGTATCCTAAGATTACTGTTTGATATCTGCCGACGTCAAAAACTCAAAAGCTTCACCAAAAACGCACAACTGAACAGTATTCACTCACATTCAGTCATTTTAAGCTGACTGTATCCTAAGATTACTGTTTGATATCTGCCGACGTCAAAAACTCAAAAGCTTCACCAAAAACGCACAACTGAACAGTATTCACTCATCTGAGTCATTTTAAGCTGACTGTATCCTAAGATTACTGTTTGATATCTGCCGATGTCAAAAACTCAAAAGCTTCACCAAAAACGGACAACTGAACAGTATCTGAGTCATTTTAAATTGACTGTATCCTAAGATTACTGTTTTATATCTGCCGACGTCAAAAAACTCAAAAGCTTCACCAAAAACTCACAACTGAACAGTATCTGAGTCATTTTAAGCTGACTGTATCCTAAGATTACTGTTTGATATCTGCCGACGTCAAAAACTCAAAAGCTTCACCAAAAACGCACAACTGAACAGTATCTGAGTCATTTTAAGCTGACTGTATCCTAAGATTACTGTTTGATATCTGCCGACGTCAAAAACTCAAAAGCTTCATCAAAAACGCACAACTGAACAGTATTCACTCACATTCAGTCATTTTAAACTGACTGTATCCTAAGATTACTGTTTGATATCTGCCGACGTCAAAAACTCAAAAGCTTCACAAAAAACACACAACTGAGCAGTATTCACTCATCTGAGTCATTTTAAGATGACTGTATCCTAAGATTACTGTTTGATATCTGCCGACTTCAAAAACTCAAAAGCTTCACCAAAAACGCACAACTGATCAGTATCTGAGTCATTTTAAGCTGACTGTATCCTAAGATTACTGTTTGATATCTGCCGACATCAAAAACTCAAAAGCTTCACCAAAAACGCACAACTGAACAGTATTCACTCATCTGAGTCATTTTAAGCTGACTGTATCCTAAGATTACTGTTTGATATCTGCCGACGTCAAAAACTCAAAAGCTTCACCAAAAACGCACAACTGAACAGTATTCACTCATCTGAGTCATTTTAAGCTGACTGTATCCTAAGATTACTGTTTGATATCTGCCGACGTCAAAAACTCAAAAGCTTCACCAAAAACGCACAACTGAACAGTATCTGAGTCATTTTAAGCTGACTGTATCCTAAGATTACTGTTTAATATCTGCCACGTCAAAAACTCAAAAGCTTCATCAAAAACGCATAACTGAACAGTATTCACTCATCTGAGTCATTTTAAGCTGACTGTATCCTAAGATTACTGTTTGATATCTGCCGACATCAAAAACTCAAAAGCTTCACCAAAAACGCACAACTGAGCAGTATTCACTCACATTCAGTCATTTTAAGATGACTGTATCCTAAGATTACTGTTTGATATCTGCCGACGTCAAAAACTCAAAAGCTTCACCAAAAACGCACAACTGAACAGTATTCACTCATCTGAGTCATTTTAAGCTGACTGTATCCTAAGATTACTGTTTGATATCTGCCGACGTCAAAAACTCAAAAGCTTCACAAAAAACACACAACTGAGCAGTATTCACTCATCTGAGTCATTTTAAGATGACTGTATCCTAAGATTACTGTTTGATATCTGCCGACGTCAAAAACTCAAAAGCTTCACCAAAAACGCACAACTGATCAGTATCTGAGTCATTTTAAGCTGACTGTATCCTAAGATTACTGTTTGATATCTGCCGACGTCAAAAACTCAAAAGCTTCACCAAAAACGGACAACTGAACAGTATTCACTCATCTGAGTCATTTTAAGCTGACTGTATCCTAAGATTACTGTTTGATATCTGCCGACGTCAAAAACTCAAAAGCTTCACCAAAAACGCACAACTGAACAGTATTCACTCATCTGAGTCATTTTAAGCTGACTGTATCCTAAGATTACTGTTTGATATCTGCCGACGTCAAAAACTCAAAAGCTTCACCAAAAACGCACAACTGAACAGTATCTGAGTCATTTTAAGCTGACTGTATCCTAAGATTACTGTTTAATATCTGCCACGTCAAAAACTCAAAAGCTTCATCAAAAACGCATAACTGAACAGTATTCACTCATCTGAGTCATTTTAAGCTGACTGTATCCTAAGATTACTGTTTGATATCTGCCGAGGTCAAAAACTCAAAAGCTTCACCAAAAACGCACAACTGAGCAGTATTCACTCACATTCAGTCATTTTAAGATGACTGTATCCTAAGATTACTGTTTGATATCTGCCGACGTCAAAAACTCAAAAGCTTCACCAAAAACGCACAACTGAACAGTATTTACTCATCTGAGTCAGTTTAAGCTGACTGTATCCTAAGATTACTGTTTGATATCTGCCGACGTCAAAAACTCAAAAGCTTCACCAAAAACGCACAACTGAACAGTATCTGACTCATTTTAAGCTGACTGTATCCTAAGATTACTGTTTGATATCTGCCGAGGTCAAAAACTCAAAAGCTTCACCAAAAACGCACAACTGAGCAGTATTCACTCACATTCAGTCATTTTAAGATGACTGTATCCTAAGATTACTGTTTGATATCTGCCGACGTCAAAAACTCAAAAGCTTCACCAAAAACGCACAACTGAACAGTATTTACTCATCTGAGTCAGTTTAAGCTGACTGTATCCTAAGATTACTGTTTGATATCTGCCGACGTCAAAAACTCAAAAGCTTCACCAAAAACGCACAACTGAACAGTATCTGACTCATTTTAAGCTGACTGTATCCTAAGATTACTGTTTGATATCTGCCGACGTCAAAAACTCAAAAGCTTCACCAAAAACGCACAACTGAACAGTATTCACTCATCTGAGTCATTTTAAGCTGACTGTATCCTAAGATTACTGTTTGATATCTGCCGAGGTCAAAAAACTCAAAAGCTTCACCAAAAACACACAACTGAACAGTATCTGAGTCATTTTAAGCTGACTGTATCCTAAGATTACTGTTTGATATCTGCCGACGTCAAAAACTCAAAAGCTTCACCAAAAAAGCACAACTGAGCAGTATTCACTCATCTGAGTCATTTTATGATGACTGTATCCTAAGATTACTGTTTGATATCTGCCGACGTCAAAAACTCAAAAGCTTCACCAAAAACGCACAAATGAACAGTATTCACTCACATTCAGTCATTTTAAGATGACTGTATCCTAAGATTACTGTTTGATATCTGCCGACGTCAAAAACTCAAAAGCTTCACCAAAAACGCACAACTGAACAGTATTCACTCATCTGAGTCATTTTAAGCTGACTGTATCCTAAGATTACTGTTTGATATCTGCCGAGGTCAAAAAACTCAAAAGCTTCACCAAAAACGCACAACTGAAAAGTATCTGAGTCATTTTATGATGACTGTATCCTAAGATTACTGTTTGATATCTGCCGACGTCAAAAACTCAAAAGCTTCACCAAAAACGCACAACTGAGCAGTATTCACTCACATTCAGTCATTTTAAGCTGACTGTATCCTAAGATTAATGTTTGATATCTGCCGACGTCAAAAACTCAAAAGCTTCACCAAAAACACACAACTGAGCAGTATTCACTCATCTGAGTCATTTTAAGCTGACTGTATCCTAAGATTACTGTTTGATATCTGCCGACGTCATAAAAAAAGCTTCACCAAAAACGCACAAGTGATCAGCATCTGAGTCATTTTAAGCTGACTGTATCCTAAGATTACTGTTTGATATCTGCCGACGTCAAAAACTCAAAAGCTTCACCAAAAACGCACAACTGTTGATTCTGAACAGTATTCACTCATCTGAGTCATTTTAAGATGACTGTTATCCTAAGATTACTGTTTGATATCTGCCGACGTCAAAAACTCAAAAGCTTCACCAAAAACACACAACTGAGCAGTATTCGCTCATCTGAGTCATTTTAAGATGACTGTATCCTAAGATTCCTGTTTGATATCTGCCGACGTCAAAAACTCAAAAGCTTCACCAAAAACGCACAACTGAACAGTTTTTATGAGACGGTTATTGGTTCACAGTGACCCTCTTTCCTGCAGCCAAAACTTTTCAAGGCCCCAAAGTTGACAAACACCACATATTCAAAGTCATCAGCCTTCACACTTAAACCTAGAAAGAGGTCCTCATCTTTTTTACTGAAGATCATGTGAACCTGCCATCTGTGAGAGACAACATGTTTCACCAGTGAAGACCTTCCTGACCATCCTGACTGCAACCTTTTGAATGGGGAGATAATCTTCCTGTGTCTTGCCAGTTCCTTCAGAATCTCATCACTGATGAATGGTGATATGTAAGAGATCATCACTATCTTTACTGGTGTACTCATTGGTGAGACTGATACAAAGGTGTTGTTGATCAGTACACTGCTCTCAACCAGTTTCTTTCTTTGCCTTTTCAATCTCTTCCAATAAAATCACGACTGCACTGTAATTCTGAGCACCTGATTTAACACTGCTGTAACCCTCAACTCTCTCCACGACCATACTACTACATACTAACCACTAACCAGCTGTAGGGATTAGGATTTTATCTTTATCTTATGCATACACTTTTTGATCCAGCTAATACTATCACTTAAGAATTCGATAAATTAAATAAAGAACACGATTAGAATTGTCTTGAATTGAATTGGCTTTTTTGTCTAAGCAGTTGCTCAATTTGTGGTAAACGAAGACAGCTTTCCTTTTAGCTTTTTCTAACAATTGGCTATTGTTAGAAAGACTGATGTCGTTGTGTAAATAACACTGGGAGACATAGGACAAAATAGTTGAAAATATCTCTTTTATAGATGCTTGTTGAACAGGTTGTTTAATAAAGTTCTTATTGGCCTTTTACTTTTTATTGCACTTAAAATAACATAAAGTACACCAACAGTGTACTTGAGTCATCTTTTCTTGGCCTGGTTCTGTGTCCAGTGCAGCCTCTCTGCCCTGCTGTTTGTTCTGCACGTGTGTGTGTGTGTGTGTGTCTGTACCTCATGCAGAGAACAGAGAACAGAGAGCAAAGTTAAGAGCAGAGGAGCAGTGCAACCGTAAATGATAAAATAGAAAAGAAATATATGTCTATTTTCTATTAATGTTTTGTGGTATTTTAAGTTAATGTTTATGTTGTGGCTGGCTGCCATAAATAAACCAATGTATGGGAAATGACGCGTTGACTTAAAATAGTCTATAGTATAATAGTAGACTAATCACTGCACCCCAAGCATGCACACAGACAGACCTCTGATGGTGTTCGGGCTGTTATTCAAGAGTAAGTTTTTCGAGAGTGTTGTGGTGTTCAAGTTCAAGTTCATGAGGATAGTATTCTTAGCGATGGCTAGGGCAATGAGGAGGGTTCTGCTGTTTGTTGTGTTAATGTTGATAGCTGACATGTCTCCTAATAAGCCGAGTGAGGGGGAAAGTGGGATGTGGCAGCAAAAGATGGCAGATAGTGATCGTATGACTTTTTCCAAAATTGGTGAATGGGTGTGCAGTGCCAGGTGGCATGTAGGTGTCTGGGCTGTTTTGGGTGCAATTAGTACAAATTTCAGAAGTGAATCCCATTCTAAATATTTTTGCCCAAGGTAGTGAGTTGTATGGAGTACATATGTATGGAGACTTGAGAATGAGAGTTGAGAATGAGAGTTCCAGATTACAGGCTGTTATGTTAAATTTTGCTTGTATACAGGATTTAAGTTGTAAGTATTCTAAGAAGTGGTCGCTTTCGATGCCATACTTCTTGGTCAGATTCAATTCGATTCAATTTTATTTGTATAGCGCCAAATCATAATATACATTATCTCAAGGCACTTTACCTTACTTTGTTACAGAGAAAAACCCAACAGTTCCCACAAAGAGCAAGCACTTGGCGACAGGGGGGAGGAAGAACTCCCTGGAAGAAACCGAACCAGGCTCAGGGTGGGCAGCTGTCTACCTCGACCGGTTGGGTTTAGGAGGAGAAAAGAGAGAGAGAGAGACCAGGAACAGCTGTATAGGTAATGGTGTTATGAATAATAATGACAGGTAACAGTGGTTAATAGTAATGATGAGTAGTGGTGGATCTGGATCCTGCTGCTCCAGAGGCAGAGATACTTGCAGAATGAGGACAGAGAAGCATGAGCTATGGGGGAGAGAAAAAAAAACTAAGTTAATGGCATAAAGTAGTCGAGAGAGAGAGAGACAGAGAGAGAGAGAGAGAGAGAGAGAGAGAGTGCATCATGGGAATCCCCCAGCATTCTAGCTCTATAGCAGCATAACTAAGGGATGGTTCAGGACATACCCGAGCTAGCCCTAACTATAAGCTTTACCAAACAGGACAGTTTTAAGCCTGATCTTAAAGGTAGAGAGGGTGTCTGCCTCCCGAACCCACACTGGGAGCTGGTTCCACAGGAGAGGAGCCTGATAACCGAAGGCTCTGCCCCCCATTCTACTCTTACAAACTCTGGGAACCACAAGTTGACCTGCATTTAGAGAGCGAAGTGTCCTATTGGGTCAGATGATTGAATGAAGCCAGTTTATTATTATGGAAAATATGCTTGAGGTGTGTGATTCCTTTTTCAGCCCAGGTGCAGAAGTTAAGTGGTGCTTTATTGATAAGAAAGTCTGGATTATTCCATATTGGGGTGAGGTTAGATGGTGTAAGGATAGAGTTTGTGATTTGGTGGAATTTCCACCAGGCTGTCAGAGTCACTGATATTGTTGGTGTTAAGTCCGAAATGTGACTGTCTTACATAATATTTGTTCTATGTCTAACCGTGTGTTATCTGAGTGGCAATGGACGCATTTGCATTCACACTGCTAAAAGAATGTGGCCACGTGGCCCAGAGCGTTTGGTCTGGGTGATCAGATCTCAAATGTGTCCTCAATATGTCCTGGGTACAGTCACAACTCTACTTAGAGCAGTCTGGTTGTGATTGGATCACCAGAGATGGATGTTAATCCCAGGTTTTAACAGGGCCTATGAGCGCCACCAAATAGTGATTTTCCCTCTAAATCTCTGACATGGTTTGATTTTTGGTTTGTGTTATTATTTGAACATTCAGTGAAATACTAAATGTTCAAATGATGCACCTCACCAAAAACCAAAGATGAGAGAAAAAGTCCAAAAAATGAAAACAGATCTATGTATCAGTATTATTCTTTCCTCTTTCCTCTCCAAATTATCATCTTCAGATTTATCTGGTGACCATTTATATAAAACTCTATATAAAGTAGTTCAAAGAGTAACATGCTGCTGAAAACTGATGCTTCAGTATTTATCATGTGATGATGTATATATATATACAATAATATATATACAATATACAATTAGGTCAGATGGACCTAACCGTTACTTTCAGAGGAAACTTATAAGAATTAGGACTCAGAGATGATAATGCAGTGTGTATTTTCTGTGGCTGTCCTGCAGGTTTTATACTGAACAGGGTGGGTGATGTGAGTTTTACATTTATGTTCTGTTGAAGCAGAGGGAGGCCATAATGACAGTCAGCAGGCAGGAGGAGGTCAAGAGGACACAGTGAGCAGGCAGGACCTTTGAAGGACATTTGTGACATCCTGGGTGATAGATGGACATTGCCTTCCAACATCGTGTACGTCAAGGAGGAGAGCCCAGAAGAATCAACCCAAACCCAAACCTCAATTTTTTAAGGTAAGACTGATTTGATGGAATCTTTTGGAGGGCTGCAGCAGGCCCATGCACAGACATTTTGAGGGGTAGGTGCTCAAGGGGAAAAGGGGACATTCTTCTCATAATTATTAAATTAAATAAAGTTACTTACATATTTATTCATTTCAATACTCACACTTGCAGATAAAATTATCAATTTACACAGAGACAATGGTCTTTAGTACTGACTTTTTCTACATTTAACACAAGAACAGGCAACACCAAAGAAAACAATGACACACTGTTTTATGGCATTTTCATGTGTATAGATTTGTCTATAAAAAAAATAATTCCGTCTCAACAAATAAAGATTTGTTGATGTAAAACTGAAAAAAGCTGGCCTCTAACTATATAAAATAATGATAAACCAACCAATCTACCTTCCAAACTAGAATGCAGCAACAATTAGGCTCATTGATTCTGTTGCCATGGCGCCCCGGATGGCTGCCTCGGTGTTTTGGTGCGCATTTTTTTGCCTTATTTTCTTTATAAATCCAGTTTTCTGCTTTGGTTTCCGGAGCTCTTTCACCAGAGAAGAGCTCATTAATATCAGAGAAACAACTCCAGTGGATTTTTTTCCTACTTTTCTCGACTCATCTGTGGGATTATTGGACATTTTGGTCAGAGGTGCACTGACCGTTGCTCTCGCAGTGAAACGCCGGAGAGGAAAACGTGCCGGTGCGCTTGCGCGTCTCCGCCGGCGCGCACTCCGCACACCTCTCCCAGGTATCTTTCTCTCCAACGTGCGTTCACTGCCCAACAAACTGGATGAACTTCAGCTACTGGTGCAGAAGAACAGAGACTTTTCCTCATCTTCCGTCCTGTGCTTCACGGAGACGTGGCTGTGTGGATCGATTCCGAACTCTGCGCTGGAGCTGGCCGGCTTCCAACTCTTCAGAGCGGATCGCGACACAGAGCTGTCCGGCAAAACCAAAGGTGGAGGAATCTGCTTTTATGCAAACAGTGGCTGGTGCAGAGACGTGACAGTGATCCTGCAGCACTGTTCTCCTGACCTGGAGACTTTCATCATAAACTGCAGGCCCTTCTACTCCCCCCGTGAGTTCACCTCAATCATCCTGGTCGGTGTTTACATCCCACCACAGGCCAACGTGCAGGAGGCACAGCGGGCGCTCGCAGACCAGATACTGTGTGTGGAGCGGACCAACCCGGACTCCGTAGTTATTGTACTTGGTGACTTTAACAAAGGGAACCTCAGTCATGAACTGCCCAAATACAGACAGTTTGTTAATTGCCCGACCAGAGAGGGGAACACTCTGGACCACTGTTACACCACAATCAGTGGTGCTTATCACGCCGTCCCCCGGGCTGCACTGGGCCACTCTGACCATGTGATGGTCCACCTGATTCCCACATACAGGCAGAAACTAAAACTGTGTAAACCTGTTGTGAGGACATCGAAGCAGTGGAGCAGTGAAGCCATACCTCTATGGCTTCACTGCTCCTCTGCGGGCATGTTTGGACTGCACTAACTGGGATGTGTTCAGGACTGCTTCCAACAGTCTGGATGAGTTCACAGAGGCTGTGACGTCATACATCAGCTTCTGTGAGGACTGCTGTATCCCATCACGCACCAGGGTGAGTTATAACAATGACAAACCCTGGTTCACAGCTAAGCTCAGTCAGCTCAGGAGGCAAAAGGAGGAAGCTTTCAGGAGTGGGGACAGGGACAAGTTTAAAGAGTCCAAGTACAGGTTTAGCAAGGCGGTGAGAGAAGCTAAACGACTGTACTCTGAGAAACTTCAGCTCCAGTTCTCAGCCAATGACTCTGCTTCTGTCTGGAAAGGGCTCAGAAAGATCACAAACTACAAACCTAAACCCCCCCACTCCATTAATGACTTCCGTCTGGCCAACGATCTGAATGAGTTCTACTGCCGCTTTGAAAGACAGTGGGACAAGCCTGACACTAACCTCCACATCAGAGCCACATCAGAACCCCCCTCCTCCTCCCCTACCAAAGGAACATCTCTCTCTATCCTGGAGAGAGATGTCAACAGGCTTTTTAAGAAGCAGAACCCCCGCAAAGCAGCCGGTCCTGACTCTGTCTCTCCATCATCCTTGAAGCACTGTGCTGATCAGCTGTCTCCAGTGTTCACGGACATCTTCAACACCTCACTGGAGACCTGCCACGTGCCAGCCTGCTTAAAATCCTCCACCATCATCCCTGTCCCCAAAAAACCAAGGCCCACAGGACTAAATGACTACAGACCCATTGCCCTGACCTCTGTGGTCATGAAATCATTTGAGCGCCTTGTCCTGTCCCATCTCAAATCCATCACTGACCCACTCCTGGACCCCCTGCAGTTCGCCTACAGAGCCAACAGGTCTGTAGACGACGCCGTCAACATGACTCTCCACTTCATCCTCCAGCACCTGGACTCCTCAGGGACCTATGCCAGGATCCTGTTTGTGGACTTCAGCTCTGCCTTCAACACCATCATCCCGGCTCTGCTGCAGGACAAGCTCTCCCAGCTGAGCGTGCCTGACTCCACCTGCAGGTGGATCACCGACTTCCTGTCTGACAGGAGGCAGCACGTGAAGCTAGGAAAGCACGTGTCTGACTCCCAGACCATCAGCACTGGATCCCCGCAAGGCTGCGTTCTTTCTCCTCTGCTCTTCTCCCTGTACACCAACACCTGCACCTCCAGCCATCAGTCTGTCAAGCTCCTGAAGTTTGCAGACAACACCACTCTCATTGGACTCATCTCTGATGGCGATGAGTCTGCCTACAGGTGGGAGACTGAGCGTCTGGTGACCTGGTGCAGGCAGAACAACCTAGAGCTAAACGCTCTGAAGACAGTGGAAATGATAGTGGACTTCAGGAAGAGCCCAGCCCCACCCACCCCCATCTCCCTGTGTGACTCCCCCGTGGCTACCGTGGAGCATTTTCGCTTCTTGGGAACCACCATCACACAGGATCTCAAATGGGAGCTAAACATCAGCTCCCTCATCAAAAAAGCTCAGCAGAGGATGTATTTCCTGAGGCAGTTGAAGAAGTTCAACCTGCCAAGGACTATGATGGTGAACTTCTACACCTCCATCATTGAGTCCATCCTCACCTCCTCCATCACCATCTGGTACGCTGCTGCCACGGAGAGGGACAATAACAGACTGCAGCGTATCATCCACTCTGCTGAGAAGGTGATTGGCTGCAATCTTCCGTCCCTCCAGGACCTGTACGCCTCAAGGACTCTGAGGCGTGCAGGGAAGATTGTAGCTGACTCCTCCCACCCTGGACACAAACTCTTTGAGACACTCCCCTCTGGCAGGAGGCTGCGGTCCTTCAGGACCAAAACCTCTCGCCACAAAAATAGCTTCTTCCCATCTGCTATTAGCCTCATCAACAAGGCTAGAGAGCCCCACTGTTGCTGATCAATTGCACCAATCACCAGAAAAAATTCCTTGTATGTGAAAACATACTTGGCAATAAAACTGATTCTGATTCTGATTCTGATTCTGATTCTGATTCTGATTCTGATTGTATTCTGTGTACTGTATTCTGTGTACTGTACAAGGAACACACTGTACAGGGAGCATTATGCTGCTATTGGTCTGTATTGAGCTGTTTTAATAGTAGTTTAATTTCACAACAGTGACAAACCAAGGCTTAGGACAAACACTCGTTACTTGGTTGTCACCGGTGAAGGTAGGTCAGTGAAAAGCGCTCCTCTACAGTCCTCTCAGTCTGTGTTGGTTAACTGTGGAGACTGTGATGAGGGAAGCTGAAACACAGTCATTCAACATGTTTTTTAGATGAGAACTGATGCCACGAGACAAATTTAATAACTTAAATATAAACTTAGAGAAGGAGAAATAAATAAAAAAAGTATTGTAAAAAGAGCACTTATCTGATCAGACGCCAAAAAGCCCGATATCAGAACCCTTCATTAATTTTCTACACTATTGATTTCTTCCTCCTGTTATTATCTACGTCATTATCATTATCACTATTTTACGATAATGATATTAAACGATATTAAAAAGACAAATAAATCTGATAAATCATGACAAGAGCCGTGACACTGTTTACACAAAGAAGTTGGTAAACTTTTCAAGTAAATAATCAATAATTATTGTTATTACTATTATTATCACTATTATGATTATTATTACTTCTTGGATGGTTCCTTTATTTATTCTGTTTTATCTTTCTCTTTTTGCCTACCAACCTCCAGCGTGGTAGGCAACGATATTAAAACGATATTAAAAAGACAAATAAATCTGATTGACAAGAGCCGTGACACTGTTTACACAAAGAAGTTGGTCAACTTTTCAGGTAAATAATCAATAATTATTGTTATTACTATTATTATCACTATTATGATTATTATTACTTCTCTATTGGATGGTTCCTTTATTTATTCTGTTTTATCTTTCTCTTTTTGCCAACCAACTTCCAGCGTGGTTTCTATATACACACTCCAACAATGAAGTTGCTATCCTTTTTTTCTCTTTACTGTTATTATTATTATTATTTTTAACATTATAACTACTATTATTATTGTTATGTACAGAATCCATAGGATTACTCTCTCAGTTTTCTGTGTAATCATGTATACCACCATTACTATCATACTTCCATTTTTTATTTATTTATTTTTATCCATTTTTGTATTCCTGGGTTTGCTTCCTTTTCTCATCACATTCACATCACATTAATAATTATTTCATTATTATTAATATTACTATTTTTTCATCATTATTAATATTACCATTACTATCACTACAATTATTATTAATTTCTTATTGCTGTTATTATATTATTTTGAAATATTATTCATTCATTTATTTATCCATTCACTTTTTGTTATTGTTAATATCTATTCATTATATTATTATCTATTAATTATATATCTATAATTACTTATTTATTTTATTTATTAAGAGCAAGGGAAGGATCCCACATCTCTCACGTCTTTTAATACACTACATTAGATAGGGTTAAAAAGAAAAAAAGAAATACTCAAGTATTATACCTTGAAATTGTTCAAAAGGTAAAAGACAAACTGAACCACCACAGCCATTGATAAACTCTATGGCCTTGTTCATTACCTGCCAATAACATGCGTCTTACACGTAGACAGATGTAAAATGAACAAATGAGCAAAAGAACACTTTTAGCCAGTCAGACAGATGGGTCCATTGTTAATGTATGTGTGTGTGTGTGAGAGAGAGAGAGAGAGAGAGAGCGAGAGAGAGAGAGAGAGAGAGGGTGCGGGGGAGCTGGGCAATCATCGGCTCTGCACAGCTCAAATGAGATAAGCCTTAAGCCACTTGAAAGAGTCAAATATTCTGGTTTCATTGTGAAACTGTGGCGGAACAACTGAGTAGGCAGTCTTTTAGTGTGGCCCAGGACACGTTGCTAAAAGAATGTGGCCACAGACATGATCTCAGTGCCTCTTGGGTGCGTCACCTGTATTTAGTGCTGTCCACCTGTGATCGGATCACCCCATCTCTACAACAAAATCCACCAGTCTCACTGCTCACAACTGATCACCCATATTTGAAAGGATACACGATCAGTTTAGCCAACATCAGTAATGCTCTCACTGAGTGGTGTGGGGATTTGCTATTTTGCTATTTACAATTTTACTATTTTGAAAAGGTGTGACCCAGGGGCGTCTGACTGCGGCGATTCTTTGATGTGGGAGAGACAAACAGGAGACTTATCGTCGAAATTAAGAAAAGGTATGAAAACATTTTTATATATAGAGGTCACCGGTTAGTACGTATAACATGTAAGGCGATCCTCTCATCAGCAGAGTCGCCAGTTCGACTCCCGACAGCCCCGACTCTTTCGTGCTTGTCATTACGTCTCCTTTCGCCCCTTGAATGAATGAAAAAATGAATGAATCCGTGAGAATTTTTCAAAAGTTCATTTCTGCGTTACCTAACATTCAATGTGTATTTAGTAAAGCCATGTTTCCTTGTTAAACTTATGCGTTTAACCCTTCCCTTGCCTTTCCAAATGGTCGTTTTAATGAGAAATACAAAAATACAGTTAGAAAAAGTAATGATGACGTTGCTGCTCCATACTAGACATGACAGTAGCAGAGTTATTCAGATCATCAGGGAAAGTGACAAATCAGTTATTGCAATTTAATTTATATAATTGGGTCCCATGCTGCTACGCAGGCAGGTGTGTTGCTCTGTGTCTCTGTAGTTCTGAAACTGTCTCGTGATTCAATAACAGGTTTGTAGGTTAGTATACCTTTGCGAAAATGATGAATGTAATTGTAATTTTTTTCTTAATTATTTTTTGGGGCTTTTTTGTGCCTTTATTATAGAACAGAGGAAATTGTCAGGAAAAGGGGTAGTGCAGGAAAGAGTCGAACAGGTGACTGGTTGCTAAGAGCTTCAACCACTTGAGTATCCAGGCCGCCCTGTACATTGTAATTTTTTGACCAGACAAATTGAAGTACAAAACATTAAGTGAATACTGGTCAGGATCAACAGTTGTGTGATTTGTGTTCAGTATTTGAGTTTCTGAGGTCGGCAGAGGTCGGTAAGATTTACAGGCATGGCTCCATGATTTTCGGTCACCTTGCACAGAAAATCATTCAGACTGACTGAATACTGTTCAGAAACATCAGTTATGCGATCTTTGTGAAAATTTTGAGTTTCTGTGGTGGGCAGGCATGATTCCCTGCTTTTGGGTCATATTACACAGAAAATCATTCAGGTTGACTGAATACTGATCAGAAACAACAGTTATATGGTCTATGTGAAACTTTTCAGTTTCTGAGGTCGGCATGTATGTAGTACTACTCTTCATTGCACATTGCACAGAAAATAATTCAGATCGACTGAATACTGTTCAGAAACACCATTTATGCGGTCTTTGTGAAACTTTTGAGTTTCTGTGGTCGGCAGGCATGATTCCTTGCTTTTGGGTCATATTACACAGAAAATCATTCAGATTGAGTGAATACTGATCAGAAATGACAGTTATGTGATTTTTGTGAAACTTTTCAGTTTCTGTGGTCGGATGGCATGATGGCATGATTCCCTGCTTTGTGATTTGTGTCACATTGCACAGAAAATCATTCAGACTGACTGAATACTGATCAGAAACAACAGTGATACGGTCTTTATGAAACTTTTCAGTTTCTGAGGTCGGCATGTATATAGTACTACTCTTAGATCACATTGCAAAGAAAATCACTCAGATTGAGTGAATACTGATCAGAAACAAGAGTTATGTGGTCTATATGAAACTTTTCAGTTTCTGTGGTCGGCAGGCATGATTCCCTGCTTTTGGGTCAAATTACACAGAAACTCATTCAGATTGAGTGAATACTGATCAGAATCTACACTTGTGTGATTTTTGTGAAACTTTCAGTTTCTGAGGTTTGCATGCATGACACAGTAATTTTAGTACACAGTAAACCGAAAAACACTAATTTTAGGGGAAAGTCAACTGAAAATGATTCAGTGTCAGTGAATACTGCTCAGAATCAAAACTTGTGTGATTTTTGTGAAGATTTTGAGTTTCTCAGGTCTGCAGGTGTGAAGCAGTAATTATAGAAAAAAAGTCAATTGAAAATCACTCAGTGTGAGTGAATACTGGTCATAATCAACACTTGTGTGATTTGAGTTTGATTTGAGTTTCTGAGGTCTGTAGGTGTGAAGCAGTAATTTTGGTACACAGTTAACTGAAAATCACTCAGTGTGAGTAAATACTGGTCAGAAGCAAAAGTTGTGCGATTTTTGTGAAGCTTTTCAGTTTCTGAGGTTTGCAGGCTTGAAACACTAATTTTAGGGGAAAGTCAAATGAAAATCACTCAGTGTGAGTGAATACTGGTCAGAATCAACACTTGTGTGATTTGTGTAATGTATTCGAGTTTATGAGGTCTGCAGGTGTGAAGCAGTAATTTTGGTACACAGTACCAAAATTACAGTGTGAGTGAATACTGGTCAGAGTCAACGCTTGTGTGATGTTTGTGAAGCTTTTCAGTTTCTGAGGTTTGTAGGCATGAAACAACAATTTTCCAGGAAAGGCAACTGAAATCCATTCAGTGTGAGTGAATTCTGGTTAGAATCAACACTTGTGTGATTTATGTGAAGCTTTTCAGTTTCTGAGGTTTGCAGGCATGAAACTCAAATTTTAGAAGGAGTCAACTGAAAATCACTCAGTGTGAGTGAAGACTGGTCAGAATCAACACTTGTGTGATTTGTGTAATGTATTCAAGTTTATGAAGTCTGCAGGTGTGAAGCAGTAATTTTGGTACACAGTCAACTGAAAATGATTCAGCGTGAGTGAATAACTGGTCAGAATCAACACTTGTGTGATTTATGTGAAGCTTTTCAGTTTCTGAGGTTTGCAGGCATGAAACAGTAATTTAAGAAAAAAGTCAACTGAAAACCATTCAGTGTACTCACCAGTGTACTCACAATAGTGGTCAGAATCAACACTTGTGTGATTTTTGTGAAGATTTTGAGTTACTGAGGTCTGCAGGTGTGAAGCATAATTACTGCTTCACACCTGTGACATTTATGAAACTTTTCAGTTTCTGAGGTTTGCAGGCATGAAACAGTAATTTTAGAACACGGTCAACTGAAAACCACCCAGTGTGAGTGAATACTGGTCAGAATCAACACTTGTGTGATTTATGTGAAGTTTTTCAGTTTCTGAGGTTTGCAGGCATGAAACAACAATTTTCCAGGAAAGGCAACTGAAATCCATTCAGTGTGAGTGAATTCTGGTAGGAATCAACACTTGTGTGATTTTTGTGAAGCTTTTCAGTTTCTGAGGTCTGCAGGTGTGAAGCAGAAAAAAAGTCAACTGAAAATCACTCAATGATTGATTGATGATTTGTGTAATGTATTCCAGTTTATGAGGTCTGCAGGTGTGAAGCAGTAATTTTGGTACACAGTCAACTGAAAATGATTCAGCGTGAGTGAATCAACTCTTGTGTGATTTTTGTGAAGCTTTTAAGTTTCTGAGGTCTGCAGGTGTGAAGCAGTAATTATAGTGTGATGTTTGTGAAGCTTTTCAGTTTCTGAGGTTTGCAGGCATGAAACAGTAATTTTCGAAGGCAGTCAACTGAAAATCACTCAGTGTGAGTGAATGCTGGTCAGAATCATCACTTGTGTGATTTTTGTGAAGATTTTGAGTTTCTGAGGTCTGCAGGTGTGAAGCAGTAACTATAGAAAAAAGTCAACTGAAAATCACTCAATGTGAGTGAATACTGGTCAGAATCAAAACTTGTGTGATTTGTGTAATGTATTCCAGTTTCTGAGGTTTGCGGCATGAAACACTAATTTTACAGGAAAGTCAACTGAAAATCACTCAGTGTGAGTGAATACTGGTCAGAAATCTAATCACCTGAAAATCTGTATAATTTATTTGAGTTTCTGAGGTCGGAATGTGAGTGAATACTGGTCACTTGAATCCACTCTTTCCAATTTTAATGCACCAATGACCTTTTCCTTTTCAGAAGGCTACAGTTTTCTTACTTCCTATAGCCAGTCTGGCATGTTATGCCAGACTAACATTGTATAGGCCACTCCAGATTTCAGACTTGTTAGCAAAAGATGAAAATTGCTGAGTTAAATTGGTCCATTTCAGTAATGTTGGTGGTTATGGGGAGACAGAGACCTGCTCTGTCTCCCCATAAGGCTGAGCTTCTTTCTAAGTAAATTTTACATAGTCGTAGTGGCATGATGTAATTTCCTTAAAGAAATTACAAGAAGAAATAACAAATTGCAGCTGTGTTTTGATACAGCTGCAATTTGATACATTAGGTACACTCAACCTTGGATACCTTTTTAATGAATAAGTTGATTCATAAACTGATGATGACATACAAGCATAAAAAGGCTATTTATGCTCACAAAATCATAAAAGACAAAAAGCAATCAGGAAATAACATGTCAGGAACAATCCTGATTAATCATAAGATTAATAGTAATTATGCATTAAAATCACAGAATTAAACACATCTACAAGTACACAGAAGAGAGGCTTCAACTCCCTCCTTGCTTAAGCTATGTGGTATGTTCATTGATGAAGAGACTTCATTGTGATAAGGTGGAACCCATTGGCTGGACTTAACTGACCATTAAATAGCTCTTCAGTGGCTGGCGTGGATCCACATGAGCCTTTCTCACTGTTTATGCTGTAATTAGAAGCACCTGTGAGTTTTCCAGCCTTTCTTCCTGGAGTCTTACACCCGATTCCAGTCACCAGGCTGTCAAGCTGTCTTCTTGCCTCCTGGTAGAAGACACTGAAGACAGTGTGTCTTTCACTGTCTTCACAGACAGTATCACAAAGCAGAGTGGAGATTTCAACCTGGTTAGGAAGGCCCTATCCCCCGAGTTCAGCAGTCTTCCAAACACTATCTCAAATGGCCTAAATCCATTTCGGCTCCTGACCCTTGCCCTCATGTACATTGAGACCAGCTTTAGTCCAACTAAGACCTATTTCTTAACAACAATTGTTTTTCAGTGTGCCTTCATGTCAATCCTCAAACAAACATACCTACCTTTAACAGTGTTGACCAGTGTCAACACTGTTTTTGCATGGTATGCCCCACCAGGGAGTGATGGCAACGGCACCTGCATCTGCTTTAGAGGTGGGAAAAAAGTGAGGACATATCAATGACAGTAAAACAATAATTTTGCATTCACTTTGGGTATGGGTCCATGTGATTAGTGTGTGCATAATATTTGCATATTGCAATTTGTTTCGGTAACAGTTCAGCTTCCACTAACTCAGCCACTGGCAATTGGCACTCTTTTGACTCTTTGTGTCAAAGCAAATCTCAGTTTTTGCAACATCACAGTCATGTGTGACTATTATGAATATTTGTGTCTTCTTAAAGCAATCATGGAAGATTGGTGACCAGAGCTTTCGTAAGCTAGGTAGCTAACATTCTTGAGAGCTAACAGTCTTGAGAATGAAACAACGTCTTTCAACTTTAGCTTTTTCTGATAGATTCTTATGGAGACACAAGCATAGTTAACCTCGTCAAAAACCTCAGCAACGTCAGCTCCCATGGTCACAAAAAACTAGCAACATCCATTTAACAGGAAATATTGGTGTTTTAACAGCAGCTGTCTCCACTGAACAATAATTCCTCTGTTTTGGATAAGGCCTACAAACTGTCGATGCACATAAGAGTGTGTTAAGAATGTGTGTGGTATGTGGCACACTGCACAATACACACTGAATGAAAATGTGTATGATAACGCTGCTTTAAGGTTTTGAGCTCTGGATTGTAAGAAACATACGGTGTGTCTTCAGTACATTTCTGGACTCACAGCGCCTATTGCCTCTAATCAAACTCTGACGCTTTTGCTATTGACATGTGGACTGGGACCATGAACATTGAAAAACTCATATTGCAGTTTGTCTGGCCCACAGTTAAGCTGCCAGTGTTTCTAACCTTTCACACTTCTCATATTCTTTGTTTGAGCTTATTGACACATAAGCAGTGCAGTGAAGCTGCTGGCATGAAGTTTGTCCCCCGTGTGGCTTTGTCTGCTGCATCAGCTGTGAATAGCTCTTGGATGTGTATCAAGGAGCTCCCATTCAAACATATGGAGAATTTAATACATGTAGTTCACTTCTCCCTAACACTGCCCATTTTAGTGTTGATATTCTCATGTCTTAATGTCCACAGCCCCCTGGTGTGTGATTGTGACTTTGGTTTTTAGGGCAATCCTATGCCAATGTTCAACACATCCCTTGTCTCACATCAGCCCTTGTGCACTGTGAGAACCCTCGAAGGCTTTGCATTTGTGCCATCTGGATGGCATGGCTTATTGTTTTTGGGCTTCCTTTGTTCTTTCTTTGTTCTTTTCAGTCACACATTTCGCAGCATGAATAGCATAGTTCTCCATGTCTATCTCTGTCACAATGCAGTAGGGGTGGGAATTTCTAGCCATCTCACGATTTGATTCGATTACGATTCAGAGGGCTGCTATGTGATGATAAAACGATTATCGATGCACATGCATCTTTTTTTCTATACAGGATTTCTTTTTTCTCACTATGTGAGTCAACTGGGTGGTTACATTTGCCAGCATTTGCAATGCTGGAATAGCATTGCAAAGAACCACAATGAATTTACTTCCAATATATTTTATTAATAAAACAAATAGAAGAGATGTGGCAAGTCAACTGGATGGTTACATTTGCCAGCATATAATACTTGGCAAATGTATTTGCCAAGCAAGGTATTTGTAATGATCCACAATGAATTTACTTCCAATATATTTTATTAATAAAACAAATAGAAGAGATGTGGCAAGTCAACTGGATGGTTACATTTGCCAGCATATATTACTTGGTACTTTCAAAGCAAGGTATTTGTAATGATCCACAATGAATTTACTTCCAATATATTTTATTAATAAAACAAATGGAAGAGATGTGGCAAGTCAACTGGATGGTTACATTTGCCAGCATATAATACTTGGTACTTTCAAAGCAAGGTATTTGTAATGATCCACAATGAATTTACTTCCAATATATTTTATTAATAAAACAAATAGAAGAGATGTGGCAAGTCAACTGGATGGTTACATTTGCCAGCATATATTACTTGGTACTTTCAAAGCAAGGTATTTGTAATGATCCACAATGAATTTACTTCCAATATATTTTATTAATAAAACAAATGGAAGAGATGTGGCAAGTCAACTGGATGGTTACATTTGCCAGCATATATTCCAGCATTGCAAAGAACCAACGGTTCTTGGTACTTTCAAAGCAAGGTATTTGTAATGATCCACAATGAATTTACTTCCAATATATTTTATTAATAAAACAAATGGAAGAGATGTGGCAAGTCAACTGGATGGTTACATTTGCCAGCATATAATACTTGGTACATTCAAAGCAAGGTATTTGTAATGATCCACAATGAATTTACTTCCAATATATTTTATTAATAAAACAAATAGAAGAGATGTGGCAAGTCAACTGGATGGTTACATTTGCCAGCATATATTCCAGCATTGCAAAGAACCAACGGTAAAAGAAAAGTGTGACTTTACCCAGTTCAGCAGCAACAGCCATGTTGGATGCATTATCAGTAACTAAAACAAAATCTTTCTTAGTGATCTGCCATTCCTCTACTCCATTCTTTATTAGCTCAGCCATATTTGCACCCGTGTGGCTCTCATTCACTGCTCTTGTTTGGAGCACACCAGATGCTAGCTGCTACTCATCAGCAATAAAATGCGCAGTGACAGTGACATAAGACTCTGTGGCAATGGATGTCCGCCCATCACGTTACAGCTATCCTACCTGCTTTCTTCAGTGATTCCATGTTTTCTGACCTGTTTTGGTCTCGTAGAATGTGGGGATTGCCGTGTCAGTAAAATATCTTCGAGATGGGACCATGTATATTGGCTCCAAAGAGCAAAACAAAACAACATAGCATGACAGCCCTGGTTCGCAATGACTGAATATGGACACAAATATATGTATTTGCGAAGAAAAAGGTGGTGGTGTCAGCCAATAATATTATTGGTATTGGAGTCTGGGGTCTTCTTGGTGGAGCCAAGTTCCCTGTTCCCAAAAGCTTACATCCTTACTGACCCCTTAAACCAGTTTCCATTGGCTTTCCAGTCTGCTTTAAAGAGTACAAATTTCTCTGTCCTTCTTCTTTCCATCTCTTCTAACTTGGTTCTTAAAGCCTCTATTTGCCTTGTGCTAAAATTTCTTCCTTGAGGAAATACACACTCGTCCTAGATTTGTTTACATACAGTGCATGCAGAAAGTATTCAGTCCCCTTCAACATTTTTATATTGCAGCAACATATATATACTGTATTATACAACATATATATTAACACTAATATATAAAAAATAAATAATTTTTTCCCCCCTCATCAGTCTACACTCAATACCTCATAATAATGACAAAGTAGAAACGGAATTTTAGAAAGTTTTAAAAATTAATTAAAAAAGGAAAAACTGAAATATCACATATACATAAGTATTCAGGTACTTTGCTATGAAAGGTGAGAAGAAGTCCTTAAATTGTTAATTTGCTTTTTATAATAAAATGTATACAGTAGATATGTAACAAGAGTTATACAATGGCATAGAATGGCATAAATAACCCCACCAAAAAAGCACAAAGTTACTGAGAGCTGTTTTTTTAGGGAAGTTTATTAATTTATATACAAGGATGTCTGTCACCAAGGCGGAGACTGTCTGAGATATACAAAAGAGTAGAAAATGTATAAGGTGCAAAAACAAACACAGATGCACAAGTCTGGATTCCTCCCCACCCCACCCCATCCCCTCCCATAAAGCCAAGCCAATATGTGCAGAAGGTTCACATTTACTGACATCAGACATCCTACTCAGTTACATACCTTGCTGAGGTGACAGGGAATCATAATGAACTAAATATTTGTAGATATAACTCCCTGCATGCCCTGCCTTCATGCAAACATGCAGTCTGCAGACCAGAAGGGTATTAATCTAAAAGCAGGAGGGGGACAGAAATTATTTACACGATTGAGGAGCAGTTGGGGCCTATGTGCTGTTTGTAGCATTAATTTCCAAACTCTAGCAATAGTGCACACTAACGCTACTTCTGTCAATCAACAAATAGTATAATTAGCAGTACCTACATGGGAGGAAAGCATAGGCAGTGGAACATAAGTCTTGATAACAAAATTAAAATGTGGCAAGTGTGTGTGTGTGTGTGTGTGTGTAGTCTGCAAATCTGAAAATCGAAGTCACAGTCTTTGATTTGGCAAGTAAGAGTTTACAGCAAATGTCCCTATTTCAGTCAGTGTATATTGTTGATGTGTTTGGAATGTGCCTTGGAGACATTGAAAACACACACGCACACACGCACGCACGCACACACACACACACACACACACACTTACTTCTATCTTTGTGAGGATACTCAATTAATAATAATAAATAATGCATTTTCTAGCCCTTTACCCAACTTCAAACATCACATTTAAATTACTAGCCCCAACCCTAACTCAGAGTTGTCAGGACCACCGTAAATGTCCTCACTTTACCAAAACGTCCTCACGCCCAAGGTCTAAAACTCAAACAGCTCTTCACAAAGATGGAAACACAAGTGCATACACACATTTACAAAACACACATAGTCAGACACAGGGCTACAGTAGAGCACTTGTGTGATTACGGGAGCAGGACTGAGGCTCTTGGATGAGGGACTGTCAGCCATATCTGTTGAATTTGTTAGTTATTTAGTTTTCCAATGATGAACACCAAATCTAAGGGTGAGCCTGACCTGCCTGAATTTCAAAGTGCTAACACACACCCGTTAAAAGTCCTGATACAGACTACAGGAATCACAGCAATCTATCATCATACTATTGATTTATTTAAAGAAGCACAATTACTCCGTTAGCAAGACAACTCTGAAACAGCGTGATTAAAGCTGCACTGAGTGACACTGAATACTGACGGCAACAAATGTTTTTAGGAGGTGAAGTGAATCATTGATTATGTTGATTAAGGTTTGAACACGGAAAAGGCAAAACCCTATTGCTTTTGCTTTGGTTTATTATTCACATATACAGTATGGGCATAGCAGGAAATTGGCCACAACTCATTTAAACATTTGTCCAATTATCATAAACCTTTGTAGAAATTTTCAGTTTCTGTTTGGTTATAGGACTACCAAGGCAGTCTAATCCATTGGAGTCACCACAAATAACAAAAATGTGTACCCTAAAACCCAGTGGACAGAGTTTCACCAGTTTAGGTGCACATGCTCTGGGGGAAAGTACTGTATTGACCAAAATCTTAAGTGTCATATTGATTGGTGCAAGGGAGGGAGGCTTATCATATATTTGCTTGTATATGTTACGCCCGACACACAAATATGAATCCCATGAATAATGAGATTAAATACAACCCTTGTGAACCATTCACCTGGTGCAGCAACTGTTTTTTTTCTGCCATTAAAATAGCAGAAGTGACACTCAAGTGAACACACCCTAAATGCACATGCGCCATGCTCTTCAGACCATGCGCTTTCGATTGTTAAAGCAGAACCCATTGTGTTCATATTAACCATTCTCTGTTTAGGTAGCTTATTTGTTTTGTGTTGCACTAACCAATCAGAGAGCGACATATCCAGTGTCAGTCAGTCAGCATGTCAAACATGTCCATTTTTGAGTTGTTCTGGAGTTGTCTTCTGTAAGTGGGCTTACAAGAGTTAATACAGCTGAGTCAATCTCATTCATGTTTGTCACTTTTGTTATTTTTGGCTTTTTGTGATTAAAAGATGACCCTCCTTTTCCAGTAACAGTTGAGAAAAGGATAAGCGGCACATAAGCACTCCTACTGTTTAGGCCTTTTTTCTTGTGTAAGTGAAACACTTTAGTGTACTTTCTCTATCAGTCAGAATCATTTTCTCTGACAGCCTTTTTCAAACTCCCATTTTGAGCTTCATCTTCTGACAGCTATAATTCTTGGCTGTTTGACAGTTCTTCCTGGTTCATTTGTGCAGTAATGAACTAAAATGAATCAGCACCAAACTGAATCACTAAAAAAATCATTAATGCAGGCAGTGACCAGGCAATTGTTTTCAAAGATATTTTTGGGTCTTTTGTGCCTTTAGGACAGTAGAGACTGACAGGAAAGCGGCAGAGAGAGGGGAATAACAACAACAGGGGAATAAAGTCAGGCCGGTCGGGAGTCAAACTGGCGACTCGCCTGCTAAGATCATTTGCGTTCATGTGGTATGTGACCTAACCATTTGGCTATCAGGTTGCCCTGACCAGGCAACTTGAGTGATCATATTTAAATTTCCATCTATTCTGATGATCTATTCTGTGTGTTTTTTATTTTTGTGACCAGTGCTTATACAGAATATTTATCTGGAATAGATTATGGGATTAAATTATACTCTAGTCACTTCTGCAGAGTAATTACCCCTAGTAGTATCTAGCCAGTTAGAGTTTAAACATCTAAAAAAAAAAGACAAATAAAACCTCACCATTCTGCATAGCTAGATGCCATTAGAGATCAGAAATTTGGGTTTTTTTTTTAAGTTCAGTAAATAGTGTTGATTTCTGGTGCTAATGATGACACCCATACAGGGACACTAGGAAGTACTGTCTGGTGGAAGTGGAAAAAGCTTTTCAGCCATTAACTGCCAGTCTCAGATTCATTAGCTATTCCTTACTGACATACTGATGTATACAGTATCAAATTACACATGGGATAGGGACATTAAAACGCATCTGTGAATTAGTCCTTGTATAGGTTGGAAAAATGGCAAAAGTCCTACCAGACATGCAAAATATGCCATTAAGTAATTTATTACTTTTTGTGTGTCAGAATGCACTTGGAATGTGAAGGGTTAATTGAAGGAAGAACCAAAGCTCTGCTTGCTAAAATGTCTTTCTAGCTAGAATTTCCTTCTTTGGTGATGCATTACAGAGGGCTGAGCAATAGTCATTCAATGGTAATTCAATGAGAGACTATTTTCAAATGACAGAAAAATTTACTGATCATATTTTCCCTCTAAATGGGTGGGTTTTGTTATCACTAACATTATGACAAGTTCCATTTGCTGAAGAGGACACAAATCACAAACCACTGAAAAACCTATCTAGGCTGCTAGTTCACGATGGAAGCAAACGGAAGCAAACATTACCACTAGTGAGGACATGGTTGCCAATTTATTGTCCATGCCATTTTGTAGATTAAATTTTAATGAAAAAATGGAGATCATCAGCAAAAGACCTACAACCTACACCAGAGCATAACTTGGTGCAAAAAACCAAGACTTTTGAGAGGCATTACAGTCCAGGAGTTACACAAGATACCCTTGTAAGACAGGATCGACCAAGGAGCAAAAGCTTTACTTCTGGGTTTGCTTGCTGTTTGGTGTGGAGAGTGGGTCCTGGGCCAAAGATGGATTTACTGATTTAGGAAGTTTGTTCAAGTCAGCCCATCGCCATCAGAATGTTTCAAGCCATAAGAAAGCGACAATTAAAGCCTTAAAACTTTTGGGGGCACCAGAATAAAGCTCCAATTGGATGAGCAACAACAGTGGGATGTCATTGCTCATAATTGTTATCATCAATGATTCAGAATGACCTGATCAGCGCCATTGCTTGCATCATAACAGATAGCGTGAAAGAGGAGGTGAGGGAAGCACCTTTAGTGGCCATGTTGGACGACATTAGCAGCTTGGCCCAAATTTCATAGGTGCTTTGCTATGTCACTGAAGATGGGATGAAAGAGTGTTTTTTTCAAATATGATGTGACAAAGGACAGATGAGCAGAGGCCATAGCTACATGGCCCTCTTCGTCCACTGCTATGCCCATGCACGAAATCTTGTAATGGCAAAGAGAGCCTCCGAGATAAGGGTGATTTTCTTCTCCCCACCTCTTTGTCTTGGCTTGTTTTTTCAGCCACTCAGCAAAATGCACGAAGCTGTTGGATGATATTTGATATTTGTAGTCTTCCACAAGTAGTGCTTACTCGTGATGCTTCAATTCTCATTTGGTGCACAGAAGCAGAGAAGACCAGGAAATTGAGAGAGGTAGGATATTAAAATAATAATACAATTAAAAAATAAATTGATTGTATGAGGGAATATCCACAAATAAAAGATGTAACAAGCTAATGATGGTAGGAAATATTTATTTCCGTAAGATAAAAGCCATGTAACCCTCCTACGTGTTTGAGCATGTTGTAGACCACCCAATGGCACTGTGCATTGCACTGATGGATACAACACCGTCCTGTTTTTTGTTGAAAACCTTCCAAGCCATCTTCTCGTACTTGTCTATCCAGTTCTACTTGGACAACAACAAGTTTGACAGGGTCTACACAGAAACCCACACTTTATTTATGTTATTTATTTGTCTATTTGGGGAAATGGCCAATCAACAGTATTGCTTGTTTGTGGTGATGGGTTCCAAATGCTGTTCACTGTTCATGGCTCTGAAGTTAATGGTTGTGCTGTGTGGGTGCTGTCATAAAGTCTATAGGCTTACATGAATTTTTGTTGGTTTTGTGTGGGGGCGATTTTCATGTGTTTTATACCCTGGCCTGTTGTCATTATGTTCTGCTAAAGTGGATACAGCTTGTGTGATGATTTCTGTCAGGAGGATTTCCATTTGGCTTAAGAAATTAGCTTTTTTTTTTTTTTCAATGTTTGCTTGTTGCATTACTAAGGCCTCGACTAGCGTCTTAATTTTTTTTTCAGGGCTGGAATTGTCACAGGTAACTTTTGCACTACTATAGGAGAGGAGTAAGTGAGCTAGGCTGGCAGTTCACTCCAACAAGGGAAGGGGGTTAGAAGACAAAGGTTTACGAGTCACCATTTGCTATTCCAGCCACCCAGATCAACCTACCATAATCTTAGTGTTTTTCAGGTTATTTGGATGATAGAATAAGTGAAATAACTGCTTCTTTAAATAACCCTTAGAAAGGAGTGGCACTGTTTCTCAGCTGTTATGATTATTCTGACCCTTAGAGGTGCACTTTGTGTGCCGATGCTGACACTTAGGAATGATAACCATTATTAACCAAATTTGACAAAAAACCCTTTAAATATATCAACATAAATAAACAAAGGGAAGCTAGTATTTCCTTTAAACATTTACAAATAAATACTTGGTTTGACTTTAATCTTTTTGAACCCAAACTGCTGGGAGATTTTGAGTGGAAAAAAAGACTGGTGTTTGCTCAAAAAAGAAGGTACAGTGGACAAGTTGCACAGCTCAGTACACTAAGTCTGCTTAAAAGTTTAAAAGTTTAAAAAGGTTGCTATGCCTGTATGCTTTGGTACTTACAGTATACTAAAACCAGCCACTTGTTTTGGTTCATGTAAATGCTATGGTTGCATCCCTTCTCCACACTCTCTGTCGGTATGAACAGCTATAAATAAATATATAGACAATTTCATAAAAAGAAAAAAGGGACTTAAGGTAAGACTGATGTGAGGGGTTGAGCGGTTTATGTGCCATTCTTCTGCTCCCATTCCTGCAAAACAAACAGAGACCCACTTAGTTTGCTGCTTCTCAGATTTTTTATCAGTGACATTTTGTCACCTTGATCAAACTTTCAGATTATATACAATCATTTTAATCAGTAGTACCAGTGTATATCAAGAAAAAATAAATAAAAATCTGATTAAAAATAAGCAAATTGTATGATAAAAATGTGAAATGTTTCACAGAAAGTAATTTCTGCCTAATCTAGCCTCAAGCCTGCCAGAATAAACATTGTGAGCTCTGACCTTGGCCTTCCTAAGGACATGTCCACGAACTGGTGAGGCCTTCTGACTGCCCTGCTGCCTGCGGAGCAGTGAAGCGCTGTTGACTGGCAGGGAGCAGGACTCTGTGTCACTGGTGTCGCAGCTGGAGAAGGGAGAAGACTCCTGTGTCCGTCTCAACATTGCTGGTGACTAAATACACAACAGGGAAAAATTAGATGGCTAATGGTGGTAGATAGCTAGTGGAGAGTTGTTGGCAAAAATGATTTTTGAACTGTATTAAAGCACCACAAATGTACCACAAGACAGTACAGGTGTTCTGACCTGGAGGCCAGAGGAGCCAGATTTTGGTTCAATGGTAAGACCCAGGGTGACACCTCCGCTTAGGGCCTTCTTCAAGTTCTCCTTCACCTCTGTCAGCTCGAGCTCCAGGTTCACCCGCTCCTCCTCCTTCTGCCGGCAGTCCTCCTCCACCTTCTTAAGACGCTCTGACAGGGAGCCATGAGAACGTTTGCCTAATGGACAAAGAGTCGGGGGATTTCTCTGTGAATGTTGGTACCTGGCAAGATGTTGTGTGGAGAGGTTGGAGAGCTTATTCCAGCCCCAAGACTTTTCCCCAAAGACTTTACTTTCCTGCTCCTTTAAACTTCAGACATCTCCTTTAATGACATACTTGTCAGTATATATAAAATGAAGACAGTCCCTCTGAGGGCTGTGCACAGACATTTTCAGGGGCAGGTGCTTAGGTGAAAAAAGGGCATCACTCTCATAATTATTTATAGAAGAATAAAGTTAAATATATATCTATTAACTCCAATAGCCATACACTCGCACAGATGTTTTATACTCAAGAAATTTCAACAAAATCATCAGTTATCAATGATCAATTTACATTTATCACAAGAACAGGCAACAACAACGACAACAACAAAAAAAGCACAAAACCAAGGCCACGCTGTGCATGCTTTAGGGTGTTTTCAATAGAATTCAGTAATTAAATATCAACAAATCTTTACACAAAACTGGAAAAAACGGCTCTCCAAATAAATACTAAACCAGCCAATCTACCCTCGAAACTACAATGTAGGTGAAGGGAGCATTATGCTGCAATTGGTAAATGAGTAAAATCCATTTTGTGCATGATAATTAAGGGCTAATCCCACAAAAGTATACAAACAAAGGTTTTATGTTTATATGTTTATTTGGCAAAGGCCATCAGTCATGCATGACAAGTGTAAGCCTCACCAGACTGTAACTATTAGTGACCTAACTTTAGAGACCTACAAAATACAGTTAAATAAAAGAGTGTTTGATTTCACATGTGGGTAAATTTACTAAATTTACTACATTATTACATTTACCATAATCCTTTGTTATAAAGTAACTTATAATGTTTGAGTGATGTAATCCAAGCCAATCCGTTTTCTGGAAAGGCTCTCTTAGCCAACCAGAGATCAACTTGAAGGGAAAAATAGGAAGGGGAATGGGATGTTGGAGGGGAGAGCTGTGTGTAGCCAATGGAGCAAGAGAAACTAAGTTTATTGTTGAGGTGACTAATATTTGTACTTCTAAAGTATCAGCGCAAGCATTATCTTGCAGTTAAAAGTCTTGCGGGTCTCATGGTTCAGTAACAAATTTTTCTGACGTACAAAGTAAAAAGTGCAGTCAAAGTACGTTTAGTCTAAATATTTTGATTTGTTCATATTTTTTTTTATAATGCCACTTTAAGTTTAAAGGTTACTTATCTGAAATGTTTATTTAAATTTTCTGTATGGGCTCATTCATTGCACTGGTATTTTGTATTCATTTAATTTTGTTAATAGAGATTTATTTTTAGCATAACATGATAATTTGAGAATACCACTGAAAGAGAAAACAAAAACATGTATAAGAATGAGAAAATAAATTAATTTTTGTTACGCATTTTATGAGGTTGTCCTGAACATTTTATTACAAGGTTTTATTACAAGGTTTACTGACATTAAAGATACCATTGTTTCTGGGGGATACAAGCATAACTGTATGTGTATGAGTAATGTAGTCCCACAGTGGAGGGACTGCGCTATTATTTCTTGCTTACTTGATGGTTACATATGCCTATTCTTGCCTGTAATGATAACATCTACTGGTACAGTGAGGTTTAGCAAGCTCAACATTAGCCTCTAGGTACTCAGGATCCTGTTTAAACAAAGAAAAAATAACTTTGAAATAATAGCCCAGTCGAATATCTCACATCCAGTGGTAAGGAGGGGTTAAACGTGTACCTAATAATGGTACACTAAAGAAGGCAGATGCAGATGGTCAAATATGGGATATGCACATTTACCAAATATCATATGCCAGATACTGTCTGGGCACGGCTGCAGCTCAGGCTATGCATCTTTGCAAGCAGGTTTAAGTGACATCTGTTGAAGTTCAAGAATCTGTTAGTATAAAGTAGCCTATGTCAGTGTTAAAGGTGCACTCCTTGCTCTGCTCCAACTTCACCCCGCTCACTTGCTGTCTCTACAGCCTCTACAGGTTCTCACTCCTGTCCAGAGGCTGAACAATATACCATGTGTTTTCATCCAGTCGTATTTTCTTTCTAAACACTAAATATAATTCACACCACAATTTGGCTGCACTAACACTCTCACCAGTGATCAGAAAAGAATTTTTTTTTTTCTCCAGTCAGTCAAAATTCAACAGGTTACCATATGTGCTCTAATACTGCCATCTAGTGGTCTCTTACATAACACCACATTAAATGAACATGTAAATTATGACATTGAAGTTACATATTTCTCAATAAGTAGTAGCTTATAAAAGGCCAGATATTAATATTGTCAATATTAGCTCCTAAACCTCAATTTATATGTAGGATGACTGGGGAATTTTCTTCTTTTGAAATGATTTCAGGTATATGTAGGGTTTCCCCTCAGAAATTGATGAAGTAAATTTTAACGACATTCAAAACTTACATGTCAACACAGATATTTTTGTAGTCTTAAGATGTAATTGACGTGTTAAGATGGCATTTTCTGTCGACTTTAGACAGGCATATTTGATGTGTTAAAGCGGATGTCAAATTAGACGTTTTTGGACCAATCTGTGTTCCATAAAATGACCACATGTAACAAGTGCTATGGACGTTTTGTGAAGCAGGACTTAAGCCATCTGGGGTTTTGGACCCCTGACCTTTGTATCCACAGAGAGGGTGACTTATTGGTTGCGTCAGTGGGTAACTATGTGCTACAGACACCTTCACACAAGTTGAGGCTACGACATCACGTGTGCAAAACTGGGATACTTTTGCCTGTTTCACTATAAAACACTTGGTCAAAATGTTAGTGTGACAGTCGTGAAAAAAAATCACACTTCATTCTGGAGGTTTGGAGGGCATCATATAATATTTTGGTGACTTTTAATCCAACTCTGAGTGAAAAAGAAAATGTGCATGCAGTACAAATTACAACAAGACTATCAATACCGTTGTGGACATAACGTTTGTCCTATCCATACGCCTTTTTGAAACACTTGCTATCTACCATCTAGAGAATGTCTTTGTCAGGTTTGGTGGCACTTGAATGAAGACTTGTGAAGATAATTCACAATTTCATAATTTTGTTTGAGTTACAGACTTCTGAATTGACCATAAGTTACAGTGAAGCAAACTTTCATCATCATTCAGTGGATATGCTGAAAAAAGTTCAGCTATGTAGGATGTATAGGTGATTTATTGTGATGTTTCGAAGTTTGGAAGGTGGAATGATTAGAAATTTATATTTTTTGTAATAAGTCACACCCACTTTAGTCAGTCATTATCAAAGTTAATGCAGAGACTGAGCAATGACCTTAGATCATCTGAGCCGAAGTTCGCAGGCGCAGAATATCCCAAGACTCTACAGCAGTGCTAGGAGCAGAGGTCCAGAGTCATGCACCGAGTTTTGTTACAACAGCGTTAGCCAATTTTGATTTATGAGCATTCATGTAAAATTGATATTAACAATAAGGTTTTAAAAGTTTATAATTTCAAAACAGATGAATACATTTTAATTATTTCGAAAACTTTTTGTCAGCATTGTCTGTAAATTTTGAGAAAGAATCAGCTGAATGGCCTCAGACTAGGTTTGTTTTGGGTTTATGTTCAATTTTTTTTAAATGACTGCAAAATTAAGCATTTTTTGAGCAGAAGACTATTTGAGCAAAGATACAGAGAATTTCAGAGATCAAAATGGCAAAAGAATTTTTTTACTCTAGCCTGAGCTGTTTTTAAGAAAATTGCAAAACATATAGTTCGTTATTATAGTGCCACCTTTTGTACAATTATGAGTAGTGGGTGAAATTTTTAATCTACTGTATATGCCAATTTTCATGAGTTTATTTTTTTTTTTTAAGATATTTTTTTGGGCATTTTTGCCTTTATTTTACAGGACAGTAGAGAGTGACAGCAAAGGGGCAGGGAGAGGGGGAATGACATGCAGGAAAGAATCAGGCCAGTCAGGAATCGAACCGGCACTCGCCTGCTAAGAGCATTTGCGCTCATGTGGTACACGCCCCAACCACTTGGCTATCGGGTTGCCCCCATTTTTATGAGTTTTTATCCTGAAGTTTTTGCTGCACCATCACTTTTAGGGGAGAAAAATAAGAAATAATAATAATAATAATGACAATAATGATAATAATCATAATAAGAATGATAATAAAAACAATAGGGATAAAGCAGCATTCGCTGCTCGGACCCCTAATAACAAGAACAAAAAAAATAGGGATCCAGATTGGACCCCTAAAAATGTCTCTCTAGTCAGAGGCCAAAAGGGCTGGGCTTATGCACCACCTGCGGTCTATCTTCTGCACATGCCTGTTCCCTCTTACCAGCAGCAGCCTCCACAGCAGTGCGCATGTCTCTCCTCTCCTTCTTAAGCTGGGTCAGATGGTTCCTGATCTCCTGCTTCTTCTTCATCAGCTCTTCCTCCTTGGCCTGCAGCCGTTTGGCATCTGCCTCTACACGGTTCTTCCCGTACTTGCACAGCTCTGCATCTGAGAGATTCAGTGAGAAATAAAAAAAGAGGCCAGAAGTGTTTTTGCAGAACATTATGATGTCACAGTCAAGTTGACCTGTGATCATTTGGATATAAAATGCCATGACTTCATCATTTATTCTTATCGACATTTGTGTTAATCTTTGTGTAATAAATCAGCGTGTACAGAGTATGAGTATTGAGCCAACTGATGTCCTGTCCTCGCCCAATGTCAGCTGAGACTGGCTCCAGCACTCCAGCGACCCTGTACGGATAAGCGGTGTAGATAATGGATAGGTAGAGCATGTAGAGCAGGTAGAATGGTTTTATCCCCTCCAGGTTGCATGTCAAAGGGTTCCCAGTATATCACTGGTACACACCAGTATATGTGTGTGTGTGTGTGTGTGTGTGTGTGTGTGTGTGTGTGTGTGTAACTAGATGTTGTGATAGCAAATTGTAGCGAGTAGCTCAGTGATTACCAAAAGGTGTTTATCCTGTAAAGGCAAAACTGAGAGGAAAACTGAAACTAACTCTAGAAAAGGAATGTCAGACAGGTTGTAACAGACAGGTTGTAAACAGGACTAAGTCAAAACCTGGAATATGTCTGACCATCCATGGTCAATATGCGAAATTGAAAAGCTGTAAACATCATCATCATGAATGAAAAAAGAAAATGAGGCGATCATAGCTTTCATTAGCAGGACACTGTTGAGACCTGAACTGCCCAGAAACCCACTTAACCCACAGTCATTAATTACACCATGATCATGCCATCCCTTACTGGAAAATATACTGAGGGTAACCATCCAATGTGGTGTGTGTCTTTGTGCATTCCTGTGAAGTTTGCTTATGAGGAATCGTTCAATCAAACCACCGCAGACATTTTCAAATTCAATACCCTTATTTGACACTGGAAATATGAGAACTGAATCTAAATTCAACGTGACACATATTTGGTATTTCCATTCCAACATTTGGAAGAAAGACAAGCTTCACAAGCGGTTACAACTGTCCTAATTCACACATTAGGCAAAAAAATACTATTCTGTACCACAAGAATTAACACAACCACACTTCACTCTCCAATGAGGTGAGCCCTGGTTCTGTTATTATGCCTGTTTTGAGTGTTACCCTAATGCTGGCAGAAGGCTCAAGTCTGGCCCACATGCGTCACACGGATCGTCTCGGGGGGAGGATAGGTTTTAGGTTTTAAAGTTATTTACTCCCCCTACTGAAACCGACTGTACTTTGGACAGCCTGCATTTTCCAAATTGCTGTGGAGCAGAGCTTTGCTAGAAAGCAATCAGTGGTGGTGAGGCTGGGACTGGGTAGCCAGACACACTGTCTGCTGCTTACTTACAGCACAACAACTGACTGGAAAAGGTGGACTACTGTCAGAAGTTACTATGTTATTGATATTTCAATTCTGACTTGAAGAATTTACAGAAAAGAGTGAGCGTCCTAGTTTTTACAGTGTAAGTATGATTAACTCTTCTTGATATCAATATTTTAGTTCCCTGATGAAAATAATGTAGACTTGCTTACATACTTTTTTTCCTACTTACTGGAGTTGTTGCGTTTCAGAGAGGCTGTCCCATTTGTCCCATTGACTCCACTCTTCTTGGACTGGTTCTTAGGCTCTGCCTTGAGTTTTGATACCATCCCATTGGTGACTGTGCCCTTCTTTCCCTTCAGCTGATTGGAGAAAAACAAGGAAGAGGGGCACTTTTCCAATTACCTTTACATCATCTCAGACAAGTTAGTGCTGCATATAAACTACATATAAACTTGCATATAAACTAGATACAAGTATATGCTCTAATTATCTTAAAAATTGCACCAAAAATAATAATAAAAAAACCCACTCTGCATTAAAACCTAATGATGTATTTCTAATGGCTTAGTGACGGCCAACAACTGCTTATTCCACAGCTCTCTGTTCTTGGATTGAACCTATATGAACTCTGGATTTACATCTACATGCTTAAACATCCTTCTAACCAATATATCTATGCAACAGGGATGCAGAGTTAAAAAACGATTTCATCTTTCATTTTATCTCCTCATTTCACTTGACTTTGGTCTGCAGGCCAGCTTGTCTACCTGCAGTCTCTGGTAGCTCTTGGATGAAGATCAACTTCTAATAGTGGAGTGGTACTTTGTGGCTGTGGAGGTGATGTTAACAACTCTTGGCCACACACACACAGCACACACATAAAAGGAGTGGCGTGGAGGAGGCGGTGCTAAATTACACACATTGCCACTGTTGATCATGAAGGGGAGGAAGGAAAAACACTACATGGAACAACCACACAAGCATGATCCCACACAGTATACATATACACATAGTATAAAACATATTCTATACTCTGTACACATACTACACAACAACACAAAACCAAAAAGCTGTGTATCATGTTTTATTGATATCAGCTGCAAAAAAACTTGATTGGAAAACAATGTAAACATTTCCAAAGCCTGGTCATGGGAATGGTCTTGGGAATGGTTATAATTGAACTACTAACTACACCAGAGGGGAACACGATTCACAGGCTGATGGGAAAGAGAGGTGGGCTTGTGGGTGGCCAACATCAACACTTTACCTAGTGAGTCAACATATGCTCCTGCAGGAAAAATAAACTCACTCAACCTTCATTCAGCCAAGCCTCTCGCTCTTACACTTGTTCTCAGTCCATGTACAGTAAATCAGTTTTCAATTTACCATTTATTTGGAGGGATGCATTGTCATGACAGACAGGGAACTAGCCATTTGGAATACAAAAATACATGAAGTCCAAGGTTTCCCCACGAAATGTATAAGCAGTGGTATAAAGTTCCAACCTGTTTATTGACAAACCTTTTGATGAGAATCCATGATGCAAATGACAGACTTGCTGACATTAAAGTCACAATAATAAATATGTTTTTCATATTAAAAAAGGCTGAAATGCATATGTGTAACATTGCTCATAGTGACAAACGCAAAGGGAACTGTTACTCAACTCAGCTGCAAGCCCCTAAGCTCTACTGAGTTTTTTAAAATTATTTTTCTGGGCTTTTGTGCCTTTATTATAGAACAGTGGAGACTGACAGGAAAGGGGATAGAGAGAGGGAAAGAGCCAGTCAGGAGTCAAACTGGCGACTGCCTGCTAAGAGCGTCTTGCGCTCACATTGCATGCGCCCTAACCACTCGACTAACTGCCCACCCAGCTCTACTGAGTTTTTTTAGCCTCTTTTAGTGCATTATTTTGATTTGGCCCACCGACCTCTCTAAACAACTCCAAATGAAGTTTGGTGTTGCTGCATATGTAAACAACTAATGTGTCTGCCATGACAACTTCTTAGGGTGATAATGTCAGATCTTTTTTGATCTGTTCTACTGTCCCCACAGCTTTAAAATAAAAACTGCTTGTGGTTTTCTGCATGTGTATTTATTTTCCTCACATATTTGAGACTAATTGACCTTTTCCCAAATGATAGCAAAGTCTTATGGTGTCTTAACATTGTGCTGTGCTGAATATCTGAATGACTAACAGTACGTGGATGTACTGTGTGACAAATCAACTACTGAAATGAGCTGAATAAGACCTAGTTCCTTGTCTAGTTATTAATTTGGATACTAGGTAATGGCCAAACTTAATGATCATTTCTGTGTGATTTGCAACCACTGTATTCTTTTCCTTAAGCCTTAAGCCTCACATTAGCATAGGCCGTCTTTGTTTTTATTAGTAATGCCATGTAAAGTCAAGTCATAACATTGAAGTCTTTCCATCAGAATCAATGCACCAAGGCTTTTTTTTTACAATCTGCAATTTGCAATAATACATATTAAAAAATACCAAAAAGTATCCAAATTAATAGATAAATAAAAGGAAAACATAATGCAAATTATAGAAAGGTGAGTATAACACTGTAAATATCCAAGAGTGGAACACTGAAAGGTTAGGGTAAAGGAGCAGTGTGTTAGTCACCTGAGTAGTGTCTTTAGTTTTAATATCAGCCAAGAGGAACTTAGAAGAGATTTTAGAAACAGGGGTTTTGTAGTGGCTGGTAGAGGTTGAGGAAGAGGAAGCAGAAGGAGGCTTGCGGAGATAGCGAGTGGCCAGCTTGGGTGAGGGCATGTTCTCATAGAGTTCAGTGTTCTCATAGTGCCCCTCCTCTTTCAGTTGGCAGTCTCCTGTGCAGGGACTGGAGTACAACACCAGCAGGTCCTTGGGTTAAACCAAGCAAGCATGCAAGCGAGGTGAGAAGAGAAGAGGAGAGAAGAGGAGGGGAGTGTAGAGAAGAGAAGAGGAGTGGAGAGGAGAAAAGAGTAGAACAGAGGGGAGCAGAAAAGAGGAAAGGAAGACAAGAGGACAGAAGAGGAGAGAAGAGAAGAGAAGAGAAGCAATATGTAACAGTAAAGAAAAATATAAGGTGAACAGAGAAGGAGAGATGAAAGCAATATAAAGTTAGTCAGTACAGAACTTACATACACAGAGTGATATATATGACAATGTTATACATGACTCTAGTAAGCTCAAAAATATACAGTGGGGTACTACTACTGCTGCTAGGCTTGAAGCTTGACCCCTACTTGATACTAAAACTCGGAATTCTGTCCCATGTGAGACCTACAACTTTATGGAACTGCAATAATAAATTACAGGTGTTCTCCTGTAGTTAAAGGTGCTACATACATTTTAACATCCAGTAAATCTTACATTACCGTACCAACAATTTCATCTGTTGAGGACATATTGAGCTGGAGCAGTAACACTCAAAATATTAAAAGCTAACTGTAAATATTCAATATGTGAGCCTTTTTCTGTCAGTCACATGGTTTAGAAAAGCAAAACAAAAGGAAAGTAAGGGAAGTTCATTCTTGAACTTAAACGTCAGATGACAAAACTGTTGAACCACAAGGTCCATTTTGTAGCTGTTCTGGAGCTTTCAAATTCCAATAAATGTTTAGAAAAAAATGGATATTTGAACAGCTCATGTGATATGATTAAAAGTTTAATAAAGCTAAAGCTACTGAATAGACCTTGTGGTGATTTTTTTCTCAATGTTCTTATTTTTAAGTCTAGTCATAAGAACATATGACAGTTAATCTGACAACAATATATTCATGTAAAGAAACTTCAATGCCATACAGAAATGTGAAAAGCAGTCAGCAAAGAGAGCAGCAGTGGAGTTCAGCTAAGAATTTGCTGTGTATTAATTCCTTTAGCTTAGGCTTTATGTGTCCGTGTACTACCAGTGAACAGGCATGTCCTTACCGTTCCATTAATGGGCACATCATCGTAGTGCAGAGCCATTCCAGTGGGGCAAGCATAGCCATTGACTGGATTGTCCAGGTATGGGTTAGGGGAGACAGCACGCTTACTGGTGAAACTGTGAGGTGAATACATTAAGATTCATGAAATATGAATCTACATCTTTTTAATGAAGTACTTTTCATATCACAGAGGTCAAACAGACCCATTTGTCTGTGAAATGTACCAGACATGGATCACTAACAGCCTTTGGTCAAAGTAAGGGCTGAATAATCATCATCATTCAGCACCAACACCACAATGTACTGAAAAGAATGCTGTGTAATGGAGAAAATTTGGTCTACTACCATTCTCTAAATGATACATATTGGTGTTCCGATTAGTATTATTGATTTCTCATAGGCCAAGATCACCAGATTCCTCTTTGTTGAAATATCCAAATTTCTTTCTTTTTTTTCTTTAATTTTATTTATTTAATTTTTTCATTTGTCATTTCCATTTGACCAACTGTTGTTTGTTTTAATTGTGAATGTACAGAGTTTTGATCACAGTAACAGTAGGACATTAGTCGTACAATTTTTTTTTCTTAACTTTAAATTGGGTAGGCAACATGCACATCTACCATCAGCCTGGCTATACACAAATGAAAACATAATCCTACACACTGGTAATTTCTCTATTCTAATTTTAATTAAATAACTCATGACTTTGCCCACCTATTTGACTATCTTGAAAAAAAGAGGCAAAATGTGTGTCCTCACCAAAAGGACTGCTTGGCTAGCTGGATGACGTTGGCAGTGGTCTCGACATCAATATAGTCATAATGCAGGGTGGCTGGGTCTGTGGTGGAGCCAGTCTCGGCCAATAAAACCCCCAACCAGCGACCCATCTCCTCAGAGGACGAGGCCTGGAAGAAAACGAGTAACAGGAATAAAATCCGTATCACTTATAATGTTAAAGATTTCTTTGACATGAGGAGGCTAATGTGTATAGAATGGATAAACATGGAGAAAATATTGTTCCAAAATGTTGAGATGACATCCATAGGTGCTATTATTTAACTTAAATTAGATTTCAATATAATTTATTGAAATTTGGAGCTCCTCTGGTTTGTTGTAGGAACTGCTTCTTGTATTTCATCATCCATCAAAGGCTTAGTAATGATGAGGTTTTACAGTGCAATGAAATCGAAGCAAATGTCTAGCAGAGGATAGCGTGCTGTCTACATGAGGGAAAAGAATCAAAACAAATGGCAATGGGTGAAAGAGATTTTTTAACCACATGAGAGGAACACTAAGAATAAGGAGGAAAACATTACAAGTAGTGCTTTCTTGTACCAGTGTGGCTGTGTTTTAATGTAGTTTCAGGCATTTTTGCTTCATTTAATGCATGGCAGTGGTGTTTTAGCGGCTGACTAACACACAGGAATACATATCTCCTCTTATATGAGAGGAAATAAAGTGTTTGAAAGTTTACAGCATTCCTGATACAAATCTCACCTCTAGTACAGCCACCTCTTGGCTGTTACGGAGCAGGCGAAAGGCAAATGGGTGCTTGTGGTTGAGGCCAGGGCTGACCTCGCAGCCTCGGAGAGGCAGAGAGGCAATGTGGCTCTTCAGGTCGTCCCGGTCCTTATGGAGGAGCAGCTGGTTGTCTTTCAGGCGGCACCAGCGCTCCCGCCAGCGGTTATTAGACAACACGTTTAGGTAGCCTATCAATCAAAGCATAAGCTGTCAGCAAAGAATTTACTTTTTTGGAGGCAAGCAATTTTAATTGTCATTATATAAAAAGATCTTGAATGCCATTTTTCATACTATTGGCTGGCATTTTCAAAATCTGGACTGAGTTGGTTGGCCTTTCTGTATTGTAATTTTACTGGTTGGCTGGCAAAGTTCAACTTCACCTTTCTCTTAGCCTCTAAAGTTAAATAGTATGATTTAGGGTTGTACTGAAGGACGATAATCTCCCTGATCGACGATTATCAGAGTAATGACTGATAGCTTATGCCTTTGCCAATTTCAAGTCAATATTTAACATATTATTATATTATATCATTATCAATATTACTTGCAGTGTCAAATTAGTATTACATATTATACATAATTAAACTAAATATTATCTGCCCTGCCAGAGTTTCATGTCAGCATCCCCAATATAACTGATGCTTGTTTTTCATGGTTGTAAACCATTTGGGCCCGGGTAAGAAAAAGAACTGCAAGCCACAAACAGCTGTTTCTACATGCCCCCCCTTGTGATTTTAAGTGAATATTGTGAATTCTCTGGATATTAAATGTAAATAATTAAGGGTTTGTTTGTGATGACAATTTTGTATTTGTGATGTCAATTAATGTATTTGTCATCAACTGTCATCACTCAGGGTAGCCAAGATGTATGGCCTGTCTATGGATAGGATCCTGCAACCCCAGTATAATTGTTATTCAGGTTTTTGTTAAATTGTTGAGACATAACTGACACATTTAGAATAATAACTTTAATGTCTTCCTCTTACCACATGTGGGTACGTCTTCTTCTGCTGACGAGGTCTGCTCATCTGTGGATGGCTTCTTCTTACCCAGCCCGATGATCTTAGTGATCTTCTTCCCTGCACCCTTCCCCACGGTCCCTGTCTTGTGCTCTGATTTTGAATTCTTCTTTCCTTTTCCTGAGCCAGAGAGACAGAGATTGTGAATTTAAATCATGACTGAAATTAGTAAAACACTATGTAATGTCCTTTTTGACGGACTCCATGCAAACTTTTTGTGCTTATCTCAAGACGCGAAATTACCAAGGGGGTGTAACGAGTTCATTTATGTTGATTCAATTACATTTAGATGCTTTAGAGCAAACTTAGATTCTACTGTAAACAACCAAGAGATCAGAATCAGTTGTACTGGGTTTAATCAGACCCTTGTCAATTCAAAGCTCTTTGCTGGTGAATTAGGCTCAGTCTGCCACCTCAGCATCCCCAGTGGTCTGAGTGGGCCAATTTGAGCTGGCCTAGTTTCTATCCAGAGAGAAAGAGAAAGGAATGATGGTGTACATTCTGCTGGAAGCAGAGCTTAAACCAGGTCTTAAGAGGCTATATCTGAATCTCTACATCTGTCAGTCTGTTTAAATGAGAAAAATAGCTTCTGCTTGGTTCACTTGTATAGATATTGTGGTCTGTGGTGTATTTAAATGTGCGTGTGTAAGAGAGAAACAAAGACAGGAAATGGAAGAAAGAAAAAAAATAGGAGAAGAAAGAAATCAGTGGTCAAAAGATGTGACAGTGTGTCCATAACAGGACCAAAAAAAAACCTTTTGCAAATTCAAGGTATCGACACAAAAGAGACAGTGAAGAAAAACTGGGGAAGGAAAATATAAAGCATTCCCCTTCACTGATGTCATCATACCAAGACAGCTAAAGCTGAGTGTCTGGAATGATTCTTGACACACACATGCACATGCAATAATATGCTGCATATAATGACCAGAGTTGGTTTTTCACACGCACAATGTCTCTGCCTTGCACAAATCAGCCAAAGTCTATTTATTAGCTGAAGAAAACTAATAAATAGTAGTCTGAACTGATATGGTAATGACAGAAACTCTTAGTATTACATTCTTTTTGGCCCCCAAAAGCCTCCGTTTCAACATTTTTTCCATATTGCGTTTTCCTCTCTGATATGATGTGACAACTACCATGACGACTGCTTTAATTAAATACAAAGCTGTCTGCACTCAATTTTAGTTACAGGTTTTTTTTTCATAATACAAAAAGTACACAAACACATGTCACATACAATGCAGGCCTGAGGTGGAAAGCAGACAACAGATGCAAAAACAAAGCAATTTGAACATTTTGAAAAAGGAGGAGCTATTTATTTATATTTTTAATATATACATATATGTATAAACATACACACACACACACACACACACACACATACACACATATATATATATATATATATGTGTGTGTGTGTATATAAAAAATGTTTCCCTTCAGGAGATGGGAAGCAGGAAAACTCTGATCAGGTAAATTTGCTTCCTGTAAATCAGCTCTTTTTGTTACCAGACATGGAGAGAATGTAGCTGATTAAGCTGAAAAGAGGATTTCAAGGTTGAATGAGTGAGGGAATGACTGAAGGACGAGGGGAATAGGTGAAGTAAAACCAAGACCTCTGGGAAGTTTATCACATTTAATTTACTGATAGATCTCTTGTGTTTACTGGATGATAATATAAGATTTCACAGATCTAAATAAATATAACTAAACGGACTGAAATCTGAACATTGTATTTATAGTTTGTGAAACATGCAGCTGTATCACCAAATATACCATTGGTACCACAAACCTTGCATTAACTGAAGAGAGTAAGGTGGGTACTGACAGTTTAGTTACACGTTACAACGGTCAACTTGAGGCAACTAATGCTAGCATTAGCAGCTAAGACTATTTTAAAGCATGTATCAATTTAGTGCTGTAAATAGAAGACTTTTAATAAACATACCAGATTTGACAACTTAAAATTAAAAACTTCAATTTTTTGTTTTAAGCTACACTAATTGGCTGAGAGTAAGGGTAGGATCAATCTTCTCATCTATCAAGAAAGCGAACAAGTGTATTTGGCAAGAAAGAAAACAAGTGTATTTACCAAAATGTTGAACAATTCCTTTAAAAGTGACTTGTATACCCTTTAAGACTGACATGATATTTCACCTACAGTATGTCGCAATAAATAAACATTACATATTTAAACTAAAACAGTTGCCATAATTCTTGTGCCGTTTTAGCTTGGCTGAGCTATTATTAGAATAGAGGATAAACTGTAATGGAAAGAAAAATAGCTCAAGTGTCTTGATTCACTTCAAACTTGAAACAAACTTGACATTTCCTTGATAAAAGTCATCCAAAAATCAGATGTGAGCAGCAACTATAAGTTCAGTCTGAGGTTAAGCAGTGTAAGTATACCCAGAACAAATGAACAATATGCAGAACAGAGAACAAGAACAACTCCAAAAAGGAATCAGATTCAGAGGTATGGGGGTGGGGGGTGGGATCTGTTTCAGACATAATGTTGGAAAAATTAACCAACTTTAAACAAGGAAAAAAAAGAAGAGCGTTAAATTTTAGTTGACAATCCAAATATGTGAGCTGATGAATAAAATGAAATTTCTGTGCAAAAATGGTAAATAATCTGAGAATATTTCCACTGCATCTCTTTGTTTTGGCATCTTGTAAAATCCATGTTAAATAAACCCAAATGCTCATTCTTCATGCTTCATTATTATTAAAGGCTTGTCTGTTCAGAGTTTATACAGATTCCTCTCTGAATTATGAGACAGATTAAGTAAGGCAGCCATAATATCTCTTTGGAACTATGTCCAAGCTTTGTTGGTTCCAAGAAACAATGGTACTGATAACGTCCTAGCCCTCATTTAACAGATTTTTTTCTGTTTTGTGTTGTGCTTTAGGGATACAAAATTGGTACTGTGTGAATGCAGTGTTTTATGATGGGGATTTCACTCTATTAACAGCAAACCATTTACAGATGTTGAAACATCACACAAATCTGAGAAAACAATCTCAAGGCCCACTTACTAGTGTTGTCTATGTCTGAAGTTTCCAGGTAAAACAGGCTGTTGGACTGTTCGTAACGGTTTTCTAATAATTCTGGATTCTCACATTAATAAACTGTACCAATTAGGAGTCGACTGTCATGTGCAACAGCAGTAGGCATTTAGAGATTTATAAGACAAGATTTATAAAACTTATTGCTGTTAATGCTAACTAGCGTGTTCTTGTTTTACTGATTCCAAATTGACCAGAAAGGGATTTTCCCAGGAAAGTCATTTTGTGTTAACACTAACACTGAACTGCTCTCATTGACTGGATTTACATGAATTACTTCTACTAGCAACAGTTGTTTCCATGCAAAAAATGATTTGGTTATTGTTGCTGTGGAGCCTCACCTTGCTCCTTGCAGTCACTGTGTCCATTCTCATGTGTCGCCTCTCCATCGGAGCTCGGCCTGTCACATGATGCTTTCTGGCAGCAGGGAGACCATACACAAGAAGAAGGGAAGCACAAGAAGGTACAAAGTCATCAAAACTTTACTCTTCTGAAAAAACACAGGTCAAATTCTCTGAATCTTTTAATGATATTATGAACCATAGAGGCTGAAATTCACAAAAATCAATTTTTTGTTGAGGAACATTATTCTTCAATTGTTGCACTATTTGCCCACGCAGTCTTTCATCGAGTGGTGAAACTCTCCCCATCTTCATTGCACTCTGCCTCTCTGGGAGGCTCTTTTTAATTATCTACTGACCTGTTGCCAATTAATCTAATTAGTTGTGAGATATTCAACCAGGTGTTTTAAAAAAATTTTTTTTTAGCAGTACACAACTTTTCCAATCTTTTGCCACCCCTGTCCCAACTTTTTGAAAAATGCTGCTGGCATCAAATTCAATTGAGCAAATATTTTTCATAAAACAATAAAATTTCAACAATTCAACATTTCATATGTTGTCTTTGTTCTATTTCCAATTAAATATGGATTTACATATGGATTTGCAAAAATGTCCCAAAAATGTCCCAACTTTTTTGGAAATGGGGTTGTACATTGTAAAAACCCTTAAGAGCATCTGCAACATGTTACAGATGAATAATTAGGCTGGGCTTGTGTTTGCTGTGCCAAGATGGGAATGGTTTGTCATTAAAGAGCCTCTGATGTCGCTCATTTTCCACCACTAAATACACATGCGTACAGGCACACACATAAGTGCTGGGTACAGTATGTCTCCAGCGTTAACTGCTATTTTACTTGCAGGGGCTGGAGCATTTAGCAGCTAAAGAACCAGACCTTTCCTTCAGGAGGTGGAGACCAACAGAGCTAATTACTTCATCAGGTGCGCATATATGATATACTGTATTAGTATTAGTGTTGTTTTACAGCTTGTTCTGCTGCCCTGAAGTGACTGAGTGAAGTGAGTGATTAATACTATCTTACTTAAAAAGTCAAAATGAACTGAAACAAGACTAGATAAAGACAAGTACATGGCAATTTGCATTCTGCCTAGTGTCAGATGGTTTGCTAGTCTTTGCTCACATACACAGTACTTTAATACAGCTTAATTCCCAATAAAGCTGTTTTCATCGACATGTTTTTCTGTTTCTGTTGTCAGACAACAGAACAAGTATGAAACAGTGACTGAAACGCGGTCTATTAAGACTACATGCTAACCAGCAGTCACCTCCTAGCCATTTCCAAGGTGCTGCTCTGCTGCTTTTAAAATCCTGATTAATAACTGCAACATCATCTGACATAATCTCCAAGCATACTAGTAAAAGACAACAGGTGTACTGTGATTTTGGTCATATTTACTCGTAAGATGATCACTCAGCGAGAAAGTTAGAAGCCCGTTCACCCCATCTGCTGTATGGTCAGATGGAGAGGTGTACTTTCGGAGGAAAAGTTGTGCTTTTGGGGCAGTTCTGGAGACTCTGCTCTATGTAAAGTTGCTGATGTCATTAGATTTGTTGCAAGGATTTTTTTTTAAAGGGTCCAAAAAGGACAAGTTAATTATCTGACAAAGGTGCTACACTGCTTGTTCATGCCAAATCCTTTTCAAAGAGCAATGGCCAATGGGGAAACTCCAAACTTATCACTCAGTCATGTGGGATTCAGCTCACCAGGGGTGTAACTTCACTACTCAGTTAGTCAGTCAGTGACATTTGCTTTATCAGGCTGGCCCTGATAAACCTGTACTTATACCATGTGTGATCTACTGTACTTACATTTGCATTGGTATTTTAAATAAGACACTGGCTGCAAAAACACAGGGTCCCGATTCAGAAGAAATTAAGCTTATTTAAATATTGATATGATGTGTATCAACGTCTAGCTTCCAGAGTAATGTAGTAGTGACATGATCACTTAAACTGTTTCATCAGGGGACACATCCCATTTGTCTTGTTGAACTGCAAAAACAAAAAAAACAAACAATCCATTTGGGATAGTAAAGTGGTGTTAAGAGCTGGATATACTTGAAAATTTAAATCCAAGCAGATCCTCATAGACATGGACATTTTAACCTGAGAAAATCCACAGCACTCAAACCTACAACAGTACAACAGCAAACAGATCACATTAACTAGATATCAATCAAGTGCGAAATTACAAATGCGTTAATGATTCTTAACCAAAACCGACAAAAGCCAATATTTGTCATTTCACATGGTGAAAAAGACAGTCAAAAAGTGAAGAAGCCTGTACCAAAATGTATTCTGTACATTACTTTTTGCTAATAAAAGTGTTCAGAAGAAACAGGATTTGATGTGACATTTGTTAGCAAATCCAGGTATTTTGCTAACCTGGGGCAAGACCCAAAATTAAACCAGCTATTGGAACCAGTACTGAAATAATAATTTAAGAGAAATAATATGCTAATATGATTACAGCACCAATGAGTGTATGAATGTGTTACCTTTTCCAGTTCAGGTTTGTGCACAGGTGATCCAGATCCAGCTCCATCCAAGTCTACGCTCCCATTAACACACACCTCTCTCATTACCTGGAAAACATAAGAAAATACAGCATTAGCTTACAAGGCATTAAACGAGTGGAAAGTTGACACTCTCACGCATGCTGATCACTGCCAGTGGACTTCAATTTACGCAGCCGTGTCTAACCGGCTGATGGAATGCTAGATCCTCACCACAATCTTAACAGATGGGTGGATCCTTGATTAAAAATCCTAAAATATTTCCTCACACCATTGCCACATAATTAAGCAGCTCATTCCTTCAGCCTAGACAGCATGCCGAGGGTAATACTAGCCACATGTATGGTGAACACCCTCCTCTCTCATATTCCATCATGCTACTGAATGGCAGCCAAGGGATCATAAGGCAATAAAGCCCAGCAGTGGAGTAACTATAGGAGGTAGAGCATGTACATGCATGTGTGGTGGGAGCTGGTGGAGGGGTGGGGGTGTTTGCTACACACATTAGACACCACAGAGATTTACTATGTCCATGGAATCCTTATGCAATAAGGTCCAGTAGGGCTGAATAGAATCTGCAGGGCTCTGGACGGGGCGCCAATGTGCATTACTGTGACCTCACTGGACTTCAGACCTGGCAACCCAACATCAGATCTGGCAGTCCTAGGCATGTGGTGGTGACAGGGATGTGTGTAGATGAGCGGTGGGCAGAGGAAAATGAGATTTCAGACAAACCGCTGTGTATGCAAGTTAGCTAATGCACTCTGACACACATACACACACACATACATAACATATTCCTCCACAAACATTCTGAACCATCTCTGGCCGTGTAGAGCTCCTCAGCCCATTGGTTTTGGCTTGGAAAGAGCATAATTTGGTTTTGCAGGGAAAATGACAGACTGTGGCTCCATGGGTTTGGCTCAGAGCAGCTCAGAGGCCAGAGAACAGGACAGACAGCAACATCATGTGTATCTTTCATTGTCCACTGCATTGCTATACTGGGGTACTTGGTAGGTCTGACGATATAGTACAAATGAGTGGATGAAATACTTCAATAAAAGGAATATGCTGATGATCGACATGTTGCTGCTACATACCCATAGCAGCATAACATATCATTAAAGTGATTTTTATAATTTTTTATTTTAACTAACAAAGAAAACAATTCAGTCTTTATACAATAATAATACCAATATCGAGGGCTTTACTTTTCTTACAACATATAATAGGGCTTTTTGTTGAAGGCAGTTTTGATCATTTCCATAAAAATGATCAAAACTCATTCTCCATGCTCTGTGGGTTTAAACCATTTGCTTTTGGCTGCACTTACCATACACCACTGATGCATGAAAGCTGTGCTGAGGCATTTCTTTTTAAAATCGTAATTGTAATTTTATCTTTATTTGCTCCTTTTGTTAAGAATTTGGGTGTATGTTTATGTGGTTTATGCCGTGGAGTGCTGAATAACCACATCATTTATAATCATTTTCAAGGGAAAACTAAACTGAAGGGTCATGATATGTATTTTTAGTCTTTGCTTTTCTGGATTTTTTTAATGACTCTTTTTGTGCATTTTATGCCTTTATAAGATCCCCAACAGCAGAGCTGACACAAAGTGAGTAGAGACCGTGACAGGGGATAACATCAACAAAGTTCCCTGGCCGCACATAAACCAGGAACATTGCGATTCATGGTCAGCACCTTAACCACTAGGCCACCACAGTTCCTGGAATTTTACAGTGATTTCACAGCTTTATCAAAGACAGTTTGCAACTGAGCAAGCACTACATACATACATACTGTGCACCAAGTCATACCATAAATGCCTCAATAACCAATAACATGATTGCACTTCTCAGGATTTCTGGTTCAGTAATGTTGGTCTATGGGTAACTGTAAGGTGTCCTTTGTTAATCTTCCCTTGGACAGACTTCTTTTTCTGTTTGAGGGATCAATATGCTCCTTACCCACAGAACTCAAACATGGATCATGAATGGGATCATTTTAACTTTTAACTGATTTTAAAGTGGGATCAATGATGTAGTCACATATGATCCAGTGCCCGTCAGTAAGTTTTTATAGTAATGCAATGTATCACCAAACTTGCAGAAGAAGACGTTAGGAGAAGTTAGGAGGACTGATAGTAATAGAGGACTGTCTGCAAGACAAAATCAGGTCATACTGCAGCAGGAGGTAAAAGGGACAGTGGTAAAAGAAGAAGGAAAAGGGGAAAGAGAGGAGAAATACGTACAATAAAAAAAAAACAAAAAAAAACAAAAAACTGGGAAGGTTTTAGAGAATGGACATGTGTGCCCCATAAACACATCGTTAGCAGACAATGTCTGGTGAAATCATTACTGTAACTAGCGGGCTCTGGAAAGTCAGGTACTCTCCTAGATTTCTCTTCACCCTCCTTTCTTCTCTTCCTTTCATTACTTTCCTCTCATTCTTCCGGCTGATTCAACAAGGGTGGGAAATGTCATAAGAAATCACTATTTCCATTATCCAAATTGGTTATTTGAAATGCAAGAATGGCTGTTATTGAAGTTTTGTGGATAAAAGGTTGACAAAAAATTTAAAAAAACTGGAGAAAAAGAGGTTAAGAGAAAAAAAAAGTGAGGGAAATAATGAATGAATGAGTGACTGCGGTCCTAGCAACACAATATCCAAACAAAGACACAAAGACATGCTAATCTGTCTGGCTGGACACCAATCTTACACACCCTGAGGTTCTAGGGAGCACAGAGTGAGCCATGGAATCTAACCTTCCATCACACTGCTGTAAATGACGCAAATACAGCACATGGACTTAAAAACCAGAGCTGTTTTGCAAAAGTGGATGTGATGGCTGTTGATTGCAGCAGCATGATGACATGTGCATCAATTAAGCAAACAGAAACACTTGAATGATTGGGAGAGTGAAAAACCAACTGCCATAGCATTATCAGTTCAATGTGTGTTTAATTTCCTGGCACCTGACTAAACATGCTCCCAGACCCATTTCCTTTAAGCAGCAATAGCGCAATCATTACCATACTTTGGATGGTACAGAGATTTGTATATTTTCATGGGTCTGGTTGCAAATGCCTGCAGATGCCTCAGCCCAGATGAGGTTACCTGCCCCAGCCAATCTATAAACAATGATTAATTACTGTACGGAAAGAATAATTGAATCAAGAGGAAAAAAACAAATTGTTTTGATGTTTGTTTCCTGACAGCCATAAACATTAAATAGATGAAACTTTAAGAAAAAGATAAAAAGCAAACACTGCAAATAGTAAGAATAGTGTTTCCATCAATGGTCTGCATAGCAAAATACCCCCAGATGTCAGTCTTTAACAAGACCTTTGGTGAGAGTGAAGGAAAAAGCACACCTCCAAGTCCAAAAGCTTGTTGGTAAAACTCCAGTAAAGAGAAAATTAGTTGGCAAAAGCTGGGGGCATGACTGATTACAAAAATACCACTGCACAAACGGACAAGAAGGAATCTTTAAAAAAAAAAAAAAGCATACAATACACTGTCAGGAATAGACGAGGAATTCCAGGCGATTCTCAGGAGAGTGTATGGGAGCAGAGGTGAGAAGTAGGAGGGGAGCTGTGGAGGTTTTTTTTAAATCCAAAGACCAGATGAGGCCTATCTTACCTCCTGCGATTGAAATAGAAAGAGCGCAGAGGTGTTGGCACCACACTAACAACAAATGGACGCAAGATTTGAAAAGCAGTCTATTTGCCATTGACCAGCTGGGTTTGTTTTGCAGACTTGTGGAACAGCCAGAGAGAAAGATCAGAGAGAAAAACAGAAGACAAGACAAAACAGAGACAGAAAAAAAAATGTTTAGCCTGGTCTCTCTTCACTTCTCTCTTTTTCTCTGTGCATGTTGTTGGCCTAGATCCGCTGCCTCTCAGAGCCCAAATTAATGATTTGTAATATGTTATTTGATAGCCTGGATATTTTTATACGAGTTCAATTTGATAGTATTTCCCATCTTTGCTGTGCACAAGTTTTGTGCGAAAGGAATTAAAGGCCTGTCCCATGTAAATGCCTGTCCCAAATACAGGCTGGTTGAATTCAGTGACTGAAGCAAATAAAAGCCTGGGTTATCAAATTAAGTTTTACAGTAATAATGATTATAGTATTAATATTATATTACTCTATTGTTATATTATTATAATGATTTCGGTGTTACACCATATATTCATTAGCACAATAACATTATTAATATGTTTTCATCATTTGTTCCACCTTCCAACCCTCATACATACAGTATTCCTTACTCAGCACACTAACCTATCCAGGACAACTACACACGGATCCATATCACTATCTCTCATACAAACATCCAACATACACACGGACATTACCCACACATACCCTGCCTGATCTAACCTATTCTCGACTCCCTAACTTTTATACAGAAATATCTATATAAATATTCAGATTAAAATTGTGATTCTTGAGTAGTGTAAGTAAACAATAATACAGTCAAAGTCTATCAGTCTGGTATTTTCTACTCAATGATAGTCAGCCAATCAAAACCAAAACTGAATTTAATAATCACATTTGAATTATTTTAGCTCTGTCCAAGACAACCATCAAAGAGAAGTGTAGAAATGATTAGAAGTGACTAAAACAAAAAAAAAAATCAAAGCAAGTTCTGCTAAAACCACTCTCTGTGGATGAATGGCTCTTAATGGATAACTTAAACATTAACTGGAACACTTGACAAAACTGTCTCAAGAACCATTTTCTCAATTGTTCTGGAGCTTTTGACCATATCACATATCATAAGATCAAGTAATATGGCTCAAAGCCCCAGAAAAAGTAAGAAATGGACTTTTAGTACAGATTGTCTTGTAATGTGCTCCAATATATTGTCTTATCTAGTTTTATGAACCATGGAGTAACTGGACTTTGAGTGAGGCTGTTTTGTCAGCTGCTGTTTCCAAGTTCAAGAATGAGGTGTCTAGCTCAACTATTTGAGAACTGTGAAGAATGGAACTCAAGTTGACACTGTATTATGGTAGGAAACGTAGAAAACCACAGTGGTTTTGCAGTTCATTGTTTTACCTTTAGCCATTCCTCAGCCTGTTCTTTGCTCTGCACAGCCAGCACCAGAGCATCTGCCCCCTGGTGGACAATCTTCAGTTCGTGTTTCTTCTTCTTGCCGTCTTTGGGAATGTGAGTGATGCTGCACCCAGACAGGCTGAGTTCCATTTGGGGGGTATGGTCTTTCGAGGACTTATAACACTGGAGGAGGAGAGAAGGGGAGAGTTATCCTGGAGGAACCAAAAATGATTCTGCTGTAATGTTATCTTGCCTATTGCCTATTGTTGATCTTTGGTCACATTCATACATGCAAGTATGCATGTAGATCTTGGGAGAAGCCTTTAGATTGTGCCTGGGTGGGCTAGTATGCACACAAGTGTCCCTTACCAGCAGTTTGTTATCTTTGATGACACAGAGGAGTTTGGTCCACTGGCCAAACCGTTTTTTGCGCAGCAGGAATGCGCAGATCCGGGCATCCTTCACCAGATCCATGGATGCCTCTTCAGATGGCCACTGGTGATGCATCTTCTGGCCCTTTCCATCCTCTTCTTCCTCGTCATACGACTCATAGGAGCTGCTCATGGCATCTGAGTCATAGTCTAAGAGGAAGGTGAACACAAAAACTGCCCTTTGTTTCATATTCAATAAAATGCAAGTAAATATGAAAACTTGAAAAAAAAGCAATAAAATGAGTTTCTCCCCAGCAGCATGTAAATGAATATATCACTAAATGAACATGTCACTCACTGGAGGTGATGTATTCAGGAGCCTTTCCAGGGCTTAAAGGAACCGCCTCCTCATAGTATCCTTCTGGTAGAGAGGAGCTGGGCAGTGGAGGAGGGCCATTGTTTGGAGGCTGCTGAAACACAAGTTCCAATGATTAGACTTAAGTTGAGTGATTGGTTGGCTATTTCATCACTAAAACATTAAATGGCACCTCAGCTGCTTTCAGTGATTACATTTCGACTGATTCCAGCTGCTTTTAGTACTTTCACTCATTTCAGTGCTTAAACTTGAACAGAAATTTTAACAAACTTATTTATACACTTTAGCTTCACATCAACTGCTGTCATTGCTCACAATTTGACCAATACTCAACTCCTTTAACTGTTTAAACTGTTACTTAGAACATTTCACAAGCAAAGAACTATATATATAAATTTCAACTAATTTATAGCATTTACAATTTTCAATATTCAGCAAGCACACTTAAATTTACTACTTACTTACTAAAATAATTTTAATATATTTAATTCCATACAAATATTGTATTTATATTGTATACAATTTGTATACAAACAGAAAGCAATATAAACCCCAGATCATATGCCTGTAAGCTTGGTAAAGGTTACAGTTTGCAAAACACTGTGTGTCATCATATTTATTAAAGGGCAAACCCATATCAAACAGCAGTAACAAAATCAGTCTTCTATCCATCACGGCATCTTCCACTGACATGATGAGTATAAATGAGTTTTGGAATGTACCACTGAAGCAGTTTCCTAAACAAAAACTTAGTTACTTTAGATATCATTTATCATTATTTTGCTGTTCTACATCCTTATCCAGCTGCTGTCTTTATCAAGTGGTGGTGTACTGCATGATTTTAGTTTAGCATTACAGTGTTTTAACTTTATGTCATTCTTTTGTGTTCACTGTTTGTCCGTATGAAGGATGGAGAAAAATGACATAATCTACAAAGTGATGCGGTCTTCACTGATAATGATTGAAATTCCCGTCATAACAATAAAAAACCAAAATGTAGGTAAAGATGAATTTTAACAATAATGAGTGTTTGTCTTTAGTGATGGTGACAGTGACCAAAATCATTTATCTCCTCATGGTGATAGTGATCAAAAATGATAATTTATCTTCTCATCAGCAATTTATAAAGCCAGGGTTGTAAGACAGGGAGTAATTTGCTGTAATGTGTGACTGTGGCATGGGAGAGGAGCCACTTCACAACCCTTTTATCAGAGCAGACATTACAAGTGATTTATAAAATGATCAGAAATTATGATCAAAAAAGGGGCAAACCACTTTGCAGAGACATTAGAGTCATTTCACTGTAAATTCAAAATATGAAAAGAGGAGACTGAGAGGGAATGCTTGTGAGGAAATAAAGAAAATGATTTTGAAGTACTGTGTGACAGAGAAAAAAAGTAAGTGGCCAAGAGAAATTTTGGTTTAAAAAACCTAATCTGAAAGTCTTGTTAGGGCCATTTCATATGGAATGGGACTGAATATAAAAGTGATTTCATAAATAAAATTAAGGAGCAAATCTAAGAAAACCAGTTTTTGACTAAAGAAACTACAGTGTTGATGTTAGGGCTTGACTTTTGAGACAGTAGAAGGAGAATTGAGACCTCCTTGGTTTGGTTATGGCACCACACAGTGCCACAAATCCAGTTGTTAGAGCGGAATATCAACTGCACAACCTGACTGGCGATGCATTCCACTTCTATGACATTTCACCTCTAAGAAGTAACAGAAATGTGACGCTAAAAGTCACATCTAATAATCTCCAGCATCTAGAAACCAATGTCACACTGGTTGGCAAGCCAGAATTTCAACACTATTGAAAAATGTACATTCTAGAGTCATTCATAGTGTATAAGTCATACCTGTTTTAAAACAAGTAAAAAAGTAAGAAAACTGACTAAGACTTGAAAAGCCTACAAGAGCTATATGATACATATTTTTCATCATGTTTATGTGTGCAGGAATGCAATAGGGAGTCAGCTGACTTGGCTGACAGAAGTCTTGGACACAAATGCTCTCAATCCACTGAAGGAGGACTCTGGTGTTTATCTACAGCCAGATGCTTTTGTGCACTCATTGAGCAACCTTTAAAGGAATTAAAATAAAAAAAAACACGTAAAAAAGGGTGGATGGAAACCGATCTATGTTGTCTTGTGATACTCAGGAAAGCACAGATGTAACTAACAACATTCAAGTGCTAGTTCAGAATCAGAATCAGAATCAGAATCAGTTTTATTACCAAGTATGTTTCCACATACAAGGAATTTGTGCTGGTGGTTGGTGCAAACAGTAACATAAATAGACTTAGGGTAAAATAAGAGTAGAATTTACGAGTTAAAAATTAAAATAAGATAAAAATAAAATTAAGATAAAAAATATACAACAAAGATGTGGGATATTTGCAATAATGATAAAGACATGGGGAATGTAGTGCAAAAAATATAGACAATGTAAAAAATATATAAATATAATCTGTATAGATATTTACACTGTGCATGTAACAGGAATGAGCAGTAGTTCTACAGGGGGGCAGGGGGGATCAGGGGGATCGGGGGGATCAGTGACAGTGGGGCTCTCTAGCCTTGTTGATTAGGCTGATAGCAGACGGGAAGAAGCTGTTTTTGTGGCGAGAGGTTTTGGTCCTGAAGCAGCCTCCTGCCAGAGGGGAGCGTCTCAAAGAGTTTGTGTCCAGGGTGGGTGTAGTCAGCTACAATCTTCCCTGCACGCCTCAGGGTCCTTGATGCATACAGGTCCTGGAGGGATGGTAGATTGCAGCCAATCACCTTCTCAGCAGAGTGGATGATACGTTGCAGTCTGCTTTTGTCCTTCTCAGTGGCAGCAGCGTACCAGATGGTGATGGAGGAGGTGAGGATAGACTCGATGATAGAGGTGTAGAAGTTCACCATCATTGTCCTTGGCAGGTTGAACTTCTTCAGCTGCCTCAAGAAGTACATCCTCTGCTGGGCTTTCTTGATGAGGGAGCTGATGTTCAGCTCCCACTTGAGATCCTGTGTGATGGTGGTTCCCAAGAAGCGGAAATGCTCCACGGTGGCTGCGGGGGAGTTGCACAGGGTGATGGGGGTGAGCGGGGCTGGGTTTTTCCTGAAGTCCACTATCATCTCCACTGTCTTCAGAGCGTTAAGCTCTAGGTTGTTCTGCCTGCACCAGGTCACCAGAAGGTCAGTCTCCCACCTGTAGGCAGACTCATCGCCATCAGAGATGAGTCCAATGAGAGTGGTGTCGTCTGCAAACTTCAGGAGCTTGACAGACTGATGGCTGGAGGTGTAGGTGTTAGTGTACAGGGAGATGAGCAGAGGAGAAAGAATGCAGCCTTGCGGGGATCCAGTGCTGATGGTCTGGGAGTCAGACACATGCTTTCCTAGCTTCACGTGCTGCCTCCTGTCAGACAGGAAGTCGGTGATCCACCTGCAGGTGGATTCAGGCACGCTCAGCTGGGAGAGCTTGTCCTGCAGTAGAGCCGGGATGATGGTGTTGACGGCAGAGCTGAAGTCCACAAACAGGATCCTGGCATAGGTTCCTGAGGAGTCCAGGTGCTGGAGGATGAAGTGGAGAGCCATGTTGACGGCGTCGTCTACAGACCTGTTGGCTCTGTAGGCGAACTGCAGGGGGTCCAGGAGTGGGTCGGTGATGGATTTGAGGTGCAACAGGACAAGGCGCTCAAATGATTTCATGACCACAGAGGTCAGGGCAACAGGTCTGTAGTCATTTAGTCCTGTGGGCCTTGGTTTTTTGGGGACAGGGATGATGGTGGAGGATTTGAAGCAGGCTGGTACGTGGCAGGTCTCCAGTGAGGTGTTGAAGATGTCCGTGAACACCGGAGACAGCTGATCAGCACAGTGCTTCAGGGATGATGGAAAGACAGAGTCAGGACCAGCTGCTTTGCGGGGGTTCTGCTTCTTAAAAAGCCTGTTGACATCTCTCTCCAGGATAGAGAGAGACGTTCCTTTGGTAGGGGAGGAGGAGGGGGGTTCTGATGTGGCTAGTTGTGGAGGTGCCAGGGCCCCTGCTGAAGTGGGGGAGGAGAAGCTGGTGGTCTGGAGGTGGTGGCTGGACTCACAGGGGTTGGTGTCAGGCCTGTCCCATTGTCTTTCAAAGCGGCAGTAGAACTCATTCAGATCATTGGCCAGGCGGAAGTCGTTAATGGAGTGGGGGGGTTTAGGTTTGTAGTTAGTGATCTGTCTGAGCCCTTTCCAGACAGAAGCAGAGTTGTTGGTTGAGAACTGGAGCTGAAGTTTCTCAGAGTAGTCGTTTAGTTCGGTTTATTTGGTGGCGTGAGGCGCCCCCTCACCGACGACCCCACGCAAAATAACCTGAACTATCACTTTAACAACTGCCCTGTTCTTATGATTTACATTTGTGGTTTTCCTACTATGACATTTCTAAGTGTCTACTGTGAAAAACGGACTGTAGTGTGTGTCTTTGATTTTGTTTGTTCCCAGAAAGACATTACATTGTGATTGTGATATACATTGTGAGACATTTCCACTGGTGGCCAGTCATGGAGTCATGGCCTGAACTCCATGACTTATGAAAATCAATGTGCAGTGGGCCATTGGTTACAGCTGACCTAATCAGGCATCAGTGCTGCAGTGATATCAGCATCCATTGCTATAGCAACACAGAAGGTTCAGAAAAGGGTTTGGCTGACATGCAGCCTCGATTGCTAACTTCTTCAAAGTGCAGAAAGAATGCGTCTCTGTGCCATGACTGTGGATATTCCAACATTATAGTCATTCTGCCATAATTATGGTGGCTACTGTAATGAAAGGAAACAATTGACTTTTATTTGAACAAAGCATATTGGAGGATCACAAAAATGTCAAGAAAACTCTATTAGAGAAATTGCACTTTCATTTTTTTGAAGATGTACTGTTTATCACAGTGGTTCTCAAACTTCTCACAATGAGTACCACCTCAGAAAATATTTTGCTCTCCAAGAACCACCATTATGATTGGCATTACAATACAGTTGTGTAGGTCTATTTAACTACATATATAGTTTACACAGGAGGCAATTTTAGTCCCTATATGAATATTATTTCTGATTGACTGTCATCCACAGCCACAACTGTACTTGACTGAAACATCCATCAAGTGACAATATAACAACTGTACTGCATTTAAACACTCACAGCAAGTGACAATAATATCAACTACACCAAACTGAAACACTCAGCAAGTGAGGATATTAGCTGTACTACATTGAGGATAATAAGAATAATAACTACCCTGCATTCAAACACACAGCAGATATGAATATTAACAATCAGCTCTATACCAATCAAAATACAAATACATACAATACATGATGTGTGTTATCTCTTTGGCTAATGGTAGAGACAGTTGTTCGCCAATTGTGTGTGGTTTGCCAGCTTTTGTTATGAGGAAGCTGGCATGATATGAAGATATGAAGATTCTTGTGGTTTGGCTATGGGTGTAGCACAAAACTGAATTGTTGACTTGGAGTGCTTTAGTTCCACGCATTTTCTCAGAAAAAAAATCAACTGGTTTGTCTTTCAGCACTGTGTGCTTGGTTGTAAGATGCTGTCCTAGATGTGATGGTTTCATACATTCATTGCTAAGAACATCACCACACACCACACACTGCGGCCTGGGCTGAGCCTCTGTCCCACTCAAAAAGAATCCAAATTTGATGTAACTCTTAGTCATATTTCCTTACTGTTTGTTTGTTGCTAGCTGGTGCAATGGAAGCTTCACTAACACTGTTAAAGTCACCACTAGCATTTGTGCTGGGTTCACTGTGGTTGACTTCAGTTTCTGCTGTGCTGCTTGACATATTCACTGCAGTTTTCTTTCTAATACTTCCTGTTTTGAGCCACGATTGCAAAGTCTTCAAACCATCATTTTTGCTTCCTCCGCTTGCTACAACAGCTTAGCTTGTCAACCATTTAAGCTAATGCTCAACACAGTTAGGCTAGCCTAGTAAGCTTGTAGCCTATTGGCTGATATAAAAACAAATATACATTTTTTCAAGAAAGACAAAACCCAGATTTCAGTGATCTTGAGGTTTTTTAATTTTATATTTAATTTTATATCTAATTTTATATTGATAATGATTATTTCATCTTTATAAAAAAAAACCTTCGAGACTCCCAGTGTACCACCAGAGGGAGCAGTTTGAGAACCATTGGTCTATCATCTTGGTTAATCTTTTTGGATTTTTCCCCTCTTTTTTTCTTTGGTTATTCTTTGAGTGAATTAGATGTATGATGCATCTAGTGTAGCTTTGGGTGTGCATTTTTTTTATGTTAATCTGACTTTTGAGTATGAAAATTTGCCTGGAAATAAATAGTGTGATACCTTATTTATCTTTAGGTATACCATTCACTAAAGGAGGTCTCGGGATATGGTCACCAGCTCTTGAAAAAGCAAGTAAGTAAACTTTGAGTTTAGTATATTTTATTGCAGAGGTAGTCAGTCAGAAGAACATTGAAAAAGATGAATAAAACAAACTAATCCACCATTCTTGGGGAGGGCTGGATTTTATCAAGTTTTTAGATCGCCAAAGCTTAGATGTGTTGGCCTTTATCCTTTAAAGTTTCAAGTCTTAATGTCATGTACAGGTAACAATGGAACATCATTACCAGTAATGAAATTCTTGGACTCAGAGCCCCCTTGAATGTTGCACTACAAAACAATGTACAAAAAAAATAGTTAAGAAGTACAATAAATATAGAATTTACCGTACTATAAAATGTAGTGCAAGAGAGTGTAGTGTACATGTACATGTACAGTATATATATACATCCCAGAGGAACAGAGCTCAAAGGGGGCAGGGGGTGAGGGACCAGTAGCTTTGGTGAATGTGCAAGATGTTCAGAATTCAATAGTTCAGTAGCCTGATGGTTTGTGGGTAGAGACTGTTCTTGAACCTGCTGGTGCGGGTCTGTATGCTCTTGTAGCGCCTGCCCAACGGCAGGAGTGTGACGAGTACAGTGGCTGGGATGGCTGGGATCAGAGAGGAAGTGTCCTATTTTCCCAATAGGACACTTCGCTCTCTAAATGCAGGTCAACTTGTGGTTCCCAGAGTTTGTAAGAGTAGAATGGGGGGCAGAGCCTTCAGCTATCAGGCTCCTCTCCTGTGGAACCAGCTCCCAGTGTGGGTTCGGGAGGCAGACACCCTCTCTACCTTTAAGATCAGGCTTAAAACGGTCTTGTTTAGTAAAGCTTATAGTTAGGGCTGGCTCGGGTATGTCCTGACCCATCCCTTAGCTATGCTGCTATAGAGCTAGACTGCTGGGGGATTCCCATGATTCACTGGGCGCTCTCTCTCTATTTCTGTCTCTCTCCCCCTCTCTCTCTCGATGACTTCATGCAATTAACTTTGTATTTTTTCTCTCCCGTAGTTTGGGCTTCTCCTCTCTCTCCCTCTCTCTGTCCTCATTCTGCAGGTATCTCTGCCTCGGGAGCAGCAGGATCCAGATCCACCACTACTCATCTTTACTATTAGCCACTGTTACCTGTCATTATTATTGATAACACCATTACCGACACAGCTGTTCCTGGTCTCTCTCTCTCTCTCTTCTCTCCCCTCTCCTCCCCCTCCCCCTCTTTCTATCTTCTCCTAAACCCAACCGGTCGAGGCAGACGGCCCCCCACCCTGAGCCCGGTTCTGTTGGAGGTTTCTTCCTGTTAAAAGGGAGTTTTTCCTCCCCCCTGTCGCCAAGCGCTTGCTCTTTGTGGGAACTGTTGGGTTTATTCTGTAACAAAGTAAGGTCTTGACCTTACCCTGTAAAGTGCCTTGAGATAATGTATATTATGATTTGGCGCTATACAAATAAAATTGAATTGAATTGAATTGAATTGAATTGAATTGAATTGAATCCACTGTGCCATCCTCATACAGTGCTGTCTGTAGAGGTCCTGGATGGCCGGCAGTTCAGACCTGGTATTGCGTTGTGCCAATCTGACCACCGTTTGAAGAGCTTTGCGGTTCAGAGTAGTAAAACTGCCATACGAAGTCATTACACAGCCAGACAGAATACTCTTGATGGTGCATCAGTAAAAGTTGGTGAGTCAATACTGTACCTCCTCAGTCGCTGTAGAAAGAAGAGCTGCTGTCTTGCTGCTTTCATGATCGTGCTCAGATCCTCACTGATGTTGAGCCCCAAGAATCTGAAGCAAATGACTCTCTCCACCTCTGCTTTATGTGAATAGGGGTATGCCCTCCTCCCTGTCTCCTGTAATCCACGATGAGGTCTTTGGTCTTGCTGATGTTGAGCAGCAGGTTGTTGTCCCAACAACCTGATGTCAGGGCTCTCACCTTTGCCGTGTAGGCAGACTTGTCTCCATCTAACATGCAGCCGATGATGGTGGTGTAATCTGCAAATTTAATGATGGTGTTGGAGCTATGCTTGGCTGTACAGTCATGGGTGAACAGAGTGCACAGCAAGGGGCTGAGCACACATCCCTGGGGGGCACCAGTGCTGAGAGTCAGTTAGGAGGAGGTGACATTGCCGATCCATACCACTTGTGGTCTGTCAGGAAGTCCAGGATCCAATTGCATAGGGAGGCACTGATGCGCAGATCCTGGAGCTTCATGACAAGCCTGGATAGAATTATGGCATTGAAGACGGAGCTGTAGTCGATAAATAGCATCTTAGCATTTTTCTGGTCCAGGTGGGAGAGTGCTATTGCATCGTCTGTGGATCTGTCTGGCCTGTAGGCAACCTGGAATGGGTCAAGTGTAGCAGGTAGTGAAGATGTGATGTGAGCTTTGACGATATGCTCAAAACATTTCACAACATGGTGAGTGCTACTGGGCGATAGTCCTTAAGGCAGCTCACATTTGGCTTCTTTGGGACAGGGATGATGTTGGTCCTCTTGAAGCATGTGGGGACTACAGACGAGCAGGGAAAGGCTAAAGATGTCTGTGAACACATCTGCTAGTTCATGAGCACATGCTTTGAGAGCAAGACCTGTGATACTGTCTGGTCCAGGAGCTTTCTGTGTGTTAACTTTTTTAAAGTCTGCCTGAGATATTTGAAAAAGGGCAGTTGTCCTCTTCTGACAGAAATCCAGCTTGATGTAGTTCTCAAAGCGGGCATAGGCAAGGTGCTCAGCTCCTGAGGGAGAGACACAGTCACCTCCCCCATGCTGTAGCTCTTCCCCTTGTAGTCTGTGATGGTCTTTAGCCCACTTCACTTGTGTCCGGTGTTTGAATCACTGTAACAGAATTCCACCTTTTCCCTGTTTTGTCTGTTGGCCATTTTTATTGATTTTCTGAGTGAGTAATGGGTTTTTTGTACTCACATGGATCTCCACATTTATAGGCAGCTGTCCGCACTCTGAGTGCTGTGCGGACCTCTCCATTAACCCACAGCTTCTGGTTGGGATAAGTTGGGATATTGTTGTCAGCAGCTGTCCGTATCTCCTTTGAGATACTATGACCTGGACAAATGAGAATATTCACAGGCTTCCAGCTGTCCGTAAAACTTCCCAGTCCGTAATGCAGAAGCAGTGACTCAGGGTGTTGTCTGATTGGTTGGTCAAGCACTGAACCCAGGCTGGTCGTGCTTCAGCCTCTGCCTATATGCTGGCATCAATAGGGCATCAAGCTGCCGGTTGATAACATCATACAGTTCATCCAGCACCCGTTTGGTGTCGGCATGGGGGTGAAAAATACCGCTGTAAACTCTCTGGGCAGATAAAAAGGTGTGCATTTCATCATCAAGGTATTCCAGATCAGGAGAGCACCCCGACAAAACTTTTTGTACATCCACACACCACTGCTTGTTGGTCATTATGTAAACGCCACCTCCCTTACTCTTACCCAACTCCTTTGTTCTGTCCTGGCGATGAATGGACAATAGCTGAATCAGGGACTGAGGGATCCAGCCACGTCTCATTGCAGTTCTTAATATATTTCCTGATGGAAAGCCATCCTGGCCCTTAGTTAATCCATCTTATTTTCCTAAGATTTAACGTTGGGAACAGTGTTGTCTGTTCCTCAGCTTAACCAGGATTCTGGTTCTTTTCCCCCTTTTCCTCCAGTGATGTTGCTGCCCAAGTAGCCAAGGTAAGACACCTCTATTTATTGAAAAATGTGGTGTAGTTCCAGATGTGTATTTTGTCGCATGTCCAGAAGAATCCGTCTGTTATATGTAGTTAGTGTGTTACAGGTTACAAGAAATCTGGAAAATAACACTAAAAACACAAGAAAAATGCAAAGTTGAGGAGAATGCTGAGTGACTGCAGCCATTCTCACCAGCGCCATCTTGGTATCCTTGATTGGGAGACAGAGCTTGTATCTTGCAAATGCAAAAAAATGCAAATGTTCTCGTTCATTGTGTGAGCTTGATCACAGTACTTTCCCGCAAGTAGAGTTTGAACTGTTTATGATAAGATATTTAAAATAATGAGAAATGTGAGTAATGAGTAAAGTAGAGCCTGAAAGACACTAAATCAGGATATTAACTGACTTGAATAAAATACTTTATCTTGTGCAATTCCAAACATTGCAGAAGAATCACACACACACACACACACACACACACACACACACACACACACACACATATACACCAGCCTCTAACACCTGTCCAACAGTCCATTCAAAATATTTAAAACTCTATGACCTCACTTTCTTTCAAGCTACACTACAGTCTTCTTTCCTTCCTTGTTCATCTGTCTTGATCACTGTAGCACAAAAAAGATCCAACTTAACAAGTCATTTAGAATCCAGCCTTTCAAATTGTGCATTGTTCAAATAAGACTTTTAAGACTCAGTGTAAATTGTCTTCTACGGCATTACTGGTTTACCACGCACAATGCAAAGACAATACATACATCCCCTTCCCTCCATTAATCTTCCTCTTCATCTTGTCTGTCTCTCCTTTTTCATCTGTAAATCAAGTGCTGGGCCAGGCCTCTAGCAGAAACCTTATCACATCTCCTTTGGAGGAAACAGCAAGTCAGTGAACTAATTTCTTGGCAGGCATATGCTGCCCTGCTCAGATCCAGCACTGCCAGCATTCTCCTCTACTAAAAAAAAAAAACCCCAGAGAGGAACACAGACGGGAAGAAAGGCAGAGAACTGAAAAGACAAAAGCACCCAGACTCGAGATCCAGATCCAGATCTGCCCCAAAATTGAATGGGCTCTTCCTTGGCCCATGCCCCATCCCTCCATCAAGTTCGGTACAAATCAGTTCAGTGCTTTTTTGTGTAATCCTGTTGACAAAAAAAAAAAAAAAAAAGACACAGACACAGGTAAAAGCATAACCTCCCAGGCAGAGGTTGAACAAAATACAGCACAATAACACAACAAAGAGGTTTCTACTAGCTTTTCCCTCAGGTATTCCCAGTTTACTTCAATGGTATTCACAAATTCAAGGCCATTATGTCCAAATGAGAGCAGCTGTGAACCATAGAGGCGAGCACTACACTGATTTTTTTTTCCCTCCAAATTTAGCACTCACAATTCCACTGAACTGGATATTAATCACAAACCCACTGAATTGCACAAGAGAGAGAGACACTAGGCTAATGTAACTGTCATTTTCAGGAGGCCGAAGTTATGACACTAATATCCGGGTAGAGAATAACGATGGCAAAGTTAACCGTGTGCATCTCTAAATTCCAGCAGCTATGTAATTCTACTTTGCGATCCTATCAGAACTTTCATAACAGATCTCAAGCATGGATGAAAAATCTGAGAGGATGAGGACTCTATGCTAGAAGATTTATTTTGTAGTTGTTTACATTCCATTGTAGTGTGTAGCAACCTATCTAGTTGCTTTGTTGGATAATGTGATCCTCTACATTTTGTGTCTGGAGATTTGTATGCTGATGCTTTGCAGGCCTTGAAGACATTTTTCGTGCCCAAGGTAAATGTTGTGGCAGAGAGGAAGAAATTTTGACAGGGAGCTCAATGGACTGGTGAGTCAGCAGCCCAGTATATGCAGCTGCTCTGTGTGAGCTCGGCACTACATGTTTGGGACACTATCCATGATATGATCAGAGTCCAAATTGTGGAGAAAACGACCGATGCTAGTTATCAAAGAGCACTTGCTGCTTGAGGACAAACTTACTCTTGAGAAGACCCTCACAATTTCTGCTCAGATCGAAAACACAGTTGTCAAAGCAGCAGCTGAAGCCGTTGTTGGCATGGAGCATGGGATCACTTTTTGCACTCGAGGAAAGCACAGACTTGCAGAAACACTCATCCTCTGGCTTCTGACTGCCTTCAAGGTCCACCGCAATGAACAGCTCCACAGCTGCTGGAAGACATGTTACCAGTGTGGATCCACAACTCCTATTGCAAGCTATCCCAAGTTCCCAACTAAATAGGCCTACAGTTACTGCTGACCTCATGGTCAATACTGGCTCTGGTGTCTCTATTGTCCCTGAGCATATGTACAAGTCACTTCAGTCATGTGACCCTCTTAAAGCCCAGAGCAAGACTGATTACACATACAAAGAAACCCATACCTGTGTTAGGCCGCTTGTAACTGATTGACAAACAAATTGAGCCTCCAAGTATATTTATATTGTACTGGCAGGAATGGCCATTCTGGGCATGGACCTCTTCAATGCCCTACAGCTTGAGGTTATAGATGGTCGTGTCACAACTGGTACTCCCCCTGCTTCCTATAAAACCTCTGCCATTCCTGTACAGTACACATCTACTGATGGCGCTGCACGAGTGGCAGCCTGTTACAGAAGCTCCTGGTCATTGTTGAGCTTTTTTCCCTTTTCTTCTACTTTTAATATTTGGTCAGCTTCTCTTATTCGTGCACTATGGACACACATAATCTTGTGGTGTTCGTACTGGCCGCTCTACTTTTTTCTTTTTCTCTGTTTATGTCTGTGTCCGGAGACCTGGCGTGCAGCCATGGCTCCATTGTTTACACGAGGGAACAGCTGATGGTACTCTGTAATACAGCGGTGTTACCTGAGGAGAGACCTGACATTCCCTGCGATGGGGAATGTAAGCTCGGACACCAACGCCGCGTTGGACGGGTTTCAGCTGGTATGGGCGGACAGGACAAAGGAGTGCGGTAAAAGGAAGGGAGGGGGACTGGCTGTGTTTGTGAATGATACATGGTGTAACCCTGGGCACATCACTATCAAAGAACAACTCTGCAGCAGAGACCTTGAGCTACTAGCTGTTAGCATGAGGCCATTCTACCTGCCAAGGGAATTCTCGCATGTTATTGTGATAGCAGCGTACATTCCCCCCTCTGCTAATGCGGATGCGGCATGCGATGCCCTCCGCTCAGTTACCAGCAGGCTGCAGACACAGCACCCTCATGCCCTCTTCCTTATCTCTGGGAACTTGAACCATGCCACTCTGGACTCCACTCTACCCACATTCACCCAGTATGTCACATGCCCCACTAGAGACAATAAAACACTGGACTTACTGTACGCTAACACTAAGGAGGTATACAGCTCACCCCTGGGGAGATCAGATCACAACCTGGTGCACCTCCTCCCTGTGTATGAACCTCTTGTACACAGGCAGCCAGCAGACACCCGCACAGTGAGGAGATGGTCTGACGAGGCCGAAGAGGCCTTAAAGGACTGCTTTGATTCAACTGTGTCGGAATTACTTTGTAATGACCACGGGGAACACATTGACAGCCTACACACTGTATAACGGACTACATCAGCTTCTGTGTGGAAATTGCCGTTCCCACCAAGACTGTATGGTGCTTCTCCAACAACAAACCCTAGATTACTTCTGACATCAAGGCCCTCCTCAAGAAGAAAAAGAGAGCTCTCAGGTCGGGAAACAAGGAGGAGCTGAAGGATGCACAGAGGGAGCCGAGGAAAACAATCAGGGGAGGGAGGAACAGCTACAGAAGGAGAATGGAGAACCAGCTACAGCTGAACAACGTCAGCGGAGCCTGGAGGGGCCTTAAAACCATCTCAGGCTACAAGGGACCCAACTCCCAGCCTGTGGGGGACAGGAAGTGGGCAGATGACCTGAATTACTTCTTCAATAGATTTGATCAGTCATCCGCCCCTCCCCCCGTCCTGTCTTCCCTGCTGCAGCCACTTCCGTCTGGGCCCCCTGTGGATTGCCCCATCCCTACCTCAGCTCCACTTAACACATCACCCTGTACTTCCACCTCATTACCTGTCCACTGCCCTTCCCCCTCGACCACCATCACCAGCACACAGTCACCTTGCTCCAATCTGTCCCTCACAATAAACCAGGTGAGGGAACTCAGGAGGATCAAGCCAAGGAAAGCAGCAGGTCCTGATGGCATCAGCTCAAGGCTCCTGAAGTCCTGTGCAGACCAACTGTGCAGGATAGTTGAGCACATCTTCAACCTGAGCCTAAGGCTGGGGAGAATGCAACAGCTGTGGAAGACATCCTGCATAGTACCGGTGCCGAAGACACCCATTCCCAACAACCTCAACAGCTACAGGCCGGTGGCACTGACATCCCACCTGATGAAGACCCTGGAGCGGCTGGTCCTTGTTCATCTTTGGCACCTGGTGATCCCATCACTGGACCCGCTTCAGTTCGCCTACCAGCCTGGCATTGGTGTAGACGACACTGTCACCTTTCTCCTACAACGATCCCTCTCTCACCTGGAAAAGGCTGGGACCACTGTGAGAATCATGTTCTTTGATTTCTCCAGTGCTTTCAACACCATCCAACCAACGATCCTGAGGGACAAGTTGGAGTACACGGGTGTGGACCACCACCTCACCACATGGATCTTTGACTACCTCACCAACCGGCCAAGGTATTTGAGGATCCAGGGTCATCTGCAATACAGGGGCCCCGCAGGGAACGGTTCTGGCTCCGTTTCTCCTCACCCTCTACACTGCAGACTTCTCCTACAACTTCACCAACTGCCACCTGCAAAAGTTCTCTGATGACTCTGCAATTGTCGCCCTCATTGCTGATGGGGATGAGAGGGAGTACAGAGAACTGACCCAGGACTTTGTGAACTGGTGCCAGCAGAACCACCTCCAGATCAACGCGGGGAAAACCAAGGAACTGGTGGTGGATTTCCGCAGGCACAAACACTCTCAAAGCACACCCCGTGAACATCCAGGGAATGGACATTGAGATTGTGGACTCTTAAAAGTACCTGGGTGTTCACCTGAACAACAAACTGGACTGGACTGACAACACATGCTCTTTACAAAAAAGGACAGGCTGTAACTGCTATGGAGACTGAAGCCTTTTGGGGTGCAGGAGGCAGTCCTGAAGACCTTTTATGACTCTGTGGTGGCATCAGCCATCTTTTATGGTGTGGTCCGCTGGGGCAGCAGCACCTCCAATGCTGACAGGAGGAGACTCAACAGGCTGATCAGGAAGGCCAGCTCTGTTCTGGGATGCCCCCTGGACCCAGTGGAGGTAGTGGGCGACAGGAGAATGGCGGTGAAGCTATCATCCCTGTTGGAGAACACCTCCCACCCCATGCAGGACACTCTGACAGTACTGAGCAGCTCCTTCAGCGATAGGCTGCTGCACCCACAGTGTGTGAAGGAGAGATACTGCAAGGCTTTCCTTCTAGCTGCTGTAAAATTTACAACAATCCTTCCTAAATATTTGTTTTGCAGTTTCTTGCAACTTTCCTGTTCTCTGCACTGCCACTTTGCTGCTGTAACACTGTGAATTTCCCCACTATGGGACTAATAAAGGCGATCTTATCTTATGACACTGCAAAAACTGGAACAGTTACTGGCTTTGTACACAAAATCGCAGTGAGACCTGAAGTGCAGCCTGTGCAGCAAAAGTTATGCTGTCTACCCTTTGCTTAGACATTAAGTGTGTAGTGAAGTGTCCCAAGAGCTTCAAAGATAGGAGAAGGATTGTGTCATTGAATGCATCGACTCATCACCATGGGTTTCACCCAAAGTAAATGCAAGTCAGGCCAGCTCAGGATATACCCAAATCTACTTGAGCCTAACAAGGCTGTGGTTGACGACAGTCAACTACTGCCCCATATTGAGGAAATGTTCATGATCTACGAGGAGGGCAGATGTTCTCTACCATTAACCTACAGAATGCATACCATCAAGTACCCCTGCATCCTGAGAGCAGAGACCTTACTAGTATTATCAGTCATGATGGATTCTTCCAGTTCACCAAGGTCCATTTTGGTCTCACCTTGGCTCTGAATGCATTCCAGAGGATGATGTCACAGATTCTATCAGGTTTGGAGGGTGTGCAGTGTTATTTAGATGACATAATAATGTACAATGATACCTCCAGTTTGCATGAGACAAGACTTTAGGCTGTGCTACACTGAGTGAATGAAAGTGGCCTGAAATTCAATGTGGAAAAAACTGAACTTTCTTTCTTGGGCCATATTTTCGCTGCTTCAGGCATCTGTCACAACCTGGACCATGTCACTGCTGTCACTGCGACACCTCCCCTTGTGATGCCACTGCCCTACACTCCTTCCTTGGCCTCACAGGGTGGTATTCAAAATTCATCCATTTCAATGCTTCTGTTGTTGACCCTTGAAGAAGAAAATCTACATATGCAACATACATTTTCTTGGAAGGGACATTTGTCATTACACGTCTGGGGCAATCCCAACCAAATGTCGCTCCCTTCCATTCCCCTCCCCTGCTGGTCAGAGTCTCCTGATCATACTCCTTTGTCTACCCTCCCCGTCTCCGCTCCCCTGCTGACCAGAGCCTTGATCATACTACCTGAGTGTCAAGCCTTTGTCCTTTTGTTTCTTTGTCTCTGACCTTGTCTGGGAGCCATCCCTGCCCCCCTACTGAGTTCACCCTCCTGTAAGACAGTTACCTGTTGCTCATGACTAACCAATACACATCCACTATACGATCCATTCATGAACTGTCTGTGACCACACCTGGGGACAGGGTATATCTGTTCCCCGGCCCTGCATTCTGGAGCAGTTCCTGATACCAGACCCACTCTGTGTCGGTAGGCTCACAATGACCTGGAACTCCAATAAACTTACACCACCACAGCAAACTTGGAACTAGACTCGGAGTTTTCTTTTCCTCAACACCCTCTTCATGCTCTTCTGAGGAAAAATGTAGAATATAAGAGGATGCTGCACAAGAGGTTTTCACTTGTATGAAGGAACTGCCACAAAGCATTGACCCTACTCTCCCAACTCTGGTTACTACAGATGCATGTGATTATGGCATAGGTGCAGTGCTCATGCAGTTATAGGGAGACTCTGAAAACACTGCTGTTTTTGCATCCCAGTCCCTTACTGATTGTGAGGTAAGTAGTCTATCATAGAGAGAGATGCCCTTGCCTGTGTGTGGGTGGCAGAGCGTTTGCACATATACCTGTGGTGAAGGCATTTCACCCTGCGCACAGATCATAGACCACTCATAGTTCTGCTATCTACAAAAGGCTTTGGGAGAGCAGGCATGGGGATTGCACAATGGTTGGCTTGCCTCATGTGGTTAAACTATACTGTGGAATACAAACCTGGTCGTCATAATGTTGTAGCGGACTGTTTGTCGTGTCTGCCCCTGCCCTCCTCTGACCCACAAGAGTTATGTGAGGACATGATAGATCTGTATATCTGTGTCTTGCAGCTGTTACTACAGACCAGCTATCCACTACCTGCCAGGATTGCCCTGTGTTGCAGAAGGTTATGTCATATCTTAAGAAATAGTTGGCCCCGTACTGCTAAAGGCCTTGACCCAGCCCTTTTTGCCTTTTTACCGAGTCCAGACAGAGTTGGCAGAACTTCATGGTTACCTGGTTCATGGCATCCACCAAATCATCATGCCCCCGGCTCTTTGGGAACAACTCATATAGCTTGCCCATGATACTCACCAGGGTATAGTCAAGACTAAACAGAGACTTAGAGAGCGTTATTGGTGGCCTGGTTTGGACTCAGATGTGGAAGCTGTTATTAAGTAATGTACCACCTGCCCTCACCATGACAAATCTGCTGTAATTAGAGCTGCTCTCTTGCAACTAGCCCCCCTTCCCAATGCAATGGGAAAAACTTGCAATGGATATAGTGGGACCATTTCATTCTGCTCCCCCTGACTGTCATTTTGCCATCACTTTGTTGGACCATGACAGTAAATGGCCTGAAGTAGCATTTACCTCAGATGTGATATCTACTACCATCAATGTATTCTCGTTGACCGTATTCAGCTATGAAGGTTGCCTCCTTGAGCTAGTCACTGACAATGGACCTTGATTTGTCTCTGCTGAGTTTGAGGCCTTCTTAGCTGCTCAGGATATCTCACACTGCCATATCTCCATTTACTATCCTCAAAGTAATAGAGAGGTTGAGAGATGGAGCAGAGTATTAAAGGACTGTCTTCAAACAGCTGATATTGAAGGCCAGCCCTGGAAGCTCTTTTGCCCTTCCTCACCAAACTGAGCATTAAAGGTCTCACAACCCCTTGTGCATCTTCTCAGTGTGAGGCCTTGAGAGACACTGTTGCACGGAAACAAGCCAAAGTTAAACAGTACATGGATGAATGTTGTAGTGCACAGTGTAAACATTTCAGTGTGTTTCTTATGTCCGCATCAGGAAGCCTGGAATTACAAGGAAAAGCCACTTCAGGTTTACTCAGCCACTCCAGGTTGTTGCTCAGAAAGGCCCTGCAACCTACAAACTTTCTGATGGTAAAGTATGGAATGCCATACACCTGTCTCCTGCAACTCCCCTGGCCCATGATCCACACACACGCAGTACTTGTGTCCAGCCTGAGAATGTTTACATGCCCCCTCATGCCCCTCAAACACCCCCGCCTGCTTGAGCATCTCCTGTGATCCAGCAGGCACATTTAGCCACCTATTTGGCTCAGCAATTATGACACCTGAATTCTGTCTTCTCAAAGGGGCAAGTCGGTGTTATGAAAGGACTGTTATCAATGGCATTATATATGGTCTGTTATTAATGGACTGTTACACATGATTTATGGACTGTTGCACTTTATCAACTATAGGGTTATGGCCATTTCAAGTTTCTGAACTGTTTCATATGTTCAATTTAGGCTTTGGACAGCCAGCATAATTGTAAAGTGTAAGTTGGAAATTCATGAAAGGTACAACCGCATTTCTGTTTTGCTAATTAGCAGACGACAGGAAATACTGAGAGGCTAATTTTACTTTTAACTTTTGATTAAACATGGCTGGTCACCATTGAAGTATTTGACTTAGCTGTTACATTTACTATATGTTCTCAAATTTGTTAGGATTAAAATTGTTCTGAAAAGGGAGAGATGCGTACAGCCCTCTTTCCAAAAAAGATGGGTAACTGTGTAAAATGTAAATAAAAACAGAATGCGATGATTTGCAAACCACATAAACCCATATTTAATTGAAAATAGAACAAAGACAACATATCAAATGTTGAGATGCTGAAATTTTATTGTTTTATGAAAAATATATGCTCAATTTGAATTTGAGGCCAGCAACCTGTTTCAAAAAAGGTGGCACAGGGTCATGTTTACCACTGGGTTGCTACACCTTTTCTTTTAACAATACTCTGTAAATGTTTGGGAACTGAGGAGATCAGTTGCTGGAGTGAAAGTAAAATGTTTCCCCATTCTTGGCTGATATAGGATTTCAACTGTTCAACAGTTTGGGGTCTCCTTTGAGTTATTTTTAGTTTCACAATGCGCCAAATGTTTTCAATGGGTGACAGGTCTGGACTGCAGGCAGGCCAGTTTAGCAACCAGACTCCTCTACTACGCTATAGTAATATGTGCAGAATGCAGTTTGGGATTGTCTTGCTGAATTATGCAAAGCCTTCTCTGAAAAAGACGTTGTTTGGATGGCAGCATATGGTGCTCCAAAACCTATATATTTCATTCAGCATTAATGGTGCCTTCCCAGATGTGCAAGCCACATGCAATAACGTATGTTGGCTTTTGAACTGTGCGCTGATAGCAAGCTGGAAGGTCCCTCTCCCCTTTAGCACGGAGGACGCAGAGTCCATGATTTCCAAAAAGAATTAGAAATTTCGATTGCTAGACCACAGGTGAGTTTTCCATTTTGCCTCAGGCCCAGAGAAGTGGGGTGGGAGAAATGGTGAGGTTTCTGGATCATGTTTAGATATGGTTTCTTCTTTGCATTGTAGCATTACAACCTGCATTTGTGGATGCAGCGACAAACACAGACAATGGTTTTTGGAAGTGTTCCCAACCCCATGCACCACTATAGAATCATGTTTGTCTTAAATGCAGTGCTGCCCGAGGACCCGAAAATCACGGCCATCCAATATTTGTTTGCGGCCTTTTCCCTTGCATACAGAGATTTCTCCACATTCTCTGAATCTTTTATTATATTATTATGTACCGTAGATGCTGAAATTCCCAAATTCTTTGCAATTTTATGTTGAGGAACATTATGCTGAAATTGTTGCACCATTTGCCCATGCACAGAATGATGAACCTGATGAACCTCTTCAATGCACCAAGACTCTGCTTCTCTGGGAGGCTCTTTTCATACCCAGTCATCTACTGACCTGTTGCCAAATAACCTAATTAGTTGTGACGTTTCAACCAGGTGTTTTTTTTTTTGTTTTTTTTTAGCATTAAACAACTTTTCCAGTCTTTTGTTGCCCCTGTCACAACTTTTTTGAAATGTGTTACTGGCAACAAATTTAAATTGAGCATATATTTTTCAAAAACAATAACATTTCAGCAATTCAACATTTAATATGATGTCTTTGTTCTATTTCCAATTAAATAAGAGTTTACATTATTTGCAAATCATCGTATTCTGTTTTTATTTACACGGTGTCCCAACTTTTTTGGAAACGGGGTTGTATCAGCTGGTGCCTGCATAGTATAATATACCAATAGGCAGCGGTGTCAGCCTTTACTAAACTTGGCTGCATGAATGTAAATGTGCACTTGACTCTGACTGCTGACGTAAAGATGACTCCTCTGATTCAAGCCTGCTTGTTTGCTTCTTTTCTTTTTGATACCTACACAACAGTAACCATAAGCATTGCCTCCCAGACTTTGGGGTCTCTTTTGGGGCAAAAGATGAAAACTAGATGCTCATGGCTTCATCTCTTTTCCTGACAGTATACAAGACTCTCAGCTTCATTCAGGGTTTCCCAGTTATTTCCATGACCATTCTAAAAGCTTACTCCTAAAGATGCAGGTCAGTTTTCTAAACCATTTTTAAGACTGACTGATTTACTTCAAGTCCAGGACTGTACCATGATTTCTGTTACTTTATATAGTTTCTTTCGGTTGACTGTCAAAAACAACTGGCCCCATGTAAAGTGTACATTCCTACCTATTCACTTTATTACTTGTGGAGATGGAACAGCCATTGCACTACTTTGTTTTCTTGAGAATAGTTCTTATCAAAGTTATGAAGTAAAAGTAAGAAAAAAACTTACCCTCAAATAAAAACTGTAAAAAATTTAAAAAAAATATATATATACTTGTCAATAGTGGCTCACCCATATTATCTTCATACTTTATGGAACTTTTTACCCACTTTCATTACATTAAGTGTTTCATGGTAGTTTTCATGTCATCATGGTCTAAATACTGAACACATTTTTAGAGGAAACACTGAAACAGCCATAAGCAGAGCAGCACATACAGATCATGTGCATAGATGCAGATCAGAAATGTCAGAATTCCAGTCATAATGTGTAATTAGGTGGTGGTAAAGGAGTCCTGACCTTGGTTTGGATATTTGTGAGAGGGTTGTCTGCTGCTCTGGCTGGCCTGAAACTCATATCCAAACATTTGTGCCAAGCATCCATTTTTGTCCTGCGTAGGAGGACTGGACCTGAATAAATGTTTCTGCCACAGTGCCAGTGGGACGCTGGAATGGATAAACTGAGTGGACACAGGAAAAGGCACTCCCTTAGCAAGGGATTTGGAAATTGAAAACTGCATTTCCCATGATTCTTGGCAAATATCCCAGTGCATAAGCACATAATGCTTCCAGCTGGGGACAATCCTAATGGATTTTCTGGATTCTATTTAATAGCAAAGTTTACAAAATGAAACCTGTTTGACTTGTAACCACTGACTTGGTCGGAGAAGTCAGAGAAGTAATTTCGGGAATTCAAGGGTCTGGAAAAAAAGTCATGTTCATTTTGGTTGGTAGGTGACCACTGGAAAACTCCTGTGGCTTGAATGAGCACGAAACTCTCCAGATTGAATGAAATACAAAGCTTTAGAAAAAAATCTGGTGCTTTGATAAGAAGTCAAAAAGTAGCTATGTGAGTAAAACAGTAAGGAGAACATTCTACTAAAACCCTTATGTGCACTCAACTCTAAAAGTATATTTAGCAGTCTGCTCATGCAGTGGCTTTAAATCAGTCTACTTTCAGGATCTGGGTCATTTATGGGAGGGATTTGTCAACTATGGCAAACTGTTTACTTTCCATGTGCAACAGCAGAGGTTCATGGTTATTAGGGTTTTTAGAGCCATCCACCATAGCAAACTGTCTTGAAATGAAAATAGTTCAAACTGATTGCCATAACGTAAGCCTTTAGCATCGTTTCAATGAGAACACAAACACATATTTTCAATGCATTTTTTCAAAACTGTATCCTTAAAGAAAGGTACTGTATATGCAAATGTTGGTTCAGACTGTAAGTTTAATATAAAAACAAAACAAAAAACTGAATATCAACTACTTGTATTTGAAGGACATACAAATACAATGACATACAAATGTTAATGAAAACCTAACAAATATTGTACAAACCTTCAGTTACCTCAGGGCAAGGATTATAGTTTTTTTGTAAGGTTTGCTTTATATTAATTTATCCAGAGCAGGGTTTTGCTGAGGCCTATGCTCTTCTCCAGCACCACCCTGCTTCACAGTTTTTACACATTTGCATCTGGGAGCTGCACAGTGAAACCACAGTCTTCTACTGTTGGCCTCTGGTTGCTTTTCTACTTGTACAACTGGAAATTAAGTGTCTTGCTCAAGGTCACGTGGATGGTAGTTATTTGAAGGCGAGGGTAATGCTACTCCTTCACTTTCCTTTACCCGATTTTTGCAGTTAGTCCCAGCTGCTCCTCTCATTTCCAAGCTACTGCCACCCATATTTGTTTAAGCACATGTGTTTTCAGTTCTGTTTCTTGTCAGATAAATCAAGGACTGACCACCAAATGTTTCAGATCAGTTGCTGCTGTATCAGTATACATCCAATCATTTCAGATTTTCAAGTAGTGTGCAAGACTATGAGCCTTGTCAAAGCTTTAAAACCTCCAATAATGGTGAAAGGCATAGAAAGGACAGATGGGACAAAATGAGGAAAGATATCCGTGCACACATACCCCTTCACCCCATGCATTCTTTGAAGCTTAAGCATGAGGTAAAGCTAAAGCAACGAGTTATAAATTGAAGCCAGACTGCAGGAGAAGATGAAGCACAAAAGGCAGTGGTGCAGTTACCCATCATCCTGGTTTGTCCCAGGATAACCCTGAGACAACTAGATACTAGAGGATGGAGAAATGTTTTATGATTACAGTTTGTACAGAAACTCTGTTGAAACACAAGAACATCTGGAGGTGACAGGACATATTCAGTTTGAATGAGCCTGTTACTGAGGTGGTTGCAACAGTGGCAGCTCTCCAGCACCAATACTGAAAGCCTCATTGTGTGGAAGATGAATTCAATGCAGATGTCAGCTGATTAGGTAAAATGCACTCTTTACATAAGAGCCCCCTTTTCACCTCACACACATACATACTACAATGTATTCAAACACAGAAATCTAGTATGAGAACAAGAAAACAAGAACTAGACTGATACTAAATCTCTCTAAAAACCTCGTCTGCAGGACACAAGGCCTCAGCCAAGCTCAAGCCCTGCCAACCTCTGCAATAAACATATTAGTGTTCCATCTCTTTGTTTATACATGAACCATCCATGCTAGTGTTACCTTCGACAGAACAAAACCTTTCTCACAACTACCATGTTAAACTCTATTCTCTCACTTCCCCTCCATCACTTCCTCCTTCCTGGCAAGTTAAGTGTGTACTTTGCTGAACAGGTGCATTCACCAGAGTGCCGTTACTGGCAGATGTGCCAGCTTGCTAGCAAAGTTTGAAAAAACAACTGTAGAATGAGGTTGATTGGGTGTTTCCTGCATTTCTCTCACCTCACAATGAGGTGCAAATGTGGGTCAGCAGGACCCAGTGGAAGCTGGTAGGGACTGGATGTCAGCAGCTTTGGAAAAGAAGGGTGGGGTGGTCCTGTTTTCCCTGTGCTACAAACTAGGTCCATGTCTGGAATGGGACCAGTGTGTTGTACTAAAACTAAAAGAAGAGTCATATGATGTTATGCATGTCCAACAACAAGAAACACAAAACACACACACACACACACACACACACTTTAAGTTCAGTCACATAGGCAGGAAGCAGGTTACAGCAGAGCTTGATCGATTTCTTTGTTGCAATTCCTTAAAGAATTAAAGAAAAAATAATTCAAGTGAAAGAATTTAACATATACCCCAGTTTTGACATTTACACCAATATAGATAGTTGTGATAAGCTATTAGCCTCTGATGCAAAGTAGTGCTGTATAACTTGAATGATTTCAGTTATCCATATTTACTGTTGCTGAAAGGACACTCACATTAAATCTTCCCAGACCTCAGTTGACTATGCAAGATTACTTACAACAAATAATCACAATTACAGAAACCTGTGCCAGTAAAGCACTCCCACTCCCTACCTGCTTAAATGTTAAGTTTGAAAATGGGATACTTTTACATTATGTTGCTAGCTCTGCAAAGAAATCAATTTCCAGATTGCAGATTAGACAGACCTTGACTTAATATGTTGCTTGAGCAGTCACACTTCAATCACATGGGGTGACTTTAGGAGGATGAGCAAATCACAGTTCAAATGCCTTCACTTTAAGTCTTGTTTAACCAGTGTTATTTTGTGATTATTATTTTTCATGGTTTACAGTGCAATCAGTCACAAAAAAGTGAAGGATTACTTCATTTTTAAGTGTTGTCTATTCATTAGTAGGGAGAGCTGTTTAATATCTTTTGTCCTTGTAGCTGCTAAATATTCTCATAAAGCCATAAAGTCATCAAAGTGTGTCATTTAGATTTTCTGGAGGAAGATTAATCATATAGATTAATTGACAAAATGATAAAACAGTCCCTAGATTAGTCAATCGAAAATAGTCGTCAGTGACAGCCCTATTGAACATGTAACACGTAACACATAACGTTACAATATAAACAGGCCTACCAACCTAAATAAGTGACAAAACATTACAGGGTAAAAATATCTAAATTCGTAGAATGTTTTAGTAATCATGTTACATCACCATCTTTGGATGCAGATGTTTCTGGACAATAATCATGTCATAAACAGATGGAATGAATGGACATTTCCAATTAACGGTCATGGTGGTGGGCAGAGGATGTCAACCAGACTGCAGAAATAGCTTCAATTTTCCCACAGTGTGTTATTAAGTGACTTTGATCACATCATGTGTCAGGAAAAAATCCTGGCATTGTAAAAAAGCCTTCCAAAGCACTTCAGTGGGGGGAAAAAAGTTGTGAAATAGGTTTTCCATGTGTGCTCCAGTTTCTCAGCAGGGACTTTTTCCAAAGAGCGTCAATATAAGTAGACTGAAACACTTTTGGCCCTTAGGATTAACCATGTGTGGGCATTTGTTAAGTCCCATGGTTTACTGCAGTTAAGACTTAATCAATGTCCAATTTGCCACTTGTTTGGTTACCCCAGTGATAAAGTGTGACGCTTTTCAATATGATCTGTTAAACCATGTAATTTCCTGTCTCCAGTCAATGACACAATAGCGCTGATGTCACTGAATGCTTTGCTGTGGTTAACCAAGCTGCCAAGTACAGAAACCCTACTAATGAATGAAGTCAAATATGAAAAAAGACTCAAATTGAGACCAAACCATGCCATGTGACAAATTCCCAAAGGCAAATCATTTCTTAAGATACACAAAAGCAGGACTTGTTCAACTGAAAATGTTGCTGCACATGCAATCCATAGCTTGACACAGCACAGTGACACATTTACTCGCTACAATGTGTCTCCCCTTCGGGCTAAAAAACATTTGGTTTGGAAAAATTCAGCACGCCCACATTTATTCCAGATACAAAGCTGCTGGTCTGCTGCCACCAACATGGTAATGACTTGCGGTGGGTAAGACATGCTTTGAGAAGATGGTAAGTTCAAACAACTAATATCTTTCCCAACCTCCAGTGATACCTAATAGATAGGAGTGCATTTACACTTGAATACACTATTGACTGCTTTTGAAGATTGGGCTGCTGAGGTGCATATTTGTCTGTCAATGTACTGGGGGATGGTGGTTGTCTAATTCCAAATGAGAAGAGGGGGAAATTAATTCCAAATGGGACCTAGACTGCACAGGATATCACAACACGGCTTGTGTGTATACAACATATCCACCGTATGAACACATTTCCACAGACTTCTGTGCTCTAAGTACAAAACAGAAACCAGACAAACACGACCCATGCTGTGAATTTTTTAGCATGTGCATGATGCAACACAAGTCTATGGTTGTGTTAGATGTTAACTTGTGGCAAAGGGAATGTCTGTTTTGGGGGAAGACAAGGGAGGAGAGGAGGAAGGGGCAAGGGAGGAGGTCGCTCTCCAATGTCAACACAGATGGAAACCATTTGTGTCTCAACAAGAGGACTAGTCCACATTCTGCTAAAACAGTAGTGCCATGGAGCCTCAGCAGCCCTTAGGATGCAACTGATGATGTGACTGGAATACGGAATGAAAAGCAACTGATGTTAAAGCATTAGCACTGGAACAATTATCAGAAAAGCCAAACATTTGCTTGCTTCTAAAATGTAAGGATTGGCTGCTTTTATCCGGTCTGTATCTTTACAAAGTGAATACCTTAGAACAATTTAAAAACATCATCTTGGGCTCATGGAACTTGTTATGGCACTTTTTGATTATTTTTGGACTTTTTAATGACTTGAATAATTTAATCTAAACATATCCAGATATAAGAATAACCACTGGTTGCGCTCCCAAATACCTTGCCTGTTGACAAGGCACTACCTAACATGTTGATGGATGGTTTTCAATCTATTGAAAACTGAGTTAAACTTTGTTACATCTTGCCCAGAATTGTACATTCCTTCACATACCTGAGTCCAAGAGTTCTGTCTGCAAGGCACCCAATTAAAAGTGGTTTCAAGACTGAGGTACACATAAAACAAAGCAGGTCATATAACATGTCATCCAACCAAGTCGTAATGGCCAAAACTCCAGCCATCATAGAGAGGGGTATGACATGATTAAGTGTAATAAGAGGGGGATAACACTGCACTACTTCAGTTTTCCTCAAGGGCATTCATGGTGTTACAGGTTACAGCTAGTCTCCTTTTTCCTACTGTCTGTCTACTCCATATCCTTGTTGGGAAGCCCTGAATTTACATTTTACTTTTCAGGACTTTTGTTCAAACTACTTAACATCTTGACAGAAAATTTTCAAGTGGCTGAGACAACAGGCACAAATGTATTTCATAGCAAAGATAAAAGAACATTATTAGTGTAGCATAAATCTTGGATATGAATTGAGACAGAGAGAGAAAGAGAGATTCTTGTTGTCCTACAAGACTTACCTACAGTTGGCTTTTGTCACACTTAGTGTTGTGATCTTATTAGAGCCAGACCTTGTTTATTGTGTGAGTAACTGCATGTGTGTATGTTTGTGTGGCATGTAACATGTTGCACTGACTCTCTTTCTTAGATCACTAAGGAGAATTTCTGAGGTAAGGGCTGTGGAGAAAATCAAACTGACACGAAAAGATCCTTTTTCTCTCTGAGTGTACACAGTGTACATGTCTGGGCAAATACACCACTTTTACTGATTTATCCTCTTGCACATGCACATACACTCAACCCTACACCCATGACTGGATCATGAGGGCCTTTTTTATAACAACACCAGGAGGCCACTTTTACTGCTGTTTAGAGGATCGCCATCATCATCATAATTTAAAATCCATCAATACTATCTTATCATAAGAAGATGATACATTGCAAAAGAATCTTATTAGTGGTAAAATAATACAGCACATTTGTCAGTTGATTGGTCGATTAACAGAATCCTCATTGATTAATTACTGGAACCTTTAATCAAGCAAAAATGTCAAACATTTGCTGGTTCAAATGTAAGGATTTGCTACTGTTCCCTGTTTTATATCATTATGAATTGAATATACTTGTTTATTGGACTGTTGGTTGGACAAAACAAATCGTGAAGACATCACATTGGGTTATGAGCAGATATCTATATATGTATTTTTATTTACAATGAGAGGAACACTTGTTGTGTTACAGAGTGAACATGTTTCTTTATGAGAGTGTACTTTGGGTAGTTTATTGCATTGCAGTTGATGTTATCCAAATTTAACTTGCAGACTTTTATTCTAGCTAATGTTTAATTTAATATCACAATAATAGTGACCAAAATTATCACTATTATTAGCAATATTGTGGTATTGTTAAAATGTGCTGAAAATGTTCAAAAAGTAATAACTTTCACCACGTTTCATAACAGAAACGACATATAAATAATTACAGCAGCACTTTCTGTTTGCATTTAAACTTTAAAATAATAACACTGCCAACACATGGCAAGGGACCAGTAGCAGTACTGGGTTGGCCTGCTGAATGCCACCTCTGTTAACAAGAGAATAGCAAATGTATTATCAATACTGTTATTTTCCAAGCTGTAACGTTTTTTCAGAGCACAGACACTGTGAACAGACCTCTAACCTAATTAGCGAGGTGCTGTTAAACCAGAAACACTGCAGCCACACTGTTCTTGGGGATGAAAGAGTGAGCTGTTTAAAAACACACAATCACTGACAGGAACAGCAACTTGACTATGAGTTGCGAAGTGATGCAATTTTATTCAGTTTGCTTGGCAGCTAGCAGCTCACTGTTTGCCTGTGTCTGTGCCCTCTAAGTGCATGTGATGATGTTACTTGTTGTGTGTCCTCTCCGAACGGACACAAACTTTTCTGGCAGTGTAAAAGGAGTCAATCACATTTTTAGCGGGTTTACCTGCATTTAAAAACCCTCTTAGACTACAAATTTTGGTGTAAAAAGGGTATTCAAAGGCTGAAAAATATCCAGAGGAGCGCTTCTGCCTTCCACCATATTTTGACTGACACTAAACAAACCCACATTACTTTAACCACAGTAATTAACCACTGTGATCAACCACAGTTATAGTTATAATTAAAATTTAAACAGTAATCATAATAATAATTGTTGCATTTAACATTATGGCTTGCTTTGGGTCAAGACACGCATTTGCCTTTAAATTTTTTCTCTGTATTAGACTTCAGTTGTGTTTTGCAGGGACTTCTTATTGACCACACTCACACACACAGCAAGGCATTAGGGTGGTTCAAAGCAGACCAGTTTTAGCTTCAAAACAAAAATGAACCCAATGACTATGTATTTGATTAGGGGATATCAAATCCATATACTATACAGTAAGTCTTATTTTACCTGTGTTATTTAGTATAGTGTACAGTGTGATCATTTGTACAAACGCAAAGGATTACCTTAGGACATAGAGGTGATCTCATCATGTCAGTGAGCATTTATTTATCAAGTTACTTCCTTACACTTCTCAAGGAGTTGGCTTTACCTGTACATGCAAGGGTGGCTGTGATGGGGAGGCAAATTTTAATATTGTTCATATCATTGCCTTTTATGATATCAATATTAGATAATGATATGATAACATCATTCAGCCCTAAGCTACATAGCAATTTACTACACATCATCTTTTTGTTTCTTTTAGCTAATGCTCAGGCTAACAAGAGTCACATGTAACTGTGAACATTTCAGAGCTTGTCAGGAGGTACAGGGAATCCATGACAAGGTTGACAGAAAAATTTCACATTGCACAAACACATCATGGAGGTACATATAATTTGACTACTTCCCCCTTCGTACATACCACACAAGCTGAATATTGTGTGAATGACAACCTCCATTTGTCCATGTTATTTACATGTTTGAGTAATGTATAACTGCAATAATACTGTCACTTTACTAAACATTTACAATTAACTGTAAATCCACTGAGCTACTCTTGAGTAATTATTCCTTATATAACAGTGAGTAATCAAAATGGCTGCCGCAGGCTTTGGGGTTGACAGAGTACTGATGTAGCTTCTTAAGCCGCAGGCTCTCAGTCTAGCAGTAAGCACTGGTTTGGCTCGGCTATGAGCCTTGATGGGTCACAGACAGACCGTGGCCAAGACCCTCTCTTCCTCCTACATACTGTCACATTCTTCCACGACATCTCTTTCCTCTATTTCTGCACTTATTCACCCACAATAACTCACTCAACTGATGCTTTATAAAATACTCTATTCTGTAACTACATTTGAAATATCAAGACCTGACAAAACATAGTTTGAGTGTTTCATCTGCACTAGATCATGTTCTTTTTTGTTTCTTCTACTCCCTACCCTGTTTATCCATTTATCATTTGTACTCTCCTCCCCTTTTTCCTCTTTTTCTCACCCATCTATCTATTTTCAAGCAGGCTAAAATTTATGCAACTTAAAAGAATGGAGGGTGGAGAGAGGGATCAGAAGAGATTTTTCTCTCTGTCTGGACAGCTTGTCCAGAGGTCAGTTTGGAAATGTGATTAATGGTAATTTCAGAGCAGAGAGACAGCAAGAGAGAGACAGAGAGCTGGAAGAAAATAAAAGATACTAACTGCGTTCCAAATATATTTATGAGAACTGTACTTTACTACTTTAATTAGAGGGGTTGTTTAGAACCTGTGTGATTTTCTGACCACTTGCATTCCTGCCCTTGTTTTCATGTCCCTTGATGTTAGTCTTTACTTTGATTGGTACAATGTTATCATAATCAGTTATAAGGATTATTGGGCAAACCACTAATACAGGCCCTAGGCTGTGACACTGAATTTTCCTTAATTTTGATCTAATGCTGTTTTTAGTGTAGATATTCTATCTATCTATCTATCTATCTAACTTGATGCTGACATTGATACAAAGTCAGAGTTACAGTAGTCCAAAAATGTTACATGGTCTACACATAACACATCGGCCTGAATAAAATGGTGCAGAAATGGGCAAAATTTTGATTTAAATCAAGATTAACACTCAGACAGATACTCAGCTTTTGGTACCTTTGGTCACATTTATTAATAACCCGTGAGACACAGCTTTATTAAAGGAAAACATCTAACAGAACTGGGCTTTCAGTTGCAAGAGCACTGCTATGCATTTTATCTTCTAACACCTCAAAAGCTGGTCAGATTGCAGGAAAATTAGCCAAAAAGATAGGAGGAGAGGAGGAAGACAAAAAGAAGAGACAGGGAGACATCAATCCTGCTCAGTCCTGCTCGCTCACTCCTCTCTCATCTAGTTTTCTGAGAAAACCTGGGCTGTGATTTCCAGACACACACTGGGGTCACTGGAGGAGGCTAAGGCTGTGGACTGGTTCTAATTACAAACTGCACTGTAAGGCCTTATGCATCAGGGTGTGTGCATGTATGTGTGTGTATAAGAAAATGTAGAACAAGGAGCTGTGGCTTATTGGCGAGAGGGCTTTGCAAGCCATCATGGCCACCTGCTTTCCATCAGAGGCATCTGCTCCGACACTAACGACACACAAACTCCCTGTTACTCCTCATGCTGGGTCTCTTTACACATGCATGTTCCTCATATTACTCCCACTATCACTTATACACACACACAATTGCAACAATTGAGACGTTACAGTTCTCACTGAGTGTCAGATTCATGAAAAGCTCCGTGTGAGACAGGAAAACATACTGAATCCATGACTAGCCTTCCCACTGCTTTACAAGTGACTGTAAAAAACAGTTATTACATGGCTACCACATCCCACTGAATTACTAAATCTGACTAACATGTGACTAGATAGCATTTCAGTGCACTTTAATTTGACTTAATAACATTAAATCTTTGCTCTTTTTTTAACCATATTCTTTGATGAGTTTTTGATTGAAATCAATGCTGAGTTATGACACAGGGTATCTAAGGCCCTGTTCAGACCTGGTGCTAACATTCATTCTGAGTGATCCGATGACAAGTGGTCAGCTCAAAGTTCATCTGTTCACACCTGGCTTTAAAATGCATCTCCACATGCATCTCCAGTGACCACTTGTGATCAGATCGCTCTCTCTCTCTTATTTGAAGCAGGGAAGTGAGATCTGATCACAAGTGGTCACTCGAGGTGCATGTGGAGACGCATCTTAAAACCAGGTGTGAAAAGATGTACTTAGAACTGACCACTTGTGATCGGATCACTGAAGATGCACGTTAATACCAAGTGTGTTTCCAAGTTCTGATGTTTACTAAACAATGTGAATATGTTAAGCAAAAATCACATCCAGAATCATATCACCTGAAAATGACTTGAATTACTTTGCTCTAATCAGAATTTGTCAGTGTTGCCATCACAATATGTAAAGTTTATGTCGTTCGCATAAGAGTTATCACAACAGCCTGGCCAAGCCAGAGTTAGAAAAGGTACAAGACACAGCACTGCAATCACAGTGACACTGAGTTGGCTGCTACATTTACTAGTGAGGGACATCACTAAAGCTTCTGTGAAGACTATCTTTATGTGTCATTCATTCACAATTCTTTCTCTCTCTGCTTCTCCACTTTTCCGGTTGCACACTTTTGGTATAAAGATGACATATGGACAAGAAAGATGATGCTACTCCCTGCTCCCAGGTTCCATGGAGGATCCAGTGTTGTCTGAATTGATTGGAACTCCTCATCATATACAGGATATACTGTAAGGTTAAAGCTCTTGAGGTGAGGTTGAGATATTAGTCTTACCAGCCAGGGATGAGGGATCTCAGGGAGGGGCATCTGAGGTGGGGCCGGTAAACCACTGTGGATCTCTGACTTGAATGAAGGTTCTGGGGATGAGGACAAAGTGACAGAAATTGAAGGAAAGTTCTTTACTATACATATAGAGTGGACATGAGGAGGAGGGAACTTTGCAATATTACGTGTTAAATTTCAGTAGCTGCATTTGGAAAAAAATGCCTGCATTGGGCAAGGCAACTCGTTTCCCAGTACCAGCGGTGCTGGGAGCCCTATTGTAATTGTACAGATTTGTATTCTCTTATTTCTTCTCTTTTTTTATTTTTCTGCCACTAAAAGTGGTTGCACAACCTAAACCATTGAAGGTAGGGTGGTGCTTTTCGCACGGTAGGTACAGGTACAATTTAGCTATTTTAAGAATTGCGCATGTTATTGATGAACAAAATTTTATAGCTAGCTATCAAAATACGAATTGTTACATATCTTGCCCAAACAAAGTCCTATTTGCACCAAATCTTAGATATGTGATTGGCACGGGACTGTGAGGATATAGACCTAATTTGGCGAACCTTGGCCACTAGGAGCGCTACAAATGTGGAAAGTTTATAACTCATAAATGGCTGCACCGATTTCTACGAAATTTGGTGGGTAGGTTCTAAGACCAGTCCTGAGCCCATGCACCAAAGGGGGTTATGATTGGTCAAAGTGGGTGGGGCTTATTACAGGACAAAGTACAAACTATTTAATTCACCTGAAATATTATTCTGAGGGCCATGAAATTCATACAGCACCTGTAGACCGATACAGAGACCTTACATAAAAAAATACATCTCTGAGCCACCAGGGGCACCATAATCAAGGTAACAAGTCATAACATATGCAAAAGATACTTTTTCAAACTCCTCCCACAGTTTAAGCATGATATGCCTTAAAATTTGCACGTAACATCTCCACGTGCCTGATTAAAAGTTATCAAGAGAATTTTTTTTTTTGCACTATAAAAAATTCCCAAAGTATGAGCAAACAAAATGTTTTACCAACCTAAAAAACACATTTTGTCGCAAATCTTTGTCAAAGAAAATCAACATCAAACTTTATATAGGTCATTCACAGTCTCTCTTTCAAACTTGGCACAAATTGGACAATAGGGGGTGACAAAAATTACGAACATTTACATGTTGTAACAGTTGCTTAGATTTCTACAAAAATGTGTATGCATGATGTAGGATGATTCCTGGGTGCAGGCATAAAGTTTGGTGATGATTTGTCAAAGTGGGCAGGACTTATTCCAACAATTCCAATTCATACCATGTTTTTTTTTTTTTTTTTTAAAGGAGAATGACTAAGAAGATCTTATTAACCACAAACTTAGCTATCGGAGTTAAAAACACTGTGGTGCCACTGTTGACTTTAGTTTGAGTGACAAGAATACAACAGTGGATAGCTGAAATGGTTTGGTGCAGAAATACAGATGCATGTGGTAAAGATGAATCAACCTATGTCCCTTATCTGTGGTATGGACATACAGTATATAGACAACAAGTGCATCTTTTTTTTTTTCTTTCAAACATTTCTTTAGCGAATTTTAAATTGTATGTTTAAACACAAGAACAGCACAGACGTAGAACAAGAAGGCACATAAATACAACATATATGAAAAAATAAACAATAATTAATTCAATGAAAAACAATCACAAATAATAATAGAAAATGAATAATAACAACTTAATAAGATAATAATAATAATATAAACAAACAAAGAAACAAAAAATACATACCAAATAGTTCAGTTCATTGTTCCATCCTTCAACTACAATATTATTATCATTCAGGAAGTTACAATAGATGTTTCAAATGTCCCAGAACCCCTCAAGTTTGTTCCTGTGATGTAACTTATCTTATCTATGGCAAAGTAAAAGGTCATTCCCTTCAGCCATTGTGAAATTGTGAAGTTGTCCGTTTCTTCCATGAGAAGGCTATACAATGCATATGTTGCATATGTTGATTTAAGACCTGACATTTTTAGAAGTCACAAAACCATTTGGGTAAATATTCAATATACACAATTTAGGGGAACCTCCTTGCCTATGATCTGACTAGACAGGTCCAGCACCCTCTTCCAAAAACAGATTATCTGGGGGCATTTCAACATACAATAATACAAAGAACCTTTACAACTATTGGCATTTAGTGCAGGTATCAGGGATGTTTGGGTTAAAGTGATGCAACTTAGATGGACAAATGTACTGTCTGGATAACAATTTGTATTGTAGTAGTGTGTGTTCACCATCTTAGTTTGAGCTTAAGAACATTCTTTTCACCATTTTTTTCTCAGATAAATTATCCTGCAATTCTGTTCACCAAGCTTGCAATATACTGTGTTAAGACTCTTTGCAATTACTCACAAATAAGTTGTATAATACAGATACCTGTCCGCTAGAGTTAAAACGTTGGCTGGATAAAGGGGGTAGTTTTAAACTTTTATTCTGCCTGGCCAGCATAAAACGGTGTAATTGGAGATATTTAAAGAAGTGTTTTGTTGGGATACCATATTTACCCTTGAGTTCAGTCAGACACCTGAACTTAAATCCCGGGTCTGCTCTACCCGGGCAGAAATTATCATTACTGAAGATTGGAGTAAATTGAGTTAAGCTTTTTTTGCCTTTATTGACAGGACAGTCCTTCACAAAATAATGCATTCCTGCTTTTATTTGGGCTGCCCAGTGGTACCATAAAATATGTGGTAATTGTAATCCACCTCTATTATATGGAAGATATAGTAGGGAAAGCCTAAGCCTAGACTGGTTATTGTTACAGATGAAGTCAGTAAACCTTTTTTAGTAAAAAAAAAGAAAGAGGACAGATGAGAAAGTGGAATAGATTGAAAAAGGTACAGGAACATAGGCAAGACTCACATTTTTATAATACTGATACGCCCAATCATTGATATCGGTAATTTTGTCCACCTATTTATAAAATGAGTAACCTTTTCTGTAAGAGGTTTGTAATTATTCTTTGTTGTTAATATGTTATCATAATTTAATTTTAATTTAATTTTAATTTTTAACATTTCATTTTACCTTTAATTTTACTCTCACTATTTATGTTACTGTTTTGCACCAAACACCAGCACAAATTCCTTGTATGTGGAAACATACTTGGCAATAAAACTGATTCTGATTCTGATTCTGATTAGTTGAAACAATTTTATCAATAGTTGGGGTAACCTCAACTCCCAAATAGGTGAAACCCTCTACTGAAATTGTAAAAGGGGTGTGAACTGCAGGGAAATTCCTCTCATCCTCATTCAGAAATAGTATCTCAGATTTGGTAGCGTTTACTTTGTAACCTGAAAAGATGCCGAAAGAGCTCATCACATCAAGTAAAGCAGGTGAAGTATGTTTCAGGTTGGAGCAGAACAGAATTATATCATCGGTGTTAAGAGCTATACAATGTTCTATATCTCCTACTTTTATTCCTGCTATATTGGCATTCATACGAATTGTCATGGCAAGTGGTTCAATGGCAAGGGTTAACAACAGGGAAGAGAGAGGACAACCCTGTCTCATTCCCTGATGGAGTTCAAAGGGGGCTGAAGAGAGACCATTAGTAAGAATTACAGCCTGTGGGTTATAGCGTAAAGGAGCCGGATCCAACTGAGAAATTTCCCTTTTATACCAAACATTTGTAAAACATCAAATAAATACTGTCACTCTACTCTGTCAAAGGCCTTCTTGGCATCTAATGACAAAATAGCGTTGTACTCTTAAAATATTGTGGAAACCTTGTCTTCCATTGACAAATCCATTCTGATCAGGATGGACCATTTTTTATCAAAAAGTGCTTCTAGCCTTCTAGCTAATACCATACAAAGAATTTTTAGATCATTATTAATAAGTGGTATTAATTTAGCTTGGAACACCTTTTCAATTAGGATTCCATCTAGCCCAGGGGTTTTCCCTCACCTCATACAAGTTCAGACAGTTCCCCAGTCTCTAGGTCAAGCTCTAGAGAGGTCAGAGATTCTTCATTTAGGGCTGTAAAGTTTAACATGTCCAGAAATTCTTTTTGTTTTTCCAGGGATGAGGCTGAATAATCTGAACTATATAAGTTATAGTAGAAGCCAAGGAAAGCTCCATTGATTTCTTTGGGGTCAGAAGTTACCACTCCCTTATCTGTCTGTTGGGACTCAGATCATTCAGGGTGTGGGAGACCACATGTTCTTTTGTCCTACAGATAAAGGAAGGGTCCTGTGAACATCATTCCCCACAATCCTCCACTTTTCATACCAGATGAGTATCTCTCATATAGACCCTTACTGACCAGTTAGTGTTGGCCACTGTGTGACATGTGACCCAAGGTGTCTCCAAACAATAAAACCAGCTATGCCCCTTTGTTCTCTCTCTTCTCTCTGACCCTCACCATGGGAGCAACAAGGCTTCCAGACCCAGGTCAGCACAACTGCTACCTGGAAGCTCTTCTCCTCTTGGGCCTCCTTCCTACCTGCTACCTGGACCAGCAGCTCTCCTCCAGGTCTGCTCACAGCAGACTGCTCCACTCCACTTTTTTTTAACAGCAGCAACAAATTGCCTGCTTACCGTACCCAGAGTGAACAAGTTTACCTTGAACAGGAGCAACAGCAGAGTTAGTGTGGAACAACTAAACAAAGGAGCGACCAGCAGTCTCCTCTGCAACACCAAAGCCACATAGCCAGACAGGACTTCACTCCACCAGGACGTCACACAAATTCTCTGGACTTTGTGAAGACAACGCTGGAAAGGACCTTCTCTCTTTTTGTTCTAAGGACTGAGTAAAGTTAACAGGGAGAAACATTAACTACCACAGCGTAGCACAACATGGCTAAGCACATGATTGTTAACTTTGCTGATGTACATGTACAGATCTAGTTCATGTATCTGAGCTTTGTTGTTGTTATCTGTATGTTACTGTTAGCCACACTGTTAACTGACACTTGTATGTCCACACACATGCATGTAGCTAACCACCTTTTTAACCAGGCACTCTTTGACTACCTGAACTGGCTTTGAATAAAGAAACTCACACTCTCCCTCCCCCACATGCCATGTGGTCCTAGCAGCCATCTTTGGACCTGCCACCTTGAGTAGTTTCTCTGTTTACTGCCATCTTATGGTAGCTTTGTTAAGGTCATGTGGTCACAGCAACCTTTTTTTTTTAAATTGTTTTTTGCCTTTATTATAGATCAGTGGAGACCGACAGGAAAGGGGGTAGAGAGAGGGGCATGACATGCAGGAAAGAGTCGGACTGGTCAGGAGTCGAACAGGTGACTGCCTGCTAGGAACGTCTTGCGCTCAACATGGTATGCGCCCCAACCACTCGACTACTGGGCCGCCCCACACAGCAACCGTTTGATTCGGCACACACACACACACACACACACACACACACACACACACACACACACACACACACACACACACACACACACACACACACACACCTGTATATAGTAGATTTGACATGTTATTTACAACCCTGTAAATAAATGTCTTTTAAGTATATCCACTGGTGTCTTTAATGTTGCACAAGGAAGAATCTTGCCAGCCTCTTCTCAGTAGAACTTACATCCTTCAACTTTACTTACTCTTGATGTGGTAACTTTTGTCGTAAATATGAATTTTATTATTAATCAAGGTTCCAAATCAACAGTAATCAGTTTTTAGACTGCACAATATTGGCTATCTTTTGCCATTAAGGCTGGTGCCCCCAAGGATAACAAATTAATTTTGAAATGATTATTTATAATTTCATTAATTATAATTAATAATTTAATAATAATAATATTTTATTGTTTTTTGACAGCCAATAATTGATAACTACTGAAACACAACACTGTCTGAATTGAGTTTATTGTCCTTTCAGCCTCTAATCATTTAATAGCTAAACTAGGATTTTACTAGCTTTTTCACCCTGCTCATAGTTAGATTTTCCTCAAACTTTTAGTTGCCTTATTAATAGACAAAATATTATATTAAGCTTGTAGTTTGTTTAATTCTAAAAATAACTGGTAAAAAAACTGTTTCGATTTCCTTTATCCTTTTTTCAAGCTGTTCCATTTCCAATCTAGAGGATTTATGCTTAAAACTTGTATAGCTTATCATCTGGTCTCTTAAGAAAGTTTTAAGGGCTTCCCAACATATAGCAGCAGATGTCTGGTTAGTATTATTTTCAAAATAATAATCAATTTGTGCACCAATAAATTCTATGAATTGAGGGTCCCTGAGCCAGATTGAGTGAAGATGCCATCTTATGGGGTGATACAAAGAGTGAGGCATGTTCAAGGCCAATGAAACTGAAGCAGGGTCCGAAACTATTATGCTATCATACCAACAATGTGTAATTGTACATGCGAAAGTAGCAGAGACTAAACAGTAGTCCATTGTGGTGAATGTCTGACAAGTACTAGAATAACACGAGAAGGTTAGTCTGTCAGGATGTTCTCCTCTCCACGCACTGACTAAATGAAATTCTTCAATACAATAGAGGCGCTCCTTTCGAATCTGAGGATGAGAGGTATCTATCCCACTGGATTTGTCTATTTCAGGTTAGAGTGTGCAATTGAAATCTCCACCAATGACAGAACTACCAGGCAACACAGCTAGAGATAAGAATAAGTTCCCAAAAAAGGATGGGTTATCATCATTAGTTTCATAAACACTGACCAAATTTAATCTAACTGAAAGACTCTCAAATTGAATTATAAGGTATCTGCCAAATCTATCTTCCTTAACGTCAATAAGGTGAAAGGGTACAGAGTTATGTATCAAAGTATTTACCCCCTGTGAATGTGAGCTGAAAGAAGCTGAAAACACTCATCCCAGCCATCTTCTCCTAACTCTAACTGTATCCTCAGGGTCAAATGGGTCTCCTGCAGGAATACTATTTTGGCTTTTAATTGCCTTATCCCATTTATTACCTGCTTTAACTTGACAAGTTTGATTAATCCTCTTACATTCGAGGAGGTAAATTGAAGTTAGATGATGCATTTCACCCAACACAATTGGTGATGCATCGCAGATTTATCTTTGTTTTAATTCATCAAAAGTAGCCTCCCTGTACGCCTACCTTTGCTTTAACCGTGTCTTATAACGTGGCTTGTCCGTGACTATCACGTAGCCTAGGCTCCTCTTTATTACAGTGGAGCTTTATTACAGTGGTCCGCATGTAGCCTTTACGAAAAAAGTATTACCCAGTATAGACGCCCCTGCTGGCTCAGCTGTTGTCACTGGTGAACGTGAGACCTGCTGAGTTTCTTACAGACAATACGTTATTCAAATCGTAATGAAACAAATCCTTATTGGAAGGAAGAAAACAATGCCTCATGTCATCTAGTGAAAACACACATCCTTGTTTGGCATGGATCCATTCAGGTGTTCTAAGCTTGCAAGACCCTCTTCTAGTTTCTTCTTTGTCAGTTTACCCTAAACTAGAATATCAATAAAATGCTGCAATAATTTCTATATTTTGACAAGTGCAGCTTACGTGTTCATGACAAGATTTTGTCCAAAAAATATGTGTGCTATAGGCTAGCTTACCTCATATTAAGAAAATACCCTGCAAGTAATGTTGCAATGGCCTACTAATGATTTAATCCAACGAGATACATTCTAGCAAGACAGAAATACACTTTAACTGAAGAGACATAGGTTTTATCAGAGGAGAAACATTCCAGTGGGAATACAGCTCTGAAGAAGACAGAAGTTGGACATTGCAGACCAGAACTGTTGCGGACAAGGTAAGTTGCAGCTGTTTTAATCCGTATAGCCTTGTCGGCCTCTGAGGGAGAGTTTAGGGGAATGACCGGCTAGACACAGCTGTGTATGTTATGACTTCAAAACAACAAATGTTTGATTGCACGACATGTCAAATCACGCGGGAACAGGTTTATAGCTTAAGTTCACCATCATCGTGCATGCATTTTACAGACATGACAAATTATTTTAAGAGAATACGGCGTGAGGAGACGGACCCCCCATCCCATCGCCCCATCGCCTGGTTACCACCACAAGTATATTCCAGATCTGTGGGAAGCACTTCCATGTCTACATGCCTAAATGCATTGAGTTGCTGCCATTTGACTGGCTGATTAGATATTTGCGTTAACCAGCAGTGGCACAGGTGTACCTAATAAAGTGGCTGGTGAATGTCACATCTTAATGCTACCATACATAAGAATGATCCCACTGAGATTACTGGCATCATATTGGTACGCTGTATCAGAATTGGTATGAAGGACAAATAAGTTGGATCAGTGCATTACAACTTCATAAATGTGTTAACTTATCACACATATTTGAACATCCATAAACTTCTGTTATGTTTTATTTGTTTCTTCATCTTTACAATCTGCAACGTTCTGGGGGTCATTTATATCTTCAATCATTTCCAGGGTTTGCAGTGTTTATACTTTCTTCAAACTTGGCACAAACATGCATTTGAACTCAAAGATGAAGTGTTTAGATTTTGGTGGTCAAAGGTCAAGGTCAATGTGACCTCACAACATGGAGTGTTGACCTTGTGAACACAATGTCTTGGGAACTCCTCAAGGGAATTTGGCGCAAACATTCACTTAGATGCAAGGATGAACTGGGTCAAAGGTCAAGGTCACAGTGTTCACAGTGCACAGCATGTTCTCCTCATGTCTGCATGGGTCCCCTCCAGGTACTCCAAAAACCTGCTTATTAGATTAAGTGGCAATCCTAAATGTGTGAATGTGAGTTTGACTGGTTGTTTGTCTCTATATGTCAGCCCTGTGACAGACTGGCGATATATATATATATATATTTAAATTAGAGATTTTCCAACCTTGTGTATTCTAAGATTTCCTTTTTAATGCCATTTTTGTTTTTTGTTTTGGTTAGCCTCTATATGGCTGCCTGTTTATGTAATACTGTTCCATGTATCAGAGAACCTTTGCAGAAACAAATGAGATAAAACCAGAACTTTATTTTTATTTTTTTCGGTTTCCTTTCTTTTCTTGCAAAGAAAAGGGATACTTCCTACCTAACCGACCTAGCTGGACAACCAGGGCCAATTGATATGCCAGCTGTTTGTGTGAAGGAGAAGAAATGTAACTCTATCTCCAACAGAATTGATAGTCCTTTCTTCCCCTAGCCCCTCTGTTGACAACTGACCAGGGATCCTGTAGCAGTTCTCCGTTCAGATTTTCTCTGAAATCTGTTCTATTCTCTCAAGTGCGGGCACAGCCTTGGCCAATGTCTTTAAAGCCTTGACTCCAGAGTCTAGAAAAATCCTGATCTCTGCTGGGAATGGAGATTGGGCTTTGATGTGTTTCTCACACAAATTGTTAAATCACCTGTTGAACCTCATTACATTTTCTCTGGACTTCTGAAGAGTAATCTTAATCAAAATACACTCTCTACCCCTCGTAAATTATCTGCTGTTGTTTCCAAGTCTGCTGCAACACAACATCTTTCGTGTAATAGTCTAAATAGCTGACTATGATAGATCGTGTTATGGCTCCACTCTGAGTTTGTCCACAAGGGACCTTTGTGCTCTCTCCATGTGGATAGAGATTTCTTTAAGAGTTAAGTCACAAACTGTGGCAGGTAACTTTTTCCTTTCCCTCTATAAATCCATAAATCCACAGGTAATTTTTTTTTTGCCATTTTTTGTGATTAATTTGACAGACACAGTCTGAGAGAGTCAGGAAAGTCAGGGAGAGAGAGGGGGAATGACATGCAGTGCCACAGTCAGATTGGAACCAGGGCCACTGCGGTTAGGACTAAGCCTTCATAGTACACACTCTACCAGGTTCTTACGCCTTGCTCTGTTGTCCAGGACAGAGCATTTCTATACTAGCTTGCCTCTCTGTGTAGCTGGTACTTAATAGCCCACCCGTGTTGCATTCTTCGGTCCTCTTTTGATCTCACTCTGTCCTCCATCTACTTCAATTTCCCTTCCAGCTTTTCAGTTTGAGCAGTTAAATCTTTCATATTATTCTTCACCCTCCTTGTGTTTGTTCTCTTCTCAGTTTGTGGTTCTTGGAGAGAATGAGTGATTGTCCATCTTTGGTTATATTCAATTTATTGTTAATACTTGAATAGTAGTGTATGTCTCAATATTTATCCTGAATATGGCTGTGAGGGCCTTTTCATGAGCTACAAAGCTAACACTATCATGGCGTCACCAGAAGAGCATGAAGAGCGTTATATTGCATTCTGGCTTGTGATCTCACCTTTGTCAGATAGAACTCTGTGGAGGATACTGGAGAGGTGCATCTTCTTCTCTCGGACCCCAGCGCTCAGATACTCCCTGTCCAGTAGGTCTAGAAACAGGCGAAGTTCACACACCAGCTCCTCCATTGCTGCAGATCAAATACACAGACAACATATATTGAGGGATGCAATTATTACCTTGGAAACCAAGGATCTTTATTAAATCTCTTACATTATTCATACCAGCAACCAAGAACATGACCTGCTGGAAACATGAAAAAATTGCTACAACAAAATCCAATGAAGAATGAGCAGCCAGATGATCAGACAAGTTGTAAACAAGTCAACAGTTATCTAAACTCTTAAAAAGTACCAATCCCTCAAACCCAGAAAAAAACATATATGTGCACAACTGAGGTATGAAGCAAATGGGAAGTAGGGGCAAAGTAAATGTTTTGCCATTTGCAAATACATGTCAAGTCTTGGTTATGCAGCTCAGAGACAAGTCCCGTATCAGGTCCTAAACTTTGTGTTTTGTCTTATAAAAACGATTATGTAACATTCTGTACATAACTTACAGATATAACAAATGGCGTCCCATTTTTTGTTGACCACTGCAGAGCTTTAACATGTAAATGTGACAACCAAAGACCCACCTCAATCTGTCTGCACTGACAAACCTTGATTTAAAATATTTCTTTTCATTAAAGTTAAACCACTGCACATGTTTTATAACAGGGGTTTTATTGTTTGGACTTGTGGAGAAAAAATTAAGTCATTCCAAGTCAAAAGGCTCGAGTCCAAGTTAAGTCACAAAGTCATTTGTGCACCACTGGACAGTAGGTCATATGGTAGGTAGGTAATAGTTAGGGCCCGAGCACCAGAGGGTATGAGGACCCTATTGAAATTGTAGTGTTTCTTATTATCATTATTATTCTTAAAAAAATAAATTGCCATTTTGAGGGCTTTCCCATGCACAAAAACTCATGAAAAATTGCACACATGTCAGGCCTGGTGAAAATTTTCATATTGGTCTTGCCCATGGGTGTAGCAAAGTGCTTAATTGCTAAAATTATGAGTTTCCACTTAGGTGGTGTGGCAAATCTTGCAACAGGAAGTCAATGTAACTCTGTTATACTTTGTCCAATCAGTCCCAAACTTTACAGGTTTGATAAGAGTCCCAGTGACAGGGGATATCATGTGCAGGAAATGCTAATACATGTGGCAATCACCGTGTGGCCTGTGCACCCCTGTGCACAACAGGTGTGGGGGCCCATTCCTTTGAAGAGACCCAGCAGCCTGACAACCCATCTGACAGATATATCACAGCAGAATTATAGGTACTGGTGGAAAATACACAGCCAACACCAACAGAGCAAAACAAAACAACAGAAACTAAATACAGTACAGAGCTAGACGCTTAGGTGTGTGTGTGTCATAGTGTGTGTTTATGTTTGTACACCTTCACATACTCATATCTGAGAGCTTGCTGTGATATGGAAAGCATCAGATTGAGTTTATAAGCATGACTCTGAGCTGCCATGCTCTGCACAGCTCAGATAACTCAAACTGAGAGTCACGGCCTGTTTTGGTGCAACTCAAGCCTTTCAACATCTGATTACATCTGACGATATCATACTGGGAAGCAGCTGCAGATTAAAGAGGGCAAGTGGCGTTAATGATGATGTGTTCACTATGTTCTTTTCCAGCTACACCCTGAGCCACACTGTGGGGCTCCAGACTAACTTTTCCATTGGTAGCACTGGTGCAACCAACTTTGTCGGTTGGCCCAAGGTCAAGACATGCAGGTTAGATTAACTAGTGACTTTACAATTGCCCATAGGTGTGAATATGAGCATGAATGGTAGTTTGTCTCTATGTGTTGGCAATTTGATGGACTTGGGACCTGTCAAGGGTGTACCACGCCCTTCCCCATGTCAGCTGGGATCTGCTCTAGCCCCTTTGAGGCTCAAGACCCTCGCAGGATAGGCGGTATAGCTAATGAATGGATGTAATTTATACTTTATGATCTAAAATTTACAGTAGTTGTAATTGTAATCATAATTATTTGTTCAATAAGTGTTTTGGATGTTTTTATGAGAGAAATCTGTTCATTTTATAGTTGGCCACACTTTTTTTTTTTTTTTTTTTAACATTAAAGATCTATCAAATACACATGATTTATATGTAAAGTAATATATCAAAACTGATATTACACTCAATGTAATCTGAAATAAAAGTAGATTCTTGCAGTTATAAGCCCAATTCCCAGTTCTTTTATACAGTATTTTCACATATTGTAAAAGGTAAATCAAATGTTTAATGGGTGGTAGATCATTTTATTAAATTAAATATTATATGCTGTAATATATTAAATATAAAATAGTTTTTCCATTAAATTATATAATAAAATCCAACTAATAACAGCACTGGAATTTTATTATGGATGATTTCTATTATGGCAGCATTCGACCATATTTATAAGTTATTTCATTGTTTTTATATGTGTAAGTATTATTTACACATTTATTATTATTATTATTACTATTATTGATATTATTATTTATCATTAAACATTAAAAAGCCAAAAAACACAAGATCTCATGTAAAATCAAAGTCATAGTTATTTTCCATTATTTTCCAGTATTTTCTTGGTGCCCTAGCAGCCGGAATATTAGATTTAAAAAAAAAAAAAAAATTAATTTTGTTTTGTTTTTACAGTGTATGTGACAGGAATTGTGGAACTTGAGGACCATTAAATTCTCCTCTGTTAAGAAATCATTCTTCTCCAACTGCAGAAAAGAAGTGGGGAGGCACTTAATGTCTACTTTACTTGTTCACCACAACCGCACTTTCACGGTTGTATCCACATGAAAAAACCCACACTCTCAGGGATGGGAATCACAGAGTAACGGATGACATGATATTGTGATATGTTGCCCACAATCATGATCACCATACAGTGATTCTGCAATATTTGATACATTGCATACATGATCTACAAACGATATCCGTGTAAGTGAAGAAGAAAAATACCCCTAAAAAGGTGAAAAACAGGGATCATGTATTTAGTCACTGCATTGTGCTGTCAGTTTTGCAGAATTTGACAACACAGATGAAACAATGTACAACAAAGTACACACACATGCACACAGTGTTTCAGTGTTTGGTGTTTAAAATAAATAAATGCAAAAATATACATTTTTTGTCTCTCGAAAAATAAACACAAAAAATAACAACTTGTTGGCTGGACTGCAACAGCCCTATATTGAATGTCCTTGACTGTGATCATATTTCCACCACTGGTCAGCCAAATGTCACATCACTGAGTTGGAGCTTCTGGTGCAAACAGGTTCTTTAAGGGGGTGTTTACAGCTTGAAGTGTTGCCAACTTAGCGCATTGAGTGATTGAAAAAGAGGCTTTGTACTTAAAATACCCCTAGGACCAATTCTACATATCAAACAGAGGGAGTTAGAAATAAACAGCTGCCTCTAATACAAGTCTGTTATGTTCTGGAGTTGAGGTAAATGAATGCTAAACTATTGTAGATCCCAGACAGAAGCTGTGCTCTGTGTGAAAGACAAAATCTGAAAGATATTCTGTCTATTCTAACTTTCTCTCTGAGCAATCATTTTACAAGTAAATATAGCAGAAATCACAGCACAGTCTTTGTCTTTAATTACAAAATCAGGACTGTACCATAGGCGGTCCAAACATTTACTAGGTTTTGTCCTAGTCTTGTTTTATGTAAAACTGGAGACATGTCTATCATATACCAGTCAGATTTGCAGACTGCAATATCTGTCTCAGTTACTTTAATTCAGATGACTGAAAAATGAACAGTGTGTAGGTGTTTGTGTGTGTATTATTTACATTCAGTGTCATTAGCAGTAGACAGCTGATAGGTCCATTCCTTGTCATGAAGCCTCTGTGTATGTATGTATGTATGTATGTATGTATGTATGTACATATATACACACACACACACACACACACACACACACACACACATATATATATACACACATATCTATCTATCTATATATAGATAGATAGATAGATAGATATCTATATATATATATATATATATATATATATATATATATATATAGATATATATATATATATATATATATATATATATATATATATATAGATAGATAGATATATGATATTACCTGGACTCTGACCAGCCAAGGGAAATGGAGTTTGAAAAGGTAATCATTTTTGCTGTAATGTAATGTAAAGCTGATGTTACTTTTTTGAGTCATGATCAATAACATTAAAATAACATTTTAAAAGGAATCGCAGCTTTTCATTACCAGGGAGATCAAAACTCCTACCTCCTCACAATTACGGCTGTGTTAAGTAATGACAAACCTGTCCCAGCAAGAGAGAATGAAGGACAACTCAGTGAATATGAAAATTTCATAAGAGCAAAAAATTTAAAGCAAGAGCATTGGATATAAAGGAAACCCAGCAAGTGATGTGAGGAAGAAGAAGTTAATTAATTCAACCCAAATTCTGACCAAAACATCAACAATTGTTGAGTGAAACTTTTTCTGACACAAAAAGTCAAACACACAGTTTAGCACCTATTACAATTGTATTCAGTTACTCTATAAACATATAATTTGTTGATAACGGTTCTGATTCCGATTAAAATGTACAAACATTTTCAAGCAAAAATGCCAAACATCCTCTAGTCTCAGCTTCTCAGTTGTGAGGATTTTCTGCTTTTCTTAGTCACTGATGCGTGGACCACAGTCTGGATCCAGACCCAGACACCTTGACCTGAACCTATAACCTATAAATAATTACATTTTTATAGTGTTTCTATTTTAGCTGACACGCCTTTTCTAGGCTTAAGGGCACTGGTCACATGATGCTACTCAGCCAATCATTGAGTGGGATACACACACGGAGGAGAGGCATGAGAGGCAATTGTCAGAGAAATAAGTGGGGAAAGTGGGATATAAGACGGAAAGAGTCAACATAAATAATGTTCCGGACCTCTGCTTTGGCAAGTTTTGTCTGACTGGAACTCGTTTAATTTTACTTGACCCCTGGTCTAATATTATAGTAACGTTTTATCTTTAGGACTGTTGGTCAGGCCAGACATTTATGGGCTCTGGGAAATGTTGATAAGTATTGTCACTACAATTCTTTTATTACACTGACAGAGCAATTATTCTGGACACATTAATCCATAATAAACAAAACATCCATAGTTGCAGTCTCAAGATAGTCTGCAAGCTATGTGTGCTCACAATGCAGGTTAATATCACTGAAACATCACAACAAAATACAACATGCTGAGGATTTCATGGCTATGAAAACTAGCAGAAAATTGTGCCATGAGCTTCCAAAATGGAAGCCTTAAACATTGTATCACTCTACATCACAAGCTGTCATGTGCACATGATTATATCATATGCATGATGTATGGTGTTGCCCTCAAAAGTTATGAGACAAAATCTAAATTTTTTACCAAAGTCATGATTAGTGGTGCATGATTCAGAGAATCTCACGATTGGAATTTGATTCTTGGGCTCAGGATTCAATTCAAAATTGATTACATTACGCAGCAGGTGGTTTGTGTGTTCAATGATTTCATTTACTTACTTGTGTTGAGCAAATGAAGCCCCATTGGAAACATCCAGTCAGAGTAAAAGTTGCAGTGTAGGCAGAGTTAATAGCTAAAACCTAATAGGCTAGGCTATGAAAACATAGCAAAGCTAGCTATAATTTCCGGGCAGCTCTGTGGAAGCAGCACAATCTGTCCAAGTGTAACAGGGTGTCTTTGTAATGTTTCTGTGTAAATGCATCACAAATAAAGAAACATCAATGTGAAATATGAATGAAAGGACGTTTTCTGTCTTCACAATTTAATTCCCTGTGCCACTCAGAGGCTTCAGGCAGCTACTGAACACTATTGAAGGAATGTTGGAATGCTAACAATGCACTTGCTTCTGGCTAAACTCATGTCAGGAAAAATGTAAAGCAGAACTGTTCCAAGACTGAAAAATATGGATGAAATTTTTTTGGAATCTATGAATGAAAAGTCCAACTGAAGATGGAGCTCACACCCCCTGCCAAGCTAGTTGTGATACATTTAATTATAATTATAAAATAAACCACCACTCCACAATAAGGCTTTTCAGTAGGGACTAGATACTCTAAACTACTTAATGCCAGATATCTGCGTTGACGCAACAAAAATCCCCCTAAAAACACGTTTGAATACCAGATCTGATCATAACTCACTCTACCTATCACACAGTTATCTACCATTAACCAGCAACAGGTGAGACCACTAGTAGCTGGCAAGTGATGAAGGAGATTTGTCCCAAAACTTTTGATCCGAGTACCTCTATGTTTTGACAATGAATTCTCCGAGAGACATTAATGTAAATTTCCTTACAACTATAATTCATTTTCATAGTTGCAGTGGAGGTTTGAAAACTGGGCAGCAGCTCTGAGGCTGGATACTCAGCTGCTTTTACCAGATTTTCCTACAGGAGCGAGGTAGGAGAGAGCTATCAAGGGAGTGAGTCCAAAAATTAGCAAAAGAGAAAGGGGGTGAAAGGTACCCTGACCCTATAACTGAAGTAAATAAAGCCAGGGAATGCAGAGGAATTACCTAACATTTAAAGGAATTTACATCTTTGCAGAAACTGAAGCTGCCAGAACCATTTATATCTTAATATCTTATATCAAAATGACTCCTCAACACAACAGACACAGCAAACAAAATCCTGATCTCTAACACAATCTGAAAAATTCAAACACAGCTTAAAATAGTATTAATTGTCCTCCATACTATTAGAATTTATACCAAAACTGCAAAATGCAATTGTCAAGCATGAAAAATACAACTTGAAGTTGTATTATATACTGTATGCTGCAGTACAAACATATTCAGTATTTTAGCTACAAATAAAATAAAGCAGTCATGGCAAGCAAGGCGAGCAGTGCTTCTCAAGCTGTTTGATTCAGCTTCCATCTGAGATCAGTCATGATATTGCATGTAGTATATGCATGCACAGATGTGTGTGGAAACTGAACTTGAGTCGTCAGCTTTGAGATATTGTGTTGTAAAACAAACAGCAGTGAAGGGGACTAGTTACGCTGCATTGATAGCAGGAAACTCAGTCTCAAAGGCCCTGTTCAGACCTGGTATTAACATGCGTCTTCAGTGATCTGATCACAGGTGGGCAGCTCTAAGAATGTCTGTTTACAGCTGGCATTAAAATACGTATCCACGTGTCTTGGGTGAACACTTGTTATCGGATCTCACTTCATATGCAAATAAACAGGTATATGTGGTGTTTTTAGACACACAGGTCTTTTGTCAATATGCCTCTGTGTGTGTGTGTGTGTGTCTGTGCACAAATGAGAGAGAGAAAGAGAGAAAGAGAGAAAGAGAGAGAGAGAGCGAGAGCTAGAGCGGTATGCAGGGGTTGAGCGAATAAATGGCAACACTGTTGCCAGATCTTATAATACTTCTGTGTGGAGCCCAGTTATTCAAGTTCAAGTTGGGACATTACTTCCTCCAACCAGTGCATGTGAGATGGTAGCATAACTTTTTTCCAACCAAAAAGGTGGAAAATGCTATATCAACAGCCTGATAATTTGTAATTGGTGTTCCCTGCGTGAATAACCCAAACAATGCAGTCAGTGGGTTAGGATCAATAACTACATTGCACATACACTCACCAGCCACTATATTAGGTACACCTTGCTAGTACCGGATTGGACCCGTTTTGCCTTCAGAACTGCCTTAATTCTTCGTGGCATAGGTGCTGTAAACATTCCTCAGAGATTTTGGCCCATACTGACATGACCGCATCATGCAGTTGCTGAACATTTGTTTGCTGCACATCCATGACTCAAATCTCCCATCCCACCACATCCCAAAGATGATCCGTTTGGATTGAAATCTGATGACTGTGAGAAAAAATTAAAAATAAAATAAATTAAAAAAAATATGATGACTGTGGAGGCCATTTGAGTACAGTGAACTCTGTTCAAGAAACCAGTTTGAGAAGATTTAAGCTTTGTGACATGGCATGTTATCCTGCTGGAAGTAGCCATCAGAGGATGGGTACATTGTTGTCATAAAGGGATGGACATGGTCAGCAACAACACTCAGGTAGGCTGTGGCGTTTAAATGATGCTCAGTTGGTACTAAGGGGCTCAAAGTGTGCCAAGAAAATATGCCCTTCACCATTACACCAGCAGCAGCCTGAACCACTGATACAAGGCAGGATGGATGGATCCACGCTTTCATGTTGACGCCAAACTCTGACCCTACCATCGGAATGTCGCAGCAGAAATCAAGACTCATCAGACCAGGCAATGTTTTTCCAATCTTCTAATGTCCAATTTTGGTAAGCCCGTGCAAATTGTAGCTCCAGTCTCCTGTACATATTTGCGTTAGTGAGCAGTTGAAAAGGTGTACCTAATAAAGTGGCCAGTGAGTGTATCTGAAAAGGTGTTAAATATACCTTTCCAGAATGGTAGCAGTTTGGAACATATCCAAAACATATGACTGAGGCTGCCTTGTGTCTTGATTGCATCCGTTGCAGGTAGGGTCTAAACCAGGATAGAGTTTGGCCAGTTTACTTGGTGTAGCCTATACAGAACCTTAAACTGTATCAACCCATGTCTAATGCACAATGATGAGAAGTGTAACAGTGTGACTGCAGTATGCTGGTTTATATCTGATATGGGAATTCCCAACTCTTCTTGCCACTGCCTTGTTAAATGATTAAGTGGTAGGGAGACCCCTTTGAATATTATCATATAGTGCACACACCAGACGTCAGAACAGAATCTATATTCAGACAGTCATCTATCCAAGAACTCTGTAAGTTTGTTAGGAAGAAATATGTTTTGACACAACTACATACTTGTAAATATCTAAAGAAATCTGACTGGGGAATATTTAAGTCCTTCTTCAACTGTTCAAAGGAAATTAAGTTCATTCTCTTTAAGAGAACCTTCACACCCGTGATCCCACTCCCATGCCATAGTTGAAAAGATGGAGCAAAATTGATGTTTGTCAAAATAGGGGTTAGTCCAATAGGGTTTACTTTGGGGTAGTGGGCACAGATTAAGGAGCGAAGTGATACTAGATTACTTGAATGTTGCTCCACAAGAGCCCAAAGATTTATTCCCAGATAAATCAGAGACCCAAAATATCAATTTCTGGTTGTTCGCTGCCCAATAATCATATTAATAATTGGGTAAGGATAGACCACCCTCCCCCTTTTGTCTTTCCAAGTATCCTTTCCTTATTTGGGGTACGTTTTTATTCCAAATAAATGTAGATACTTAATGAATTCTTTTAAGAATTATTTAGGAATAAAGACCGGGATTGTTTGAAACAAATAAAAATCTGGGTATGATAGCCAACTTTACAGAACTGATTCTGCCAGCAAATGACAAGGGGAGGGTTGACCACTATGAGACACCAGGTTCTTAATAAAAACGTACAACATGTGATCTATGTCAGCGAAGCCAATCAGGGCAAAGTTTTATCATCACAGAGGTGGATCCCAGTTGCTGTATCCAGAGGAAAGAAACTGAAGCCGCCATGAGTTTTACTGTTATGTGAAATGGTGACATTCCCCAATGCTGGCAAAAGTCTGACAAAGTTTCTTACCAGCATGCATCGTTTTAAGTCCAGCATGTACCACATTAAATGAGTGCATTAATTCAAATGAGCATATTGTCTGTATGCAACCTGACATAGTTTTTTGGGTTATCCTTTAAATGACCATTAAATAAGTCTAGCTAATAAAGTCTAACAGTGCTTACACTAAAAGACCTCACAGCATCACTTCCCCAAGGTTTTGGAATATTCTTTAAGCTTCACAGACAGATGGATGCATCATCAATCATGTCAACCAATCTGTCAGTTTCCATTTAAAGAAGACCAAATCCACAAAGCAGCACTGACATCCCCACTGTAGTGCTACACACTCCCACACACCCTAACCACACCTTTTACATTACATTAAGGACACCCAGGCACTCTTTACTGCACCATTTACTGTTTCAAAGCTTAGTGCAACCTGTGCAATACTTCACCTCCACTAGGGTGGTCACAAAACTACACCTGTGTGTAAATGTGCGTGTGTGTGTGATTAAAAACCTCAAGCAAGTTCTGCAGATCACTGAAGACAGAAAGGTAAAATGAAGGGGCATGAAGCAAGAGGGACCACCCTTAAACACAGCTTGAGGGCGAGCAGAAAAACACTTCATTGTGCAAACAAACCACTCACACCCCTTCTTCAAAAACTCACTCCGTTCTTTCCCCCCTTTGTCTTTCATTCAACTACCTCCTTCATTCCCATTTTCTTCATTGTCAATACTCCACTCCAACTCTTTCTTGTTATCCATCTGTCCACCATAAGTAATATCTACACATAAATCTACTACTCCTAATTCCATTATATATGAAAGCATATACCTGTGCACTTGTTGCATATTTTGGCTATCCAAACTACATGTGTTCCTGTACAAGTATACCAAAAAATTTACATGTGTACAGATGTAACATTTTGGTCAGTTTTTAAGCATTAACAAATGTGTCACATATACACTTTAAATTATGTTCACATGAAATGGATTCTCAGCACTATAACTTAACTCTAGCCACATTTGCTGTGTCAACACTAGGCCTGCATGACAAAGGGTAGCAGCAGTACTTTCCAAAAAAAACAAAAAACAAAAAAAAATAAGAAAACATTAATCCCCACACACAGACACATACATGCAAATACAAACTTCTAAAAACACCTCGACAAGTCAGAGGGATGTTTTTGCTCTAAGCTATTCACACTTCCCGGAGCTCAGAACAAAGGGGGTTTTCCTCAGTGTGGTGTGTGTGTGTGTGTGTGTGTATTTGTGCGAGGCAATGGGGTCATGTTTGGGTCTAGCAGAGAACTTGAGACCCTGCGGCTCCACTGTTATCATCAGTACAAAAATGCTTCGCCAGGTTAGAGGAAGGAGGGCTTTCTGCCTCTTCCCAGAATTCAGCTGTTATGATTGACAGCACACTGACAGACGCTATCCTACGTGTCTGTGTGTTTCAGGTGTCCCTGTCTTGTTACTAACAGCATCTTTCAGGGATGTGTTTAGTCTGGACTCTTGATAAGCTTTCACATCAGGATCTGCCTCGACACACTGCGTAAAAGACTGGCACAGTGGGCTGCAAGACAGACTGACACAACAGGGCCAGTAAAAACTTCTGGACTTTTTGACAAACACTTGTGGCAAAAACTCAAACCATATCCTGTACACTCAAAATAAAAATGAATAAAAAAACACTGACACTCTTATGCCGATCCAAACTGTCATGAACATGTGGACAATCAATGGCATTTTACATAGTAGCATTTCTGAGTAGCCTCTCTTATTCCAAAATTAACAATATATGGCATGCTTGGCTGAGACATAAAGTGACATGGCCATAAGCAAAAATGGAGGAAGAACTGGGCAATGGGTCATAAACCAACAACAAAACCACGGCAGTTTGATTGTGGTGATGTGCACATGACAAACAAGCTCGGGTAGTTGACTAAATAACCTGTCCAGGTAGTTAGTAGGGTTGCACATCTCTCTGTGATAAACGATTCGATATGCATCTAGATACACAGGTTACGATTCGATTCAAAAACGATATCCTTTTATTAGAGACCGATTCGATACGAATCGATTCCATACAGTGTAAGAACAATACGATTCGATTCTATGGTTAATATTTGTTGTAGATATTTTATATAATAAAGAAGCCAAGTCTATGAAAGTGACAGTACAATAGTTTCTTTTTAAATATGTAAAAGACTGGCACTGGCAAAAAAACAAAACACAACAGAACAACAAAATCACATGTCAATGTATTTATTTTTAAACAAAAAAGTCTGGCTGAATAGTTGGATGGGAACTCCAGAGGTAAAAGTAGCACAGAATAGTAACAACAAACTTTGTTCGAGCTTCCCTTCCTGTTTATAAAACCCAAAAACAGTCCACACCTTGGATTTTTGTTTCCCCAATGCGTTGAAAATCTTTCTCGGTGCATTATCACCTTCAGTCAGGCTGACGCTTTCGTTCTCCACCTCCTCCATTTTCTGTGTCGTCCCTTGTTTATCACTCATGCTAATACCAGCTAGGCAGCTACGCTGTTTCGCGGGCAGCCTCAGCTCTCGCGTTGTTTTAGAGACCTGGCGCGTGTGTAATGCCGCCAACCGATTCAAAGTCTTGCGATACCCAATCCATGACTCTATAACCGATTCATCTAGGAATTCATTGATAATTCGTATCGATTGAGGAGGCTGCTACCGATGCAGCCGTATCTCTCACTTGTTGAACCGAAGATCCGGTCGCATCGGTTTATCGTTCACAACCCTAGTGGTTAGTTTGGGAATATAATTAGAGGACAACATTTATTACAGTAAATCTACAGAGTGTATTTAAAGCTACATCAAAAGTAATGAAACTGACTGAATAGGACATGCAGATACCAATTCTTTTTCCATTTCTAAGTGGTAGCACCTGGTGTGCTTCACCGCTGGAGGTGATAAATCCCTCCCCAAGGCAGAACAGACTGTTGATGTAGCCAACAGATGCATGACAAACCTGAACCACATAATGAGCCAACCATCAACTAGCCAATTACTGTTGGTGAACACTTTCTGTGGTTCTCGGGAATTTTATTGTACTGTGGGTTGAATGTTACAGTAAGACGGTGGTTGCTGTTTATTGAAGTTGGTTTATGGTCTGGCATCGTCATGGTTACTGCCTTCAGTGAGCCACCAAAACACAGCAGGGTATCACTGGAAGGCATTCATTTGGATAATATACACAATTATATAGGAACCCACACACAGAGAAGTTGAGGGACTCTCATCATACCAAAAAGGTGCTTAATATTTTGCAAAATAAGAATTGTCATCTGCATTACATAAATCTTTCTCCACAAAAAATGATCCTGAGTGTATGAGATCTATGTTAATGCTCCATTATTGTTCTGACAAAAGGTAAGGAATGTCAGCTGGAAAACACTAACATACACTAGCCATTACTATTTAGTAGGGATGCACCAATTGTGTAATTCTGGGCTGATACCAGTAACGATTTTTAAAATAACAATTTGCCCGATAGCTGAGACCGATGTTTTTTTTTTTTTTTTTTTTTGTGTCAGGAAAACAAAGAAATCAATATAAAAAATAACTGAACTGTTTTAAAGTCTTTCAGCCCTTCACACTATATTTGAATTTTTTTATAGGGTACAACTACTTATCCAATGAGAAGATTTTTTCAGTACATCGCCCAAAAAACTTTTTGTGAAAAATAAATTAGATGCAGTTATATTTGTATGCAATTAGAAAAGCAATAAATCATTAAAAAAAACATAAGTTATAAATAAATACAAACATAAATAGGGCTGTCTTTCACCTCTTTTTTGTTTTTTCATACAGAATAAAATGTTACCTTTAAGCACAAACCAACAGTAGGCTGGAACATGGGGCTGAAAACAAAAAAAAAGGCCTCTTAAAATAAAATCACTGCTACCTCACCATTTGTCTGTGCGCCCCCTGCTCTCTTGCTGTGTGTGTGACCAGCGCTCTACCATGAGTCTCACCATGCCTCTCTCTCAGCATCAGCAGCAGGCCTATCCATCAGCTCTGCTTCAAGTATAGTTTGTGCGCGTTGTTTAACTTCCTCATCAATGTTTTTTTGTTTTTGTTTTTTTTGTGTCAGGAAAACAAAGAAATCAATATAAAAAATAACTGAACCGTTTTAAAGTCTTTCAGCCCTTCACACTATATTTGAATTTTTTATAGGGTACAACTACTTATCCAATGAGAAGATTTTTTCAGTACATCGCACAAAAAACTTTTTGTGAAAAATAAATTAGATGCAGTTATATTTGTATGCAATTAGAAAAGCAATAAATCATTAAAAAAAACATAAGTTATAAATAAATACAAACATAAATAGGGCTGTCTTTCACCTCTTTTTTGTGTTTTTCATACAGAATAAAATGTTACCTTTAAGCACAAACCAACAGTAGGCTGGAACATGGGGCCGAAAACAAAAAAAAGGCCTCTTAAAATAAAATCACTGCTACCTCACCATTTGTCTGTGCGCCCCCTGCTCTCTTGCTGTGTGTGTGACCAGCGCTCTACCATGAGTCTCACCATGCCTCTCTCTCAGCATCAGCAGCAGGCCTATCCATCAGCTCTGCTTCAAGTATAGTTTGTGCGCGTTGTTTAACTTCCTCATCAAAGTAATGGTCCTTATATCTGGCATCCAGTGAGGTTTCAGTACAGAAAACAGGATTTGACTCAATTTGATCAAGGCGTTTGTGTACAGCCTCTAATAATGTGATCTTTGTTGTTTTGACACCACGGTCTGTGTTGGCCTGTTGCTTAAAAGACGTTTCAGGGCTCTCACTGAGAGGATGACAATTGCATGTCTCTGATGAGCTGAGTTCTCTTGTCAGTTGTTCAAACGGGGAGAGAGGTGTAATAATGTTATCAACTAAGCCCCACTGGTGCGCAGTGAGAGTTGCGGGGAGGTTATAGTCTGCAGTATTTGTAGCAAGTGTGTGCGTTTGTTCCAGAAGGCTTTCCAGCACGTAGAATGTAGCCTACTATTCCACTGAGTGACAACACCTTGCTGTAGCCTTTTGGGTTTCATCCTGCAGGCGTGAGGAATCACAGGAACACGTCTTACAAACTACATATCACGGATCTTTCTCGAGACAGTGTAATACTCCCACATGGCTGACATTTTCTTTCACTTTAAGTTGAAAACAATGACAGGTAACAAGGTGAATATCGGCCGATACCGATGTACTGCTGGTAAATCGGTGCATCCCTACTATTTAGCATGGAAAAATAGTCCAGTAAAAATAATTGATGAAAATTGCCCACATTTCTTACATAGGTGGTCATGATGAGAACTTCTCCTCATTTGCATTTTAATGTCATAAAAGCATCATATGCACTTCTTTCCATCATTTCAGAGCTTTCAAAGTTTTTGTATCACAGTAAACTCTAAACTATCACAGTTTACATATTCTATTCCTTGAATAGGAAAATGTTTATATCCTGGTACATTTGTTCTGCACCACTAGTGAAAAGCTGCAAAAGTCATGCAATTTTACCAGTCATAAATGTTTCATGAAGGGTTTGTAGAACCTTGATGTTGCATTAGTTTATGATGAAAGGCAAGCTGTCTTGCTCTCACCCCTTTCCTCAAGTCTGTAATTATGAGGTTTGACTGTTTTCTTCGTTCCATTGGACATGCCAAGTGAACATCACAGAGCAGGGTTGATTGCTATCAAACAGCACAGGTGGTTCACTGCACAAGCAGATGTTGCCCGGACTACAAATAAACATCTGTAGAACTGTGATTTGAAGACAGGGAGGAGTGGGGGTGGGTGTTGGAGATGGAAGGATAGGGCAGTGCTGAGAGCGGTTTAAAGAAGATATGAAAGAAGAAGAGGACACAGCAGGGCAGTTTTACATTTACTAACTTACTACAATAACACTAGTTTAGACACACACCTTAAGTGGTGCTGCATCAGATTTTGTTGCCTACATATAAAGACCAAAAGATTGCACTGACTGTGTTAACATGCACAATAGTATCCTTGATTGTGATTGGTCTTGAAGTATCCTGGTTATGTTTTGAGAAACCTGGATATACCACCTGGAGGACTATGATAGAAACCAGGAAACACCTTATCCAGTTTTCCAATTCATTACATAGTGGCTGAGATGGTGAAAACTCAAGACACACCTGCAGACGTGATCACAAACCTGGATACTGTTATGATCATATGATCAGAGAGATATGAAACCCAGATATTTCATTTTTTCATTTCTAAACAAAGTTATGGTGAAACCTTCAAACTCAATTTATAAGACATTTATTAACTGAATTTATCTCAGCCTGGCTAGTCTTATGCCAGTAGTATCTTATCTTTAGATGGTCAAACAGTCCTCACTGTCACCCATTACATCCTGCCTACAATACCAGTCTGCCATGAGGCCCATCACACCAGACACACCCATATGGGCATCCGTTATTAGACAGGCAGATCCAAACACAAGTCAGAACACGGCATAGCACACATAAACACATTGAAATTACACATGTGAATACATTATGTCCTCACAAGTGCATCGATTTGTCCAAATCTATTCCCCAGTCACTCCTTTGCTGAGGTTGTTGTTTCAACTGGAGGACCACCCTTAATTTGCCGGACTTCTTGTTATGTGAACCTCCACACATTCTACGCAACCTCTGCTAAATTAGCTATGCCACACACCCCCTTAATGGCATGCCATGAACACAGCTTTGGTCTTGTAATCCTAAAAGCTTTGTCCAAGACAGACGGCATAACAAGCTAACAGGCTCATCCTATTACAACAATAAGTCTATTAAAAATGCCTGGTGAGGTGCATCAGAAATAACCCTAACCCAAATTACCTTGGTAACATCAGTGCCAAGACTAAATAACACTATTTCAACTGTTAGTTTTGCATTTTGTGGCAAGAGTCCAAAGGTTAATGCTTGATTGATGATATTATATCAGTGGGTCGGTGGCCAATTCTTTTAAGGCATATAAAACTGTGCTGTTTGGCATAAGTCAAGGTCTTCTGAATTGTACTCTAGCTTGGCCTGCGATCCCAATCCTTCTCCCTGTGTTTTTCCAGATGGATATTGACACAGGGAGAAGGCCGGGAGGGCTATGATTAGTCGGCCTGAAATTGAAGTCTCTGTTCCTGCATGCCAGTTTACTGACAGGCCAGTTTTGAAGGAAAAGAGGTAGAGATTACAAACTAATTTCTCCTCATCTCTCCTCTCCACTCCTGGGATCTGTCTTCCCCCTGCCACCAAAAAGGAGGGGCTCGTGTCAGACAGTTGAATGCTTTTAAACTTCAGGCATCAGTGCAGCAAATGGGAGTTTCAAACAAGGTGGAGAGGCAGAGAAGGAAAACAACCCCTAACTCTAAAGTAGGACCAACTAGGCCAAGTGGGCCAGTTTAGTAACACCATTCTGTCCACATCACCTACATCCCAAAAAATTTGCTCTTCAACTCAGGGTTTCTGTGAGGAAAGCTGCTATAAATAATAATATAAGTGGCAATAAACAATTTTAAACTTTTTTTTTTTTTTTTCTCAGACTTTTGGACACCACTGTATGTTGTGATTATCTGCTTCAAAAGTTAAAACACCAAGGTAAATGAATGAATACCAAAACAGAATAGCACTGGTTGGTTGGTGGTTAGCTCAGCAGTATTATGCATTGAGTACAATGCTGCTTTATTGCATTGCATTACATTACAAAGTGTCTACTATCAGAAATATAAAACCCCAAGAATATAAAGAAAGACACTAAAACATTAATAATGGCTTTTCCCCTAAAGGGTGCTGCCCTCATTCCTATGAATGTACCTCCTAGAAAATAGATTAGCCAAACAAGTCAAAACAGGGTTAATTTACTGGGTTTACCATCTATTACATACCTGCATATTGTATGTCTTAAACTCACACTGGTTAAACCCTTGTCCATATCCCAAACCAAAACATGATCCGCTACATTCTCATGTGCTGCTAAAACAAGATTAGAACCCCTGACACAATGGATGTCTGTCAGAACTGCACCAAGTGCTGGGCAGAGAAGCACCGCAGGGCTACCTGATACCAGGCAGCTGCCAGCAGTGGTCTTGTTATTGTAGGAATCTATGCAGTGCTGCAAGCAAGAGACATTAGAGATATGGAGCATTTGTGTTATTATTCGAGGATCATGTTAGGAAGCTGCTGGTTGCAGTGTGGCATTACCCCAGTGATGACCTGAAAGGTGTAATATGTGACTAGGCACTAGCATCTTAAATTGAGCTGTGTAATCTGATAAAAAATAAGCTAAATCCATGAATAGCAATGCTCTGAATAACTTTTATGAATAGAGCTGTAGAGGTAGATGGACTACGACCTGATGAAGTAAAATAAAAGACCCTTAGCACTGGTCATATAGATAGGTTTACCAATGCATTTAATCTTATTAGCAGTTAAGTGAGCCTAGAAGTCTAACCAAAGACCAAAAAGGTGGTTATAGTGACTGTGGTAGGTTTTCCTTTCTCCTGCTGTTGGGTTCTAGGACAGAGCCCCCATGTTTATACCCTACAGGTCAGCTAAAACTGTACAGGAAAAAGTGTGGCTTCAGCAGAAGATAACGGCAGAGTCTCTTTGCATTAATTACAGTAATTCTATGATTCTTACTCATCCCATATTTTATGTTCCATTGAAAAACGCAACAAATTAGGTGTTGATGTATCTGGATCTTTTGTCTAGCAATAATGAGGTAATGAGAAACAGACTTGTATGCCAAGACACAAGAAAGATGATGGCACACCCGAAAAATAAATGCATCAGTTTTCACACTGGGAGTCAGTGAAGATAAATGAGACTCTCGCTTTATTGCTTGTCCCTGTGAAGTGTGTCCTGACAGTTCATGTTGCTCTCCTGTTAATCCTGATGATTCCACCAAAATCCACTGTGGTAGGGAACAGCTTCAAGCAATCTTAACTGAGCCTAAAAGTTTCTGTTTATCAATTTAAGTGCTACATGAAATGCTTAGCTCATAAAAAGGTCAAGGTCTTAACTCCTGAGGACAAAAGTATCAAAAGGTCTTGCTTCACATTTATGAGGGATACATTTTTGCAGTAGGTAAAGACACATTACATTGGCAGATGACTGAATGGAGTTTGTTCATATATTCATTAAGTTCATACTACATGGCCACTTGACAACCTACCACAACCCTAAGGACAATGTCAGGAGCCAACTGTCTCGCCACTGTGCCTCCCCCTCAACTCCCTCCCTCTAACCTCATCCCAGTCTGTCAGAGAAAATAGCCTACCTTTTATAAACACTCCTTTCAAACTTTTTCAGCTGAATTTCACCACTGGCTCTTTGCAGCGCGTACGGGCGTGGGCTTGTATGCAACTTTAAAATGATTTTTTCATATTAAACCATTGTTTATGGCGGAAAATCCATCGGACCTTGACTTTTATTTCTTAATCTTAACATGAAAAAAAACTTCAAGTAAACGGAAAACTACAATATATGCTAAGAAGTAGCATTATAAATAACATCAGGAATACCAAGCCAAATCGACTAATAGCCTAGCAAACGACATGGAAATATCGACAACCAACAGCTACTGCAAACTATGCTAGTAGCTCGTGAAAACCCAAACGTCCATAGGTCAATTACTAAGGGGATACTATGTCTGATACAGCGCAATAAAGTCACTGTAAAGTCCTGACACACTTTAATTTCCCATGGAAAAATTCCTGTACATGAAGAACGGCACAGTGATTTTTCGTGGTCAGTAAAAAGCCACTCACCCCTACTGGTCGTGAACAGAACAGGGTCGCTCCTCATCATGAAGTGATCCTCATCTAATCCGCCCAACAAAGCACACAGGAGCAGGCGCGTGCCCAACGGCTCCCTGAAAGAAGTAAAATCCACGCACACACAGACTTTGTGCCGTTTTCTGTCTCCTGTTTCAACCTCTTCTTATTCCCTTTCTACCGAGTCGGCCACTGGAACGTCTCTCCGATTCTTTCGAATTTCTTCTCCGGGTCTGTCTCCTCCTCCTTACATTCCCTCTCTGTCCCACCCATTCTAGCGCTCCCTCAAACTGCCTACATGGATAGTTATGCTGTATTTAAAAAATGTCGGAAATAAGGAACTTCTCAGCCCGGATTGAAGGATTTATCACTTTTTTTTAAGGGAAAACGTCTTAGACTGTTGAATTAAAATTGATTTGGTTTTATAAAAAGTATATAATGCATTGACTGCTCAGATTCAACTAGTTTTTGCATTTTGGCATGGCATCGGATGTTTTCATTTTTGTATTTTCAGTTTTCAATGTTCACTTTATAACATTTTACTTTAATATTCACTTTAATAACAGGCTATGTCCAGCTAAATCACATTAACGCACAAGTCTCAAATGAGACTTACCAGAGTGCACTTAAAGGCAGCATATCTTCCTCTTTTCTTATGCCTTCCATCTTTCTCTCTGTTTGCAAAGATAGCGTTCATTTGTTTAATACTCATATATTTTAAATAGGCTACTTTAATTACACTTTTTTGAGTATACTTTAATGTGCTAAAAGGGAAATTTGTTTGCATAGTGTTCCAGATGCCACATGCAACCACATGACACAACAGTATAGGACACTATAAAACACCTGCAGTAGTTTACCTCCAGTAAAACATATACAAACACTAGAGGTGTTCATATACAGTGGTTTTAGCTATGGGGGGTATTTTACAGGAGGGTCTTGATCTGTGACTTCATAACTACTAACTGCTTTGTAATTTTGATGATCCACACACTGAGTTTTTTGAAAAACCCCACCAATGTTTAATTGAGTTTGGTCTATCTAAATGAATTCCACTGTAGCTTTAAATTGGTGATTAATAACCTTAATTACATTTTGAGAAGACACATACAGAAGGAAAGGAAAGAGACATGTCTCTTGCCATCCCCAGTCTGAGTTCAACTTCCCATCTGCCACCTGGACAGCAAAGGAGGAGGGGGAGTGAGAGGAGCAGGACAGAGAGGGGGTAGTTAGACAAAGGCTACCCAATGCTGTAACATTTTTTTTCTTCATGACTGCAGTTTTTCAGTGAGGAACATAAGAGTGAAGGAGGGAACAATGTGGAGACAAACAATAATGATCTGGCCCACTTTTTAGTACCACCTGTCCATGAGAATGATGGAATAGCTGAGGTTGCATTCCACTTAAGGAAAATCACCATAATGTGTAGTGGCTTATTTTGATAAAACAGATGTTTATTTTACAAAGATTGTTCATAAGTTAATAATCCATGTAAAACATTTAATGTGGGAAATGAGGTGAAAAACTATACATTCCATTTGAGTATTTGATTTGTGTAAGTACAGAAAATAATTTTGAGGCCAAATGCCTTATATTGTATCTGATAATTTCAAAATCTTCAACTCTCCCCAACTGTATTGTATGTCAGTGTATCAAACTGGTGGTAAAGCAATAGATAGATTCATACGTGGGTAGCAAATTAGCAAAGAAATTATAACGTGCAAATTGCAAAATAGATTTAAACACATCACTAAAAATTACATTTTATTTAGGCCTTTTGGTCAGAGTACAAAATTTTTCAGATTTAGTTTTCTTTTAATCAAGCTGGAGCTGGCTAGTTGTGTTAACCAAAGCAACAGTTAGCTTGTTGTAGCAGCCCTGAAGCAATGTTAAGATAACGATGTTAAGCTATCCATTAGGATATCCATTCTCACATGAATAGATTTGGACAGGGGGGCGCAGCAATGACAGGATGCCGGGGGATGTATAGAGAGCTCTGCACTGCTGGCACAGCTTTGGGCATCACTACCTTAGCCGTTCAAGCTGGACCCCTGGCGGGATTATGGTGGCCTGCAGCAGCCCAAACGGCTGGTATGAAGAATATTCAAGTGGGTCAAGTGAGCAAAGAAAACAATAAAAACTTTTCTTGATACACTGGTACATCAGGCCTAACACTAGCTATGAAGATAATCTCCCCAAATGTGAAGTGAAATCTTGAAAGCCATTGTTTTGCTGATTAATTTTTCATTGAACATAAGAAAGTAGCGATAAGCAGCCATCTAGTACAAAATAACATGATGCCATCGGTCGGTTTTCCTCCTGTCCTCAAATTTTTGAGTGACTCACTGCCACTGTTTACTTTTAACTCATCTTCACTCCAGCTCACAGTATGGGGACTTGAGAATAGCACAACAAGTAACAAGGTGCCACACACACAAACAAATTCTGTGGTCAGAGAAAATTGCTTTGGATGTGCCTGTCAAAACAAATGGCCAGCTAATCTGAACCCAAAACCCTCCAGATTTATATTCATTAATCCATTCTGGCAGGCCAGAGTAGCAGCTACAACAGCAACAAATGTCTCACCTCGCTGCGCTGCAGGACTATAGCTATCTATCTATCTATCTATCTATCTATCTATCTATCTATCTATAGATACACCACCGTGTAGTGCAGAGATGAGGTCCAGAAGCTGTCAGAGTGGTGTTCTAAAAACACTTTGGCACTCAACACCACTAAAACCAAAGTCTTTGACTACAGGAGGCACAAAGCGGACCCTGCACTGCTCTACATCAACAGGAAGTGTGTGAAGAGTGTTTCCACCTTCAAATTCCTGGGAACCCATATTGCAGAGGATGTCTGCTTGGCAGCAAACGTGTGCAAAAAATCATTGGCTGCCCTCTGCCTTCCCTGGAAGACATCTCCAGCTCTCAGTGCCTCATAGCCAGAAAAATAATCATAAATAAATAATTAAAAAAGGATCCCTTCCATCCCTGACACCACCTGTTCAACCTCCTGCCTTCTCATAGGTGGCACAGGAGCATCAAAAGCCAGACCAACAGACTTAAGAACAGTTTCTTTCTCAGGGCCATTAACTCCATAAATGTGCAATCATAGCCATCATCTGCTGACCTATTTTAATCATTACTGTAATATTCACTGCACCAATCACCAGCACAAATTCCTTGTATGTGGAAACATACTTGGCAATAAAACCAATTCTGATTCTGATTCTGATAATAGCTACTCAGCAAAACACTTTCAACTCAGCAAAGCATTTCTATTTATTTTAAGTATTTATTATATTGCAAGTTCAATATTCTTTTTAAGTGCAATATTTTTTTGTGTCCTTTTGTCTGTCTCGTCTGTTTTCTGTTTGTGCTGATCAGGAGTAGCTCTCCAATTTTCAGTGTATATTTTGTACAATGACAATGAAGCCTTTCTAAAACTCTGCTGGTCTGAAAATAACAAGACCAGACAAACAGCGCTGAGCTTGGAACACAAGGTTGGGTTTGGGGTGTTTTTATAGGCAGCGGAAGGTGGCATTCCTCACAGTGTTGTTCATTGTGATACATTGTGAGGCAGTATGCAGGCCAGATGACCCTAAATTTAGTTAACAGCGGTGGAGAAATCTAGTGGAAGGATTTCTGCTTAAACTATGAGACTCTTATCAGAGTGAGATATGACGATGGAGAGGGAGTGTCTGGTGAGCATGTGTGTGGAAATGATGGGTGATGAAATGATGGCCGGACTAGAGTGAAAAAGCATGTGTTATTACTCTGACTATATTCTTCAAGTCTGGCATCACACACTTTTCTATGCTGTAATGTTTGTGTGATCTCAGTGAAATCTCAGACTGGATAGATATTGGCTTGGCTCTGCTGAATAAAAGTCAACACTGACATCAGTGTTTGGCCCCGTGACTGAGATTAAATCTAATAGAGACTGGGTTAGTGTAACAACTTGGACAATTCTCTGCCCTGGTCAGCCATCAATCTGTCATGTTTTTCAGACACCCCACTGAGAGAAGACACACACACACACACAAACACACACACACACACACACACACACACACACACACACTAACTAAAGCTGGTTATGAAACATCCATTCTTTTAATTTGAAGTAATAACACCCTTTCCTTTTGAGGTGTTTTTTCCTTTTCATTATTTCAGAGTTATGTATGTTTACACATTATGTTTCATACTTCACTGTGCTGCACTACATTTTATATCCTGTCCATGGCCCTTGTTGTGGTGTAATCCAATACAAATCAATCTAGAATAATGTAACAATCATAAAATTGGATACAGGCTTGATGTTGACTGCTGTAATACATAACATAAATACACAACAAGAGTTGCACTGATAAATGCAGACCACACCATTGTTTGTGTCTCAAAGCAACACTATTATACTTGATTTGAAAACTTAAGTCTTTTCTATTTTCAGCCTGTTACCCTAACCTAGTACCATAACATATTTAAATTACATCATCACATACAATATACTGAGCCCATTTATGTGATGCCAGTCCCAACCAAAGGCCTAGCTGGATAAGGACAAGATAATCATCTTAAACAATTTTAATCAAAAGCAAACAGCTCTTTTGGACTCCCCTGTGTAATGTCTACATAGATAGAACTGTAAAGAAACTGCTTTTATAAAACTGAACCAAATCATCCATAGTGTCACATGGTCGAGTCCAACATGGCATAAATAACAAATTCTCAACTCATTCCCCTCTCAAGACTACCTTATTGAATTAAGACACATAGTTTGGGTTTGAGACAAAGTGAGCCTTGTCCTCACAGTGAGGAGAGCCATTGGTGGAGTATGGTGCTGTCAGGGGCCGATGGGAAAACAGAAATGCAGCGTCACACCAAACTCGGATGAACGCTCCTACTGGGACTGACTGAATGATTGTGTGTATGTCATTTACATGCCTATGCAGAAAGATTCAGAAAGGGGTTGAACTGACAAAAAGAGTTGATGATATGACCAAGAGTTAAACCAAGTACTCTGTCTACTCTATCTACAACAGGAACAAAAAAACCCAGTTTTGGCTCTTGATCATTTACAGGAATTATCTAAGGCCAAAGCAGATTAGATGACAAAATGACCAGAAGGGTCTCAAAATCATTAAGTCAGCAGGGTCATTATGGATCTTTATCATGGTTAATACAGTCCAACTTGTCACTCTGGACAATGTCAACACAGATATTATATATATGAGATATCCAACGAATGACTTTATGCATCATAATTACTTGGCATAATTAATTAGACCAGGTTTTGTCCAATGTCCATCTCTTTTTACAGTTCAATGATTTCAGGACCCAAATCCAGACACACACAAGCAGGTAGGTGAAATGAAGGTACTAATAAACTGCCTCACAAGCAGATGGGCAGATGAGCTGACAAGCAGAAACAGGAATCAAAAAGGAGGTAATCCAAAAACAGGAAATAGGACCACAGATGCAGGAACACTAAGGAACTGGTACAGGGACTAAAGCAGACAAACTCACAGAGACTAAATACACAAGGGAGGCTGGCAGTCTTCTTTTTCTTCTTCTTCTTCCAGAGTGCAGTGGCAGTACACATGACTGTTCGCTGTGTTCACCGCCATTAAATCACCTAAAAATACTAGGCTACACTAAAACCACACCTCCACATACATCACACTGGTCAGTTGAAACTCGTAACAACAACATGGAGATGCCCACACAGTCCGTGCGGCTACCACTTTGAACTTGGCATTATTATCAAATTTCAATTGAGGGTGCAATATAATAAACTGAGGGTGGAAAAGCATGCATTACACACTCAGTTTAATATTTTGCAGCTGGGCCCGGTTGGTGGAATCCTGCGGTTACCATAGACTGCTCACACACCTTCACTTTACGTACAAGAAGATCAGTTTCTGCATTCTTTCTTATTATATGGCAGATCTGCTTTTTTAATAGCAATCTGCCAAGGTGCAGGTGCACCTAACTTTTAAAGGGAAGGGTTAGGGTTAGGGTTAGGGTTAAGGAGATGGCATTCATTTGGGGTTATTGCATGTTACGCCCAAAACACACACATGATTAATTAAGAGACCAAGTACAACCCTTTTGAACCATGCACCTGGCACAGTAACTGCTTACTGCCGTTAAACTAGTAACAGTGGATATGGACAGAAAAAGGTCTTTATGTTATAAATTCATGAAGTTATAATAAAGATCAACTCTAGGTGTCTTTAGAAAACAGCAGAGGGCAGAATTGCTTGTTGATTTCCTCTGCTTCTGGCTACTGCTTGGACAGGTCAACACAATGCAGAAGCCACAACACAAATGCAAAAGCTACAACACAAATACAGAAACAACAACATGATAGTGACAACATGAATACAAGGATGCAAATTAAGCCACAACACAATTTAAGCCACAGTTTAAGTGAGCAGCAGTCCATCTGTACTATTACTATAACAATGAATATAAAAATGAAAAAGTATGACAAAAGTACATAAATATGAAAATAAAAATACTTTGAAAATCATTGCTCATTTATGACAATCCTATAGCGACATTAATCAGTTATCCAACAATAATGTTTGACTTGCTTCTCAAACTGCTTCAGAAACTTTTCCTGTCAAAATCAAGGAATTAAGTGGAAGTGTCCCAATTGCCAAGTGGTTAGGATTCACGCTATTTTACAAGCTGCAAGTCTTTGGTTCAACTCCCAGCCAGCTGGACTTCTTGCTGCATTTCATTCCCCTTCCCCCTGTGCATTTTCAGTCTGTACTATACTGTACATTGGGCATACCGGGATAAATCCTGGTGGGCTGCTGCATCGCTGGGATGGTGGACCATGCAGGGATGTGAAGAGAACCAACACTTCGGTACCACAATTCTAAAAATGTGACGGTACTTGTGTTTTACAGTATCATAGGTACCGAAAGTACCAAATATATACAGAAAATGTGATTCTTCTGGGACTGATGAGGGCAGTACAATAAACCTACAAGTGGCCTAGTATAACATCAAACTGGAAGATAAAAAGACGGTTGGTACAGTACACAATAACAATACTTAGAATGGCGGCGGCAAGTGGTGTGCATGAACATATCCGCTGCAATTAATGAAAAAAAAACCCCATGCCAAGACTGGTGAATGCAGATATTTTGTATTTGACATCAAGGACAAATTATAGATGACCAAAAGCCAGTATGTAAACAGTGTGACAGAGCATTTTAAATGAAAGGAGTAAATACCTCAGACTATTCTAGGCAGCTCAGAGACAGACATCCAGATCTGCACATAGAGTTTAGGCTGAGTGAGTTTCAGTTGTTAATTTAATATCGCGGTTAGTATTACAGTTTAAAATTTTATAATCACTAGAAACTTGGCAGATATCCACGGATAATTTCTGTGGTTAATTTAACTCATGTTAGGTTCTACAGGATAAACCAGTGAGCATCTCACAGATGCATGCGCTGCAAACAACATGGGTGTGTTTTGTGTCAGTCAATGCATGGTTGAAAGCAGTGACACCATTGCTCCGGAGATTTTACAGCTTTCTAATAACTTTTTATACCAAAGTTGGGAGGTATGCAAGTAAACCCGCAAAAAAATGCAATTGTCTCCTTTTACACTGCCTGACGAGCTTTCTCTTTATGTTTGTGGCAATGTCATCACATGTACACAGAGCACACACATAGACACAGGACAGACAGAGTGAGCTGGGTTTAGTTTTGAGAGATAATATTGTAGCAATTTATGCAATAAAAATGTTGATTTTTCTTAGAACAAAGCCAATTAGTTGTTCATTTCAAGTGACCTGTGTTGCTTTCCCTTTTTTATGTTTTCTATATTTGATATATTTTTATATGTACTATTGTTGTCTTATGTTTTATTCTTTAATAAGACAAAAGTAGCTCTTATCTGATTTCTCGATTAATCGATGGAATAATCAATAGAATACTCGATTACTAGAATAATTGATGGCTGTAGCCCTACTTTCCATATCATATGATACCAGTGGCGTCCCATCAGGGCAAGCAAGACAAGCAGTGCTTGTGTAGTTAAAGTTAAAAATAGACATCAATTTGAAAGACACTAAAGTTGAAGCGATAGCTCTCCTTTCATCTGATCTCAGAACAGCGTTCTGTCCTATAATGGATCTGTTGCCTGTTTGCTTTCATCATGTAATTTACTGCCCTCTTGTGGTGGCAGCGGGGTATTGTCCCTGCAAGATCCAGCCTTTAAGCTACCATTTTTGTCATTTTTGTTGGTGTGACTGTGTCCCTTTGAGAAAGGCTGGAGACTGGGAAGCTGAGAGGACAGCAGCTGGAGGTTTGCGCATGTGCATTGAGGATAATCCTCGGATCTTTGACTGGTGATTCGCTACAGCCATAGTGTGCTAGGCAAGCTGTCCTTGGTTCAGATTCTACTGTTCTGAGTTATGATATTAGACGCAGCATGTGCAGACGTGTGGAATCGAAACCTGTTCATTAAGGCATTCAAATATTGCTGTAAAATTGAGAGGCTTCAGACAGAATATTGTTACAGGAGTAGCTCAGTACATATGTTAATTGCATAGCGGGAGAGAGAGAGAGAGAGAGAGAGAGAGAGAGAGAGAGAGAGAGCGAGAGAGAGAGAGAGAGAGAGAGAGATGCTGGTGACCGAACCAGAGAGTTAGCTAGTTAGTTAGCGGTTAGTAGTGTAGCTGTGCATTGTAGTGCAATGTATGTGCACTTTAGTCCGTTTGCCTGTGCTTCCCAACTACAGTCAAGATGATGAGCTAGGAAAGATTAACAACACTGAGGCTGGAAAGGTGAAGATGTCCAGACAGAGAGCAGCGAGATACAGAAGAGAGCCTTTCAGCACAGGTGGGGATGTTTTTCATTGGCAGTGACTGGGAAACTGGTCAGAATTGAAGGAAAGATGTATGGCGCAAAATATAGAGAAATTCTTGAGGGAAACCTGTTTTAAGTCTTCCAGAGATTTGAGACTGGGACGGAGGTTCATGTTCCAGCAGGACAGTGACTCTAAACACACTGCTAAAGCAACACTCCAGTGGTTTAAGGAGAAACAATTAAATGTCGTGGAATGGTCCAGTCAAAGCCCAGACCTCAATCAATTAAGAATCTCTGATATGATTTAAAGATTACTGTACACAAGCTGCACCCATTGAAGGAGCTGGAGCACTTTTGCCCTGAAGAGTTGGCAAAAATTCCAGTGGCTAGATGTGCCAAGCTCGTGGAGACGTACCCGAAGAGACATGCTGCTGTAATTGCTGCAAAAGGTGGCTCTACAAAGTATTGACTTTGGGGGGGGTGAATAGTTATACATGCTCAGGTTTTCAGTTTTTTGTCTTATTTCTTGTTTGTTTCACAATAAAAAACTATTTTGCATTTTCAAAGTGCTAGTTATGTTGTCTAAATTAAAAGATAAACCCCCCCCCCTCAAATTCCTCTTTAAGTTCCAGGTTGTAAGCAACAAAATGGAAAGAATACCAAGGGGGGGTGAGTACTTTTGCAAGGCACCGTATCTTATGTCCCATTAGCACTACTACCTAAGCCCCAGCCGTGTCAGTGTACTGACAGTTCAGGAAAGTGCACCAACTCTCCTCTACCCTAATGATGGCCATGAGTGTGTGTCTACATCTGCAGGAACAAAAGGGGATGAAAAAGCATGAATTTGTGTATGCTGGAGGCAGCTTTTTTTTGTTTGTTTGTTTCCCTTTTTCCGGAAAAAGGCTTGTATTCAAAGCACATCTTTCAAAACAGCAGCCAACCTGAGCTGCGCACACAGACATTTTTCTGTAATGAGGGACAGCTTTAATATACTCTGGATTGTTTAGGATGTTCTAAAGTGTTGGAGTGATTATTTCTTCAGAGTCTGTCTGGATGCAGCAAGGTCAGACTTGTACACACATATTCCAAAACCTGGCAACCCCCACTGATTCCCCTCGCTATTAACAGTGTAATAAAGGTTGTCATTTTCACCCAACTTGGCTAGTGTATGGTTTTGAGTTAGGAGCTAAAATTATTTTTGACTGTTTAAACTGAGGGTGCAAAGGTCAGCAGAAAGAAGCCCAAAGCGGAAAAGGCTTTTGAGTGAACTAAGGAATATTTTCCATCAGTAACAAATGTTGACAGCTCTGGTTCCACAATGGGTCAAACAACAGTGATGAGGGCTAGATACAATGTGACGTGTCAGTGTCAGAAAACTAGTACTAGGAACAAGCCGTTATCGTCATATGCACTTCATGAACATGAGTGCATTTAAATTATAATCAAAACACAAACATCCTTAAAAATTATTTCCTTCTTTCATTCATTTAGTCATGATGTTTCTGGCCACCTGATGAATATAAGTCCAATATTCACTCTCCTTTTACTATTTTCTCCACCAGCACCAGGGATGTATGTGCACCAGCCCCAGCAAAATATTTTTTTCTGCAGAATCAAAAACAAGGACAAAGAAAATTACCACATGAGCAACATATGGAATTAACCTGACATATATACCCTTCTGACTTATGGGATTTAAATTGAATATCTAACAGTATTTTCCCAAAACCCTCTTTTATCTGACCATTTTCTGCTAACATTTGAATTTTCAGTCATGGACTACACAGCATTTGGGAAAAAAATCCATTACAGCAGGTGTCTTTCTGACAATACTGTCAGCAAATTTAAAGAAAGAATTCCACTGGTATTTAGCCCACTGCCATGTATCAATGCAGTAGGGGACAGCTCTCTTAACTTCACATCCACAAAGGTTGATGATCTTGTTGACAGTACTGTAACCTCACTGCGTGCAACACTAGATACTGTGGCCCCTCTAAGAAAGAGGGTAGTGAGTCAGAGAAGGCTAGCTCCATGGTACAACTCAGAAACACGAGCTTTAAAGCAAAGTTCAAGGAAGCTAGAAAGGAAGTGGCGTTCTACTAACCTGGAAGAATCTCTAAAGGCTTGGAAAGACAGCCTATTGGCATATAAAATAAAGTCTCCGTAAAGCCAGAACATCCTATTATTCATCATTGATAGAAGAAAACAAGAATAATCCCAGGTTTCTGTTCAGTACTGTAGACAGCTACAGCTCTGTTGATCCATCTATTCCTTTAGCCCTCAGCTGTAATGACTTCATGAGCTTCTTTACAAATAAAATTGTCTCTGTTAGAGAAAAAATTCACCATCTCCTCCCCACAGCTGACTCAGGTGTACTGTCCAGTTCAGCAGCCTCAGAGTCTGTAACTGTTTTATATTTTGACTGTTTCTCTCCTATAGATCTTTCTGAGCTCACTTCAACAGTTTCTTCATCTAAACCATCGACTTGTCTTCTAGACCCTGTTCCAACAAGGCTGTTCAAAGACGTTTTTCCTTTAATCGACACCTCTATATCAAGTCTGATTAACTTATCTTTATCAACTGGTAATGTACTGCAGGCTTTTAAAGCCTACTCTTGATCCAGATGTTTTAGCCAATTATAGACCCATATCCAACCTCCCCTTTATTTCCAAAATCCTTGAGAAGGTCGTTGCAAACCAGTTATGTGATTATTTGCCCAGGAATGGTTTGTTTGAAGATTTTCAGTCAGGTTTTAGAGTCCATCATAGCACAGAAACAGCTCTGGCTAAGGTTACCAATGATCTCCTCATAGCCTCAGACAATGGACTTGTCTCTATACTTGTCCTACTAGATCTTAGTGCTGCATTTGACACCATCGATCATAAGATTTTATTACAGAGACTAGAGCATATGGTTGGCACTAAAGGAACCGCACTAAGCTGGTTTAAGTCATATTTGTCAGATAGACTCGGGTTTGTTCATGTTAATATCCTCTATCCTCCTCTATCTCCTCTATCATCACTAAAGTCAGTCATGGAGTTCCACAAGGTTCTGTGCTAGGACCAATACTTTTCACTCTATATATGCTTCCTCTAGGAAACATTATTAGGAGGCACCAGATAAATTTCCATTGTTATGCAGATGACACCTAGCTGTACTTATCCTTGAAGCCAGGTGAGACTAACCAGGTAGCCAAGCTTCAGGCGTGTCTTAAGGACATAAAAACCTGGATGACCAGTAATTTCTTACTCTTAAATTCAGACAAAACTGAAGTTATTGTAATTGGCCCAAAACACCTCAGAGATACACTATGTGATGATATGCTGACTCTGGATGACATTACCTTGGCCTCCAGTGCTACAGTCAGAAACCTTGGTGTAATTTTTGACCAGGACTTATCCTTAACTTCACATATAAAGCAAGTCTCTAGGACAGCCTTCTTCCACCTGCGCAATATTGCAAAAAATCAGACAGATTCTGTGTCTAAAGGATGCTGAAAAGCTAGTTCATACATTTGTTACCTCAAGACTGGACAACTGTAATTCTTTATTGTCAGGATGTCCAAAAAATTCAGTAAAAAGCCTCCAATTGATCCAAAATGCTGCAGCACGAGTGGTGACAGGAACTAGGAAACAAGATCACATCTCTCCTGTGTTAGCTTCTCTGCATTGTCTCCCTGTAAAATCCAGGATAGAATTTAAAATCCTTCTCCTCACCTACAAAGCCATTAATGGTCAGGCACCATCGTACCTTAAAGAACTTATAGTTCCCTATTTTCCCAGTAGGGCACTTCGCTCTCTAAATGCAGGTCTACTTGTAGTTCCCAGAGTTTGTAAGAGCAGAATGGGGGCCAGAGCCTTCAGCTATCAGGCTCCTCTCCTGTGGAACCAGCTCCCAGTGTGGGTTCGGGAGGCAGACACCCTCTCTACCTTTAAGATCAGGCTTAAAACTGTCCTCTTTGATAAAGCTCTCTCTCTCTCTCTCTCTCTCTCAACTACTTTATGCCATTAACTTTGTATTTTTTTTTCTCTCCCATAGTTTGTCTCTCTCTCTCTCTCTCTCTCTCTCTCTCTCTCTCTCTCTCTCTCTCTCTCTCCCCTCAATCTGCAGGTATCTCTGCCTCTGGAGCAGCGGGATCCAGATCTACCACTACTCATCATTACTATAAACCGCTGTTATCTGTCATTATTATTGATAACACCATTACCTATACAGATGTTCCTGGTCTCTCTCTCTCTTTTCTCCTCTCTCCTCCCCCATCCCCCCTTTTTCTCCTCCTAAACCCACCCAGTTGAGGCAGACGGCCGCCCACCCTGAGCCCGGTTCTGTTGGAGGTTTCTTCCTGTTAAAAGGGAGTTTTTCCTCCCCCCTGTCGCCAAGCGCTTGCTCTTTGTGGGAACTGTTGGGTTTTTCTCTATAACAAAGTAAGGTCTTGACCTTACCCTGTAAAGTGCCTCAAGATAATGTATATTATGATTTGGCGCTATACAAATAAAATTGAATTGAAAATTGAATTGAATATATATGCAACCATGATATACACTGTTTTGTCTGCAGTCACTATATTATGTCAATTTGTTGCATGTACACGTGTCTCAGTGGGTTTCAGGAAGATTTTAAACACACTGACTGCTACTATTTACCTCAATTAGTGGTGAAGGAGGAATACCCCCTGCATGTTTCCATTTTGGTGTGATATACTGTAAAAGTAGTATAAATATGCAGGTTTTGCTTTCTGATTCTCCTATCTGTCAGGTACATATTTATATTTCTTTTTTTGAAGATGTATGTGCATGTAAGTATTAATACAATGTCCAGTTGTTCCACATTAACTGTTCTATAACAACCCACTGGCGACAGATAAATACTTTTACTTGAGGCTTGGAAATACTTGGAAACCAAACACAGCACAGAGATGCAGCGAAATCACTCTCAACTGGGCTTCAAATCACTGGACGTCAGTGTAAACTGTATTATTTCACACACATACAACCAGTCACACTGCAGGCTCACCTTTCTGTGATGTCAAGGTATTATAAATCTCAAGTCACAATGTGTCACAGTTGAGAAGTAAGCCAGCTCAAAGGTCCAGTTCTGGAAGTCCCATCCTCATTACCATCCTCATCCTCACCAGAGCCAGTGAGTTGTGTGTTTAGGAAGGAATGAGAGTGACTGGCATGTCTACATGTCCATCTAAGCCATCTAAGCAAAACCCAGCTGTGCAACGCAACGCAAGTGCCTGCTTAAGGAATCAAGAGTGAACAAGTAATTCAGTACCAGCTGCTACGGCACCAAAGCCTGCAGGAGCAACAGGAGAGTTAGTGTGGAACAGCTAACTCTGCAAGAAGAACAAAGGAGCGACTAACGGCCTCCTCAGCAAAATTGAACCCACACAGGACTTCACTCCACCAGAAAATCACATAGATTCTCTGGATTTTATGAGCACAGTACTGGAAAGGACCTCTCTCTTTTCGCTCCAAGAACTGGGTAAAGTTGACTGGGCATAACCTATACTACCACAGCGTAGCCCAACATGGCACAGCACAGGATTGTTGAACTTTGTTGTTGTACATGTAGTGATCTAGTTAATGTATCCAAGCTTTGTTGTTGCTGTATCTGCTAAGGGTATTAGTTAGCCATACTGTTAACGGGTACTTGTTTGTTCACACATTCCTGTCGCACTTTTAAGTACTAGAACTTGTATACAGCTAACCTTTTATCTTTCCTTTCTGGCACCATTTAGACTACGGGAATTGCCTTAAACAAAGAAAATCACACTCTCCCTCCCCCACATGCCGTGTGGTCTCAGCAGCCATCTTTGCGTCTACTATCTTGTGTAGTTCCTTTGTTTACCACCATCTTATTTGTAGTCTTTCTTAGGCCATGTGGTCAAAGTGACCATTTTGGATAAGCAATCTTCCCTTTGTTTGTGTCCCCACACACAGACATACAGACACACAGTGTCAAATTATTTTCTAATCGATGCCTGCCTAAACTCAACCAAGCATTGAAACCGACAGTGGATGCCGGACAACTCCACTAAACTTCCTTCTTTTATTATCTTAAGCACACAGTTGGGTTGAGTAAAAGGTTTATAACCTTTAAAGGAATAAACAAACATAAAATCATGGCAGTTAAATCAATTCATTTAATAACTTAAATGTATCTTAACTAAATCATGTCACATTATTCATTTTCCCAATTACAATTTTAAATATTTATACTAACTTGAGATTTTAAATGTAAATTGGCTCTACACTGACCTCTTGTATGCACCTATGTTAATTATTTAAATATAACAAAATACACACAACGCCCATGAAAATGAACAGTCTGACTTAACACACAGACACACACACACACACCTGTAGATACTTGGCAGATTAGACATTTTATGTTCTTTACAACTCTGTAAATAAATGTCCTTAAACATGTCTACTGGTGTCTTTAATGTCGCACAAAGAAGAACCTTGCCAACCTCTTCTCAGATAATCTTCCATCCTTCAAACTTACTTACTCTTGATATGATAATGTTGGTTGTAATTATTGAGTTAATTATTAATCAAAGTTCCAAATCAGCAGTAATTAGTTTGAGACCATACAATATTTGCTATCTTTTGCCATTTAGGCTGGTGCCCCCGAGTATAATTTGAGTTTTTAATATTCATATTTTATTAATTTTTGATAACCATGAATTGATAACTACCAATGCTCAACAGTATGCATCTAAAACTATTATTTGTTTGTATGTGCATTGCAGTATATCCACTGTCAAGGATGCAAGTGTCAAATGTTGACTTGCGATTCTAGCGATTTTATTTTGAAATTGAAGGACATTCATTTTATGATATTATTACAGAACAAACATAACACAAACAAAACAATATTAGGGCAACTGGCTTCAGGGCTTAGGGCTTACTAGAGCTGGGTATTGTCAGAATTTATGCAGTTCTAATTCACAAGGTCCCAAAAAAGATTCAATATCAATTCAATTTGAGAGATTTTAAATAACAATTGTCTGGGTGTTAATGAGATATCACGATGACTTGAATAGATGGAGAAGATGCCAACTACAACGTTCAGGAACAGTGAAAAGTAAACCAAACAAATGGCTAGTACAAGTCAATGTTTTAGCTTGAACCAGACATCATGGACAAAACAACTTTGTGGACATTCCTTGCAACTGTTCTGTGATCATGACAACATATTATATATCAGTAGTCAGTAGTTCTTTGTTAGTGTCTTCCTGCTCTAATTCTGAGTTTCCGTGTGCTTCAGGTTCAGTATTCCTGTTTGTTACAATACTTGCCACGTCCTGTGTTCTGTCTCTTGTCCCAGAGTCCTCATCAGCTCCAAGCTAAATACTGGAACCAGCTCCATAACGGGACCCCTGCCATACCTCCAGGCCTGCTTAGCCTCAAACCCCAGTCCTGACAACCCCTGGCCTGTCCTACCCCATCAGCTCTGCCTGCCCACACATCACCCCTCACCTACAAAGGCTCTGGTGATAACCATATCTTAATGATTTCTCAAGTCTGAGTTCTGCTCAGACTCCACAGGCTGTCTGTCTAACAGGTAGTGAGGGTCAGAAAAAAGTTGTAGGAACTATTCTAAAAAAGTTCCTCAGGTTGACATGACAAGTCTGTGTGCACCTGTAATTACTAGGTGACACTGTGGGGCCGTACACTTAAACAATTATCTGATCAAACGGGGACTGAGGAGTGAGGAGGGATCAGTGATGGCCTGCTGAAAGGACAGAAATGTTATTTTTTGCACCCCAGTGGCTCACCCGGTTGAGTGCAAACCATTAAGCCTTAATCCTAACCGCAGTGGCCCAAGTCCCGCCCAAGGCCCTGTGCTGCATGTCATGCCTTCTCTCTCTACCCCTGACTTTCCTGTATCTCTTTCACTGTGGCTATAACAATAAAAAAAGTTACTTCTTTTTCCATCCCCCCATTTTCCATTTTGCCTCTTTGTTTAACAGACTATTGTACAAAAGTCTTTCTGTCAAAAGTCCTCCTTACATAACCCTGAACCCATTCAAAATAGCCATAAGTCCTTTATTCACCCTCACCTAACCTTAACCTTACATACACCCTACCTAATTATCAAAAACCCTTTCACTCCTGCTCATAACAGCTCCCAGCCTCAAAATAGTCGTTCAAACTCTAAAGCGTTGCCTAGAAAATCCTTAAAACTCAAACCCACCTTAAATTACCACAAGCTTCAAAGAAACACACCAAAATAGCCTTCATCCCTTCAAAAATAACTCTAAATCTCCCTTTCTCCACAAACAGTACTCATAACTACCTTTAACTCCTACCTACACACTTCAAGTGATATTTGACCCTCAGCTCCCCCCTCAAAATATTTATCTTTCAGCACCTGACTGAAAAGAACTCTCTATACTGGAGTCACCCCTACCAACCAAGAGTAAATCTTCATTGGTAGCTAACCAACTGTAACAAATCATTTAATAGCTTGTTGTATTTCACCTTCCCTCAAACAGTGACTGGCTGCAGGGTGGGCCTAGACCTGCAAATGCCAATGACCATCTCCTTGCTCTTGGAGGTGTTCAGAAGGAGACAGTTCTTGTCTCCATTCATTGAAGGCCATCGTCAGGTCCCTGTACTCCCCTTTATGCCCATTCCTGATTCATGCCACAATAGTTGTGTCAACCAAGTAGGCCTGCTTCTCTTCCAGGACACAGCCTCTTGATCTCTGCCCACACCTTATCCACTTTAAGGGACAGGAGACTTGACCCCAGCATGGAGAAAGTTGCAGATGCAGTGTCGGGGTTGCAGCAATGTGAAGGAGATGTCATAGGAGAAGCTGCAGCTGAAGCAGTGGGAGAGACTTGCTCTGGTATCTCTGTCTGCCCTTAATGCAGTGAAACCGGGTACTTCCATATAACAACTGGGAGTGTTGTCTTTTCCCTAAACTACATGAGACTACATTCAAGATATGCTCGCTGGTTCTTCATAAGTGCCTCCAGTTCATCACGCTTGTCAGCGAGGAAGTTGACATTTTAATGTCAACTCCCTTGCTAACCAGGAGGTCCTCCCTTGTGTATACTATTTTCACAATCACTAACAACAATGCAGAATAGAGACAAAATAACAAAAACACAATAATACTCTGCAAAAAAAAGTATGGCTACAAGGACTTGTTGCCTCTCTGCCAGCACATCATTTGAAAGTGTACACAACACACAGATTACTGACTGATGATAGGTTGACTGGTAGATAATGTTGCTTTTGTTTTGATATTGTACTGCAACAGTGTTTCAAGATATGTGCTCCTATTTTATTTGCGTGCTCAGCTGGCATCACCATGGTGGGTGCCGTGATGCCTGCTTAACCCTGCAAAGCTTAAAGATCCCGAAATTATATTTTTTCATCAGCTTTTTACAATGGGCAATGGGGTCTTTCATGAACATAAATTATTAGTTATTTCATGTGAGAGATTTCCTCTATAGATTTGCTCTATTTATGTTTTTATGTGTGCTCTTTGCACTTGAAATGGGAGGAGCTCAGTGGGTAAAAGGTGATGTCACATGCTTGTGTAAACTAATCAAGATGTACTCCAGGGTCAGAGACAGACTAATCTTCTTCCCAGAGTCCAGAAATGTCAGGGCTAGGTAAAAAGCATATATTGCTTGACCGTAAGCTTAAGCAATGATAGTGTAATTAGTCACTGTCATTAGTGACTGAAGAAAATAGAGTGGGTAAGGCAATGTTCCATTTTTTATACTTGGCATGGCGACAGCTACCGCAGTCAGTACCTGAGCTCTTTTATCACCACAGAATTTGGCTTAGGCGAACTTTCAACTCTAAGAAGACAAACAGAAGCTAGGTTATGAGCAGTAAAGGTTTTGTTTGTTTGGTTTTTTTTTAAACACAAAATGGTTACTGTTGAAAAAATAATTCTAACATAACACACCAACAATCTACATCATTTGTGTATAGTAAAAAAGAGTAAATTAAAGTGGATTCTCTTTTCAATTTTGCTTAGTCACAAGAATTTAATATAACAGATAAATACTTGATTTGAAACCACATGTTCATAGGCTTTATTATTAATATTATTATTTACCTTTATTAGACCATAGGTGTGCAACTGGCTGAAATTTAACTATTTAATGTCATTTGCATTGTAACTATTTAGCTACAGGGGTGCACCTTCTGGGTCTTTAAGGATCTATCTAAAGCTACAGTTTTAGAAAAAAATGTTTGCCACAACAACCATGGTCAGATGTGAGCTTGATGGCAAACAACACACAGTTTTTTTCTGCAATGGACTCAGAACACTGATCATTTTCTCAACCAAGTCTGGCTAAAGATGCTTTCAGACTCAAGTGACAGCCCCCTCAGCTTCCACTGTAAACAAGATGGCAGCCCTGCCACCAAAATAGCTGGCTGCAGCACATCTACATATTTGCACTGAGCGTGCACAAACCATTATTGTTTGGTTTGCAACATATGTACATTTAAAATTTTTATGTACTGGAAAAACTGCTGCAAATTCCACAGGAAGTGGTGACAGTCAGGGACAAACATAATTTGCATGGCTGGTCCCTGCAGTTATCAGACGTATGTGTGGGATCATTTCAAGAGGGTAAAGGACCCAAGAAGGGATCTTTATTGCACGCTAGTTTTTTTGTTTCGTTTTGTTTTTTTTAAACACATCCTCAAGAGATTTCCACTTTCCATCATACTTCACACATAGTGAACACATAAAGAGACAAACAAAATGAGTTAGTGATGGTTTAACTTTTTCAACTTTATTGCCATGTGACCATGGCAACTGCAGAAGCACACTGTAGAGTAAGGTACAGGTTGTTAGTAGCCATGTTTATATGTGGTTGCAGCTGTGGAGGTGTAGCTGTAGTAACGAAACACAGCACAAAAAAGATTTTCTATATAGCTTCCCTAACTTTGTTTCATGTCCATGATGTGAGTATGAACAGTATGAGTCAGCATCCTCTGCCCCTGATGACAGACTGTTTGTCTACTTGCACATACATTTTTAATATGGGCTAACCCAAATACATCTGCACCTGCAAACACAGACAATACAAATTTAAAACATTTTTGAAAGGCCAGATGGTTAGGTGAAGGATGACTAGAAAGAAGACTGGATGAAAAAGGATGAGATCAAGGGTGGGTGTTGCTATATATTAAATATACTTCACCCTGTAACATACAGAAGCAAGCTTATGACCGGAGATTCAGTTTAAATCCAGGCTGGGTAAAACATATCCAACAGCTTCTGGATATAATGTGATGCTCTGTTAATGAAGCCTGAAGTAAAGGGATTGGAGCCACTAAAACAAGGCTGTCATTCTTAAAGGAAGAAATAACACATAACAAATGAAATTTTTAAGTAATAAGAAATATTATCCATTCTTTATCAATTCAATACACTCATAGTTTCTGCTGCTATAGCCTTATTTAGTCTGATATGACCAGTAACTTCTGGTATCTGATTTTAACGAATTAACAAACTCTGATGTGTAACTGCCATCACTGAGTCAGTATGCTATCTCCTCTCTACCTGTGCTACTGTTACACATATATACATGACCAAGTGGGGGCTCATCTATAGCTAAGTGTTAACATTTGTGGAAGCGTCTTTCTTGCTCTTTTGCAGAAATCAGTTGGTCATGGTATGAAGAGAAGTTAAGTGTTGGCACCCTGGTGCTCTATTTTGGCGTTTCCCCTGTCAGGCTTTGTCTAACTGCATTCTGTTGGATCCAGCTGATGAGCTGTTATGATTTCTGTGTTGGAGGTTTTCAACGCACCCTTGGAGGTGTTTATTCATGGCTGTACAAAGGATCAGTTACTGCAAATAACTGAGCACTATGGGATTAATCAGAATCAGAATCAGAATCAGAATCAGAATCAGAATCAGTTTTATTGCCAAGTATGTTTTCACATACAAGGAATTTTTTCTGGTGATTGGTGCAATTGATCAGCAACAGTGGGGCTCTCTAGCCTTGTTGATGAGGCTAATAGCAGATGGGAAGAAGCTATTTTTGTGGCGAGAGGTTTTAGACCTGAAGGACCGCAGCCTCCTGCCAGAGGGGAGTGTCTCAAAGAGTTTGTGTCCAGGGTGGGAGGAGTCAGCTACAATCTTCCCTGCACGCCTCAGAGTCCTTGAGGCGTACAGGTCCTGGAGGGACGGAAGATTGCAGCCAATCACCTTCTCAGCAGAGTGGATGATACGCTGCAGTCTGTTATTGTCCCTCTCCGTGGCAGCAGCGTACCAGATGGTGATGGAGGAGGTGAGGATGGACTCAATGATGGAGGTGTAGAAGTTCACCATCATAGTCCTTGGCAGGTTGAACTTCTTCAATTGCCTCAGGAAATACATCCTCTGCTGAGCTTTTTTGATGAGGGAGCTGATGTTTAGCTCCCATTTGAGATCCTGTGTGATGGTGGTTCCCAAGAAGCGGAAATGCTCCACGGTAGCCACGGGGGAGTCACACAGGGAGATGGGGGTGGGTGGGGCTGGGCTCTTCCTGAAGTCCACTATCATTTCCACTGTCTTCAGAGCGTTTAGCTCTAGGTTGTTCTGCCTGCACCAGGTCACCAGACGCTCAGTCTCCCACCTGTAGGCAGACTCATCGCCATCAGAGATGAGTCCAATGAGAGTGGTGTCGTCTGCAAACTTCAGGAGCTTGACAGACTGATGGCTGGAGGTGCAGGTGTTGGTGTACAGGGAGAAGAGCAGAGGAGAAAGAACGCAGCCTTGCGGGGATCCAGTGCTGATGGTCTGGGAGTCAGACACGTGCTTTCCTAGCTTCACGTGCTGCCTCCTGTCAGACAGGAAGTCGGTGATCCACCTGCAGGTGGAGTCAGGCACGCTCAGCTGGGAGAGCTTGTCCTGCAGCAGAGCCGGGATGATGGTGTTGAAGGCAGAGCTGAAGTCCACAAACAGGATCCTGGCAGATGTTAATGTTAATGTTGCAGATAAGAAACTTTAAACAATTTAAACATTAAAGATGTTATTTTGTCTACTTTTGTGGAGAAGGGTATTTTGGAGAAAGGAGATCTTCTTTTGGCCAGGGATGCTGGTGTCCGTGCCAGTGTCTATGCCAGGGTCAGAGTTGCTGTTTGAGCAGCATAATGAATAACAGGTTTTACAGTTCAGGCAGGAAAAAGTGCAACTGGAGGCAGAACCTGAATAGCAAGTTCAAGTGGAAAAAGATTGGCAATAAACTGAAAAGAAGAAATTGGAGTTGGAGCAGTATAAATTGAGTTTGAGTCGGGATTGGAAGCTTTCATCTGTTTCAGTGGTTTTTGAAGCTGAGCAGTTTGCGTTTGCATAAATTTAATGAACAGGATCCCGATACGTTCTTTAGTCTCTTTGAATACACAGCAGATGCAAAACATTGGCTAGATGCAGACAGAACTTTAATGCTTAGAAATTATGTTTTCATTGATTTTCTGTTAAATCAATACTTCTGTTTATCTTTAACATGGTGTGTCTCCCTCCTTGTCATGGCTTTAAGACCCAGGCTATGACACTGGTGCAAACAGGTTCTATTGTGCTTACAGTCCGCAGTGACATTCACTTAACACTGAACATGGTTTCCTGAGCAGTCACATCAATCTGAGTTTTGCAAAAGAAGTCCCAATGTAAGATATTTTGAAGGTGAAATCTCCTCCATTACGTTTTATTCTGAACTCTGGCTACAACATGATAAAAAATAAGAAACTTTCGACACCTAAAACCCTCCCACTCAAGCACAGTGAAGAAGAGCATAACTATGCTACACCTATGGAGACTTCTAGCTCCAACAGGTGGGAGAGAGGAAACACAACACCAACAAACACTCCAGAAAAAGTTCATATGGAAAAGAAAGCAAAAGGTATGCCCTCAGAAGAACTCACAAACACATGAATACACCCCATATTGAATGCTATCTAATCATTGGGGAAATGTGTAGATGGAGGAAATTAGCAGTGCCATGGCAACTCAGAAGAGCAAAAAAAAAAAAAAAAAACTGACGAAAATGCTTGCATACTGGATCAAGAAAGATACAAAAGACAATGGTGTCTTTGCATAAAAGGCAAAAAAGAAAAAGCCAACAACAATATGAAGACAGAGGCAGTGAACCTCCTGTGTAAATCAAACCTAACCTGATGGTAAAGATGGAAGAAGCTGTCAACTTTGTCCACAGAATTGGTAGGATGACAGAAAATAAGCATCAGCAAATCATTATCCTCTTTGCTAAATGAGAGGTAAGAGATGGCATCTGGAGATGAACAAAAACATCACCAGTCTGCAAAGAAGAAGGAATCTGCTTCACAAAAGACCTGACAAGAGAGGACTGGCTGTCCAGACAGGCGATGTGGCCAAGAATCGAACAGGCGAGGAAGGAAGGCAAAGCAGCGGGATATAGAGGACCTTTTCGCTTCATTAAAGGTAAACTAATCGTGGAGGTGTCTGCAGCTTTGGGATGGACATATATGAACTGAACTGAATATGAACTGAACCATTACCGGGGGAAACTCTGATTATGGGACTTAATTTCATGGGCTTCAACTCAACCACCTTAAAACTCTTCTTTAAAGTTCACAGTGTTCCTCCATGTGTTCTTTGTTCCAGTTAAAAACAGACATTTCTTTCTCTTCTTTAAATACAAGGGGACTTAAACACTGCTGCTTTCCTATTCTGCAAAAGACAAAAGGCCAACTGCATATTTCTTCAAGAAATGCACTCTGATAAATAAGATATCAATTTTTGGACTCAACAATGGGTGACAGAATTCTTCAGTCATGGTAAAAATTGCTTTGCAGGAGTAGCTATATGTTTCACCAGATGCCCTGGTAACATTATAATTTATGAAACAATGATGGACATTGGGTAGCATGTGTTTTGGAGATTGACAACACTCTTGTTATTTTGATTACCTTTATGGGTATAATAATGATAAAAAAGGCAGAAACTCGTTACATCAAGGGACAAAAGTTTTTAAGGAGCTAATCACAAATTTCCTTACTGATAATATACTGTTGGGAGGTGATTTCAACTTGACTCCTGATGAATGGATGGATAGATGGCCGACCAGATTATCACAAGAATGTAACAATCAGATAATAGGGGATTTTATTAATAACAATAAATTCATAGATTTATGGAGAACCTGTCAGAGTTTCCCCAACAGACATTATGTTAGGACTTTGGTTTTGATCCTGTTTTGGTTAATTTCCTGTTTTATTTTGAAGTTGCCTCCTTGTGTCTCTTGTCAGTTTACTTCCTGCCTTTGTCCTGTTTTCCTCCAGTGTGATTGTCTGCCCCACCCTAATGTGTTACACCTGTATTCAACTGCCCTTGCCTCCCTTGTGTCTATTTGTCAGTTCGTCCTGTTTGTACTGCCTATTGGTACTCCTTTGTCCTGCCGATTCCTCGTGTCTTGTTTCAGTGTCTCTTGTACTTTGGTTTTGCTTATGTGTTCAGCTGTTGTCCTGCATTACAGTTATTTCTTCTGCCATTTGAATGAAAATCAAGTTAGGATCTAACTCAATTTTAAACACTAATATTTTAAATAGTCCCTTAAGTGATCACTGTATAATAAATTTGATTCTAAGAAAAAGTGAGACTAATAAATCCAGAGGCTATTGGAAATTCAATGCAAACCTACTTACAAATGAAGAATTCTGTAATAATATTAAAAAAAAATGGGGCAGCCCAGTAGTCGAGTGGTTAGGGCGCAATCCATTTGAGTGCAAGACGCTCTTAGCAGGCAGTCACCAGTTCGACTCCCGATTGGTCCGACTCTGTCCTGCATGTCATTCCCCTCTCTCTACCCCCTTTCCTGTCAGTCTCCACTGATCTCTAATAAAGGCATAAATAGCCCAAAAAAATAACTTCAAAAAAAAGATTTTGTAAATGAGGAACCGCAATATAAAAATGGGAATACTTAAAATTCACTGCTCGAAAATATTCAATCACTTTTAGCAGAAAAATTTATGAGGAAAGTAAAGTAAAGGAAATTTAAGTGGTGAAAGATATAATAAATTAACCACTGAAGAATTTGATTGCACTATTAAAAAGATAGCATCTGATAGGTCACCAGGGCCAAACGGAATAACAGCTAATTTTTACAAGCATTTTTGGGAAGAACTCAAATAGTTACTATTGCAGGCAAAAAATGAATGCATCATCCAAAGGAACTAATGACAACAATGAAACAAGGGATAATTAAACTAATACCTAACCAGGAAAAGATAAAAGGTTTTTAAACAATCTAAGAACTATTACCTTTTTAAATACTGATTATAAAATGTTCACAACAGTCTTGGCAGCAAGATTAAAAGAGGGAATATCCAAAATTATTAGTACAACTCAATCAGGATTTCTCAAGGAAAGATCTATTCATAATAATATCTGTTTGATTTTGGACATAATTTATTTATTATTTAGTTAAGGTCGACGGTTTTATGCTATTCTTGGATTTCTATAAAGCAGTCGACTTTCTTTTTGACACACTAAAGCACTTTGGATTTGGCAACACGTTTTTAGACATGATTATTATGTTACATACTGACATTAACCGCTTTGTTTCTCTCCCAGGAGGCACATGCTGGAGATTTAATGTGGAAAGAGGCATAAGACAAGGATGTAGTATTTCACCTCTCTTATTCATAGCAGTCAATGAATTACTGGCTATTCTTATGAGGAATTCTTGCATTAAGGGTTTAAGTATAAACAACAATTAATTATAAGTCAACTAGCTACTGACACAACACTTTTTCTGAAGAACAAAGAACAAATTCCTTTAGCTTTACAATTAATATTCTCTCAAGCCTCTGCTTTGACATTGAAACTTGACTAAAAAGATAGGCAATACCTAGATATTTGGATACAAAAATGCCCAGCCACCAGCGAGAAAAATAATATTCAGAATAATGTTGACAAATGTAAAAATAAATAAATAAACAGAGACTTGGAAAAATTGAAACAATATCTAAGTTGATGTGAAATTAACGAATTGAATTGTAATTTCATTTGGAAGAATAAGAACCACTACATCAAAAAAGCAACTTGCTAAAAAATTATGAAGATTGTGGAATAAAAGCAATAGATTTTGAAATGGAGTAGTGAAAATTAAATAGCTTTAATCCTTTCTGAAGAATAGCCAAGAGGTGTGGTTTTCATTACCTTCACTTGTTTTTAATAGAGGAGGCATTGAGTTTCTACTTAAATGTGATTTTTGGTTTTGATTTTAGTTTAAAACTACCAAAGTAACTACCTAAACTGTCTGTATTCCACCAAAAAGTTCTGTTACAATGGAAAATAATTTACAAACACAGTCCTCACAATATCCCACTGTGGAATAACAGATTCATATTAAGTAGGAGGACGTCTGTATTTATAGAAGTCTGGATGAAAAAACAAATATGGTCAATCATGCATCTGATGGATGGAAGGGGTAATACAGTATACTGAAATTGGATGAGTTAAATAATAAATATGACCTAGATTGCCCTATCAGTAATTATATGAAACATTCCAAAGGTTCTTATCCAGTTAGTCCAAAACAATTTAGATTGCATCCCAACTAATAAATTACAAAATTTAAGAATAAAGGATGTAGAATTTTAGATCATAAATGCAATAATAAATTCTTGAGACAACATTTTGTAAACAAAGTAGTATCATTAAACCAGTATCCTGGTTTAAAGAGAAGGACAGTTAATCTGAGAAACTTAAATAAAAACTGAAATGTTGGCAATAAGAACTAAATTCTTGAATTTTGCAGTTCCTCCAAAACATAATGTAATACACTTTAAAACTATAAATGAAATGTATCCCTCAAATGAGTTCATTAGAAAAAGATTTAAATTCCATGTGGAAAATTGTCATTTCTGCAACATAAGTGTAGAAACAACAGAACATTTGTTCTATGAATGTGACCTTGTTCAAAGCTTGTGGAAATCCTTGCATCTTTGGTTGATTTCTAAATCCATAAATATAGATTTTTATTCTCTTGCCAAAGTATCCAATTGGGAATAATCTTGAAGGACAAGCATATTGAATTTTTGATTAACAACATTATCATCTTAACAAAATTGTATATTCATACATGTCATTTTGCTAGATCCACTCCAGTGTGGAATGCACTTAAATATGAATTTTCTCAAACTGGTTTCTTGAACATGACAATGAGTTCACTGTGTTCATATGGCCTCCACAGTCACCAGCTCTCAATCCAACAGAGCAGCTTTTGGGATGTGGTGGAACAGGAGATTTGCATCGTGGATGTGCAGCCAACCACTACTCATCATTACTATTAACCACTGTTATCTGTCATCATTATTGATAACACCATTACCTATACAGATGTTCCTGGTCTTTGTCTTTCTCTCTCTCTTTTTTCCTCTCCCTGTAAAGTGCCTTGAGATAATGTATATTATGATTTGGCGCTATACAAATAAAATTGAATGGAATTGAATTGAACAAATCTGCAGCAACTGCGTGATGCTATCATGTTATTATGGACCAAAATCTCTGAGGAATATTTCCAGGACCTTGTTGAATCTATGCCACGAAAAATTAAGGCAGTTCTGAAGGCAAAAGGGGGTCCAACGCAGTACTAGCAAGGTGTACCTAATAGAGTGGCTGATATATACCTACACCACTGACCATCAAATACATGATCGTCAGAAGTTTAGTACCATTTAAGTATTGCAGCATACCTATTACATGCACACATGCATGCACACGCACTGTTACAGCTCATTTTGAAGGTTACATAACCACTGTTCCTATAGCAGCGAGTTTACTTACATCAGTTCACTATGATCACATGATCAAATGATAGACTGACTTCTTGAACAGTTTCATCTTGTTGAGAATATGAGGCAGCATCAGATAAACATCCAGCTCAGTAATATTAGACAATATCATGAGGTAGGTTGTAATCTATGAGGGGCCGTGAAGGACACTATCTAGAATTACCATGCATATACACATATGAAACCACACTCAGTCACATACTTTCCTGAAAACCTCACAGACAAACAAATGAAAAGGTTGTGCACACACTACTGAAACCCTCTTACACAAATACGTGAAGAAGTATGTGCTCACATGCACAAGTGAAAACCTCTCACATATACAAGTGAAACACTTTTACATACACAAGTGAAAACCTCTCACATATACAAGTCAAACACTTGCACTAGTTAGTAGATTTCAGTTAAAATGGAGGGTGTTTCAGTTAAAAAGGAAGGCATTTCAGTTAAAATGGAGGGCATTTCAGTTGAACCAGAAGATAGATTGGCAGTCCATGTAGGCCCGTGTACATTCGGGCATTTTGTTTAGTTTCATTTTCTCATTTTAAACCAAAAACTGAGCCATTTTTCGCGTTTGCTGTCTATTAGGCACAAAGATGGATTCAATGAGCAGACTGAGACAAAGTCCAAACTCTAGGTCGTTTATTCAGGCTAAGAGGAATCACTTTCTGTACATGCTTCTGCTTTCCTCTTCCTCTCTTCCAAGAAATACTGAAAAAAAAAGTGTGAAGCTGAAATCTAAACCCAAACACTTTTCTTTCAAATGTAATATGAGTAATGTAATAACTACACAGCTACCACGCACTACTAAAACATCAAAGAGAGCGGGAAAAAAAGCCCCCACACAAGTGTCCATATGATCCATGCAATAAAAACCAACCTTGCTCAGCTGTGAAACACAATCTGATCAATAGCTTAAACTTCTATGTTTCTTCTTATGACTGAAACCTCACTAAGTTTCCCTCAGTTCTACACCACAGAGCAAAAATAAGCTATATAAAGAGACTGATTACAGAGTTATTCCAGTAATGCAAAACATCCTTTCACATCCTTGGCTCATCAACAAGAACATACATTCTTCTAGTTCAGTGGTGTCCAAACTTTTGATAATGTGAAAGTGCCCGAGGGCCAACAGCCCCTGATGACATTATTTTAAACAATAAAAGACACATATGAATAATCTGTTATTCAATGTTGTCATTTTCACACAGCAAAAGAACAAAATATGGAAATTTAAGGATTTACATATACAGATCACGGCATACAAGTTAGAATTTCTAGCAGAAATTGAAAAGAATCAGAAACTCTGTAAAATACAGCTGTGTCTCATTCTGATAACAGAGCAACAGGTAAGCTATTGACACTAATGTGAAGGGTGAAACTGAGATCTGGATTTCAGTACACAGACCAGGTCTGGTTCGAGAGCAGTGGTAGACATGCGTAAAATATCACATAGGTGGGAGTCACTTATTCTTGATCTCAAGCGATTCTTATTTAAGTTCAGAACTGAGACAGTCTGGTCACACAAATATGTAGAGACAAACAAGCTCAACATTTTCTTTGCAAATGTTCAAATTTCTGGAAACTTGCCTTAATCCAGCTGCCGGTAAAAAGGCACAAGAGAGGGCTGCTGCTGTCGGCTGCGGCACTCGTTGTCACACTGAAGCCACGCTGAAGGGAGAAGAGAATAGCAACAAATCCTTTTCAATTGTGGCAAAATCCTGAAAGCAGTCGTTGAACTCGCTGGCAAGGGATGCGACGACTGCTGCATACCTCTTTGTTTGCACACCCATATTGCCAACCATGACATCCCGCAAAGCTGGGAAATGTGTGGTGCAGGGCTCCGTTTGTGACAAGTGTCTCTGGAAGAGTTGCAGCTTCGTTTTAAAGACCTTTATGTGTAAATATAGTTGGCTCACTACTGCGTTTTGTCCTTGAAGGCTAATGTTCAGCGCATTCAGATGCTTTGTTATGTCAACCAAAAAAGCCAAGTCTCCTATCCACTCAGTGTCTGACAGTTCTTGCATTGGCTGTCCCTTTTCAGCCAAATACTGTCCAATTTCCCCTTTAAGAGAGAAAATTCGCTGCAGTGCTGATCCCCTGCTGAGCCACCTCACGTTGTTGTGATATATTACATCTCCATATTCAGCCTGGATGTCAAGTAGGAACTGCTGAAACTGGCGGATGAACTGGCCTTAGAACGGATGAAATTAATTGCCTTTACCACTGGTTTCATGACATGATCAAATCTTAGATGTTTGGAGGCAAAGAACCTGCTGATGAATGATGCAATGAAGTTTAACAGCATCGCCTCCTTCGTCGCTGACTTTGTTACAGATAAGCGTCGACAATCCACTTAGTTCACCAGCCATGGCAGGTGCACCATCTGTAATAATCCCACTAACCTTGCTCCATGGTAGTTTCATGTCATCAACAGCTGAACAAACATTATGGAATAAATCGGTTCGTCTTGATTGGCCTTTGAGGCTTTTGAGGTCCAGCATCTCTTCTGTTATGTTCATGTCACCATCAACACCTCTTAAAAAAAGAGTAACTGAGCAGTGTCTGATGCGTCTGTGCTTTCATCGCAGGCCAAAGAAAAAAAATCAAAGTTTGTTGACCTTTCTCCCAGTTTTCTCCTAACATCTGATGACAGCTCTTCAATTCTCTGTGCCAGTGTTACGAGCAAGGCAAACGTTGGCAAAGTCTTTCTTCATCTCGGGGCAAATGTGTTCTGCTATTTTCATGACACAGTCTTTAACAAACTCACCTTCTGTAAAAGATTTGCCATGTTTAGCAATTAACATAGCCACTTCATAGCTAGCTTTAGTGATGTTTTCATGCTTATACAAAGCAACAGTCTCATGGCAAATTAGGCAGACACAGTTGTTTCGGTTTTCAGTGAAAAAATATTTTAACTTCCACCTTCCCTGGAAGCGGCATCCTTCATTATCTACTTTCCTTTTTTTACTTGCTGTTGCCATGACAGTTGTAGGGTCAGAGCAAATTTTACACAGCCATACAGTGTAGCGTCGACTTGGCAGCATACACCTGCAGAATCCTCGGTGTTACACCCACCCAAGCCCCACAGCATTGCACGTCCAGTGAGAGCTTTGATTGGCCCATAATTCAGGTTTATGGCAGTTGGCAAAAGTCTGTTACAAAGAGAAACTGCATGTTGAATTGGTATGATTTATTTATTCTGTCTGTGCGTGCGGGCCTATAATACCAAATTTGGAGACAAAAGGCGATATAAAATCCGACCTCGGGCCGTGAGCCGGACTTGGGACATGCCTGTTCTTCTTTTTTTAAAGTTATTTTTGTGGTCAGTGAGAGAGTGACAGGAAAGTCAGGGAGAGAGAGGGGATGACATGCAGCAAAGGGCCGCGGGTCGGATTCGAACCCAGGGCCGCTGCCTTAATGGTATGCGCTCTACCAGGTGAGCCACCAAGGCGCCCCTGGGAGATGCCTGTTCTAGTTGAAAACTGTATTCAGACAGGCAACGGCAGTGCCTCAAAACACAAGACACCAAATCCTGCCAGGTGGGATGGTTGGTCTAGGTGGGCCATGCTGGGGGCATTCTTGAGAGTGGTGACTGTATTGTGACATCACAATATTACGAAAGTAATGACGGGAGGTTTTAACACACAGTTTCTGAATATGAGCTTGTGCATTTGTCCATGGATTGAGTATTTTGAAACTTTCACAGTATTTATATAGACCTATTTATAAAGGTCTATTTATCATTAAAAAGACATGAAACTCTCACTTTTTACAATATGGGACCTTTAATGAGGTGACACCAAGGCTTGTTAGAGCCTGAAAGCTTACGATTTATGCTAGAACCCTCACCTGTGGTCACTAGCTTTGAGCAATGACTAAAAGAATGAGCTCAGGGATAGAGGCTTATGAAATTTCCTTTACAGGGTGCAGGTCACCTATAACTCAGTACCATGCCATGTGTAGACAAAAATTGGACACAGGAGCTGTCTGTATAGACACACTTGTAAGTATTGGATTATGATAAAAAAGAACTGGTCCATGAGACATGAAGAGACACCAAGAGTGTTTAGAGTTGTTCCAAATCGTAACACCCATCTGTTATAGAGAAGGGGTAGATGTGGTTACTATGGGGATAGCTGCACTTTTTCAGAAACTCCCTCCTGAAAGGCCTCCATAGAGTTGAAGTTGGTTGTTCATGTGAAAACAAAAAATAAATAATAAAAAAATAAGTTCAAAACCTTGTTCCTTTCGGCAGGTTCAGAACACAGTAGAGGGACTCCATATCCTGTCTAGCTTGGCCATGCTTTAGGATTCCACAGGACCAGCTAGAGGATGTGGCTGTCCAGAAGTGGCAAAACCTTGGTGGATGGCATTTTAAATGGATATGAACAAAGCTTTATTTTGATGTTTGATTCCCTCACGCTGTACCTTCTGATAATTATGTGAAAGAAAATTATTATGAATGATATAACTGCTCACAGACTAACTATGGACTAACATGGAACCAGATTATTTGTAGAATCAGTGGATTGGAATAATTTTAAAACAACTGGATGACAGGTGAGTGTTCAGGCAGCCTGCCAAGTTACTTTAAGTCGGTGACTCCCATCTGTGGTAACGCCATTTTGTCATTTTTCTCTCTGGCAAGAATTTGAAGTGAAGACACACCGCCAAGGAAAACACATATTTTTGTAGACACAAATTATGCAGTAAATCCTGAGAGCTAGGCCAAGATTTATAGCCTAATGAGAGGCAAAAAGAGGAGTATTAGAGAGAAGATGATGAGGTAATGAGAAAATGGTAATGAGTTTCACATGTCTGCCTAACTAATACAAGCAGTACACGCAAGACAGAAAGAGGGCACAGTGCACGATAAAGACCATGCAGCAGTTTTTTAAAAAACCACATAATCACAAGGATGTAACATGGTATTCTAAATACCATGAGGACTGGTTATCCATCTAACAGTGAAAGAACACAGCTGGATGAGACTAGATGAGATCATTTCACTTTAAATCAAATGCAAATTTAAAATTAACTTCAAAAGATTTTTTGTGTTTGTGTTTTTGTGTTGTGATTTTTTTCTGATTTTCTGTGGGATCATCACTGTGAGTGACATTAACATTAAACATGGTCATTTCTTGTTTCGCTAGTATAAAAATATCAATTTGTGTAGCTTTAACTATGTTGAAGCCTGCTATGGTGATGAGACTGATGTAGACAGAAGCCTTTTACCTTCACTGACACACAAATGTGGAATTACAGTGAATGTGAGGCTACTTCTTTACTCTGCTCCTTAGGACAACGGCACTTTGAGGTTCTACAAATGTCTGAAACTCCACTTGAAGTAAGGACAATTACCCTTAGCCTACTGGATGAACTGTCCACTTGTGTTTAAGACATTGAAACATCTGTGTGTGTGTGCGCAGAGGGAGAGTGAACCAGACGATGTGACTGTATCCTGTGTGATGATGAAGAGTGAAGCCTTGTTCTAACTCAACTCTGCTTTCCATTCACCCTCCTGTTAGAGATGTGGAGCTGCTAATCACGCAAGAATTCCACTGCATAGATTGCTCAGTGTGGCAACGGGGAACACACCCACATCCACACACACACACTCCCAGTAAAACTGCTATATATTAACATGATAAATCTAGCAACAAACACAATGCAAACAAATTCATACTCAAACATATGTTCAAAAAACCTGAGCACACACTGGGAATACCATATCTGCCCTTAGCAGCTGTGGTATTCTCGGCACAAATTTTTTCCCCTTTCTCCTTTTTTTTAAATGTATGTCTTTAAGGGTGTTTTGCTCTCATTATTAGGGTGAATATGGCAATCAGACCCAAGAATAGCTGACATTTGCATCAGGAGAGAGAAAGAGTAAAGTGGGTTAAAATAATAACAGAATGGAAACTTTGTGTGATATTGACTTTCAGCCTTCCTGTTAGCACACAGGCCTTGTATAAATAATGAGGAGAGGTCCTGCCAACAACACACACACATCTACCTACAGTAACTAAGAGACATACAGTTGTACACAAACACACGTGTACTTGGAAAGAAATGCTATGCCTGCTTAATGAAATTTGCCAAAAAGCCACACATGGCAAATCTGTAGTGCTGTAAGAGGCTGGAGGGGGTATAAAGAAAAGGAGTGGCTTCAGGCAGAGACAGGAAAAAACAAAGAGGGAGAAAGCTCAGATGGTGGACACTTTGGACGATATTTTAACAATCTAAACACATGGAGCAAGTTCATTTAAAGCATGTCCAAATCCACTTTTGCTAGTTTAACAGCAGTGAAAGTGAGTGTGTGAGCAGTCTACGGCAAAAGCAGGATTCCAACAACCAGACCCGGCTGCAAAATATTAAACTGAGTGTGTAATGCATGCTCTGGCATCCTCAGTTTAATATTTTGCACCCTCAATTTAAATTTGAATAATAAATGGCAAGTTTAGGGTGGTAGGGGCATGGATTGTGTGGGCTTCTCAATGTGGTTATATCACATTAAAACCGACCAGTGTAATGTATGTAGAGGTGTGTGTTGTTATAGTGTAGCCTATTGTCATTTTCAGGTGATTTAATGACGGTATGTAAACACAGTGAATGGTCATGCATAACTGCACTCTGGTGGCACTCTGGGAGGGCAGCACAATACTAAAAGTACAATACAATTATGTAAGAATGTGTCCTTAAAATGACAATGAATACTGCACCATTGACTTCAGACTTTCCACTGCTTCATGATAGTAATGTGCCAATGATGCACCTGAAACACCTCATTTTAAGACCAACACACCCATGAGTGCTCAGTTGTCAGTCTGTACATGCTAGGAATAATATAATCGAGTGTGTGTGCTAAGTATGTGTCCCTACACCAACTACCCTTGGGAAGTGGTAAGCTGATTATACTACACTGTCCTTATGTCTTGGATGACTGACACACACTTTCATTGTCTTTATGTGTGAGAAACATTCAATTCTTTTTGTCTCTTTTTCTTATTCTTTCTCCTCTAGTCGTTCCTTCTCTTATGCCTCCTCTTTCTGTCATTGTTATGTCTGTGCATGAGAATGAAAGTGCATGAATTATGTAAGGAGAAAGAGACACAGAGACGCAATGGACAGCTGGTAGCTACACAAGAGACGTTACAGTATGAGCTGGATATGACACACACAGCTGTATCCAGCTGTGGTTCAACAGCTGGACAACACATTACCATCAATGAGTGTCTGTGCACACAAGACAGAAAGGTCAAAAATGAAGAGAAGGATGAATAGAAGATGATGAAGGGAGCCGAATTGGAAGAGAGAAAGTGCTGAATACCTGTAGATACACACCTGCATCTCACACACACACATTTACACACAAACGCACCTAAATCCAGACAACTGCTTGTACAGTCCTGCTGCTGGCAGGCCTTTTTGCTAAATGAAGTCTGTGTCCATATGAGAATCTGTGGCATTTCATTCCTGTAAAGTAGTGAGCTGGAAGACTTTTTGACCATAGCATGAGTCAGCCTCATCACATTCCATCCAATCACTGGCCCTCGGCCTTAAGACAGACTCAGTTTGTCTTGCTCCACTTGCATTCTGGTGTGAAGGAATGCAAAGGCGATAGGTACGGGCTGGGATTTGTGTGTATCCTTGTCTCGGGGTGAGTGTGTGTTGCTTTGTCTCTGAGTGTTATTAGGCTTAGACTTCTCTCTCTAGGGGGGATTGGTGTTTTTTTTTCTTTTGTCTTCCCCTGGAGGCTTTTTTTATAAACAGTCTTTATCTGTGACAAGACTATAACAACAAGGCCAACTCCAGCCCTATATCTTTCCTACAGGAAATGTAATGCTACAGGCACAGAGTTTTCCAAAAGTGCCAGCTAACTACTTTATTACTGTTTGAGGTCACATCACTGTCACCATCTATAGCCTTTTATAACCTTTATAACCTTATAACTCTAAGGAACCAATCCTGTCAACTTGGGAAGGCTTGGGGCGGGCAAGTTATCCAAGAAACAAGATGAACAAACAGGCTCTCTCCCAGCCCCTCCTGACGTACTGTGCCTGCCCAAGAGTATAGGTGAAACACAGATTCTTGACGTGAAACTGCTTTATCCAATGTTTTTACTGGCTTTAATTACCTGGTCCATTTGTTTTGAGAGGAGGAGACCTCTGTAGATGATTACCGGTAAAAACCTCATGAAAGATGAACACTTAAGGAATTCTAAACTCAAAACAAGCTGAGCACTCTGAAGCAAGCTGAGCTGACGTTGGTGGCAGCTTGGCTTGACTGCGATTGCGCTGATTATTAAATGTAAATAATCAATGCTTTATTTGTGATTGTGTGACTTATTGTGTGTCATATTGGAATGCAGTCATTTTAACTCGATGTACCTATTAAACTACCGACTGAGTGCATATTTGTAATTATTGGTTGCATGCAAAGGCTATTAAATACCTAAAACAAAACTGCCATCACAAAACACCGAATCTATCAGTTGGATAAATTACAGCAAAGCAAACATATGGCATATGGATAAGGTACAAGCAAAAATGTTGCTGTTCAATGTTGCTCTGCTTTATTAGAACATCACTCCCTCACCTAGTTGCATGGATGAGGTATATGTTAACAACAGCATGTTATGTTCTATTTGGCCAACAAGTTCTCCATCTTAAACTATCATATACTGTCTATAAGAGATTTTAAAGCAGGACTTTCATATTAGAATGCATTAGTTTTAGCTAGATGTACCTATTAAACTGCCAACTGAGTATATATTTGTAATTATCAGTTGTATGCACAGGCTGCAATGAGCCTGACTGGAATTTATTATTTGCTTTTTCTTCGGTTCTCACCTGGGAACAGCATATATGCATAAAAATCCCAATGCATATACACCTGAATAGTCACCTGGTAGCCTAAAGATGTTCTTTAATTTAATTGGTTTATTATACACTCACCAGCCCCTTTATTAGGTACATCTTTCTAGTGCCAGGTTGGACCCCCTTTTGCCTTCAGAACTGCCTTAATTCTTTGTGGCATAGACTCAACAAGGTGCTGGAAACATGAGAGAGATTTTGGTCAATATTGACATGATAGCATCACACAGTTGCTGCAGATTTGTTTGCTGCACATCCATGATGCAACTCTCCCGTACCACCAAATCCAAAGGTGCTCTGCTGGATTGAGATCTGGTAACTAGGGAGGCCATTTGAGTACAGTGAACTCATTGTCATGTTCAAGAAACCAGTTTGAGATGATTTGAGCTTTGTGACATGGCACGTTATCCTGCTGGAAGCAGCCATCAGAAGATGGGTACACTGTGGTCATAAAGGGATGGACATGGTCAGCAACAATACTCAGGTAGGCTGTGGGGTTTAAACAATGCTCAGTTGGTACTAAGGGGCTCAAAGTGTGCCAAGAAAATATCCCCCACACCATTACACCACCACCACCACCAGCCTGAACCGTTGATACAAGGCAGGATGGATCCATGCTTCCATGTTGTTGACACCAAATTCTGACCCTACCATCCAAATGTCGCAGCAGAAATGGAGATTTATCAGACCAGGCAATGTTTTTCCAACCTTCTATTGTCCAGTTTTGGTGAGCCAATGCGAATTGTCGCCTCAGTTTCCTGTTTTTAGCTGACAGGAGTGGCACCCGGTGTGGTCTTCTGCTGCTGTACCCCATCTGCTTCAAGGTTCGACGTGTTATGCATTCAGAGGTGCCGTTCTGCATACCTTGGTTGTAACAAGTGGTTATTTGAGTACCTGCTGCCTTCCAATCAGCTCTGCAAGTCTCTCTGCTCAGACTGCTCTCCAAGCAGTCTGGCCATTCTCCTGCCCAGAGAAATGTCCCTCACTGGATATTTTCTTTTTCAGACCATTCTCTGTAAACCCTAGAGATGGCTGCGCAAAAATCCCAGTAGATCAGCAGTTTCTGTAATACTCACACCAGCCTGTCTGGCAATGACAACCATGCCACGTTCAAAATCACTTAGATCACCTTTCTTCACCATTCTGATGCTGTGTTTGAACTTCAGCAGGTCGTCGTGACCATGTCAACATGCCTAAATGCATTGAGTTGCTGCCATGTGATTGGCTCATTAGATATTTGCGTTAAAGAGCGGTTGAACAGGTGTACCTAATAAAGTGGCCGGTGAGTGTATACGTTTATTATCAATGTGTTTTACCCCTCCACTTCCTCCACTTAAAATGTAACACAATACATTAATTAAAAACTTCTATGACTTCTAACTGCAGAGTTCTCACCTGTAGGCAAAAACTTAGTTTGAAGACAGTGAGAGAGAGAGAAAGATATTTGAGATATTCACTGGGGACAGACAGCAGGCTGGAAATATTTGCCTAAAGCAAGACACAGTAAGGAACAAACACTAAGGAGGGTAGGGGTAGAGGAGAAGATTGGAGAAGAATTAGACAAAAGGAGAGGAAAAAAAGAAAACAATCAAGAAATGGATAGGACCAAAGAAACACAGCTAAAAGTCAAACAAGAAATGCCCCAAAATTAACTTATGACTTTTCCCGTCACACCTCAATGTTCCAGCATGGCTATCAGAGAATTGTAACATGCTGGATAATCAATATTCAATTAATATTTTGGGCAGCAAACAAAGGCTGCAGTTTAATGCTGGTAACAGTAGGAACATAATTAAAGATTTAGGATGTACTGAGAAGGTGGCTCGATTATCAACTGTATCAACTGATGCGCCTCCACTTGCTTTAGTTTATCTTGTTTTAGTATCACCATAAAATGTATTTGTCATCCTACTGTCATCACTCCGAGAGAGTGGTGAGCAAAACTGGATGTTCACTTTTTGGTATTGTCGCTGATCATATTAGCTATCAGCAATTTGACAGGGTGACAACAAACCAATCAGACTTCATTCTTTGTTTCACAGCTGGGGAGGCAACATCTGTTCGATGGCAGCACTCGTATCTGCGATATTTTGGCTTTTGGCATTTTTGTACAGTGGGAGGAAGTAGAGATGTGATATCCATCTTTATATACTGTCAACGGTGTGGACATACAGTGTGGACATACAGTACTTAGGCCCCTTCAGTGTTCAGTGCTCATCTTATTATGTTCCAGCCTTATCCTAAAACAAAACAAAAATATTTTTTTCTCACATCAATTGTGAACTGAAAATATATATATTTTTTTATTTTACCATAAGTCTGCAACAAAACTGTGAACAAAGTGAAGAGGTCTGAACACTTTCTGAATGTGAAAGGTTCCATGAGGGCAGGGAGACAAATCATGCTGGTGAAAGAATTGTGGGACCCAACTGTTTAAAACAATGAGTAATAATTTGTGTACATAGGTTTGCATAGTGTCTGTGTACTCTGTGTGTGTGTGTGTCTGTAACACCAAGAGTGAGCATCCAAGCAGAGCAACAGCTGTGCATGAGGCATAGCAGGAAAAATGTGATGACACAATGCAAATCTAACATCCTCAACAGGCCTTTCAGATTTTCACTTCTCTGACATATAATGGAGCAACACATCAGCATCAGAATCAGTTTTATTACCAAGTATGTTTCCACATACAAGGAATTTGTATGTGAAAAACAAGCATGGAGCAGAGTCTTCTGTTTGTCCTCCATATGGACTCCACAGGTACAAATCCATATACTATTACAGTCCACTTAGATAAAACAAACTATTTTTACTGTCTGACGGAAATTGTCTTGAGTGTCAGAGTGCAGCAGTGGGTGTTTCTGAGGTCAACACATGGACACCTCCCTTCTGTATCTTTTATTAAGGCAGAGCTACAGCACCCCAGATGGTTTTACATTAAATGCTAGTGTCCAAGATGCACATAAAAACATATAATTAAAGACAAATACATTATATGGATAGAGAACAACGGTGCACTCAGAACAATGCACTTTTTTTTGTATCACACATAGGACAGAACCATATTTTTTATAATAATCCCATGAATTTGGTTATTAAAGAATTTTGACAAATATATGTGCAAAATTTCAACATTTTGTCAGTGACCTCTGTTGGACAAACTATGTATTATTTGCCAATATATACAGTGCTTGAATTTCAGTGCAGGATAGGATCAATTCCTGCAAATCTAGCACCTATAAATTGGGACATTACTAGACACATTTTTAGCAATTTCTAATAATGCTTGGCCAATGCTGAACACACTAGTGCAATGTGGGCTGCCGGGCTGGAGGTGCATCCACCTGGACTGACTTCTGCCCTGGACAACATGACGCGTTCTCTCTCCCTCTCTCTACAAGGCTACAAAGTCTGCTGTGGCAGCATCTCTTGCCCTCAACACCAGAACCAGGTTACCAGGGTGATGAGTCTTGCTCCATCTGATTGATTGCCTGAAAAAGAGCTACAGTTGCCTGAACCAGGGGACACCAGCGCCTTTTTGAAAATATCAGATTTTCAACTAGAAGCTCTCAGAGTGGCAGCACAAAAAAGCCATCTGAAAACAGACACTGGGTGCTGTTGTTTTCTCCAAGTGGCTGGATGGAGATGCATACAATCTCTCCTCAATGGGAACAACTGAAAAAAGGTTGGTGCTCAGAAAAAAAAAAAAACACTATATGGAAAAACATCCTAATAGAACTTCACCCAATCTGATCTTCATTTTTGAGCTTGGCCCTCCAAGAGCAATTTGACAAAGTACTTTTTAAGTGGAAAGAGATTAAGTGAAGGAGACAGGAAAAGAACAGGGCATAAAGACAAGACAGAGGAGGGAGCCACTAAAAGAAAAACACTGATGCAGCTCAAACATATTAACTAAGACAGGAGAAAGAGAAAGAGGCATCAAATGACAGGAATGTATATAGTTAAGAGAACCCCTAAAGTTGGGGTTTTAAACATATCAGGCTGATTTTTTGTCTGTGATAACCTGATATTGTCTGATATATAATCTCCTAACAGTTAGTTTTTAATCTACAAAACGTCAGATTGACCATTACATTTTTGCTGTCATTATTTCTATTAATTTTTCCTTAGTTTGGTGCCAGTGGTTGATATTGATAACCAAGAACCAGGTCTATACATATATACAAACACACATATACCACATTATATATATATATAAACTGTACTTGAAATAGAGTTATATATATATAACTCTATTTCAAGTACAGTTTAGTCCTAATGCTGTCAAATCTAAGTCTCAACTGCTTCGTATCTTAGGGCCTCACATGATCACATGGGTGATGTGATACACAATTCTGTTTCACATTAATCCATGGATTGCCAGGTGGTGATAATGCTCCAAGACTAGTAATAAGGCTTACTTATAGGAGCTGTGTGTTTCCTTTCTGTATGGGATACAAGAAAACCTCAATCTAGGCTTACAACTGGATAAACAGACATAATCTCAGTTAAGGTAACAAAAGGCAGGATTCAATGGCCATATTGATGAACAAAATTTTTGTTCCAAGATGTTAGAAGTTTTGGGTTTCTGACTTTCTGATGCAATTCTGAACTTCCTCCACATAGTCCATCTAGCATCTGTGAACCATTTAGCAAACTGCAGCTAGCTTTTAACAAGATCTTGGTGCCTCATTCAGCCAAACACCACCCTTGCAACTTGCTTTACACTGCTCCCTTAAGGTAAGTAAGTTTGAAACTCCATCCGCTTCTCTTTAAACATATCTACGTTGGACCAAACCCAAGCCACACCACTTTTCTTGGTTTATTTTTTCTTGGATGTGGCTGAGGCGCCAATGATCCTTTGCTCTTTTATCCCTCTATCTGCATCTCTTTATCCCTCAATACCATGTGGGACACACTTGGTGGTCACGTTTGGTGTGTGTGTGTGTGTGTGTGTGTGTGTGTGTGTGTGTGTTTTTGAATCTGTGCTTGTGTGTGGAGTAGACCAGATCTTGGATATTTCTGTCTCTTATCATCACCTTTCTCCCTTTTATCTACTGAGGAGCACAAAACACAGGAGAGATGTAGAGAAACTGACACAGAGAAAACATCAAGATAAGAGGTGAGAATGTGTAAGCCATGAAATATGATTTTCTAACTGTTTTCTCAGATGTTCAAGCAAGATTTGATCAGGAAAGCAGAATTTTATGATTTTATCATATTTATTTTATATATACACACACACACACACGGCTGTTCAAAAGTTTGGGACAACTTGGAAACATCCCTGCCCTCTAAAGAAAAAAACATTTTTATCCATTTCATAAACAATTAAAATTGATAAAATGATCCAATGATTATATTAGATCAGATCATCATGATTAGATGATGAATTAAAATGATTTTTAAAGAAAGATCTAAATTATTGCACAGAGGCCTATTATCAGCAACCCTCAGTCCTCTGTTTCAATCTCATGTTATGTTTGCTAATTCAAGTTGATAATCTTGATGCTCCAGGAAGCATGGGGTGAAATCTCATCAAGTTACCTTGCAAAAATGATAGCTAGAATGCCAAAGGCCTGCCAGGCTGTAATTGCTGCAAAAGGTGGCTTTTTTTAATGAGAGCAAAATTTGAAGAACACATTCATCATTTCAATTAAAACCATTATTTCTAACTCAGACAATGACTGCATGTCCTGTTCATTTACTGTATTTCTTATTCAAACTAATTTCATGTGTGTTTTCATGGAAAACAAGGAAATATATGGCTGCCAGGAGGCCTGCCATGACTGCCCTTCACCATCAGGCTTGTTTGTGCTGGAGTCAGCAACATGTGCCCTGGAACCTGAACATGTGGAGGAACGTTATGTTCAGCGATGAGTCCAGAAACTGCCTACGGCACTTGGATCGTAGGGGGTCAAAGTGTGGAGAAGCTGCGGAGAACGCTTTGGTGATTGCTGCGCCAATAGAGTAACATCTTTTGGTGGAGGCAGTGTGATGGTGTGGGGCGGCATCTCCCTTACTGGAAAAACAAGGCTTGTCATCAATAGAGGCAATCTAAATGCAGAGAGATATCGAGATTAAATTCTGCAACCAGTGGCAATCCTATATCTCCACAGTCTGGGACCAAACTCTATCCTCCAAGATGACAACGCTCACCCCCACAGAGTGGGGTTTATCAGAGATTACCTCCAGAATTTGGGAGTGGAGAGGATGGAATAGCCTGCCAGCAGTCATGACCTCAACCCCATTGAATACTTGTGGATCAGCTTGGGCGTGCTGTTCTTGCCAGAGTGACCAACACAACCACGTTGGCTGACTTGCGACAAATGCTGGTTGAAGAATGGGATGCTATCCCACAGCAGTGTGTGACCAGGCTGGTGACCAGCATGAGGAGGAGGTGCCAGGCTGTTGTGGCTGTGTATGGTTCTTCCACTTGCTACCGAGGCTCTTGTTTGTTAAATGAATAAATTGTTAAATTGTCAATATGTCTTGTTTCTTCAGACTTCAATCATCCAATCCACCAAACAACACCTAACAAGAGTCAACAGCAAAAAAAAAAGCTGTTTGGCATTGGCAGAGAAGATTTGGAAAATCTCTCAAGGGCACAACCCACATACTCAACTCTGCTGCTCATCCCACAAAAGCATGTTTCTGAGGCGGTAGAGTGGGTTGTTCACTTATCAGAAGGTCGGTGGTTTGATCCCCGGCTCCTCCAGTCCGAATGTCAAAGTGTCCTTAGGCAAGTCACTGAACCCCAAATTGCCTCTGATAGCTGTTTTTTTTCCTTATGACCAACCGACCAATCAAAACTTGGTCCCATCGAATAACGTGTGGTCAACTATTAGGGGACAGCCCTAATTAAAACACTACTAAAACTTCTAAGTGAAGATATTTGAATAAAAACCAATGTGGGCATTGGGTTTCATTATAACGCATTAGCTATGTTGAGCAAGTTTTAAATCTCTGAGTTGATTTTGATAGTATAAAGAAATTAAATGAAACCCTGAAACCAACGAGGGTGGACAAAGTCATTTCAAATTATTGCACCACCTGCATTATTATGAAATAAATTTCTGTTTGTGTAGGAATTAAATAATAAATAGCATGTTAATCAGTGAGCTTCAGAGGTGCTGACAGAACCAGGATGTTTCCCTCAGCTTCTAATCTTTATGCCAAGCTAAGATAACCACATCCTAACTCCAGCCAGGTACATCATGCACAGACTTGAGGTTACACTTCACACTAATCATCTCATCTCAAATAAAAGTAGGCTTCTCCTCGCTGAAATAAAATCATTAAGTAGACATTCAATTCACGTCTTCTCAGTCACAGTGGGGGCAATTTGGGGTTCAGTATCTTGTCAAAGGACACTTTGATATGCAGACTGCAGGATCAAATTGCTGAGCTTCCAATTACTGTACAAGCCGCTCTACCTGCTGAGCTATAGCCACAGGTGAAGAAAGGGAAAAATGGTTTGCTGAACTTGTATTGACAGAGCATGAACTATCCAAACACATTAGCTGTAAGCCACAGATGCCAACCATGTTCTGACATGAAGTTCAGAACCTAAGCTTCATAAAACTAGCACTGCAATCATGTTCAGTCATTTGTCTCTTTCTCCTCACAACCACTGACAGACAGAAAGACACAGACCAGGGCAGAGTGTGGCAGAAAGTCAGACATGTTCTGATAAAAGACCTCTGAGCTCTTTCAGGTGCAAACCACACTTTTTTTATCTCATTACTGATTTTTAACATCTTACTACCTCATGGATCACCTTCATCTACAGCATACGCATTCATTCCTTCATTCATTCATCAATTCATCAGGTGATGGGCACAGTGAATGAATGCTTTGGTAGGACTGTCATGTAAACGTTGGGCAGACAGTGATTCATTCATCACAAGTACAAAGACAAGTAAATATGATGTCTACTCTGCTAGATAGAACATGTGCAGCTGCAGCATACCTGCAGTTTTAGCCCACACCTCCAAACCTGATAGTGACTTACTAAGCAGTTTACCTATGCTTGTTCCAAATTTTAAAATTTTAGGCACAGTGAGATAAATATTATGAGGAGGGGATGGGTTGTTAGAGGGAGAGGAATTAGACAAAAGGAGAGGAACAAAAGGTAACACTCAAGAAATGGATAGGACCAAAGAAACACAGCTAAAAGTCAAACAAGAAATGCCCCGAAATTAATTTATGAGTTTTCCCATAACACCTCAATGTTCTAGCATGGCTATCAGAGAATTGTCATATTCTGCCTTTGCCGTTGTCAAGAAGATATTTGGCTTGTTTTCCCAATAATGTATGAACTTATCATTATGATCATTATTTGTAGTATAAAATTAATATTAAGTTTAATTTGCCTTGGTATAGTTTCACTAATAATTCACCAATTCCTGCAACAATGAAATGCGCACACACAAACTGCGACCAGCTGATTGTCACTGCAGTGCTTGTTGTTGTGTGTAGGTGGAGGAGGAGACTGACAGACATAACATGTTGCTTAGTTCAGTTTCTCAGCTTTGTGTACAAATGGAATAAGTACATGATATTAAGTATTTAACTTCAATAACGTTATAAGAGATGTACCACTGGATCTTATGTAGAGGTTCACAATTTTTCAAGCAATATTCACTTACACATTCATACAGCGCTTTTTTGATCAATCACACACACATTCACACCCCCATGATACATCAAGGGCAATTTCCAGTTCAATATCTTGCCCAAGGACACTTAAACATGTAGACTGGAGGAGCTGAGGATCAAACCACTAACTCCTCAACTTTCTGATTCCTGGACAACCCACTCAAGCCTAAAAAAAAACTATGTAACAATAACAACATTTTAATACTGTCACGATTCCTACATTCTAAGACTGAAACTGTCCCCTCACCTGAGTCTAACCCTTCAGTGTGTATTGCTCTCTGCTCCACTCATCTGTGTGTCTGCAAGTCACAGTGCTGGCTCAGAGCCCCATCCTCTTTACAAGCCAAAAGGATGTATACAATGTTTCTGCCTGCTATTGTCTATTGTCAAGCAATTGAGGAAATACTGAGCCTCAGGCACACTTACATGGGTGCGCACAAACACAAACACACACACACACACACACACACACACACACACACACACACACACACACACACACACAGTACAACAAAAGGTAAAAATAGAAGACAATAGGCTTTAAAAGTATAAAGAGCTCTTGGAATTAAGTCTCAGGAAAAACAGATCAGGTAAGGCAAGAAAATCAGTACCAGTATCTATAAGTATCAGTATCTTAACCACATTCACACACCAAACCAAATACTGACTAAAGTGAGGTATGGTTAAAAATTATATTTTTCTTGGCGAAATTAACAAATTTGTTGGTGCTAAATATAATACCAGTATTTCCTCCAACACTTGAAAGCACCAAGTTTAAAGGTAGAGAGAAATCATGAATAATGGCTTAAATCATATCTAAATAAATGATTAATCCTTAATAATTATAAGTAATTTCAAGTGACAGTTGATTTTTTTCCTCACATCAATGGCTCCAGCCTAATTATTCTTAATCTCATGCTTTATTTGTCCAGTTGCTCTATTGTATTTGATTAATTAGATGTGTTCCACAACAATGAGCTGCTGGAACGCCCTCCTCCATCCACAGTCTGCCGCATGAAATTGGGAACGGAGGGGGTTGTCAGATCAGCTGATGTGTGTAGCTCTGCATCAAACATGTGGAACTGGCAACCCTTAACAAGAGGTCTTCACGCCCTCAAAATACATATTGATTATTATCTAAACTGATAAACACATTTATTTATTTGGAAATACTGTAAATCAGTATGAGTAAATCAGTATGAGCACAACATGTCACTTCTGACAATACATCAGATGATTTTTTATTTCATCATGTATTTTTGAATGAACTCAAATCATCTGTCAATTAAACAGCCTGTCTTTGCCCCTATTATATAAATAAAGACCTTGCACGCTCTTGTCTGGAGGACACAGCACCAGAGGTTGAGATTCAGTCTCCCAGCTGGTCTCCCCTCTTCTCCCTCCCCCCTCCCCCAGCTGGGCTGCTGATGCTGGGATCAGCCTGCAGCCTCCAGCCCCAGGCAGAGTCTCCGTCTGCCAATTAATCACACTCTTCTCTCCCCCCTCCCCCTCTTCCCCCTGTCCTCTCCTCCTTTACCACATGGTTCTTTGTATACCCTTTCCACTCCCATTCACAACACTGTATTTTGTATGCTATTCCTGTATTTAGTACTGACTTTTACCAAATCCCTGTATCCCTGTACTCCAATACATCAGAATGATTCTTATGAGTCAACTGTGAATATATAATCCTCCATAGATAATAAAATACAATAAAAAAGAACTACCTAACCATTATTAATTATTGCAGTCATCAAGAATAGGATAATATGACAATGACCAAAGAAAACAAAACACAAAAAACAAACAAACAAACAAACAAACAAAACAATAAGTTCACGTCAAAAGTCACAAATGAGTACCAAAAAGACTACTACACGACCTTTAATAATATTGTAGGGCCATATTTGAGACTATTATCTAAACCAATAAATTTACAAGTACACAAAGTTGACTATAAACCACTGTAAATATTAACACATATGCCCGCAAAAGAATGTTATGTCAATACTTAGCTAATAAGCTATTTTTTTTCGAGATGAAACAAAAAGCAGCATTAAATCCTGTCGCTGAAGACCAAGATAACCTCCGCCACAATACAGCAGCTGACAGCTAAACCAGCGACCAATTTGTGAATGAAAGTGGCCGGGAACAGAGTGTTTGGTAGCAGCAGAAATCTTACCTTTGTCGTTTTTCTCCTGCTCCATGTTCAAAGTAAATATTCCTCTCTGACCGGTGACAATAGAGGCTGGGCGGAGGCGCCTCTCAAACCCACCGGTGACCGACAGCAGCAGTGGCCAATCGTGAGCTATGTCACGGGAGGCGGGCGCTTTGTTTACACCTTAACACTTTGCTCAAGATGTATGATGGGAAACTATTGTTTTTGAGCTACTCTTCTTCTGTTGGCTTCTCCCATGTGGAAAATAAAGCTCAGCTGCAGGTCTTCTGAAAAGAGATTTACATTGTTTCAATGTAAATCATGGTCCAAAAAATGAGTTTCTTACTTGAAAATCAGTGTTTTGGCTGTAGAATTTGCAATTCGTCACACAGCTATGCAATTTCACCTGCAAGGTCAGGAAGGAAGTGGACATGCATGACATGGATCACATGATTGTAAGGTCATCTCTTATTGGTGAAAGTGATACCATTACACTCACTTTGTTACAACCACCCCTGGTCTGCCCTACTCAATACTCCTGAACTTTTTTTTTTTAATTTAAACTTTTACTTTTGCAAAATGTATTTGTCTTGTACAGAACTATATTTGCAACTGAAATGTACTGAAGTAGAAGTAATCACTTAAATTCAAGTAAAATGGAAATACTAAGTTTTTAAGTCAAGAAGCTCCAGTACTTAAAAACCATACTTGAGTTGATGTGTTGAGTTATTTTGCACTGAAATCCACATATTATGTTACAGATCACAAAAGGATTTAAATTCGGGAATCTCATAAGACTGGTTTCTACTGCTGTACCCCATAATGGAAAAATATTTTCCTATTTACTTAAATATGATTTTACAGGAAACATTTTTATTGGCTATTTAAGATCTTCTAAACATGTTTTTTGTTCTGCAGTCTCGTGAAAAACTTGAGTGAGAATTTTTGTTCAATCAAATTGAAATAGTTTATAATCCCTACAACACCGTCTCCGAAACATTTATCAGTTTATCTCTTACTAATTTGCAACAACAAATACAATTAGACATAATGCTGCCCTGATGACACTTTTTTATCAGCATAATAGAGAATTTTTTTTTGATTATTGTATTTAGTGGTATATTATAAAGTATAATTATCAGAAGAAAGGGTTGGTGCCTGAGTCAAGCTTCAAACTGCAAATAGCTTCTTCTTTCTCCCTGCTGTGTTAACTCCACCCCAGTTTGTAACACAAGCTTTTTGTTATGAATTTTCAGTCTCAAGCCCATGCCTAGATAACCCTTATGATATCATCAGGCATCATTCTTTCATTCATTCATTGTCTAATGAATGCAATAAAATGAAGTAATCAGTTCATTAATTAGGGTTGCAGCAGACCCCTGAAGCTCCCCTGAAGACACAGTACATTCAGATTGAAATTAAATATACAAAACATTCAATATTAATGTTTTTTTAAATCAAAGGATTAGAGAGGAGGATATGGCAAAACAGAAACACACTGAGATAATAAGAGATCATAATGAAATACCACAACAGATATATTGTCAGAGATAAGGGATATTTTTGGCAGATGTATGTGTTCTCAATTAATTTTCTGGTCATCATTTTCAGTAATAATTAAATAGGGGAAATCATCTCAGCCATTTGTTACAATAAAGTCAACACTGAATTATATTTAACATTTATTACAAGATGGATATCAGATGTTTTGCAAAAACGCCAACAAGAAAACAAGTCAGACAAAGAAAAACAGCTGTATCAAACAACCATCCATCAGACATCTGTTTCATTATTCATTATTAGACACACATTATTAGATTTGTTCGTAATTATTGATAATGAATGGCAAGTGATTGCAGAAATCAATACATTTTTTTAGATAAATCATGAATACACAGAAAAAACAAAGCTTTATTATATAACAGGTTTTGTGATGTGGCCATGTTTCATCCTTCTACATTGCAATAGATCTATATTCAGAATGGAAGAACTTTAACTTTGCCCTTAACAGCAAGAACTAAAACCAAAAATAAGCATAAATATTGTTTATGGGCAGCATTATATTACTTTCTCAATGTGAATCTGACACCACAGGCTTGCGTGTTTTTTTCTTCAGTGTTGTTTTCTCTGTGTCAGAGGCCTGTTTGCCTAAAAAGATGAAAGGTCTCTCTACTTGTGCAATCCAGCCTGGTTGAGTTTTCCTACACCCCCTGCTCTCATGTACTGCAGCATCACTTGTCTATATTCACAATGCAAACTTCATGGTCAATTTGATATTACCGCTTATGACTTTTGGATGGCATCTTTGTGGATACTCTGATGAGAAGTCCCCTACATCTGATGAAACAGATGAGAAAGATGCATCAACAAATCAGACCAGTGGAGCAGAGCCTGAGGATGGACCCAACTGAATCCATCCCATATTTACTATTAGGCATTTCCCCTATTTATTGACTCAAGTCTTTTAGTCTTTACATGCAGTGTAAAACTCAAAGTAGGACAGTTTCAACTACAGTGTGAACATGGCATATGATGCTTTTACCAGTCTTAGTGTAACAACCCTGTCTCCTAAGATGACCTTTATATAATACTTAATAGCGTGATAGTATTTTGAATACAGGGCTTTTACTTGTAATGGAGTATTTTGACATTGTTGTCTTGGTTGTGCTTCTTTCACCACTGGTTGCCAGGGTTGGTAGTGGGTGTATGATATGCAGGATTTTAGGTTACATTTAGGCTACAAAAATACTTGAGTTACAGTTAGGGAAAGTTAAAGTTAGTTTTGGTTAAACATTGAAAAAGTAAAGACAATGGTCTTTTCCTGACATTACCCAAGTGCTTTGAGATGTTCAAACCACAACTAGAATTACAGCCACACAGTTGTTTGTCCAGCTGCAAGAAATATGGTCAGAGTCTCTCTTCCACTTCCTTATTTTTGCTGCTGAATAATGGCCAGAAAAGTGTTTTGCCTTTTATGTTTATGATGTCACAGTGAAGTTGACCTTTGACCTTTCGGATGTAAAATATCATTACTTCATCATTTTATCCTATAAGACATTTGTGTGACAGTTTGTCATAAATAGTGTACAAATGTTACTGTCAAAAACATGTCTTGAGCGGTCACAGTGTCCTTGACCTTTGACCCTTTGATCATGTCATCTTTGAGTCCAAGTGAATGTTTGTACCAAATAAAAAGAAATTCCCTCAAGGCATTGCTGACATATTGTCTTCACAAGGCCAAACCAGACCACCAAATTCTAATCATTTCATCCTTGAGTCCAAGTGAACGTTTGACAACATGTCACCAGTGCGGAGGCATAAAAACATTGTAGGAAAAACAAATGAAAATCTTTGTAACTGAACATTTTTCAGAAACATTCAGTGTGAACATTTTGCTACTTTGTAGATACACTGATTAAAATGTGCCTGATTATGTCACTACAATCAAAAACATAATCAGCGCTACGTTACTTTCAAAACATACTTGTTGTTACAAATTAGTCTGTCTTTCATATATGTGAATGCCATTTTAGGAGACAGAGTTGGTTAAAGTTAAAGTCAGCATAACTTAAGTTTGTGGATTTTTGCCACTACAATTGCCCTCTACAGCACTAGCTTAATGTACCAACCAAAAAAAGCATCCATGCATACCTGTACAACACACTTTACATGGGTGTTGTCATTCCATAAGATTTTTGACATTCATCTGACAAACACTTAAGCACTCCATTCCATACTGACTTTAATTTTGGATAAAGCACTTTAATAGCACATGAATATTAGAAAGATGACATGATGCTTTATGGCAACAGTTAGTGTGTTACGTACAGGAGCAAATATTTTATTTAACAGTCACATTAAACTTAAAATTTGGTGTGTCTCCCCCCAAAGGCTTTCTTCTTGGTGATGCTATTTATTTGACACTACACCCTTAAGATTTCAAAATAAAATCCCATCCTTAATATTGCAATTAAATAAATACCTAAAACAAGCTAATGTGAGCAGTTAACCCAGACATTTCATTTCACATACTAACCAGAAAATAATCAATCACTCAAAACACATTGATGATAATGTTTTCATACATTTCTAATCTGAGGTCAGTAGACAAACCCCATTTCCCCATCGTCATGCATGCCTGAAGAGTTATACACCATGGATTGTATACAGACAGATATATCTGGCATATGTCCAGTATATGTTTATATACTTTTTACAGTATGTTAGTTGGCGTGTTGATCAATTTACGGTCCAGAAAATCAAGCAAATCTGACAGACTTCATTTTACATGTGTAGCTTTTACTGCATACAACAATTCTTTCAAATAACAAACATATAAAGAGTTAGATCTCTATCTGAGAAGATATAACACAGTTATAGTATTGAGTTTTAAATCAAGCAAAACCTCACTTGTTAGGCATAAGTGCTGCTGCAGGTCTGTGAAGCTTAAAGTCAGCGTGGCCTTTATCTTGTAACAAAATCATGATTTCTCTCAGCTTTGTTTCATGATTGGTGTAATGATCCTTTCCAGAAGTCAAAAATAGCTTATAAAAATAATTTTCATTTGCTTTTTTATGTGAGTGCATGTCACTCTGGCAATCCTGCATATCTGATATCTTTGCATACCCTGAAACTGTACTGTATGTTTTTGCTTCCATTCCCCACCCCCTACTCCATTCTGGCCCCCGTACAGCCCTGGACGCACTGTCTGTGCTGATTTACAAGAGGCTTACATAATATATGACACTGCATTCAAAAGTATCAGGGCACATATATCAAAACTTCCCGGCCAGTCTTTCACAACTTCTCTGAGTGAATACGAAGGAAAATGGAAAACAAGCATATGATAAGGTGCTTTTTGACAGATTTTAAAGTAAAAGATCATAGAAGCTAGAGTTGTTTCTTATCCCTGTCTTTTGCCTTGACATGCTTGAACAGTGAGTGTGTACAAGTCTGCAGTCTCTTCACTGTTGTAAAGTAATGGTAGAAATAAATCAGCTTGACAATGTAACAGTCAGTGCAGGGAGAACAACTTAAAGAGATGGGGAGACAGCGAGAGAAAAAGCAGAGCAGAAAACAGATGAAGTGAAAATGCAGAGAAGGTAATAAACCCACTCAAAGTGAAAACAAACTCGCTGTGAATGAAAACCTTGTTATTTTTGCCAGGGTGTATGAAAGCATTGGGATTGGAGGTGAGGAGCATCAACACAGGCCATGCAAATTCAGCTCCTCATCCTGTTATGTAAGGTTGTCAGTCAAACATTCGGACCACATAGCATACAAAAAGCTATAGATGCTGCTTCAGCATGACAATGTTCCTGCATGGAGCGCCTCTTCGTGGCATCACAGGCAAATGGCATGGCGCTGTACAGGTGGAAGTAGGGGTATCATGTTGGTGCATATATAGATATTTCAAATGGGTTGGTTTTTCTTTTCTGCTTTTTTCCAGATGGACGGTTGTTTGTTGAGATGTTGCTTGGCGCTTTTCTTGTCTGTCTAAAAAAGGTGTGCCTTCTTCTTGAGGTCATTCCGCTTCCACAGGGCCAGGCGATCAAACTGCTCCAGGGTCATGCCGAAAACCAGCTGGAAGTCCTCAGGAGATAGGTGTCTCTGGATAAGCCAAACACAGCAGAGAAAAATGCTTACCTAGTACAAAAGACCAGCACTTTATGTCCTTTACTGTCCTTTTCTGTCCTCACTAGAGAACAGATGTGTTTCTGTTATTTAGCCTCATTGATATAAATTGGGTCCAGAATACAGAAACATCTGTCAGAAAATGGCAACAAAATAGTAGATTAAGCTAGGTGTACCAACTGAGTATGTTGCCTTAACACTAGCTTCTGTTTGTCATGTTGAATTTTCACTGGGCTTAACATTATGAACCACAATCAAAACTTTTACCTGAGCCAGTGAGATTATTTCTGTCACCAGGCCAGCATAGTTTTTCTCACCCACTTCTGTATGCTAAATCAGTAGTAGCTAAATACTTACATTCATACTCAACCAATCGTAAGATTATGTTTGTGTTCACCACATAAGCAGGTATTACACTGCTGCCTATATTGAGGTTAAACACACAAAATTCAGTTCTGTGCCTCAGAAGTTCATCTAGACTGAGCTTCCTCAACTGTCACTGGCTGTCACTGCAAACACTCATCAACTCCTCTGGAAATGTCAAAAAATATACCATGGTACAAAAACATGCATGGCATTGATTTAGACCCAGAACAAATGGAAAAGCTGCTTTATTGTAAAAGTTTGGCTGCACTGTGCTCAGCAGTTTTGAGTTTTTGTGATGACAGATATAGTAAATTAGAGGCAGGTGGTTGATAGCCAATCACCTGGTCTCCATACCAGCCAATGGAGGAATGTGAAGTGATAGGTTTTCACCCTCGGGCAAAAACATCCAGATCCCTTTCATTCCTCACATTCCATGCTGATGGTATAATAACATGATGGTAAAAAAACAGATAGAATACAATCTCTTTGATAATGATTGCATGACTAATATTTGATTGTTTTCATTGGAAGGTGTAACTTTCTACCCCATTACTTCAGAGAGTAGAGGATCACAGGGTAGATCAACTCGCAACCACAAGCTCACAATCACAACCAGAATTGTGATTATGATATCACCCCTCAAGGATGTGATACTTTTGGACACACCCCAATCACAGCAATGTCATAAAGGGTGTTACTGTTTGTTGTAAATAGTAAAATACCTGCTGTGACATCACTGACTGGGGAATGGCCAACATGACTTGAACAGCAGCACTTCAATGCCTTATTTAAGTTATTTTGTGTGGATTTAGCCTTGAACACTATCCATACTGTAAGTAAAACAAGATTAGAGCAAAACATCATCACCGTTTTCCAACATTGGCCACTTTCCGTTACAGGAACTACAGGAAGACAATGAAGACTGGTTGTAACCAACAATTAACAAGATGTCTCTCAGATGCTGGGCTTAAATTACATATTGTACATTTTTAATAACTGATGTGTGAGAGGTGTATTATGTGAAGTCCTTTTTGTTGTAATTTGATATGGCCAACGCTGTTCTGTCTATTCTGTGCGTCTGCTGTGGTGTGAGAGCATTCAGATGCACAGCTTCAAGTCCACAACAAATTTCCCTATGGGGACAATAAAGTATATTCTATTCTTTTCTTTTCTATTCTTTTCTATTCTATTCTATTCTATTCTATTCTATTCTATTCTAATAACAAAACAAAATCAAACTTTATTATATATCAACATTTTTTTGCCCATCATCCTAAAGTGAAGAACACTGACATGTGTCATACCCAAAATAGGGCCATAACCCTAACCCCAATATTGTCTAACTACTGGGGTCATGAGAATACTCCAAGTAAACTGGATTTTTAGTTGCAGTATGCAACTGTAACTTTCAAGACATGCTTGTAGGTTAAACTTTCCATGAACCAGTACAAGAGCACACTACCACCAATTATACTTTTTCTCATTGAATTGAATTTATTTTCAATTTCACAGCTTCAACTTAAAGGGTTCCCTTGCAGCAAAGTAAACCATGTGGCCAAAGGCATGTAGACACCTGAACATTGCAGCTGTATGTGACTACTGAACACCTTATTCCAAAACCATGGGCATTAATCTGCTGCTTTAACAGCCTCCACTCTTCTGGTTTCAGGCTCTCCACCAGATATTTGGGCCTGGTTTCAGGGATTTTCTCCCATTCAGCCACAGGAGCATTAGTGAGGTCTGGCACTCACTGACTTCAAGCCAGAACTTATCCAAAAAATGGAGCAAAAAATCTTGAAAAAATGGAATATCATTTTATGTGGCATCTCCCCTCACTGGAACTAAAGGCTTCAAGGTGCTTCAAACACATTAGGTCTTAGGACCAAAGGCAGTGAGGGTGAAGAGACAGATACATATGTATATATGTACTAAAAAGTGTCACAGGATACAGCAAACACATAGCTGGACAAAAGAAAAAACACAAAGTAGACAACAAACAAGTACAGCCAGCTTAGCCAGTCTGAGTTTGAGTTTGAGCTGAATTGAGAAATTTTTTTTTCAATTTCAATGTTCCAAAGAATCTTATTAGTGTTGGGTCTCTCCGACAATGTTTTCAGATTTGAATCTTTTCCTCTATTGATGGTTACTTTTATCTTGCTGTTTCCCATTTCATTAATCGTGTTGGACTGAAAACTAGCTATTGTTATGTCAAACTTTCTTACTCACACTCACACTCTCACTCACTGCTTGATGGCTTTGTCTCTGCAGCTGCTGCCCAGGCAAAACATATTTCTGCTATAATTTCCCCATACACGCTGCCAATCAATGTTTCTTCAATGTACCTTAACATTGCCACCGCCAGTCTTAGGATTAGGCCTTAATGGTACTACGGTCTACCTGGTGAGCCACCAGGACATCCCCAAACTTGCAATAATTTATCCATCTTTACCACCTTCACTTGAGATGATTTTTAAGTTTTGGGATGATAGTTTTATCATCAGTGGCTTACTGCATGATTTTGATTTTTTAGGGAACAATTTCACATCCTCTAAGGCTTTTTAATGACCTATGAAGAGAAGAGGGGAAATAACAGAGCATGGAGAAGATTAGAGCTCACCTCTAGTCTGGTGCGATCTACATCTCTGGGAAGCTTCACTTTCACTCTATGTGTCACTGCCAGCATTTCATAAGGGTAGACCTGGCACACACAAAGTGAGCATTGTGGGAGATTGGGGAGTACATTTATAAGCCAATGTCCAAACCAAGCTGCCAAGAATATTAAAGTATATTTGTAAAATATTAACAAATGCTTACCTTGTACTCTGAGAGGGAAAAAAGAGAGAGAAACAGAGAATTAATCTGGTGGAGTGAACTGGTGAGTTAAAACTACCATAATAGAGTCTGACTCTGGACCCACATCTTCTCAATAATATTGGATTTCAAAGGCATCAAAAACATTATAAACGGTTGCTCTGCACAGCCAAGACTGTACAAACACACACTTGTAAACACACAGCAATAATTCTGCAGCTGGACAAATGGCATCACCTATCCACACAGTGACCTCCAGTCACTTTTCTGGACTGAGGCTGCACAGCTCTGCATGCTTGGTCATGGATTATAAACTGACCCACTTTGTCTAAAAGTGGATCTAAGGTCAAGGTCAAGGTAAAGTCAAGTTGTGCAGTGTGAGTTGCACTGGAGGAAGCTGAAGACAACATTCTAGTCTTAAAGTGTAAAACCTGATTAAAAAATTGTTTGAATCTGTTCATTTTCACATTCTTGGCCAATTTTGGATGATTGATGCTGTGATGATGCTGTGTTTTGTTCACAGTTGCAATAATGAAAACTTATTTTCTTTATGATTGGGTCCAGAGGGAGCACAAGTTGAACAACACTGTAGAATACCAAGGACTGAACCCTGGGGGACTCCACAGGTCAAGGTAGTTATCATCAATAGCAACTTGCCTTCGAGATATAAACTGAACCACCTGAGGACTGTATTAGATGATAATGTCTGTAAAGAATTAATTATGGTCAGATAAAAGGCAGGAGACGTGATAATTTAATGTGATTAATAGACTAGAAAATTACTTCTAGAAATGGTTCCCCCAACTTAACATCTCTCTAAATGTGAGCTTAAATTGTCAATTGTCAACACTTGGACTGTAACTAATATTTGTTTTCAGTATCGATTAATTTTCTGGATTTACACCAAACAATTTTTCAATCATTTGGCCTTCACAATGTCATAAAATAGTAAAAAAACAAACAAACAAACACCAATTAAGGTTTCCTATGGTCCAGGTGATGTTTTCAAATCGCTTGTTTTGTCCAACCAACAGGCCAAAAAAGATAATCACCTTACTATCCCTGGCCCTGACTGTGCATTAAGAAAACACATGCAAACAGACAAAACACAAGCAGATTCAGAAAACATCCATCATCATTTTGACAACACCTACAATACTCACAACAGACTCACCTGCTCCTAACTGCAGCAGCCACGGGTTTGACCCATGGCTGTTTGCTCTATGTCATCCTCTCTCTCTCCCTGACTTTCCTGTCAATATCGGAATAAATAACTTTGAAAAAGTGATGAACCTGCCTAGGACACACTTGCATGGAAATATGATGCACTTGTTGTGCAATGCCTTTGCCTTCAAAAGTCTCAAATCATTGAAACAACTGCATCCCAGCCTGGTTCATAACTTTTTAGTGTCCCCTGGAAACCCCCGCCATTTTGATTTGAATATTTGCAGAGCATGTGTTGTCAAATTGATGAAGATGTTTTTTGAATTTGCTTTTTCAAGTTGCAGTGCGTTGAGCTCTCAGGGCCACTGAACTATCATAAAAGACAGAGAAAAGCAGCAGATTAGATTAACCAAGTATTTCAGCGCTAGTTTAAATCTAGAGGAAGTGTATCTCTGTTCATATAACTTGGTTCCCTAATTTTAGGGCATAAAAAGTAACAACTTACAACACATTACTGCAGCTCTTTGCAGTCAGACTGTTTGAAGTCAGCGAACCACAGACATCAGCATATGATCTGCCATTGGGAAGCAGCCAGCATCACTTCCTGCTGGTATTAGGGGCTTTGACGTTATTATATGACAACTCAGTACTACTCAGTACTGTCTTCAGCAGTGAATCACGTGATCAGCTGGATTATGGTTAAGTGGGTGGCATTCAACTGTTTGCCCATAGAACCTTTTAGTTTGCCCTGTGTTTGTGTTTAAGATCACTGAATTGTCCAATAGAAAAAGGCTGCATGAGTTATGCAGTTAATCCAATATGATTGTGAACAACCTGAAACACACTTACAGTCAGAACTATAACCTTAGACCCTGTTTCATTTCAAATCCAAAGCACTGGAGTTGATCCAAAACAATAATGTACTGTAATGACTGTATGTATAGTATGTATTGTATGTATTTGAGGCATTGAGCTGATAGAGAGCGCAACAATGAAAAAAGCTTGCAAACTGAGTAAAAAGAGTAGAAGAGCTGATGAGCAGATTCAGTTAATTTTCACTCAAACCTCTCATTCCTCCCCAGCTCTGGGAGTCTGCGTCCACTTCATCCTCCACCATCTCAGCAGCCTGCAGGAACACACACACATAAACAGACTTACAGTTAGACCATCTTTTAGATGTTCTGTTTCATGTTGCCAAGAACAAGAATAAGAACAAGAATCAAAGCTAAGGTCGACCTGAAAGCTTTTTAGTCACGCCTTTACCCTTGATTTGCTTACATTCTTTCATGTAAAATCCTCATTAAATGAGGCTCTAGTCTCAAAAAGACAAAAATGTATTAATTCATAAATTCAATTGATCAGTTTAATATCAGAAGCCATGATTTCTCAATTAAATGGATCTCCAGTCTCTACTTCAAAGAAACAGCACAATGATTGAGTTTAAGAGATTTCTTAACTACACTACTATTACATTATACATGGTAAATGCAATGCTTAATAATTACCAGGATGAAAAATGGAGCGGAAGATTTGAGCATAGCTGGGGAAGAATATGTGGTGGGTATTTACAAATATGGCCATACAACTAAATGATACGCTACTATATCTATGAATGGAATCTGATGATTGAATATTATTTTATCTTCACATTAACCCAGTCATGAGCAGAATGTGAAGATCTTGCCTACTGTTGTGTTGTAGCTAGAGAATCTTGGTTGAAACCCAAAAGCAGCTGAGAGGTAATCTTGACAGCAGACTCTGGGTGTCATCTGTTACCAAGGTGACAGTTCTGCCGGTGTCTGTCTGTGGTTACAGCTTCAGGTGAAGTCTGCCAGCAGACCGTCTTTCTGGGGAACTCATGATTTCTTCATGGGCTTCTCTGCAGGCATTTGTGGGCAGATCGTGTTATCTGCCTGCGCAGGTTGCAGGTTGATGTGAGATAACCCTCTAACTACTAAACTTTCGGCCTAACTTTAGAGGAGACTGACGTTGGCCAGGTGACTCTAAAACTGTCAAAATCTTCAAGAATTGAAATTGAGGAAATAATTTAAAAGTTAAAAAAATTGTGTGCAGCACTTTGATTCAGTCAGTTTTGACTTGGCTTATAAAAATAAAAGATCACATGTGTAGACCATGAAAAAGTTGGGACATGTGGCAGAAGAAAGACAAAAAACACGCATACAAAACAAAGTGCAAAAGGAGAAGCATGAACTTCACAGATGGCAAAAAGCAGCAGCAAAAAGCCTGATGGCAAAAAGCCATGTGTGATATGATCACTACAGTGTTATTCTCTGAGGGCTGGCATATATTTCAGGGGTGTTACCTGTCTTCTCCTTTTGTTTCAATTGGAGGAGTGCATAATTTTCCATAGAACTTAAATTTTTTGAATTGCTTAATCTGGAGTTCATCTCTAAAACTCGCACATCCATCTTCCACCATGACCATAAAACATTAAAGGACACTATATATAACCTAATGGCACTAATAATGACAATACATACACAGATTTCATATTAGGCCTACATCCTTTAAAACCTTAAATTAATCATATCAATCATATCAATCAACTGATCAAACAACATAATCAATGTCTCCTAAAGCTAATAGTAAATGAGTGTGAGTTATACAGTAGTCCTTTGTTAATAATAGTAATAATAATAACGACACTGTGGATGTCTGTAGTGTCTGTTACCTTGTGTGAAGGATTGTGATAGCATGGTCATATGAAAGATATTGTCTTTAAATCTACATGTTACATTTCAGCAATTCTAGACGATTGACGATCTAGTGGTTGATTTATTACACAAAACATCACAGAGATTACAGAATAGTTAGATAACTCATTTCATAATTTTACTTAGGTCTGTGTCTGAAAAGAGTAAACTACTGGTTTCTAGTCAGGAATGGAATATGGTTTATGGCCTAATTCATGATTCTGTTATCTAAAGAGGAACAGAGGAAGAATTGGAAACCTTTGTGTATGTGTGTGAGACAGAGAGTCCAGAATTCACACCTTAGTGATAATCACAGTCCATCTTGGTGTCACATTTCCTGTATCAGTGACAGTCAAATACCAATTCAGAGTCTTTGTTACAGAAATGGAGAATTTGGTTGTTTACTCCAATCTTGGATGCATTCGTTGATTCGTCTCTGGAGATGGCAATTTGACCCATGGTCTGGTGATATATGTCTCTGTTACCTACAACAAGCTGGTCTGTTTGTGAAAGAAGGGTCCTCTGTCTTTTCTTATCAATTTGATAGTTTGATAATGGGGAGAGTAAGAAAGTGTTAATTTCATGTCCATAACTCTGCGTGACCTGACTATGAACTTCTTTTAATGGCTTGTGACTGATGGCAGGCCGGGTATGTCTGCTACACATTACATCACTTAGTTTCAAGAGACTAAAAGGCAATGAGGAGAGAAGAAAGCATGCCATCATGTCAGAAAATGTTTGCTGTTGTCACAAATAGAGCTAATCTGTCTTGAGGGAGACTGTTCAAAACACTCCAAATGTAAGATTATCTACAGCTTTGTATTATTTGTATTTAGTCTTCAAGTCCAACCAAAATCACAATTGCTCCTTTTCCAAGCCTCTGAGCATGTGGGCTGTTGCTAAACACCAAATTCACCATGTCAACAACACTAAGCAGTAATGTCAGCAAGTGAAAATAGTTTAGTATACTTTGGTCCATGAATCTGTTGTAGCTCCTGAGCTTCCATTTCCTTTTCTGCCCTGTTTTATCTGTTTGTCCTCTCTCAAACAACAATCATACAGGGAGAGCAGCAGTGTCACATCAGGGGATGATATGTCCTCTGACCTTTGTGTAATGATACCAAAACTGTGAGGTAAAGGGTGCAGGAGGTTGAGTTTTAAAATGAAAGAAAATGTTTAAATGGTCTTAAATGTTTTCCAGCTTTGATTAGCACAGAGTGGGAGGTTATGTGGTGGTGGTGATTTGTGTGTGTTGATTTGATAAAACTTTGATGTAAACACATAAAGATGTATGCCTATTAGGCTACTGTAAACAGTGAGCTTAGGTTTGTTGTTGTTTTATTATGGAATTTGATATGCAATATTTCAAGATATTCAATACATTTACATCCTGTAATTACCTCTGTAAAGTAATTTTCATTGTTGATGGTGGAGTCCAGCCATCTCTGGAAAGACTGCTGCATTTAATCCAGTTTTACTGACAATAATTTTATCTCACTGTTCACTGTTTACTGTTCACTCACCCACAGCCCAAGCTGTATTAGCGTACTGCTAATGCAAACCCAACATTTCATACTGCTGCTGCTTCATATCTAAAATGTTCAACTGGCGAAACACACTTTTATTGCTAAGGAAATGCACAAGTGTATTTGTCACAGAGGTTAGTGCTAGCTGCAATCCTTCATCAAATGTGTCTACAGAGCAAGGACATGGTCATTTTGGACATTTTTTTTGCCAGCAGTTTTAAATATAGCATGGACTACAGGTTATTTGTGTCCTTTCCAGTGTTGACTGGAGGAGGCACTTGTAAAATTGAGTTACAGGAAATGTCATAGACCATTTAAAGCAAGTCACCTTGTAGATGCCATTCCTTCCATATCCAGGTAAAGATGCAGACTTACTGTAGGGGAAATCTGCAGGGAAGAAAAATATCTCTTTTGATACTTTAATTACTGTTCAAGATCGATTTTATTTGATTCATATCACTGACATTAAACAAAGCCTGTGATTAGCTACTCACTTGGCTGGGAGGTGTCAGTGGGCAGACTGCAAGTGGACTTGCGGGGGTCCAGGTCTTCTGAACCCATCTGTCCTTCAATCTCACTCTTCAAGGTCATCCAACTGGTCCTCTACAGAGAGAGAGAGAGAGATAGAGAGAGAGAGAGATACAGAAAGAGACAGAGACAGAAAAATGGAACGAAGTGATAGATGATGGCAGAGTATGGACTTAGTAAATGTACAGTGGTTGTAAAGTATAAGAAAATGACTTCAAAAGAGACAGATATGGTTAGACAGATAAAGACATGCACATACACACAGACCCACCTTGCTATCCTCCCCATCCTGCCAGGAGGTTCTAGAAGCTGTAAAACAGTCACATGTTACAAGATGTCACAGTTAATATGCTGGATCATCTGCCTCTCTCCACTGTACTGTAATGCTAGTTTAAATCACTGGACCATGACATCATCAGCTGCAGACGATATCTACAAGGAAGCACCCCCCTTGGTATTCTTTCTATTTTGTTGCCTTATGACCTGGAATTTAAATGGATTTTCAATTTGACTTTAAGTAGTTTTACCATGATGACACCTACACAAAATACTCCAGATTAACAAAGTTAAGTGGGAAAAAAACTTATTTTAAATAATTCAAAAAAATATAAAACTGAAAAGTGGTGCGTGCACAAGTATTCACCCCCCATTGCTTTGATGCCCCAACCATGACCTTCAGAAGCCACATAATTAGTTAAATAAGATCCACCTATGGGCAATCTAAGTGTCAAATGCTCTCATTATACATACACCTGTTCTGAAAGCCCCCAGAGCCAACACCAGTGTAACACCACTAAGTAAGGGCTACCACCAAGCAAGCGACACTATGAAGACCAAGGAACTCTCCACACAGATCAGGGTTGGGTTATAAAAAAATATCCCAAACCCTGAACATCCCATGGAGCACTATTAAATCCATCATTAGAAAATGGAAAGATTATGCCACCGCAGCAAAACTGCCAAGAGAGGGTCGTCCACCAAAACTCACAGACCGGGCATGGAGGGCATTAATCACAGAAGCAACCAAGAGGCCAACAATATCCCTGAAGGAGCTGGGCAGCTCTACTGCAGAGATGGGAGTATCTGTCCATAGGACCACTATAAGCTGCACACTGCACAGAGCTGGGCTTCATGGAAGAATGGCCAGGAAAAAGCCATTGCTTAAAGAAAAAAATAAGGCAGCCTGTTTGGAATTTGCCAAAAGGCATACTGGAGACTCCCCAAACATGTGGAAGAAGGTGCTGAGGTTAGATGAGACTAAAATTGAACTTTTTGGCCATCAAGAACAAACCTAACACCTCTCATCATGCTGAGAACACCATCACCACAGTGGAGCATGGTGGTGGCAGCATCATGCTGTAGGGATGTTTTTCATTGGCAGGGACTGGGAAACTGGAAGATGGATGGTGCAAAAAAATAGAGAAATTCTTGAGGGAAACCTGTTTGAGTCTTCCAGAGATTTGAGACTTGCTGCTGTAATTGCTGCAAAAGGTGGCTCTACAAAGTATTGACTTTGGGGGGGTGAATAATTATGCACGCTCAGGTTTTCTGTTTTTTGTCTTATTTCTTGCTTGTTTCACAATAAAAAAATATTTTGCATCTTCAAAGTGGTAGTTATGTTGTGTAAATGAAAAGATACAACCCCCCCCAAAATTCCTTTTAAATTCCAGGTAAGGCAACAAAATGGAAAGAATACCAAGGGGGGTGAATACTATTGCAAAGCACTGTAAAACATTCTGGATGGCAACCACTCACATTTGTATCAACATTGTTTTTAAAGCTTTACACTATACACTGGTCATCATAGCAAAAATATCTCAACAGCTACAGCTCTAATGACCATGACATTTGAATTTTTAAGGTCCCATGAGGATGATTGCAAACAATTTGACCCTCTGGCTTTGGTCAAAAATCTTCTTCTTGACAAACATATTTTCTTGGCACTTTACCTTAAAAATGAATGACCGGATCTCCATTTTATTTGCTGTGAATAATATTGGTCCCTATGTACACGTTTCTTACTTACTATAAAATTTGCACCCCAGAGGATGACTTTGAAACCTGGCCTGTTTGTTTATCAACTTCATCAGGGTAAAATTTTGATTTGTCTTTCTTTCTTTTTGTTTGTATGTTGTTTGTTGTTTGTTCCATCTGACACTGTGGGGTATAACCAGCATAGGAGCTGCTAGGAGCTGTAAGTGGAAAACATGAATTAGTTATTTGTGCACACAAATTACTGATTGTGTGACAATTTTACACGCATAAGATCACTTAACATACTGCATGCTAAAGCCTTAGCATGTACACTAGACAGAGGTATCCAAATAACTTTGGTGACAACTCTTGTATCCGATAACATGAGCAATGGGCCAAATTCAGCCATATGCAGCTGATTTATTTGACATATTGGATAAAGATTCACATTTCCTTATGTAAAAGAGGTGCACAGCCTTTCTTTTTTTTTTTAGCTCCACTCCTAACACTCCTACAACAGCAAAATTTTCAGTATGTTGTTTGTTCCATCTGACACTGTGGGGTATAGCCAGCATAGGAGCTGCTAGGAGCTGCTACTAACCTTTTTAGCCTTGTTATTTTATGTCATGTAGCTCTTCTTATTCTGCTACTATGAATAATGCAACCATCCAGTGGAATGAATAAACTGTGCTTGGTATTTTTTTCAAGCTCTTGAGGTACTTAATTGTGCTCTTGGTAAGGAATGTCAAAGATGGGTCTATAGATCTCTGTCCGACATCAAAACAAAACTGCATTAAACCTAAAGCCTAAAGCTAACAGTAAAGTTCAAATTACTTAACAGAACTGAAGTTGCAGGTTTTTGTAGCTACTCTGGCCAGTTTAGCAAGGAGCACCCGGGAGTGTTTGCTGTAACTTCAAGAGCTATCAGTGTCTTTTAGTATTCAGGTGCCTACAAGCACTGGCTTCATTTCTTCTTATCAACATTGGTTATTGCATTCATGACTTTTGTCCGTGTTGCCTAAACACTCTTTTTCACACAGTAGTAATGCTGCACTGGATGTTGTTTCAGCAAAACTGGTCAGTTATCAGTTTTCTGCATAGGCTAATACCCTGTTAAATAAACAGTTTTAGGGTGTCAGGCCAAGGAAACATTTAAATTAGAACAAGCCCCTTGGATTTAATGAAGTTTTGCTCTAAATTTTGGACCTGGACCTGTATAGTATAAACTTTAAACTTTTTGTCTTTCTGCCTTTGACATACCTTCAACACACTGTCTGTATATATGTCACCTATTTGTTGTGTTATGTGAATTCGTGCACATGAATTAACTAGGAACCAATTTGAGATGGGATCACACCAGCTTCAGCAGCTGTCAACATGTTGTCATTTCCACACATAAGCACTCAGTAGTTATTACTACATTATTATATAACTACTCAGTGCTGATGGTTTAACCACACCATTTTCGAACTCTGTCTTCATTTTCATGTCAGCTACACACTGGGAAAGTTTCGTGACTGTATCTTTCATGGTTGCGATACTATCACAGTGACAAAATCTGTCCACAGACATAGAACACCTGATAATGTACTCAAAACTGTCTCTGTGGTGGTTCCTGCGAGAGTAGGTCTCCAGGTCAACATTCTACCATGATGACACACACACACACACACACACACACAGACACAGCCTCAAAAGGTAAAAACAATACCAGAACCACTGTTGAGGCTGGTAATAATTCTAGAGCTCAATTGAAGTAAGTGGAAAACATGAATTAGTTATTTGTGCACACAAATTACTGATTGTGTGACAATTCTACACACATAAGATCACTTAACATACTGCATGCTAAAGCCTTAGCATGTACACTAGACAGAGGTATCCAAATAACTTTGGTGACAACTCTTGTATCCGATAACATGAGCAATGGGCCAAATTCAGCCATATGCAGCTGATTCATTTGACATATTGGATAAAGATTCACATTTCCTTATGTAAAAGAGGTGAAGTTGGACTCCTGTGTCAGTGTGTTTTAAGTGACTCAGTCCTGTGCACATATACTGGAAATCATAGGACCATAATTTAGACACACAAATAATGGTTAAGAGAGGGTCACAGAATTGAAACAAGGATTGGTGCAACATTAAATCCACTATACAAAGTGATTCATGTGCCCAACCATTCACAGTGTACACACAGTCACAGCATCACCACTAAAACCAACAAATGATCTGGTGAGATGAGTGCAGACATGCACAAACAGGGGAGCAAAGTTAACACCCAAGGGCCACACTCCCAATCAGCTTCAGTCCCAGATGAACTAGATTATCAATGTGTCACTGTTTCCAGTGCCAAATCAGACACTGAAATTTGGGGCAATGTTTATATTATTATGCAGACTTTTTTTCTAAGACTGTTTTAACATGATGTTACCTCCAGACCCTGATCAAAGATCTTTCTATTCCCACTAGTTAATTCTAAGTAACTACCAGTGCTGCTGCACTGTTCTCTAGAGGTTAAAAAATTTGAACATTAGATGTCTGACTACATCCATATCAGTGATGTCACAGGTAGCCTTGTCTTGATGGCTTTGACCTCTGCTCCCAGACATGCAACATGTCGGAATGTTTCAATTTGTACAGAGCAGCACAACAATTTGGCACAACAATTTGGCCCCATGTAATTGTAGTTTTAATCTTTAAAGCTACATTTAGACTCTATGCTGGATGGTGGCTTCAGATGGCATGAAATGAAATGATATGTGACCTCAGAACTTTAAAATTTGTTCTACAAAGAACTGTGATCACTGCATACTAAAGCATACTGAATGACATGACATGTTTCTACTTGAACTTGGAAAGCAAGGACAACGTTATGAAATTGTTGGATTTTATCATCATATCTTGTATCTTGCTTGCTTGCTGTTGGTGGAAAAATGTCCATAACTAAGACCTGAACATGATGTGAGATAAACCTATAACATCTCTATTGGGGTGGGTAAAGCACTTTTTTTTTGAGTGCTATCTTTATTATTTACTATTAATTTAGGCCTTTTTAAGACTGTACTAAGTAAGACAGTATTAGCACTGCCTTCCTTTTGACTAAGACCACGGCTGTGATCATTTAGACAGAGGATAAAATCATTGGTGCCCTAATTATTAAATTGTTCATAGTTTTATCAACTGCCATGCCAACCCTATCACCAGAGAGCAGGTTAATATAGGACAATTCAGCAAAATCCTGGACTTCATTTTTGTTTTTGAATGTTATGCTTTAAAAATAATTTCCTTCCACAATATGTGGAGGCAGCTAGCAGCTACGGTAAAGTTCAGGGAAAGATAATGGTTATGGCTAATTGTTGGGGTTCAATATATTTCAAACTAACTGGCTTCTATGAAGAGTCATCCCAATATGTCTGAAGGCAACAGTGTTCTGAATGGCCATACTCAAAGGTGGTGTGAAAAATTGGCCATAAAGGAGAGTGATGCAATCAATCATAAAAATAGGATGCTGCAAATCTTGCAAGTCTCTCCTTGAAGGCATGAAAGCTGATGGAGGTAGTTGTGTGAAGGATTAAAGAATTTGAGAGAGAAGTCTAAACCCATATATTAGGTAGGGAGGCAGACACCCTCTCTACCTTTAAGATCAGGCTTAAAACTGTCCTCTCTAATAAAGCTTATAGTTAGGGCTAGCTCGGGTATCTCCTGAACCATCTCTTAGTTATGCTGCTATAGAGTTAGACTACTGGGGGATTCCCATGATGCACTGGGCTCTCTCTCTCTCTCCCTCTCTCTCGACTACTTCATGCCTTTAACTTTGTTTTTTTTTTTCTCTCCTGTAGTTTGTGTTTCTCCTCTCTCTCTCTCTCTATCTCTCTCTCTGTCCTCATTCTGCAGGTATCTCTGCCTCTGGAGCAGCGAGATCCAGATCTACCACCACTCACCATTACTATTAACCACTGTTATCTGTCATTATTATTGATAACACCAATAATAATACAGCTGTTCCTGGTCTCTCTGTCTCTCTTTTCTCCTCTTTCTTCCCCCCACCCCCCTGTTTCTTCCTGTTAAAAGGGAGTCCCCCCCCCCCCCGCTGCCAAGTGCTTGCTCTTTGTGGGAACTGTTGGGTTTTCTCTATAACAAAGTAAGGTCTTGACCTTACCCTGTAAAGTGCCTTGAGATAATGTATATTATGATTTGGCGCTATACAAATAAAATTGAATTGAATTTAATTGAAATATTCTTAAAGAATACATTCTTACCTCCTCAGACCTGACCAATTGCTAGTTGAGGTGAGCGTGTTTGTGGAAATGTCTGTTTTGGAAATCACAGAGATTGTTTGGTGGTCCCTACAAATTTGGTATTGGAAACATGTTGAGGGAAGTGGTAGCATATGTTGTTTGACGATCCAGCAAACACTTAATTTGAGACATATTAATGCCTTTGAACAATTAAAACACTTATTTCATTAAATTTAGGGAAAGTTTGTGGTTACAGCATTAACTGTTGGATTGCAAATGCAGTGCAAAGTCTGATCTCCATCCTTGAAGTTGGATAGCACTACATGTCCATCAGCAGTGAAAGCTGGCATTGGACTTGCACACAGATTTGTTTGGTATGATTGCCATTCCTAGGGGTACTGGCTTGATTGTATAGTGTTCCTGTGCCTGGTGAGTCTTAAAACTCACAGGTGTATCATTCAAACTGACTTTCTTGGAATGTACAGGCTTTCATCCTCTATGGAGAGTAAGGTCATGTCCCTACCAACGTCAAGGTGTTGCTGAATTGTCTCTAAAAGCATATTTGCCCATATCAAACAAGCTTGCCATTTTAACTCACCTCTGTGTTACCGGTTAGATCTATGCAGTAACTATGACTTGCCAGATTTGTATGTTTTCTGCAAAATGCTAAATCAGGGAAGGACATGGAGGGCAATTGACTATAATCTGGCAACTCAGATCCCTTCAAACTGCGTTATGCATTGTTGACCAACGCCAGTAGCAGACATGGAATTGGTGACAAGTGATGGTGACTCTGAAACAGTCAGTATTTATGGTTTAAAGGTTTAAAATATCAAGGAGTCTCTAGACACTGGGTACTTTTTTTTTTTAAAGAAGAACTGATTTCTGAGCTGAGGTCAGATGGTTCTGTAATTAATCCAAACATGTATTTTCTTTGAAATTAGTTGGAGAATATTTACTATTTAATGTTTACTATTAAATATTTACTATTTAATTTCCATGAGTGGATCTAGAGACCTGATTGCATATGGGTCATTGAGACATGAATATTATTTATAAAGTAAATTAGCCACAGCTTGTTCAACTGATTTATTTGTTAATGTCAGACATTGCTTTATTCTGAAAATCTGATTAGCAGCATCCTGAGCAACACAGAAACAGACAGGTGAGCTGCAGGCTCTCAGGTGAGCTTGGATGTCATTGTGTGGTTTTTGATATAATTTAAAGATCAGTTTGAGCATTGCTGGGGCTCTATCACGAAACTCTTGAGTTGTGTTGCCTAAATCAACAAAATGAAGGTTCAGAACTAGAGAATCGCAGATGAGATTTGAACATAGCTTGTGGCAGGTAATTGGTTAAAACAGTGCAGCTCACTACGGGGTTTTATACATTTATTTTCTTGTAACATTTTCTTGAAAATCTATGATGGCATGATTTCTATTAAGTAAAAAATAAAATAAAATCAGAGAAAAAGATACAAATGATACAAGTCCAGTTTTAGGTGTGTTATATCAGCAAACACATTCAATTCAAGTAAACTTTGTTTTGTAATGTGCATATGTGTGTGCACACATGCATATGAATAAGAAGAAGAAGTGCACATATTATTTTGACCATCTGACAAAAGATCTGACCAAACCTTGGTCTGAACACCAAGTAAGCAGGCCCATAGGTACCATTATAGATTTCTTTCTTTAGAACTTCTGAGTTGCTAATTTCAGTGGTTATTTTGTTCATTCTGTCATAACATTGCCATCCATCTGAATGGTCAATCTTGCATTTGCCTATTAAGTTGATTAAATAACACAGAATTGGTTGAGTACAAGATGACTGACCAGTGACATGCAACACATCGTGCAGAGACCAGACCAGAGAAGGAAGTGTTAAAGAGGAAGTGGACTGTACCATGCTGCTTGTAGATGGGGGGTTTTCTATAGATATTATCTTTGACCATAGTCTCTGAAAATGGGAATAGATGCAGAGGAAAGAAAACGGAAGAAGCCAACATGGGAGGGAGGGACAGAAAGAAAGGGAGAAAATTGAGAAAAAGAAGCATGAGTTAGCAGTTATCGAGGGATGAGATATTTTGAAGAAGCATAAGGGGGTGCAGTATAGCTTGATTCAACACATTTGTCATTTTTATTAATGCACATCTAAAACATCATATTCAAGCAATATATTCAAGATATATGAATGGATTGCTCTTTGTTGGAGGAGGTTATTTGATGCAATACAATTCAATGACATTCAAAGAATAATATCAGAAACCACACATGGGCCCCAGGCATTAGTCTATATGTATTAGTGGTCTTTTATGAATTTCATATTAAATCATTAAAACAAAGATACCTCAATTAATAATATAAACAACAACAAAAGTTAATTCAAGCTTTGTTGCATGAACTGCTCTGCTATAAAGTGCCTCTGGATGATAATGCAGACAGTGTGTTTTTTTTTCCCAGATCGAAGCCTGATCTATTCCATCTTTGTCTCAGTGGACCCAGACAGGCCTTTGACAGAGGCCCTTAGTAACAACTGTCACACATTAATCTACAGCAGAAACATGACTCACAATAAAATAACACATGTGGGTACTTTCTCTTGTTGTTTAAGTGCCTGCCAGCATCCGAAACAATAAGTAGATAATTGTCGGCTGTTTTTTCCACTTAACTTGCTTCCAACTGGGGAAGTTTTTTTCCCTCTGCATGACTGACATGTAATTGTCAGTGGGAACAATATGTTTGATCAAATGGCTTTTCCTGTGCGAGAGACTTAAAGTAATAACGGATACACTGGTTAATGTCAAATCCTGTCCAAATGGATTGCAAATTGAACTCAAATTGGATTAATTTGAATGATGCAGTCTCATGCCAGATCTTTGCTGCATCATGAAAGAAATAGCTTAGAAATACGCAAACAGTAGGGACACAGGATGAAAGAGTCCAAGAGATCTACAGAGTACAATCTATAAGCTAAAGGGAGTAAGTCAACTGTTGCACTATTCAGGAAAAACAATACACCTCATGCAAGAACCACTCATACAAACAGATTAAACCTTAAGTAGCATGAATGATTGATTTCAGAGAGCTTATGAGCAAATTCACAGTGGTCCAGATCTGTCATACAAGTCATGTACAGTGCTGAAAGTCTGCTTTTCTCCCAAGCGGTAGAAACACAAATTGACAAAAACAAAAAATTTAAGACAGCTTCCTCTTGATATTTCATTAAAGCTTTGTATCATCAAAGGACCAGATGATAGTGAATGACATTTACCGGTAGTTACAAAGTATTCCCTTTAAAAACATTAAGGGAAAAGTAAAAGACATTTTTTTACGTGTTGTCCAGTGATGAGTTGGATTCTGCTTTGTCACTGGAGTGTGTCATTGTCAGTTGATGGTAAATATTTTGAAGATAACTATAGAAGTGATTTTTAGATATTTTTCCTATATACTGCATATTTGATATGTTTACTGTCAGTTCAAAGGCATAATCCTAATACTTTTGCAGCCAGGAACAAGCACAGAAAGGTGAAGAAATCCAGGCAGAGCAAGATTCAGGAGAGAGATTTTCGGCACAGGAAAGACAGCACAAAATCATCTTGTCAGCAGATAAAGCTTTTAGTTCTTTTCTTCTGTCACGGTATGGCTTTGCAGTTTATTCTTTTTTTTTGAGTCCTCTAGTACCACCACTGACACTAAATGTTGTTAATGTTTTGTCTACTGATGGCCAACAGCAGGACTTAAAATTCCACACCATGAAGTTCTTTTCTTTTTTTTTTTTTTAAGAAAGTGTTCTTGCATGAGGCTCAATACAAACAGCTTGGTACTGAACATCCAAACATAGCTGCACAAGACTTATCTGCATGTACCTGAAACAGAGTTCAAATTCACTGAAAAGTAAAAGATTAAATGAGTTTTCTTGTTGAACATGAATCAGTAGCTGAATACCAGCTGTAAATCTTGCACTATAAGTCCTCCAGTGGTTGAAGTTTTAACATTGCTGCAATGCAGTAAAATGTAGTGTTGTTGGTGCACAGCAGTAGTTTCTGGTTTTTCCAATTCTGGTAATTTCTTATGATCTTGTAGTTTACCTTGTAGTCCCCTTCTGTGTTACCAATGGTAGTCTGCTCTATCGAATGGGTAAAGCTGCTGGAAAAGTTGAAAGTTAGGTTGCAAACTAAGTGCTGTGGTTATGGCTTACCTGGTATGTGGAAATGCCGGGGAGCAGCCACATATGTAGAGGTAGATGAGGGGGATTTGCCATCAGAATAGGTTGATAAGCTGGGGGTACTTCGACCACTTTCACTCCCTCCAGTTTTGAATGGAGGTGGATGGGCATTGGATATGAAAGGCAAAAGGGAAAGGGTTTGGGAGAAAACAAAGGGCATTGGGGGGCAAAAAGGCAGCATTATGGTAGGCATATTGATAAAGTTCAAATATGTTGGTGTAATTAATATGATGAGCCACGTGACTTGATGACCCCTGATAATTGCTGTTCTGTCTTGAACAAGTTAACTGAATATTGCAGTGAATCCTTCCTTTCTACTGACCTGTTCAGTAATGCGACACAAAAATCATCCTGTAGAAATAATTATATAGATTGAGAGCACCAGTCATTCACAGAGTTACGTGTATCTTCAAATTAATTTTTTTTTAAGATAGACCAGTCAATGGGCTGTATGACATTTATGTGGCAAAACTGGAATTCATATTGTAGGGTTAGAGATGATGCATTCACAATGTAACAAACAGCAAACATCAAAGCATCAAAATGTGACATTTTTATTTACACTTAGGCACCATGAACCACTGATAACAGTTTGTATTCATACTGCAAATCAAGATTAATTGAGCTTTTTCCTTTCTTGTTCCACAGGGGCTTTCTGTCCTTCCTTTCTTAGGACTCCTGCGATCTGATAAAGCCAATGGAACCACATACTACTCCTACACTAAATGAATAAGTTTCAAATTAATCTATCAACAATGGCACCAAAGGTTATTTAAAGGTTTGACTCTGATGGGAACTCTCTAGAAGAGGTGTGCTGGTAAGGTAAGAGAATCTAAATAAGTTAATAGGTTATCTATCTGCGTCAGACCTGCTCTATTTTGCATTGAAGCCCCTCAAGTAATGGAAGTTGTTGAAGTGATTTATTCAGAACTTGCAGAGTTCTTGAAACATCTGGCACACCTAGCCGGTCACAGCAGACGGTGTGGATGTAGACTGTAAGACTGCTGACTTTGGAGATTCCCCAAACATGATAGGAAACAACTTTCAAAGAGAGATAAGCTGCTATTGTTCTAAATAGCAGGTGCTAGATGCTAGGTTCTTGCAAACATGGTAGCACTGAACACATTAGCATTAGCACCAGCAGTAGAACAATGATTCACTGAGAAAGGACCTGAAGGGATTATCTGAGAGGTTTCATTCTCATAATTTAACTGTATGAGCTGTTACAATTTAAATGTGATTACAGGTGCCAAAGAAATTATACTGACCGCAGCCCATAATTATTTTTTGATATATCCAATGGTTATATTATGTTTTTCCAGTTTGTTTTTCAAAAAAGTCGGAGACCATCTTCCCATTCAAATTCATGCATATGTACGATGTATCTTTAATCACAACCAGGGTCCACATTGTGTTAAGTCATAAGCAAGCTAGGTGATGGAGTCACTGACACCCTTGAGGCCAAAAGTAATAAACACTGTATACCCAAAGCTTTGATGAGAAACAGTGAGAGTGTGTGTGTGTGTGAGAGAGAGCGTTAGCTGATTAAACACACACTTTTAGCCTCAGACAGAGAGGAACCATTGGCAGAGATCTGGATGCAAGTGGATGAGATCACTGACACCAACAGCACTGCTATTAGTGCTGGTCACACACACACACACACACACACACACACACACACACACACACACACACACACACACACACTCACACTCATTTCCACTCCCACAATTAGCCATAAATGGATGAAGACACTCCCTTAGTCCATCATTTTGTATACAAAACAGTGTCTGTGCTACAAGTTATCAGGCACGGTACAGAAAAGAAAAAGGAGAGGGAAGTGCAACTTCACAGATTGTTGGTCTGATTACAAACATGAGCTCATCAATAAACTTTAGTAGAATAACTCCAATTGTAAAGTCCTGTTTTACTCTGAACTTCATCTGTCAGGACTAGAGACGTCTTAAATTAGGCACCAGACAGGTGTCCAAAATTGTGATTAGTAAATATCAAAATAGTATGGTTTACAGAATGCATCACAAACACAATTATTTCCAGTTATGAACTGTCTAATTGTTTTTGCTGTGTTAACAGCAAAACTTATTAAAATAATGAATGCAAGCTCCCTGAAGGTGGCTATTTTCTATTATGCTAAATTCCTCTCTTTATTTTGCATTTTCGTTAACTTGTCTTGCACTAAAAAAACATGTGTACACATGGTCAAAGAATGTGTGAGATGCGTATGGTCTCACCGCACATTCTGTGTTTATAAATACCAACTGATGTGCGGGAAATGGCATATGCATAGTTTTTGTGTGTATGCATCATTCGTGCATCTGGGCCCTGGAGAAAAGGTAGGAGGCTAAGGGGGTTTGGGAGGAGATGCATTATAATTTATCCAAACACAAATGTGGCAAGAGGTGGAGTCCATTCATTAATCACAAACCATCAACTCAATAAACAGATATAAATGTTGGTTTCAGGGTCATTAACACAAAATCAGAAAGATGAAGACATAAACACATTAATTATCCTTTCCTCAACTCTCCTTCAATCTCCATCATTAGACAACACATTTGAATAGTGTCAGAACAGTAACCTCTATAAGCAAACCTGATAGCTCATTAAAACTTGTTAAGTTATTTAAAAAAAAATGTTAGGAACCACTAGGGCTTGAACGAGGCCAGTGGAGTGCTATGTTGCATGCCACTACAACTGGCAACCAGACCTAAAATTACAGTTCAGTTTCATTCCTCTGTTACCCCCTTTCTTATTCCCCATTGTAGAGAAAATTTTGAGTGGAAGCTCATACTGTTTCCTTCTCTATCTCCTCCTTTTAATCAGTCTTTTTCAAGGTGCATGCACACATTAAGTTAGGAAAATTTGCTGGGGTTCTGTATCGTAAAAACATCCTTTTATAGGCAAAGGTTCTTCATAAGTGAAAATGAGCCTACATAAGAACTTCATGGTGCTGGAGGAATCATTTATATGAGAAAACATGAAACACAACAACATTTCAGATTATGGAAAATTTAGGACAACACAAGTCCCTGGTGACAGTTCAATATCATTTCCTGCTTCTATTGTGTACTACTCTCAAATATAATGATCATTTCCTGATTTTCTGATTGCTTACACAGTGAATGCTTAAACAAAAGCATCAAAATCATGTTCTAAAGAACTGCCTGACATTCTCAGGATGGAGGATGGAGGTCTGTTCACTCATAAACAGGAAGTGGCCATTGTCAGTGAGGTGTCAGTAAACAACACCATCCCCGTACATCCAATAGAAGAGGAAATCATTACAGATCACACATTTCATAATATCAACTGTATCAGTATAATGACACACTGCTGCATCTTATCTCAACGCCAACTTACGATAATGCAGTCACAAGAAGAGGGGGACTGGCACAGTGTCCACATGGAATCCATCCATGCATCCATCCATGCATCCATCCATCCATCCATCCATCCATCCATCCATCCATCCTTCCTTCTTTTTTACTTGGTGTTATGACTTGGTGTTATTGATTCTACCATCAAAAATGTATTTTCTTTGGTTTTTGGTTTAAAATTTGAAAATTAACTGCCTGAATGCACACAGACCCAATTGTCCCCCCATTTATGTAATCTGAAATGTCACTCTTCTTCTTGTAATGTTGTTGTGTTTTCAGAAATGTTGTGTTATATGAAATGTTGTGTTTTCTAAAATTTCATGTTTTTTCAAATAGATAGATATATAGATAGATAGATAGATAGAGAGAGAGACAGATAGTTAGATAGACAGATAGATGGTCCTGTCTAGACGGTGGGGTAATGCACCTATTTGCTAATTTGCCAACTGCCAATAAACACCAAAGAAGAAGACCAAAAATCTATTCAAGATTCACACCAAGGACAAAAACAAGTAAGGGGGGGATATAATCGAGGGGATAAAGTTTGACACATGATGATGAACAAGTAAAAACAACAGGGTAGATTAGAAGTCAAAGGCAGGCAACAATCTGAGCAGAAAAGAACAAAAATGAACTCATCCTTAATCCTTATCCAAAAGGTTCGAAATGTATCTGGGTCACACTTAAGTCTACATCAAGTTAACCATGCACGACAACAACCATGTCCACAGACACAAGTGAATAGGGCAGGCAGAGTGAGAAAACTAAGTGGTCCTAGGAATGTACCTTAATCCATCCCATGAACCCCAACAACACCATGATACCGGACAACAACATCACAAAGCCTGCTAACCATTCCACTAGGGGAGGGGAGACACAAAGAAGAGAAAGACTTCTGGTATTTTTACCGTTAGTAGGAGGTAAACTGAGATGCAGGGATGTCCTAGGTTTAGGGTCAGGGAGGGAGTCCTGTTTGAACCCTAGGGGTGAGGGAGATCATGATGGGGAGAAGATGAAGCAAAGGGAGATGGTTGGATAAGCCTTTCTGCTGGGTGCAACTGGGGGTATGTACATATGCACTGGTTTGTGATGTTGATTTATGTGGTATCATGACTAGCATTAGCAGCTTCATGGTTTTAGTTCAAGAATTAGGGAAAATAAATGCTCATGAGTGATTAAATAGTGGTTACAGACCCAAATGCAGAGCACACCGAGTCAAATGTTCTGTTTCCAATTATTACCCCTTTTGTCTATGGTGAAGCAAGAGACCCAAAGACCCAGAGTGAGCGTTTCCAACACATGGTTAATTTGGTGCTTAACCGCAACTCATGCCAAGTGAACTCAATTCAATGGTTGTATCACAGCAATCCATTCTTAAGGACATTTGATCTCAGTCAAATACAGAGAAGACCGGCACCTTGCTGCTGTTCCTGAATCCAAGGATTGGAAAACTCATTCTGGTTGGGTAGCATGTTGAAAACCCCAATTATGGGGCACTTTAAATCCCCTTACAAATATTAGGTTTTTAGTATTTCCTAAAAGATTAAAAGAGTTTTTTTTCTGTCTGAGATTTGACAACAGCAATGATTCCAGCAATTTATCCATTGTCTGTATTGGACCAGGTCTTGGTCACAGTGTGCTTTGATACCTCTGAAGTAAGGGATGTAGTTGTGTTGCTTCAGCATGGCCAGGGTGGTGGGGTTTAGGTGTAAAGACAAGCCTGCACTGCCACCTGTTGGTGTTGGTGAGTACTTGCCGCCACCACCATCACCACCTCCACTCCCTTCAGTCCCACCAGAATAGTAAACAGGGAGGGAGGATGAGTCCCTGGCCCAGGTGAAAGGGTACTTAATGCCACCCATGAGGGCTGGGGGCAAAGGACGAGAACTGGAGTCACAGGCCTGGCTGTTGTATCTATCGCCAAGGTATAACTCTGGCCCTGAATGTCCAATCAGATCACAGAAACATGATGAGTCACTAGATGAAATTGTGACTGCATACAATGAATACAGTGTATACATAGTCAGGTCTTTTTGAAAATTGGCATTAAAAACAGGAGTTGTATTTGGTTTTAGTTGTTTTCTGTTCTTTTTAGTGAAGATTTTCTAAAAGGACCAATCACAATACTAAGTATTTGTCCCTTTTTTGGAAGTTTTAGGCTGGAGAATACTCTCTACAATTTTAGAGGTTCATTCCTATAAGTTTACCTTCTGAAATTCAAATCTGACTATGTTTGGGCAAAAATACATCAGTATAGAACAAAGGCTGTCTTTTGATATCTGTGCCTAGACAATACCTTAATTTGAGAACTATAAACATGTTTTAGGAGGCACTGTATTTTGACCGCTCCTAGTTATCATCAATGAGCAGTATACATACATAATGTAGTTGTAAGCAGATGTATTGTATGTCTTATTTGAAAACAAAATATAAAGCATTAGTTAATTACATGTATTAATTAGATGTACTAATAAAGTATTCATTCGCTTATAAGTACATCTTTACTTTCTATGTCAACTGAGCAAACACATTCTGTTTGATTCTCAACCTGTTGAGGTCAAGAATGAAAACCCTCAAGCTGGGCATGTCTAAGTGAATTCTGAACATATTTACAGTCTTAAAAGCACAGTGTAAGGATGTGTTCATGTTTGCATGACATGTGATTACAGCTGTCATGCTGTGTTTATACTGATTAACTTACACAACAACTACAAATAATTAATTGGAAAAGTTCTAGTTGTTGACCAACAAATACTAAAACAACAACAACAACAAATTTTGGCTTACAATTATATTACAATGTAGTAAAAACAAATTATTTCATGTTTATATATTGCTTATAAATAGTGAAAAAGGAGAGGTTAGACCATAATCTCGGAAAATAAAAGATACAGACAATAATGAATATATAAAAATATGAAAAATCCAATAAAAAAGGGTGGGAAGTCATTGTGGGGGATTTGCATGACCTCGGTATATCAAAAATGCCCTAGGTGAAACCAATTATTCATCTCAGATTTACTGTAGATCTGAGAAAAAAAAACAACAAAAAAACAAACAAACAAAAAAAAAAAAAAACAGAAATGAGAGGCCTAATATTATGTTTTGAAGTAAACTGTATCATCTTATTCTAGTGAAAGGGAAGATTTACAACAGACATTTACAACAAAGAAATGAATAGCTGCTGCCAAGTGACCATTTTATGAGGAAATACAAAAGCAGACTTTTACTTAGATCATCTAACGAGTTTTGACAGTATAATATAAGGCTTGAGCTGAGTTAAGAGTTTAATCCACCCAGAGAGGAGTGTGGCATTTAATTTCTGGTTTTGGGAATGATCACTTGAAGGAAATGTTTGTAGCACATATTTTCTCCCAAATACAGTTAAAGAAATAGTAAAAAAAAAAAAAAAAAAGCAAAGAGAATGAATGTAATTTTGTATGGTTTCTGGGTAATATAACCCTTAAGTAGTTCAGAAATGTGAACTTTGATTCTGACATCTGGCATTATAAAGATTGTGCTGCACATGTCATATGCGTGTAGGCTGATACCTGCTCGGCTGTAATTTTGGGGGGAGCGGGAAGGAGTATAACGTCCGTGGCCCCCTAGGGAGCTGTTGGAGCTGGGGCTGGAGGGCCTTCTCTGACGGGGTGACTTCTCCCCATCGCCCTGGATGCACAAACACAAAACATAATAAAATGAATCAGTGTATTATACAGAGAAACACATACTGACTCACTCCTTAAGGAACAGGCACGCAGACAAGAGACAAGAGACTCCATCTCTGATACATACTTAATAAAATTGATTAATTATACAGTACAAGGCATACAAAGAATCAAGGAAAATATAACATCAAGGTAACACAAGACACTTTGACAAACCAATCTTTAAAGAGTCAAAACAACAAACGAACAAAAAATCTCACTTATTTTCTTCAACTTGAACAGCTGCAAAAATCTCCTCCACATGCTTTTCTGTTGCTAGGTAGATAACTATGTAGGAAGATAATGCCACTATTCCCTGCCTAAACCAACAGAAGTAGCTACCAATATGGATAGCATTAGATTTATTTGAATAGTTGAATAGAAATAGAATTATGTGTTGAAAAATAATTGAGGCTGGCTGGGTAAATGGCAAGAACAGTTAAACAAGCCCCCACGCTGGCTAATTTTGAGTAAAACAGAAGACTTCACCAGTGACTTTGCACAGCAGAACTGTGCACAATTTACCTATTTAATGTAGTAAAGTAGCCACATCTTAGTAGTAGTTGTTAAGTACAGTATTATCATAACTGAGAGAAATTATTTTCAAAGTCCTTTAAGCACAAGAACATGTCAGCTGCTTTAATTAAAGCAGACAACATCTGTATGGATCACTGACACATATTAAACCTCTAAATATCTTACTTCCCCTAAAAGTCCCTGATTTTAAAGATATTAAGTTTAAAACCTACACAACCAAATACTTGACAAGTCTGGCATGCACGGTGAGACATAGGGAATAATATTACCTCAGTAGGAGTAGGAGAAAGCAGCTGGGGGGACTGCAAATGAAGAGGGGAAGAAAGCCAATGATTAGGACAAACTCATATGTGAGATTATATGAGTTAAACCATCCAACCAAGAGTAATGACATCCACAGTGAGGACATTGCTAATGGATGGATGAGATGAATGAGGTGGATCCAAGGTATACCATTCAATTTACATGCTCAGGGCTATGAGACTGTGACTGCACTGCAAAGAAACATATGTGTAAAGTGAGAGAAAATCAAACATGTCGTTGCGGATGATGGAGGGACAGCAAAGTCTAAAATGATAAAAGGCAACACAGAGGCTATAAAAGGGAGGTTACACAAAACTACAGCAATATAGGTATTTGCATATTCATCACTCATCTTTTCTACACATATATTCTGATCTGTTGTCCCACCATTTTCCTCTTCCTAATGGTTCATGAGTTGTAACTATTAGCTTTATTAATGGTTAATAATAAGTCATTAAGTAATGCATTTTAGACTTCAACACAATTCATATGGACACCTATAGTTTTAAAAATAAAGTTAAGTCATTAATAAAGTCAATAATATCAAGTCAATAACTTATAGCCTATTAGAAACTCAGTTTCTAATAGGCTATAAGGCTAACTGATGAAAAATAAACTCCGCATTTATAGACTTCTCAAATTCTAATAACTAACAGCCGTTGACATAGTAGTAAGCCATCAGTAATGAATTAATTATTAATACAGCATGTGTGCATAAATGGATTTTGGCTAAGATTCTTTGCAGCACTTTTCCAGAACTGTAGCTAAAAACAACAAAGCAGAGGTAAACAAAGCCAAAGGGATTTTTCACAAACTGGCAACCCAAACATTCTTTTAAATGGCTGATCTATATAATATTATTAAAGAACTTATTAGAGCCATTAGTCAACTTATACTCACTTTATAAAGGTTGGCTTGTTATTATTAAGTCATAATTTGTCCATAATTTGTCAAATGCCATGAAAAATTTGAGGAAGAAACAGAATAGGACAGTGGAGGACATGTTCTTAACTGAAGTAAATGTACTAATATGATAATGTATCATTACAAGCAAAGGTCTGCCATTCAAAATGTAAAAATATTATCAGCAAACCTTATTTAAAGAGTAACTTTACATCACTCAAAAGGAGTGTTTCTCTGTCCTCAGGTACAGATTTTAAAGTCTGTCATCTTTGAACACAGCCAGCATCACTGATGGGTAATTGTGCTCTGTAGCACCTGAAATCAAACCAAACAGTGATGTCATGGTGTACTGACCACTCCCTGGAAAATGACCATGCATTATATTGTATGTAAATGAAGGATTATATGTTGTATAATAATAATATAAAGAATGCATAAGGTACATTATTAAGAAATTATATATTATTACATCTTTGCATTTCTATGTTGTATTTGGTTGAGGCAAAGTTTAGGTACTTTATATGCAGTTGGCTAATTTAATTTATTTTATTTAAAGCATCATATCTAAAATTCTAAACATAGGTTTTAATCTTTTTACCTGCAATGTAAACATTAACTATAGCTTTCAAAGAAATGTAGTGGAGTAGAAGAATAAAGTAGTAGCCCATAAATTCTTGAGTAAAACTCAAGTAGAGTACAGGAACTTGAAAGAATATAGCAGAGAATTGTAACAGGCTGATCTACCTCTCCGTAGTGCCTCTCCTCAGATGGGTAACTGACGTATGGAGAGTAGGACAGCATGTCAGGCCTGTCTATGTTATAGATGGCCTTGGTCTTTGGAAGAGCTGCCAAGTCCTTGTAGTCTAGCATCTCCTCTCCTAATTTGGCCTGGCAGTAGAAAGAATAAAGCAGTCAAATACATAATTTAGTGGTATTTCAGAGCTTTGGTGAACTAAAATGTATGAAACAATTGCTACAGATCATTTTTAAACACATATGCTACAAAACTGAATTATGTGCGGCCAGTGCTGCCCCCTAGTGGTATAGTCTTACATAGATGACTCTGCTGGGAGAGCCGGAAGCACTGGATGCTGGGACTGAGGTGATGCTCTCAGAAGAAGTCCGGGTCACCTGAAACACACACACACATACACACACAATTACTGTCTGAATGTACTAGACACCGATATGTGGAGATGACACAGAGAAATATAATATATATTTATTGGTCATCCACTCAAGCTCATGCTTTGTGTGAGCAGAGTTTTAGTTCAGATTTTCATTTCAAACAAATGTCTTGAGTTTTTTCTTTTCTTTAAGCAACCACATAAATCTCTCGTCAGTGGAAAGAAAGACGTGAACAATAGTCTGGTAACAACACAGTTTTTCATGTTTTTCCCTTTTTTGAAAGATGATAAAAACTGTAATTGGTTGAAATGTGGTCGAAAGCCACAAAAAAGGACCTGGTGATCTCTGAGGTGGTGAGAATGGAGGAGGAATGCTATAAAATCAGAGCAGTGAGCCAACAACAACAAGGGAGATGGACAATTTGGAACACAGTGTTCAACAGAACCATCACATGGACAGATATGTGGAAGATTCCCCAAGCATGGTTGAGCTTCCTCATTATGTCTACATACAAAACCCTCCCCTGCCCCCAAAACCTGCACATGTGGTATGGCTCGAAGGAGACCTGCCAACTTTGTGACTCTAAGAATACTAGTCTGCAGCACATCCTCTCTGGCTGCAAGGCAGCAATGATACAGGGCCAGTACAGATGGTGCCATGACCAGGTCCTGCACAAGCTGACCAAAATTCTGGAGGCACGCAGGTTAGAAGTAAATAAGGCCAGGCCAGTAATATCTCAGCAGCTCATACAGTTTGTCAGGCAAGAGGGCGAGGTTCAAAACAGCAGCCCAAGGGAGAGGTCCCTGCTGTCACCTGGACTTTAGTGGAGCATGAGGGCCGACCACAACCGTCAGCTGAAGTTTCTGTAGGAGATCACCACAACACTCCTATGGCCAGACACAGTGTTTTGGTCCACCATCTCTAGGGCAGTCAGCCTTTTACTGTATTTTTCCTTTTTCCTCTAAAAGGAAAACTACTCAGAGCTGGTATCTGAGTGCTTCCAAGTGGAGGTAGAGTGGAAGCTGGCTATCAAGGCTACAGTGGAACAGCCACCCAGTACTTCCTGAAATCACTTGGAATCACAGGCTCCAAGCTAAGGCAGGCCATTAAAGATGTGGCGGAGGAAGCAGAGCAAGCAAGCCTCTGGCCCTGGCTTAGGAGGAAAGATAAGGTGTGGGGAAAATTGGGGTCTTATGGCAGGCTGTAGGGAGCAGTAGGGAGACGTCCCTGCAGCTCCACCATCCAGAGATGTTCCGGGATTAAAGAAGTGAAACATCAAGGAAGGGTGGCTCCTGGCTGATGACCCTACAGCCGGCCTGACTGGCGGAGGTGTGGCAGGCAGAGATGCCCAGCAGTTGGACCCACCTCTCACATCAGCCTGTCAAAACCACAGTAACGAGTTGTCCCATAACCTTAGCACTATGTACGTTCACATAAACAATCACAAATATTCATGTAGAGAGTCATGAAGTAACACATGCTGAAATCACAGATACAGAAAGGGCTAAACAACAAGTTTCAACATCAGCCCCTAGCTGGTTCAAACCTATTTAGTGTTTAAAGCCTGGGTGTGAGTAACTGAAATGAGCTAACAAGCAAAAATGCATAAAAATGAAAATAACTTTTAATAAATTCAGTTGGACTTGATAGATAGACAGACACAGAGTACTGTGGCTCTGTTAGTGAAGCTCTTTCAGGCATGGGTGATCAGCAAATATCAATTACTATATCACACAAGTTGAAGAGAGTAGTGAACCTTCTCGTCACAACAAATTAATGAAAAAAAGGTGATAATTATAGTTTGAGCTTTGTCATCTTGTATATTTATCTTTAAACAAGTCATATCCATTTTGGCTGATCAAGTTGTGTGAGTGTTGCCCTCTACATATGCTGGTACCGTCACATCGTCATCTCTGCTTGTTCATTAAACCATGTCTGTGCATGCACAGGCTGATAATCAGCATCATCAGTCACTGACTGATCAGATCTGCCTGAAACATTCTGTGTCTTTACAGTATGTGGCCTGTGGATGTTGCCACTGCTCAATATGAAGCAAATATAGCAGTAGGTGTCAACAATTAGGATCAACACATGCAGATGATGGTTGTGGGGGGTTGAGTGGGGTTTGGGTGGGTGCAGGGGCAGACAGGAACACCAACCTGTTGCTCAGGGATGTCAATGAGCTGTATCCGGACCTGCTTCTGGGAAGGAGAGGGATTATGATGAAGAATGAGGATGGGAGATGGAGGATGGGCAGATACTGGATGTGAGGCTGTGTATGTAAAAAATTATCATGTAATAACGTAGAAATAATCATATTTTGACCTGAACTGAAAGAAATCACACCTCCTCTTTGTTGAGTCAGTAGTTACTGATAAGTCTGAGGGCTCTTAATTTTTTTGTTTTATTTGGTGACTCTCAGCCTGTGTATATGGATTTAATTCTGATTTGATACTGTGCAGAATCCTGAAGACTACACATATCAGGTAGCTACAGGTTTCAAGAGATTCACACTGAGATTAGGCAAATTTCTGACCAGTTAAGATATGATATGATTGTGTATCGCAGGGTCAAAAAGTCTCATTTTGAAAAAAAAAAAAAAAGTTTGACAGTTGAGTGAGGTAAATTGGCAAAGATTACACCATAAATGACATCATGGCTATCTAAATTAATTTGGGGAGGGGTCAGTGTTAATTGTAGTACATTGAAGTGGGAATATTAAACTGGCAATTCTCATTAACTAACAACAAATCAATATTACTTTTTATCCCTGTAGCTGTTTCCCAATGTCACAATACATATCGGTTCAAACAAGTTTTGAGTCTGTGTTCACACTGGAAAAGCAACAAAATTAAGTTAACTTGAAAAAATCAGCATACAGATAAAGAAGATTTGATTTTTGAGGGTGTCCAGTGATGCAATCTGAAAGAAATTGAGGAACTACTCACAGCAGCAAAATATCAAATTTGCATTTATATTAGCAGTCCCATTAGGTTTCACACTTTGTCAGGAAGGTCTAACAAAAACCAAAAATCTGGAACCAGTTCATCTATATTTCTATGCACTGAGGTGGGAACACCTCCCCCCTCCCCCTTCTTCGGAATAAACGGTGAGTTTTGAATAAAACTTTCCTGGACTTTTCTGACCTCACAATAAAAGTGTCAGCTTCAACATTAAGCAGGCAAGGCACTCATCTTCTCCAACCCAGAGAGGCTGATGCTCTGACATAAACTCACTTTATCACCTTTTTAATCAATTGCTGTGAATCTCAACAAAAGGAACAAACTATATAAAGTGTTCATGGTACAGAGACAAAGACTACATTCAACAAACTGAAATATAATTCACAAAGAAAATCATCACTAATTAAACACATCTTTAAGTCTCTCCCTCCCCCTCTTTTCCTCTCTGTTTTACACACACACACACACACACACACACACACACACACACACACACACACACACACACACACACACACACACACACACACACACACACACACACAAACAACACATACAGGGAGTACCCTGAGAGAGCCTGAGGGGCTACTAATAAGAAAATTGGTGGGCACTTGTCATAAATTGCATTCCATCACAGTGTAGTAGTTCTGCTACAAAGCCTCTACAAACTTCTCAAATGTTCCCATGTTACATGTAAGTAAAAACATTTTAAGAATCGAGGCCCTGTGGTCTGATGTGTATCTATTTTGGTTCTATTTGAGGATTTTTGACATAATTGATGCAAGCATCTTATCTCTTTTGACAAATATACGGCTCAATCTCAATGATCTTTTCCACCCACCTTACTCTTCTCCTCCTGCTTGGCTGCTTGTCTGCATGGAGGATGCCAGATAGAAGATCCTGAAGAAACAGAGACAAAAATCATTTACAGCATTTCAGTGGCATAGCAAATGTTAGCCTGTGAACATGCATAATTCAGATGGTGAATATGGTAAACATATTAGCATTTTCCTTGTTAACACTGTAGCATGTTAGCATGCTAACATTAGCATTAAGGTCAAAGTAGCACAGTGCCTCACAGCCACACGGCTGCTGGCATGGTTGTGATTCTTCTGCAAAGCATGCTGCATACTGATCATTTATATTGTGGACACATTCAACTTACTACATTATTCTTTTGTAGTTGTCAGTAGGTTTTGTTTAATTTGCTTAATTTTGTTTAATTTAATTAATATGTTTTTACTTTCTTCTAAATCAGACTGTAAAGATTAATATAAAATACATGCATGACTCATTTCTTTCTCTGGAGTGTGATATTTTTATGCTTATGGTAACAAAAAGCTATGATATTCACCTCTAAATCAAGTAGTAGTACAATAAGAGTAGAAGCCAATCAAGCATCCAAGGCAAAGCAGCTACTACTTTGTGTTAACGCCACAACAGCAGTAAATAACATCTCTATGAGTGTGTTGGTATGACTCAGGCACAAATGTGCATGATTCATTCACTGAGCTACTAACACAGGCCATTAAGAAAAGGAGAAACCATAATGCATCAGTTTTATTCTGGTGTACTACTAATGGTGAGTGAGAGGAAATAGAGACTGAAGACACCTGTTGGTGTTGGGGCTTTAGAGAGTTATAAAGATAAAGGGAGCTGACTGAGCCAAAAAATTCTGTGACCACTAGACACTTAGTTGTGGTACTTCATATTGTCTAAGAATAGACAGTGTTATGTTTTACGACTGAACCCACAATACACAATACCTAAAACGAAAGCTTGAATATTCAATATGTAACTGATTTGAAAGATCTGAAGTCCTCAAAACTGTGTTTACCTTGCAGGTACATTTCTTCTCCTTCTGCGAACATCTGCTCACAGCGGGCACAGCGGGCACATGTGGGGTGGTAATGCTTCTCTCCAGCCTGTTCAGCAAGAAATATGAGCATATTAGAACAGTGCAGCATATATTGTTGGTTTTAACTATTCAAGGGAATTATTAAAGGGGTACTCAAGCTATTTATTACTGCACTCCCATAAAGCTTGGGGACTTGCACAAACCAAATTCAAAGGCAGAGCTATCCTGACTTTTAGGGACTAAATGTATGGGTCAAGCTCCTGTACATTAAGGATCCATACACAAGCATTCATTCACTCACACACAGCCTATCTGCAGTGGTTGAGAGTAGGGCTTTCATATCAGATTGTCACCTAACAAAAAAAACAACAAAAAATTCTGTGTGTAGGGAGGTGGAGAGAGTCATAATCACAACTGTACAAAAGTGAACAATAAGAACAATTATATTTAATGGAGAGTGAAAAGGCAACAAGATGAACTAATTAACAAAAGATCCACAAGATCTGCCATCACCATGTTATCATGTGTATTATCAACACAATATCAATATTTCATTTTTTAAATATCATACTTCTCATCAATACCACTAGTTTGTAGGCATGAAAATATTATATATAGTTATAATCTGGCTCATATCCAAATATAATAATGAAGACAAACCAATGCAACACGGGTGAAATTAAACAACCCTCCAGATGCTGTGGATAATAGAGAATCAAGAAACACTGGTAACTGATTTCACGACTAACGCAAAATTAGCTCATTAAAATTGTAATTCAGAATCCAATTTGCATTTCTTGGTTGTCACCAGCTACAAATGACAACAAAAGACAAGAAAAGGTTGTGTTTCATTATTTAGCCATAAGGTGAAGCACTTGTTTTTAGTAGCGAGCAGTGCAGCTGCAGATAGAGGTGAAAGAATACCATAAGTACAAAATAATCAACTTGATGTTTTTTTTAAAAGACTATTTGTGTCTGGTCAAGCTTCATCAATAGCAAAAAGGACGAAATTCAAATATAAGAGCAGATGTTCATCTTAAAGCTTTAGTATCAGTGGTGACGTTGTCCTTTTACACTCAACTCAAACTGTACAAAACTTCCTATAAATTTCCTAATAAACCTACACAAGGAGTCTGCAATGTCTGAACCATTTATTATGACCTGTGTGTAAAGCATGAAGATGTGACAGAAGAAACACGAGCTTTAAAGCAAAATTCAAGGAAACTAGAAAGAAGGTGGCGTTCTACTAACCTGGATGAATCTCTAAAGGCTTGGAAAGACAGCCTATTGGCATATAAAAAAAGCCTCTGTAAAGCCAGAACATCCTATTATTCATCATTGGTAGAAGAAAACAAGAACAATCCCAGGTTTCTGTTCAGCACTGTAGCCAGGCTGACAGACAGCCACAGCTCTGTTGACCCATCTATACCTTTAGCCCTCAGCTGTAATGACTTTATGAGCTTCTTTACAAATAAAATTGTCTCTGTTAGAGAAAAAATTCACCATCTCCTCCCCACAGCTGGCTCAGATGTACTGTCCAGTTCAGCAGCCTCAGAGTCGACTGTAACTGGCTTATATTTTGACTGTTTCTCTCCTGTACATCTCCCTGAGCTCACTTCAACAGTTTCATCATCTAAACCATCGACTTGTCTTCTTGACCCCGTTCCAACAAGGTTGTTCAAAGAAGTTTTTCCTTTAATTGACACCTCTATATTAAGTCTGATTAACTTATCTTTATCAACTGGTTATGTACCGCAGGCTTTTAAAGTTGCAGTAATTAAACCTCTACTTAAAAAGCCTACTCTTGATCCTGATGTTTTAGCCAATTATAGACCTATATCCAACCTCCCCTTTATTTCCAAAATCCTTGAGAAGGTTGTTGCAAACCAGTTATGTGATTATTTGCACAGGAATGGTTTGTTTGAAGATTTTCAGTCAGGTTTTAGAGTCCATCATAGCACAGAAACAGCTCTTGTTAAGGTTACCAATGATCTCCTCATAGCTTCAGAAAATCGACTTGTCTCTGTACTTGTCCTACTAGATCTTAGTGCCGCATTTGACACCATTGATCATAAGATTTTATTACAGAGACTAGAACATATGGTCGGCATCAAAGGAACCACACTAAGCTGGTTTAAGTCATATCTGTCAGATAGACTCCAGTTTGTTCATGTTAATAATGACTCCTCTATCATCACAGAAGTTAGTCATGGAGTTCCACAAGGTTCTGTGCTAGGACCAATGCTCTTCAGTCTATATATGCTCCCTCTGGGAAACATTATTAGGAGGCGCCAGATGAATTTCCATTGTTACGCAGATGACACCCAGCTGTACTTATCCATGAAGCCAGGTGAGACTAACCAGGTAGCCAAGCTTCAGGTGTGTCTTAAGGACATAAAAACCTGGATGACCAGTAATTTCTTACTCTTAAATTCAGACAAAACTGAAGTTATTGTAATTGGCCCAAAACACCTCAGAGATACACTATGTGATAATATACTGACTTTGGATGACATCACCTTGGCCTCCAGTACTACAGTCAGAAACCTTGGTGTCATTTTTGACCAGGACTTGTCCTTTACTTCACATATAAAGCAAGTCTCTAGGACAGCCTTCTTCCACCTGCGCAATATTGCTAAAATCAGACCCATTCTATGTCTAAAGCATGCTGAAAAACTAGTTCATGCATTTGTTACCTCAAGACTGGACTACTGTAACTCTTTATTGTCAGGATGTCCCAAAAATTCAGTAAAAGCCTCCAACTGATCCAGAATGCGGCAGCACGAGTACTGACAGGAACTAGGAAACGAGATCACATCTCTCCTGTGTTAGCTTCTCTGCATTGGCTCCCTGTAAACTCTAGAATCGAATTTAAAATCCTCCTCCTCACCTACAAAGCCATTCATGGTCAAGCACCATCGTACCTTGGAGAGCTTATAGTTCCCTATTTTCCCAATAGGACACTTCGCTCTCTAAATGCAGGTCAACTTGTGGTTCCCAGAGTTTGTAAGAGTAGAATGGGGGGCAGAGCCTTCAGCTATCAGGCTCCTCTCCTGTGGAACCAGCTCCCAGTGTGGGTTCGGGAGGCAGACACCCTCTCTACCTTTAAGATCAGGCTTAAAACGGTCTTGTTTAGTAAAGCTTATAGTTAGGGCTGGCTCAGGTGTGTCCTGACCCATCCCTTAGTTATGCTGCTATAGAGCTAGACTGCTGGGGGATTCCCATGATTCACTGGGCGCTCTCTCTCTATTTCTGTCTCTCTCCCCCTCTCTCTCTCGATAACTTCATGCCATTAACTTTGTATTTTTTCTCTCCCATAGTTTGTGCTTCTCCTCTCTCTCCCTCTCTCTGTCCTCATTCTGCAGGTATCTCTGCCCCGGGAGCGGCAGGACCCAGATCCACCACTACTCATCTTTACTATTAACCACTGTTACCTGTCATTATTATTGATAACACCATTACCGACACAGCTGTTCCTGGTCTCTCTCTCATCTCTCTTCTCTCCCCTCTCCTCCCCCTCCCCCTCTTTCTATCTTCTCCTAAATCCAACCGGTCGAGGCAGACGGCCGCCCACCCCGAGCCCGGTTCTGTTGGAGGTTTCTTCCTGTTAAAAGGGAGTTTTTCCTCCCCCCTGTCGCCAAGCGCTTGCTCTTTGTGGGAACTGTTGGGTTTATTCTGTAACAAAGTAAGGTCTTGACCTTACCCTGTAAAGTGCCTTGAGATAATGTATATTATGATTTGGCGCTATACAAATAAAATTGAATTGAATTGAATTGACAATGTGGCTTGACATTTAGAGGCTAATGGGCATATTGATCTTGAAGAGGAATCCACAAGGCAGTGTGAGGGGAGGTGGTTGTTGCAGTGTGGATGGATGTGCCTGTTATATTGTGTTGTGGTTATAGTGTTGATTGCTTTTGGACTTGTTACACTGCAGGCTGCTTTGTTCCTTATACCTAAGATCTGACCCAGTACCCAAGTCAGGCTGGTTGAGAATATTGCTGCTGGTGCTGATGTTGTCCTTCTATTGGGAACTACAGTACTTAGTTATCCTTGAGTATATTTGGATCTGGTCTAAATGTCTATGGCTCCTACTGGATAAAGAGTCTTTGTTCTTATCAAGTTACTTACTGTTTGCAGGTTTTTCCAGGTCCATTTCTGAGTCCAAAATATTGGACCCAAAACAACACTTTGGACCTCTACTACTGAAAGCAACCAACAGAGCAGTTGCTGGGTCCAGTGACACCTGGGACACCTTGTTGTTGTTGTGGTAGAGTTTTTCCCTTTTGTTGACATGATTTTACAAACTGGTTAGGGGTTGATACTAGCAAACTCTTAGTGCAAAACCTGCTTTTCTCCCAAAAACATTTTAATCTTTAATAAGTCTACCAATCTGTTGGGTAATCCAAAAAACATCCAACAAACATTTCTCTTGCGCAGTGGGGAATTTCTCAGTACTAGTGTCTTATTCTCTCATGTTTGGCATCATGACAACAAAAACACCATTACATAAGCAGAATTATCTCACTCTGTTGGCAGATTTTCTTGTTTTAAAACATGTGTGATTTATAGACTCAATAATAAGCTAAACTACTCAAGATGGATACTCTGCAATGAAATCATTCTTTTTCTCTCCTTGCAAAATTCTGATATCTGCTGATCTCCACCTCCCAATGGCATCCCTTCTTCCTTCAACTGCAGCCTGAATATGCAGAATCCCTCTGATGGCCCTCCACTTTGCTACATCATCTCAGTATGGAACCATACCAGAAAACAGAAGATTGACACTGTATTTTTTGGATAACACCCTGCTTAATGGTCATTGCGACCAAATAGCCACCAGATGGAGAGACATATACTTAACAAAAAGGAGCAAGGAGACGCCAGGTTCTGGTATCATTGGGGGTAAAAGAAGGTAGCATGTTGTGGACACCATGCTAAAAGCTCATACTTAAACTGAACTGAGACCAATAAACAGACAGAGACAGGGAAAAAAGGAAGTTGACGTAGAAAGATTGACATCCGGAGATAAAAGGACAAAGCTGGATTGAAATTCAAGCATGGAAAGTATGAGATGGCCAGAAAGGAGATAATACTGCAATCTTCCTTTGTCAGACTCCAAGAGTGCAGGAGAGGAAAATTATCATTTCCATTGTCCTGCAGGACTGATAAGACAAGGAAGAGAATAGGTTGAAGGGAGGATGGACCTGAAAATGGATGACTGGATTATTTAGGAATGGGGCTATAGCTGGTCAGCCAAGGCTTACATTTGTAGTTGAGACTCCAGCGAACTTTAGGGTTTTTAAGACAGCCATGGTAAAGACCAGGGAGAGGTCATGGCAGCCAAGCAGTAACAGGGCAAAGAGTTGCAAAGAGCTGGTGGGCTTTTTCTACCTCTTTGTTTACTCAGTTACCTTCAAACCATCAGTTTTCTCAAAATGATCCTCTTTCTAATCACCTGTCCATCCTCTCATTTCGCAACTGCAGAAACCAGTCAGACGAGGGACTTGATCCATTTAGAGGACTGGAATAGATTTTGGTGAGCTGTGTATGGCTACAGCACAAACACACCCACAAACACAAACACAGAAAGTCAGCTATACTTTTCAAAGTCTGGTCAGTCTACATCAAACTCAAATTCCAACTTTAAATCTGCCTGTCTGTTTCTCTACTGTCTGCACCACTGGCTGTTAGAACACAACAGTAATTCAATCTATATCTCTTTCAAGCTTTTATAGTGCATTTCCTCAGTAGCAATTAAAAAAAATCATTGTCTGACTTGCAATAAACAATTTATTTGCAATATTTCAGTGCTACACCTTCATCACTATTTTGAAAGCATGCATTTCCTCAAACGCACTCTTGCACTTCGATGTACACACAAAAAGTGACAAAAGTATTTGTGTGAAGAATAAGAAAAGAAAGCTTGAGAGAGAAGTTCAAACCTTGTCTATTTTTATTGCTTGCAGACTTGGTCAATGGCTCTGTAAAATGGGTATTATTGTCAGACTTTCTGGAGGGGGGTTACCATACTCACTTTATGAATGCAACAATTCATAACAATCTCTTTGCCTCTCTCTACACAAGGGATGGTCATTAACTAGATTTGTGTACAGTTGGTGGTGGTGCTGCCATTAAAATATAAAAGAATAAAGCGGCAAGCAAAGTCACTAGCTAATCTAGATGCTAGCCTCAGTGTACTAGTTACCAGCCTCAAAATGACTGAATGCTTGGCTTCTCATTTCCCACTGCTGGCCTCTCAGTTACCAGCACCAGCTTATCTTTGGCCAAATAAGCAGCTGGCTTCAGCAAGAAAATTGTCTCTCAATAGTCTTAAATCTGTATCTTCGCTGTACCATAAAATCCAACAGCCTCCAAATATCTCATGGCGGCACTATCTTCTAATTCTGTTGCCATGGCGCCACGGATGGCTGCCTCTGTGTTTTGGTGCGCATTTTTTTGCCTTATTTTCTTTATAAATCCAGTTTTCTGCTTTGGTTTCCGGAGCTCTTTCACCAGAGAAGAGCTCATTAATATCAGAGAAACAACTCCAGTGGATTTTTTTCCTACTTTTCTCGACTCATCTGTGGGATTATTGGACATTTTGGTCAGAGGTCACTGACCGTTGCTCTCGCAGTGAAACGCCGGAGGAGAGGAAAACGTGCCGGTGCGCTTGCGCGTCTCCGCCGGCGCGCACTCCGCACACCTCTCCCAGGTATCTTTCTCTCCAACGTGCGTTCACTGCCCAACAAACTGGATGAACTTCAGCTACTGGTACAGAAGAACAGAGACTTTTCCTCATCTTCCGTCCTGTGCTTCACGGAGACGTGGCTGTGTGGATCGATTCCGAACTCTGCGCTGGAGCTGGCCGGCTTCCAACTCTTCAGAGCGGATCGCGACACAGAGCTGTCCGGCAAAACCAAAGGTGGAGGAATCTGCTTTTATGCAAACAGTGGCTGGTGCAAAGACGTGACAGTGATCCTGCAGCACTGTTCTCCTGACCTGGAGACTTTCATCATAAACTGCAGGCCCTTCTACTCCCCCCGTGAGTTCACCTCAATCATCCTGGTCGGTGTTTACATCCCACCACAGGCAAACGTGCAGGAGGCACAGCGGGCGCTCGCCGATCAGATACTGTGTGTGGAGCAGACCAACCCGGACTCCTTAGTTATTGTCCTTGGTGACTTTAACAAAGGTGACCTCAGTCATGAACTGCCCAAATACAGACAGTTTGTTAATTGCCCGACCAGAGAGGGGAACACTCTGGACCACTGTTACACCACAATCAGTGGTGCTTATCACGCCGTCCCCCGGGCTGCACTGGGCCACTCTGACCATGTCATGGTCCACCTGATTCCCACATACAGGCAGAAACTAAAACTGTGTAAACCTGTTGCGAAGACATCAAAGCAGTGGAGCAGTGAAGCCATAGAGGATCTGCGGGCATGTTTGGACTGCACTGACTGGGAAGTGTTCAGGACTGCTTCCAACAGTCTGGATGAGTTCACAGAGGCTGTGACGTCATACATCAGCTTCTGTGAGGACTGCTGTATCCCATCACGCACCAGGGTGAGTTATAACAATGACAAACCCTGGTTCACAGCTAAGCTCAGTCAGCTCAGGAGGCAAAAGGAGGAAGCTTTCAGGAGTGGGGACAGGGACAAGTTTAAAGAGTCCAAGTACAGGTTTAGCAAAGCGGTGAGAGAAGCTAAACGACTGTACTCTGAGAAACTTCAGCTCCAGTTCTCAGCCAATGACTCTGCTTCTGTCTGGAAAGGGCTCAGAAAGATCACAAACTACAAACCTAAACCCCCCCACTCCATTAATGACTTCCGTCTGGCCAACGATCTGAATGAGTTCTACTGCCGCTTTGAAAGACAATGGGACAAGCCTGACACTAACCTCCACATCAGAGCCACATCAGAACCCCCCTCCTCCCCTACCAAAGGAACGTCTCTCTCTATCCTGGAGAGAGATGTCAACAGGCTTTTTAAGAAGCAGAACCCCCGCAAAGCAGCCGGTCCTGACTCTGTCTCTCCATCATCCCTGAAGCACTGTGCTGATCAGCTGTCTCCAGTGTTCACGGACATCTTCAACACCTCACTGGAGACCTGCCACGTGCCAGCCTGCTTAAAATCCTCCACCATCATCCCTGTCCCCAAAAAACCAAGGCCCACAGGACTAAATGACTACAGACCCATTGCCCTGACCTCTGTGGTCATGAAATCATTTGAGCGCCTTGTCCTGTCCCATCTCAAATCCATCACTGACCCACTCCTGGACCCCCTGCAGTTCGCCTACAGAGCCAACAGGTCTGTAGACGACGCCGTCAACATGACTCTCCACTTCATCCTCCAGCACCTGGACTCCTCAGGGACCTATGCCAGGATCCTGTTTGTGGACTTCAGCTCTGCCTTCAACACCATCATCCCGGCTCTGCTGCAGGACAAGCTCTCCCAGCTGAGCGTGCCTGTCTCCACCTGCAGGTGGATCACCGACTTCCTGTCTGACAGGAGGCAGCACGTGAAGCTAGGAAAGCACGTGTCTGACTCCCAGACCATCAGCACTGGATCCCCGCAAGGCTGCGTTCTTTCTCCTCTGCTCTTCTCCCTGTACACCAACACCTGCACCTCCAGCCATCAGTCTGTCAAGCTCCTGAAGTTTGCAGACGACACCACTCTCATTGGACTCATCTCTGATGGCGATGAGTCTGCCTACAGGTGGGAGACTGAGCGTCTGGTGACCTGGTGCAGGCAGAACAACCTAGAGCTAAACGCTCTGAAGACAGTGGAAATGATAGTGGACTTCAGGAAGAGCCCAGCCCCACCCACCCCCATCTCCCTGTGTGACTCCCCCGTGGCTACCGTGGAGCATTTTCGCTTCTTGGGAACCACCATCACACAGGATCTCAAATGGGAGCTAAACATCAGCTCCCTCATCAAAAAAGCTCAGCAGAGGATGTATTTCCTGAGGCAATTGAAGAAGTTCAACCTGCCAAGGACTATGATGGTGAACTTCTACACCTCCATCATTGAGTCCATCCTCACCTCCTCCATCACCATCTGGTACGCTGCTGCCACGGAGAGGGACAATAACAGACTGCAGCGTATCATCCACTCTGCTGAGAAGGTGATTGGCTGCAATCTTCCGTCCCTCCAGGACCTGTACGCCTCAAGGACTCTGAGGCGTGCAGGGAAGATTGTAGCTGACTCCTCCCACCCTGGACACAAACTCTTTGAGACACTCCCCTCTGGCAGGAGGCTGCGGTCCTTCAGGACCAAAACCTCTCGCCACAAAAATAGCTTCTTCCCATCTGCTATTAGCCTCATCAACAAGGCTAGAGAGCTCCACTGTTGCTGATCAATTGCACCAATCACCAGAAAAAATTCCTTGTATGTGAAAACATACTTGGCAATAAAACTGATTCTGATTCTGATTCTGATTCTGATTCTGATCTTGACATAGAATACCGACATTCTAGGTATTGTGACCAAAACACAATGAGTGCTAAATGTCTGCTAAAGATCACAATGTCAATTAGCTCTCTGTTTTATTTTAGAGTTTTTAGAGTTGTTGCCCAACATCTTTCTTACATTGACACCCAGTCCAAGGAATGAGACAGTAAAAGGAGAACAGAAGTAAAGAAAAACTTGCCTCAAGGAAACAGACACAAAAGGACGCCCTACTCAGTCAGTGCACACACCACCAAAACATAGGTGCTTTTAGTCTGGCTTGAGTGACTTTGGCTGCAGTCAATGTGAGCCAAAGAACCAAGTACACACCTGATAGCCCAACACAATATGTGGATGATGTCATTTACAAATACACACTCAGAGCAAGACAGAAACATCCTCTCATTTCTTAGGTTTCTGTTGCTCTCCAAAAAACTGGAACCTCATGTTTATTAAAAAGCGAACATGACAGTCCATCATGTGATGAAAGAAAGAGAGAAAGTGAAAGAGCGAGAATGCTGAGCTAAAGCCTCCTAGACCTCCCATCTAAAAGCTTTCTTCCTTTCCTCCTCTCCTCATCCTCTCATCCCTCTGTCTGCCCCAGGAGAGTATCCCATGTCACTTCCCTTCATCACTGAAGAACAACAGGCTGCGTCATTGGGCCACATTCTGCTGCACTGATTTCTACCTGCCTCTTAAAAGGTCTTTCTCATGCAACTCTGTCAATCGCTCTCCCTCTTTCCTATTCTACTATATTGTTCCATCTCTTCTTGTTCAATGAGAATGAACTGCTGCAAAGCAATATCAGATTGACCATTCTGGAGGATGTAGTTTCTGCTGTTGTTGATTTGTATTGTGTTTCTCATATTCAGCCTGCCCTTAAAGTACACTTTAAGGCCATGTTTAAGGTATTACATTAAGTTATTTCCATGGTGCCCTCTTTTATAAGATCCTTATGGCTATGGCTGTTTCAGTTATCTTTTTATTATTTGTTTTTTTTGAAGGGTTATTCCAGTGATTTAGAATTGCACTTAGTATTAGCATCGGAGTAGTATTAGGTTTGCCAGTTTTTTTCCTCCTTTTTATTGATGAAAAATGTGACCATAAAACATAATACATATTGTATAATAATAATTTGGTGATATGCATATATGCAGACAGAGTGCAGTAATAATAGTCATGCACGATAATGATAATAATAATACTATAATATAATACAATAAAAAGGCAATAATAAGTAATAATGAAAATCATGATGATTAATATTATATTCATGTGGTAAATGTGGGGGAGAAGCTGCGCCAGAACACTAGAGGGGCAGGCAAAGGGATCCTAGCCCCACCACCCAGTGGGGCTGTGACTGTTAAAATCTTTGAGGTTTATGGTTTCCTTTATGATTTCTCTTAACTGAATGTACTGGAAATAACATTGATCTGGTATGTCATATTCTTTTTGGATATGGTCAAAGGTCCTCAACAGGCCACCATGGACTGCTCCTACCTGCCTGTTAAATCCTCACATCTTTCAACATGTGTCCAATTTGTAACACAGGTTTTCTGTTATAAAGTATAACCCCTGATGACATCATCAGGGGTTATTTCCCTGTCAGAGAATTAGCCTACACAGAAGACATTATACAATTGTTTCCATGGCCGGGTGGTACTTCGTTGAAAGAGTAAACTGATATTCATGTGCAAAACTGGTGGAGTGCCCCTATAATTATGATTGTGTAGCATATTTTGCTTGACCTGTTTATTGTTTTCAAAATTTTGACTTAAATAAAGCCTCCTTTTAAAAGGTTAGAAGCCAATGAAAATTATGGTATTACCTTATATGGACCTTGGAAATGAACAAAACATGTGCTTGATGTATTTCTCCTATTTCTAATCAAGACTTAAATGATAATTTTTGGCTCAATCAACAGAGTATATCTGAGGTACAGATATGACAAACCTTATTACGGTTTCATCGGTAAAATTTACAATCCCCACTGAAATGCATCAGCTTTCAGACACACTACTGCTGACAAGAGTCCATCATCTTACTTAGATACTTCACGATAAAAAAGCCTCTATGTGAAATTTGTTATTGATTGTTCCAAATATATTTCATGAATAATAATAATTCAGCATGATGACAGTTTTATTTAATTCATTTCAAACTGCTTTTGTTTTTATACAATGAAAAAAATATATACCACTAGTTTACTTGATTATTTGAGGCCAAGTAATGACTATGCAAAATAGTGAATTAAAATTAATTATTAAAAAGTGGAATAATCTCACAGCAATGTCAGTCAGTAATTGTTGTCATTGTGCAGTCAGCTGGTTCAAACTATTTTGGTCCAGTTGGGTGTAACCAGCATGACTTTTGACTCTGGTGTTTTAACTCTTCATCTCTAACAGGTCAAATAGACACGCACATCACTTAATGACAGCAACAACCTGGGGATGGCATGTCTGTTGTTTCTAACACTTCTTTATCTTATAACACATTTTTGTTTTATTATTCATGTACTACAGCAGGTAGAACAGCAGGTTGTATGGCTTTGTTTTATGGCACAGGGAGAACTGTAAAGGCAGACTCATATCTGAGAGTGAGTGACAATGACAGGATGACCTACCCAAGGGGGAAGGGAGGAAAGGGAACAAGGAGAGATAAAGTGTGTATGCAGTTGAGAGTAAGGTCAAAGCCATTAGCCCGCAGCAAAGAAAGAAGAAAAAGAGAGATTGTGTTGCAGCAGACCCAACAATAGAACAGATCTTGGCTGGCTGGTTCTTCCTTATGGACCCACACACAGCAGCAGGGGCGCACTGGGACAAAAAAGTGGCCCAGGAGTTTGTCTCTGGTCAGTCCACTCTCTGGACAAAGCATTTGTTGGGGCCGTTTGGTCTTGAAATGTCTTTCAAGACCTTTATTCCTTCATACTAAACACCTATCTAGCTTGCCTCCAGTAAAGTTATCATCTCACTTGAACCCTTGATTATAATAAATAAATTAGTCTTATAGTCTATAGTGTAATAACTTTACTAAAGAGGAAGGTTTTTAAGACATTCCCAGTTAGAGAGAGGGTGAAAATAAAGAGTTTGTCTTTGCTCCCCAAATCACATAATTCATCCATGGTACTGGTGGTAGCAACAGTCATTGTAATACCAGGCTGATTTCAACTAGGAAGCAGCTACAGCAGGTTGAGAAATACAGGGCCAGATTTATCATTTTAGTAGTTTTTGTTTCATTAAAGCCAAAAAAAGATTTTGACCCGTATTCAAAAAGGCACTTAGTGCTAAAAGTAGCACCTAAGTCTGGAAGAAATCCAAGTAGTGGACAGGACTCCTAATCATAGAGCAATTCATATGATTTCCTTTAAATGTTCACCAACTCCAGAGAAATAAAGCCAGCTTCATGGCAGTTGCTGGTTTACCGGGTGCAATTGATGCCGTAGATGGAACGCATGTAAAAATTATTGCACCATCACAAGACAACGACATATTTGTAAACAGTAAAAGAAAAATGACACGATCAATCCCTAGGTTTGATGCTACCTACACAATTCTAGACATTGTTGTAAAGTGGTGAGGATCTACACATGATTCCTGAATCTTAATGGAGAGTAGTCTGAGGGCTGTTTCATCATATTCATCATATGGACGTGACTCAGTGAGGGACAGTGGATATCCATGTAAGAGATTGCTTCTCATACCCTACCTGTGGGACCACAGCTACATTAAAATAAGTACAACCGGTGGCTAATAGGCTGTCATTAAGGTTTAGTTGAGTTTTTAACATTTTAAATTATTAATTTTTTCCATTGAGTCAACTGCATGTTTTTATTGTAAAATTAAATTCTCTCGAGTCTATACAAACCTTATGCATTTTGAAGAATTCCTTACTTTTGTAAACAGTACAGTACAGTACGGTCCCAGATTTGTGGTTATGGTCTTCAGGCTAATCAAACAATAAACAGTAAGCCATCATATTTATGTCTCATTACTAATTGTGTAACTGTTTGCTACCTCATTTGTGACTGATATGGCTAAAAAGCAAGCTAGCCAAAAAAGCCTGTATCATCATTATCATCAACCCTACCATGTCACTGGTGCTTTGCCTAGGCTCTGAGGGCTGTGCTGGATCTGACTATCCTGTTTTGCAGTTGCCCTTATCTCTCCTGTCTATCTCATTGGGCTCATGTTCACCTCTATCACCACTAGTACTGGGGTCAGTCTCCTCACTGTGGTCTCCGCTGGTGGTGGTAGGACTACCAGCTCCACCAAAGGACAAGTCTTTAATTTTGAGGCACGTGTTTCATCTGTTTCATCAGGTTCTGATGTGGAGTGTCTGATTGATTGACAAAAGCAATAGGATAGGGGGTGGGACGGACCCACGTAGACTAAAGTTAAGTGGCTATGATGTAGGGATATGTGAAACTATTTGGTAGACCATAGCCAATCAAAATGGCCCCATCCACCCCTGTCTCACCCAGTAACCACACAACACTATGGGCCAGTCAAGGTACATACCAATCAATTATCAAATGCAGTTTTTTGTCTCTGATTTGATACTTATCAGCCCAATTGTCCAGTTGCCCACTGGGAAAACTCCCAGTACTCCTGATGGCCAGTTTGCCATGGGACTAAATCAGAATCAGAATGAGGAAAAACTCAATTGATCCCATGCCTGCTGGCTTAAGCGTGATCAATTGGTCCCTGGTGTGAACAATGCTTCCTGTTCAAAAAGGTAACTGAATAAAATAAGTAATTTAGCAGTGAAAACAACTGCACAGAACTCTCCAATAGCATGTTTAGAGAGAGTGTAGTGCACTCATGACAGAGAGAGTGCAACCATGACAGTATGACAAAACTTTCCAACTAAAAAGTTGGAAAAATAAAGAAAAGTGAGCAGGAGCAACCGCAATCAGTGCATGAGCAAAAAAAAAAAAAAAAATGCTGAGCTCACCCCATTAGATTTGGGGAAATGGGGTCAACACGGTCAAACATTCTCCTACACTTTCCATGACATTATCCATAAAGCTATCATTATTCCATTCATTCACCTGTTTCCTACATTTCTCTTTCAACTACTTATCCACCTGAAGAGACTGTTTTAGAAGTGTTTAAGGGACTGCATGCTACATGCTAACAGCTACCATAAAGTGTCTTCTAAAAGTAACCCATCAGTGCAGTAACATTACCTCAAGGACTTTTCCAGTGATATACTTCTTGCAGCTCTCGCACTGGATGCCGAACATGGCATGATAGTCCATTTCACAGTAGGGGATCCCGTCCCTGATAGGATAACACAGGACACAGATCATCAAATACATTTCAAATCATACTGCTCAGCTCAAAGCCTCAGAATTCTTCATGCACCATGCCTGACCTGACAGGACTCAGCTTGACAGTACTTGGGGAAATACCTGGGTGGAGCTCCTGCTCCTGTAACTATGATGATCTAAACTTAGATTGTGATCATTTGTAAGTATTTCACACCAAATATAAAACTACAGCTGCTGGTTGATGCAACTTAAGTGTAGGGGAACCTTTTACACATTCTGACAAAATCTTGACCAGATCTGTAGTAAATAAGATTTTACCCATTGGTTTCTTACATTGCCTATGCTACATCTACTCTTTTCTCTATTTGAATTCCATTTGGTTATTTAAAACTGGATTACATACTGAATATGAAACCATGACAGACAAAAATCTTTGACTGTATTTATACAGTCAAGCCTGAAATTATTCATACCCCTAGCAAATTTTGACTTAAAGTTACTTTTATTCAACTAGCAAGTTTCTTCTTGATTGGAAATGACACAGGCGTCTCCCAGAAGATAATAAGACAATGTACAAGAGGCATCATTGTGCAAAAAATAATTTCTCAGCTTTTATTTACATTTGAACAAAAAGTGGCATGTCCAAAATTATTCATACCCTTTGCAAACTGTCACAGTCTATGGGAAAATCCAAAGTTCTATACTATTCCAAATAGTCCAATCTGTTCTAAAGCATCCTAATTACCCTGATTCATTGGGAACAGCTGTTTTAATCAACTCAACAGGTGAAAAACAGAGAGCTGCAGTTGGTTTGTTGACAGTCATGGCTAAGACAAAGGAGCTCAGTGAGGACCTGCGGCTGCTCATTGTGGATGCTCACAAGTCAGGAAAGGGCTATAAGGCCATATCTAAATGTTTTCAAGTTCCAGTGGCTACAGTGCAAAGTATTATTAAAAAATACAAGACATTCCGCACTGTAGAAAATCTCAGAGGACGTGGTCAGAAGCCAAAAGTGACACCTGTGCTGGCCAGGAGGATAGTGAGAGAGGTGAAAAAGAATCCAAGGATCACCACCAAGGCCATCCTGGTGAATCTGGGCTCTGCTGGTGGCAGCGTCTCAAGGCAGACAGTCCAACGGACACTACACACTGCTGGGTTCCATGGACGGAGACCAAGGAGGACGCAACTTCTCCAGCTAAGGCACACAAAAGCCCGCATGGCCTTTGCAAATGCTCATCTGGACAAAGAAGAGGACCTCTGGTCTTCTGTTTTATGGTCAGATGAAACAAAAATTGAATTGTTTGGCCACAATGATGTATCCTTCATTTGGTGTAAAAAAGGAGAAGCCTTCAACCCTAAGAACACCATCCACTGTCAAACATGGTGGTGGGAACCTAATGCTTTGGGGGTGTTTTTCAGCCAATGGACCAGGTCCTAATCACAGTAAACGGCACCATGAAAAAAGAGCAATACATCAAGATTCTCAACAACAACATCAAGAAGTCTGCAGAGAAACTTGGCCTTGGGCACCAGTGGACATTTCAGCACGACAACGACCCTACACACACAACAAAAGTGGTGAAGAAATGGTTAGTGGACAAAAACATTAACGTTTTGCAGTGGCCCAGCCAGAGTCCTGACTTGAATCCAATTGAGAACTCTGTGGAGGGAGCTAAAGATCAGGGTGATGGCAAGGAGACCCTCCAACCTGAAAGAGTCGGAGCTCATCGCTAAAGATGAATGGGTTAAAAATATCAGTGGAGACATGCAAAAAGCTGGTCAGCAATTATAGGAAGCGTAATAGCCAATAATGGCTTTTCTATTGATTATTGAGAAGGGTATGAATAATTTTGGACATGCCACTTTTTGTTCAAATATAAATAAAAGCTGAGAAATTATTTTTTCCACAATGATGCCTCTTGTACATTGTCTTATTATCTTCTGGGAGATGCCTGTGTCATTTCCAATCAAGAAGAAACTTGCTAGTTGAATAAAAGTAACTTTAAGTAATTTGCCAGGGGTATGAATAATTTCGGGCTTGACTGTACATTTAACTGCATAGGTAGCAAAACAATGTTACACAGTGCCACTAAATGCAAAAATAAATGTCTAAATTCAAGATTAATAGACAAAAAGTATTGCAACAAGTAAAACATTAGACATTATAGTAAAAAACTAAAATAATGAAAATAGTGATATAAAGGCTTAAAAGTATTAACTTTGTGAGAGTAATTGATTTTTTGGCAACTCGTGGGCAATGGAAACAAGCTTGACATTTACACATACAGCAGTAGTGGAGCAACATCAGACAGTCAGCTAGAGCAACATTACAGGCCACCTGACAAATACGAGACTGACCCTCCTTCAGGTTTATGGAGCTATTGTCATGAAAACAACTGCCTGTTGTTGGCAGAAAGGTTGATGACAGCCCTCAGACAGAGCCAAATCAGCAAAACTGTGGGTGGTCAAGCCAAAACAATGAGCTGAAAGAAGCTCATTGAGCTTTTTTTTGCTGCAAACAGCCAAGAGAGTGAACCAAAACTATAGATTCAGTTGTAGCCTAAACCTAACCACATGCAGGACTAGACATAGAGAAATGGGATATTGCAATCACAGTATATGCTGCACAGCTTTGGCCACCATATATGTTTTCCCTGTGGGGAATTATAATAAAGTTGATATATATGCTTTACCTGTGGGGAAAACATACCCTTAAAGTATCCTGATGCTCACGTCAGTGCAGTATTCATTTATTAAATATTAATTTCTTAATGACCTTCAAGCATTCTTGGCCTAAACAAATACTTAACTAAATAAAAGATATATATATAGATAGGATATATAGAATATAGATTAAGATAAGAATTAAGACCAGAGTGTGTGTGAATGCTTTTCCTATATTATTTTAAATTAAATCCCGAGCACCAGTTATCCCTTTGTTTAGAAAGCAGTGATCTAAACACTAGTCACATGACAATAAAGGGGAATGTCTGCATTAAAGGCACTTGACAATAGGTACAATAATGGGAAGGAATGTGACATCCAACAAGCTCACAACAAGCTAAAATGCAGGACAACATGCCATAGAGATAATAGCTTTAAAGATGTATTGTAGCTTTCGTGCTTCATTTCCAAAGCCAGACGAACGTACTTGCTGATGTACTCGGCATTGAGCACCTTGTTGCAGACTTTACACTTGAAGCATCCCAGGTGCCAGTGCTTGTCCAGTGCTACAAGAGACTGTTCATTCTTAAATTCCTTTCCACAGCCACAGCAATCTACACACAGAACAGACAGATAAAGGAGAAAGAGATAAGATTTGATGAGAAATTACACTTAAGTTGACCTTCTCTGAGTGGAGTGGTTACCTGCATAGTAGTCATTTAATTGAGTAAAAGAAGAAAAAGAACACTGAACATTTTAGTTTCCTGAGAAGGGAAATACTTGATACAATTTAAGAAAGTGCCAATTTAAGGGATGGAACAGAAAATTACAGTAGTAAGTAGTGTAACAAAGCAAAGGTTGCAAGGGGAAAAAGTTTACTTTTGGCATCATTTATACTTTTATATAAGACAGAGAAGAGATGCAGACATAAACAGAATACTGACTGTGGACAGCCTGTATGGGTGCAGGGCTGTTGGCAGGCAAAGGCTGGGTACACTTTTGGCAGATACACTCCTTCCCATTAAATGTCACTCGGTCGCCGGCTGGGAATGGCTGTCTGCAAACAAATAGACAGAACATCAGACTAGGGCTCTGACTGATAGGGTTTGTACTAAGGATTCGGTTCCAAAAATCCTCTGAAACGTCATCATGGGAAAAAATAACTTTATTAAAAGGCATATAAAACCGATGTAATTGCAAATGATGAGTAATTTGAAGTCTGGAAGTCTTTAAATTCAGCAATCACAATCACTTGAGATAGTGACACACAATTAAATAAGATGTTTAGGGCATCTGGTGATCATCTGAACAAGTGAAGTTTAAGCCACATTCAAGTGACAGTTATTTGACATGGTACTTATCCATTGTCACTGCTGCTCAGAAATGAACAAATTACTTCATTGCCATCCATTACCAGCTAAATACCCTTTAGAGGCAAATGCCACTGTAATACTTAAGAGACATTTACAAACACAATGAAACAATGTTAATGTCTCTGGCTGTGCACACTGCTCAAACACAGCTGCTGTCACCACGTCATGCCCAGAAGGAATGATGATTCCTTGGCAGAGTAAGACTGTTTCACATGTGCCACTTTCTACAATTTGAAGATGGGATATTGGAGCTGCTGTTTCAGCCAGGTACTGAGGAAAGAACACATCCATGCAAAATGAGAGAGGTAAGATTATAGGTTATTCATGTCTAAGCAGTCAAACAGTTGATTTTTTAAGGTTTACATATGGAGTCTTTCTCATTAAAAAAATTATTTGTATACCTTGGTCTTCCTGTTGTAATCTGTAAATACTGCCTCCATCTAATCTGCCATGTTTCTTAAGTAATTTCTAAAGACTTAATTTAATTGTTGTTATTAATAAAAATAGTTCAAAATATAAGGGAAATTGAATGTATAAACAAAAGTATTAATTTGTTCTCATAATCTCAATATTTTCCATGTGTAAATTACAACACGTTTCAAAAAAAGTTTAGACACTGAAAAATGTAAATAAAAACTGAATACGATGATGTGCAAATCTTGTAAATCCATATTTAATTGGAAATAGAACAAAGACAACATATCAAATGTTGAAATAAATACATCACAACTAATTAGATTAATTGGCAATAGATCATTAAAATGATTGGGTATAAAAAGAGCCTCCCAGAGAGGCAGAGTCTGCGTGGACAAATAGTGCAACAATTTAAGAATTATGTTCCTCAAAAAAAATTCCAAAGAATTTGTGAATTTCAGCATCTACGGTTCATAATATCATTAAAATATTCTGAGAATCCAGAGAAATCTCTGTATGCAAGGGCAAGGCCGAAAACCAGTATTAGATGGTCAGGATCTTCGGGTCCTCAGGTGGCACTGCATTAAAAACAGACATGATTCTATAGTGGAAATTACTGCATGGGATCAGGAACACTTCTGAAAACCATTGTCTGTGAACACAGTTCTCCACTGCATCCACAAATGCAGGTTGAAACTACCATGGAAAGAAGAAACCATATCTAAACATGATCCAGAAATGTTGCTGACTTCTCTGTGCCCAAGCTCATTTAAGATGGTCTGAGGTGAAATGGAAAACTGTCCTGTGGTCTGACGAATCAAAGTTTCAAATTATTTTTGGAAATCATGGACGCTACGTCATCTGGGGCTACAGAGGGCGGGGGCTTACACATCTGGGTAGGCACCATGAATGCTGAACGGTATATACAGGTTTTGGAGCAACATATGTTGCTATCCAGACAATGTCTTTTTTAGAGAAGGCCTTGCATATTTCAGCAAGACAATGCCAAACCACATTCTGCACGTATTACAACTGCATGTCTCCATAGTAGAAGAGTCTGGACGCTAAACTGGCCTGTCTGCAGTCCAGACCTGTCACCCATTCAAAACATTTGGCGCATCATGAAACGAAAAATATGACAGAGGAGACCCCAATCTGTTGAGCAGGTGAAATCCTATATGAGGCCAGAGTGTGTTGTTAAAAGAAGAGATGATGCAAAACAGTGGTAAACATGCCCCTATCCCAACTTTTTTGAAACATGTTCAAATTGTGTTCAAATTCAAATTGAACATATATTTTTAATAAATCAGTTTCAACATTTGATATGTTGTCTTTGTTCTATTTTCAGTTAAATATGGGTTTACATAGTTTGCACATGATCACATTCTGTTTTTATCTACATTTAACACAGAGTCCCTACTTTTTGGAAACGGGGTTGTAGTTTAGCTTCATTTGTTCAATATGTGTCATTGTAATGAGTCAGTCTCACAAAGCAGTCATCAATCACACAGACAGACTAATTAAAACAATCACAATTATTATAAAATTATCAAGTAAACCTTTATGGTACATTAATGTAAGGTGAATCATACAGCAGTCATCCCTAGTTTGGGATTGGTACAGGACATGTTAACCTAGCTTGTGACATGGTGTCATGGTTTTTGGGCTTCTGTAGGTGTTCAATGTGACTTTTGTTGGACAATCTGCTTTCTAGATTTCTAAGTATTTATTATGTTAACTGTATCAATAATTATTTTTACTGAACACGTGTATCAGTATAGTAACATGAAACCTCTTGTAAAGTGCATAGATTTTGTCTTTTTGGAGTTTAGACCAAGCTTTACATTTGTAAAACACCTGGAGAAGGCCTGGTCTGGGGTAGCACCGATGGCATACAAGATGGTTATCATCTGCATAGAAGTGTTCACTGCAGTACAGAGTTGAAAAAAAAACTTTTTATATATGTATTCATAAAAAGCAGGGGGGCTAATATTGGTCCCTGTGGGACACCATAATCAATAATTTTACCAACTATTTTTTTACAATTGATTATTCTATTTATCATTCTATTATTTCTATTTTTATTTTCCTTTTTTTCCCTTTCTTGAAAATGACTTCATTTGGATGACATTTGTTGTTTTTTCTTGATACATTATTACATTGATGAATATGTAATTCAATCCGTGTTAATAGTTAAATTCAGTCAAACAGTATGTAGAGAGACAGGTGTGAATTAAAACATGTATTGCAGCTGCAAGTGGATTATAAAGTAGCAGTAGTATTTGTAAAAAAAACAGACTGTAAACAAAAGCTGTGAACAAAGAAGTCGTGAGGTTACACAAAGACACTGTGAAAAAAGTGAACATATTTTATACACATACACACATTTCACAAATACAAATCTTTTCTACACATGTACAAACTTAAATTTCTCATGCTAATTTATTTTACAGGTTTATAAAGGTTGATTACAAACTTTATTTGTGATTATCACTTACAAGCTCAATGTCTTTTTGATCCTAATTTGACCCCATTTACTATTGATGATCAATACAGTACTGTCACCATGAGACACTCACAGAATTGAGTCTGATGTTTCATCTCAAACAGCATTTGCTCTCTGTTAGCCTAATTTTTATATTCCTCACAATAAGCCTATGTGTTTGGCCACCACAAAAGTGATATTTGTTATCAGTGGAGTAGAAGAGTTTCATGATCACATTACAAACCTCATGTGCCACACCGGAACATTCTGATCTGAGGTTCAGCATCACACACACACACACACACACACACACAGATTTTTGTCAAACATGAGCTGTGTGGACACTTAACTTAAATCTAACCCTAACCCTAATGATATTTTTAAAACAAAATTTGTCCTCAGAACCATACAAAGACATGCACACACAAAGGACATTTAACACTAGCTATGGGACTGGGCTAAGTGGCTGCACTGACTGACCACACACTTAAAATTCCTGCCTGAGAGAGGCTGCTATTACGTGTCTAGGCCTCAGGGACAATGATGGTAACACACACCACACACACACACACACACACACACACACACACACACACACACACACACACACACACATGGCTGGAAACAGGTGAAGGTGTTTGTATGACTTGAAGTGGCACATCTTCATGTGCTTTCCTATATTTGTACATGTTTATGTATTATGGCTTTTGGTACTTGAAAATTACACCTACATGTTGCCATGCTGTTGGTAATGTGTGAACCATAGAGTGAATCTATCATTTGTCTGCATCTATCATTATCTTCCCCCTTGTGTGATTCCATGCTTAGACTGTTAAGTTATTTTCTGTTTTTCTGTTCTTTTTGACATTACTTTTCCTTGTGTTTGTTGGTTGTTTTGCTCCCAGTTCTTGTGTTTTCTGCCTTCTGTGTTTGCCTTCCCCAACCCCAATTAGTTTCAACTGTTCCCAATTACCCTAGCCTTCCTTTTGAATTTAGTCAGCTTTGTCAGTTTTGTTCCTGCGTTTGTTCCCCAGTGTTTTTGTGCCTGCAACCTGCTTGTGTTTCTTGTTCAGTTCCCTCATATTTCCCAGAGACTTTCGAATTTGGATTAGTTTTCAACAGATGGGAGTTGTTCTCTAGCCCTGCACCTCAGCCCCAGACTCCCAGGCTCCCAGGTACCAGCTCCCAGCTACCAGCCCAAACCTCATGTTTCCCAATCAGCTAGCATCAGGCAAGCTAGTCAGCCTGTTGCCCAAACAGCTAGCATTGCCTCATATGGAGTTCCTGTTGCCATGGCGCCGCGGATGGCTGCCTCGGTGTGTTGGTGCGCACTTTTTTGCCTTATTTTCTTTATAAATTCAGTTTCTGCCTTGGTTTCCGGAGCTCTTTCACCAGAGAAGAGCTCATTAACATCAGAGAAACAACTCCAGAGGATTTTCTCCACCTTTCTCAACTCTCCTGTGGAATTATTGGACATTTTGGTGCACTGACCGTTGCTCTCGCAGTGAAACGCCAGAGGAGAGGAAAACGCGCCGGTGCGCTTGCGCGTCTCCGCCGGCGCGGACTCCGCACACCGCTCCCAGGTATCTTTCTCTCCAACGTGCGTTCACTGCCCAACAAGCTGGATTAACTTCAGCTACTGGTGCAGAAGAGCAGAGAATTTTCTTCATCTGCCGTCCTGTGCTTCACGGAGACGTGACTGTGTGGATCGATTCTGGACTCTGCGCTGGAGCTGGCCGGCTTCCAGCTCTTCAGAGCGGATCGCGACACAGAGCTGTCCGGCAAAACGAAAGGTGGAGGAATCTGTTTTTATGCCAACAGTGGCTGGTGCAGAGACGTGACAGTGATGCTGCAGCACTGTTCTCCTGACCTGGAGACTTCCATCATAAACTGCAGGCCCTTCTACTCCCCCCGTGAGTTCACCTCATTCATCCTGGTCGGTGTTTACATCCCACCACAGGCCACAGCAGATACTGTGTGTGGAGCGGACCAACCCGGACTCCTTAGTTATTGTCCTTGGTGACTTTAACAAAGGTAACCTCAGCCACGAACTGCCCAAATACAGACAGTTTGTTAATTGCCCGACCAGAGAGGGGAACACTCTGAACCACTGTTACCCCACAATCAGTGGTGCTTATCACGCCGTCCCCCGGGCTGCACTGGGCCACTCGGACCATGTCATGGTCCACCTGATTCCCACATACAGGCAGAAACTAAAACTGTGTAAACCTGTTGTTTACAAGAACCTCCAAGAACCTCCAATTGCACCAATCACCAAAACAAATTCCTTGTATGTGGAAACATACTTGGCAATAAAACTGATTCTGATTCTGATTCTGATATACACAGATGAGAATACTGCACATATAATGAGAATCGGAATATTGCACATAGAGTGAGAATTTGAATATTGCACATAAAGTGAGAACCAGAATTTGCCTGTGTGTTCTTTAGTGCCGTGTTCAGTGTGGTGATGGCTTTCGGGTTAAAACTGTTCATAAGTCTATTTGTGCTTGCTTTGATTGATCTGTATCATTTTCCTGAGGGCAGGGGGTGAGAAGAGTCTTTCAGGATGCAGGATGCCTTCTGTAGGCAGCAAGAGGTGTAGATGTCATCCAGGGCAGGCAGACGTGTATTTCTGATTTTCTGGACTGTGTTAATGACCCTCTGCAGGGCCTTCCTGAGCTGCTGCCATACCACACCAGGATACCACAAGTCAATATACTTTCAATGGTGCAGCAGTTGTGCTTTTTTAACAAGAGTGTGTGTGTTGGTAGACCATGTGAGATCATCTGAAATGTGTGTGTCCAGGAACCTGAAACTGGAAACTCTCTCTCCTGTCTCTCCATTTATGTGCAGTGGTGGACGGTTGTCCTCCTCCTTCCTGAAGTCAATCATCAGTTCTTTTGTTTTTTTGGTGATGAATGTTATTCACTGAGCACCAGTCTGTCAGCCTCTGTACCTCCTCTCTTTAAGCAGACTCGTCGCCCTCAGTGATCAGGCCCACCACTGTTGTGTCATCTGCAAATTTTATGATTGTGTTTGTGTGATGGATTGATACACAGTCATGGGTATATGGTGAGTAGAAGATGAGGTTCAGCACATAGCCCTGTGGAGTCCCTGTGCTGAGAGACAGAGTAGAAGAAAGGTGAGGGCCCATCCTGATGGCTGGTTCGTAAGAAAGTCACAGCACAGTCTCTAAGAGCCCGTCCTGGCATGCCATTCAGGCCAGCTGATTTCCGTACATTGATCGTACAGGATGTGTGTGTGACCTCAGCAGTCTGTATGATGAGTCTCTGGCTGTTGGATCAGTGGTCATGACAGTCTCTGTGCCCCCACCTCGTAGTGGCCGAAGAAGAGATTGAGCTGCTCTGTCAATGAGGCACTGCTGCTGATGGTCAGGTTGAATCGGAATCAGAATAGCCTTTATTGTCATTATACCTAGTACAACGAAATTTGAGCATTGCTCCCTTGGTGCAAACAATGCTAATTAAATAAAATAAATAAGAACCTAAAGAGAACACAAGAATTAAAAATAGAGGAGGTATAAAAAGGCAAGTGATATGCAAAGATATATTTACACGTGGTATGAATGAAACCCGATTATTGCACTTTAGGCCCAGTTTTATTGCACAGGTAATTGGAAGTTATGTAGTGTGATCGACCAGTCATCCGGATTTCTTTTTGTCTTTGTTGACTGCAGTGATAGCCCTCGGGAAGAAGCTATCCCTGAGTCTGTTTGTCCTAGTTTTGTGTGACCTGTACCTTCGGCCCGACGGTAACAGGTCAAACAGGTGGTTACCGGGGTGGGAGGGGTCCTTGATGATGTTTCCAGCTCTGCTCAGATAGCGAGAGTTGGCAATGTCCTCCAGGCTGGGCAGAGAGCAGCCAGTGATCTTCTGGGCTGTGCAGACGACCCTCTGTAGTGCTCTCCTGTCAGCTGCTGAGCACCCCGCGTACCACGCTGTGATGCAGTACGCCAGGATGCTCTCTGTGGTGGCTCTGTAGAAGGTCACCAGCAGCCTCTCCTCCAGGTTGTTCCTCCTGAGCACTCTCAGGAAGTGGAGACGCTGCTGGGCCTTCCTCACCACCGCCGAGGTGTTCGCAGTCCAGGAGAGGTCGTCGGATATCTGCACACCCAAGAATCTCATGGTGTGGACTCTTTCCACACAGTCCCCGTGGATGTAAAGTGGGGCCGGGTCCTCTCCGCCCTTCCTGAAGTCCAAGATGAGTTCTTTAGTTTTTGTGGTGTTCAGTTGGAGGTTGTTTACCGAACACCACACAGTCAGTCTTTTGACTTCATCTCTGTAGTTGGACTCATCCCCTCCTGAGATGAGTCCAACTACGGTTGTGTCGTCTGCAAACTTTATGAGGGTATTTGAGAGATGTGTCGGGGAGCAGTCGGATGTGTAGAGTGTGAACAGTAGGGGACTCAGAACACATCCTTGTGGAGAGCCGGTGTTGAGTGTGATGGTGCTGGACAGGTGGGGGCCAAGTCTGACAGTCTGTGAGCGGTTTGTCAGGAAGTCCTTAATCCAGAAGCAGATGGGGGTGGAGAGGCCCAGGTGGGACAGTTTCTGGATCAGGATCTCCGGGATGATGTTGTTGAAAGCCGAGCTGAAGTCCAGGAAGAGCATCCTCACGTAGCTGCCCGGGTGCTCCAGATGACTCAGTGCGGTGTGGAGCGCTATGGTAATAGCGTCCTCGGTGGATCGGTTTGCCCTGTAGGCAAACTGGTGGGGGTCCAGAGTGGGAGGCAGACAAGTCCAGATGTGCTGAGAGACCAGTTTCTCGAAGCACTTCAAGACCACAGGCGTAAGTGCAACAGGCCTGTAGTCGTTGGGGCTATCCACTGCTGTCTTCTTGGGGATGGGGATGATGGTGGAGGTCTTGAGGCAGTGTGGAACGATGGCCAAAGACAGGGACAGGTTGAAAATTGTGGTGAACACTCCCGCCAGTTGGTCCGCACATGCTCTAAGCACCTTGCTGGGTACTCCGTCAGGTCCGGTCGCCTTCCAGGGGTTCACTGTCCTAAGCACATGTCTCACTTCCTGCTCCTGAAGTGTCAGTGTGCTAGTGCTGACGGGGGATGGGGGTGATGCGACAGCTGAGGGCCTGACCGCCTCGAAGCGGGCAAAGAACTGGTTCAATTCTTCTGCCAGCGAGGCGTCGGTCTTAGCCGTCGCCTGGTTCTTGCTTCTGTAGTTTGTAATGTGGTTTATCCCCTGCCACATCCTTCTAGGGTTGTTTTCAGCAAAGTGGTCTTCAATCCTTTTCCTGTAGGCCGCCTTGGCTTCCCTGATGCCTCTTTTCAGGTCTGCCCTGGCCTCGCTGTACACTGCTTTGTCCCCTGACTTGAAGGCAGTGTTGCGTTTTCTCAGGAGGGATTGCACTTTACTGCTCATCCAGGGTTTTTGGTTCGCAAAAACCCTGACCCTTTTGTTGACGGTGACAATGTCAACACAGTTCCTGGAGGTTTTGGCTGGAGAATAAGTCCCACACAGTTGTGGAGAAGCAGTCCTGTAGCTGAGAGAGGGCTCCTTCAGGCCAGGTCCTTACTGTCTTTCTCTCAGGTTTTGTTCCCCTCAGCAGGGGGGTGTAGGTGGGGGTGAGGGACATGCAGAGGTGATCAGATCCAGCCAGGTGGGGGAGGTGTGTGGCTTTGTATGCATGTTTGATGTTGGAATAGACATGATCCAAAGTGTTTTTCCCTCTGGTGGCAAAATCCACAAACTGGGCGAATTTGGGTAGCACAGTTTTTAGGCACGCTTGGTTGAAGTCACCGGCAGCAATAAAAACCGTGCCAGGATGGGCGAGCTGCTGTTCGTTAATGGTGTTGAACAGGAGGCTGAGAAGCGTGCTAACGTTAGCATCCGGTGGGATGTAAACAGCTATCACAATGACTACCGTGAACTCCCTCGGGAGATAAAAAGGTCTGCTAGAGACTGCCAGAACCTCTTAATCCGGAGAACAGTGTGTGTCAATGATCCTGCTGTTACAACACCACTCGTTATGAACGTAAACACAGAGCCCCCCTCCTCTACTCTTACCCGAGTCCCGGTTCCTGTCTTGCCGGTGTAGCGTGCGGCCTGCTAGCTCGACTGCAGCATCAGGAATCTGCGGGTGAAGCCACGACTCCATGATAAGAATAATGCTGCAGTTCCGCACGAAGCTCGTCGTGGCCATCTGTAGCTCCAGTTCGTCCATTTTGTGGGTAATAGATCTCGCATTCGAGAGGAAGAGGCTCGGAACTGCTGGCTGGTGTGGTTGTTTACGTAGCCTAGCAGCTGAGCCCGACCGGCATCCCCGTTTGTGCTTCCTCTCTCTCCTCCGCCTCCTGCGTTTGCTGGGCGGGCTGACCATCCACGGAGACCCCGGCAGTCTCGCTATGTCCTCCGGGATGTTGTGTCTACATTGGTAGTCGTCAGAGACGAACGAATTGTGCCTGGAGCACAGGCCAATTAGGTCCTGACGACTATATGTGACTGCGTCGTTCGGAAGAAAAAGTGCACTCAAAAGAAACAATAAAAACAAGCACCAAACTGGAGAGCTGAGAGCCGCTGCACCCGTGCGCGCCGCCATCTTGAACTTTGGTGTTATTATTTTGATGTGTGATATGACCTATGCCATGCCATGTGCGCCGAGGGTCTGAGTTTTCAAAGTGGCTCTCAATTCTTTGATTGTAAGCTGCATTGGAATCTCTGATACCCTTCTTCAGGTCTGACCTGGCTACTCTACTGCTCAGTATTGCTGCACTGGAGCGCCATGTTGCAGGCCTTAAGCAGGAGTTGGACTTCTTTTTTAATCCATGGTTTACTGTTTGGGAATACACAGATGCATTTTGTGGTGGTGATGTGGTGGTGTCCTTCATTGTATGAGCTCTACATGGGCTCCCAGGTGTTACTGTAGTTCACTAGTTACTCTGTAACCCCATTTTCATTGTTGCGGTTTGCGTGTGCCATTGGACCAGCAGCTTCTCTGCCTTCTCCCTGGATGTTTAGTTGGTTAAAGGACAGTCCACACCATCCCATCCCTCCCTTTTCCACAGCCACCTCTGGCTGAGATGACCCCAAGGGCAGGCTGAGCACTAGTCGGCTATCTAGATGGACCCGCTCTGTCAGAATCATCACTGTTTAAGTACTGAAGCATCTCCAAGCCCATAGCAGATAATGAATAGAATAACACAAAATTCTGTGCGGTCAATATGACCGTCTATGGCCAAAATAGGTAAAAATTATCACATATTTTCATTGCCTTTTGTGTAAGCTATATGAAAATGATTTTAAATGAAAATATAGACACTTTTAGGAAAAGTCAGGAACCAGCAGTGCTGTATTTTAACAAAGTTATTACACATGTACGTTTCAAAACAGTCAAAATGACCACCAAGGCTGTTCTAGTGTTAAGTTTGCTTGGTTGAAATCATCTGCAATAACAAATATTTCATCTGGGCGGGCTCTCTGTTGTTTACTGATAGAATAGAATTCTTGTGGCATATAAAAGGGGTGGTATCTTATTGATAAATGCTCAAGAGAGCGGTGACTGTCAACAGTCTTTACGTTTCTGTACCAGTTGTTGTTCTTATATACACAGAGCCCTTCCTTTCTGCTCTTACCAGAGTCCATGTTTCTGTCGGAGCAGTGTGTTGCATTGCCTGCTAGCTGTATAGCCTTTTCTGGGATTGTTGGGTTGAGCCCTGTTTCTGTGATGATCATAACACAGCAATCCTGTATGTTTTATGCTGCATGGATATAGTGAGTTCCAGCTCTTCTATTTTGTTGGGAAGTGACCTTACATTTGAGATATAAAGGCTTAGCAGTTGTGGTTTGTGATGGTGTCTTGCTGGTCTTGCTTGTGTTCTGGCTGGGCACTCTTGCTTGTATTTCCTCTCTCCACCGCCTTCGTCACTTCCCAGCTGGGATGGTAATCCACTAGCTCCGTCGGGATGCCGTGTGCAGGTTACCCGATCAGATCACAGCCACTGAAAATCAGACCAATGCTTAACAGTTCGTGTTGGCTATATTTTCTATCCACTGTCCAACGTTCCTGAGCCTCCGTTGCCCAGCACCATGACTGACATCCAGCCAGGCCCTCACCCTAACTTGGCTGTCCCCACAGATGTGCCTGTTCCTGCATTTGGAGTCCCAGCTAACATCTTGTCAGCTCTAGTGTCTGCTCATTGCCATCCCTGCACACAAAGCAGTCGCAGTCTAGACTGTTCTCGTTTGTGGGTCGCTGATGGTGGAACAAACTACCAAATGCTATCAGAGCAGACATGTCCCTCTCTATGTTCAATAATATCTTGAAGACTTATCTCTTCTGAGAGTACCTCCTCTCCTAACAGCTCTAATGCCCTAATATGCCTAATTAGCACCTACCATACACTTTCTGTACACTTCTATACTTGATCTCCTTGTACTCATTGAATAGATGTTTCACTCAGTACTTACAACAAGGTCTCATACTACACTTGCTTTCAGAATTGTCACTCACTGGTAAGTTGCTTTGGATAAAACCATTTGCCATGTGAGTAAATGGGAATGTACATGTAAATGTAGTGTTCTGGGTCAGCCATCGTCTTGCAGTTCCTGAACCAGATGTCCTGGCCAGTGTCCTCTCTGTTCCTGAGTCACCTGCCCTGGCCGATATTTCGTTCTTTCTGCCATCCTGGCGACCCCAAATCTGCAGCCATTCTGGCTGAGGTCTCATCAGTTCAGGAGGCTATTGCTGAGTTGGTTGACATAAAATCTTTTCTTCTGTTGTCCAGCCAGTGGCCCAGCTGACATCTGCTCTTGATCTCCAGTCAACTAGTTCCCAGTGGGCAGCCTGGCTGACAACTGCTCCTGATCTACAGTCAGTGACCCAGGCAACATCTGCTGCTAGTTCCCCGTCAGTGGCCCAGCTGACATCCATCCGACTCATGCTCTTGATCTCCAGTCAGCGGTCCAGTTGACTTCTGGTCCTGATATCAATATGGACACCATTGTGTGGATTTACCTGGCTTCACTGCAGTACGAGTGGAGAGAGACTCCCGATCAAGTGTAAAGAACAAAGGTGGATCCACCTTTATTCTCTCTTTATAAGGATCTGCTGGCAGGATATTAAAGGATATTAAACTGTTGGCAGTCAGTCTTAGACCTTACTATGTACCGAGGGCATTCTCTCATTGTCGCCATTGTTGTTTCCATTCAACCACAGGTAGAGCCTGTAGTCATGTGTGACCTCATTCACAAAATTGTAGTGAGAGTACAGACCCAGCACCTTGATGCATTCATTGCAATATCTGGTGTCTTCAACATGAGCTGAAGAGATTAAAGCAGGCAAGGCAAGAGAAAAGTGTAGAAGGGGATGTTGACCATCACTGGCTACATAGAGAAGAACAGCCAAGCAACATCAGGGGATGTGGACAAGGCCAATGAGTTCAATCAATTCTACAACAGGTTTGACACAACCTCACCTGTTCTCTCTCCCACCGCTTCAGCTGCAGCTTAAACTACAGCATCTCCTTCACATTGCTGCAACCCTGACACTGCAGCTGCATCTCACTGGGTTCAAATCTTCTGTCCTTTGTCCAGATGAGGTGAGGAGGGAGCTCAAGAAGCTACATCCTGGAAAAGCAGCCGGCCCAGATGGTGCATGCCTGAGGCTGCTTAAGGACTGTGCAGCCCAGCTAGTTGAGCTTCTCAAGAGGATCTTCAATTTAAGTCTGCAAACACAGAGGGTCACGGTCCTGTGGAAAACATCATGTCTTGTTCTGACACCTAAAGTGGGGTCACTGGCCAAGATAAATGACTACAGACCAATGGCTGTCACATAACACATCATGAAGACCCTTGAGCAGCTGCTTTTCTGCCTTCTGAGGCCACAGGTTGAACATGCACTAGACCCCCTCAGTTTGCTTACAAGAAAAATATTAGAGTGGATGATGCAATTCTTTACAGACTCCACCATGCCCATTCTTACTTAGATGAGCCAGGTGGTTACATGAGGATTATGTTCTTTGATTTTTCAAGTGCATTTAACACCATCCAGCCACCCATTCTTAAAGACAAGCTTAAAGGGTTTGGGGTGGATCCTTCCTTCACATCTTGGATTGTGGATTACCTGACAAGACGACCACAATATGTCAGGCTTGGTAACTATGCCTCAAGGAGAGTGGTGAGCAGCACTGGGACTCCAAAGTGGACTGTTCTGGCTCTGTTCCTGTTCACCCTGTATTCATCAGACAGACAACTTTGAGTCTTGCTACATCCACAAATACTTGAATGACACAGTATGAGGGGCGTGCATCAGGATGCCAAGCCTGATCCTGCGTCTGCAGTCCCAGCTGACATTTTACCAGTTCCTGAGGCTCTTCCTAAGTCAGCCGACATCATGTTGCCTACATGATGTTGGCCTCATTTGGGTATGGTGTAAGGTGTAAGGTATAAGTAATGATGTATGGATTATTTTAAAAAATCTGTCTGAAGTATTTTTGTAAGTGTTTTGCTTTGCTACATTTCATGTTGAAATTGTTACAGAGTAAAAACAAAAGTCACACGATGAAGTTATGGTTAACTGTGAGAATGCGATAAATGAAAAGAGTCAAATCAGCAGCTGCAGCAGAGAATAGTCTGCTGATTAATCCATTGCCCTGTGGCTACATCGAGTATTGCTAAATCAAACACACCTGCCTGTTGCGTGACAAACAGGTGCATACCAGCTCTGTATAATGCTAAATGCCAAAATATGATGTGGATCCTACAGTTATGACTTTTACATTCACTTCCATCAGTGAAGTGAGCACCACCTCTCTACTGTTTTGGTAATCCATGTTGTGACTGCAGAGCTCACTATTCACAATGTTTGAAAAGTTGGAAGAAGGCAGTGAGAGTGGAATGGTTATACTTTGCATTGACAAATAAACAACAAGCAGAGAAGTTGGATTCATGGCAGATTGTGGAGGACTTCATGGTGCACAAGGCTTTACAGACTTCCTCTATCTGAGTTTTACACAAGTAACATTACATCTACTTGAATAAAACTTCTTTTATGCAACAGTCCTCTTCCTTAAGTACAATTTTCAGTACTCTTTCCATCTCAACATAAATTATATATGGTTTTGGACCCTGTTTCTTACTTGCAGGAGGCACAGACGAAACAGCAGGGGTGGTAGGTTTTGCCCAAGGCAGACACCACCTCTCCCTCAATGAAGTCCTGACAGCTGAAGCAACGAGTCCCATACAGTCGCTGGTAGTCCAGAGTACAGATGTATTCCCCCTGCCGCACGAAGAAGCCTCCCTGGGCCAGTTCACAACCACACACTAGTAGGTAGGGAAGGTGAAAGGGTAGAGAAAGGAGAGAGGAAAAAAGAGAAAGAGCAGTAAGGTTTAGAAACATTTATCTTTAACTTTGTTTTGTCTAAAATACGAGAGTGCTGTCTTACCATATCACTTGAAGTTATATAACTTCAAGTTATATGTTAGCACGTTGACATTAGCTCAAAGCAACATTCTGTCTGTCATGGCTTTAGACTCTTGTTTGTTTGTGAAGTAAACCCTCATAATAGTGTTTTTGTCCCTTTTTTCTTATTTTTAGTTCTTTTGTATAGTTCAACATTTGGGAAAGATGCTCATTTGCATTCTGGCAGACAGTTTTGTGATTAGATTGATACCACTCTCATATCTGTCCTTTCAATGTGAAGCCAGGAGATGGTTAGCTTATCTTTGTCCAAAGGTAATACAATCTATCTAACAGCAGCTATAAAGCTAATTATCACATCATATGTTGTTTGTTGAATCTGTATTAAAACTGAAGTCACAGTCCCCAGGTGGCAAAAAGTCCAACACATAACCCCAGAGTGCTTTTGTATGGATTAAACTGCTTTCAATGTTTATGCTAAGATAAGTTTAATGTCTTCTGGTAAAAGCATTTTTTTTAACTTTGTTTTTATTGTCTTTTTGTCAATACATCACACAAACAGAAGCACAAACAGATAGAACAAACATAACAGGCGGTCCCATCATGTCCATAGTTGCCCTCACTTAGATGCAGTGTTCATAATACATTCACAAAGTCCTTTTCGAAAGTCCCCACATGAAATTCCATCTATAGCAAACATACTGTAATACAATTATTTCAAATCCATGTAACATCTCAGTTTCTTCCAATACCTATTAACCTTCTCCATATTATGTCTCAGTGAAAATGTAAATTTTTCCATGTTATGGATTTCTTTTACTATTTCTATTCCTTCTAAGATTGTCTGGCACTCCTTGCTCAGCCATTACCTGGTTATTGTTTTTTTGCTGCTTGCTTATAGTATTTATAATAAATGTCTATCTTGTTTACTCATTCCAACTGGTATGTTTCCTAGGTATATAACAATGAAATTAAGATCAAGCTGTAAATTGATAACTGATTTGATTGCCTTTATTATGTCTACCCAGTCTGAAATAATTTTAGGGCACTGCCAGAATATGTGGAAGTGGCCAGCAGACATATTTCCACACCCTCTCCAGCACTGTCCGTGTTCTGGACTGTTAGTCTGTAAACATTTTGTTTTTGGAGTTATGAAGAACCTTAAGATGTTTTTCTAGGTGAACTTCCTCCACAGGCGTGAGCTAGAGGTAGTAGACTGTATCCTGCAAATCTTTAACAAGTCGTCTTCCGTTAACTGTATGTAAGCTTCTTTCTCCCATCATGTTTTAATATACATTGTGGAAAGATCCCTATCAATTTGTAAAGTGGAATAAATCATGTAAATCTATTTTCTTTTTATACACACTGATAAATATCTCGAGCAAGCTCATTCCATCCTCTTCATTGATTTTAATATTTTTCTCAAAATGATGTCCCACTTGGAGATACCTGAAGAAATCTTGTTTCTCCAGGTCACAGATCCCTGCAAGTTGTAGAAATGAGTCTAATCCAGCATTGGAGGAAATTAAGCAATACGAGTTAATACCCAGAGCTAACCAGCATTTGAATCTGCTGTCCAATATGACTGGTGTGAAATCTGTATTGTGTACTATCCAGCGTAATATTCGGGCATTTCTTTCAAATTTTGAGTCTATAAGTTTCCTGTGCCAGATGTTTAAAGGGGTTACAATCCAGTTAGTCATTTTATTTTTTGGAGAGTTTTGTCTCCCAGTAGAGATGGGAGAGGTATGTTTATTAGGTTTTGTTCCAAATTCTTCCAAATTGCATCACATTCCAGATCACACTAACAAACCAGAAACCTGACTGCGCTGGCTTGTAGTAATCATCCAGGCAGGGTAAAGCCATTCCGCCCTTATCTTTAGGCAGCTGTAAAGTCTGAAATCTGATTTGTGGTTTTTGTTTTTATTAAATGTTGATATCATCCTATTCCACTCACTAAATTGCTTGGGAGGTACATCAACTGGCAGTGACTAAAAAAGGAATAGAAGACTGGGTAGCATATTCACCTTAATAATTTCTATCCGTTTATCCATAGTAATTGGTAGTAACGACCAGCAACTTAGGTCTGTCTTGATATCTGCTGTAATAAGAGTATAGTTTTGGTCATAAATAGTAGTTAAATCGTTATGTATTTGTACTATGAGGTATTTAATTGTGTAACCTGTATTTCTAAGTTTACATGTCCTATATATATCTTCATGTGGTCCCTGGTTAAAGATCAAAGTTTGGGTTTTTATGTAAATTTATTTTGTAACCAGAGTATGTGCCAAAATCTTTAGGTAGAAGCAATAATTTAGGCATGCTTACTTTGAGGTCAGTGAGGGTCACGTGAATATCATCTGCATATAGGCAAATTTTATGTGTCATATTTCCAATCTGTATGCCAGATAGATTTTATCCTCTCTTATTGCCTGTGCCTGTGCCTAAATAAAAAGAGCAAAAAGGGTGTGACTAACGGGGCATCCCTGGTGACAACCCCTTTTCAGAGATACTGTCTTGGATAGGTATCTGTTCAGTTTTAATTCTCGCTGTAGGAGAGCAATAGAGAGAATTCAAACATTCAATTACTTGATCATTAAAACCAAAGCATTTAAGGACCAAATATAGATATTCCCAGGGAACTCATCAAAGGTCTTTTCAGCGTCTAACTAAGAACCATGGATTCCATATTGTTATTTCTAATATGATTAATGAGGTGGAGAACACGCCTCACATTATCCTGGGCTTGTCTGTTCTTCACAAAACCTGTCTGATCTGGATCTATCAAGTCTGGGACAATATTTTCCATTCTTTTTGCTAGTATTGATGCATATAATCTATAATCCATGTTTAGTGCTGATATAGGTCTGTTAAGAGCTACATTCTGTCCTGTCTTTACCAGTTTTGGGGATTACTGAAATGATTGCTTGTCTCCAGTAAAGTGGTGTCTCCCCACCTCTACGAACATACTATTGCTAATTCAGCTGCCTGGGGTTGCGTGTATAGATTATCATAGTAAGTTTTGAAAGAGTTTTGGATGTCTTCTAATTAATAATGAAGTTTATTGGTCTGGGGGTCTTTGATTTGATGTATAAATCTCTCTGCTAGTTGTTTAAGTATTCTCCATGCAAGCAACTTTTCAGATTTAGGATCGTTTTCCAAAAGATTTTGCTTAATTATTTCCTTTCTCCAAATGACTTTCATATATGTTATTTAGGGTTTGTTTTATCTTCTGAATTTGATACAAAACATTACTATCATTATATTTCACATCTGATCTCAAATTATTTTAGTTTTGCCATCAAATCTTAAATTTGTTTCTCTTTGTCCCTCTTTTTCCTGGCTGACCACATTCTAAGTTTGCCTCTAAGAACAGCCTCGGCTGCATCCCACAGTGTGCTAGGTGATACGTCCCCTTTTTATTATGCAACATATAATCTGTTATTTCATTCTTTATGTATTTTTGACATTAAGGATCATTTAAAAGGCTAGTGTTAAATCTCCATAAGGTCTCCTTAGGTCTGTCATCTAAATGTAATGTCAAGTAAACCCCTACATAGTCAGAGATGTCTCTCTAATTCTATGTCTGTCAACTTTGAACATAAAAAAATAGTCAATTCTTGAATACATCAAGTGCGGACGACAGTAAAAGGTAAACTGCTTATCAGTCGGGTGCAATTCCCTCCACACATCTATCATACCTATTTCACAAAGCAATTATTTTGTACATAATGCTAAAGGTTTTATATTTTTTGCTCTGCTTGTGGAGTCTAGACAAGGCTGTAAATGAGTATTAAAATCCCCTCCACAAATCAGCACTCCTGATGTTTCTGTAGTTATGTTAAAAACCTTTTTAATCAATTGCCTATCATTTCCTAGTGGTCTATATACATTCAGTAATGTAATCTCCCTATTGTCAATAGACCCTTTTAACCAACAAGTAACGCCCTTCTTTATCTGCTACACCCCTTGCATTTCCCTTTTTTTCTCATTGTTCAAAATGCTTCCTCAACAGTATAAAGTAAAGTTTGACCTAGCATTCAAATGTCCATAGATGCCCTGATCTGTCTGTGACACAAAGCGGAACGTAACGTATGGACATAACCAACTTTTTAAACATTAATGACCTCCAATTTTGAAGTATGAACTCTGCTTCGAGAATGGAAAGGGAATCTCTTAACAAGAAAGGAGTCCCTTCCTGTGCCACCTGGTGTCTCTGACAGGTAAACATCAGAGCAGTGCACATAGAAAACTAATTAAGTAGTCATTCATTATATAAAAAAGTTATTATGGAGCAGTCCTGTTGTGCCTAAACACCTTAAGTTTCTCCTGGATATGCCTGTGTCTTCACTTTTCGTCTGTGATTTGTCGTCCTTTTTTAGGTTTTGTTGTCGTTTTCCTTTGGCTTGTCTTTTGATTCCCCCATTCATACTACTCTATCAACTTATTACTTGTTTGTCTGATACTTTTCATGCAAGGGGGTAAAACTGTCTGGGAGCCTCTGATTTATGCTGCTGCTTGCACCTGCGCCATATCGGAAGTCCCCGGTAAAAGCATTTTTAATGGGCATATATAAGAGATATATTAATCTTGATTAACATTCTTGGCAAGAAGTTAAGTGTCTTTTCCAAAATGTCTAACTACTCCTTTAATGATACTTTGTTTATACTAACTATACATAATATTGTATGTTAAATAATGGATATTGGATTTTTTTTCTCATCAATAGGCTCTATTTTAGTTTTTTTGTACTGCTGGTATTATAGTCATATTAAGTACTATTACTTTTAACTTCTACTCATCTGTCAACAAGATCATAATCTCACAAACAGAAACAGATATATACAGTACAAACCTATATATAGACATTCATTTGAAAAGAAGTAAATAGAAGAGGAGGCATTGTGCTGAGCACAGCCAGTCTGACATGTCTGATTGTTTTCCCCAACCTGCTCTAAGGGCCAATAACATCACACTGAGAACGGGTGAGTTATTAGTGTGTGCCTAAAGACTGCAGTGTGAGTATTTGTCTAGCTTTAACAATGTGTGACAGGAACTCCAAATCACCATGAACACACAATGATTACACACGGTAACCATGACAACTGCATGACATCACATCCCCTCAGGGGAAACTTCGCTCTATTTTTCCACCCCTTTAGCAAAAACAATACCTCTCCTTTCTTTTCCCTTCATTTTTTTCTCTCTGGAAAAAACGACAGGAAAGATAAATGTTAGATGTTTGCGCTGCTTGGTCTTGTGCCCCAGGACTTCTCAGTAACCTTTTAACACCCACATACACATACTGTCTCACACTTAGAAGGATGTGTAAAGGTATAAGATAAGACACATTTGCAACATGTGGGTGAGATCACTTACACGTCATATGTATTATATGACACATACACACATACATGTTGGCAAAAATGTGAGAAGGTAGAAGATTGCATCTACAAAATATGAATGACGTCACATCAGAGCCTATGTACACTATGTACAGTAGCCAAGCAAAAAACAAACAAAGTAGGGGCGTAATGATCCTGAACCCGAGATCAAAACTGCGATCCACAAGGTCATGTCATGACACCGAAAGACTGAACCATGAAACCCTGCCTCCCCAACTGTTGCCACAGCTACTGGTGCAGCCTGTTGGGATGAACCAGAGACAGTGGAGAAGAGAGACGGTTCGTTTTCAATTATCTCCTGTAACTGTGTCACATGGGTTCCTCCCCCTAGTTTATGACTGATTCTTTCTCCCTATAGTCACCAAAATAAATATCGGATCCATTTTTCACAAGCCACATATCTTCAGAACATTTTGACATCAAAATGTCATTTTTCAGACATACACACTCTTGCGAGATCTCGCAACACAGATCTGTTTTCTCGGTCAGTTCTAGTCTGGTTTCACTACTGCAGTGCTGCAGATGAGGCTGTCCTACCACAGAAGTTTAGGGACTTATATGTGAAACCATGAATTAAAAGTTAAAACTTCAATAAAACTTATTTTCATTTGACTGTTTTCGGAGGGAAAACAGAGAATGTTATTAGACTGAAGTGATCTTGTTCTGGGTTGATCACATATTAATCTAGCAGATAAAAACGAGCAGCAAAATCAGGTGCAAATTCATACTCTATCTAGTGCCGCAACATCATGACCACACCCACTTAGGAGACAGGAAGTGTATACCATTTCATACTATTGGTGCTGTGTGATATGTGTTATCTTATGCATATAGAGTCAAAGGTCAAAGATCAAGGTCATGGTGACCTCACGTTCTTGTACAAAAGAGGATTCCTCAAGGGCTCTCTTGTGGTTTGATGTAAACGCCAAAATGAAAAATAAAAGGTTAAATTAAGAAAGCTAGAACAATTTTCAAACAGTTTCAATGTCATTATCTGGCTTACATAGTACAGAGTTTTGAGACTTGGGATATGGCATACAGTCAAACATACACACAAAAATAAGGACTTGAGACTTGAGTCTTAAAAAGAGTGTCAAGTTTTGTCTTCAAAAAAATCCCCAAGCAATACACAAATAATATGACTGTGACAGACTTGTCTAAAATGACTTGAGATTTGAGTTCAGACGTGATATCATGGAGCTGTCTCCAATGGATTACATTTGCTCTGAAGACTGAAGAGTTGAAATTGCCTTGAATGGCTTGAAATTTTACTTCAGACTTGAAAAATTAAAGACTTGACTTTAGACAAGGCTCTGACAGACCTGTGGTTCTCTCAAATTACCTAAAACATACTTAACCTGGATTTTTTTTTTGCTAACAGATTTGAGAAGAGACTTGTAATTGACTCAAATGACCTGAGACTTGGGGCTCTATTCCAACAGTCCAAAGTGCATGGTCTAAAGCACCTGGTGCAAGTTCATTCAGGGGATGTCCATATAACTTTTGCTATTTTAATGGCATAAAAAACAATCCCTGCTCTAGCTGCATGGTTCAAAAAGGTTGTATTTAGTCTCTCAATTAATCATGGGTTAGGGTTAGGGTTAGGGTTAGGGTTAGGGTTAAACCAATCAGAGTGCCATCTCCCAATCCCTTTAAAAGCCAGATGCGCTTGAACCTTTGCAGATTGCTATTATATTGTAATGTCACAGTGTTTCTCAAAGAATCAGATTCTTTTTGTGGCGATTAGTGATGAAATTATATAAAAATGTAATATCACAATTATAGTGAACAGTTATCAGTATTATCATTGTTTATATTGTTAAAATGTGCTGAAAATGTTCAAGTAGTAATAACACACAAACTGAAATCACTTCACCAAGTTAATGTTTGCACTTAAACATTAAAATAATAACATTAACAACTATGTCACAGATGAGGACAAGGGACCAATGGCAATACTGGGTTTGCCTGATGCAAGGAGTAAATTGCCTTAGCAGGTTTAGCAGGTTTACCTGTATTTAAAGGGTATTGGAAGGTTGAAAAAACTCTAGAGGAGCGCTACTGCCTTCTGCCATATTTTGATTGACAACCCCCCCACCCTGCTTGCCACGCATCGATTTGGGAGACTGGTTGATGCCGTGCAGTACCTAACATGGGTTAAATTAATCACAGTAATTAACCATGGTAATTGGCCACAGTTAAAGTGATAATTACAATCTAAATGGTAATACTAACTATCTGGTATTTTTACCATGATTTAGCATCTCTAGTGGCAAGTTCATGACATATTCTGACTGACCAGTGAGCCCACTCCCAACAGGCATGCAGCAGCTCTGTGCACACTGAGGGACAAGAAAGTGCTGAGTGAATCAGTGCAATGTGCACAGCTCTACAAAGAAGTAATGGCACAAAACACATGTTAGACATCTTTTATGTTTTTATGAGAATTGTAAATACAATGGGAAATACTGTGGCACACTCTGCTTGGCATAATAGGCAGTGTATGCATGTTGTGTACCCGCCTATGTAGGTGCATATTACTCTCTTGATAATGGGCCCTTAAAATAACAGTGAAATACTGTGCCATTGACTTAAGACAAGGTTTTTTTGAGCCAACAATGCTCCTGACCACACCTCATTTCAAGATGAACATGCCAATGGAAACTCAGATGGGCGCAAATATATTTGCTATTTATTTATGTGGATGCTGGACTGGAAAATGACAACTGTGTCGCTCTGAAACTTGCAAAGATACTTTTAAGGTAGAGCCCTTGTTCTTACAGACTTGAGACTTGAAGAGGACCTGTTTCAGATGACTTGAGACTTTGGCAAGCTGAAGACTATATATGAGACTTTGCCCAAAAGAATTAAAAACAGCTCTGGCAGAGTAATAAAGGACTGGAAGAGAAGGAGCAGTATGGCCAGTATACTGCAGAGGAGTGTGTATTCCTGGAAAACTAGTCTCTAATACAAATCAGACATTTTGTCTGAGTGCATTATGCAAGTGAGAGGAAGACAGAGGATGCTCTTTGCCTTGTTCTTCATCACTAATGGAAATTGTAAGCTGTCTTCCTCTCATCCCTTTTTGTAGCTCTTATCTCTCCTATCCAACTCTTCCTATTCTCTTATTCACGTGGGAAAAAGCAGGGAGAGGTTGAAGAAATGAAGGAGAGCCGGATGAAAGCCAGTACATCAAACTTAATCGAGTGGAGAGTGACTTTTGACTAGAACTGTTGATAAATTATATCTATACAGTGCTGTATATCTTTCATAGCATCTTATAGAATGTACGTTTAAATGCCATGAAAAATATTTTTTCTAAAAAAGTGGTGTTTGTTCTGTAATTACCAAAAGAAGGAATTTTGCCAACACTAGTTTGATATAATATGCAACAAACACAGTGCTAAAAGTTGGCTATAGATAAATGGTGACAAGTCAGCAGGTTTTGAAATAACATGAACAAAAAAGTAAGGTCTTCTGCAGTGTTTCTTTTTCTTTTTCAGACCAAGGACCACTTAGCCACTAAAATAAAACTCAAGGACCCCTTAACTCTCCAAATATCCTCAAAACCAATGAAGCTGTCTACTTCAATAAGTATTGTGGTGAACTTGCATGGAAGAACATCACCTGGTACAGAGTTTTTTTTTGGCATTTTGATGTCTTAATCAATAGGAAAAATGGGGGATTACATACAGCAGAAAGTCTGGCCAGCGAGAAATTGCACACAGGTCTCGCTGCTCAAAATGCTTATAACATCTACCCTTTCCGCTTGGCTACTTATTGCCTCTATAAAATGCTTGGAGTTTTAATCAGTCCCAACCTTTGGATCTCACACGATGCATTGCAACAGATGATGCTATTTATTTTGCATTGAACATATTGCATACGTATGAACACTGGCCATCATCAAACACACTATGAGTCTCAGTGGTGTTGACTACATTACTAGTAAAACTTAACACTAGCCTGCTGTGTCTGTTGCATCAGAGGTTTCATTTTGATTTGATTTTAACCTGGTCTTAAGCCACCAGTCCATGATTTTGTCCATTGTCCATTTTGATAGTTAATAGGCTGCTGATAACTGGTGAAATCTACCACAATCCCAGTGCAGGATAACCATGAGCTTCATCCACATTTCCTTTCAAATGCCAATGTTTAGACGTATATTGTTAAACATAAACTGTAAACTTGTGTAGCTACGTAATTTGTTCAGTGTTGCCAAACGGTAGGTTACACTGCTGTATGTCCAACAACACTGCAAAACAGAAAATTCAAATAAAAATTTGGAATTTACAAAAGTGTTGATTTAATATTGAAAATAACACTCATACACAACTCACTATTAGGCTTTGTGGTCACTCAGACAGTTTGAGAAATACTAAATTTAAAGCATGATAATTTAATAAATCTACTCACTTTGAGAAAGGCTGGTCTACTGTGAGTTAGCGCTAACACTGGCAAGACGAACTACTTTTCGCTTTTTGACTGGAAGCTCACTGTATTCAAGAAATATACAAATTTTTTTTAGATATTTTTTGGGCTTTTGTGCCTTTATTTTATAGGACAGTGGAGAGTGACAGGAAAGGGGCAGAGAGAGTGGGAATGACTTGCAGGAAAGAATCGGGCCATGCAGGAGTCGAACCAGTGACTTGCCTGCTAAGGGCAGTTGCGCTAACCACTCGGTTATTGGGTCACTCCACAATATACAAACTTAACAACACAGTGGACCCTCTCAAATGTTGTCACTCGTGAAAGAACAGATGTCTTAAGTGGCTAATGGTTGTATCAATGCTGAAGGCTATACAGAGCTATGTCTTGCTTTAGTCAATAGCTATGACATAAACCCAACAGAGTGTTACATTCAAGCAGTGATTTCATCATTTTGAAACCATTCCATCTCCATGACAACAGTGGGTGTGTGTGTGTTCACCCTGCACTTGGGCCTCGACAGATGAGATCATGACGCAGCTATTTAGTCATTTCGTCCTGAGACTCAGAAAACGAGAACAGAATGTGTTTGGCTACACGCCTGCAGCAAGATAAAACTTCCATGAATCACAAGAGAGTTTGACCTTGTGAACTCTGAGGTGGATGGTGGTAGGAGTGTGCATATGAGTGTGTAGGGTGTGGATATTTGAGGTCAGTATACCTTATGATTTTCAGTATAAACATGACTCAGCAGCTTATAGCTGTAACTTCAGAAATGAAAAGCATCATTTCAACCTGACTCTAATTCTACATAATTACAAGCAATAACAGCACTAACAGAAATATTAGTGCCTCTCTGTGAGGTAGGTATTTTTTGCAGTGCAGTAGGCCCAGGGTTATCATAATTTCCAAGGCTGAAAGTCAGATTACCTCACAGGAAACTGATAACTTCCATCTCTACAGGCTTATCTCATGGTGCTGTGAAGTCACTTACATAATATGAGACTTTTAGAGGAATTCAGTCTGAAAATCTGCTTTGTCTTCGCTGGAGGATATTCAGAGTTAAATCGGTTCTGTTTTTCCTTGAAGTCACTGTAGAATGCGTGAGGAAGTTACATGCTTGAATGGATGGATGAGCAACAAACTGCCCAGTTGTGATTTGTAAATAAAATATGATGCATCTGTTTTTCTTGTGTCTAGACACAAAAAGTAATGGAGACAGTGATTTGAACATAACACAAGTAACCCAGGTGAAACTAGGGCTTTGTGTCAAACCTAAATAGTTTTGGTAGCAAACCAGACGTCTGTCTAGCACCATGCATTGAAACACTGAAGGGCTGGTAAGATCCACTCTGATTAGATATGCTTCTGATTTAAAGTTGCACTCTGCAGTTTCCCTCACATTTACAGGTTTTTAACTTAACTATTTTGGTTCAACATTCTCATGTGTAATGTTAGTTTATGTAGCTTTACATCCTTTAGGTCTGTATAAAATTAACAGATTAATCTCATAAAAAATATCAAAACATGTTATTAAACAAATAATTATGATTACTATTACATGAATCTACTGTTAATTTTAGAGCATAAAGTATAAACTAAATCCATCCATTCATAAGCTATCCTGCTTATCCTTTGAGGGTTACAGCTGTAGCCACTCCCAGATGACATTTTTTTTTACAGTGTATGAGCAGGGTTAAATATACATGTGCTATGTAATCTCTGCTTTGAATACGCAACCTTGACCACACCTCATGTTTTACAATGACTCACCACCCATGTATGTGTGTGAGGTGGTGGTGTCATTCATTAGTCTATTCAGTGACCTTGACTGTACAGTTGTATGCCTGCTGGCATTGATTTGACCAGCTATGGGACTGTACTTAAAGAAAAAAATTCAAGGTTGATGCTTCTGACAATTCAAATGGATCCACAGTGATCCAGACTCCATCTACATTGAACTAAATTGCAAGCAGGCATCTAATGTGGCAATAGGCAGGGCTACAATAAATGTTACAACATACTTGTTGAATTTATTTGAGATCAACTGAAGATTTTTTAGAAAGAAGTGAATCTTATAGGGATTTATGTTGTTTATTTCTATGTCTTCATTTTCATTAGAAACAGACTTTAAAGAAAGAGACAGGCTGTAAATATGCAAACTGTTTAGTTAGACTGTTTAACTATCTTGTTTGGAGGTAAAACCTAAAATTCCCACAAAATCACACAATGTTAAGGATGGCACTGCAGTGTTATTTCATTTATGGTCCTCAATGTAAAGATACAGATGTTCAGGTGACTGACCTCATATTTCCAACAAATGAATAAAATGCACACCAAAGTGATCATTAATAAGTGAAAAATCTAAAACACCAATTGTAAATATATGCACAAATGATAGTACTTGTCATTATGTTATGCTTCCAAGTTACTGGTGACCTTATCTTATCATCATTATAAACTTAACTGTAAACATGCGTGGCACTTATTTTCTCTTTTAAATTGAGTTAAGCCATTCTGAGGGTTTGTTAAAATGTGTAAAATCATCTGATGGTTTGTGTTTCTCCCAGTCAGCCTTCTTTTTAGCAATATCACTCCCTGTGATATTACTTACCAACAGAAATGATGGTCAAAGTTATATAAATATGACTTGGGTTGCATAATTTCCCTTGGCACTGCCTCTATTCCTTCAAATAAAGGTGTGTATGTATAGTATGCCACCAGGTACATTAAGATATGATACTATCTGCTTATTAAAAGTTGGATAACAGCAAGTCTGTGTTGTCTATGATGAGCTCAGTCTGTAAGTCCTCAACTTCCAAAAGGAGCTCCTAATCTGTCAAAGCCACCATAGTAAAGGAGTGTTTGATTGACATGAATAAAACAATGAAAAATTTACACCAGAGACAAAAGGTAAAAAAAACCTGACAATTCCACAAACTATAATCCCAAAATATAACCATCATAATTCAAATCCTCTAAACTCTTGTATATGAGCTGCATCATATGCACAATATGACATTCGCTGTATGTAAAGATTGTCTTTCACCTCCTTTCAAGTGTGAGAGTATGTGTGTGTGTGTGTGTGTGTGTGTGTGTGTGTGTGTGTTCCTCCCCCATACGTGTGAGTGTGTGTGTGAGGTCAGCACCCCTGTGCAACAATGAATGCACACACTCCCCCCTGGCTCTGTTCTGCTCAGCCTGTTTCCAAGAAGGAGACAATCCAATAGCCAACACCCTACTGAGAATATCACAACCATCTGCTATTACAGAGAAACACCACTGATCTGACTATTAGGATCTCAACATGTGGCCAGCAACGTCTATTTACCAAACTGACTTCCAGGAAAAAAACTCACTCAGGCTGGGTGGTTGTACAAAAACAGTGCAATCCATAAATCTGTCAACACCTTAAAGGAAGATTCTACAAAAGAGATTCAAAGCTGCAATTTCACATAACACAGTAAACATCATTGAGTCATTCAAAAGTTCTCTGTAGGCCAGCAACACTTCAGTTTCATGCTTCATTCTTGCTCTTGGAAACAATAGTTGACAAAACAATCCCAAGGCAAGTTCCAATTACTCACTTGTTCCGCAGACCATATTGCACAGTCTTTATCAGCAGTTGGAGTTAGAACTGTAGATGTTTTAAACTTGCTATTATTCCTTGCAGTTGTGGAAATTATCATCCATGTTGTTTTAGAAGTTGAGTTTGACACTGTGGGCTTGATAATCATGCTAAACACATTTGCTAAATACAGCTTAAGGTTTACACTTGACAAACAACAGAATGATGCATGTATTACCACAAACCAAACATTTCATTATGAAGAATCTAAGCTCAGTGGTCCACTTACTAGCTTTTTGAGTTTTAAGTCTTTCTTCAGAAAACAGAGCTAGCTCTTCTCTGATATCAAATGGCTGTATAGGAAGTAGATTGTTTCCCCTATCCCCTACCTGAGATCCTAAGTTAAATTCTCAAGGCAGAGATTAACTGTACCTTTAAACAGAAAGCTTGTATATCTTTATCTTTTTTCCCAAATGATGTGGATGTGGCACTGAGATGCATTCTGGCTTGGCAGACTACACCCACTGCATAAATAAAACTGGTTTCAGCTTTACAGGGGCAAGTCGAGTGCAATAAAAGATACCACTCCCATGTTTGTGTGTTGTGTGAATGTGGTGTGTGAATAACAAAGAAGGCGAGTGTGTCTGACATAAAGAGTATTTTACCATTGCAGTTTTTGCTCTCTGCATTTATCAGTTTTCAGGCAGGCTTGTCGACATAAGGGTGTGACTGCATATTTTCACATTTGAGTATTCCCTGCTGTATTCAAATGTTATTTGGATGATGTGATGGCTACTCGTGAAAGCAATAACATATGAGAGATAAAAGTCTGTCTGAACTGCTGTGTAGTTTTGTCTGCAGCTCTCTGTTACTGATGGTCAAAGTGTGTGAGTAGACAGGCACAGTTGGTACCTATATAAAACACACTTCCTCAGCCACACAGCTTGGTGTTGATGACAGCTACCATGAAAACAACAATTTAGTCCTCCACATAATCTACAGAGCTTGTAGCTACTGTGTGGGATGTTTTTCAGTATAAACATTTTTGCAACAGCATAAAAGTAGGTTAATCATTAATCAATTACACTGTCTACAACATTTACAATTCAATGACAACTTAGTAATCGCCATCTGTTGATGAAGGCCATGTAATATGATCTAAAGTTCCAGAACCACTAAATGACCAACTGGTGAGATTGTTTTTCAACAAAATATTTAACAAGGTTTACCATTTACCATTTACCACCAAGAGCAAAAGGTTTATAAGTATTAAGTAATGTCTTTACTAATGGTTAATAAATAATTTATCAGTGCTCTATGAATTTGTAATAATAATTCATTAGTAAAAAATCTCTGCCTAAAACTTTACTTGCACTATTGATACAATGCCTGTAATTAACATTATTAACAACCCTTTAGAAACAATGTCTTGGGAGAAAATAATAGCAATTCAGGTGCTAAATATGTGTATTTAAACTGCACTATGCAGTTTTGCCTTAAACAGCAACTGTCCTAGAACCTTGTGACCACCATGTATGATTCAAATAGTTGGTGGTAATTTGAGTAATTAGTGGTAATGTACATAACTAAAGCATCAGCTCAGCTGAAATGATAACGGCTTTAAAGACAAAGAGGAAAAATGTTGATACACCTGAAATATTTTGCTGCAGCTCATCTTGAACCTGAGGGTGTATCAATGACACCAGATAGCATTTGTGCAAGAGATTTGTTGTGCTGTGACAGAACAAAACTGCACTTGACCGCTTAGGTATATATATTGCTAAAAACATGGTGACTATGTTTACTATTTGCAACCCAGAGCTACCTTTTGTAGAGATTTGTTGTTCTGTGACATAACAAAACCGCACTTGACCGCTTAGGTGTACATATTGCTAAAAACATGGCAACTGTGTTTACTATTTGCAACCCAGAGCTACCTTTGACATAAAGCCAGTTCTAAAGAGGCTAATATTAACTCATATTAATCCAGTCCTCCTCACTGCTCAGTGTTAATTACACACAGCTAGCTGAGAGTTGACGGTTCCTCACTTTTCTGGCACTGTTAGCCTGCTGGCTAACACCCAGACTGGATATAATTGGCACTAACACAGCAGTAGAGTCAAGGGTCAATGGCTTGATTATCTTCCAGGTTAATTTGATATCTTTGACAGAGTGTAGTTGGTCAGAGGTGAGGTAGCTCTCAATTGAATCTGTTTTTTATCTTTAAATCAAAGACTAATAGGGGGAGATATTTCACCTGATTTTATTATCTATGAAGAATGTACTAAAAGAAAAACCTGACATCTAAGTAAACGCTATTCTGTGTTGAACTTGGATGCTAACACAGAGTCAGATGTCTTCTCCCCTTTTTGATGTTCAGGTTGGAACTGCAGAAGCAATATGACCTCCACTCAACCTGCTATGGTTTATTTTATTATCATCCCTGACTTTCAGATTCCAGTCGGTCCACATCTGGAAGTTTTAATGACAAACTCTTTGATAAAGCTTATAGTTAGTTATGCTGCTATAGAGCTAGACTGCTGGGGGATTCTCATGATGCATTGGGCTCTCTCTCTCTCTCTCTCTCTCTCTCTCTCTCTCTCTCTCTCTCTCTCTCTCTCTCTCTCTCTCTCTCGACTATCTTTATCCCATTAACTTTGAATTTTTTTTCTCTCCCGTAGTTTGTGCTTCTCCTCTCTCTCCCTCTCTCTGTCCTCATTCTGCAGGTATCTCTGTTTCTGGTGTAGCAGGATCCAGATATACCATAACTCATCATTACTATTTACCACTGTTATCTATCAATATTATTGATAACACCATTACCTATACAGCTACTCCTGGTCTCTCTCTCTCTCTCTCTCTCTCTCTCTCTCCCTCTCTCTCTTTTCTCTTCTCTCCTCCCCCCACCCCCCCTTTCTCCTCTTAAACCCAACTTGTCGAGGCAGACGGCCGCCCACCCTGAGCCCGGTTCTGTTGGAGGTTTCTTCCTGTTAAAAGGGAGTTTTTCCTTCCCCCCGGTAGCCGAGTTATAACATCTGATGAATTTGTTTGTGTGACCTGAGGCATGTAATCATCACAATTTGCTCATTTTGCTTTAAGTAAAACATAAAAGCTGCTCATGAAGCAACAAACACAGCTCAGTTAGTACAATGTGAGAGTGCCTCTCTTTAAACAACACCACACTGTGGTTCAAGTAATTTTCTACTCTACAGGCCTTTTTAATAAGCAGTAGAAAATTAACAAAATGAAGTAAACATTTTGTCATTGTGAAATATTAATGATGTATAAATACAAATTAGTGTCATGTGTTGCAGTCTGCCACAGTGTGTTTTTAATACTGCCATTGAAAGGGAATCCAAAGTAAAAAATGTTTAAGTTCTACATATAGTTGCTTTAAGTGAAACTCAGTTATTGTACCATTCTAGCACTTGAGTGTAAATGTTTATTTGTGACCCAAATAAAATAGTAGTTGACAAAAAAGTTTTCATCCACATACTTCAGTCAGTCTTTTTGACACTCATTATTCTCAGTATTCAACCATGAATTGTGGTTAAAAGCTCAGGTATGTAATTTTTTGTCAAATCAAAAAAATGTTATTTTACTTTGAGAGAAAGAGCATGAGGTTCTGCCTTCTTTTTGGTCTTGTTAGTTGACCAATCATATTTCTTTCTGTCCTAAGATTACTTTTGGGTAAGTAAAACATAAAATGAAAGTAAAGTATAGGTATCTTAAAGTTGTGGTCAAGCACAGTTTATGAGTGAATGTACGTAATTGCATTCCACCACTGGGGATTGCTAACAATATATGAGCAATCCTTATGAGCTGTTATCTAGTGGTTACATATATTACCTACCCAACAAGGTGACATCTTGTTACTCTTCACTCATCGTGATGGCACCATGCTCTAAGATTTTCACTATTACCTCTATGAGCACACAATGTTGTTATTACTGCTAAGAGCTATGGCTAAAATGATGACGGTAAGGTCCAAGTTCAATAAACTGTAATTATCCTTTAAGACCCCGCTTAAATAAGCTGATCATTATTTGCAGTTCTTACACTGCAAATAAATTATTCACGCATCATAGAATTGTTCACATTCTGCTGTTTTATTCCTCTTTCATAGAGTTGAAGATGGAGGGTGAGAAGGGGGAGGAGGACTGGTGTCGAATGAACAGACAGGGAGTCTGCTAGTCAGTGTAAGATTAAGAGCGCTAAACTCCAGGAAGCTGCCACTGTAGCGACCCCGCTGGTAGCCTAGCAACTGGAGTGTGTGTTGACAACAACAGCGGTCTGACACAAGGCTTGTGCTGAGAGTCTGGGCTGGGAGAGGCACACACTCAATCTTATAAAGTACAGTCACATGCAAAAAAGAAAAAAAGTCCAACACCCACATCCAACCACAGCCACACACATATAGAACATACTCACATTTCAAGTATCTGACACTTGCAACCACCCACCCAGAAATACAAAACACACCAACCCCTCTCTTGCTCACACACACAATGTAACCCACTCCTACAATATCTCTGTGATTAGTTAGACCTGACCTATCTTGACAGTAATTGGGCCACCATACTATTTGTATGAGATAGAAGGAAACCCTCATATTCTCCCTCAGCCTGACTGTTATGTCCCTCTACCCAAACAGAGAATGCTCTTCTTATTGGTTAAAGCTCACGACACGAGTCAATGTATGGTGAAACAGTGGCAACTCCCTACCTTTTAAGTCTAATTGTCTAATTACTTATTAGCTTATTTTCTACATGAAGCTCAATTATAATATAATAATTTTATAGAACATAATATAATATAACTGCATAAACTTTTGTCAATAATGAAATGCTACACATCGTTGGATAGATTCTCCACAATTCAATTGTTCAATTCATTTTACAGAAACCATGAGTAGAAAAATATAATTAATTTAGATTTACTGGCATTGTAAACCAGCAAGATGGTAAAACAGTGGCAACTCCATTTGAAGTCTAATTGTCTAATTGCTTATTTATATTCCTTTAGCCTTTAAAAGTAGTAAGGTTCCACAGAAAAGAAAAATCAAAAGGGTTTTTCATAAAATTATCACAAGTTGTGAATATTGTCATGTGAAATCCATTGAAGACTGCTGGGTAACTTCTTCACTTTGTCCAACATGAAAACTATTATTTTTCAAGGTCCGGCTGTGGGGCTTTGGATATGCTTGTTTTCATTTGTTTACCGCCTACAAATTGGAACCGTCCCTACAATGTTCTGTTGAGTTTTCAGCTTGGGAGGGTCAAGTGAAGAGTGCACCGCACCTATTCCAAAAATCTGATTGATAACTTCATTTTCCTGGTTTTAGACCAGTAACCCTTCATTTGAGAAGAAAACTTGATAGAAAGTGTGTTTTGAGATGAAAAATCTCCTCTTAGAGAGAGGGTTTCCTGGCCAAGGCATAAGACACAATATACCACAAATACAATTTTCTGTTATCTGTCTTATGATAGTTAGCATACCAGGTGGCTCAGTCACACATGGTCCTAAAGTTTATTCAGTGTTTACCAATGATCAGTGATAAGTATTTGTGGCATTGACTACTGTCCCATAGCTGTCTGCAAACCATGACTGTTCTGTTGTACTCCAGCAGCACAGTGTGGAAGATGGTTAATAAGCTCTGACAGCTTCCCCTGTTTTAAACCCTCTGCTCTTTGTCCCCTCCACTGAGCACTGGTAATTTGCTATTAGTCAACGATGCAAACTGGCCTATTACAAGCAGCATTTTTGCTCAAAATGGTCCTTATTGGTGACTTTTCCCTTTTAAAAATGAACCTTTTCCCATTTAACATCTCTATATTATTGCATTTTTTATTGATTTCTGCAGGACCATATTAGTATATGAAAGACAGTGTCTGTTTCACTCCAGCTCAGTATTATTAGTAGTCTCTTGTCTACTCTGTCAAGGGTTGTATTAATCTGTTAATTAGTCTATTTAAAAACAAGGTAATTCTCTTTCTTCCAAAGTTGTTATCAGTAGTATCTTCAATCCAAAGAATTAACACATTCTTTTCTGCTTGATAAGTCTATATTTTTGTGTTTTTCCCCAACAGGCCTTTGTTTGTGACTATTCTGAAAGATCACATGGACAGGACAAGGGCTTGTTGTCTAATATACAAAAGGGTACACATTTTCCAGTTGGACATTCACAAAAGGTCTACATTACATTTGCCAGTTCACTGAATCCTTAACGAGTAGTGATTCTAGAGGGTACGCTTCTACTTTCCAGAGAGTTGCAGGTCTAAGGTGGCAGTGTACAGCTGAGAGGTGAGATCTGGATGTTACATACCTTTACAGACAAAGCACTTGATGTGGAAGTGTTTGTTTTGAACTCGGAGTGCCTCTCCTTTGCAGGGCAGCCCACAGTTCTGACAGGGGATAGGTCCCCCTCCTCCTCCACCCTGCTTCTGCTTCTGCCTCTGCTTCTGCTGCTCCAGAGGGCTGTGGACCACCTGCTGCTGAAACACTTCAGGAGACAGATAGAGATAGGGAAATGACAAGTTTAGATTTTATTCTAGTACATTTGCAACAATGTTTAGAGTGGTACAACAATGATGTATACAGACATATGGATTTGGCACTAGACGATTAACAAAGATCATGTATGTGGGCAGTCTTCATGTGTGGTTTCTGTTGGATGTTTGTTACTAATGATGATAAAATCTTGAGTGGCATCCCATTTTATTTACCACTACCATGCCCTTATACTGTACCTCTGTGTTTGGAGGGCTATATAAAATGAAGGCTATTCCATAATGAGATGAAAGGATAAGCAGTAGCAGTAGTATTTATCAGCATAAAAATATTGTCATGAAGTGACTGCACATTAGGATATTTCTGAATGTGTTTGGCATGAAAATATATATAAAACAATAAAAAAAATGCTTCTGAGTAGCCTTAACCCAAAAATATCTGCATCAATTCAGTCACACCTTTATATATACACTGTATGTATGTCCCCGTTTGAGTCTTCAAGCTTTGTGATTCAGCCTTTTACTTTAAAAAACATGTATATATTTTGTTTTGTTGTGTCATATGTCATTATTGTCATAAAACATATTGTCAAAAATTTATCCAAAAATATCCCGGTCATCATATAGTTACACACTAAAATGTGATTCTTGTTTCATAACCCTCACCCACTGTCTAACATTCAGTCCTTGGAGACTTACCCTAACCACTACGTGCCCAACCTTAACCCTAAATGTTCACCTAGCCCCTACCATTAGACTTAAACCCAGTCTTTGCTGTAAAATTTACATATTTATAATGACCGGTTATTGGCCCCTATAAGGGAGGAAGTTCTGACAATGTTACACACAAAGTAGAAAGCCTAGAAAGTCTGCATCAACACTGATACTGGATGAATGTCATAACTTTGTTTGATCTCAGTCACTTTCCATACAGGAATGTGCCAACACCAGTGATGAAAGACACCTAACAGAGCACATTAACATCTCTGAATTACCTATGACGACACAAGAAGGCAAACACACAATGTGAGAGGCTCATCGGTACACCTTACCCTTATCCCCTTTCATCATAACACTGGCAGAAAGTGCTCACACACTGATCATGAAATGAATTGATTTAGAGAAAGAGACAGAGGGAGAGAGGGAAGCATATGGATAATAGATGTGAGCCAAATAGAGCTGCTTTTTGAGAACTCACCAACAACCTGTTTCTTGTGGACTTTATCCTTCTTTCAGGTTTGCTCATGTCATTGGATGTTTATTGGCTGCTGTTTTGACTTTGACTAAGACTGAATTACAGGTACAATGTTTTTATGTTTTTCTCTATTCCATCATGTGGAAAAATGAAAGGCCACCCTGACACTTTCCTATGTATAAAGTAGAAGGAAAACTTCATTTAAACAGGAGGGACGTGGGATGTTTCCTCCTTACTTTGCTCAGTCTGGCCACTCCAACCATTCTGTAATAACAATGATAAAGTTTATTTATATCGCACTTAATCAAACAAGAGATTACAAAGTGCATTACAAGGAGAAGCACTTTTTAGATGGATTTGACACATGCAAGAGTTTAGTAAAAAGCTTTCAAAGTACTAGTACTACATTTTGGAAAATGAAAAAAAAAGAACTGCGGCAGGACGTGGTTGGCATTGCTTAGATACACTATGTATCTAGTTTTAATTAACCGTGCTCAAACAGAAATGTGAAAAAAAAACAAATAAAACACTATCATTTCCATGATTTCATAAAAAAGTGCTTATCGTGAAGATGGCAAAGGCCAGTCGGAGCATCTCACACTTTGTCTGAAGCCACATTGCATTTTTGAAATGACATTTGCTTGATGCTGACAGTGGGCACACTGGAAAATGAGTTAAAGACATCGGTGAACACATTAAATGATTCTTTTCTCCCCCTACATACAAAGACACATTTGTCCATTTTTGACCTGCTTGGCTGTTGGAAACTTGACAGGAGAGTAACAACAGCCACCAGACCATCCAGACCTAAAGGAGAAACACATTCTTCAGCAAGTTTTACAAGGACCTCTCACCCACAGTGAGGAAAAAAACCATGTTTCACCTTTGTAGTGTGAGGCTGTGTGTCTAAGACAAACACAGCCTCCCCAACCTCCCTAGATCTTCAGAATGATAAACTGCCATTATTTTATTTATCTAGGCCTTATTCAAGAGATTCAACAGCATAATCCCCAAATCAGATTTTTTGTCAATTAGAAAGTTTAAAGAATGTATCTTATATGTAAGATATATGTGATATAGTACATTCTTGAGGCCAGCAAATTTAATGAAAATATAAAGAAAAAGTTTTCTTTGGATGATGCTAAGATCCACAGAGCTGCTTTCTTTCAGTCCATATACCTTGATGACCATCTGATTTCTGGATTCAAACGGACTCAAGACAAAAACAGAGATTTTGGACAATGTTGCCTATACTGTATTGTTGGCAGGAGGTTGGATTTTATTGAAGTTGCCCATGTTGTGTGTACATGTGGGCATACTAACCAATAAAGACAAGAATTTAGGAGAGGAAAGTCTTGAGTCCTCGTAAAAAAAAAGGCCTGAGCATGGGTTGATTGCAACCATCTGGAAGTGACAACAGTCCAAAATGGAGAAAGGGTTCAGAGGAGGGTAGGCAGCAGGGACTGGTAGTCACAGGGGAGCTGGGAGGGGTTCTGCCTCCTGATCTGACCCGGTGTGCAATGCTGCAACCTTGCACCTGTTAAGAGGAATCTAGTGTCTTTACTTCCTCTTCAAACAGCAAATAGAAGAGGTGGGCGGGGGTGAAGAGGAGACAGGAGATGATCTGTTAGGCCAGATGTAGAATCCGGCAAGTTGTTCAGACATTCAGGTTGCCAGTGGTCTGTGATAAGAGTCCAGAAATCTGTTGTGTTTACAGTTGATACATTTAGATGATGAAATGAATAATGTCAGTTTAATCTGTATTAAATTACTGCTTTTTTTGGGTCCTTATAGGCGTTCATGGCAGGGTACAAATTTATTACCCAGGATATGTTTCCACATACGCTCCAACAGGTCACCACCAGTAGTCAGTGAGAAACAAATTAATTATAATACTGTGAGTCGACTCAAAAGTACTTATCAGGGGCATATTTTGCACCAATGAATTTCTGCTATTAGTAACTAGATCAAAGGTTGAAGACCTTAGTGCCTTAACATTTCTGTACTCATTAAGATGAAGGATGTTTGGGGAAAAGAAGATACAGTTTGGGCAAATAAGAGAGAAAGAAAGGATTTTATAGAGATCAAGAAGACATAGGGAGTGGAAATAATTCATTTGGACATGGATGAATAAAGTCATAAATTTTCTTTCTATGATGAAGAACAGAGTTGATTGTTCTGTGCACAACAGTATGAAGAGTCCTACCAATTCCCAACTCCCAGTCCCCTTGCTCCTGCCGGTGCCCTGTCTGCTGCAGGGCCCAGTTGTCCATATCATCAATCAGCCCTTCTGGTGTCTGTTGTGTGGCTGATGGCCACTACATACACTGCTAACAATAAATTAGAAGCCACACATTCCAGTGTCTTGCTCAAAGATACTTCAACATATGTGATTATTACTGGGACTGACATTTTGAACCTCCCAGTGCCAAGTTCACATCAACAGTAGAGAAACAAAATTCTACAGTATCTCCTTGAAACAATGCTGCAACATGAAAAGGCTTTAAAGGTACATATACATGTAATAAGGAACAGGCTACTAAACAGTGGAACACACAAACAACTTTATCTGAAATGCCTTTTCAAGGAGCCATGCTCCAGCACCTCCTAAAAATAGAGTGTTCCCTCAACTCACGGGGATCCCATGGTGCTCTGCAACATTCCTGGTGTGAACCATCTGCAGAGGCGGCAGGGGTGGGCAGGAGATCAAAATGCTCAAATTACCAGAGCAGGAGTTCTTTGTGGTGGCCGGGCTCTTGACCTTGGGGACTTTCACATATCTTATGAGTAAACGCATGAACATATTCCAAAAAAATGGAAACAGGCTACTCCATGAGTTCTGTGGTTAGGATAATGGTTCTATACAAAAAACATTTTTTTTCATTTAGATAAAAAATAGTGAATATACCGTCATTAAGGGCAATGTAGACCTGCTTAACTGTTGGCATAGAGAACTTGTCTGAGGTGTCCCTGACAGTACCATAAAGGAAAAGTTAATGTCACCAAACATGCTTCTCTTGTTTGCCCCCCTTACTTCTGTTTTGGGTATCATGCTGTGTGTTGTCTTATTAGAAATGTTTTTTAAGTTAAATGGCAGGCAGTGCTACAGAATGGATTTGGACTTGAGGAACAATGGAAGCACTAGGCAGCTTCAGCTTCTACAAGTTCCATTTGAATTTGATAGATTAGCCTCTACGTTGCCTTTGTTAGCAGGTGAGTTAAGCTATCATGGATATTCCCTACACACCAAAAATGTAATGAAAATTGTCCCCCCTTTCCATCATGTCCAGAACAAGTTTTAAGGCTCTGTTAATTCAACATAAATAGTTTCAAAACTATGACCAAAGTGGTAACTGAAATTAATTTAATTTAAATTCCAATTTAATTTAGTTCAGAAACACAACCAAGACTGTGCAGCACCTATCAAACTAAATGTAAGAACACTCTTTTTAACTGTATTCAGGCTGTATTGTTATGTGCCTTCAGTCTAGTTGATATTATTACCAACATGTGACGAGTTTTTAAGGGCCTGTTGACACCTTGCCTTACCTTGACATGACCATTACTTCACTGCCTAAGAGTGTCCTGTCCGTCATCCCAATGGAAAACTCACTCCATTATCTCACTCTTGTTAGATGCCAAGAAAAAGACATTAACAGAGCCTAATGGCCAAGTTCACTGAATCCAACTCCCCTGGTGAAAATAAAGGGAAGGGGCAGAGAAATAGCTGGTACAGAAACAGTTAATAGCTAAATAAATAAATATAAATAGAGAAATAGCTGGTAGTTAAGATGAATGACCTAACTTATATTACTATAAATACACACAGACTAGAAATGATCTTCAGTTTTTCCTGCGTTCCTCAAAGGCCTGACATCCACTGTGCGGTCACACCTGCAACCTGACCTGAGCAGCATTTGATCTTTGACCTGAGGTCAAGCACTACAGAAAGCTGACCTCTGACCTCACTGGCAAATGACACTAGTGCATCCTTGTTGGCTTGGCCAACAAGGACATGCCATATTAACAGAGAGGTGGAGGAAATGAACCAAATTAACTCACTGAGAGACAGAACTGGGCATATTTTGGCACTGGAAACGTTAATATTGTTGGTGCTATGGCTACCAAAACTATTACTTATACTTACTATTTAGAATAAAAGTAACCAGAATAGTAGCCAGAACATTATGAAAATAGTCATTAGTCTCAATAGTGGCCAAAAGTGAAGCAAGAAAGGGCAACTAGTGTGTTGTCTTATGAATATGGTCTTTGTGCCATTCCTGTGACAGATGACTCAGTGAATATTTCTTCCACGTGGATGACAAACGCCGCCAACAGATAAGATCCCACGTTGTTACAGCAGCTGCCTCTACTGGAACACTCCCATAGTTGCCTCAGGACAAAACACTAAAATGTTCAATCAGTACCAGTATCAAATTATTCCTGTGTTCTACATTTAAGCTTCAAAAGGATACTACTTAACCTACAGTATGGATATACTATCCACATACTTTCTAACTTTGTGGCAGTTTGAGGATGACCCTTTTCTATATGAAAATGACAATGCCTCCATGTTTTCAAAATGGTTTTCACGCTCTTAATGTCCTGCACAGAGCCCTGACTGCAACCCCATTCAGCATCTATCGGATGAATTGGAAGGCAGCAAGTTCGGTCTAATGCTCTTCAGGCTAAATGGGAGTAAATTTCTGCAGCAAAGTTACAAGTTACTACAGACATGCAGCGGACTTAAAGGTATTTTGTGCCCCATAACAAAGAAACTATATTCACTATATTCAAATAGGGCTGTTAGAAAATAATATTTTTTCATTATTGATTAATTATCAATTATAATTTTCTAACTATAGTTTGCAATGCCAGGCCATAGAGAAAACTATGTGAAATTTAAATAAATGTTGTAAATGTAAATGTATGTGTGAAGAACACTTTGATAATCTAATAACAGAGCAGGAAAGCTGATTGGTGAGAACACAAGAATTGGAGTAAAAAGACAGTGAGGGATAGGAGCTGTACATGTTTGCAGGCCATTTATTTCAACCCAGACAAAAACGGTATGACTCATGGATAGAGCCTCTCTGTAGAAAGCATTGTGTCAGCTGTTTGAGCAGAGCTGATGCAAAAACACTGGCAGATAGCATGTGTGTTAGTGTGTGAAAACACGTGGCGTATGAGTGGGTGTGTCACCTGTGCATCCTCCCACCAAACTTTACAAGCTTTGTCATATTGTGATGGAAGAGCACATGCACACACACATAGTTACAGCTCTGCATTTAGAAACCAGTGCAAAAATGGTTAACACTGGATCAATGGATCCCCTTCTCTCAATGTGTTGAGGACAACACATTGAGAGAAGGGGAAATATTTGTGGTGTGTTTACAGGGACCAACAGTGAGGCTTCTTTTTACAGCCAGTTGGGAGGGGTCAGTGGTGGAAAGTACATTCACTCAATTTGTAGGTCTGTTTTTTCAGTACTTGCACTTTACTTGAATATTTCCATTTTATACTACTTTATATCTGCACTCTACCAGATTTCCTTGAGAAATATTGTATTTTTTATTTTGCTAATTTATCTGACATCCATAGCTACTATTATTCCTAAATGAGCATCAGCCACATCACTTACTAGTAGAACCAACCCTTTGTGTTTTTTTTTAGCAAAGTTAAACAACAATTAATGTGTTATAATACAAAAATTTTAACTCTATTAAATATATTTGTCATTTAAATAATGACCATGCCTTTCTGTACAAACTGAATACTGTTATGAATACTCTGAAATGGACCATTCATTCATTCATTCATTCATTCATTCAACTTTGCAGAACGTTTACCGATAATGGAGATTCTTCTTCAATGTAAACTATAATTCATTACAGGAATATCCCTCTATAAATATACAATGGGTGCCAAGAAAGATGATTAAGTCCTGAGTCACATTGTAAATCACTATGGGAATATCATAGTGATTTTGTCTTAGTGACTGGCCCTCACCTGAATGTAAGCAGCCCAAATGGCTGAACTCCCAGTGTGAGAGATGCAGGCAGGGGACCAAGACAACAGTGTTGTTGCCAAGGATGTTGCAGGCAGTCTGCATATCAACCTGCAGCAGCATTAAGCATTAAGGCTGCTACCACAGGTTTGTTGTTGTCATTCACATTTGTACAACAGTGCAGGAAGTACTATAAACTTCTGAGGGGTTGCATAATAGAGGCCTGATTAGCTGTAGATAAAGTACTACTTACATAGAAACACACACGCCATAAACACAAACACACTCATATGACTAGAGCTTTTCAATGTCTTTCATATTTCTAAGTTGTGGAATTATTATAGTTTATTATCTGTTATTGTATTTTAAAGAATAATTAATGTCTACTTAAGATAGTGTAAAATGGTTAAAGGTTAGTCCTGGCTAATACAAGCAACACATCACATACAGCATATGTTATTAAAGGTCATTATTACCGTTTTCCTCTGGCATTGTCAGTCAGTCGTTTTCCCAGATGCGATATATTGTTATGTCCTTTAGTGATAATACTTATAGATAATATCCAAAACAAATATTTTCAGAGACCTCTGATGATGTTGCAACACATCCTCTGTATGCTCTGCAGCTCTGGTGTAATATTAGATGATAGCAGAGAGTGAGCACTCTGTCCCTCACTATCTCTGGAATGAGCTCTAGGTCATATGACTCCCCATGGCTCTCTCTCTCCCTCTGTCCCTCTCTCTCTCTCTCTCTCTCTCTCTCTCCATCCGTCTGTCTCCTGTCTCTCTGACTTATTGCAGCTATCTGTTTTAAATAGAAGCATGTGCAGCTCAAAGAGAATCACACCTCCTCCTGGTCTTTCAGTATGTCCCACTCTTCCCTGTCCACACAAAATTCAACTTTGACAGCTCAGTGATATAAAAAAAACAGGGTTCAATATGTTTCAAATTAGTTTGACACAAAACTCCCCCTGTTCCTGGTTTATTTTTTTGGCATTGGTGCACATTGTGTTTTATAGTAATACAAACTTTCTGCTGACTGAAAAAAGGTCACTGTCATCAGTCAGTCTGTCTGGGTGAGTGTCACACCACAATCTCTCTCAGTGTTTCAAAATTGGGGGACTTCATGTTGGCTGCTGAGAGCTCGGTATTATATTCAAGGACTAGTCAACTTTCTGCCATTTCTCCCACCTTCTGTGTCTGTTCAGGTCATAGCACAGGATCTCTCTAGTGAGTTTAATCAGGATTTAGTGTTTGTTTCAAATTTAGTGTTGATATAGTAAAAATCAAAAAAGTTATATTCATTTTACTGTGTATATTTTTTCACATTATGCAAATTAGCAAAAATATGGCAGACTTTTATGGTCCAAGAGGCTTTATTGTAGAGCAGATTGAGCTGGACTTGTGTGTTTCCAATCAACAACTGGGTGAGGGGCGTGGCTTTTCCAAAGTGGATTTTCGAGCTTTAATCTTGGGAAGCACATATACATTATTTCCAGTTATTGGGCCAAGTTTCTCATTTCTAGCTCATTCTAGCTCACAGTAATTTGAGCTGTGGTTGAAGATTAATAAACTGACACAACCACAGAAGGGTTCTAGGCCTTCGCAATTAGGACCCTAAAAATGCAAATAAATACATGCTTCCATCTAGTACTATTGTGCAAATACTGGGAGTTGATTTGTTGATGTAAACAGCTGGTAGTGCTAATTGTTCAGTTGAGTGCTATTAAGCCACTGCAGTTGAAGTGGAAGTAGCAAGATGACGTAATTAAAAGAGCTCCAGTCAAACCTCAAATGGTAAAAAAACAGTGTAGAAAACATGATGGAAAAATGGCATTTATGTTTCATGCATTCATTTGAATAATGTTATAGAATGTAAAAAAGTCTCCTGCAGATCAGATTTCTGTCTGCCAATACTTTTGTCTCATAAGTGGAGCAGAAGTTAGAGTGACACATCAGTCACATGTTCATGTACATCATGATTTATGTGTTAAGTGTTTTCATTGCACTTGGTCACATTTTGCTTTTCTTGATAGTTAGTCAACCATTTAAACTTTTTCTGGTATAATAATCCAACCATCTACCTTAGTTGCCTTGTTTTACAGTCAATATACATGTATGTACATACAGTATATGTGTGCAGCTCTAGTGCAGCTTGTCCAGATATCTGATTTATGTTCATATTGACTTTATATTGAGCTGCTGTGTGTTTGTTGGTGCTTGGAGTCTGGCTCTAACTCTCACCATTGATCGGACCTGATATGTAATCAGTATCCAGTATACAGCAATCAAACCATATGTTTACACACAAAGGTAAGGACAGAGTTGACTGTACAGGAAGAGGGTGGACAAACTAATGCAAATGTATCATGTACAGGGACTTTGAAGTCACCATTACAAATGAGAGGAGAACCTGGAAACACAATGCTACTAGGTTTTTTATGTGTTCATTAGAAACTCACTTTCTATGACCAAGGCATACAGTACATGGTTGCGTATGAGTGGGTGTGTCACCTGTGCATCCTCCCACCAAACTTTACAAGCTTTGTCATATTGTGATGGAAGAGCACATGCACACACACATAGTTACAGCTCTGCATTTAGAAACCAGTGCAAAAATGGTTAACACTGGATCAATGGATCCCCTTCTCTCAATGTGTTGAGGACAACACAGTATGTACAGTGTAGAGAAACAATGAGGTAATTCTTCATTCAGCTGGAGTAGGGTCACCTTAGGGTAACGGTAATAGTGTTGGACCTTCTCCATGATCTGGGCCCCAACAAAACAATGCACATTTCCACTATGGTGACACAATCAGGCAAATTCATTAGGCACCGTGCCAAGCATTCAGAACATGACTGAACTAGATGACCCTGCCATAAAACATAAGTGGCCACTCCTATGGTGGATCAGCCTAAATACTACTTAATTTTATTAGCATGCTAGCAGTAAAGTTCTGAGGAAGATGTCAGTTGGTCTGTCCACCACTGTGGTTCAGACTGAAACATCTCAACAACTAATTGATTAATTTTATACAGAAATTTCTTGTCCATAGAGGATAAACCCTGCTGATTTAGGTAATCCTTTGACTTTTTATCTAGCTCCACCAGTGTTTTTTTATTTATTCAATGATTATCTCAACCTCCGTATACTGTAGACATACCTCATGTTAGTATAGGCAGTCAGGGTTTTCAAATGATGATCTGATCTCTTGATATCTCATCTATAGTGCCACAAGGAGAATAACATTTTTGGTTTAGAGTGAAATGTCTTGAAAACTATTTGATGTATTGACTTGAAATTAGGTACAGACATACATGGTTCTCAGAGGATTAATGCCTCTGACATTGGTGATCCTCAACCTGTTCACTCAGGACTACCAGCATGTCATTGTCTCAACTACTATTGGTGTATTGCCATGACATTTGCTACAAAAATTCATGTTCCCCAGAGAATGAATCCTAATTACTTTGGTTACTATCTCTGATTTTCCAGTGCTAACAAGAGGTAGTGGTTTCACTTATTCAGTGAAATACAGTATTTACATACTGTATAACCCTCCTGACCACAGTATTTCAGCTTTTGAATGTTTCAGGACTGGCCTAGACACAAAGGGTGTTACTTATACCTTGGTAGATAGAGGACAGGCATTGCATTCAAAGCCATGACATTGCAGGGGAATGGCAATCAACTCTGCCAAGCCAGACCAGCAAGAGCACATAGAGGTTATTAAAAACTACCAAAAATAAAAGATAGAATGTACCAGAGGAATGTATAAAAGCTGAGCTGATTGTCAGGGAGTGGAGACACATGCCACTGGGACTGAGTACTGAATATGACCTCATTTAATCTCTGACACCATCCCCCTTTTTCTCACATATCCTCTATTCCTCTCCCCTCTTCCCAGTCATCTGAAAATTTGAGGGATCATCACCAAACATAAACCAAAGGAACTGCTCAGTAAATAGTAGGAAGCTTCAGGTGAACAGCGTACATGGTGGACTTGGCCATGTGACTCAGCAGCAGGCAAAGCTTGTGTGTGTGTGTGTGTGTGTGTGTGAGTGTGTGTGTGTGTGAGTGTACTTGTACTTGCTACATAGTAAGGACCAAAAAAAGTATTTTACTAACAGAGTGAGGACATTTTGGGAAAGTGAGGACATTTTGGCCGGTCCTCACTTTTTGAGACACCTTAAAATCACATTTTGAGGGTTAAGACTTGGTTTTAGAGTTATGGTTAGAATTAGGTTTAGGTTAAGGTTAGGATCAAGGTTAAGGTTAGGCACTCAGTTGTGATGGTTAAGGTTAGGGTAAGGGGCTAGGGAATGCATTATGTCAATGAGTGTCCTCACAAAGATGGAAGTACAAGTATGTGTGTGTGTGTGTGTGTGTGTGTGTGTGTGTGTGAATTAGTGAGAGAAAAAGACATAGGATCTGCATTGCAAATCATCCAGAGCTGCCAAGTGGCGTCTAGAAAAAAATCTAAAACCAGGACCAAAACAGAGTGCTGCCACTTCCAACTGAGCCAAAATATTGACTCCACAACATCATTTATAGCCACATGATGAAATTTACAAGGATTAAAATATTTATTTGACTTTTCAAAAGAAGAATGTCATATAAAACAAAACATACTATACCATAGAATACCATAGAACCTACATGACAGCAAGAACATATATGAGCACACATACAAATTACATGGGAAGACAGAAATCTCAGAGCTTGGACACATTACTCAGATCAGGGAGTATGCAGTTATTGCAAAACAGTAAGATACCATGGAGAGAACATCAGATATTCATGGGCACTGGGAGGATGCCACGCCACAGTATAATCTCCTCTGTGTACCAGGACTGCTATGCAATGAGGGAGGTAGTTTAGAAAAGGCACCCATAGCTTATCAAAAAAACTCTGAACACTCTGTAGGAGGGGTGGGAAGGGTCTGCCATAATGCTGGTGGCCTTATGGATTGACTGGGAAGTGAAAGTGGCTTGCATACAGGGTAGAGGGGTACCAATGTGTGATGAAGTAGGTGAGAATGCTCTCAATGGTTTCCCTTTAATAACATTGTGAAGATTGGTGTGGAAAGAAAGGCTGGACTGTCTGGGGTCTCTCAGTGAGGAAGTCCAGTTACAGATGGAGGTGTTAGGTCCCAGCTGGCCGAGCTTCCCAGTCAGCTGCAGGGGGATGATGGTATTAAATGCTGACCTGAAGTTAATGAACAGTGTGATGGAACCAGTCCTGTTTTGTATTACATTCGCCACCCCCTAGTGGTTGTTCTCTGTAGTTCTGTTATTACACCCAGCAATAGAAAAGTTTCCCTTTCCTCTCAGGATCTTGGTAGACACAGCCACATGTTGCTGTTGGCTACAATCTAACGCCATCCTTTCCTTCGCAGTTAACACATGGCACCATCTATAAGTTAAAACGTTTATTGGTATCTAAGTGACATGTGCATAAGCATTTCTTGGTTAGAAAGTGGATATTATGTTATATTAACCTATAAGGAAATGGTCTCACTTTGTATATACAGATTTATTTCATGTTTAACATAATGTAGCAAAATACCCCTATGTATATTTCATGGCACACACTAGCACAGTTGTTTTTCATTAATCGTGATATTATCTATAATATTTACAATTGTGTATTCTTTGTTTACAGTTTCACACAAATCCTAATTAAACTGCCAAATACGACACATCTGCCTGTTTCTTGGAGCTTGGTTAGGACAGTGTTTAGCTGTCTGTATAGCTGAGTATACGTTCAGGGGAACAACACTTAATGAGGACAGAACAAACAGCATTCTCACATAGGTGTTCTGTTTGTCCAGGTGGATCAGAACCAGGTGGAGTGCATTTCGGTTTGAATTTACATGACACTATAAACAACAATTTAACTAACTAACTAACCAACAACCAAAGGTCCAGTGGAGCATGAAACACAAGCACAGGACAATCAGAGAATCTAAACCATTTTCTGTTGAGATCAAAGAGAAAGTAAGCCCTAGCTGAAATGTTGGTAATAATCCTCTGTGCGCAGCAAAACTATGTGCACATCTATGGCAAGTACAGTAAGTCAAAGCTGAAGAAGAAAGTCTGTCTAAAACCAATTTAACCATTCACCTCTGTTTTCTCCTACCAATAAGCCTGGTTGATCTGGGGGTTTATGTGTGTTTGTGTTTTTGTCCAATCAATTATTTTGGTGTTGTTATTGCATTCCCAGATCTTGACATTGTGAGTGCAATGGTATTATTATGGATAGAAATTGTGGCCAAAACTACAGAAATAAGTTGTATTAAACCAGAATTATTACAAAATTAAGAGAAGTACAAAATTAAGATAAAGGAAGAGGGAGAGGGCTGTGATACTGCTAATGATATACCCCCTTAAGACCTTTTGACCTTGTCCATGTCACTCACCACTCCAAGCAATTTCCTACAGTCATTGCCATTCATGTCACATACGCTCAAGCATTCTGGAATGAATCAATTATACCTTGTTGTGTTCTAACTCCAACAGGAAATGACTGGGTCATTATATGACAGGTTATCATAAAGAGCTTGACTTCAAAGATTCAGATGACTATCTGGTGGGGTGGATAATGGATAAGAGAATGAAGAATGAGCCCCAAAAGCCCAAAGAGAGATCACAGAAGCTTGTGATGTGGGCCTCTCTCTCCCTCTCCCTCTCTCTCTCTGTGTGTGTGAGCATATGTGTGTATGTACCTCTGCAATGCGCCATCAACGCCAATCCCAAATCCACCTGCTGGTTATTAAGTTAATATTATTAGTTAAATGCTAAGGCTACAGTTGGGATGATGTGTGTGAACATGCAAATTACAATTAAATAACCAAAAGGAGTTTTTTAAATGAACAAAAATAGTATTTAAAAAATAATCTTTTCCTTTCACTACTATACTGATAATCTAGGGCAACAAAATACAGGTCATATTCACATTGTGATGAAAAGCCTGGGTACACTGGTTTGCCAGTAAATGGAGATGACAATTGAAAATTATCTCTGGCCTATTTGGTGTTATCACCTTTAAAATGATGGATGTGATGCAGTTTGAAATTTAGTGGAATAATACTATTTATTTTTAAAAATAATAAAATAGCTTAATCTGAACTGATAATATTACATCTAAACCCGATTCACAAAGATGCATGGATTTATTGGAAAAACTGGATAACAAGTCCTCAAAATATTTCCTCCAAAATGAGAAGAATCGAATCAAAGATGTCAAGTTCATAACAATATACTGCAAAATACCTAGATTTTCTTTTACAAATGTTAAAATACTATTGAAACTATGGTTTGGCTGAATACATGATGGTTATTTGCTGAGAGCTATGCATCCACACTGCCAAGTATGCCCAGGTAAACAACATTTTAAATTCAATATTTAATCAATAGTCAATGTCAAACAATTTTGCACTAGTTCAGAGTTGTAACTAAAGCTTTACTGAGAGACTAGATAATCAGTGTCTTAAAATGATGTACATCTAATATTGTCTGGACTGGTCCCCACAGATGTTGCTGTTAAAGCACAGGTGTCATTTGGTGGACATGCATATGGACAGATCTTCACATGCGATGTGGTTATCTTTTCCAAGCTGCAGTTTATAAACACCATTGCCCATTAGATTTTATCAATTGTAATAAGCAGTTGTATTTCACTCAAACTTTTGCCAGGCGCAATGTCACAGAACAGCCCTGGAAGTAGCTGGTAAGCAAGACACAGAGAGACCAAGAGATGCACTATACTGTTGATTTAGTGGGGCAAACAGACTAGAGTTGCACTGTAAGCTAGCACCTTAACTTTAGCCTACTGTTATTTGCTTACATTAAACTTGGAGAGGCGAGAACAAGTTATCTGATTGCTGTGTTTTGTGACCAGAAGGATAGTTCTCCATCCTCCTATCTAAGTTGTAAACATTGATACCCACTTTCATATGAGGGGATTTGGGGACCTTGCATAATTTGCAGGGCCCTACACAACTTTTGTAGTGAGCTTACATGACTGTCCAGCTCTGAAAAACAGGCGGGCATCCGTAAAAGGAATTTATAAGCTCTGGGACATATGTTTCCGGTGACTCGGACAATTTGTTCTCAACTGGATCTGACTCTCAATTCCCATTCCTACAGACAAACTGAAGAAAGTATGATCAAAATTCAGATTTTTTGTCCCCAGTATGATTGCTATTTAAGAGTTCCAGTGGAGAGTTTAAGTACCCAATGATGTTCTTAAGGCTATTTCTGAGCTTTTAAACTGTGTGTGCTCATTCTGAAGGAATGTCTGTAGCATTATTTCAGATTTCTTTGCAGAAACAAAGTATTATAATTTTGAAGGTCTGTGGTCCAGATCTGTTAACTGAATGGATGGGCAGAGATGGAGCAATACCAAATGGAGGTCATGAAAATGAGCTCAGGACAGTTGCAATCTCCATTTCCAAGATTGCAATCACTGTAGCCACAGAGGCTCACTAGTCTATATGTGGGTGTGCAGACTGATTTGAGTGTTCATTTGACAGGGAGGCATGGAGTGGATGCAACTGCATATCATTGTTATTTAGCTCTGGTCCTGAGAAACATAATATACAGTGCCATTGATACCATTAATTTAAAACTGTATTTTTATACATGCAGCACTTTATAAATTATAGATTATAAATCTAACATACCAAGAGACATGCTAGGGAGAGATCCCACCACATACACACATCCACACACTATGCCACACACTGCCTGCTCATTAAAGAGAGGAAGTTATGAAGTTATGACCAGCAACTGTTGTATGAAGTTATGAACAGCAACTGTACATCCTGGAATGACTTTTGGCTTTTTCTTTCGTCATCCTCTCTTTTTCCTTCTTCACCTCTTTCTTGTTCCTCCTCTTTTTCTTCATCACTCTCTCATTCTCCTCTTATTAATCTGTCTCCTTCTTATACTCTTTCTGTCTTTTATTTTAACTCACGGAAATTGCATGGGAGGTTCAGACATAAAATGATGTCATATGCAAATATTAGCCAAGTGCTAAATAATAACCAAATATTAGCCATAGCCACAATAATAAACATACAATGGCCAGTCCCTGATAAAGGCTGGGTAAAAAACAGTAAAACATTTGGACCTGGACTTTGTTCCACTGTTATTTTTTGATCACTATTAAGGGGATTGTGCCCCTCATGCCAGTCTAGAGCTTCTAATGTGAAATATTGCCAGCCAGGAAGTGTTGAGTTTTATTAATAGTAGCTAAATTCAAAACAAAAACAGCAGTGTAGATTAATAACTGAATTAGTTTTAGATTAAAAGTCTTGTGGGAAAGGAAGAAATTATCCCTTACAATTAGTTAGACTTGAAGAAAAGAGGGGCCTTATGCCTTTGAGCTGCTCAGCTTTTATCATGAAACATTTGTGCAGGAAGTGTTGAGTTTCATTGACGGTACCTTAACATAGATCAACTGCAAATAATTAGGAACAAAGTTCACAAAGATATTTTGATTAAGAGAAAAACCAGGAGCAACAGAGTAGAAGGTATAGCATGACTGTTGTAGAATACAGCTTTGAAAGTGTACATTTTCCCATTTAATTTAACAGAACAACAGGTTAACATGGAGCAAGTTTTGAGTTTGCAACAACATTAAAAGAAAATTAAACAGGTGCAGATCAGAAACCTGGGAGCAAGTTCACATAAACGTCATTATACTTACATACAACTAAACATAGTATTTCTAAATATGCAAAAAAAAAAAAAAAAACCATAAAAAAATTTATAAAATACATGCAAATTTCCCGGAATTTATAATATCTCAATGTCTGCTATTTTGATTGATTTGAATTTTACTATAACTTGTGTGCAGTCCTCTTAATCTGTACATGGAATTATATACATCTCTTTGTTATAGTCCTTCATGTTTATTAATATCAAAACATATATTCTGCCCCACTCCGAAATGTGTCATCAATGTATTGTTGTATTTCAGCAAAATGTTTTTTTCCAGTTGTGCACAAAAAAAATCTGCTGAGCTGTAGGCACAATAATCAAGTATATGCAATATGGTCTGATTAAATCCTGATTTAAATCAATTCATATTAAGTAACTGTAATCTTAATTTTTTTCACTTTTTTGCCTGGATTTTAAACAGCATATAGTTAGTTGTGCTGTATATTTAGCAAAAGAAAAAATCTCCACAAAAGAAAGGAACTTGCACACACACATTAACTAATTTTAAAGCTGATGGGAAGGGAAGCACAATGTGAGGCAAATCTCTCCTCAAAACTGTTTCCCTCCAGTCTTAGGCAGAGAATTAACACAAGAAAAAGTAACTAGCCTGACCCACATTTAGGTTCGTGGTTTGAAACACCTTAATAAAAACACGGCACACAGTGTGATTTGGGAGTGTAAGTCTGGTTAATTGGTTCATTCACTGAAGAGCTGCTGAAGCTCAGGGGGACTAAGAAGAGGAGGAGGAAAGGAGAGGAGATGAGATGGGTGGGGAGATAGTGAGAATAAAGAGAGTAGATGAGGGAGGAAAGGAAAGGAACGCACAGACAGCAATCCAGTCTCCACAAACAATAATTTGCAGCACAATAACACACATATACATACACACAAACTCAAGAGAAAGTGAATTAATAAATAATTCTCAGATGCCCATTGATCTTTATGTCTCTCTCCCTCTCACCACACAGCAGTAATCTGATCCAGGTTTAAAGTGCAGAGTTAGCTCTCAAGGTAGCTGCACACATTCCCATGATGCATTTGAATAGCACAAAGGACAACATGTCCTGTTTCCTCTTTACAGTCCCTAAAAATAGCCAAAGTCAACATATGTTCATGACATTAAAATTGTTGTTGGGTTATTATAGGGACTTACATTATAAACTCTGTATAAACAACAGATAGGTCCTTCCCTTAAAGATGACCCCATAGGTTGTTTGTGTAAGCAGCTTATTATTAGTTAAGTTTTATTGTTAGACAGCAGCAAAGGATAGGTAGATATGTAGGAGGGATGCCCGAAAAGTGATACTTCACTAACAAGTTGATGTCAAAATTCTGAAAATGTGACAGTGCTTGTTTTCTACAGTACCAAAGGTACCAAGGATGTCACAGGTACAGGAGATATGAGTCCTCTGGAACTGACAAGAGAAGTACAATAATCCTACAAGCAACCTAGTCTGACCACAAACTGGAAGAGAGAAAGAAGGCAGGCACAGTGAACAATAACAACAATATGTAGAGTGGCAGCAGCAGGTGCAGGTGCAGCAACAGCTCCATGGTTAATCAGGGACAAGTTATAGACAACCAAAAGCAGTATGCAAGTGGTGCCCCAAAGCATTTCAAAGGCAACTGAAATTTCGAATGAAATTGAAATGCTGGTTTTATAATGGACTGCCATGATGAAGAGTGCAAAGTTCTTGATTGACCAGTTGTGTTAAATTTTAACTCTCAACACTGGTCATGAACTCTGTCTAGTGAGTGACAGATTAAGATTATGGATACAAAAACAAAATTAGTTTCTGTCACAGGGTGTTTGGGCTCACCCTTTAAAAAAAGGAAATCCAGAAGACACTCAGATAACAACAGCTGCTCCTTCACTCCTTCATATTAAAATAAGTCAGGTGAGGTAATCCGCCATTTGATCCCTGGATCCACCAAGACGCCCCTAAGATGTCTCCGTGCTGAGATATTCTGGGCATGTCCAACAGAAAGAAGACCCCAGGACAGACCCAGATCAAGCTAGATGAATTACATATCCCGTCTGGCATGGGGACTTTACCCAAGGATCCCACAAGAATCACAGGAGTTGACTGGGGTGAAGGACGTACAGCATACCTCACTTACCCTGTGGCCAGCCTGGCAAGCACTGATGACCCATTGGTAATTATTTCTGCAGTGCCTCTAACTGTAGAGTATCCATCTGGATACAGTGAAAGATTGTGAGAAGCTTTAGCATTTATTGGATCAAACATTTGTTGTATCAACAAACTGAGTCTGCAGACTTTTATCAGCCAGGTTGATTAGGCCTTGTGTGAAAATAAAGTTTAGTTGACCAATTGGCAAAGGGAACTTTTTTAGTTGGTGTCAAACTGGGATCTCTGTGGGTTGAATAAATGTTGTTTCGGTGTATCTGTGCATACATGAGTCTATATTACCATTTACTATGCATCATGAATAACTGTATGTATGAAGATTTTTAAGATTTCGACCTTATTTCGCTCCACTGAAAGAGCGTTCAGACATATCATGGGACACTAAACTCTTTCACTGAATGAGTGGATAGATATAAGCGTTGCAGATGCCACCATACAGGGCATAAGGGCTCACTGAATGCCTTGATCAGTATTAAAATTATGTGAATTAAATGTCACAGCCTTCACCAGGCGAACAAACATTTGTCAGGTTAAAAATTCTGTAGGTAGTAATTATGCTGTTGATTTCACCTATTTTTCATGCATGATGTGCACGTCAAAAATAGACAGAAAAAAGACCTGATGACAGTCATTTTGACATCATACCAGCAATATGACTCAAAACTTCCACTATAGTCGCTATGTCTAGGCAGAATCTGAACATATCATAGGCATGAAAAAATATATTTTTTAAATTTAACCAATTTAGCAGCTGCATCCGGAGACAGTTGCATTTTAAAGGCATTTTCTGTCATAAATAAACCAGAAATTAATTACAACTGAAGAGAAACCCAACATTCAAGTATCCTGCAAACTCTATGTAAACTGTAGCAGCAACAGAGCAGACAAGCAGCCAGTGTGAACACACCCGTTTTTCTGCAGCAGATCAGCAATGTCAGCTGTGATGCACACACCACACATCCAGTGTGTCTCCAGTGTAAGGGACAGTTTACTTCAGCTGAAGATAGTGACTTCACCATAACACAACACATCCACCGACTGCCAATTATGCATTAGACAGTCTCAACAAACAGTGAAGCTATTCATGACAAGGGATACAAAGACAAAACTGCAACAAATCACATCACAAACACACACACACACACACACACACACTCCAGATAATTATAACTCAGGCTGTCTACGTAACCAATTTGGCTGCTACACTCACACATCACTATGACTTTGCATTTGAGTGGGTATCAGTTGCAATCCTTTGGTTGTTTTGCATTTCATCCTCTAAAGAATCACATGAACAGTTTCCATATAATGTCAGCTCAGCCGCAGGAGTACAGCCTGTAAGCAGGGATGTCCCGAGAACAAATACCTCAGTACCAAGTCTACTGTAGATATTATAGGTACCAAAGGTACTGAAGATGTCATAAGTACTTGAGATATGTTTGTTCCTGGAATGATGAGGGCGGTATAATAACCCTTCAAGCCTGGTCTGTAATCAAACTAGAAGAGAAGAATGAGGCAGGCACAGTAAACAGTAATAACATGAATGCAGGTCCACTGGACTTAACACATAGATATTTTGCATTTGACACAGATCATCAGGGACAATTTATAGAAAACCAATAGCCAGATGTAAACAGTGCCACAGAGCATTTCAAATGAAAGAAATAAACACCTCAAACTTATCTAAGCAGCTCAGAGACAGATATCCAGATCTGCACACTGAATTCAGGCTGAGTGAGTTTCAGTTATTAACTTCATATTAACAACATGTTCATGTCCTAAATGTTGCTGTTTGTGAATAACAACAGCTGACATCTGCTGTAGTAACACTGCACACACAATGTTCACAATGGCTAATGTCAGCTTATTTAGGCTAACATAGCGACACATCATACAGTGAACTGGGTGCTCACAACATTAGTAGGCTACTGTCCGTCTCTCAGAGTATAGCAGGTTTTTAAATGAATGATTTTAACACTGGTGGTCTGGCACCTTGTTAGTCTTTTTAGTTACACTGACTATATGGATGTTTGTGTGTGTAAGTGTGTGCGTGCGTGCATGTGTGCAGCAGTCTGTTGTTTTCTCGTTTTTTGCTGCGGTAACACGTTTGGTAATGTGAATTACAGAACTGGTGTCAGGATTGGTATTGGTATTGACTACCAAATTTCTGGTATGGTGATGTCTCTACCTGTAACGTAACTCTGTACTGCATCGTACCGCCCCCAGGAAAATGCATGGCCGATGGTTGCTGTCACACCCAAATGTCACATACTCAGCATGCTCAGCAGAGGACTCATTTAATAGGAAGCTCGTTGCTACATACTGGAACTGTGATGTGTGACAAGCAGAATGAATAAAATATGACCCAATGGATGAGCAACATGTCTTTTTTTGCTTGGGAATTAGCAAAGATTGGGGGATCTGGATCAATGGGAAAGATAATATTTCAGAGCAAAAATGAAATAAATAAAAGTGAAGTAGTTCATTTTTTGGACTGTGAACCAGTGCCATGCCGTGACTTAGTTTCCACACACATCTGTGCATGCGTGTAATGCTTTTCATAATATCATAACTGATCACAGCACAGTAAAAGCTGAGTCGGACAGCTTGACAAGTACACTTTTGCTATAGCTAGTTACCTGTCAAAGATCCTTGATGCACAAACCTCAGAATAATGCTGCTTTCTTCTGCACTTGACAAGCTTCAGCGTTTGTCAACAGGACATGGTCAGACCCACAAAAATTACAAGCTAAAATGTCAAGCTATGTTCCAGTGACAATACCCTGCTGCCACCACACCTGAGCAGTAAATTACATGATGAACAGGCACAGATCATTTATGAGACAGAAAGCTGTTCTGTTAATGCAGTTTGCGCAGGCTCTCACCCTGAAAACAAAAAAACTCCATATATTGTATATATTGTATTAACAGGATTACATGATTAGAATATTACATCAACTTCAGTCCACAAATATCAGCTATAAGCATCTGAAAACTGATGTGACCAAATATTCAGTCTGTGGAGTCACGTAGGATAAACAACATGCCAATCCTGCCTTTATCAAAGGCCCATGTAAAACAACAGGCTGCAGGGAAATGTCACAAGCCCACACCATGTAGCAGACTTAATTACTACTGTGTGTGTGTGTGTGTGTGTGTGTGTGTGTGTGTGTGTCTGTGTATGTTCCAATGCAGGGGCTTAGCACCAGTGAGGTCAGCCAGTATTTATCCCAGGAAGAAGAGCTGTGGTGTCAGCCTGACTCCAGTCTGGATCTGCCCACTGGTTGTGTCAACTGTTATTTCATTCAGCTGTGCTGAGGCACTACTCTAGCAGTAGCAAGAGCACGACTATCACTGGCAGAGAAACTGTGAAATAACATTTAAAAAATAAAATGAAATACTCAGTTTACCCTAAAGCCCTTTTCCCCTGTAGACATTTGACATTTCACAATGTGAAAAGTAGCCTATAGTTAGTATCCATGTAGCTGCTTCAGTTTCAGGGTCCTGGTTCATGCTGGTTTACAGTCACACTGCTTACAGGGACACTTGTTAAGAATAGAGCCATCTTTACCGTTATGAGTAACACGTGTGTTTACTACCATGGCAAACTAAAGTATCTGGGGTGAAAAAAGCCTATGAAGACATGTTTACTTTCTGAAAGCATTTATTATAATTTACAACCCACACTTCATGAAAGCTTTAGTTCAGCTGATCTAAATCAGTTGTTACTTTTTACTGTGAAAAAATCCTCTAATGTACATTGAGAAATAACAGCTTTTTTGTAATAAGCCATGCCCACTGTAAACAATCATTACAAATTTAATAATGCAAACTGAATTTCGTACCAATCCACGCAGCTAATTATGAGATGTACATTTTCATATTTGTGTTGCCCCTAGTGGTCTATTGGTCCATTGTATTGTAAACTGCACATCTTTTGGATGATCAAAATTCTTTTAATAACTTTAGACAATGAGAGTCCCTTGATTCTGTTTGCAAAATTTTGTGAAGTATGTGAAGCTGGAGGAATACAAAAAAGTGGGTTTTGCATATTTTGGAAATTTGGTGCAGGTGCAGGGTGATACCGGCTGATTAAGTGACATCACAGCTTTCTGTGCCAAACTATTGTTATTATTATTATACCAGCCATTAAAAACCCACTAACCTCCACTCTAAACTCATGCTAACTTGTCTTTGCCTCAGTTAGCACCACACAGGACGCTCTGAAATTTGTTTTGAAAATGAGCTTGACTTGAGTTTTATATAGATGAAAATTGAATTATCTGGTATGAAGTAATCGAGATTATAAGATTAAAAGATTAATAAACAATGGATAATTAAATAATCCTTAGCTATGGTTCTAATCATAACCTATTGCTGATAATGTTTCATTGTTATGGGAAGACGTACATAGATGTGGTATTCATGCATTCTGTACAGTAGTACATACATACTGTACAGTACAGAAATCAAATAAATCACCAACCCATTAAATTATGTTGCACACTGATTGGCCAGCATCAGCCTGGCCTTGGTTTTCTCATGTATTATCTCCAGTAAAGAACACATTCATACAGCCGCACCAGTATTTTCACTTTCTCTTCTTACTCTATTGTCTCCTTTCAAGCACAAACTGCAACTGTGTAAACAAATACATGATCATTCCTAACAGAGAACACACAGTAAGGCACATACACACCCTGGAGGCATGTGGCTTTCAGTGCAAAACTCCTGCACTGCTGCACCTCATGACTTGTGATGGCACAGAGCCTGGGGGGACCAACATTAGTGTAAGTGTTGTGTTATTTAGTGTGGCATCTTTTCATGGGATTTGTTGACAATAGAAAAATACAGTAACACCATCCTTATTCATTCCAAAAATGAAATGAAATCTCATGTCTGTGTTCAGTACATAGTGGCGTTAATACATGGTTTGCCTATCTTAGCATGAAGACTGGAAGCCCATGGAAACAGCTAGCCTGGCTTGGCATGAAATTCAAACATATACCTACTAACAACAGCAAAGCTCACATGATAACTTGTTGTCTCATTTGTTTTATGTGTACACAAACAGAAACATAAAATTAACAATATGTGAGGCCTAACCTTTTAACATCACCTTTTCAAGCTTACCTTTGAAGTTTTTACTATCACATCTCTGAGTTCTGCTTTTAAGTCACAAGCTCAAGAACAACTCACCAACAGCTGTTGGTGACAAAATACTCACAAGCCCCAGGTGTCATTTCCACTGGCAAAAATAAACCATTGTAAAATTGGACAGGTGCTTTGTTATGGTATATTACACCGGTGTTGCTACTGATGATAAGACAGCTTGAAGAGAGTTGAGGTAACATTCCTCATCTGCTTTGTACCACAGGGTGTTTTAAAAAAAGCACAGGGATCCAAGGATAGATTTAATGTAAGTTATATTGATCCCAGCTGTCTTCCCTTAAAGAACCAGTCAGGTTTGTTGCATTCAAATGTAAAAAGCAGCTTGAGATGCAATACTGATCAGACTTCCAGTAACCTGTGGCAATAATCTGTGTCAATCAGATTGTGTAATCCAATCTAATGTAACTCTGAGTGTAATTAAATTTTTCTGCAATTGTAAGAATGCAGACTGGCCTGCAGCTTGATTATATTGCTCAACTGTGTCTCAGGGTGTGTTCATCATGCCAAGCCTGTTCTGACAAATTTATTTAAACACAAGTGCACAAAACCTGTGACCAGGTAAGGTGCCACTAAACAAGACACAGATCTCAGTTTTTTCTCAAAGATTCAAAATTTTTTTATTCTTAATATAAACTGAGGGCTTGTATTTTATCTGGTTGGGTCACACAGGATTCTGGTAAGATGCCAGGACAAATTACATTGTGTGGCCAGGACTGGGATGGGTCAGGACAAGCAGAAGACAATCTATGGGGCCATTAAAGAAAGTATTTTGGAGAGGATAATCTAAACTTGGTCTAGGTGATAAAATGGTAGGATTGTATATAAGCTTAAGTTATTGAGAAGAAGCCTTCTCACTCTGTTTGTATGAACTAAATAAACAGTGAGTTCACTTGTGGTTGTACAGTGGTGTTACAGAGTGGAGCTTCTTCTCTCACAAAATCTTTGACAGGTGTTAACAGTGGTATACAGAGGTCACACAAACCAACAACAGCCAAGTTTAATTTAGGCCTGACAAGTTACTGACTGAATGAACATTAATTAGTGACAGCTGATACGACATACCACTAGCGATGTTTTGTCATTTTAACTAAGATGAGAAGGTGCAGCTTACGTTTTTTACACTGCTTTGCTAATGATTATTAGCATTGGAGCTAAGTCAACCTGTGTATCTTCCAGCCTCAGGGTACGAAACTCAGTCAGTCACTGCTGCTCTCAATGAGTATTTCACTGTCATTTGGCAGTTTTCACAGCTGACTGAACCAAGCAGGTCATCTGGCCCCGAGGACTGCATCTCTGCAAAGGTATATAATTGTGATTTCATGACATTTCATAAGATTCTGAAACAAAATGAACATGTAAGCAGAGTACTTGATTATAAGCAAATTATTTAAATAACATTTCCATAGAAATAATTCTCTCCCAAGCTTTTTTATCTATACAAGCGGCTGATCACTGTAACAATGATCACTATTAGAGGTTTCCATTCTATATTGAAATCAGCTGGATCTTTGTACACACACACACACACACACACACACACACACACACACACAGGAACCTATACACGTGGACACCAGCTATCATCACACACAGGTAGAGATCTGAAATTAATTTTCTGCTCATGTCCACTCACACATCCAGCCAACATGCTTCAAGAGGTGAACTGCTAAAGGCATCACAAAGAGGGGAGACTAAGTCGCAGATAATTGGTGTCTCTTGTTTGTCTACCTCTCTCACAGTTTACAGTGGTCTGCTAATGAATTTCTCCTGTCTCTTGACTCCCAGATGAAATGTAGTACCCTCATTAGCAGTTCCAGCAGCTCTAGATTGCAAACTGCCATTAAGTTTGTAGAAAAGAATTCTAGCTGAAATCAACTGGAAAGATGAATGCTAGATTTCCTTTGCCTTATTAGCTGTCCTTAAAGCAAAAGCCAATGTTATGCTACACCTGCAACATTCACATAATGTTAGTAATAGGGAAAAACCTGTCATTGTTGTGACTTGGGAGGCACATAAAATGTCATATAAAATGCTAAAAATGCTAAGACAAAAATTCCAAATTAGCATCTTTTATTATTACATCTATTTAGTGGTTCATTAACAAGTGAAACTAGCTTAAGTGAAATGAGTCTAATAGTCTAATATTGATTTTATTTTCTAATAAATAAATAAATGCTAACAGTGAAATTGCAGCCATTTTTCCACCAGTTTGATGACACTGTTCTCTGTTCTCTCTGACAAAGTCAGAGAAGTAGTGCAGCTCTTAGGATTCCCAATACCTCAAACTTGCAACTTGGAGACTGATGGCTCAGGGGTGTTACAATCCGGACAATATGGGATATGGCACAGTAAGACTGTTAGCTTATTAGTTAGCAAAAAACCTAAGAAAGCCTTGTTAGCCTTGCAGTCACATAAAATGTTAAAAAATGCCAAGATAAAAATGCTAAATTAGCACCATTTGTTAGGTTACACATATGCAGAGGTCTATAAACGAATTAAAGTAGTTAATAGGCCTATCCAACAAAAATAAACAGAATTAGCCTAGAATTAACCTGATTTAGGAAATTCCTAAGACAGAGGTTGATGTGAATGCATATGAGTTTGATGAGGGTGAGAAACACTAAAGGAAAAGCATTAGTGAACTTAGTTAGTTTGTGGACTTTGGGACATTTCTGGATAGCTACATTTGGTCACTAGTTCTTATGTGGAGTTCCCTAAGGTCCCATAACAGGGCCCTGGGGGCTCTTTAGCAAAATGTCAACTCATGTAACATCAGTGTTAAGTCATAGATTAGAATGACTACAAATTATAGTGTTTCCTTAGCCATAACACAAACACAGAAACCATGAATTTCACCTTGAACTAGATTTTTTTTAATTCTTGGACATTAACTTCTGTGACATTTTATGTACAACCACACTCCCCTACTAAGTACATATATTTGTTTGCATGTAAAACAAATATTGCACAGTTGCAACATGACTTGATAGTACATAGGCTCTGCATTTGTTGAGTCTTCCTTTGGGACAAAGCCAGTTGTGACAGCAGCCCGCCAGGGGTAAGGCCTGTTGTAGACAACAGACATACCTCTTTAAAACAGGAGTGACCTCATAGCAACATGATGAAAAGAACAACCTAACCCACGGTGGGTGTTTCTACATCCTGACGAATTAGCCCACATGACATCCTTTTTTACTGATACAAATTTAAAACTCTGTCTTAAGACCAGACAACCTCAGGCTTCATTATGCACCACATATTTGCACCCAGATGCTGCTGCCTTCGCTGGTAATTAAAGGATGACAAGCTAGCCTATATGTTTTCTCTACATTTTAAATGTATAGCATATAGTTTCCACACAGGGGAATATTACAGTGACGCCACAGCAGGTGAAAAAATGTGTAAATTAGGACAAAGCAACCACAGACTCAGTACTGACCAACACTGCTACATTGGAAGCCCTAAAGGGATATTATCATGATATTATTGGGATCGTTCCTTGTGCTGTTGACAGGAATTTACGCAGCTGCGGAGTAAAGGCAGTGTAGGCTACACTATAATAGAAATGCTCTTACCAGTACTGCTCATGGTGCCAGTCAGATGTCTTCTCCAGTCAGATGATGCACAGTAAATAAGCCACTATCCACACTGACAGTACATGGATGGTGCCAGTAGCCGCAGGGCACGCAGACCTCAGTGCCGGCCAGCAGAATGAATGACCAGTTTACGGTGGAGTATTGCAGTGATGTTGGCTGTCCCTGGCTGCTGAGGCCGCAGAGATCTTCTGAAAACAGCCGCACTGTGAAAACAATGTCCCGCATACACTGCAGGGCTGCGTTGCCTCTCTGCACAGCAGACAGTGCAGGTTGGGTGTGGGCGTATGGTGAAGAGCCGCGACTAAAGTCAAGCTAAATAGAGAGTTCACGGGGTTCCGGTTACATTTTCAAAATAAAACTCTGAGTTCCGTCCCAGGGGTCTCTGAGGGTTCTGTAGGCAGCTGGAGAGAAAATTCTGGAACAGTTCAATTTATTTATTGTCTGAGTACGTAAATCAGAATTTTTTATAAGAATTAATTGTGTACTTAAATACAAAAAATACTTATATAAGATAGTCTAAATGAAATATCAAATAATAGTTGACATAACACACACCATATGTCAGCTTCTTCCATACACACCTCAAAACTAACCAGTATTTCTGTGTCAGTTAGTTTATTTTGATCTGTTTTAACAATATTTCAATGTGGAACATGTGAGAATATAATTAATATTAAAATTAATGGTTAAAATTAAAGTGATTTAGTCAGTGATTGGTGATCACTAATTTACCATAAAGAGCTTGGAATGGAAAAGAATATCTATATTGACAATTCCACACAGAAAAACTAAATGGCTGGTTTGAACACAGATCTTTTTGCTGTGAATTGACAGTGCAAATCACTGCACCAATGTTAAGTCTGTCTTTGTTTATTTTGTACTTTAGTGGAGGAGGTCCTCAAGCATTTTGCAAATGATCAAATTGCCTAAACCTAAATTATGGGTATTCAAACTGTTTTGGGGGCAATGCAAGGTAATAAACCTAGGTATGTGTGTATGTATGTAATAAATGACGACAGACCCATTGCCCTGACCTCTGTGGTCATGAAATCATTTGAGCGCCTTGTCCTGTCCCACCTCAAATCCATCACTGACCCACTCCTGGACCCCCTGCAGTTCGCCTACAGAGCCAACAGGTCTGTAGACGACGCCGTCAACATGGCTCTCCACTTCATCCTCCAGCACCTGGACTCCTCAGGGACCTATGCCAGGATCCTGTTTGTGGACTTCAGCTCTGCCTTCAACACCATCATCCTGGCTCTGCTGCAGGACAAGCTCTCCCAGCTGAGCGTGCCTGACTCCACCTGCAGGTGGATCACCGACTTCCTGTCTGACAGGAGGCAGCACGTGAAGCTAGGAAAGCACGTGTCTGACTCCCAGACCATCAGCACTGGATCCCCGCAAGGCTGCGTTCTTTCTCCTCTGCTCTTCTCCCTGTACACCAACACCTGCACCTCCAGCCATCAGTCTGTCAAGCTCCTGAAGTTTGCAGACGACACCACTCTCATTGGACTCATCTCTGATGGCGATGAGTCTGCCTACAGGTGGGAGACTGAGCGTCTGGTGACCTGGTGCAGGCAGAACAACCTAGAGCTAAACGCTCTGAAGACAGTGGAAATGATAGTGGACTTCAGGAAGAGCCCAGCCCCACCCACCCCCATCTCCCTGTGTGACTCCCCCGTGGCCACCGTGGAGCATTTCCGCTTCTTGGGAACCACCATCACACAGGACCTCAAGTGGGAGCTGAACATCAGCTCCCTCATCAAGAAAGCTCAGCAGAGGATGTATTTCCTGAGGCAGTTGAAGAAGTTCAACCTGCCAAGGACCATGATCGTGAACTTCTACACCTCCATCATTGAGTCCATCCTCACCTCCTCCATCACCATCTGGTACGCTGCTGCCACGGAGAAGGACAATAACAGACTGCAGCGTATCATCCACTCTGCTGAGAAGGTGATTGGCTGCAATCTTCCATCCCTCCAGGACCTGTACGCCTCAAGGACCCTGAGGCGTGCAGGGAAGATTGTAGCTGACTCCTTCCACCCTGGACACAAACTCTTTGAGTCACTCCCCTCTGGCAGGAGGCTGCGGTCCTTCAGGACCGAAACCTCTCGCCACAAAAACAACTTCTTCCCGTCTGCTATCAGCCTCATCAACAAGGCTAGAGAGCCCCACTGTTGCTGATCCCCCCTAATCCCCAATTGCACCAATCACCAGCACAAATTCCTTGTATGTGGAAACATACTTGGCAATAAAACCGATTCTGATTCTGATTCTGATTCTGATTCTGATTCTGATTCTGATGTATGTGTGGACGTTCATGTGTATATGCATGTGTAAGTGTGTACAGATTTTTCATTGGATGTGGTGGGTAGTTGATGCTGCAGTAACACCGCATCCCCAGACCAAAGGCACAAGCAGCCAGAAACTAGGCCACTGAGGCCCCCAGCCGCCTGAGGACCTGAGGACCCGAGCACCTCAAGCAATTTGCAAATTATCAAATTGCCTAAACCCATATGATGGGCATTCAACCTGTTTTGGGGGCCATGCAAGGTAATAAACCTTTTGATAAAGGGCTGTAAAACTACATGGGTAATACATGATTACACATACTGCTTTGGAAAAATGTATGTATTCCACTCTATGTGCATCACTTATAGGCAATTATATCATTTGATATGCTTTAGACCAAAAAATCAAGAACACAGAAGCATTTCTGCAAGCATTGTGTAGTTAAATAAATACATTTATGGCCTGTTTAAATAAATAAAAATTGAGAACTAATGAGACAAATCATTTGATTGCAATTTTGTTCTGCGTGACCAAAATGTTCATATGTGAAATGCTCACGATCAAAAAATAAAAGCAAATTGCGTGCTTTTATTTTGAAGGAAAAAAATCTATTGCTTCCTTTCTTATGTTTGATAACCGCGGGCATCTTGTCTCTGCTTTGCTATAGCATCCAGCAGCCTGCACCCGAGCAACGTCCTCGGGCCACTCCGCTGGTTGCGCGGGATACATGGGAATTGTAGTTTTGAAGCAAGAAAACAACTGCAGAAAACATCTATTGAGCAATATGCTGCTGATTTGGGACTACAAGTCTGTTCAGTGTGAACAAACTGTATTGTGAAAGAGACAGTCAATAACACAACTGTATCTTCATTAATGTTTGTTTACGCAATGTGTTAATGTATGCTTCTTTAAATTGTTTTTAAATGTTCTCTAGAGCGACATGGATTAAACATTCAGGTTGACAGAGCAGTTCAAATGTTAGTTGCGAGAGTTTTGGTTTGAAATTCTGCATCTATACCCAGTACTGACAGTTTTCCAGCAACATTTATGGCCACAGTTTCTATTTCCTGCTTTTTTTTTATTGAAATGTATTAAAAGAGTGCATTGTTATGCATACAAAGATAATTTCATAAATTTTTAACATATACAGGGAAATAAAGAAATGAACACACCTTATATTTAACAATAATTGTCTAGGTCCAAGGTCCAGGTCAAACTCTTACTTAAACTTAAAAACTATTCGTAAACATGATGAATCCACATTAAAACACAACGAGTTAGAAATACATTCAAATTAAGTTTTAATATCTTACCCCTAAATGCAAGAAAATGTCCATTGTGATTGAAAATAAATGCTGAACACATTCTGGCTGCATTTTGGTTTATGACTAATGAGCTTTTACTGTGATAAAATATGAATTGCGTCATTTCGGCGCGACTTAGCGTGATACGGCTTCCACTTGCCGGGCTAAACCCCATGGGCTAAACGGGCTGAACTCTTATGTTAAAAAGATTACATTACAGTTCACTAACCGTTTAATCACAACGTCATGGACATGCCCGAAGCGAACGACGACAGTTTTGGAATATGCGTTATTCTTCCGGAGGACGGTAAAACAGCGCCTTGTTGCCCACATGGTAAGTCTGAATGTACACGACAACCATAGTACTCATAGTATACAGTGATACAACACCATCTGCTTAAGGAAATCGTATATCTCAAAGTGTGCTTGTTTTTTGATATCTCTTTAGTGATTGTATAGTGTTACTTACGGCATGTTACGAACAGATACGGTGTTTTGATAAATTCGGCGTGTTGAAACAGCACACAACAGCTCTTACAGTAACGAAATCTTAACTTTAAAACGTCTTTTCGCAATAAGCTAAGGTTGTGACTGTATTGTGCCTGAAAAAAGACCGCGAGAATAACGTGTGTTTAGTCCTCAAACCGAATTCTGGCTGAATACACAATGCTTCTTGACCGTAAAATACACACACATTTTGCTGACGCTGTATGTTTCTGTAAGCATTTAAGGAAATACACGCTTTATTGTACTGGGGAAGTACCAGACAGACAAACATACAAATACTGTAACGTGTGATTTACCAGGTCCAACCTTGCTATTTGAGAAAGTCAGCAAAGGAGGAGATAAAGGCAGAAGGTTTTATGCCTGCTCTGCCTGTAGAGACAGAAAAGACTGCAGTTTTTTCCAGTGGGAAGATGACAAGGTAGGCTCGCTGGGAAGTCGCTCATGTCATGTCTGATACCTGTTTAATCCACTGAACACTTATTTATATGAATTCATTTGCTTTGAAGGTGTCAGAGGCCAGGCTTCTGGCTAGAGAAACAGAGACCCAGTCAAAGAGACCTGTGTTCATCCAGCAGGAGTATTGTACCAGGTGAGAAGTCAATTGCAGTCCGTCATGGTCTCTGCTGAAGAAAACGCTGATCCAGGATTTATAATGCACTTTCTTAGCCAACTACAAGCTGAGACCACTTGATAGAGAAAGTTGTCTTTCATTATAGTCAATTCAAACTTTAAACAGAGGTGTCAGTGCTTCCACTTGTGACTGGAAACTATATTACCTGTATTTTTTGTTTACTGATAAACATGGGACAGATTATTATCAGGATTGCTATTACTATCGTGCATGCATGCAAGATATTATCAGCTTGATTCAGGCTAATTTTATGCAGGATTTAGATGGTTGTAAAGTCAAATCAAGATGACCCAATTCAGAATTCCTATACAAAAAGGGAAAATATTAAATTTTTTTTTACCTGACTCTAACTTTTCCCTCAGGTTCAGAAAGTTTGCCTCCCTCCCACTAGATGAGAAGAAATTCTGCCAGGATTGCCAGATTCTGCTACTGCGTGGAGAGCATGAGGCCCATTCCTCTCACAGATGCACAGCCATCACCACAGCCCAGCTGAGGAGGCCCAGTGCGCTGCTGTGTCCTCTGGACAACAAGAAGAAGAATGCCCAGTACTTGTTCACCGACCGCAGCTCACACTTTCTGCTGGACACCTTAGCTGGTCAGGGGTACAGGAAGGTCCTGTGTGTGGGCACACCAAGGTGAGGGGAGATATTCAAGTAGAAGATACACAAACCGTTGTTTCAACACTTGTTCCTCTGTTAGATCAGCCAAATGACAAAAACAGATCTCCTCTTTTTACCAGCAGTGTTATGTTGCCACAACTTTTTATGCCTCCGTGCCAGCAAAAGCCAGGGCTGGAGGCTTTATGTTTTTTAAAAATGTCATCTGTCTGTCTGTCCCGTTCTTGTGAATCATCATCATCATCATCAAAACAGACAGTTTGTTCCGATGCTCTTTATTTTCTGAACCAATTCGTCTGCCTCCCATCTTCAGTTACCATTTGTAAATGCATTTAAACTTGCTTTGACCCTTCACTTGTACTGCTCTTTGCGGTATTCTCTGCTACAGATACAAAAACCACACATGCCTCTTCTACATTACACACACGCAGCCAGGAGAGTTTTCTGGATGGGTGAGGGGTTGTGTCTGTGAGGGAGAGAGACAGCCACAGGAGTGAAACGCCAAAGTGAATGTCATGCCGTCATCTTAAAAAATGTGACAATTTATACTCGATGTCTGCAATTACAGTAATTTACTACATCCCATGTGGGAGAAGCTGTGATACAGCAAGTATATTTGTTATGTCATCTAGCCCTAGGTCAAAGGTCAACTTCATACATACTATACCGCATACAATATAATCGCTACATAATCAGTTTCGTTAAGGGAAACCTTTATTGCGTCAATATTGTGAAACATTCAATAAAAAAATGTTCTACTTTCCACCAAAACATAGTCTCTAAGGCTGCTTTTCACCTGTTGGTTTGGTTTGTTTAGGCTGCTGTCAAAACTGCCCATCATACTCAATATACAGTACTCATACTGATACATTAATGTCAGTTTAGCTAAACTATTAAATGTATGTAGTCTGATGATGTGGGTTCTGTCAAGAAAACTGTGTAATTATGCAAGATCATTTGGTAACCATGGTAACTCATTTGCATATTAGCGCACATGTGCAGTGGTTTTCTTGAAGCATTAGAAATTGAAGAGGGGCAGAAACTATTTGAAGTCCCTCTTCAAAAAAAAGTGGATTATGTTTTGACTATCATTATTTATGAGATTTTAGTTCCAGTGTCAGTCTTCATAGCTTCATGGGGATCTGTTGACAGTTAGTGTCCTGAGATGGTCGAAAATCTATCTTTGGAGGTTTTTTGCCATTAAAAAAAAAAAAAAATTAAAGAAAATACAAAATACATATATATTTAAAAGTATATTAAAATTGTAATATTTAAAACAATTATTGTCAGAAGTTTTAGTTACTGGCAATAATCATAAAATACAATAGTAACAGTTCCAGGACTGGTCAAAAATCAGTCAAAGGAGTAAGATTTTAAAGAACTTGGTTTTGTTGATGACTGTTGGTGTTTGTTTCAGACTCCAGGAGCTGATCAAGCTGCGAAACCTGGAGCAGAAACATGAGCAAATGAAGAGTTTGCTTCTGGACATTGACTTCAGGTTTGGTTGTCTTATCATTCATATATTAATCTGTACAGTACACAAATTATCATTAGCAAGATGTCAGAGAGAGCCTACATCAGTTTCTATTATGTCCTGATGACACCAGCTCTTTGAAACAGCCCCAGAACATCACAGCATGTGGAGGTGACAGATCTCCAGGTGGTTTGGCCACATCTGGTTCAGTGGTGGTCTCAGGAAGCGTATGGCAGGGTACAGGGGCTCAGTGAA